>NC_138130.1:56825438-58040808 GCF_964188305.1 Podarcis bocagei
CCAAATTCTTTTAAAATGTGTGTCCACGTGAGTGGCTAGCAACATGGGGACAGCCATACAATTCCCTCTGGTGGTGGAACAACGCCAAGTCTGCATCTGTATTGGAATTGTTTTTAGATGTTGTAATTGTTTTGTGTTTTGTGTGTCTGCTGCCATTCCCTCGGGAAGAAGAATGGGATATAAATTTAATCAATCAGTCCTATTACTCCCAGGGGAGATACTCTAAATGCATTGGCAGTGTCCATGTGCTGAATGCAGAGCAGGTTTGGATTGCTCTGTAAATGATATAAGGAGATTTATAATTTATAATTTTGATACTTGAAATCTTGATAGTTGATATGTTGACATGTTTTAACTTACTCTTGCATTGTCTTGGTGGTCCTTTGCAATTTATTTTTTAATGGTCATTAGTCACAGACGATAAAAATCTGTCTTTCCAAATACTCATCATCGCTGCTATAATCATGGGAATCACTACAAAGCGTGCTTCAGACACTTCGCATCACTGATATACCCATATGGTTTTGCCTCCAGTTCAGAATACAATTGTATTTGAGCAGGAATGAACAATCCAATGTTGAATGTGCATTACATTCAATATTTGGAACGACATACGTATATGTGGGCTCTGCACATACTTTCTATAAATATCTAATTCCCAAAATGGCTAAACTAAACCTCCTCCAGAACTATGTTAATACTGCTTTTCATAGAATAATGATCCTTAGGTTCCTGACTTCCTTATGTAAGTATGATGTACTTAAAAAACAACACACAAATTGGCAGTAAAACATTTTGAGCTATTTGAATGGCTTCAGTCTTGTCAATCAAGGCAAAAGAGGATAACTTTTGGTGCTACACATTGTATACCGTGGATGATCAATTTCCCTAAATCTTTCTATTTTGACCCCTATTTCCATTCACTTACAATTGGGCCCAGATGTTCCTATTTTTAAGTCTTTTAGACGAGGCTTGGAGCCTGTTTCTGATAGCAGAGGCAGCTATTAAGCATCTAAATTTGACAGTGATTGACATTAGTAACAAGTACATTGCTTGTTTTTAAGGCTGAAATCTTCATTTTAAATATGTTTTCAGTGATACCTGGAAGTGCACCAGGACCGCAGGTTATCCCTAAACTACAGTTAAAGATCCACTTTTCCTTAGGGAGCTATAGTTCTAACATCACTCAAACGATGAAGAACTGTGTTAACTTTGAATTTGGAATGAAGTAAAGAAACGTTAAATAATATTTATGAGATTTTTAATCAGTTTTCAATGGGCAGGTTTTCCTGTGTTGAGTACTTGGGGTCAACTCCAAGTTTTGGAAAGGACTTGGATGGAATGCTGTCTGTGGGCCCACCTCCCCCTTGTTACTATCACAACTGCCCATTACCTTGCCCTCTCCTGTGGGCTCAGTCCATTCAGCTGCCCATGGGGGTAGGTGGAGTGTGAATAGAGTGCTGCTACCACTGTTTGTTGCTGTCACCTGCTAAGGTCCATGCTAGAGTAGGGACCACATTGCTGACTCCCAGAGCCTCTGCAGCAACATGAATCCTGGAAGGTCCCAACAATCCAAACACCTGATGCTGGCCTTGTAAATATTCCTAATTACTCGATAGATGCCATTCTTAAATACTTTGTTCCTGTGTAGAGAAATGCATTAGTTGTCAAGTATTCTGCAGGGAATTTTTAAATGTGTTCTGGGAATGAACCAAAATTTTCTGTTTTGGATGCCAAACCAGCTGCATTGATCATCTTAATAAACAAGTGCTATTTTCCTCCCTCTTAAATTTTCTTACAGACTTGAACTGTCCCTCCAAACACAACAGGAAGGGAGTCAGACATCTTTTGGCTTTTTGCTGCTCATCCAGATTGCATTAGGTTTTCACAATTTTTCCATAAGAACTTCCTTGTGGAAGGTGGGGAAAAATATTTTCCTCTCCTTTTTCTTAGAATCAACAACATGCTTGTTACCTGGAAAACAGTTTGGAAGGGCTTAACCAAGACCACAATTGTAATCATATGGTCAACCAGTGGCCTTTTAAAGAGTTCCACAGCACACCTATTTTTCTCTTTCACCAAAACTGAGTGTGGGCATTCACTTGTGCCAGTGTAGAACAGACAGAAAGCAACAACTGTTTTCTGCTTGATTATGCTAAATTGATGTGTTGTGAATATTTGGTATGTATAAATGCATGCACCATGATGAATCTGGAGCAGCAAATCCAGACTCCTTTATCTGCCCCAGCTGCAATAAAACATATCTCTCCCATATTGGTTTCTACAGCCACAGCATGTGCTGTAACTCTCCAATGGTTTACTTTAACCCCAATGGTGCACTATTCCATTGCTTCTCGAGACTGATGGATGCCAACAATTATAAATGCACTGTACATCATAAATTCACAGATCTAGTTCCGTGCTTCGAAGCGATCAAGAGCTTATGTGACTGAAATTTATAGTGAGGAGTGCAGGACATTGAATGACCTCAGAGTTGTTTGAATGTACAGTGCCCGCATGTAAAACCCATGCTCCCTGCTATTGAGCTGACAGGCTGATTTCAGGCAAGCCACTCCATATAACCTATCCCACAGAGTTGAAAAGATAAGTGATGCATTAATTTTTTGTACACTAAAAAACAGTGCTTATTAGGAGTTTGGGGGCAGCAGTGGCAGATCTTGGTATCTCATATTTCAGTGGCACCCTATGTGATGCCAAAACTTGTCATTCCATCCCTGTCTCCCCATTGCCTTCCATTCAACATCATAGTTGGGGCATCCCCTGTGGCACCCCCAAGGCACCGTGCCCAGTGTTACTGAACAGGTCATGCTCCCTTAAATCTACCTCTGCATACAGTTCTATAATATCTTAATCAGGAGAGGTTGAGCATGATCTAGACTATTGTTTGGATGCAATGGTGGGCTGAATGAGGGCCACTGAAATGAGGGCTGAGCTTGAAGCCTGGGAAGACAGAGGCACTGTCAGTGGGTTGTTTCTGTATTGAGGAGATTGGCCAGTTTGTGGTTGATTTGAAATAGCACTTGCTTCAATTTCTTTGTTCAAAAAGCACTACGCTCAGCTGAGAAAGCATAACCTTGCCTCTGCAATATCTGTTTCTGTTTTTTCTGAAATCTGTATATGAAAGAATAGTCTTGTGTAGGTTGAAATCTTGCAGTCAATATTTAAAGATTTGTTAGTTTACTAAAAGGTATAATCTCATTTGTCCAATATAGGGGATTTTTTTCCTTTTCTTTTAAAAAAGATTCTCACTAAATGGGGTTTTCTACATAAACTGAACAGTGTCTATGGATTTATTCTACTTTTATATTGATCACAAAACATAAAGAGCAGATCCCATGATCAGGTGGGTGTTTTGCTATATTTCTCCTTCAGTACACAAAAACAAGTAGGCGAATTGCAATTAGCATCTTCCTAGCCCGACGTTGCATTAATAAGTGCTGATGCAAAGTCATCATCTCATATTGATGCAGTCAAATGCAAAGGAGATACAAGGTCATGAAATGGAGATGGAAATCACAATCTCAATGCAACAGCACAAAACCAACCTCACCAGGTGCTTTACCAGCCTTATCAGCTTCTTAGGAAGCTACCTCACATCAAGCCAGACCACTTCCAACAGGACGGCCCAGTCCAGCAGCCATACTCTTGACTGTTGCCATACTCTTAACTGTTTCCTCTGCAGTATCTCTTTCACTCCAGCCTCTCAGGGGCCAAAGGATACAAAATAAAATGAGGGCCATTTAACCCACAAACCAACTCCTCCTGGGAGGTGAAGCTTATTGCATTTCAGGCCATGTCAGCCTACATAAGGATCTAGTCCCCTGAAGAGATAACCTCTCTTGTATGTGACTTAGCATGGACCATTGGAGTTGGCCAAGGTCCTGTAAGCTCTGTTTGACTCAGTCTCATGTTCCAGCTGTCTGTGTCCCATGTTGAGCCTCAAGAGCCCGCAGAACTAGAGAGCAGCACTCCAGCATGTGCTTTGCCATTTGACCTTCAAAGCTTCCCCTCAAAGGCATGAAGCATTTTCAAAGCTTCCCCCTCAAAGGCATGAAGCAATTCTGGCTGTCCTCAGTAGTGACAGTTGCAGCCAGAAGATACTCTGTGCAGGCCAAACCTGCATTGGTTTCTATCAGTACCCAATGTGGAGTGCAGAGCAGGAAAGGGGACATTCTAGGAATACAAAGAGGACTGGAAACTCAAGTTAAAAAAACCAATTGGACACCACAATTCATTCACTGTCAGACTTTGGGGCATAGATTGAGTGCCAGTGCTATATCTAAATTGTTTCAGTCATTAACAAACTAAGCAGGGTGATCAACTGAGGTGTGATTGTATCAGACAGTCTGAAGTAATCCCAGACCCTTCAATCAAAACCAGCTGCTCTGCCATGCAGCTGCTGTCCAGCTTCTGTTGCAATCACTAACCACTCTTATTGACTTAAGCAATGAGGAAGCAGCAATTTGAAAGCCCCGCTTAAGAAATCCTGGTTATAACTTGGGAACTTTGACATATGCAGTAGGAAAGAAATGATTAAGAATTGATGATGGGTTGTTTTAAGGATTTCCAAAGTGAAGAAAGAAATTAAGTCACCACCGAGAAAGGGAAAAACAGTCACGACCACCTAGTGCTGATGAAGGCCCGGACACCTGCCTTTAATTGAGTGCTTGCAGAAAAACAGTAAAAGCCTGGTCTTTAATTCATAATGAGGTTTGACTGGCCTTGACATAAGCTGTGAGAATGGCTGTGGGGGCCATTTGTCAAAAAGGAACAAGGATGTTCTGTTCTGCAGTTTTGTGCTGAAATCTGGTGTGTGGAATCAAAGGAAGGGCTAACATGGCCCAGGATTTGATTTTTGACATCCTATGTCACAAACTCACAGCCATGTTGCCTCCAATGCCGCAGAGAGAACTGTACTAGCACAACCTACAGCATACTCAGATTGGTGTTGTATAGGAAGAGTCGTGGCCTGTGTAGATGCTGCCTATTTCATTATCACAGATATGAATGCTACCACTAAATGATGAAGCACAATAGCATCTCCCCCTCCTGTCATTTCCAGCAAATGGTATTCAGAAGAGCTGTTGCCTTCAACTGTGGAGGCAGAGTATAGTTTAGGAGGTACTGGAGTGTTTGAGTTTTAGATTATTGATGGTTTTGGAGATGATTCTGGCTCTGTTCCCCTGAATCAGAAGTTCTAGCTTCTAGTCCCCACCCAAAGACAGTTAAAACATGTTACATCATTTTAGATTTTTTTTAAAGGGTTATCCTATTTCATTTCAGGTTGCTAAATGATATATTTCCATAAGGCAGTTACCCTTTTCCTATTGTTTTATTTTTCAAAAGCCACGGCTCCTCAATTTGTTTTTCAAGTTGTCAGTGCATTAAAAGCTCAAACGGGTCTTTCATCACACTTCCTATTATTCAAAATTAATCTTTATACCATGCTTCCATTGACATTATTAATATTAATGATCAAAAGCTCAGTATAAAGAGAGAGGTGCCTTCAAACAAGCGCCAACGAAGCGTACAAATGAAATCTGTTTTGAAGGGTTTTTCAGAATCCTTTCATTTCATTTATCTATTTATTTGTGCAATAGTGCATGACAATTCCTGTTTTACGTTAAGTACAATGAGGGGAGGGAAGCCTCGGAAGGAAGACAACTAGTCTTTGCCATCAGGTTGACAAAGACTGTTCATCTTGAAGTATCTGGTGTGAGTTTTCAGGTTCTCTTATACCAGCTATTTTTGCAGAGGCCTATTCACAAGCTTTCAAACATATTTTTTTGAAATGGTGAATGGCCTGATTCTTTTTACTTGTCATTTTGCAGCGTGGGGGGAAGCATGGTACAAAATGGGTTGGGGGTTATTTATCTGGAGTTCTGAATGACACGTCCTAGAACTTTTCTATAGTGGATCTAGGAAACAGCCTGGCTTGCAACATTTTGTAAACCCCTTCTGAAGTATTTTACAATCGAGTGTATAAATTTTATGAAATAAATCACATGTCTCATACTGTATCTGGGGCTCTAGGCATCATGGAGGACAGGTTCCAAAACCCCCCACTGCCACCAGATAAATCCATGGCCAAATTAACCATAGGTGAGCGAGAGGGACAAACAGGTATGTTCATCAGCACCAGTGCCAGGGAAATTGTCTTTCAGCACCGGAGAGTGCAGGGTGCTGATGCCAGTCCTGCCTTCGGTGGCAAAAGGCATGGCATCTGGCCATTCCTGGGTCTGAGCCATTTTGTGATGGTCCATATAGTGAACAAAGTCTCCTTCTCTAGAGAATGATTGCAAGAATGTTCACACTGCTAGACTGTTGGGATGTTTAGGAGAGTTACACTTAAAATATCTGCAAAGGGGGATAAACATGTTAACAGAAATGTAAGTTTATTTGATTGAAATGTACCTAGGTTTATATTCATCCAGAGTTGAGGTCCAATTACCAAACACCACTACTCATATTATGCATCTAATTATCACTTTCAGCAATAAAAAGTATTTTCCTGCCCAACATGAACACCTAAAAATTATATCTTGAGTTAAGGCGAAGGGACGTTTATGACTATTGTGCCACTAGAAGAAGAAAGTGGGGTTCATAAAGGTTATTTATTTAACGTGAGTTTTTGCACAGATGGTGGCTTCTGTCTGTATTATGTTGGATCAACTCTACAGTTATTTTTATACAGGATTTTTTTATTACTCTCTGTTTCACCATTCAGGTCTCTTAATGAGTGTTTCCTTTTTAACTGCAAATAAAGCCTCTTTCTTTTCAGAGATTAGATTAGCATCCAGTGACCCTCCTTTGTTAGCACCATCTGTCTAACAAAAGAAGAAGAAGAAGGTTCTGGTAGCTAGGGCTATAAACCAAGGGAGTCACTAGGACCTTCTGACTAACCATTTACAATTGTCATTAAGCTAAGCAGCCTTTAAATCATTTTGGCATTGCAGACAGCAATTTTGGTCTTTTCTCCCCATCCAAAGGGCATTAAGCCAGGATCTGATCAAAGAACAGTTTCCAAAGCTTAAAAGACTTGAAATGAACTTCCCTTGTTACAAAACTGCCGACAAATAGAGAATCCCTTTATTAATAAATAAACATCAAAGGGCCGCTGAATCCATGTTGCAGCAAATGAGTGATGGTAAAGCAAACTAAATATGAATTACCGGTAACTGCAAGAGATTTGGGTTGCACTAACCTTTATCCCACAGTCTTTGCTTCCCCCAATTAACCCTTGGAAGGTTAATCTACCCCCCCCCCTCACAGAGCTATGATTCCCAGCACCCTTAATTCCCATGATTCTTTGGGTGCAGCTGTGCACTTTAAATGTATCATCTGGGTGTGACCATAGAAACCAGAGAAAGGCTAAGTCTGCAATTTTATATATACCTCCTAGTGACAACTCCATTGAACTCACTGTGGCTTACTTCTGAATAGACTTGCATACAATTGCACAATTAAACTATCATTCACTTTTCTTTTTATCATAACTTTCCTCCTTTGGAGCACAGAAAAAAACAGTTAAAATCAGTAATGAAATTATCGTGGTATAGAATCACAACAGCAAATGTTCTTCATCGACTGTGGATACAGTTGGTGTGTGGAGGGAGATCAGAGTTGCCACAAATCCTTTGTTGATCACATCTTGTTTGCATGTGCAAATGGATGCATGTATATAAATGTCTGCACATGATTAAAATCATTTATATCTTGCTTTTCCTCCCTAAGGAGGTCAGAATAGTATACAGTGTACAATAAAAATAATCTGTCAGTCAAGAGATTTGCCATTGTGTGTCTGGATGTTCTTCAAATGCAACCCCATATAGAACATATTACAGTAAGTAAAATGTTGATGTAACTTAGGCATGGCAACATCTCTATTCTCAGAAGCAGGCACAGCAGGTGTATATACTTAACCTTGACAAAAGCATTCCTGGGCACAACTACTAGCTAGGTATCCAGGAACAAGGCAGAATTCAGCAACTGCCCACCTAGTTTTTCAAGGGGAATGCAACCCCATCCAAAACACTGAGCTGGCCTAGTGTTATGTCCACTTTGTGGCGTACATGGATCACAGCACTGTTGTCTCCATGTTGGAAGGTGATGGGCTATAATACAATAAATGTTACAGGTGAGTTTGTGGTCTACTGAAGCTAATGCAGTACCGCTACCAGCTAATATGCAGTGACATATATGGAGATGGAGAAAATAAAGATAAAATATGATCTCCCCACTAGCAGCTCCATTTGTATTTGCAGAGGTTGTTAAGGACACGCAAGGATGTTGCTGACAAAAAGGAAACAGTTGATGATGCTTAACTTTATCTCCACTCCTTTAAAGAATAACAGGCAAAACACAGCTCATCTGGCTTTAAAAATGAACAGCCAGCCAATTGCTCTGACATATTTCAAAATATTTTTGTTGTGCACAAAAGGCAGGAACATGGAACATCACAGTGACCAAACATGCCAGGGAATTGTTCAGTAATCCACACACTCCTGCATAATTGCATAATTCACAATTATGTGGCTGGTCCAGATGCTCTGGATGTTTAATTCTCCAGGCTCAAAAAGCAAAAACTTGTGTGGGTAGGTGGGAATCTTGGAAGCAAGAAGTCTATATAGCCTTGTCCTATGAAGCTAGTAAACATTGCTGGGTCAATGACTACTTTCCATTAGCAACAGAGGGCTGCAATTACATGGAAGTAATTCCATTTTAGGAGGTAGGGGAAATATAACATGGTTCAAAGAGAAGAATAAATGGATCAGTAAAACATGACATGCAATGCCTTTTTAGCACTGGCCCAAGGCATTTTGCCGCCTGAGGCACAGGACCAATAGTGCCCTAAGCCATATTCCATGTACAGCAGCTGACCAGGCAGACAGTTGAATCATACTTCAACACTGGTGATAGGATTCTCCACTGAACTTGAAGGTATCAGGCTAGCCTGGACAGTGAAAGACAGGCCACATGGCACACACAGTTCTGTCTTCCAACAGAAGGGAGCAGTCACTGGTAGTGCTGCCGGTAGTGATCAGTGATGTAATATTGCTCACCTGGTTTCCCCACATGGAGCACAGATGCTGTTTGTCAAGAGGAACAGGAGTGGGAGGAAGAGGAGTTTTGTTGTGCAACTACAATGGTGGGAGCATTGGATGGGCTCCCCTGTCCACACCATGTTGAGCTCCCTGCAAGATTGCCCCTCCCCTCTTGACAAACAGCAGCAACATTCAGCATTAGGAAGCCAGGTGAGCCAAACCTCCCCATCCACACTGCCCCACTGACCTTTACTGGCTGCCCCCATTACCTTCCATACCTTCTTGCATCTTTAAATGTGCCCAATGGTAGGGCTGGCCCTGGAAATTTGGGACAGAAGCGAGTGAAATATGAGAAATAAAAGCAAGACTTCTCAAGTAGCTTATCTTCATATTTCTGGGCAATAAGCAAGACATTTTTTACTTGACTAGAAAAGGTTAACCATTCCTGCATTATAGGGCTCAGAAGTAGTGGCTGAGGCACATTGAGGCTGGTAGGGCAGAAGACAGGGAGATTGAAATTAGGTGGCGCAAGAGCCAATGGCAGGCAGAACCATCTAACTCTACCAACTAGTTCTATTTGTTCCTGTCTTCCTTTCTGCTGAATTCTACAAGGTTGACACTGAAACCATGCCAAAGCTACCTTCTAGACAGGAGGGCTTGGAGGAATCAAGACTGAAGATTATGGAGACAATACCATATTTGCCCTAATGGACTAGCCTCCACTGGGACTCAGAGTAACACCTGCCTCATTCAAACCTATGGTAGTGAAGGGGCTGTGATAACTGAAAAGTGAACATTTGTCTTGAAATTCAAGTGCTCAACTTGAATTAATTAATCTACACCACTGAATTTGCATATAGTGACAGTAGGTTGAGTAGATCCATGCAGAGTTCAGTGTACGGCAAAACACTTGGGTGACTGATTTCTCATGCCCCCTCCTCACAGTTCATTCTACATTTATCACTCCATTGCTAAGCTGCTAGAAGTGAATTGGGCTATGAAGCAGTAAATGTAGGTTAAGCTGAGTGAGGCATTCTGTGGTCACAGGATCATTTCCCTCAAATTATGCACAAATGCCCTAATATAGGCAGCTCGGTCTTGGCAGGTGTTGAAGCCACTGATCAGTTTCTTCCATTCCATCACCAGGATTGGGAGTACTAAATAGCTTTTAGGATGAATCCTTAAAGCTTAATTCTGAAACACGATCCAGATTACTGAGTTGCATAATTTCCATCTCTTCCCCTTGGCAATGTGGATATACCCACCAGATTGCAGAAGGGAGTCTTAAGGTCATAACAGAAATTAAAATAAGTTCTAACAAAGGCATATAAAAGGAATAGCACGTGTTAACTAGATTATTTCAAACACAGACGTCTCAGTCCCTAGACCACAAAGCAAATGTCTCTTTTTAGATATGGATTTGAAGAGTCTGAAAATAAAGCCTTTGTTTCTTTGAGAAGAAAAGCATTCCACTGAAACTCTGTCAAACGTCTTACATTTCTGGCAGCACGTTTTGGAAAAGACAGGTGAAAAGTGAAGTGCAGTTTTTTCCATTGCGCCAGAACGTTTTTACTTGATCCAATGCCCTGTGAAAAGTTTTATGAAGTTTTATCTAAGGCAAAATGACTGTTCAATTTAACACAAAAGCAAAACAATATTAAAAGTTCATATGCTGACTTAGTAGTATTTGTTTTATTTGCATAATAGACTTGCTGATCAGAAGGTCGGCGGTTTGAATCCCTGCGACGGGGTGAGCTCCTGTTGCATGGTCCCTGCTCCTGCCAACCTAGCAGTTTGAAAGCAAGTCAAAGTGCAAGGAGATAAATAGATACCACTCCGGTGGGAAGGTAAACGGCATTTCCGTGCGCTGCTCTGGTTCGCCAGAAGCAGCTTAGTCCTGCTGGCCACATGACCCGGAAGCTGTACGCCAGCTCCCTCAGCCAATAAAGCGAGATGAGCAGTGCAACCCCAGAGTCAGCCACAACTGGACCTAATGGTCAGGGGTCCCTTTACCTTTATTAAACTGGAAAAAACACAACTTAAAACAAAAAAAATCAGTTATAGCAAACAGCACAATAAAAACTGTCTGAGAGAGTGGCTGATGTGCCCCCACCCAGTGTTTTTGTCACTCTTGCCACCACTCTGCTCTGCCCCATACTGGTCCTAGTAAGTGCCCGCACCATGGCAGCCAGGAGGGCAGAGCAGAGCCCCACTTCACATGCTGAGACTGGCTGTCACATGCTGTGCATCTCCCAATCAACATGCAGAGACGAGAGTCTGTGGGTGGAGGCTTCTCCAGTGTGGCAACTAAAAGCTCTATTACTGTCACTTTTCCACTGACAGTGATCGTCAGCTGGTGAGCTCAAAAACAGAATGTTGGGAACATACCTAGTGGATGCATTGGATCTGCAGGATCTTGTTTTATTTTGTGGGATCAGGTTTTTGTTTTGTTTTGTTTTTTGAGGTCTGGGAATGTATACCAGATACTTCCAGATTTGGGGCCCACAATATGCTCTCTCAACCCTTGCCCATCAGGATTTAGGATGCATACAGATGCGGGGATCACTGCATTAGTGTTCCAGATTATAGAGCTAACATTTCTGACTCTGTTTCTAAACTTCCTGTCACACTGCACTACCTGTTCTGTTATAGAACTGTGGCTTTTTGATCAATGCACTCTGCTAAGTTTTAAATGATGGGAAAGAATGGTAAGCCCCAAATTTCGCCACTTGAAATTACAATGCAAGACACCTGTGGTTTTCTGAGCTAAGGGGGTTGGAAATAACCAACACATCATGGACAGTGCTGTTGGGAGAGACCCCTGCCTGAGCAAGCAGAGATGCAGCCAGTCAAAGCCACCCACTCCAGCAGGTATCACAAATGTAGATATGTTGGTCTGTTCATGTGATGTGTGCTTGCACCACCACTGTTGTATTGCAGTATTTGTCTGAGTGGCAAAATGGGCCAAGCAAAGCAATGAGCAAGCAGCAATTGGCACAGCAGGAGACTGAGCCATGTCTTCACTGCCTGAGCTGCCCTGCCACTCACAAACGCTATCCCCTTTCTAGTGTTGAAGTAAAGTCATTAGCCTCCATATGTAGAATGCCATCACCTTGTCCTTCTCAGGCAGTAAAATGTCTTTGGTTGGCCTTGACCTTGGGGTGACTGTAAAAATCATGTGACCGAAGAATAGCGAAAATAGCTAAGGCAGGTTTGTATTGCCATCTATTTAGTACAGAAGCCAATGCCTCATTTTATGACTGGCTGGCTGCTCCAGAATTTAGAGGGTTCACTAGAGTTCACTGAGAATCATCTCAAGCCAATGCAGGTAACCTTGAAATAGAAACCCTTAAAGAGAATTGCTGAGCGGATCTTATATAAGATACTCCTGCTCACTCAAAAGTCATTCCACCTGCTATCTGGCAGAGCAAATATGAGTATAATTAAAAGCAGATGTTTCAAAGAATGTTAGTACCCACAGGCTCTTGAATTCTGTGAGTTATAAGGGCTCCACCTCATGTAAGCAGAATATTCCTCCCTTTGGGGGCTCTGGAGAAATTAAGCAGCAACATTTGGCTAATAGTGACACTCTCTGCAAAGCGAAAGAGTATCATCAATGTCTTGTCCTGCCAGGAATATGTTATTTTAAACACACCTCTCCTCAAAAATCCTCTCCGTGCCAGCCCCATCCATTTCCAAAGGACTCACACTGCCTCAGGCACTTAAGGACCAGAATGCAAGTTAATTAAAACATTGAGAAACTTCCCAGCTTCACTCTTCTTATGTCCTAACTTCCTCTGAAGGATAATAAACTATGATGGGAGTGTGAACATATTTTACATTAATGGGAGTAACAAGTTGTGCAAGTTAGTTTGGAGAACTGGGTGCACCTCCATAAACTCATTCCAGTGATTAACTACTTGGAAGTATGACCTCAGACTAGAAACAAAGATTTATATATTCAAACATTTTCCACAGAGAGAAAAAATATGTGATGGTCTCATTTAATATTTAATGTTTTTGATTTGTTATCTCTTGTACTCTCCACCCGTGTTAGCATGTAAAATAAAGAACCAGACATTGAAACAAACTTAGGGTGGGGCACATTTTGGGATTCTCAGGGTGAAATGTGAACTCTGAGGGCATTTTTTAAAAACCCATTTGTATTTTTAATGAAATAAATTGCTGTACATTAAAGTATACCTAGATACCTTCATTATATATAATTGCATACCTGCCTGTCCATCAAATATTAATCCTTAATTCTTAATCCTTAATCATATTTTAAAATGTAGTCAATTTTTTTTAAAAAAAACAACAAACTGACTCAATTTAGATCTGACCCATGCTACTACAAGATCTTATGAGTGGAGTTCTTTCCCCAACCCCATCTATAAATAATTGGTGAACACTTCACTTAGGGTGATATCCAACTAAGCAATCACACTAGTTCAAGAACTTGTAGTTGCACAATGATATTTCCCCACCCTCTCCTCTCCCTGCCCCCCAACCCCTAAATCTATTCCAGAGAGTTGGGGAAACCTAATTACAGATTTATGGGCTGCTCAGAGGGACACAGAGAGAAGAGGGGGCAGGATGTTCTACTGCCCAATTAAAAGTCCTTGTTAAAAGCAGAGCTGTTTAGTTTGAATAAATTACCTTAGAAAATGATTCTTCCTTACAATAACCATATTTCCACTAATTTTTAATTTGTTTAGTCTATATCAAAGCAGCAAAAGGATGTTTCAAGAAAGTAATGGCCAAACCTATCTGTGAAAGTCTGGCCTAACTTTCTAAAAGCCCTCATGATGTATTATAGGCTTTTTCCATATTTATTTTATCTATCTAGACTTTTATTCCACCCAGTCCAAAGGCTCAGTGCAGTTCATGTCACAGAGCAACAATAGAACCCTGGTATTCCTGGGTCACACATTGGTAGTGTTTACACATAACAGTAAACTATAGTTAATATTTTGTCATAAACACACAGATGATTCTTCCTTTGCTCCCTTTCCTTGCCCAGACTGTCCCCAGAAAAGGAGTCACTTGTGAACATAATGGCACCAACTTTGCTTCTCCCTTGGCTGGAGTGGGAGCAACCAGCCATCATCCTTGCCTGAACATTATATCTGAACCAGGGATCATGGTTTGCTTTGTGCCCAACAAATCAAGATGATCAGCCAAAATTTATTCTTGTTTTCCTCGGACAGACCATGACTGGGAAAACAAATCATGACCACTAGTTCAAATGTGGTTTGTTGCTCCCAGTCCGATTAAGGGATTCATAAAGTGGGAGCCATTATAGTCACTATGCAGTTCCTTTCTAGGGGACATGCTGGGATAGAATCTTTGTCTCTGACTTTCTACTTTTGCATGCATGCTCTAAAGTTTGTTTCCAGGAACATTTCACCATGACAAAGATTTCTCTGCATGTATTAGGCTCTTAGCCATCTAGGTATCTGGTAAATATTTGTCATTCCAATAGCAACTCAGAAACAGGGCATATAATCTATAATATACATTTAGCAAAAAATATATTTTGATTCTTTGCACTTTTTGCCTTCCTGCTGGAGAGGAAAGTGGTGGGTGGGAAGGTGGCACACACATCTCTGGTGAAATGGCAGAAGCCAAGAAGCTTCAATTTTCTTTGAAATAGTAAGCCACACGTACCAAAATGACATGTTTAGTTCTGCATGCATGAAAAAGCTAATGAAGGGAAGCTGACAGCCTTTCATCTACTACCATCAAGCTGATTTCTTTTGGAAAATATTATTTGGAGGAATTTTTAACCAGCCTCCTTGGTTTTGACTTGGCCAAGTCACCCCATGCTGATACCTAAGTAGAAGAACGGAAGCACTAATCACACTTCAGGCTTTAGCAGAAACCTGAATCCCCCTAGAAACACACATTTTGAAAACAAAATGTATTTTCTGTCAAAGCAAAGGAGCCATTTGATCTATAACCACCCACACTTTGCAACATACACTGTGTGTTGTGTGTGTGAAAGTGATGCTTGGCTCATGGACTTTTGATGTCAAAAAGAGATAGGTCATTGACTTCACCATGCCCTGGATCAAGCCCAAACACTGAATTTTTTACCTTCTATGCCCTTTTAAAATGTGGCTCTTTTGGGGGGTATTGGGTTGTTGTTTTGTGTGTGTGTGTGTGTGTGTGTGTGTGTGTGTGTGTATAGTGGTTTTTATGTTGATCTTTCTGTGAACTGCCCTGAGACCTCCAGGTATAGGGTGGTATATAAATTCAATAAATAATAATAATAATTTAATCAAGAATAGAATGGAATGAACATCAGAAGTAAGAAATTTCTTAGAATGGAGGCTATGTCTAGCATTTATATCCTAACTTTCATGCCAAGAAACAGCCTGACCCATCACTGTGAAGATAGGTTGGCCATGGGTCCTAATTTATAGAGAAGTCCACTATTTGAATGACGGAGAATAGCACTCTGTTTGAAGGGCTGCCCTGTTTAAAGATAAACAATTATGAGAGCAGGGGCTTTGAAGTTGCTCATCAACAGCTATACATATAAATTAGCACATGCAATTATTTTTTTTGCAAATCAATGTCTTCTTTTGTCCCCTGTTTTGTTGATGCATTTGATCCCCCCCCCCCATTAATGCACACATGACCACCATATGTGAGAAAATGTAAAGTTTGAAGTCAGTGGCTTGCCAAGAGCCACTCTATAACTAAATATGCGCCTATTTGAACCAGTTTCCTAAACCGAATCTGTTACTTCCCACAGCCAAGACAACATTGGCTTATATCATGTTTCCCATTGTCCATAGCTGAACAGCTGTAATAAATCACCTCTCCTGTGAATAAGACTTATCTTCTAAAAATTGAATGTGCACAAATTTTTGTGATCAATAGCATTTTTAACAGCACAATATATGTCTACTCAGAGGAAAGTTCCATTGTGTTTGATGAGACTTACATCCATGTAAATTATCTAATTCAGTTTAAACATTTTAGACAAGTCAGTAAATATTTGCTCAACTAACATGAGTGAAGGAAACATTACTCATGTTAAGTTTGCTAGAATGATAAAAATAAAATTGTGTCACGGAAAATGGATACGTTGTGAGCACATCCTTAATTGCCACCTTTACAAAGTTCTGAACCGCATATTTGTTTTATATTATGAAAGAAACACAACTTTATCTTTAAAAAAGCATGCCTACATTTTAATAAAATGTCAGTAAGAGAAGCATAGCTTTAAACGGAAGTATTAAAATATTTTGAATCTCATTAAGGGTGCCCTTCCTTTCAATATTTGTATTCTACCTGCAGATTCCAGGGGAAGAACCTGTTTCATGCAGAACCACTTCTTGCTTGCACGGTGTTGTTAACCATGGATGGAATCTCTGAATAACCCTTTTAAACAATCTGGTCCCTGAAACTCTCCATTATATGCTGTTTTACTCTGATGCATTATTTGTTTGATCTTATGATTTATTATGCCATGGTTCTTTAACAAAATGTAAGCTTCCCTTGAATATAGACACAAGATATATACAATGTCAGAGGTGGCCTCTGTTATATGTGTTTTCTAAATTCTTCTGGATGTTTATCTCTACCAATATGTCCTCTTTGTAGCTATCTGAACTCTCGTCTGGCACTGAATTATGCAAACAAAATTGGGAGACTTAACCTTCAAACAAGAAGATAGCTCTTCCTTTATGACACAAGAAATCCTACCACATATACAGCCAGCCGACTTTAGTTTGGATTATTCCCCGCCAATAGCAGAGTTGAGCAGGGGAACAGCTGAAGCCCTCGGTACATATGGTCTATAGGGTTGCCTTCCTATTTGGAGTGAGGTGCCATCAGTATGCTGATAATACTCAGCTCTCTCTTTCCATTCCAACTGAATCAGGAGATGCTACTGAAGTTCTGGACAAGTGCCTGGAGGTGGCAATGGGTGAGAGGAAGGCCAAAAAAAGAAAAAGAAAAAGAAACTGAATCTACACAAAATGAAAGTATTATGTGTTCTGGGTTTATGAGTCCAGAAAGTGATGATACAGCCTGTCTTTAGATGGGGTAGTACTCCTGTGTAAAAAGTGATCTATTCTCTAGTAACCTCCAGACTGTTACTGAAATTCACACTATGTGGGGTTTCCCTTAGACCCATTTCAGAAGCTGCAAGTAGTGCAAAATGCAACAATTACGGTTGCACAGTCAGTAGACCTCATATTTCACCTGTGAGAATTGAATTGGTTGCCTGTTTTAATAGACACCACTTATTACTGACATTTTATGAAAACTGAATGTTTGGAAACTCTGAGGAAAGAAGATGAAGAGGAGGAAGAAGAGGAAGAAGAAGAAGAGTTGTGGTAGTAGTATAGCAAAGAGGGAGGAAAACGAGATACCAAAATACAGTTTTTGTTGTTGAGTGTGGGAAATGTGTTAATCCTGGCCTCCAAAGCAGCATTTTCTGAGTTGCTTCAGATGTGGCTAGATTTGGAAATTTATTTTGAAAACCACCATTTTGGAATTTCCCAAGTCAGTGGGATGGATCCAAAAGACCTCTACTTGAAAAAGTGCCAGTGCAGCAGCTTGAGTTTCTTTCTGAAAGCAAAGTTCTGGTAAATGTTTATAACTCCAACTGCTGTATGCATCCTGTGGTCTATCGTTTCCTCCTGATTACTCTGCAATCCAGCAAAGCTCAGACACCCACGGCTGGCAAGCAAAAGAGATTTCAGCCATTTGAACCGAACAAAAACCCTGTAGTCCCACCAAATGGGGCTTGCACACAATGCAATTTTACCTGCAGTAAGAGAGACACATTTCAAAAATAATGACAGGCCTCATTGGGTTTTATCAGAGCAAACACATGGTTAGTGCTCACACTACTTCCATATGTAATACCATTAGACTGCCAACTTTCTGTGGCTTTTACTACCCCAGCGGTGCCTATTTAAATTTGTTCTGGAATCTCGCCTGTGTCCCAATAGAAGTCACATTTCGGGAGAAATATTGATACAGTATTTCAAAGAAGAGTTTTAGAGCAGATATATCTTAAGCAATGCATTTATTTCCTTTCTTCAAATATCTACAGATAATGTACTAAGAGGATGGGTCCTTGTCTGCTTTACATATAACTGATTATCTTATTAAAAAGCTATGCATAACTGTGTCACCAGAGTATGTGTGACACAAAGGATGTTGAGCATCTAGATACTGTTGGACTCCAACTCCCAATAGCTGCAAGCCAACATGGATCAAGGGTTGTAGCTATAGCCCAAGAATACCTGGAGGGTCACAGGCTCCCCACTGTTGCATTAAACAAGCACAAACACATAAGGGCTGATTCTGCCATAGCGCATCTCTCACCAACAAGTGCAACTACTGACACAAGGCATGGAGGGGCCAGGATAAGGAATCGATGTGCAGAACGAACCTGTAAGAATTCACCACACTGTGGCAAATGGTGCAACATAGCAGTGCCCTTATGCGGAATGGGGGAAAGGGTCGGATGAAGTAGTTCTTATTTGAAGGGGTGAAGCTACGTATGTGCTGTACTGCTGCACATAGAAAGCAAAATGTCAAGGCTAGATAGAGTAGAAACTTCTTCTCTGACATTGAAGATTCCTTGGCTTATTTTGTCTGAAGGATCATCTAATAATCTGAGCTTCACCTCCCTCCCAAGAGAGACTCTGAAGTGATATGGTTCAGGAAGAGATTTACCACCTCAGTGAGAAAACCTATACTTTGGTTTGTCCATGCTTATTCTCCCATACTCTGTCTGACTTTAAAAACAAAAGGATGGGGGAGAAATTTGATTCAGATCGTATGTAAATGCAAATCTGCACAATTCATACTTTCTGAAACAATACACAAACCAAAAAAACATAGCCATCCTTAAAAGTTGCACTTCTTCAAATTTTGCAATGGAGTTCTCCAATCAAGTAGCATGTACAAAAAATGCATATACAAATGCACAAAAATGTGGGTTTTACTGCAAATAACATAAACATGTTATATTAGGGAGCTTTGCTGGAGTGTGTCCAATTAGAGGAGAACATTTGCTTGTAAGTTCTTATCCATTCCTGAAAAACAGAATGCTTACATATTGATCCTTTGAAAATTGAATTCTGCATTTTAACATATTTTGCAAGGGAAAAGCCCCAAACTGCTTTGGTATATCAAGGCATAATACACAATAATGGTAAAATATAAAGTCCTCCCTAGTTTTGCACTTTCACTTATATTGATTAATATAGGAAAAGTACTCCAATGATTAAAACTGGTTAGTTGTTCAACATTTGTATATAATGGGATTCTCAAAACAACTGGCCTGGGAAGAGGACTTGGTCAGAGATTGTAAAAGCACTCTAAGAGTTGTCGCTCTGTGAGTGGGGTAGGGGTCTCCTAACAATTCTTAGCACCGTTAAAAAACAACCAACCACACTCCCCAGGATTCTTTGGGAGAAGCCATGATTGTTTGAATTGTTGTGTTACTGCTTTAAATGTATTTGTATAGCATTGTTCTTGTTTATAAAACCCAATTAAAAAAATGTATACTGCAGATGGGGCCCTTTTCACAGCTGACTGTGGCCCACTATGGGGCCAGATCAGCACCACTGGGCACAGTATAGCATGGTTGTAACCTAGGCTTGGCAAAGCATATATTTCGTCCACCCATCAACTTATTAATTGTACCACTGCCATGTCTAGGGAATAAGTCCAGATGGAATGTACCAAATCTAGAGGTTGTGTCTGGACAGCAGAGGAGAGGCGATCACATGGAGTATGAAATATTAATGTAAGGAGGATGGGGGAGCTGAATGGAGCATGGAACAAATGTTGGAACTGGGTGGGTGGACAGAAGAGGGAACAGTGTAGTGGGTAGAGGAGATTAGCTGGGTGGGAATGGATTACCACTGAATAATTTTCAGTAAAGCACATGCTTAAAGGTTTGCACATGTAATGCCAATACTTACTCCCAAGCAGCGCTGTTAGCACAGCAAAACTGACTCAGAAATAGGAGTTCACATTGCATGTCGAAAGCTGTAAGACCTTCCATAATATGCTGAGTATGAACTAGCTGCCTTTCTGTTGCTGATGCCAATTATGCCTGCAATCTATTTGCAAATAACCTGCTGTCATTCATTTCTTCAGAACTGGCACAATTAGCATTACATGAAAATATGGCCTTTTAGTAGAGAAATATTATACCCCAATTGTTTCTCCCTTATTCATAAAACAATGCTTGACTGACTAGTTTGAGGAAACAACCTTTGGATCTAACCTCAAGACTGTGCTGCTTGGAAATATATTGAGTAGTATTCAAATAAGTTTTACACAGAGAAGTTAATGGACCTAACTTAGTCATGTTTGTTAATTTCAGTAGGTCACCTATGAGTACGACTTTGTTGAGTACCTTCCCCATTCTTACACAGTGCAATATAGACGTTTCGCCAATGCAGGCCAGTGAAATAGATCTTTGTGTGCTAGAAAGTGCTTGGTTCACCATTTATTATTTACTGGCTGTAACTGAACAGAATTGCTATCTTCCTGCAGGAAACTGCAAAACAATTTAAGGTTCCTTAGTCCATCTTAAATGTCTTACACAGTAATGTCCTTTGAGAGTAAGTGCTGCTATTGTCTTATGTTACTTTTCAATGATAATTTATCAGGGGCAGAAGGATACAATTTCTCTCTCCCTCTCTCTCTTTTTAAGACAGGGCTTTCAGGTTAGATGAGAAAATGAACTGCTCAGGACAATAGAGGAAATGAACTGGAAGAGGTGCATGAATACACAAGGTTTCCTCTGTTCCAGCCATTCATATGGAGACACAGAATGGAATATTATGCACAGTGCAACACCTGATCCTAAGGGAAGCTAGTGAGAATCTCAAGTTATATCAGTCTGGAGACTCCTATAAAGGATGTATTGAAAACGTCACCGCAGGATGGAAGCATCCATGTTTTGTTCCCCCAGGTTAAAATTTCTTGGCAGGCTTAAAATAATAATAAAAGATTGAATATCCCTTCTTTTTATACTATTATTTTAGGCAAATATTAAGGATAAAGCAAACTTTGCTCAGTGGCCAGCTGCTGTAATAATGTATAATCATTAGGCTGCTTGCCTTGGATGGGGTTGCTTTCCAAAATGAATATTACAGCTGTGAGGTTATATGGATGTAGAACTCTACTATTTGAAAGCCATGTCTGACACTTGTACCCTTCAAAAGTTCGAAGCACAATTATCAGGGAACCTTCTATTCTGATCTATTGGAACAGTATCCCCCATATCTAGTAGATGAAACTACTATCAAGAGACAGGGAGAGTGAAGAGAAATTGCAGTAGACTCTGTTTTTCACAAAAGGTATTGTATATTTGTGTAGGGTGAATTGGAGGAACCATGACAACTGATATTATTGTCATTGGGAGATGGATAGCTCATAAATATACTTTGCATGCAGAATATCCTGTTTAACCTCTGACATCTTGAATTAAATGGATCTCAAGAGGGGCTGGAAAATGCCTCCACCTGAGTCCATGCCATTCCGAGGTGACAAATACTGGGCTAGATCGTTGGTGGTCTATTTCAGGATATCTCAGAAGCTTCATATGGGCATTGCCATTATCTTTGTGTTTCTTTCACATGCTCTGAAATGAGCTCCAAATTATACCTCATAGAGAGGATAGAAAATGGTGGTAGAGGGAAAGGCTTCCTACAAAGAGAGAAAAGATGTTAAGAGAGAAAAGTGGATGGAGAAAAGAGAAAAGATCAGGAAAATGGTACTGTGGGAGAAGTAGAAGACTGGAGTCAACAGGCTATGTGGAACAGAAAGGCTAAGAGTGAAGGGAGAAGAAAAATCTCCAGAAATGTTCACAGGAAAATGTATTGCGATAAATTTTTGCTCAGCTCTAGAAAATGCTGAGCAAGAAGGACCAATGGCCTGCTTTGGTGCAGGGCAACTTCATATATTCATGTAGGCTGTGTCTGGAAGTTATGCTGAATGCACATAGAGGAGATGTGGTCACAGGCACAATCCCACTTCACACCCATTTGCACATAAACGTGCTCAGTCAGCACCAGCAGTCATTCCACTTTTAAGGGTTAAGGCTTAACCCTTGCTGTGATGACACTCTTGAAAGCAACACAAAAAAAGTTCTTGGCCGTTCTGAGTTTTGAATGCCCTTTTCAAGGAATAGTAGCCTCAAGGGCTACTATTTGAACTGCACTTGGGCCTAGTTACATTTGTCCTGCCTTGCTACAGATACATTAACCATTGCAGAGGTGGCCCTTAAATGGCAGGAGAGAGATTAAGGAAACGTTTGCTTCTCCCAGAGCAAAGTCTTCTAAAGTTTTTGACCTCTGCATTTTTGTGAAGCAACAGCTGGAAACTACATTATCTATATCTCTATATAGAGATATATCTATAGATATCTTGTTTTAGAACATATTTTTACAAGAAGTTTCGTATTTTTTAAAAGGAAACAGTTAACATTTTACCCTTCCCTTGATATTCTTGCTGTGGTTTTGGGAAGAAAGGGTAAGGGTCCAAAAGCATCCGATACTTCCTGTAGTCAGATGTCTCCACCCAACATGTGTTTTAAACACGTTTCATATTAGGTTCAGTGGTCAAAAATTACCCATTTATTTTTCACTGTGATTTATGTGAGTTCAGCAGTTGCATTAAACCTAGAAAATGGTGTGATGTAAGGCCTTTATAGAATACACAAGACTTCATGCACTCTACACACACACACACATACACACACACACACACACACACACACACAGGCATGTGGATTTTTTTAAAAAACTATCTTCTTTTGAAGGCATATCAATTAAACTATTATACTGGGGATATTTGTGCCATAAAATGTCAGTATTTCCCATTGCTGCTGATTTCTGAAGCAAAGCAGAAACACGTTATAGTGCTTGGATTTTCAACCATCTTTTTTTCCCCTTTATACCCACAATTTCATGGACAGGCTCTTCCTGTCCATGAAACACACCAGTAAAACCAATTGCCTTTTTTATGACCCAGCTTCCGCACTGACCCACATACAGCTACTTGCCTTAAGAGGACATATGATGCTCATGTAGGTTTTCAGCCTGCTGAAACCGTTAGACATACGTTTTACACACACACACACACACACACACACACTCACACCACTTACAAAAACACAACGGCTAAGCCAAAGGCGTTTCCTTTACTTCCCACGCTGCTCTCCTTCAGGAAGATATCACAAAGAAAAGCAAAACTTTGCTTCTTAAAGCTGCAGTGCTCAATGCAGGGCAAAAGGAAAATCCTCTTTAACATGAAGCAAAAGCAATTCACTGCATTAACTATAAATGAATATTTTTAGATGGGAAAACTATATTTTGGAAACTTTCCTCAGCCATGCTGTGGTATGTGTGTGCTTGGATGTGGTGGGGGGGGGGGGAGTCGGCTGTAGAAGCCCCTGCTGTGTCTGCTGAAGGTGTGAGCTGTTCTGGAGCTATCGCTGGTGGTATTCCTGTCGGCAGCAGAGAGCACATGCCCCTCAAATGTGGTGCTTCAGGTGCAGGGCAGAGCATGCCTGGCCAAGGGTCAATGGAGTCTAGGCTGGCCCATCTGCCTTGATTGACAGGGGTCAGCAGGGCTTCAGATATGGCAGTACCTCTGTCTCTCCCCCAGGACAGAATTAAAATTGTTCTGCAGATCACTGTAGCATTCTAGTGTGGTGGTGCTGTGGTCTAAACCACTGAGTCTCTGGGGCTTGCTGTTCAGAAGGTTGGCCATTTGAATCCCTGTGATGGGATGAGCTCCTGTTGGCCTGTCCCAGCACCTGCCAACCTAGCAGTTTGAAAGCACACCAGCACAAGTAGATAAATAGGTACTGCTGTGGCGGGAAGGTAAATGGCGTTTCTGTGCACTCTGGTTTCTGTCACAGTGTTCCGTTGCACCAGAAGCGGTTTAGTCATGACCCGGAAAGCTATCTATGGACAAACACTGGCTCCCTTGGCCTGAAAGCGAGATGATCACTGCAACCTCTAGTCGCCTTTGACTGGACCTAACCGTCCAGGGGTCCTTTTACCTTCTAGTTATTAACGCTGTTTTACAGCTGATCTGTAAGACAGGCTGGTATGTAAGGCACGTTTTCTGAGTTTGCTTGATTGGTTCAACAATTCCTTTTGTTCTGGTCACATTTCTTCATTGTGGTGTCCTAGTCAAACTATCACATAAGACAATGCAACTTCTGAAAAGACCGAGACTGATATAACATAGCAAAGCACATTGTCAGCTCTCCTGCATCTTATGGCAGTGACAGCTTTGCAAAACCTAGGCTGCTTGGTTAGAGCAGAATACAATAAAAAAAGTTTTTATTCATGTTAAGTAGAATAAGGCCTGTTTTGCAAGAATCTAAACAAAAGAAAAAAAATATCTATATTGGTTCCCATGTTACTGTCCCAGTGCTGATTCTAACCAGTGTGGTGATCTAATAACAAAGAGTAACTTATACCCTTCAGCTGTCAAAAGTACATGTAGTTCCAACCAAGGCCCCACTTGGTTTTTTTTAAAAAATGTAACTCATGCAATCTCAAGCTATTCAAGGATTTGGGGCTTTGTACCTTTGAGCTGGGAAAGGTCAGTCCTGTGATTTCCAGGTCAGAACTATCTGACAAGGATTTGGTGGTGTGGTAACCTGAGAAATGTTAACAAGGGAATGCTGTTAAGAATAAAGAGGGCAAGAAGGACAAACACTGAAAAGAAACTATTATATAATGATGTATTATAGTGGGCCTTGACAAATCTCTCCACCAAAAGCTATTCTTTATGACAAGGCATATTACTGAGGTAGTCTCCATAGTGCTGAAATACTGTTGTTTTGAACAGCGATCTATATAATTATGTACAGGTCTTGCTACAAAGTTTCTGTGGGGTCGGTCATGATAGTAAATGCCATATTTGCTACAAAGTGTTTGGCCTCTTGAAGCCTCCTAATCTCTCAATAAAAGGATCTTTGTTATGACCACTGCATGTAACTGAGGTAGCCTCCTTAGTGTTGTTCTGAACATAAATCTATATAATCATGTATGGGTCTTGCCAAAGAATTTCTGTTAAGGTTAGAATCTATCAGTTCTGAGTTCAGACCCAGCTACGACCTCCTCCCCTTCTGGAGCAGCATTTTTAATGGTAATTTACATTGGGTTTTAATTGCTGGGAACCACTCTGGCAAGCTAAAAATCAAGCAATCAGGCTTAATCCTTTGTCTTTTCTTTGTTAAAAAAAAAGACTTCTAGAATCATACAGCTACAATAAAATCTTGCCAGGAAACTACTGATTCCCTTCCTGATGAACCATGACCCACTTCAGGTGTTTAAACATGCAACAATAACAAGGATGTAAGGGCTTGGATTCACTCAAGCATTCCAAGTGTGCTCCTATCTTTCTGTTTATTGCAATATTTTGAAGGGAGCTTCCAAGCACATTTAGCTGGAGACTGGGAAGTGTAGGGGGTGGAGGCACACACCTGCCTCCCACAGTTTGCTCTTGTGTGTCTAAAGAAGTCTATGGTTTGCTGTTACAGCCCAGTTGGGTGTACTATAGTTTGTACTGCAAACCAGGGCTTGCAGGGAAAGCATAAACTACAGCTTGGCAGTTCAGATATAGACGGCAGGAAGCAGGAAGGTAGGGAAGTGATCACAGCATGGGAGGATAGGAGGGAGTGGGAGTCAGGAGCATGAAGCTTAAGCCTCAACCCACACTCATTTGCATGACTCCAAGACAGGGTTTGATACTATGTCTGAACTAAGCCATGAGCTCCTCTTCAGCTAGGAAACTTATATATATATGGACAATCCAAAATGAATACAGGGGAAATGCTGAATCCTTTCTTGTTGCACTAGAGATTCCAGAATAATAGAGAAGGCCAAGTGTAATGTTCCCAACTGCCTGTCCTATGATCACAGCCCAGGTCCATCAGGACTATTCAGAGTCTGTACACTGGAGCTTGGTTTCTTTGCTGCAATCATGTGGAGCTATTTGTTCTGTTTGCACCTTTCGACAAGCTCCCTGCTTGTAGCCCAGTGTGGTCTGTGATGGGATAGTGGCATAGTAGCCTTAGGCTGCAATCCAATGCACACTTTGCCTGAGATTAAGCCCTTATGGCCTTACTGAACTCAACCGGAGGACTTACTTATGAGTAGACACGCATATGCAGAGCTTCACTGTCAACAGGCCAAGGTACCCTTTTCCTTTTTTTTAAGTGACTTGAGGTTGGGACTGCTAATTCAGAATGCCAGTCATGAACCATACATTTATTTGTTAGGAGTCAAATGTAAGGGACTTTGAAGAAGTGCAAAGAGTTGGGGTTAGAGTTCTTTCTAGTTGGTCCTTTCTAAAAGTAAAATAGAATTGAAACACTGATTATCTTAGCCAAGACATTGTCACATTTATGTTTCACAGGCCACAATACTGTATACCGTATTTTTTGCACCATAACACTCATTTTTTTCCTCCTAGAAAGTAAGGGGAAATGTCTGTGCGTGTTATGGAGCGAATGCCTGCGGGTGGCGGGGGGGGGGATCTGCTGCAGTCGTGAGCAGAGGATCCATAGTTCCCCTTCCTTCCCTCCTCCGTGGTTACAAAGCATGGATCCACATGGATCCTCAGGATTTTTGCATTGGGCTACTCCAAACTCACTGTCAGATCACATGTCTGTGGCCACAGCATGAACCACAAAAATCATATATCCACTATTTCATTTAGAATATTTTTTTTCTTGTTTTCCTCCTCTAAAAACTACATGCGTGTTATGGTCTGGTGCGTGTTATAGAGCGAAAAATATGGCACTTTGTATACGGTTTGGTTGATAGAGGCCACAATACTGCATACTTTGTATACGGTTTGGTTGATAGAGGCCACAATACTGTATACTTTGTATACGGTTTGGTTGATAGAGGCCACAATACTGCATACTTTGTATACGGTTTGGTGATAGAGCTCACGACACTTAATATCAGGGTTGCCCCACATTGGGCAAAAAGATTCCTGCATTGGAGGTGGTTGAACTAGATTATCCTTGTGGTCCTTTGCAATTCTATGATTCTGTGAATAAAAATAAGGTCATTATCTTTCCCAGACAGAATTATTTTCTACATAGGTGATAGAGTCCCATTATTTACATAGCCTCTGAAGCTGCAGAGCTCCAACAAGCACAGCAAACACACACATACACAACCACGAATAGGACTCCTTGTTTACTCCTGTGAAACTTGTCCACTTTGGTACCTCATTTGACCAGATTAGCAGGAATGATGGCCTGGTTCCCTTTTCACTTGTCACATCCGCTTCTGTAAAGAGGCAGTTCTATCTTGGCTTCTTCCTTTGGGGCTGCAGAGAGCCAATCTGGGTGGAATAATGAAATTGGCAGTCAGCTGAGACTATGTGCCCGTCTGTTGGGTCACCAGGGCAGGGGGACATGGGTTAGGCTGGGCAGAAGGTGGGAAGGCGTTTTCCTTCCCAAGACTGTGGTAAGAGTTAACTCTTCCTAACCTTTTCTGCCCTTCTCTTGGGCGTGGGAGGAAATTACAGGCCTTGGAGACTAAGTGACAGTTGGCTTGGGATAATGACAGGCAGGCTTGCCGTGAGAATCCAAGCGATAAAGATAAAAGGAAGGGGAAAGGGCTCGGCTTTTTCTCCTGTTTGCAGAGAAGTGGCAGCTGCTGCCCTGGGCAGGAGCTGCAGGACAGAGCAGCGCCCCCTCAGCCTTCCTTGGTGCCGTCGCAGCGGCTCCTGCCTCTGGTGCGCTAACCATTCCCTCCTCGCCCTGCTTGCAGCACGCCAGGAAAGTGCCGCACGTGTGTTGTTGTCTTCTTCCCTACCGGGCATCTGCCGAGACGGCGGCAGAAGAAAGAAAGAAAGAAAAAGTTTCAGGAAGATCCAGCCTTTTCCTGTCCCTATAAAGTTGTCTCATCACCCGCCCAATAAAGACCTAAGTGCCATAACAGGATCAGGGGCCAACCTGGCAGGACACCGGGGGAAGAAAGCGAAAGGTTGTAGCAAGTAAACAGGGCTGGTGAAGAAATCTCAACCTTTTACCAGGCGACGCTGTGGCTTTAAAGGATTCCGAGAGGCGATCGGGTGGGTTTCCTCCTCCGCCCCGCTTGAACAAACGTCCCCTCCCTGCTCCGTTGCCTCGCTCGCTTTCTCACCTCCGCGAACCTCCCCCGCCCCGTCCTTCTTTCTTCCTCCCCCCTCCCCTTTTCAGCGGTCCTCTCCCCCTCTCCGCCCCCCCCCCCGCGCGCTCCGGTGTCTGATTAAACGAGAAGGAAGTGTGGGAGTGGAGGCTGCGAAGCTCTCCCTTTAAGAGGCAGCCTGCAATGACGAATTGTTGAAATTGCCATTGCAGGATGGCATTCCACTATAAATTCATTGTTCCACCTCCTCTCATCTTCACAGCTCTCGCTCTTCTCCTCTTGTTCACATCGGCGGACTGGGGATAACGCCGCCGCCGCCACCAAACACCCATTAAACTCGGAGAGGGAGGAGGGGGAACCTTGAGAATCTGGGACCTTTCTCCCACCCCCTGGCCGGCAAGGGAGGGCTTGTTTTCTCCTACCTCTCTCTCTCACACACACATTCACTCACTCACTCTTTCTGCCGTCCGCCTCTCCAAACCAACTCATCAACCCAAAAAACAAGGGGACGGAGGAAGCCGGCGAGACCCTCGGAGCTGAGCCAGAGCCGACCTCGCTCCCGTCGGATGACTCGGTGGCCGAGAGAGCGAGCGAGAGAGAGCGAGGCGCCAAGTCCCAACTTCTCCGATGCCTCCTGGCTGCTGCGAGAGCCGCGTCTCCCTCCCACCGATGCGCTCTTGACTCGTCCGGCGAAGACTTCTCCAGCCTTTTGTTTTCCACCAGCCTGTCCCGTTCGCGCCCCGATCTGCCCGATCTCCCGCCCGGATCGCCGACCCGGCAATCGATTATCCGTCTGCTGCTGCTGCGGAGCCCACCATGCTGCTGAAGTTGCCTTGCCCTCCGCTGCCGGCGCTGCTGCTGCTTGCAAGCTTGCAAGCGGCTGCCTCGGCCGCCGGAGTTTCCCCGGCAACTTCAGCACCTGCCTATGATAAAGCTGTGCAGCTCTCCAAAGCAGCAGCAGCGCCGCCGCCGCCGGGCGCTGCGCCCCCCTTCTTCGTCCCGGAGCAGCAGCAGCAGCCACGCGGGTCCAGCGGTCTCGTGGAGCGCGTGGACCAGACGTACTCGGGGGGCGGCAAGGTGGGCTACGTCCTGTACGCCGGCGGGCAGCGCTTCCTGTTGGACCTGGAGAAGGACGCGCTGCTGGGCTCCGCGGAGCAGCTGCTCCAGGGCAAGGGGCGCTGCTACTACCGCGGAACCGTGGACGGCAGCGCGCAGTCCTTGGCCGTCTTCGACCTTTGCGGCGGCTTGGACGGCTACTTCGCTGTCAAGCACGCCCGCTACACCGTGAAGCCGCTGCGTCTGGCAGACGACGGCGGGGAAGGGGCCGAGGAGGAGGAGGAGCCCGCCCGGGAGCGCATCTACGACGGGGAGTCCGCGCGGGTGGCGCACCTCTTCTCCAAGGAGCACTTCAGCTTCCAAACGGTGCCTTCTCGGCCCAGCTGCGAGACGCGCGGCTCGCCCAAGGTGCCCTTTCTGGACCAGAAGAAGCTGGGCCTGCGGCAGGAGGAGACGGATTTCACCACCAGGGCGGCGCTGTCGGGAAACTTCTCCCCGCCAGCCGGCCTCCGAAACAGAAAACGGCGCTCCATCTCGCGGGCCAGGCAGGTGGAGCTTCTGCTGGTGGCCGACGACTCCATGGCCAAGAAGTACGGCAAGGGTCTCCATCACTACCTGTTGACCTTGGCCACCATTGCTTCCCGCCTCTATGGACACGCCAGTATTGAGAACCACATCCGCCTGGCGGTGGTGAAGGTGGTGGTGCTGGGGGACAAGGAGAAGGGCTTGGAGGTGAACAAGAATGCGGCCACCACCCTCAAGAACTTCTGCAAGTGGCAGCACCAGCACAACCAACTGGACGACCAGCACGAGGAACATTACGACGCTGCCATCCTCTTCACCCGTGAGGTAGGTTTGGGAGGAGGCCGTGGCTGAGGGATCCCGCTCAGGCCTCCGCCAGCCTTGCGGAGCTGGGTTCATCACCCTCAGCTTCATTCTTCTGCTTCACTGCAGGTGTGTTGGACTTGATGACCTAAGAGGTCCTCTCTTGGGCTTTATGAATGTATGTGATTGTATTGCTGCTGTCTTTTTCTTTCTTCTTAAATTCATCTCTGGTTGTAAATGTCCAAAGGTTTCGTAGATGCTGTCTTAAGAATCCAAAGTGCTACTGAAAACACCTGTTTGCCATTGGGTTCAATATCACTAATGCTAAGGTGGTGTCGCATCAGGTTTAGTAGATACTTGAGGTTCCAGTAATAATTCCAAGCATCTGCTAGGGAGCCTGAGTGAAAGGGGAGATGATAGATGATAGATAGATAGATAGATAGATAGACATATGGATAGGGAAGCCCAGGGTGCTTCCACACAGCAGCTTATTGTCGACTTGGTGTTGCTCCTGTGCCCAAGTTCTGCACAGCATTCATGTGATGTGCTCATCAAAAGATGTCCCCTGTTATTTTCCCATTTATTGAAGGCTTACTGTTCCTGCAGAAAACTAAAGTTTTGCTTGTCTTTTTTTAAAAAAAAAAATCATTGGGAATAGTCACTCTGGATTCAGTGTGGAAGGGGGAGGATAGGTTGGCAATTGAATGAGAATATCACATGTGCAAAAGTTGCATGCATGAGCAGTGCTGGGTCCACAATGAACTGTTGTGTGGAAGTGCCCTTGTTTCCAAACAAAATAACAAGCAATTGGGTCATGTGTCCATTTGAGATGCAGCATCCTCCTGCACTCATTGCACTAACCATGAGATGTTTCTCCCACTGGTTCACAGATTGGAAGTAGAACCGTTGGAGCTCTGTATGCTGATGGTGAAGAACTGATGCAATTCATGTTGTAGCAAAATCAGGATCTTAAACAGGTGTTTGTAAACACAGTTGCCAACCAGAGGTTTTTGGAAATTATCAGGCCATTGGTCCATCTAGTTCAGTACTGTCTACACTAACTGGCAGCTTCAGGGTTTCATACAGGGTTCGCTTTCCAGTCCAATGAGGAGGTGCTGGGAATTGAACCTGGGACCATTTGCATGCAAAGCCTGTGCTTTAACCACTGAGCTATGATCTTGCACAGCAATTATGATCTTTAAATCCTGCCCAGTGAGCAGAAACTTGCCTTCTGGCTCTTCTGTGCCAAAGACATCCCTGACACCTGGTAGTGCAGAGAGAAAGTATGTGCATTGCTCATCTTTCAACAAGCTCTTCCAAGATTCATGTCCTCATTCCACCTACAACCTGTTAACTTTCTCATAAGGCTGTCATGTGTCCATAATTTGCATAGAATAACCATTAGGAGATTCTTATTATAGGAGAGCAAGCTGTTAGGATTTTAAAAAATAAATAAAAGTAAGTTATTTTTCTACTGATGTTGCTCCTGAACAGCAATGAATATCCCTCTATTAAGATGACGCAACACATTTCTAGCCAAACTTATACCCAGTGCTGAAGCTCACCTAAATTTTCTGTTGGGTGGTGGTGGAAATGAACCCATTTAAGTAATAAGATAAGGCACTGGTAGGCTTGCCAATCTTTCAGTGTATCTACCAGATGAGAAGAAGAACTATGAACACCTCTGGCTCAAATCCCAGTCTGACTCTGTTGAGATTAGAGGGAAAGGAAAATGTGTGAGGTGGCCTCAGGGAGCTCACAACTTCCTTGCTTAGTTGCTGGTAATTTAACATGGCATTTCCAGCATGAAAAGAAAGTAGCAATAAAACCGGAGAGGCGCAACATGTGTGGCTCAAGAGAGGGGAACGTAAATTCAAACCACATGTAAACATAGCTGCAGAAAAGTGGTGCACCAAGGTAGGCGAGGGGCGGGGCTCTAATGCCTCATTATCCACAGCGTGGAAATTGGTCTCCTAATCTGCTAGAATTCTGAACTGGCAAGGGTTCTCCATACAGCTTTCTGGATGAGTGCTGAGTGATAATCCAGCAGCATTGGCTGAACTAGCTAAGGGGAGTGGTTCCAGAGGAACATGTGACACTGTTTATGCAGCAGAACTTTTCAACATGAATGTCCCCTTCAGCATGTTCTTCCGCTTTTCCTTCTTTAATTCAGAAAAACACATAACTTTCCATTAGAGTTCCCTTCCTCCGCTACATCACAAGAGTGCCAGGAAAAAGAGAGGCTTGGGATAGTTTGTGGAATGAGTTACTCCAGTGAAGGAGTAAGGAGAGAGACAGAAAAAGCCCTCGTATGTTTATTTATTCCTCCAAATACTTGAAATATTATGGTGTTCCTGTCGTGCTGCACTTGTGCTGTATGTTCTCTCTGTTGATGTCCAAAGCCATTTGTTTTCAACCATGAACTCAGGAGTCTCCTGAGTTCAACCCAGATTTTTATCAACACAAACAAAATCTGACATGCTTTTCTAGGCTCCTTTGAGACTAGCTTCCCTCAATCTGATTCTGCAGCTTGTATAAGCAAGTCGTTTGATGGCCCACCTGATTTGAGAAAATTGCTTTGGAGAGACCAGAGCTTGACAACTTGCATTTTTCTCAATACAGTCGCACACATATGCATGCACTGGAGTTTGCATGCACAGGGAAAGGGATCTAACAAGGTGGCAACTCAGTACTCTTAAGACAAGTTTTTAATTACTGCACATCAGGGATGACCAATGTAGTGTCCTCCTGATACTTAGCAATAGCTTTTAGGAGCAGTCCATATTACCAAAGTGGGATGATCCACTTCAGATATATAACCAATTCAAATAGACATATAGATAGACAGCCATTATACCTTCAGAACATGAACTGGATGTGTACATGGTGGAATAGTCATATGAAATTGCCATCTAGAGCACAAATCCTTTGTGTATAAAATCAACAAAAAGCGTTGTGGCACCTTAAAGGTTAACACATGCCATCAGCTTTCTTTCTTGGACTAGAATCCACTTTCTCTTCTGATGAAGTGGACTCTAGGCCATAAAATCTTACATTGTAATAAATGTGTTTGGTGCCACAGCAATCTTTTTGGTTTTTACTGCAACCCTATACAGCTACTCTTCTGGACGTTTTGTGCAGATATGATCACATGGATCACTGTGCACTAGCTGACCCACACAAGTTGTTTGTCATTTTTTTTTTGTTCAGTCCTTGAAGAAGGGTAGAAATGGACTACTGACTTATTGATTTGTGTTGTAATGCATCAACTTGTAATGAAGAAGTTGTGTGGGCCTTTCATTGGGTATCTACTGTGATGCTCAACTCTTACTCAACCTTACTAATTCTCTCACTAAATCATTTTGAAAACTTTGGAATGAGATGGTTAAGTTGCAGGTTGGAGGTTCATCAAAACAATATAGAGGAACATTATGTAGAAGAAACAAGAACCATACATTTTGCCCATGTGAGTTTTGCCTTGTCCCACTGACATTTCTTTTGAGCATTAACAAGGGATGCAGATTTTGCAACAAAGTTAATGGCCAGACATAGCGTTCCTTGTCTATGCTGTCCTTGCAAGGGGTAACTGAAACACGAGAACTGTCACATCTTCTGCTCACTTCAGCTCTGTTATCTCAGATTATATAAACTGATGTCTAAATCTGGCATTTTCAGTTCATTGGAGATACATTTGAATTGATTTTCCTCAATTAAAAAAACAATCGAGGGAAGAAAGAGAGGTGTCCAGGAATGAATAAATGTGCATAGGTCTTCATCTAATGGCGTTTGAAGTGAATGATTCACTGTTCACATTTGCAGACTGTAAACATGAAAAAGAGTTAAAAGGTAAAAGTGTCAGAGGAGAAACATCTCACAGGGCACAGGGCATTTCAAGCCTACTAGTGTTTTTTGTGGAGGTTTTTTCTTCCCATTTTTGTTTTTTCAACAAGACGAGAAGTAGCAGCAATTGGCATGAGTGTTCAACTTTTACAACTCTGTTTTGAAAGTATGAAGTCGGTTGCTTAGCAACTAGACGCTTAGCCACAGTACCATGTTTTGATGGGCTCCGAATGCTGCTCTGTTAAGTTTTTGTATACCCAGATGCCTTCTTCTAAATTGCTTGTTTTTCGGTTGTGGATCAAATGTGTGAGGTACACTTTCCATCCCTGTTTATTATTCAAGGCCACTTTGAACTTCAGTAGACTAATATTTGCATATCATCTATCAAATGAACCCACCACAATTAGAATTAGGTAGCAATTCAATTCAATTCATGTCTAAAGGCAAATCTATCAAATGGAAAAGCAGGCATTGTTTGAAATTTGTGCTGGGTATCTGAATTTGCAGTTCTCCAACCAATGTTTAAAAAATGCATATATTAGAGGAAAGTGTGCAGAAAATGGGTAATATAGAAATAATAATATAGGGGAAATTGTTTGCAGAAATCAGTCAAAACTGCATATAACAGTAAGCTTATTAGCAGAAATTGTCATAAAAATGCTGATGAATTTTCACAGTGATTTTTTTAAATCACAAATTGCTCCAGAAATGTGGAGAACTGAATTTAAGACTGGAAAAATGAGAAACCAAGATAACCTAAACGGACAGATTGTTCCATCCCTAAACACACTATGCAAACAATTCTTCATGCCTAACTTTATTAAATATTCAGATTGCCATAGGATGTGCTCTCATGTTGTCAATGGTCTATAACACGAGTGACTAACAGATGCCACTGGAATACAACCTTCATAATTCCTGGTTTGGGGGCTGTGTTGACTGGCGGGAGTGGAAGTCCAACCATATCTGGATGGCCACAAGTTAACCATATCTTGTTGTTGTTTAGTCGTTTAGTTGTGTCTGACTCTTCGTGACCCCATGGACCAGAGCACGCCAGGCACTCCTGTCTTCCACTACCTCCCACAGTTTGGTCAAACTCATGTTGGTAGCTTCAAGAAAACTGTCCAACCATCTCATCCTCTGTCGTCCCCTTCTCCTTGTGCCCTCCATCTTTCCCAGCATCAGGGTCTTTTCCAGGGAGTCTTCTCTTCTCATGAGGTGGCCAAAGTATTGGAGCCTCAGCTTCAGGATCTGTCCTTCCAGTGAGCACTCAGGGCTGATTTCCTTCAGAATGGATAGGTTTGATCTTCTTGCAGTCCATGGGACTCTCAAGAGTCTCCTCCAGCACCATAATTCAAAAGCATCAATTTTTTGGCGATCAGCCTTCTTTATGGTCCAGCTCTCACTCCATACACCTTTAGTCTTCAGAAATTCTTGTTTTGAAAGCATGTAACATTTATCAGAATACAGGCTGTTTTAAAAATGGAGTTACTAGTTAAACATGTGTTTATTTACTTGTTATGTAGCAACACTTTTTCTTGTGACATTTTATCATGGTGAACTTTTAAGCAGTGGTCAGAATCCCCCCTCAAATTGGTGAAACTAGTTCACTGAGCCTAAAGGGGGATGTGCAGTGTGTTTGTCTCATCAAGTTCCACTTGCTCTGTAATAAATTTGCTTAGTTAGCTTCAGACCTTTGTACTGCAGAGGATCATGCCCTGCTTTCTTCACTCACTTGGCCATCTAGGCTTGAGGGGTTCTGCACTTGCTCTGTAACAACAGTGCATGCATGCCCACAGCATTCCTTGTAAGCTCCCAAGACTGTATTTCATGGAAAGATCTGAAACAGTAGGTATACTGACTTTCATGAAATCTTGTCTGCTGTTACCATTCTTCTTATCAAGGGTCTCGTGATACGCTTAGGCTGCAATCCTTAATTAGGATGTATGCATCATCAAGCACAGTGAGGCTTCCTTCTGAGTAAACATGCAAAGGCTTATTCTGTTAAAGGGGTTGCTTTGAACACTACTGAAAATGACTACAAAACTACTATTACTACCTCCAAAACTCAGCTTTCTAGCATTTATTTAGTTTCTGTGTTGAGTAACATTTGAAGAGTGTTTCTGAGGATGATACAAGTGTGTAGACGACTCAGAGTCCAACATTCAGTCACATATTCTGCTAATCTGTGTCTCTGCTGGAATGCTGGCTTATTTTATGAGGGTTTCATAGAATTGTAGAGTTGGAGGAAAAATTTATTTACCACATTTTGACTGCTAACTGTAAAAATGTCCCATTTTTAGACTTTTCCCCTAGGAATTGCAGTGATTGTGGTCTTGGACCACATATATACCAAGTTTTAGCTTAATAATTGTAGAAGGAAACTAACAGTTTATGTCTCTGTGATGGATGGAGTGAGTCAATAAGCCACACACAACTTTTATTTGCACAAATACCTGTATTATTGAATTTGGTTGTTCTTTGTGAAGCTTTTTTTTGGGGGGGAAGCTTATTCTGTTGCATGCATTTCAATCTATGTTTCAATTGATAACCTGTTATAACTCAGTACCCTGAGACAGATTAACAGTATTGCAATTGGAAAAGATGTAGGAATGGGACCTGAGGTGAGAGTCAAAGGAAGTTAGAGGAACTCTTGACTGGCTTGCTACTTATCAGTGAGATTTTTCATTCCCCTTCCCACTCCTGTTTGTTCTGTTTTCTTTATGTTTCCTGTTAACTTCCACTTTATATTTGAGCTTCCACACAATGTAAAAGCCACTTCATGGAATATGGCAACAATTTAACCTAGTAGCCTACATTGGTACAAGTAGAGTTGTTAACAGCACCATACTCAGTTCAGTGGGATTGCTTCCAAATTGGTATTATAAGACTGAAGATTGATGAGACATGTAATTTATTTGGGTTGCGTGGGTATGTAGTTGGTTAAAAGCCAGATCTGTTTAAGAACTCCTGCCAAGGGTAAGATTTTCAAATGTTCATGCCCAAGGCATTCTGCATGTTAAGTCCATTTACATTAGCCAATATGTTGAGCATCAGTCCTGTCTGCCCATGACTAATTTGGTGGTTCTGCAAACTAGTTATTTGCTGTGTTAACACTGCTTATTGACTCAAACAATGTTCTCCAGACTGCCTGTCACAAGGCAAACACATGATGGAAGAGGGTTCCAGCTGTCTAAACCAACGCCATTCTTCTTATTACTTGAGCCTGTTTCATTGTCACTCTGTAAAATCCACCAAATCTATTTCCATCATCACCTGAGATCAATTGGAGCAGAAGCTCTGGGAGACAGAATACAGTAAGCAGTTTGGACTAAGTCCACTTATATTATTTCCCTCTCACCCTTCCCCAAGTCATGTGAAAACTGAAAGAGATGTTTCTCACAAAAGACATAAAAGTAGCCAAGTCTTGAAAGCTGGGTGGTTCAAGAGCTGGGTGGTATATTCAACGATAATGTTAGCACACCTGTCTCATTAAGAAAAACCACATATCAGCCAGAGGTCATTGCTTTGCCGTTTTCCATGCAGCACTTGTATGTGGGATCCGGTTAATTATCAAAGTGAAAGTGGTACTGAAACTTAACAGCAAGTGCTGAGTTATCCAAGTCCTATAAATGCTAATTATGTTCAGCAAAATGCATGCTTTCTTTGGCACTAGTGACTTTTCCTTAACAAACCACTATCCCATGTCAGTATTCCAGGGGATAGGCTATAATACCAAATGCCAGCAATATAGCTATAGGGGTTCTAAGTATTTAATGTCAATTTTAACTGAGACCCTGATTGTGCTAAAAGGATTGCATTTGATCTTCCTAAAGAAACTTCTCCACTATCATTCGGGTAAATATAGGCTAGCATGCTTAAAATACGTCATTCTACTATGGTAGTATAGGATTATCTCTAAAAGAAATTATCTAGTTGTGCAACATGTGAACAAACATACACTGTAATACCCTCCTTCCATCACTTCAAGTTACTGTAGGCATTGCATGGTGTACTGAAAACACTGGTTTAGTACAGATGTCATGCCAAATAAGGTAACAGGAAGATTAACTATGGTTAGGCATGGCATCCGAATTGTCAAACCATGGTTTGAAGTGGATTTATAAACCGTGCTATGGTTTATTCAAGTGTAATGCTTGACTTGACAAATAGTAGTAGCTGTACCTCCAGAGACCACTGTACCATAGAAACAAAGGGCTGAAGAGACATACAAATCAGGCAGGTAGCTCTTGGTGGTGGTTCCCTAAGCATGTGGTACCTAGCACAAAATGTTGCGCCGTAGTCTGCTCAGTGTTTCAGTCCATCAGCCATGCCCTATTCTAGGAGGTTTTATTTCCTCCTCCCTAGTTTTCAGTTTCTGTGTTCTAACAGTCAGCTAGTTCTGTGCCCACTGAGCAAGCTCAGACTTCATTGGGCTATTTGGACTTTGGTTCTTTGCCCTCTTAGTCCCCGTGTCCCCTCCTATTTCCCCCCCCCCACCTACTTCTGCAAACATCAGGCTTCCTCTGAGTATGTTGATGCCTCCTTTTTCTATGTGGATAGTCTCATGTTGACTTCATAAGGATAGGCACTCAGAAAATGAGTTCGTTATAGAAAAATACAAAATCTCTTATCTTTAATTTTCAAATGTAACTCCTCCCCACCCCAAAATCCTGACCTCTAAGAGACTGTCAAATGAGTAACAGATTTTGTGATGTCCTGCTCATTTTTTCCTAAATCAATAGTGTCAAGCCTTAAGTTTCCTTATGCATTGCAACCCTACATTGCATGCTTCCTGTGCTGTGACTTTGTATTGATCCAGCTACTTTGAAAGAATATCAGATAAGTTGAGGCCAGCTGCTGGAATCTTTCTTCTAAAATGCATGTGTGGTACAGCGGTCTTTAATCAAGAGGCTTAGGTAACATACCCAACTCCCTCAACCATTCCTCATAAGGCTTGGTTGCCCCCTTCTCCAGCTTGTCACTATTTCTCCTTAAATTCTACTACCCAGAATTGTACACAGTACTGCAGATCCAAGGCAGAATAGAGTGGTACTATTGCTTCCCTTGATTGGGACACTATACTTTTGTTGATGCAGCCTAGAAAAGCATTAGCTTTTGTTTGTTTGTTGTTTTGCTGGAGCATCACGCTGTCGACTAAGACCCGTCAATCCTTTTCACATGTACTACTGGTGTCCCCCATCTGCCTAAGTGTAGAACCTTATATTTGTCTCTATTGAAATTTATTTTGTTAGTTTTGGCCCAGCTCTCCAATCAGTTAAGGACACATTGGATCTCAATTCAGTCTGCAGCATTGGCTACCCCTCCCAGCTTGGTGCCATCTGCAAATTCCATGAGCATCCCTTCCCTCCACCCCTGTTCTTCAATGTTCCAACAAACGCCAGTCTGTAGCTGAGTCTCCAGGTCCAGAACTGGCTGTTGAATCATCTAGATGTTAGTCCCACACAGGCCAGGACTTCCTCACTTGGTGGCTGCTTCTGATGTTTCTCACAGCCCCAGCCATAGTGGCAGATAGAATGATTGTTCACTGTATGAATGACATCTTGTCTCATTTGGCCCTTTGTCTCAGACAGCTCTTAGTTGCAAATAGATGAATGGGGGAGATACTCCAGTGTGAAGTCTTTGGAGGTCTTCAGTGAGAGAGGCACTGCAGTAGGAGTCATCCCTTTGCCCCGCACTCTGTCTTTGGCCAATCCAGCTGCCAGCCACCATACTGACCATTTTGGTCATACTACCAATCATAAAAATTGGGCATGAAATTAGCAAAGTATTCCAGCTTTCATGAAATAGCCTGTTTCTTTTCATGAAATCCCTCCTAGCATAATCCTCTTCACACCTACTCAAAAGTAAGCACCTTTTATCAAAATAAATTTCAGCGGGAGGCCCAGTAAGTAATGTATGTGACTGTAGCCTAGCTTTTATATAAATTACATTTAAAACATTAAATTTGCTTGGTTTGCCAAATTCCTGCAAGTTGGTGAATTAGGCAGAAGCATAGCCAATGATGTGAGTTACTCATTAGATTGGTTGTATTCCTTAACTAGACAGAGCATTTTGGATGTTTCATGAACTCGGCAATATTCTACACATTTCATGAATCGTGCAAATTATCAAATTTAGTGGCATATAGAAACATGCACACACATCCATAAAGCAACAGTTGTTAAAGTAGGGTGTCTACAATGCCCTGTTGCCAGAATTATTACAGTGAGAGGTTAAGAACTTGCGGCTAAGAGTCACTATGGGATAGTAACAATATAGTATGTGTGCATAATTTTCATGGAAGTGGTAAAAAGAATATTTGAATAAAACGGAAATTGTGGATTTGGAAAAATAAGGCATCATGCTTATAGGTTTCTTGCATGGTTTCTTGTAAAAACAGCAGTATTTTTATTTTTTTGTATTTTAGGTTAAAAAAATAATAATGGAAAGCCACTTACTCTGATCGGAATTACTCCTAGGGAGCATCTGAATTGTTTCCACAGGTGCTGCTTTTAATCAAGGGTCTGCCACATTTACCTTCCTATGGCCTTTTTGAGCAGTTTTGGTATCTGTACATGGGATAACCTACACCATAAACTCTGAATAATTAGAAACTCACTCATTCATTGCAAGAAATGTGCTGCACATGCTGTAGAATTGCAGGCATAGAATATGCGTGCCTGACCAGAATCCATACTTGTTTCAATATTGCTTTGTAGAATGAGCAATGAATAAATTGAGCTTTAAGTAGAAACATTTCCCTTTATGTTGTTAATTTCACATTTATGCTGTTAATGTGTTCAAACAACTCAGTGGATTGGCTCCACACTTAAATTCCCACTTACGTCAGTGGGATAATCCATCGTTTCCTTTCTGATAAGGGAGGGGCAGATATCACAGCTATGGCCATGTTCTCCAGAAACGCTAGTATTAGATCTTAATTGAAAAACGTTGCTTGCCAATCTATACAAAGTGTTGTTTGTCATGTCACATAATCCCAAATTAAAATGGTGCTTTCGGAAAACTTTCATGAGCAACTCCTGAAATTAGAACAGGATTGGCCACATTTCAAACCCTGTGTTTCTGTCTGTGTACACTGTCTGCAAGCAAAAGCAGAGGGCCTATCTCAATCAAAGAAAGCTGAATGGTCTCCAAAGCGTCATGTGGGATGTGTGCTGGGGGGGGGGGTGGATCAGCTGTATATCAGCTGATTCCCAGACCGTCCGTGGGCTGGATTTAGAAGATGATTGGGCCGGATCTGGCCCCCGGGCCTTAGTTTGCCTACCCATGATTTAAAATGACAATACCTATCATGGGTTTGAAGTAAACAGCCATATCAAGGGCCTTATTATTAGAACAGTTCTTCAATAATGCAACAACACTGTAATGCATAAAATTGCATGTCCAGGATTTACCATTAGCTGTCCATTAGAGCCAGTGTGGTGTAGCGGTTAGAGTGTTGGGCTAGGATCTGGGAGGCTAGGGTTCAAATTCCCACTCGGCCATGAAGTTCACTGGGTGACCTAAGGTCAGTCAGTATTTCTTGGCCTAACGTACCTCTCAGGGTCATTGGGAGGATAAAATGGGGAGGAGGAGAGCGATGCATTGCCATCTTGAGCTCCAAGCATTGCCTCTCCTCAAGTGAACCGACCTGGGCCCTGCCATCACCAACTGAAGCCCTTTGTCTGCCCGCCTCCCATAGGAGGTTGGAGGGTGGCAAAGCAAAAATGAGCCTTTTCTGTGGTGGCCCCCCATTTGTGGAATACTCTGCCAAGGGAGGCTCACCTGGCACCTTAATTACATATTTTTAGGCAAAAGCATTCCTCTACAAGCAGGCCTTTGCCTAATTGAACTATCTGTGGCTTTTAAAACTGTGTGTGGGGTATTGTTTTTGTTTACTATTGCAGTATGTAGTTTTGTGTTTCTATACTGTAAACTTCCCTGTGATCCTTGGATGAAGGGTGGTATAGATATTCAATAAATTACAAAATGAAATAAAATTGAAGGTAAGGTGGGATAGAAATGTAATGAATAAAATTACCTGTGCACCTGTATACATCTCTAAGGGAATAAGAAACCTGAGGCAGGAATATAAAAATTAAAAGTGACAGCCATGTGGTAAAGGATCAGCAGTAGCAATCCTTTCTTGATCCATGGAGCTGTGAGCCACATCCATGAGAAATAACTCTGCTTTCAAGGTTACTTATCACAGAATGAAGGAGAAGAGAGTCAGGCTGCTCTGACATTTCCAAGTTTTGTTGTTTCTTTTTCAGAAGTTAGATTTACTTTCTGATTACGTTAAAAACAATAGGAATTGAAGTCAGCTCAGCAGTTGATACTCCAAGCACTTCCCCATAGATCATGTAATGAACCCAAACAGATGAGCTTTGCCCTCTCAGCTACAATAACCCTTGCCTTAAAGCAAAATTATTTTGGCAACCATCCCGGGCCTGGCAGGTCAGAAGAAAGGGGAAGAAGATTATACCGCAACTGGGGGAAAGTCCCTGGGAAGCACTGAAAAGCTCAGAGATGGGAACAGTTGCCAAAGCGGCCTTCATCACTGATAATCAGCACATTGCAGATTCTCATGTCAGCCTGAGTTGGCAAAAGAGAATTGGAACACCACCTCCCAGTCCAGCAAGGCATACGCAGAGAACTGGCCCACACCGAACCCTCCACAGCCAGCATGTGTCTTCACCTCCTTAGGAACGTCTTCCTCACACTTTTAGAATGGTGTTTCTGTATACAGAATATGAGTTAACTCAAGAGCTGCCCCCCCCCCAGCTTTCTTTACAATATATGGAAACGGTTTCCGACTGATCTTAGCAAATTGTCAGCTTGAGCTTTGAGCAAGTCTGCCGAAGAGCCCATGGCGTTGCTCATGTTGACTTTGTCGTTGCCCTCCTGGTGTCGGCTGTTATCGTCTGCCGTGTCTTGCTGCTTGCAAAGAGCCTTCAGCTCAGATCTGTCATTGCCTGTGGGTGCAAAACTGTACTTCAAATGCTTTCTTTTCCCTTTCCTTCCTTTGCAGGATTTATGTGGGCACCATTCATGTGATACTCTGGGAATGGCTGACGTTGGAACCATATGCTCTCCTGAGCGCAGCTGTGCAGTGATTGAAGATGACGGCCTCCATGCGGCTTTTACGGTGGCTCACGAAATTGGTATGCAGTGCCTTTTCTGTTCCCTTGCCAAATACAACACTTGTAACAGCTGCATTAGTAACCAAAATACTTTACAAGTAATTCCAGATTTCCCCCTGGTTCACATATACACTTGGGGATTAAGGCTGTGTACATAGGCACTTTGGGGTTAACTAATAGGGGATCAGAAGGCAAGTGGAGGTACACAGTAGGTGTTTCCTTTCTGACAGTGTCACTTTTAAGCAATGATCGGAATGGAAATTGGAGGGCTGCTACTGTCCATTCATGTCCCTTTCAAAGAGGGGTCCCTCCCATCGATGAAGAATTTGAGCTCACTTGGTGGGTAAACAGCTTTCTATATATGTCTGCCTACTGGGTTAAGTGGCTTGCTGTTTATATTGTACCACCACATTCCTCTGAATGGCAAGATGCAAGTTTCAAATGATGGGGTAATTGGAAATTCTGGTGAATGGGAGCACTGTTTATCTCGGGCAGTGGTGTGACTGTAGGGGTGTAACTTTAGATAGCAGTGAGGTTCAGATAATCAAGGCTCGTCTATTGGGGATTCTACGATAATTACAAAATAGACCCAGGAACAGACACCAGGATTATTTTGGAATGTTTTCTTGGCAGGAAAAAAGAGCTGACATTAACGTTTACAAGCAAGTTCAGATTTTCTATGCCATCGCCCAAGTGTATTCATGAACTAGAGATAATCTATTAGTTTCCTCCTGGGGGGGGGGTTATTAACATTTTCTCTCTTAACATTTCCTCTTCAAATAGCTAATTTTGGCATTTGCAAGTTCATTTCTATGCAGAATAGCAGTAGCTTGAACACTACTGCAACATTTTTCAAGTAGGTATTTCTGGGTATATTTAACTAAAAGTATATTTGACTGGATGGTCATATTAGCTGCCAGCTATTATAGCACTGGATATTAACAGCAAGCTTTGGTATCATGTTTCACTTCCCATTCCTTTTTTTGAATGGCAAAAATAATGTAAGGCTTTTCTAATGTAGATATTACTAAAAAAAATTATACGTGAATTAACCACCTTTCAAAATACAATATTCTCGCAAGGCAGCTTAGAAGATCTGAAACCGCCGCACAACTAAAAACATATACAATTATACTAACAATGCATCATGCAATCAGGGAACAATAATATTGCACTATCCATAATAGCAATTTCATAGAATGATAGAATTGTAGAGTTGGAGGAAATCCCAATGGCCATCTAGTCCAGACCCTGCTGTCACATGGAGGATGGAGCAAGCTTGTTTTCTCCTGCTCCAGATGCTGGAACCTGAACCAATGGCTTCATGTTACAAGGAAGGAGATTCCAACTAAACATCAGGAAGAACTTTCTGATGATAACAGCTGTCCGGTATTGGAACGGTCTCCCTCAGGAGGTTGTGGACTCTCCTTCCTTGGAGATTTTTAAGCAGAGGTTGGATGGCCACTGTCATATATCATCTAGTTGAGATTCCTGCACTTCAGGAGGTTGGACTAGATGAACCTTGGGGACCCATTCCACGTCTACAATTCTAAAGTGGCAAAATAGCTTTTCAAAGCCAGCAAGCACAAATTAGCACACCAGAATCGCTCAAGGTGCTTTGCAGTCCTGCTTCCCTGAGCCAAGCCAACCTTCCCTACTGACTGGCGCCTTTGGCAAGATCAGGTGTGTTTCCAGTGTTGTTATTTGGAGTGGCAGGAACATGATCCAGGCAGCTCAAGCACCCCATGGCAGATCAGGTGTCGGTGGGCTGATGTGAAGTTTCAAGTGTGCAGCACCCAAGCTGAGGCATGCCCTGCACTACACGTACTCTCAAAACATTGCCAGGGGAAGATCATTTGTAGCTTGGAGCATGGATGTTAAGGAAAGGGTTATTGCTGAGCGGCAGAACATATGCTCTGCATGTAGAAGACCCCAGATTCGATTCCTGGTATCTCCAGGCAGGGCTTGAACGGACTCATGTCTTACACCCTGGAGAGCCCTTGCCAGTCTCTGTAGATATTATTGAGCTATAGAGAGGAATGGTCCCCCTTAAACGCAAGGAAGTTTCCTGCATTCCTAAAGTGTGGGTCGGTTTCAGCGACGAACATGCACAAACACAGCAGCTGCCTTTTTCAGTGCCCAGAGAACCCACAGCTTTTTCAGCTTTAATTCACGTAAGGAAGATGATCCATCCAGAGTTTAGCCAGAGAACAGCTGGCTGTAAATTTAAACGACAGCCTTTATTTTACACTGAGCTGTTAAGCGCAGGAGGAAGCAGGAAGAGAGGGCTGTTCCAAAATCAGCCCTCCTTTTACCAGGGGGTCTCTTGTGCCAGCTAGACATTCTGTAAGATGGAATATAGGGTGCTTCTTGCCTAAAGTAACAGCCGTGGTGAAACTCGGGGTCCTTGTTTACCAAGAGAGTAGGCTTTCCAGGTCTACATTTGCCTTGCATGCTAACATAGTCACAATCGCTAGAGATGTTTTCCATGAGGAACATTAGCTGTGCAGAGTGAACACTAAATTTAAAAATGGAAAACAGTTCTCCCTCACCCCTTTACATTCTTGGAAGGAAATAACAAGGCTAAGGGAACTTTCAGAGAGTGCCAACTACGGCTTTGCCTTGTAACTTGTGCCAAACCAAAGTAAAGTTTGCTTTGGGAGTATTGCCGTGCCAGTTCAGTTTTCAAACAGCGAGCAGGTAGGATGCAAGGGTGTTGTGCTTAATATCATTTGACCCTAACACAAAGAAACACACAAAATCTGAAAGCATGGGTTTTATTAGTAGCGCTAATGTAACTACTGACACCGGACACCCTTTAGCAAAGGAGGAGCTCTAGTCTGGAAACATTTGGAAATAGATCATAACAGTGGCATATTACTGAGGCTCTCTACCTCAGGAAACAAGCCGTTTGAGGCTGCCAAGTGTCACTAAGAGCTGAAAGGACCTGTACAGAAAGTATCAGTTGGCAAGAAGAGACCACTTCCTGAAACTTTGGAGAGTGGCTGCCCGCTAGAGTAGACCTGGGATAACCAACCTGGTACCTGTGACTGCCATGGCACCCTTGAAGGCTTCCAGTGACCCCCTGGGGAGATGCTCCAGTCTTACTAGAAATAAAGTTATGGGGGGAAACATGCAGGTACCCCTAAACAATTTATCTGAAATGAGAGTGGTGTTGGTACAGTCAACCTCAGTTCTCAAATGCTTCCGTTTTGAAACGTTTCAGCTCCCGGACACTGAAAACCCAGAAGTAAGTGTTCTGGTTTTCAAAAACTTTTATGAAGTCGAAAAACCAATTGGAAGCCGCACCGTGGTTGTCGAACATTTCGGAAGCCAGGTGGGCTTCCTGAAAGCATTACGTTCAACAACCGAGGTTTGATTGTACCTTGATATTTTTCCTGGTACAGTGGTACCTTGGGTTAAGAACTTAATTTGTTCTGGGGGTCTGTTCTTAACCTGAAACTGTTCTTAACCTGAGGTACCACTTTAGCTAATGGGGCCTCCCGCTGCTGCCATGCCTCCGCTGCACAATTTCTGTTCTCATCCTGAAGCAAAGTTCTTAACCCGAGGTACTATTTCTGGGTTAGTGGAGTCTGTAACCTGAAGCATCTGTAACCTGAGGTACCACTGTGCTGAGGAATGCTCCCTACAGCAACAGTGTCGGGATGTGTGTACCTTCTCCATAATCAGGACCAGCAAGACAGAATCATAGACCTGGAAGGGACCCTGAGGATCATCTAGTCCAACCCCCTGCAATGCAGAAATAGGCATCTGTCCCTTACAGGGATCAAACCTGAAACCTTAGCATTATCAGCATCACACGCTAACCAACATAGCTGACACCCCTGGTAAGCATAAGGTTGTCAGGGGTGGCCATCTCTCTAATTTTGTGTTATGACACACTCCCCATGGTGGCTATTTTCTGTTATGCCACAGCCCCTCCATGAAAGCCATTTTGTGCATGGTTCCTCTGGCACGCTCTCAAAATTTGAAATGTAGTAGAAGACTGAATTGTTGGTTCCCCATTCATGGGGCACCCTTCCTAGGCAAGCTCACTTGAAGCCAACAGCACTATCTTGAAGAGGCCAACTAACCCCTGCTTTATTTTCTGAGTCTTTTATCTTTCATACAGTTATAAAAATTGCCAGTGTTTCTTTCTTGTCTGCCTGCGGCTTTATAATGTGTTTTTATGCTTGTGACATTATAATAGCGTAGAGCACCCTGGATATAAATTTCTTCATGGGCGGTATAGAAATCTGCTAAATTAATTCTATATTTGCTTCTACCCTGCTCTTTAGGTATAATTCAAACTGCCAAACTGCTCATGTGACAACAGCAAATATCACATAAAATGTGGTTATTTGAAGGTTTTGTCGTAAAGCAATTCAGTGGCTGTTAATGGGAAAGGGAAATTATTCCCACGTGAAGAGGTTTTTAATTGGATGTCTGAATCCATTCTGTAGAAATTTTATTTGCTTTTGGACTCCCTGGTTGAATAGCTTCTCTCAAATAGGTTTCTGCTGCTGTTATTCTTGCATAGCCAGCCCTTTCAAAAGCTGCACAGTCTCGTTACTCTATGCTACATAGCGATGAGCAAACCTTGTTGTTCTCAGTTTCTCATTTTTTTTCAATCTTAAAGGTAAAGGGACCCCTGACCATTAGGTCCAGTCGCGGACGACTCTGGGGTTGTAGCACTCATCTCGCTTTACTGGCTGATGGAGCTGGCATACAGCTTCGGGGTCATCTGGCCAGCATGACTAAGCCACTTCTGGCGAACCAGAGCAGCACATGGAAACACTGTTTACCTTTTCCGCCACAGTGGTACCTATTTATCTACTTGCACTTTGACGTGCTTTTGAACTGTTAGGTGGGCAGTAGCAGGGACTGAGCAATGGGAGCTCACCCTGTCACGGGGATTTGAACCGCCGCCCTTCCGATCAGCAAGCCCTAGGCTCTGAGGTTTAGACCACTGCACCACCCACGTCCCTTCTTTGCAATCTTAGGTTCAGATAAATTATCATCACTTTAGTGTGAATTTCTCCCAATTCACACATTTGTGTACACGTTTGTGCAAGTATCGCCTAATATAATGCATTTTTCTCTATGCTATTTTTACTAATAGATGCGTTTTCAGGCACTAGTATATTCACTTTTGTACACATTGCTTGGCTGGAGGACCACACTGAAAAATTGGGAGGAATCTGAATGGTGCCGTCTGGGTGTCCTTGGACTGCAACTCTCATCATGGCCAGTAGTCGGGGATTCATCCCATTTGAAGGGCACCTCATTGGCTACCCTTACAGTTTCCAGAGGTCTGGCTGTGTTAGTCTCTTGCAGAAAAAATACCCAAGTCTTATTGTTTCATGGTACCTTAAACTCAAACAAATGACATTAGCATTTGGTAGTAGACACCACCACTGCTGCTGCTGCTGCTGCTGCTGCTGCTGCTGTCCTGCTGCTGTTACAAAAGTTAACCTAGCTACATCCAGAGCTCTGAAGAATGTAGGAAACAACTTGTGGAAGTTGCAGGAAGACACTGAGATCAGGAGTGAGCTTTCTCCTCCCGATCCTTGCTCACTTTCCTCCTTGCAGGTTGAAGATGCTGACTAAATAGGGAAGTCCCATCTTTATTTGAGCACAGGATTTCCTGGCTGTATCCCTTGCATTCTGTCTACCAGACTAAGTACAGACGGGTGTGTGCAGCCTGAAGGCCATTTCCTAAATCCACTCTAGTCTGGATAGCATTCTGGGGGGTACAAACTGAATAAGCTCTTTGTCTGGACAGTGCCCCCCCCCCCTTCAAGGGAAAATTTTATTTTTTCTAGCTACTTTCACCACTAGTCTTAACAACTTTCACTCACCAGCAGCAGCTTTCACCACCAGGCAATAGTGTTAAAAGTGCTCTTTTTTAAAAAAATGGAAATGACATAGTCCCATGTCATGGCCTGTATGAGGGCAGCATGATAATTAACCATTCAGATTCATCAACCCCAAGCATTTCCTTAACTAATACAAGTAGACTTGCTTAGAAAATGAATTAGTTTACGTTATCATTTTTAACCTTGGCCAAATTGGAGATTGGAGGAAGGGTTGTAGCAGTACCAAGGTAGAGTACCTATTTTGCATGCAGAAGATTCCGGCTTCAATTCCTGATATCTCCAAGTAAAGCAAGGGAATTCTGGAGAGCTGCTGCCAGGTGGTGTAGCCCACAGGTAGGCAATTGTTGCCCATGAGCCACATACAGCCCCTAAACTCATATTATGTGCCCCCTGGTGCCTCCTGAAGCTGTGCATTTTTGCATTTTGGCTTCTTTTTTTCTTCCCTTCCTTCCTGTTCATTTCCTCCTATTTATCATATGGGGCTTTTTTTTAAAAAAAAGTGCTCCCCCTCATTATGTAATTTCATACAATGTAAGGGGGAGTATTTCATTTGTTTAAAAATAAATTCATGGTTGCTGTTTTTTAATTTTTACATGCAAGCAGTGTGACCAAACAGGACTACCAGTTTTACTGATTCAGCCCTCCCCAACCTGGTGCCCTCCAGACATTGTTGGACTCCAACTCCCATCAGCCTCAGCCATCATGGCCGATGGTGAGGAGTGATAGAAGTTGTTGTCCAAAAGTATCTGGACGGCACTAAGTTGGAGACAGTTGTAGTGGTTTGTAAATATAGGACAGATCAGATCAGTTTTTTAAACAATAAGAAACCCTTAAACTCATAGTTCTCAAATATTAAAATGTTTTGTCCTGTTGAGCAGTAGGGGACCTGCTTGGCTGGGAAGTTTTACTGGCACCCCCCCCCCCACCCAGTTCATTGGAACTCAACCTCTTCAACATGAGCCTCCAGTGTGGTGTAGTGGTTAAGAGCAGTAGTCTTGCAATCTGGGGAACCGGGTTCGCGTCTCCGCTCCTCCACATGCAGCTGCTGGGTGACCTTGGGCCAGTCACACTTCTTTGAAGTCTCTCAGCCCCACTCACCTCACAGAGTGTTTGTTGTGGGGGAGGAAGGGAAAGGAGATTGTTAGCCGCTTTGAGACTCCTTCGGGTAGTGATAAAGCGGGATATCAAATCCAAACTCTTCTTCTTCTTCTTCTTCTTCCATCTGTTTTTGGACTACAACTCCCACAATCCCTAGCTAGTAAGACCAGTTGTCAGAGATGATAGGAACTGTAGTACAAAAACAGCGGGAGAACCAAATCCAGTGGAGTGGCCATGTTAGTCTACTACCACAGATGGAACTAGCTTCACCATCTTACACATATTTCCATGAATAGCTGTCTTTTAAAAGCATGCCATAAGCTACATGGCCCTAGACTCAGACATATTTTCTTCCCCTGCTCTTGGCAAAAATCACTGTTGTTACTTCTTCTTTTTTTTAATTTATTAACGGACCAATCAAATCAAATCAAATCAAATCACATAAATTCCAAATTACAAAGCAGAATTTTAAATTTTGTTGAGGGGACCCATATTTCGAGATCCGAAGGGGGATTCTGATCATCTTCTTGCTACTGCGTTAATGTTCAAATCAGTCCAAACAAAGTTCATAATTCTATCCAGTCTTATCTTGCTGTTTCTGCATCTCATCTTGTTCGTATATTTTCTCTTTTTTCTTTATGATCTCTTCTGATAATCTCCTTAAGCCGATAAACACCAATAATAATCCTGTGTGAATTTTCCGTGCATCCAATCCTCAAATCGAGATGGTTTCCATATATCATCGTATTCATAGATAACATCGCTCTTTCCATCATTAATCACAGAACTGTCGTTCTTAAGTCCCTCTGAGAAGTTTCACCCACAATATAAAAACAGCTCTATTTCTCTATTTCTCCTCCCAGACTTAAGTCCTCCGACAGAATTTCCCAATATGGCGACGGTATTTTTAACTGCGTCATTCCAAAGCCCTTATACATTCCACACTCTTCTTAAAGCATGCTTTGGTTAGAAAGTTTATCTCCACACAGACATAAATCCACAGCTTAAGTCCTTCAAACAACATTTCTGACTTGTGGGGGGGGGATTCTTGTTTAATCACATAGAGGAAAGAAAGGAAAGTTTTCCCCCCTCCCCCATCCAGTCCTTTTGCCATACCGAGTCTTGGTGTGTCTTCATCTGGTTAATTCTTGTTCTTCCAACTCGTCTCATTTATCAGAGATCTCTTCTGTTAGCAGTCTTTACTCCCCCTCCTTCCTTGAAATATGTGCATTCACTTCATCCTAATCGTTTCTTTTGAAGTTCTTGCAGCTAGAGGCGCGGATCAGAGGCAGCGTCCAGGAGCACCGATATCCACAGAAGGGCATTCTGCCTAGTGCCCCCATCCCCTCAAATTCGGGGTTGGTATAGGGCACAGCAGGCAAGGGCAGCCCCCCCCCACAATCCTGGGGGGGGGTTGGGAGGCTATTACTCCCATCACAGCCTCCAAATTACCTCGTGTGGGTTGGAGAGATGTTATTGTCAGCCATCTTCTAGTGGCCCCTCCAAAAATCACTGTTGTTACTGATGATGTCAACCCGGCTATATCCAGAGGTCTGAACAATATAGAGGTAGACTTGTAGAAAGAAAAGGCTGTATACCAGACAATGGTCTAAGATGTTCCAGGAAGTGGTCATGGAATGGGCATGGGACAAATCTCATGGATGCAGGAAAATAACTTCCATAAGGCTAGCTAGCCGCATCTGTTTTGCATGTGGTTGACTTTTATGTATAAGTATGTGTGGGAGGAATGAAGAAGACAATAGAAGAGAAGCAAAGAGGGTTGTACTGGCTTGGGGAAAGCTTGGGCATCAACAGAGATCAGATGGGAACAAATGTTTCTACTCACGTTCTCTTCCTTGATATTTCCAACCACCCAGCACTCAACCCCAGTTGATATTTTAAATGCAGCCAGGTTTCCTTTGTGTTACAGTTAAAGACTACGGGTGTTACAGTTACAGAATGAGTTACAGTTGCAGAAATCAACAACCGCCAAACTTCTTGAGATCTGTGCCTTAGTGAGTATAGACGAGGGGAGTCCTGGAACCTTATCTCAGGACAAAATATATAGGTGAGTGGAGCAATTGCAAGAGTGATGAGGTTGGGGCAGAGGCAACTTTAGGGCAGCACAACTGGTTCCTCTACATTGAATGCAAAGCCAAGAGGTGGGTACCACAACTATGGTGCTGTGCATGTGCAGAATGGAAGGTAGGGTGCACAAGGTGCCACTGAAATTTGAAAGACCAAAGTCCACTCCTTGATTGGGGATGCTGTGTGTCTGCAGAGAATATGAGATTATCTCTGTGTGTAGGCTTTATGTTCTAGTATGCTTGAAAAAGAAAGAATGCTTTCTGCACAAACCTGCCATAGTTGTAAATAGGCACTCTGCCTCTGAGGCTACCTGGGCCTCAAGTGACAAAGCCGTATCAAGGAGCACCCCCAAGTAACAGACTTGCCCTTTTCAGCGGAGTTCAGGCTCTCTCTCTCCACATCTAGGGCTCAAGAATTTCAAATTACAGTGGCACTAATGCCCAAACACTTTCACCTGATTTCCCAGTGGCAGGACAGTAAGGAGGATCTCACTGGAAGATGCCAACTAATAGGTGAGAACATAAAGAGAGAGGTACTCCCTCAAATAGTTAGGCCCCACACTGTTCAGGACTTTATATGTCATTTGTAAAAATCAGAATTCAGTCCAGAAACAAAACACCAACTAATGCATATATTTAATAACTGGTGTAATATGGTTCCAGCTGGTGGCCCAACTCAGAAGAGGCATCACAGCTAGATCTTTGTTAGATTCTGTATGAGATAAATGGCAAGCCTGGTGCAGTAGAGATGGTACAGAGGTCAAGTCAGATGAAAATAGGAAGATGCCCTGCTGAATCACAGGATAGAATGCAAAGCAAAGGCAGTCTGCTATCAATAGCTTTCTTTTTCCTGATGGCATTGGTGCAAGTTTGTGTGTGTGTGTGTGTGTGTAGAATGTAGCCAACGTCCTCTGTAACAGGTGCATTCAAATCTGTGATTCAGTAATTTATACACAATGCTTAACCTAATAGCATCATGCACTGCTTTGAGCAAACACTGTGTTCCATATGGGTAATTTATTATTTGAAAAGTGCATGCGAAAACATTATAAAATCCACTGTTGCTTCTTCTTTTTTTTTAACGCCCGTGCTGAACAGGGAGCTTTCTGAGTTGAAGGCCTGTCAGGATAGCTTAGATAAGAGCAAGCCCTAGGCTAGACAGGAGCAAATCTTTTGGAGTCCTTATGGGCAAAAGAAACAATTGCGAAGGATGTCTAGCTTTCATCTTGGCCTTCCCCTGGGAGAGATAAAGTTTGGGCAAATATCCAGGTGTCTGAATCAGGCTCTGTGGCTTTTCTAAAAACCCAGAGACTATAATTAACCCACAGCTGCTCTGCTGACATCTGTGGGAAGAAAATATTTAATGCATTCGCATTGTTACTTCTTTGAAAAGTTCCCCATTTAAGCTTCTGGTGCGAGCAAAGCATTTGGGCTAAGCCCTCATAAACATGCTTACTCGGGCAAAGAGAAAAGACGAGCACTCAGCATTAAGCCTTGGTGAGAGGTGAGCGATAGGGCAGAGACTTCAACTGTTGCTTTCAGCCTTGGGCATGACCTTTGCAAAAGGTTGCTGATTAATGCCAGTTTAAACTTTGACTGCAAATTCTTAGCTTGCCCAGGTCTGTTTTCATTAACTTGTAAGGGCAATAATTGTCCCACCTGCTGTACAGACATGGTGGCATGAAATTTCCCCTTTCAATGAAGGCTGTTCTGTTCTGTAATTGGCATGTCAGACGAGAAGGAAACTCCATTGCTTCGGAATAATGGGGCTCTTCAATACTTTTTCTACTGCTGATATTCTTGAGTGTTTTTAAAAGCAGAATCCAGTCTTGCAGTTACAGAGGCTGCGAAGTGATTTTTAATGGGAACTCAGGCATGTGAAAATCAAAGGGAACAATTCTAGCCGAGACCATGGAAGTACTTCAGACACAACAGCATCTCCACTTGAGTTTGGCTGTGGTTAAAGTTTGTGCTGATCTCTGTGTGAATGTACCCTCTGTGGATGATTAGATTAAGAGAGGTCATGTTTTCAAAAGTTACACAGCAGAGCTTGAAACCTCAGCCAGATATCCAGAGCCAAATCTCAGTATCCCTGCCCTCAGGAAAGCAGCAGGAAACCGAGATTGACCTCAGCTCTTGGAATCTATGTTTGAAGGGGGCGGGGGATGAATGTATGATAAGCATGGATGTCAGGATCTATTATATTTTTACTGTAAAGCAAGCAGTGGCATTAGTAAACAATATGGTATTAGACTCCCATTAAACGTTAGCATCTTGATGTTGAAATTTGACCTTGGAGAAATATGACCTCTATGTGTGTGGCAAAATATAACAGGGACGGGGAGAGAGTTTTCTAATAAGACAAGCATCTTAGTAGCTGACTGGTATTCAGGATCATACCATGTGTGTTTAGCACTAAAGCTTTACTGTTTTAATACCTTAACATTAAAAAATCCTTATCTGCAAATCATTAGCCTCAGGCCAAGGCTGATGCCAGATTTGAGGGGACCACATGCCCTCTGATTGGCTGCCTCTCTCCCTTGATGGGCTCTGGCAGTCTTGCCTGGCCATGGTGGCAAGTAGCAGCAGTGCACCAATTCGTAAAGGTGTAACTGGACGATCCCATTTTAATTTCCCACTATGCTCCACTGTCATGTTAAATGACATGCCAGTTAGATCCAGCTGCCAGATGCTGCTCATAGCACCAGGCCAGGAAATTTTCTTAAAGGTGGCCCAGGGTAGGTTTCAGTGGCACCCAAAGATGTCTGATGCTGTCGCCAGCCCTGGTTACCCAAAAGGTTAGAAGACTGCAGCCTGTAACAAGCATCACTTCAAGCAAGGAGCAAGGAGCATGCCTAACACACTGCTTTTCAAATCAGCACATTGCTGTGTGTGTACAAATAAACAAGTTACTGCATAGTCTTTGTGGCTGACTCAACCTGGGCAAGTAGCTTGACATCCTGCTGCCTCAGTTATGCCAGCTGGTAAGTTAGGTAAAAGTCATGGCCACACTGAGAAACAGATGTCTCATGCAAGCTGTGATTTCCTGAGTAAATATATTGTAAGACGTGTGGCATTCTTAGCAAGCTGTGTCACTGCTTCTGTCCAGTGGTCCAGTGTAAACATAGTGACAGCAATGCTCTGATGGAATAAAAAGTAGTACACCTGTGCATAGTAATAATTCTTTTCCAAACACTTCTGTTTAACTTCGTTTTCATGCCTATATGTTGAATTCGACTATGGAATTGCACTGCTTCTCTGTTTGCAGTTCAAGGTACAAGGAAACAAAAACAAAAGCAGTTTTAGATTTGCTTTTGAATGCCATGTATTAAGAAACAAAACAAAATTCCTACATTATTTAGAGCAGAAGTACTTAAACCATGGTCTTCAAGGCTGATTCAAGTGGCTCATGGAAAGGCTGCAGAACAGTCAAGAATGCTTTCTTTCTGACAGTGACCAAGGCCATTTTGCTAGGAAATTATTGAACAGCTAACAAGGTCCTGGCCAAAGGCCCCTGATCTTCATACTATGGTGCTGCTTTTGCTGGTGATGCCAGCACTGGGGGGGAAAGTTATAAAAAACAAGTAATGTATGTGCTTTGATTTGGAGAACAAAATAGTTTATTAGAGTTTATTAAGCTTATTTAAAAGGTTGTTAAATGGTCTGCCAAGACCCCCAGCCATTTTCAAGTGGTTAAAGGAAAATTAGATTAAGGACCACTGATTTAGAGCATGCATTTTGGAATTGTCATGGTCCTTTGATGAATGGACAGTGCATGTCACCAGAATGCATGTATATATGCATTCCATTTGATTTCCTTACATGTATGTATGCATTCATTCATCTGTACAACTATTCAACACAATTATTTTCAACAAAGAACTGTGCTGACTTCTTTTTTCCACACACCTCTTTCCCTTAACCATATGATACATATGTAAGATGCATTGAAGTAGAATTGAAATCTATGAGATTATACTGAAATGTATGGTATCTAAGTTGCAAGCACAATATCTTAAAACAAACTTCAGAATGAAAAAAGGGCTAAATACAACAAGGCAAAATATCCATGAACCAACAAATCAAGCTGTAAAATCTGTCTGCAAACGTAAGCACCAGGAATATTCTCTTGTCCTCTTGTTGCCACTGCAACCACCTTCCCTTTAAAAAGAAAAGAAAAAAGCTTCAGATACAATCCAGGGTTCTCTAAGCATGCAATTGCAGCAACAAAAATTCCAACCCAAATAGTTTTGGTGAGCCCCTTCAATTGTGCTATGATGTTTTCAACCTATTAAGTGAAAATATGTGGTTGCTGCAATCAGTTCCTAAAGTAACTGAGCAGAGAGAATATCTAATCACAGAGCTGCTTGTACAACTGAAGGGCATTGCTTCAGTTGCAAGGGGGGTGGGGGAGGTAAGAGAAATAAACCCAAATAATGCTGCAGGTTGTCGTGGAATAAGTCCTTAATGTATAGCTTTGATTTAGCTAATGGAAAATCAACATGAACTTCACAACTTCTATAAATATGGACACACATACCCTAAAAGTTGGTCATGTAACCACTGTTCTGTTAGGTGTCAGCTGTGTAATGTTACAATCATGCTTTTCATAATAATCTTGGCACATTTCTAGACATCGAAGTAGAAATATTTATAACAGAACTAAAACATGTAGAATTCAAGTCTGTCTTGAACAAATACAACATGCTCAAATTCGTTACTCATTTTAACCTTCTCCCATGCAACTGAGGGTGCCTAGCTGTGTGGACCAGCGCTCACGGGGCTGTGTTTGGTGCTGAAACTTAGTAGGACAGCACACCTTTAGTGTAAAAGACGTCCCAAATTCCAGGGGAATTGCCATACGCACAGACACACACCTGAGATAGTACAGTATTTTAGCCAGTCAAAGGGGACACATGGGCCAACTGAAGGAGGTTCGGATAGGTGTCCAAATCTACCATGTACCAGTATGTCTCCCCAATGGGAATGGTTTTACTTAAACCATCTATTTTGTTAGCATACCATTATTCTGGCACAGAAGATGGGAGTGACCTGTAAGTGGGCCTACTTTTCTTTGTGACAGGATCCCACAGGCAGTGATACTGCTCACTGGCATAGATTTCACTCTGTCCGTATATTGTTGCATCAGTGCAAATGAATGTAGCAGTGATCCTGTTGCACTCCTCAAGCATAACTGTTGGATAGGATCACTCCCCTGGTTTTATCCCCCCAGAATTTTCTTATTTTAGGACACTTTTTTTAAAAAAATCCACATCCAAGCACTTGCCTCTTTGCACCACCAACAGGCTGTTCTATTTATCCAATCAGGATGTAGCAGTGTTACATACCAATGGAATGGAAACATGTAAAAACTTCCCTTAAGGACTGTTTGCTGAGGAACATTATGCCAAACACAATTCCATTGATCAAGTAGAATTACCCACTTCAGGTTACAGACTCCGCTAACCCATAAACAGTACCTTGGGTTAAGAACTTTGCTTCAGTGTGAGAACATAAATTGTGCTCCGGCGGCACGGTGGCAGCAGGAGGCCCCATTAGCTCAAGTGCTGCTTCAGGTTAAGAACAGTTTCAGGTTAAGAACGGACCTCCAGAACGAATTAAGTACTTAACTCGAGGTACCACTGTATAAGAAATGTTTCAGAATCTGTTAAATGTCCAAACTACAATAACACATTGTTCAAACCCCAAAGTCATAGGCATCTTTTCACTGCTCTTATGTAAAGTATCTGATGCATCCTGCCCCCCCCACCCCGGTGCTAGCTATCTACACAGGATACATATATAGGATGCTTCCAGGTAAGCAGTTCCTCTGCCTACCAACATGCCTGACAGAGATAATTACAGGAGCAATGTATTAGCTTAGCGCTTCCAGTGCAGACACGCCGTTTTCTTGGGACACCACATTCCCAGGTTACTAAAACCAGCTCATTAACATATCATTGGCTTTTTCAGAACAAGCTTGATGTCAGTTGCAAATGACTATAATAAGAGCTCAGTTACCTCAGAATTCATTGAAGTGTTGAGTGTCGCCTGCCTGCAGTGCCTTTAAAACAGTGAGTAGAGCATCCTGGTAACACTCATTCCATGAGTTTGATGTACTCTCTGTGATAACATCAGCCATGGAGACAGCAAAGCCAGCACTGTCTTCATGTTTCTTAAAGGCATCCTTTGTTTCAGGATGGCCTTTCAAGATTTTTTGGCACTGACAGAGAAAGAAGACTATACAGAACCTCTGTCTTAAAATTTCTTCCAATCTGTTGGAAGTATACGAATCCACAACTTGACAAAGGGTGCAGTCTGACCCATGGTTACATGTCAGGCCCTTTTTGTTGATGTTTGTTTCAGGAGTCCATAGTATACACAAGCATAGTACATGCTGAGTACTGTGCTGAAAGTTTTCTGGTGATTTCAGAAATGGCAGTGATTTGAAAGGGGAAATTTCCCCCAGATGTTCCCTCAGGGATAAATAAGGGAGGAGTCGAGAGAAGTGAGATGAAGCACTGTGGTAGCATGGAATGACAGCAAGTAAGGGGAAACCATTTTTGTGTTTGTGGTGCACCTTTTCATTTGCCACCCCACTCTAGATCTTAGAAACAATCTCCCACACCTACTAGTGTTTCCCAGTGAGTTGTGGTTGAAGCTACAAGGATGTGCCATTTATAGGCCAGTAATACAGTAATGCTGCTTCTTCTGCCAACTGTGGGACGAGGTCCTTCTTTAGAATGAGATGTGTTAACAAAATCTATATGCCCATTGCTGAAGTCTCAAGAGAGATGTGTGCTTAGATCCTACCTGCTAGCAGCTTGGAAGCAGGGGCAGCACATATTCCCCTGCGGTGTATGAGATCTTTCACTAGCTTGTATTATCAGATTTGTGTAGCAAGCATCCCTGACATGAAGCATCTTGCTTGCACTTCATCTCCTCCTCTATAGCACATTATAGCCAGGATCATCTGCAGCAATATGCAGCAGTAGACCTTGGTCTCGCATTATACTGTGCCGAGCTTATGTGTGTCCCACTGATGCACACGGTGACTTGGAACGCAACCCCTGTGTAAATGGGGAGTTGCTTGTACCTGGCAGAGGAGGTACAAACACTAAGCTATAAATATCTATAGTTTTATATCTAGAATAAAACTTACTGGTTCTCTATGTTAATATCACACTGTGTATAACGATCTAAATAGTTGCGGTCATTTCTGTGGTGCTGGTTCAGAATGGCCTTCTCAAGGAAAAATGCCTCACATTGACATTGCAATCTTTTTGATGTCAGATTAGGACTTTCCTATTTCCCTAGATTAGATTATTTTAACTGGAACTTCATTCTTTGGTCCTTAGTTTTATGTGTTTGCTCTACTACCTTTTTTGTGTTTTTTGTTGAGTTATCTTTTGTTTTTGTTGGATATGTGAATAGTTTTCATCACACTTTTGTACACTTCCCAGGAATCTCCTGCTTGAGGGTGATTAAGAAATATTTTAAATGACTAAATAAACGAAATACTGATTCTGAGGATAGCTCAGTCAGTAGAGCCTGAGGCGCTTAATCTCAGGGTTATGGGTTTAAGCCTCAAGTTGGGCGAAAAGATTCCTGCTTTGCAGGGGGTTGGACCCTCGTGGTCCCTTCCAACTCTACAATTCTATTATTCAGTTTATTTAGAATATTTATATCCAACTTTATAGTCCCAATCACATTCATAAAGCTTTGCAAGTATAATCCGAAATAACATAGTGGCAGGCTGTTTTTTTGTCCCCTCATTCTTAAATAAATGACTAATGAATCAATAGTTGGGTGGATATTTTAATTTAAAAGGAGTATTAAGACTGAGATGCTGTTCTGTTTCTTTCCTTCAGGACATCTCCTTGGACTTTCCCATGACGACTCCAAATTCTGTGAGGAGAACTTTGGTTCCATGGAAGATAAGAGGCTTATGTCTTCCATCTTAACAAGCATTGATGCTTCTAAACCCTGGTCCAAATGCACATCAGCAACAATAACAGAATTTCTGGATGATGGCCATGGTATGTATGGATATCTTAGTGTCCTATATCATGCTGGACATTATGTGCTGCTAGGAACTTTATTTTTTTAAAAAAACCCATTTTAACTCTAATTTATAAAATATGTGTTTGTTATTCTAATTAGAATTTAAGTTACTTTCACTTTTCTTTAACATTCTTCATGCTATTACAATAATCACTATCTGACTCCTAAATGCAATGAAGTACAGCCCCTGACACTCTGCTACCGCTACCTAAATGAGGAGGAAAAACTGTAGTAGGAATAGTAAACAGCAGTGAGATCTTGTATTAGTAATACTGGTAGATAAAAATAAGTAGTAATAGCAAATACCAAAAGGATTGCAAATAGGTAGCTTATTTACAACAGTGTGAAGTACAGAGGTCCCTCTCACTTACTCTAGCCTAAGTCATGGCAGTGGTTGCCATGAACCAGGGCTAGGAAACATTACAGTGCACAAGACTCAAATAAGGATGGGGTTTGGGCTACTTCCTCAGAGATGAAACCTCCAGTACAGTGGTACCTTGGGTTAAGTACTTAATTCGTTCTGGAGGTCCGTTCATAACCTGAAACTGTTCTTAACCTGTAGCACCACTTTAGCTAATGGGGCCTTCTGCTGCCGCTGTGCCGCCAGAGCACGATTTCTGTTCTCATCCTGAAGCAAAGTTCTTAACCTGAAGCACTATTTCTGGGTTAGCGGAGTCTGTAACCTGAAGCGTATGTAACCTGAAGTGTATGTAACCCAAGGTACCACTGTAGGCCACTTTTATCACCAGTTGACAGGTAGAGAACTAAAATTGAGCAAAGTGACTTGCCCAAGGCATCAGGGGCTAAACAGAGATTTCAACTCAGGTTTCCACATCTTTTCAGAAGACAGCCCTGCTTCAAAAGCTGACAGTTTGATTTATTTAGCTAATATTAGTATTTCAGTGTTCTTTCCCAGCTTCTCCCTAACAACAACAAAATGCTCTTAAAATCCTTCACTGTGCTGCTAATGCAACTGCAGCTCTTAAACAACCTTTTCAAATTCCAGAATGCTTAGATAAAAATGACCTAACTGAACGAATGGATCTAGTTGTTATGGAAACTGAAATCCTTATGGATGAAAAACATACTATATGCATGCAGCACTTGTAAAAGGCAACATTGTGTAGAATGGTTTTGAGTGCTGTGTGCAATGGTATGTTTCATCCCGTTATCATTTGTCGATAACTGCCTCTAACACAGCCAAATGGGTGGGGCATAAATAATAAAATTATTAGTACTATTAACTTTCTGCAATTTTATAAGGCATTTATTAAAGATCTGCAGTTGTATTTCCCATAGTAGATCTACACTCCTTTAGTGTTGTCTTAAACACATTGCATTGCAGTCTTATCCAAGTTAATATTAGCTGGACAAGGATGGGATTGCAGCAAAAGTCCATTCGCTAGTGTAGCTCCAAATCACACCAGCTTGGTAAGTTGTGATGGTATAGTCACAAGATTTAACATAAGGTTAAAGTCAGTGTAAGTTTTGTGCAAATGTAATTAGAATGGCATAAGGAGAAGCAATGGATAGGGGTCTCATTCTGAGACAAATGGGTGGCTTAGTCTGATTCTTATTCTCCCCCAGGCTAGACCCCAACTCCCCTGTTGGCATCAACAAAATAACGGTTATATGAAAATAAGCACTCACAAGAGGTAGTGGAGAGCTCAGGAGAACTCCTCCCACTCCTCCATACCCTTTTCCCACCATCACTAATGGTGGATGATGCAGAAGCCAATCATAGCACACCATCAAAAGTCCATGAGGCACACTCATACATTAAGATGTGTGAATGTCCCAAAGAAGCAACTTGTGAGGTGGAGTCACTATGCTAGTTTCCTGGCAGGTGGCAGGAGAAGGAGGCAGTGGGGAGGTCAGCAGAGTGCAGACACGTTGGCAGAAGTGTCGGATTGGCTCTACCCATGCATTTGCACCACCCTGACCTCCCTGTCACTTTATCCCCTCTCTCCCAGCAAGCAACAGCGACCTACCTACCAGGAAGCTAGCATAGCAGCTCTTGCCCAAGCTGGCCAGCTGCTTCTGCTGCATCACCATCTATGAAACATGAGAATGCAAGTAGGAACTGTGGTGGAGGAGGATTCAGTTAAAGGCACAGTTTGCACAATCAACATGATATGTGCAGAAGATGTGTGTTACAGGGTTCGCTCCCAGGATAACAAAAATCCTATAATGTGTCTCCTTTCTGCTCTTACATGTGTGTGTTGAGAGTAGGATTCTTGCACGCCAATCCTGCCTTCTGTTGTCTCTCCCTTCCCCCCACCTCCGAAACACAATACTGTTGTTTTTGAGCTCCCAAAAAGAAGCAATGAGACACAAAGACTCACCAGGGATGAGATCTTTAGGTTGTGGAGAACTGGCCCATGAAAACATGACCCAGTGTGTGGCAGTGGTGGGAAAGACAAATTCCGTGTTAGGGATCATTAGAAATGGGACTGAAAATAAAGTGAGCAGTGCCTTCATATAAATCTGTGGTCCAATCACCCTTGGAATACGACATACATTGCTGGTTGCTGCTTCTCAAAATGAATGCTGCAGAGCTGGAAAATGTGCAGGAAAGGGCAACCAAAGCAACTGAGGGGCTCAAGCAACTCTTCCATTATGGGAGATGTGCAGCATTCATTATTACACACACATTGTCTGCATAGAAGGATGCAGGAGAACTTGAAGATCCCCATCTCCTGCCCCAGAAATCTATATAGATCCTACAGCCTAGCCTCCTAACCATTGTCCACGGCATGCCCTAACAGATCAGGCACTGTTGTCGATGCACGGCAGACTCTATGTGCAATTTATGCCTTCCATGTATGCCTAATAGGGAGACACTGTTGGCAAGTGTCATCATGATTCCCATATGTCAGTATAGCTGCTGTGGACTTTGTGGGTGGCTGTCTTGTTAGCTCCCCACCCCCACCCCTATTGTTGTTATTGTGTTTTGAATATTGCTCCTGGGTGAATGCATAAGTCTAACTAGAACCTTCCACTACCTCTTTCTGCAGTAGTGCCGTAGACTTAATCTTGAGCAGTTCTATGTGTGGTTAATAGAGTGTTTCTCAAGCACAGCCTTCATGGTTACTTGCAGCCACCAGCTGGCTTCTGAGCAGCTGCCTCATCATAGACCGCCATTGGCATTTCTCAATCCACACACATAGCAAACTTGCAAAGTAGCTGACTTATTTTTCTGTTTATTGTTAGAATAAACAATGTGGTGAGTAAATATTGAGAGTCACATGCTGAGCTACCAAAAATACTGTTTTAACTCATTAATTGGAACATTTAAAGCAATGAAGAAGCTTGTTTGTAGTGTCTAAATGTGTTTATCCAAGAACTGAGACAGAATGTTTTTGAGAAAAGGAACAGTTTAATCCTTACATTTAAGCCTTATTTGACAGAGAGGCCCCCAATGTTAAGTTTCTGGGCATTTTGCACCCCTTATCTATTATCCAGAAAGTTCACTTGGTGCACTTCTAGAAAACACAAAGACCAAGGGGAGGAACCTTCAGATACAAATGGAAGCTTTGAGTAAAGACCTCAGATTTATTTTTAATACTGAAGCTATAAATGAGAATCTTGTGGGGTTTTAGCACCCACAGCTGTAAGCAGGTCAGTTTACAATATTACAAAGCCCAGACAGAAGGTTAAAAACCCTGGACAGATTAATAGCAAGACGAAATTTAGAAATCTTCACTGCCTCCTGGGCCATAGTTAAGACAGACCTGTTGGACCAATTACTGTAATTGGCTCTTTTGATGCACTCCAGTAAATGTATGTGGTTTTTCCCTGACCTGTCTCATAGGATGTTGTACCCAGGGACTTCTTGTGTACTAAGCCATTACTTTTCCACAGACCTATGGCACCACAGTGCCAGATTACATAGCTTGGTTTGCTTTGCCATGTGCATGGCTGTGAGAAAAGGGAAGCAAACATATGTGTTGTATGTTAGGCTGGTTTGAGACTACAGTAATATGAAGAGTACAGTGTGGTCAAGACAGGAGTGGGTGGTTGACCAGCTTTGGCCCAAGGGACACAGGATTCCAGCATTTCTTCTGAGGTGGGGTGGGTCTGCCTACATGTCTTCTCCCAACCACAGGGCTATGGACTTGGCTTACATTATAGGAATGGCAGGTTTTCTTTTGCTGTGCAGTTCTGGCATTTCCCCGGGCAAAAGTATGCTTGTTTGAAGGATGCTGTTAGTTGTGTGTGGATTTCCATATTAGAAACAACTACTGAGATTATTGTGCTGTTGACTTTGCTGCTAGCATGGTGTAGAATCACAACATTACTCCAGTGTTAGCCATGCTGTACATTGTTGACCATATACAGTGGACTATATAAAGGTAGCAACTGTATACAGTGGCGTAGCGTGGGGGGTGCAGGGGGGGCCAGCCGCACCGGGCGCAACATCTGGGGGTTAGGGTTAGGGGGTTCAAATCCACGGGTTAGGGGGCGCAAATCCACGGGTTAGGGGGCGCAAATTACTTGCCTTGCCCCGGGTGCTGACAACCCACGCTACGCCACTGACTGTATATGTTGTAAATGTTTTTCATAGACTAGTAACCTTGCATCTAGCACTGCTCAAGAATTCTAAGAAGCCAAAAAACAGGGCCATTTTTAAATTCATGATTAGAATCAGTGGTTTTGAAATATTTATTCCACTGTCTTGATTCAAAATGATGCCCAATTGTATCCAAATATAAACCAAACAAAAAAAACAACCCTGCTCCTTGATCTCAGGAACCATAATGCAAAATTTGGTTTTATCTTAAGATGTGTCCAAATTCATAGCAAACAAGCAACTTTTCCATATATATAGATAATAAGTTGTTTGGTCTCCTTATCCTATTCATTCTCCAAGCACAGTTCAGCATGCACAAGATAACCCAGGGGTGTTTTATTTCACAACAATGTATCATCAAGTAGCAAGGACACATTATTTTATTTTTAAAATGCAATGAAATATGACTGAGGGAAAAGTTATATCCTGCATGCTGGCTCAGGGTCATCAGAGAGCTGATAAAGTTATAAACTTGAGCAGAGAAATAAGTGATGATGCAGAAGAATGTTTTAACTAAAATTGAATCCGGGGGGTGGGGGGGCAAATAATCATGGTGGTTGAGTTCTGAAATATAGACCTTTATCCCAATTATGTTTTCAAAGTCCCTGAAGTTGGGAGGTATTTATATTCTGCATGCTTTCATCCATCATCAAGTGGAAGTTGGCACTGCTTGCAGCGAGAGACAGGTTGTGGTAATCTATTTTGGCTCAAGAGAAATGAAGCTTTGCTGAGCCACAGGCACCCACACAGGACTCTTACAAGGGTTATAAACAAGACAGAAAGCTCTTCAGATTGGCTGTAATTCCCTGTATTAGCATAAGAGCCAGTTACGTCTATGAGAAAGAAAAATCCTCTAAAATTGAATTTCCAGGACAACTACTTGATGTTGTTTTGGCTTTTTTTCCAAAGAGATGGTGCCAGGTCAATGCTTGACATCACAGATAACATAATTATGCCTTATACCATGTTCTTTTCCGTTTGTATAGACATGAACTGTTTGTTCTTTGGTCTTGTGGCTCTCCTTGGTTTTAGGGGGTCCCAATGAGCACTTGCCACCAATATTGCCTTTCCTGTGCTGATTTGGTTTTTGATTTAATGAATCCTCTTCCCTTCTTACAAGTTTCCCTTGGCTACAGCTGTGTGTCATGCTTTTTCTGGCTTTCCTTATTAAGAAGGCTTAGCTTTTCAACAGCATGTTCAAATGACAGCTTTGTTTATTTTGAAATGCCTCTAGGTCCCATTGATATATATGGAAGACCTCACTCACAGAGTGGGTTTGAGTACACGGAAATTAAAAAGAAACGAAAATCCCTATGCCCGGTTCTGAAGCTGATAGTACCAATTATAAACTGACATGCAAGCCAGAGCAATCTTTTCTTTTTTTAATAGTAGGGGAAATACTTTTTCTATATCTGTAATTTAAAGACCAACTTACTCTGGTGGGACTACTAGAAAATAAAATAAATGGGTTATGAATTGCAGCCTGTGAAATAAAGGTTATTGTAAAAGCAGAGGATATATAGCCACAAGCAGGTTACAGTTAGAGGTTTCCACATGATATACAAGAGCCCAACGGAGAACTGAATGGATTTGGAACAAACTCTTGATCACTTTATCTAGTTTGGAAGCTTCAGAGGTATGGCAAGCATCATAGAGAGGAAGCAAATTATAAACTGGGTTGTCCTTTCAGGTAACTGTTTACTGGATCAACCACGAAAACAGATCTTGGGCCCTGAGGAGCTTCCAGGACAAACATATGATGCCATTCGTCAATGCAAGCTGGCATTTGGGTCTGAATACACAGTGTGTCCTGGAATGGATGTGTGCTCTCGTCTGTGGTGTGCAGTTGTTCGCCAAGGTCAGATGGTGTGTTTGACCAAAAAACTCCCTGCTGTGGAGGGGACGCCATGCGGAAAAGGAAGGATCTGCCTTCAGGGGAAATGTGTTGATAAAACGAAGAAAAAATATTACTCGGTATGTTGCTACTTTAATGATCAAACCATATGAAAGTGTACAAGGCCCAATCATGCTGTGGCCTGTTTTGAGTGAGAATTCAAGGGAAATTAATCATCAACAGAACAAGGTATTAGTCTAGGCATCCCACTTTTCTTTGTTAGGATACAGTTGATACTGGACCTCTTACCTGCTCACTTGGGTTAAAAAGAATTCTCAAGCTCTCTAACAGCCACAGAACATGCTGGTCCTGTAGTCTAGCATTTTAACAACACATGATAGGGGCTCCTGCCTTCACTGGAACCAAACTTACTGGAATTGGAACAGTTTCTGGATACATGTGCCATGACAGTATGTTACCTGGTTGGTTGGTTATGGGCTGTTAGTGCACAGCCAAGTGATTGTATCTGCACCAGAGTGGGAGAACCTGACATAGCTGCTGGTACAATGGCTGCCCCAGGATCAAATTGGGTGTTAACTCTGAGTTCTTCCTTACCTTGTAGTCCTTGGTTTTAGAAACACAAACTCCTTGTGACCTTAGTGTTACCTTTATCCTGCACTAGAATGCAACATTTTGCACTACTCACCTAGTTTGATTCTGATCCAATATGGAATATTGAAAAGGTAACACGCTAAGGGCAGGAGAACACAAGAAATGCCCTGCCAGATTTGACCAATGTTCCATCTAGTGTAGCATCCTATACCACACAGTGGCCAATCAGATGCCTCAAGAGAAGCTGAGAAGCAGGTCAGGAAGGCAACAGCTCTGTCCTTTTGTTGAATACCAGCTGTTGGTAATCAGTGGCATGCTGCCTCTGAACTTGGACACTGAATACTGACATCAAGATTTCTAGTTTCAGTAAAAGAGAAAAAGACGCAGAGGAAGAAATGAATGCAATTAGAAAACAGGGACACAAATGCCAGTGAATTTGGAAGTTGTGTTTCTTCTCCAAGTTTGGCTGATGAGCTTTGTTAACCTTTCTCCTTTATATTTCAGGCTTCAAACCATGGGAACTGGGGTTCCTGGGGACCATGGGGACAGTGCTCTCGCACATGTGGTGGAGGTGTTCAGTTTGCATATCGTCACTGCAATAACCCTGCACCTAGAAACAATGGCCGGTATTGCACAGGAAAGAGGGCAATCTATCGCTCCTGTAATGTCCTGCCGTGTCCTGCCAATGGTATGTTTTCCACAAATCAAAGTCAATAACAATGTCAGAGACTGTGGTACTTCTTAAATGTTGTGCAAATGCTGTTTCTTACTGTACCCAGAGCAGTAGTGACATGGTTAAAGACTCTTTACTATTTCTGCAGAGACTCTAGGTTTAAATAATAATTGACATTTCTGCATTCACTACTGTTCTGGGTTAACTACACTGATACATTCACTTTATGCAATTGCAAGTGGTTATCTGATCTAGTGGGTTGAACAAGAGAAGTCCAAGAAATGAAGAGTTGCCCGGAGAGATTTTGAAAGGATCTGTTAGGGCTTCACCAGATGAGTGTTAGTTGCACATTAGACCTACAGGCCACATACAGTATATCAAGGCTTTTTCCTACCTACTTTGTGCTATGACAGCTGTTTCACAGGTGAATCACCATATGGTAACAGTGTGGCATACTGTTTGCTATGATGTTTTGTTTTGTTAGATATGATCCATAAGCTTTGCATTGGCTGTCCAATGGATTCTGCGTCTTCCAGTGTTGTGAATTTGTGTTTGAAATGATGCACACCTTGTGTGTATGCTAGCATTGGGAGAATATATGTACACAAGTAGTAATGAATGATAATTCTTCTCTAGCTAAAGCTTTTCGCCAGGAACAATGTGAAGCAAGAAACGGTTACCAGTCCGATGCAAAAGGTGTCAAAACCTTTGTAGAATGGGTCCCCAAGTATGCAGGAGTGCTGCCAGGAGATGTTTGCAAGCTCACTTGTCGAGCCAAAGGAACTGGCTACTATGTAGTTTTCTCTCAAAAGGTAAGTGTAGTTTCAATAACTGCTTCTCAGATATCAAAATATTTGTATTATGAATAGCAGGGATGTCCCAGGTCTGTTTAAGCTGAAAGATTTTATATATCCAAATCTTCAACAGCTCCTGGCCAGGCTGTTGCTTCTTCTCTCTCTCTCTCTCTCTCCTGACAGATCTGGCAAGCCCCAGATAATATGCTAAGCCAAACCTTGTTTTAACTAAGCATGGTGCAGTAGCAAAAAGAACCAGGGAAGGGCAAAGGGGCTACTAGCTGTTATTTGTGAACCTGCATGCTCACACAGTTTTACAAAGCCAATCTTTAGCTTAGCATGCTGTGGAAATCAGATTATATACATGGGTAAAAGACCTTCTTTGAATTCTGTGGTTTTACATAGGTAAAGGGACCCCTGACCATTAGGTCCAGTTGTGGCCGACTCTGGGGTCGCAGCACTCATCTCGCTTTATTGGCCGAGGGAGCCGGCGTTTGTCATCAGACAGCTTCCGGGTCATGTGGCCAGCATGACTAAGCCGCTTCTGGCGAACCAGAGCAGTGCACGGAAACTCCGTTTACCTTCCTGTCAGAGCAGTACCTATTTATCTACTTGCACTTTGATGTGCTTTCAAACTGCTAGGTTGGCAGGAGCAGGGACCGAGCAACGGGAGCTCACCCCGTAGCGGGGATTCGAATCGCCGACCTTCTGATCAGCAAGTCCTAGGCTCTGTGGTTTAACCCACATCACCACCCGTGTCAGGACATGATAACAATCATCTGTTCCTTAGCAGGTCTTAAAATTAGGTAAATACAACAAATGACATAGTACACCATGTCATGACTCCTCCAACCATGCTTTTTTGTCAACATTGTTTGGTTGGCGAACTGCATCACAAAATTCAGATGACTGCAAATTTGAAAACACAGCTGTGCTTCATTCTTGATACTGTTTTGACAGATTCAGCTTTAAATGCAAACTGAATAGAATTCCTGCCATCCCTGCTCTTGAGCTTCCCAAAAAGTTAAGAATGTTCACTAAGAAATCATCCAGAAATGAATCTTAAAACTGTAGTTTTAACCAGCAGTGACTTCATCCAACAGGTGACTGATGGAACGGAATGCAGGCCATACAGTAATTCAGTCTGTGTCCGCGGCAAATGCGTGAGAACAGGATGTGATGGCATTATTGGCTCAAAGCTGCAGTATGATAAATGTGGAATCTGTGGCGGAGACAATTCCAGCTGCACAAAAATAATGGGAACCTTTAATAAAAAAAGGTAAGAATTCTGATCACAGCTATTGTTTTGCAAGCTGAATTGTTTGTTGCAATGGTGAAAGCTAATTATGTAGGGTTCAGTGAAATACAGTGTTGAATAGCAAATTTGTATGGCAAAAATACAGCCAAGAGTACCTCATCTTCCACTGGAAAGATCTCACAGGTGCTGCTGCACATTCAAACATAGAGTGTGTAGCAGATGTGTAACAGAACTCATATATAGCAGATAGCAGAGCTTCCACCACTAAGCTGCTTTCCACCAATTTAACACACACACTCTTAACAAAATAGAGATTTTGTTTTCACTCAAAGTTTTCTACCTACAGCGAAGGCATTTGTTATCGGCAAGTAAGTATGCCACTTGATTAGGTTGGCTTGTTTGCTAGATATTCCTACCTTTCTAATAATATTTCTAATAACTGATTGATGGTAACTACCTTGCACAACCAAGTTACCACTGCTCTCAAACTGTGTATATTATACATTATTATATTATGGATTATTATATTATATTATATTATATTATATTATATTATATTATATTATATTATATTATATTATTATATTATATTATATTATATTATATTATATTATATTATATTATATTATTAGTGTGTGGATACTTCACCCTTTTTTGTTCCTGACCAGACTGAGCATTTCAACTATATTTCAAATTTCACATTTTAAATATATAAGACCTCACTTAATGTCAGGTTTCCTGTTATGAAACTTACTCATATATAACACGACTGACACATGAGAGTAATAATTCTTCAAAAAGCAATAGAAATTATACTGTGTAAAATGTATTAGTTAAATGTTACCACTAGAGATAGGTGGCTTTTGGATTAACTCAGAAATTAATACTAGTCAGAAATTAATACTAATACAAAAAGATACTAGTCTCCAATAATTATTTTTCACAGGGATTATGAATTAAATAATCAAAATTAGTATTACCATTATTACTTTGTGTACGCTTAATTTTAATTTTCATTCAGTTGTATTTTTTTCATTTCTTTAAAAAGCAGGGGGAGAACTCGGGTATATTTTCCAAATTAACCCCACATCTTTTACCTGTCCCCATACAAGCTTTGCTCTATTAGTGTCATTGTTTCATGACATTTAATAGGGGGAAATTAAGAAGACAGGGAAGCTGGTATTTCTTCTCCCATTCAAATTTTAATATGAAGGTGGTTCTAGAGGGTGTAACCTTTACCTCTTCTTGGAAGTAATTTAATTTAGTTTAATTAAGTCCAAAAAATTCTTTCTGAAGCCTCAAATAGTTTTCAATTAAGTTTTACTTAGACCTACAAAACTTGATGAACTACTTAGCTGTGTTCAATGGGTCTATGAGTAAAGTTTAGTTGACTATCACCCTATTTTTCGTCATCACGTTTGTGATATCATATTTCAACAAATGCTGATAAAGTGAGATAAGTGCGATGCTTTCATTGGCTACAGCAGAATTTGAATTAGCTCATCTTCTATTGGAAATTAGAAAAGACAGATACATTTAACACTAGACCCAGTTCATTGTCAGATAAGTGAACTACTATCAATGGCTTCAATAGGTTTCGAAAGACTATCCATTTCTTCCTCACTAACATGTACTTTTCTTACATTTCAGTAAGGGCTACACAGATATCGTGAAAATACCAGAAGGAGCAACACACATCAAAATCCGACAGTTCAAAGCAAAAGACCAGAGTAGATTCACAGCTTACTTGGCCCTGAAAAAGAAAAATGGTGAGTACCTTGTCAATGGGAAGTACATGATCTCAACCTCAGAAACCATCATTGACCTCAACGGAACTGTCATGAACTATAGTGGCTGGAGTCACAAGGACGATTTCTTGCATGCAATGGGACATACAGGCACGAAGGAGATCCTAATTGTACAGATTCTTGCAACTGACCCAACTAAACCATTGGACGTCCGTTACAGTTTTTATGTGCCAAAGAAGCCAACCCAAATGACAAACTCTGTCACCAGCAACAGCAGCAGTAACAAACTGGCAACGCCGCTCACCCAACCCCAGTGGGTGACTGGGCCGTGGCTTTCTTGCTCTCGAACATGTGACACAGGCTGGCACACAAGAACTGTCCAGTGCAAAGACAGAAATGAAAAATTAGCTAAAGGATGTCTTCTGTCTCAAAGACCTTCAGCATTCAAGCAGTGCTTGCTCAAAAAATGTTAACCTGTGGTTCTGTCGGCTTCTTAAAAAGGAGCCTCATTAAGTCGTAGTTGACATGTTGACATAAGGTCTACCCCGGCACAGAGAAAAGCCAACACTTCAATATGCTTTCATGTTGTCTCAAATTATGGGCAGAATCTGCCTATTTGGACCAAATGAAGATATGCACTGCTCTGAGTCTCAGTGAGGTGATCTTGATATGTCAAAGGCACTAAACATTAGTCGCTACAAGCCCTTTGTATCTGCAAATAAGAAGAGGATAAACCAGTGAATCATCTCCCTTATCTCACCTACCTCTAACACAGTATGTCCTTAGACAACTTGTCATACTTACCCACGATACCACAATAGCTTTTTTATACTATTTGTAAATATCTCTGCTTTGGTATGTCACTTTATAATCACTTGATCATCTTGTGGAAGAACAAAGGCCTTTCTATACAACACAAGTGATTGACCAAAGTATGTCTGCAGCCATTGAGGACTCCACCTTTTCAAAAATGGCTGTGGATATTTTACTGGAAAGTTAAAGAGCTTGCTGCTTTATTTAAAAAAAAAAAAAGATTTAATTTTTGACAAAAGGAAATGCATTTCCATCCTAGGAATTTCCTGACAAGACTTTAGTTCTGTATTAATGCCTTTCTAACCAGATATTCTCATACAAGTGGACCTCTGCAGCAAAAAGAGAGAGTGCTGCTAGTATGTATCTTGAAAATGTAAAAGGGGGGCATACTTATTTCTGTTTTAGCAAATGAGAGGGTCATGATCCAGTCCCATATGTGCATCCTTCCACGTGCAGGGAGACAGTGTGAAGGAATTCTACATGTGGGAGCAGCACATATAAGAGAGTTTGGTGAGGCACTGGATCATGCCTTCAGTGTCTTCTATCTCAAATATTCTGATACCTATTTACATCTTTCTTTTATTAGTTTCACGGTGGCTTCTACTGGAAATCTAACAATGTAGTGAATTTGTTATCTACTGAAGAAGCTATGAAGAAATCAAAATACATAGCATAGGTTTCTTGCATGTAGCAATGTATTGTCTAATACTTCTAATTTTAGGATGCATTTTTACCACTCGGACAACACCAATCCCAATGCACAGGCTCAGTTATGAACCAAGATATATTGTGCACAAACTGTCCCATTGTTGCGATGGAGCATGTGCAGTCTTCTGCACATGTGGCTTGGGCCACTCCATTGAATTCTTTCAGGTGCACCTCAAAACTCCCATACAATTGGGGGTGCCCATGCACAATTTGTTTTAATTAGTTAATTTTAAAAAAACAAAAAACCCTATAAAATATATTTATTTTTTGTGACATTGCATATTTTTGTAGATTAAGGCTGCAATCCTATACCCACTTACTTGGGAGTAAGCCCCATTAAGTATAATGGGACTAGCTTCTGAGAAAATATGTACAGTATAGCTCAGCAAGGGCCACAAGAAGTGATAGCTATAGTCAGTGCTTTTTTGGGGGGACACAGGGGTACACATACCCCTAAACATTTTGTGAATATAAGTTTAGCCTCATTGAGGGGCAGTATTTCAATATGAGTAGGAAAATGAGAGTATCCCTAAACATTTATTTTAGGGGGGAAAGCACTGGCTATAGTCAATATTCTGAAGAGTATTTCCACCAATAAAAGGGTGCAATTTTTTCCAGGGCATAGGCAAATAAATTTTGCATTTTAGAAAGGTAACATAAATACCTCGATCTGAAATGTGATGAAATTAATTGAATTTTGGATGATGTTTATATAATATGGAATATATATATATGGGTATAAAATCTCAGTAAAAGAAGATTGCCCCTCTGCTCCTAGTGCCTTCCACAAATATTGCAAGTATGGACAATTCTTGATTTTCCATTGCAATTTAGTTTTAGATTTCAGGGGAGTCAGGACTATATCTGAAAGTACCCAAGTTTAATTTTGATCTAAAGTATTTGCACTCCAGCACCAGTTCTGATGTTGCTCTGGAACAGTGGTTAGAATGCACCATTCCAAGCATTTATTTTCTAATGTAGGACGTTTTAGGGTGAATAGATTGTTAAACCACTCCCATTTATATAGGCCAGGAGTAGGAAACCCTGTGGCCCTCTAGAAAACTATGTGTTTGCATTCCTGTTGGCACTCCAGAACCTGTGGCATTTCAGACATCTTTCACCATCCCTGGACATATGAACTAGGGCTGGTCAGGTTTGGTGTCCAACAACATTGGGAGGGCTATAGGTTGCCAACACCTGATACAAGTCCTGTTTACAGCTATTTCAATGGAGTACAGTAGTACTCCTATTTATAACTAATAGCCTGACTTGATAAGACATTATCGTCAATGATGATTGACAACTGCACTTTCACATCCGGGTCAGACTGATGCCCATTAGGACTGGTAGCGCAGAAGGCAGGGAGACCAACAGTAGACAGAGACAGAGCCAACATCAGCCAGAACCAGAGCCAATGACTGGTGGAGCCAATGAGTTCTCAGTATGTCTCTAGTCTCTTCTCTGTTGCATTATAAAATGGCAACACCAAGACTAACAAGGAGGAAGCTGACAGCAGCAGCACCCGCTGGACTGATTGTAGGAAGGCAGGCATTGTCCTAATTGCCCTAAAAGACCAGCTGAACACATATGGGTTTGAAGAATGTAGCTGCATTTACTAGGTACATAATATGTTGATCCAAACAAACAGGCGTTTCCAGAAAACACATTGATCGATTAAAACAGCTGTTCTCCAGCACTGTTCTAGCATATGTAATTACGCATAGCTAGTTGTGGCAGAATATGAATAGGGTTGTGCATCCAGATGTAGATCAAAAAGTGCATCCCATCTGTAGCATTGCAAGGTGAATTAGCAACATCCACATTCAAATGCACGCCTCCTTTTTATATGATTCCTGTCCAGAGAAAGAGTGACACATATGAAATACACTTCTGCAGAATACTTCCACCTGTGACTATAGGACTAGGAGAGATATCAGTTTAGTACATTCTTTGATCCACTTTCTGTTCCAAATTATAGAGGTCCCCTGACTTTAAACAGTTCTCATGCCATTAAACAAATTCTGATCTTATGTGCATAATCAAGGAGATAGAGCTTTCTATCTATAAAAGATGTAGCTCTTTCTTCAGTGATCTTGGGATGTGATCGGTTTTTTTTAACTGAAAGAAAGGGCAGTGCAGAGATATTTTTTTTAAAAAACCCAGGAAATGAACTTCAAGCTGGTGCCAATCTTCAATATTTAATCTTTTTATATTAACTGAAGAATCAATCATATTTGGCACCATGTCCAGGATCACCTTTCAGTACTTGCCTAAATTCTTTATGAGCAGAGGCCTGAGGTGCTTGAATATTATGGGTTATATCCAGGGCTTTTTTCCAGCTGGAACTTGCTGGAACTCAGTTCTGGCTCCTTTCAAGTGGGTGCCATTGCCATTATAAAGCAACAAGGGAGGTGCTCTTGGTGAGTTCCAGCATCTCTTTTTCTAGAAAAAAAGAACTGGTTAGATCAGTGAATCAATGCTCCTATATTCTAGGGTTGATGAACCTGTAGCCATCCAGATGTTGTTGGACTTCAGATCCCATCAGCCCCAATTAGCATGGCCGATGGTCAGGGATGAAGGAAGTGATAGCCCAACAACATGTGTAGGGCCACAGGTTCCCCATCCCTGCCTTACACTCTAGTTTTCCCAAGCAATAGTATAGGAAACTTTTAACTGAAAGTAGTCCCTTCAAGAGCAGGAAAGGGAAAACTCAAAAGAAGCAACTGAATCCAGTAAGCTAAATGCAGAGATTGTGTGCATACAGTGTAATCCTATACATGTAGAAGTGTGTGTGATTGAGTTCCATGAAGCCAACTTCCTAGTAAGCGTGTTTAGGATCACTGCCATCATGGTCTAAGTTACATGGGCACATGTAAGTTACTCAAACTCAGGTAAAAGCATGGAAAGAAACTGAATTTTAGTTTCCTTATTATAGCATGATCCTAGGACATGTGTGACATATGGTAAGCACAGTACACTTTGGCAAGAAATAAAAAAGGCAAAATTAAGGAGAACTGTGCGTTTGCCCTTTTCCTGCCCCCTCCCCACCTCTCTTGCTCTCTTCCACATTGCTTTCTGCACTCATAAATGTGAAACTGGTGCCAATTGTGTCACTTTATAGTTTCTGACTATGTTTGAAGCAGGTCAGTGCCAGAGACTCAAATCTAGTCACCACCTGATGTACTGTTTGGTTATTCAGATTTTCTCTGAGAATTCTACTAGCTTGAATGGGAGTGTATCCACTGCTAAAATCACAACTGGTGCCATGATTCAGTGCATCTCTGTACAGTGAAGGCTAACTTTCCAAATAATCCTTTACACTAGAAAGCTGTAATCCTCAAACCACATGCTGTCACTGTATGAAACCTATTGGGTGGTTTAAAGATTGAATAAGGCTGAATGGAGTATCTTTTCCATGGAAATAGTTTATCCTATGGGGAAGGAGTGGGGAAAGATGTTGGTAACTGATCACAGATGTAAAAAGAAAAAAAGAAAATTAAAAAGTAAAAAAACAAAAAAGTAAAAAAGCAAAATAGCACTGAAAAATAAATAATTTATTGTTTTTACAAATTGGTATGTGAATGGATGTAATGAATTTATTTATTCTTATTTAACATGAAATGCCAATTGTGAAAATTCTTCTATATTTAAATTGTTTTGCTATCACTTCTTTGTCTGTCTTTCCCTCTTTTTTTCCTTTAATTTATGCCTTATATTTGAATGGAAAGTACTATGTGAATTTATCAGCACGCAGCACTGGTTGCTTTTATATTGTTTTTCTTTGCTTTATCTGGAGCGTGTGTGCATGTGAATGTGGAGCATGCATGTGAGAGTATGGTTAATAGTACAAATAAATATACTTGGGTGAATGGCTGTGCGGGTGTTATCACATATATAAACATACAGAATGCACATGCATCCATACAGATATGTGTCTGTATATGTATACTGATATATTTTGTAACCATGGCTTTTCTTTTCCTTGCAGCTACCTTGCATTGCATTATTTTCAAAGCTTGTAGTTACAGGGTGCAGACACAGGTTTAAGTATTGTATAAGAACCTTCGCCCATCACCTCATTCTTGTACCTCCATCTACCCAAGGCCTGATTTCAAACATTATTTCTGCAGCTTCCTCTATAGCTTCCTTTGGGATGTCACGGGGAAGCTGTTTGTGCGAAGTAACTCTCTTGTGGTTCCCCTTTAACCATACCTGCAGCTTCTTTGAAAATGATGGGTTTTGGTGTTTTGACATTAGTGGGCCCCTTACCATAAATGGCTTCCCATGTAGGTGGTATCTAGGCAGTTCCCCATTTAATTTGTAGCTGTGCTGCAAAAATAATGTCTGGGTTTGTCTTGCAAGCTCACTTTGATCTGTTTGCACTAGTGGTATGACAAACTAATCACACAAACCATTTTCCATGGGTAGAAGGCTGCCAGAGAAAAAGCATAGTTACCACAGAGATGGCAATCAGTCTCATTCATTTGATATCTCATGTTACGGACAGTCAAGATCCTCAAAATCAATAGGGCCTAAGCATATATTCATCATTGTAATACATGTTTATTTCAGTGGGACTTGAATAAGACTGTAGTAAATAGCTGGTGGTTCTAAAATGCACTTCATGTGCACAGCCAGGCATCTGATTCAATGTTCTTTGAATTTTGAGCTGAACACGCATAAATCCTAAAATACATGGTTCATAATTTAGTATGCAAAGGTATGATGGGGCACCTGAGGTTTTCTGGAGACTCCACAGTACCAAAACCCAGAACCAAATGGGTTTCTCTCATCCATCCACCTTCCCACTGCTTCTAGTGAAGCAGTATATACAAGAACTGTTTCTCTTTCTTCCTGCAAAGAGCTTCAGGTAACCTGAAGATTGGGGAAAACATCATTAGCTCAGCCCCAGAGAAGCAAGTACTAGCTTTGGCATGTCCTCAGTGGAAGCAGAAGCCTGAGGATGAAGAAAACATACTGGGTCATATTTCTGGATGTGAAAGTACCAATGTATTGAGAATGCAAAAGCAACTAAATAAATCAGTATTACCGAGGCAACTGGCTTGTGAAACCAACTTTTCATAAACCATACTATAAATCCTGCAATCCTAAGCCTATTTACCTGGGAGTAAATCCTATTTAACTCAATGGGACTTCCAAGTAGGAATGTATAGATTACACTGTCAATCCAGAGTAATTTTGGAACCACCTTACTTGTTTAAAGGCCCCTTCAGTGGTGCATATCAGAAACACAAAACAAAAATTACACCAACCATATTAGTGATTCTGAAATGTATTTAATCTCTTCAGGTTGGAAGCCATTGTCTTTTGCCAACTAGTAACAGATGGTTGTTCCATCCAAACGGTTACAACATATTACTGGTGCATCCAGCTACAACATCTGAAACATTTTTACTGACCAAAAGTCCTAGGAGCTGCCACTACAGCACATATATAACAACAGGTGAATTTTGTGAAGTAGCTGAAGAAACCAGACGGCTTCACTAGATGCACAACAGAAAAGTTCAGACACTTATTTAATACTATGAATAATTCCACACTGATCATTTTGCTGACAATTCTTCCAAAACAAGTTTTCCGATTTCCTTCTTAACAACAGCATGGTAGAAATATGTAATGCCATCTATTTATGAGAACTTTTTTCCAGTAGTTCAGGAATTCTAGCAACCACCCTGCAGTTAGAGAGAAAGAGTGCAATACCAAAATTTCAATCTAGTTACAAAGCATTTTTCACTATGTAGCATACAAGTTAAGAAAGTGTGTGTCTTTTATTAGCTTTCCCTTCTATGTACCATTTTATGTTGTTTTCCAACTGCTACTCAGTCAGTTTTACAATTCAGTTGTTTTACCCTAGCGAATGACTTCTGATGTTCAGGTTTCGCCGCAGTACTGGCCTATTGATTACTTTTATCCTTGAATGTGTAAACTCAGTTGCTTTAGAATGTGAAAGGCATTCAAGGGCAGGCACTCTCAATTCTCTTTTTTTTTATATAAAATTTTTATTGGTTTTACAACATTTTTAAGAAAAACAAACAAACACAAAAAGTGACAGACATACATGTATAGTTTCAAACATATTTTCATAAACCTCTTTTCTTGAACTTCCCCATACCCCCCCTCTCTGCATCCCAATGTCCGTAATTCAACAAGCAACTCCCAGTTGTTACTTTCTGATCTCTGTCATCTTAGTCTCTTTTATAGTCTAACCTTGTATCCCTGTACCCTTTTGCTTCTGGAAACCACAACATTTTAGCATTCATTAAGTTTATAGTAGTCCTTAAGATAACTTTTAAATTTTCTCCATTCTTCTTCCACCGTCTCTTTTCGTTGATCACGGATTCTGCCTGTCATCTCGGCCAGTGTCATATAGTCCATCACTTTCATCTGCCATTCTTCCAGAGTGGGTAAATCTTGTGTCTTCCAATACTTTGCGATAAGTATTCTTGCTGCTGTTGTGGCATACATAAAGAAAGTTCTATCTTTCTTTGTCACCAATTGGCCGACAATGCCCAAGAGGAAGGCCTCTGGTTTTTTAGAAAAGGTACATTTAAGTACCTTTTTCATTTCATTATAGATCATTTCCCAAAAGGCCTTTATCTTCGGGCATGTCCACCAAAGGTGATAGAAAGTACCTTCAGTCTCTTTACACTTCCAACATTTATTGTCGGGCAAATGATAGATTTTTGCCAGTTTGACTGGGGTCATGTACCACCTGTAAACCATCTTCATAATGTTTTCCTTTAAGGCATTACATGCCGTAAATTTAATACCGGTGTTCCATAACCATTCCCAGTCAGCTGACATAATGTTATGTCCAACATCCTGAGCCCACTTAATCATAGCCGATTTAACTGTTTCATCCTGTGTGTTCCATTTCAACAACAAGTTGTACATTCTAGATAAATTCTTAGTATTGGGTTCTAACAGTTCAGTCTCTAGTTTTGATTTTTCCACCTGGAAACCGATTTTCCTATCCTGTTTAAAAAATTCCATTATTTGGCGATATTGGAACCAATTTTCTACTTTATGCTTCAATTTCTCCTGACTTTGTAGTTTGAATTTATCTCCATCCTGTTCTAAGATCTCCCAATACTTCGGCCATCCGACCTCCATATTGAGTTTCTTCACTGCTTTAGCCTCCACTGGTGACACCCATCTAGGGGTTTTATTTTCCAATAGATCTTTATATCTTATCCAAACATTAAATAATGCTTTTCTAACAATGTGATTTTTAAAGGCGCTGTTAACTTTATCATACCAAAGATATGCATGCCAACCGAAAGCATTATTGAAACCTTCCAGATCCAAGATGTCCGTGTTCTCGAGGAGCATCCATTCTTTCAGCCAGCAAAAAGCTGCTGCCTCATAATACAATTTTAGGTCCGGCAGGGCAAAACCCCCTCTTTCTTTAGCGTCAGTCAATATTTTAAATTTAATTCGGGACTTTTTGCCCTGCCAGACAAATTTCGAGATGTCTTTGTGCCACCTCTTAAAACATTCCATCTTGTCAAGAATCTGCAAGGTCTGGAACAAAAATAACATTCTAGGCAATACATTCATTTTAATTACTGCAATTCGGCCTAACATTGACAGTTTCAAATTTGACCATATTTCTAGATCTTTTTTAATTTCTGACCAACATTTTTCATAGTTGTCCTTATACAAATTCGCATTCTTAGATGTTAAATAAACCCCTAGGTATTTCACCTTCTTGACCACAGTCAAACCTGTTTCCTCTTGAAATTTCTCCTTTTCCATATCTGTTAGATTTTTCCCTAAAACTTTAGTTTTTTGCTTATTCAACTTAAATCCAGCTACCTGGCCAAATTGTTGTATTATTTCTAGGACCTTTTTCGTACTAGTGTTTGGCTCTTGCAAAGTCAATACTAGGTCATCTGCATACGCTCTTAACTTATACTGTTTAGCTCCGACCTGCACACCTTTGACCTGCTGGTCATTTCTTATCATGTTCAGTAACACCTCCAGAACTGAAATAAAAAGTAATGGGGAAATTGGGCACCCCTGTCGTGTTCCTTTTTCTATCTTAAGTTCCTCAGTCACAACATTATTTACAATCAGTTTAGCTTTTTGTTCAGAATATATTGCAGCCATACCATTCTCAAAACCCTGGCCTACCCCCATCCCATGAAGATTCTTCCTCATAAAACTCCAAGAAATATTATCAAAGGCTTTCTCCGCATCCACAAAGATCAATACTGCTTTAGTGTTTATATTCACCTCTAGCTTTTCCAAAATGTCTATTACATTCCTTACATTATCTGCTAGGTGTCTATTAGGGAGAAAGCCTGCTTGGTCTCTATGAATCTTCTCCATCAAGACTCTTTTAAATCTTTTTGCCAAAATGTCTGCAAAAATTTTGTAATCCACATTAAGCAGTGATATTGGGCGGTAGTTCTTAAGTTGGGTCTTTTCAGTCTCTAACTTTGGTATGAGTGAAATATATGCCTCTTTCCACGATTCAGGTGCCCTTTTTCCCTCAAGAATCTCATTACAAACTTCTCTTAGTGGTTGAGTCAGCCATTCCTTCAGCGATTTGTAGTATCTGGAAGTCAGTCCATCTGGTCCCGGAGATTTGCCCAATTGCATATTCTGAATGGCAGCCTCTATCTCTTGATCTGAGATTCTCTGGTTCAAATCCATCTTACTTTGATGAGAGATGTTTCGTAGTCCATGTCTTCCAAGGAATTTATCTATATCTTCTTCATTTTGCGGGCCTTGAGTGTAAAGTTTTTTAAAATAACTTAAAAAGCAATTTCTAATTTCATTGGGTTTAGATATGTTCTTTCCATCCACCTCTAGGCTTGTAACTGTATTTAATTTCTGCCTTTTCTTCAGTTGCCAAGCCAAAAGTTTACCACATTTATTTGCTGATTCAAAAGTCTTTTGCTTCATTTGCTTTATCTTCCATTCAATCTCTTGGTTCATCAATTCCATATATTGTGTTTGATATAACTTGATCTCTCTTAAGATGTCCTGAGACTTTGGTTTTGTTCTTAATTTCCTCTCTCCTTCCTTTATCATTTCCAAAATCTTCTCTTTTTTCTCAGTTTGTTTTTTCCTCTTTATTGAATTTTGTTGAATCAAAAATCCTCTCATAACAGCTTTACTTGCGTCCCAGATCACTCTTTTCTCCACGTCGGTCCTCAAATTTATTTCAAAATAGTCTTTTAGGGTCTTTTGGGCCTTCGTGAGAATCTCCTTATCTCGAAAGAGGGTGTCATTCATTCTCCATCTAAATTGACCAGTTATTGTGAGTTTCATCTCCATCTTCACGGCGTTATGGTCGGAGCAAGTTTTTGGGCAGATTTCCACTTTCTTAATCTTTGGAGCCAGTCCACTAGTAACCCAGATTTGGTCAATTCTGGTCCAGGTCATCATTGCTTGGGAGAAAAAGGTTCCCTCTCTCTCCAGAGGGTTCCTTGTTCTCCAAATGTCTATCAAGTCCATATTTTCTGTCATTTCGAAAAAAGTCTTAGGGAGTCTCCCTTCTTTAGTGACTGTTAGTCTTTGTGCCTTGTCCATATTAGTGGAGACCACGCCATTCATGTCTCCCATGATTATCATATTGTAATCCAGATAGTCCGTCAAAGTTTCATGAAGTCTCTTAAAGAAGTCAGATTTGCCTTCATTTGGTGCATAAATTCCAACAACTAGAAGTTTTTCTCCTTGTACTTGTATCTCCACAGCCAAATATCTCCCTTGTTCATCTTTGAATATCATTTTTGGAGCCCATTTCTCCTTCACATATATTACCACTCCTCTCTTCTTAACTTTGTCTGATGAGATAAATTCTTGTCCTAGCCTTTTATTTGTGAGTAATCTCCTGTGGGCTCTAGTTATGTGAGTTTCTTGTAGACATATCAAGTCCAGTTGTTCTCTATTCAAAATATGAAATACTTGTCTTCTCTTCAAAGGCCCATTCAGTCCATTACAATTCCAACTAAGGAATTGCAAAGCCATCTTGTTATTTTCTTAAGACTCCTCCAACAGCTCCAAGTTGTTGCTCTTCTTCTGATGGTGGTGGTTTTTGTCCAAACGAGAGATTCAGGATATCCAGTGCTCTCCTCTGTTCTGCAAGTACGTCCACAGTCCCCTTCTGTAGGTCCTCCTGATATCTTGCCAAAAATTTGTCTTTATCTTGAATTGTCTTTATTTTCACTTTCTTTGCCTTATAGTCGAATGACAGTCCTTGTGGGAACTCCCACCTGAAACGGATAGAATTTTTCTTTAACAAAAGAACCAAGTCCTTGTAGAAGTTTCTTAAATCCAAAATGTATTTTGGGATGTCTTTAAAGATCTGTACAGCTGAATTTCCAATTTGCAAGGCCTTTTCAAAGTGTAGTCCTAATATTTTATCTCTTTCCTCCTTGGATCTGAATGTAATCAAACAGTCTCTCGGTGTCTTTCTATCTTGCTTTTTACCCAGTCTAAAGGCAGTCGTAATTTTAAATTCGTCTTCCTCAAGGTCCCAGCAATCCACAAACTCCCGTGTCAAATATTCCACAAGGTTGTCTCTTTCATTCTCCGGAATCAGTCTTAATTTTAAATTTCTCTCTTTCCTCTGTAACTCCCACAAGGCCAAAGTTGCATCATGCTCATAGACCTTCTTGGCAAGTGGCTCTAATTTCTCCTGTGTCTCTCCGGCAGTGGCTTTTGCCTCTTCGGCAATTTGGCGCGTGGTGGCGTTTTCCTCCACCAATTTATTTATAGATTCTGTATTCTGGTTTAATCTTGCTGATATTTCTGTTAATTTTTGTGTGTTCTCTGAAGTCTGTTTTGTCAAAGACTCCAGAGTTTGGTTTATCTTGAGCAAGGCCTCTGTCACAGCTTCCATAGAGACGGCTGCTCCTTTGTCTTGTCCTGTTGTTCCTGCTGATCCGGCTGTTGCGCCTGAAATTGAGCCTCTTTTCTTTGCCTGTTGCAGCTGCAGCTGTTGTTGTTGTTGTTGCTTGATCTTGGCTCTTGTAACTATCTCTTCTTGTGGGCCACTCATGTCAAGGTCAATTCCCACGGGATTATTCTCCCTTGGAAAATTCCACTGTCTTAGGCCGTCAAGTTTTACTTTATCCTCTAGAGGGAGCAAATCAAAATGGCCATAGAACAGGATTTCCAAATACAAAAACAAAGGAGACAGTCCAAGATGTAAAAAAGAAGGAGATTAACACAGTCAAAGTCAATGTTGCTAAAAACTTATAACTCCAAATTGCCACAGTTGCCCAGTTTATACTGTTGGCACTCTCAATTCTCAATACTTCTAACTCAATAACAAATTGGGAAATAAATGTTCATGTCTGTTACACTGGATTCAGTGAAGCAATCTAAGCAAGTATGGTGTCTATTGTAACAGGTAACGGTTACAGATTAACACCCCAAAAATACCAGATATTTTGCTAGTAACTTGTAGTCAGAAATCACTTAGCCTAATGCTCCTGCTCCCTGAACTCTTAATTCAAAGCTGAGATGCAACAAACGAATGCCGGAAAATGTGTTTTCATGCCAGCTGAAGACATTTATGTACAACTAAATAATTAGTGTGTGTGTGTGTGTGTGTGTGTGTGTGTGCAGATTCATGTATCTGTATAAAATACGTGCTGTATATGGATGATCAAGGCGATCAACATCAGCCTTCACCAGCTTGGAACCCTCTACCTGTTTTCAACTACAGCTTCCATCAGTCCTAGTCATCCCAGCCAATGGGATGGGAGTCGTAGCCCAAAATATCTGAAAGGCACCAAGTTGCCAAAGGCTGGCCTATTTAATTATTGGGTACATAGTGTGCATCTATTACTTCCACTACATCAGTCTATAGCCAGAATAACTTCACCAGAGTTAACAATTTACATCATTATATATGTGAATTTAACGCAAAATACACCAAATTTGATATATTATACTATAAAACATAATGGCACTTCACAGCAAAACCCATTCAAAACACATGGTAAACTGCCCCATCGAATGCTATACTAAACATCCGTGCACCGGAGAAATGTTGGTTCAATCAATTTTAACCTTGCTACAGATAAATAAACTTTGGGGTGGGGGAGTGAACAAACATGTAAGAGAGAAAAGGCTGGGCTACACTAGGGACTCCATAGAATAATAATAATAATAAACAACTAGCAGAGATCTTGCTGTTGGAAGATGACTTAAAAGCCAGTAGGTTTGGTCTGGCTGTACTAACAGGACACATTGCACTAAAATACAGGCAGCCAGTCTATGGCCTGTGTGCTCCATGGCCCTGCTTGACACCATTTCTGGCACACATACCAAGAAAGTTGGCCATCATGGCACTAAAGCACCACAGTTGCTGATGAAGGAAAACTCCACAACTGCTCTGAGCAATGAATTCCACAGGCCAACTGTCCTTTACTTATAAAACCTTGTTGCATACTGATTTCTCTTTACCCTTGCCTCCCTGCAGTGTTTTCTGTATACTAAACATGTCTTTTGACAGTGCAGTGACCAAAGCTGGACAGTAACTCCAGCTGAGAACCAATACTGCTAACTATAATGGTGCTATAAACTCCTGGGTCTTTCATATGAATCTGCTGTTAATGCCAACCAAAATGATTTTTATTTTTTTGCATTTCCTGGCCTTATAGTAAACACCTCATTATTGAATGTTAGTGTGGCCGTTGTGTTCTGTAATACCTTGCACTAGATGTTTTAGACATTTATTGGTAATGTAAGTACACCTTAGGAAACTGATGTGTGTGTTGCCAGCTTTTTGTCTTTTGTTGGAAAAATGCCTTACCATAGTGAATTAACACTGGAGAACACTGCAGTGTCAGCCATTGTACAAGATTTGTATTGTACTATGAAACATTAAAGGCCAGCGCCTTGAAACTATACAACTATGATGACCAATGTATAAGAGACCAGTTGTGATCTTAACTGATTTTGTGGCTTCAGTTGAAGTAATAAACTGTGTCATGGGCTTGACTAGTTCCTGTAGATTTTGTCTTTCCATTCCTCCAACCAGCAGCCTTAACCAGAGACTGGGTTGTTTCTTTTCTGCAAGGTTCAGTGAGGTGGCTGTTCATGTACATAAATAGATGTGCATTAAAAAAAATGTGCTTTTTACTTATAGAAGGAGTGGAGGGAGGTGCACCTAAGCTCCACCCAGTGAAAATGGTTATCAGTATAACTTTCCTTAGTGGTAGTAAAGGGGGTAAGGAAACTCAAAAATATTTGAAATCTTCACTCACCACCCCTGAATTCAGAATGATGTTATTCTTCAAAAGGTTTTTAGCTGACATTTAGATGAGAAGCTTACAAATTCAATTAATATTAATGGGAAAGGGCAAAATTTTAACACACACCCCCCCCCGCCCCGCCCCCCAAATTGCTCTCTCTCCATTCTGGAATGTTGTGTTGTTCTTCAACAGATTTCATATTTGGGGTGGATATATATTATATATAGTCAGAAAATAGCAAAGTAAATGTCCCTCCCCCTTGAATCTGCCTACATAATTTTTAATATAGCTGTCCATATGCAGCTACTTTGAGCTATAGTATGATGACACAAGAGAGAGACACAGATAGGCTACCAAACAATAATTTTCTTCCACACAGCACTGAAAGCTTTGATTTGCCCAGGAAAGTAGTCCATAGAGAATATTTTACTGTGCTGTAATATTTTTTTCCAAAAATAACAGGGTTACACCTATGCAATGTGGGTTGAGTAAAAATTCTTTCCCAAGTCCCAGTTCTATTTATGTGGCAAATTGAGAACTGCTACCCATCCAGTTGCTTTCAAGCCAGCATCTCGTTTGAAGTCGGTGTTGTCCTTTTTAGTTACAGCCCTGTTCATTCCTTATAATAAGGGGGAAATGGAAAGAAGAACAGCTGCCTAGGGTCTTGTTGCAATCACCACATATTATCTATACCTGTGGGTACAGCTTTCTTTGATAGGAATCTAAGCTATGAAAAGATTTTGAGAGAAAATACCAGGAGGACATTGCATTCCAATACACAGAGCTATAAATCTGGCTTCCCCTCTTCAACAGAAAAAAAAGGGAAATCGTGGGTGGTGTTTTTCATTTTTATATTATTATTTTTTGTAAACCTCAGTCTCTTGAAATCAGTACTGTAGTCAGATGTCAGTGTGCGTTTTTCTTTCCCTTGAAATACTAAATGCTTTTGGAGTTAGTTCATTTTCTATACATAAATGTTTGCCCCAAACGTAACTGAAAGTTACAAGCAAATGTGTTTAACAATACCCCAGTGGTGTTCTTTTAAAAGACAGGTGGGTAGCTGCTTTGGGATGGAAAAAAATTAAGAGGGAAGGGAAAGGAGGTATTTAACCCTTCCTGCATGCCAAATCTCACCCACAAAGACATCCCTCCTCCCTCTCATACACACTCCTGTTTCTAAACATTAGTGAAAAGGATACATGTGTGTTTCTAGAATGTGGGTGGGGTGGTTTGATGTTGATGGGGAAAGAGTTTTTTAAAAGGCTTGGGTGGGAACCCTTTTTTCTGAATTTGTCTAGTTTTTTGTCCAGGGCATCACATCTCTAAGGTAAAGGGACCCTTGACCATTAGGTCCAGTCGTGACCAACTCTGGGGTTGCGGCGCTCATCTTGCTTTATTGGCCAAGGGAGCCAGCGTACAGCTTCCAGGTCACGTGGCCAGCATGACTAAGCCGCTTCTGGTGAACCAGAGCAGCGCACGGAAACACCATTTACCTTCCCGCCGGAGTGGTACCTATTTATCTACTTGCACTTTGATGTGCTTTTGAACTGCTAGGTTGGCAGGAGCAGGGACCAAGCAATGGGAGCTCACCCCATCATGGGGATTCGAACCGCCGACCTTCTGATCGACAAGTCTGTGGTTTAACCCACAGCACCACCCGCGTCCCTAGTAACAAATAAACTGCAATGCAGTATTGCCAATGTAATAATATCACCTACAAAATATATACATTATTTTAGAGAGCTGTCAAAAAGGCTGTGGACATGGAAATAAAGTCCTCCAGGGAGTTCTGCTTCTGCTTCTACACTTTTGTCATCCCTCTCCTCCAACAGCCTAATGGATAGCTGCTGCTACCAGTTCTGCTCACATTAAAGACAAGACTAGAAGTAATGGCTTCCAGAGTATGGATTCTCCCAGCTGATCATGCAAATCGTTGTCATTTATTTACAAACCACTTTTTTCATTTAAGAAAGACCCACAAAGTGCTGGGCAATGTTAAAAGATAATGCAATAAAAATACAAGATGCAAAACTGAGACCCTAGACACGAGTGTGTGTTTATTATTTACTAAATTTCTATATCACCCTTCATCAGAGGATCACAGGATGGTTTACATTATAAAACCACAAAAATAACCATAGTAACAAACAAAAGCAATAACCACCCCACACACAGTTTAAAAAGCAATAGATGGTTTAATTACCCAAAGGCCTGGGAGATGAATGTTTCTGCCTGGTGCCTGAAGATATGTAACGCTGGCTCTAAGCATACTAACTTTAGTAGAAGACAACATTAAATAACAAAGACAAGGCATTTGTCCTGAACTGAAATGGTTTGGCCCAACTTTCTTGAAGTATAGTCACTTAACTTGCTGCATATACCTGTACAGCTGGATGCCGGCCTGCTCATCTTTTTGGCCAAACTCCTGAATGTGGGTGTTCTGTTGTCACATGCAGTACAGTTTGTTATCTCTGCATCATCTTTTTTGCCCCTTCAAATAAACAGTTATGTGCTGATGTGCACATAAAATAGCACTATGATTTGATTTCTTGACCTGCAACAATATGCAGCAGATCTAATTCCCGAGACACATCAAACGGAAGCAAAATGGCTGAATAACTCAAATCACATGACGACCTACTTTCAACCACTAATTGGCTGGAATGTTTTCATGAAACTTAGGAATTTTCCTTTAGAGCTGTCTTAATATACACACATTCAAATACTAAGTAGCAAAAGGTTTCCCTGTCACTATTTAGAAATATTCACCTCATCAATTTATGCCAGCATCTCTATTTATTAACAGCTTCCTCATTCTGTTAACTCCAGTGCATTCTCCCCAATGAGAACTCATCTCCCTCAGCACACTCTTTCCAAGTTGCCTGCTAATCCAAAAACAAATTCAGACAAACCACCTACACCCCACTTCAAAATGCCTTTTGTGCAACATCCTCAGATACTTTTACCCCCAGCTAGAAAGGACCTCTCTCCCCACCCACATTTTCAAGGGTCAGGTTTGTGTATGCCTTGTGGCTTTTCCAAGGCTGTGACTCACAGGACTGGGCAAGTCTGAAATACTTTATTTAACAATAACAGTAGCTGCAGCTATTTCAGTTTTATCACCCAACCCAAATATCATTACTATTTGGAATTACTGTCCAGTTACATATCCAGATATCAGCCAAGGCAACTTATTGCAAAACAGGCTGATTTGAACTAGCAGTCCTAGCAGTTAAACAAATTTCTCGAGAAGGCAGTAACACTTTTCATATTTGTAGAAATGTCAAGCTTTCAACACTGTAGGGATCAAAGCCGAACTTAATTAGACAATTAAAGTTATTTCCTCTTTAACTGAACTGTGCAGTATGGAGACATGCATACAGCTGATGCACATGTAACACATTTCCCCAAAGTACCCTGGAACTGGAGTTTGTTAATGGTGCTGGGAATTGTTACTCGATGGGGAGCAAGCTACAGTTCCCAAGATTCTTTGGTGGACACCATGTTTATGTCAAACATATGGTGTGCACCAGTAAAAGCAGAATAGTTTTCTACAATTATATTTCATGCACTAAGCCACTGTTTTTACTATTTTAAAATCTCCTCTCCATGATCTTGTTTTATTTTGCATTTTCCTCAAAGCATACAATAAAAACATTGTTTTTGGAAAGTCATGAAAAAGTACATTAATAAAATTGGGAGGGCCCTCTTAGTTAAATATATAGTCAGACCAACTTTTTCTAATTTTTTTTACAAAATAAACTTGTTTATACTTTTCAGGTCAGGCTATTTTAGCACATCTGCTTATTCATCTGACATCAACATGAAAGGGAAAAATGTATGTACATTTGTAAAGCAGATTTTTGTTAAACGCCTTTGGATGTTTCTGTTCAAAATGTTTAGCACATCAGCATCTGCACATACTGACTCCAACAGTAGCAGGGCAATCCAAACCTTCTTTGGGCCAGTTCTGGCAACTTAGCCAGCCTCCTCCTAGCTTCTCATTTCATCCTATGCAAGCATTACTCCACCAGTGTAGAATTGCCCCTTCTGCCTTTTCAACACAGCTGGCAGTGTAAGGCCCCCAAACAGGAAGATAAGGAGACAGTGAGGGGCTGAGCCAGCAGGGCATCCGATGGATTTCAATCTGGACCTGATCAGTATGCCAGCTCCAGGCTGCTGAAGTGATCATCCTGCCCATCTCCCGCACCTTCTACCCCAGCCACAGGACTATGGATGCAGCAGTTGTTCTGCCACTCCATAAAGCCCTGCTGGTCAGTGCCAGGGATTTAGATTGCCCCCTAAAACAAGAAGGACAAATGCCCACTCTGCATTTTATATACCAAAGCCTATAGGATTCTAAGAGCTGCAGAAATATATTACAGGAGGCAAAGCAAAGCCCATAGTGTCTGAAAATAGCTGAATGTTCCTACTGCAGAAATTGTTTAAGACTACATAGATTTCTTTTCTCCTTTTAAAATAAAAGACACCTCCTTCCTCAGCAAACACACTTTAGTGTGGCAAATGGAACCATAGGTGTCATTTTATTTTAATACCAGCTTATCATAAGCCATTTATGAGACATCTTAGGATCCCTCTCTTTGCAATGTGAAAGCCATCTTAGGTGAACAGGGCTCTAGCACTACCGTGAAGCAGTGCCATACCAATGCTGCAGAAACATTAGTTCCCTTTTCGAATGTGGTGTAATGGCACTTAACAAAACACTTGTTCAGGACAACCACAAACCCAGTTGTGTTGCTATAAATCTATACATCTTATATTTAGTCTTCTCAATGAGTCTTTTCAAAGGACTGCAAAGGCAGCACAGAATGATGAACTGGAGATATTTACCATACACACAAGATAATGCTAATGGTTGTGCATATCTGTAGGATGGCATCCTGCACACATTGCCATAGCAGACCACTGAAAATTCAAAATTAGTTAATGTTTGAAAACAATTTCGAAGATAAATTTATTATGTATTATATATATATTATGTTGTACCCCACTTTTAGACTGATTTTAATGAATAATGGGTCACCTAAATGAATGAATAAACTAAGAGAAGGATAAATGGCTCATTTCAAGGTAGTAGTTTAAAGCAATGCATAGGAGTGAGTTCAACACTCTCGTTGCTGATGTAGCTGCATATTCATGGCATTACACCAATATGGAGATGTTACTTCAGAATCAACTATATTATACTACATTGTGTTGCAGGTTGTAGCCATCAACACATGGAAAAGAGTCAATCCAAGCATTGAGGCACACTAACAATTGTTTTGTATTTTCTCTCTCTCCAAGTTGCCTGATGAAAGGCTGATGATGTAAGCTAAGATATATTGAGGTAAATTTAGATTTCTTATATTCATTGAAAATATAGTTCATTTTGTTCTATATTAGACCTATTGCAAAGGGCCACATGAGCAAATACATGCAATTCTTGTTATGGGAAAGGATAAAAGGAAAATAGAAGCTATTTCCCTTACTGAAATTAGTCTAAGGTTCATCAAAATCTTCACTCCTAGAAAAGTAGCACATGCATTTCCAAACCTGTCATTTTCCAAGAGGACTGTTTAAATTGTATTGGTTTACTACCTGACAGCTGAGACTATGATTAGAAGGTTTAATTCTAAGCTGGACTTTCCAACAGATCTAAAAATTGTCTCATTTGCTCAAGAAACTCAGAATGGAGAAATGAGAGGTAACTGATACCTTCCCCTCTACTTAGGCTTGCCATACATCAGGAAAATTCTTGACATGCCCCGGTTTTCAGGTGTAAAAATGGCACCAGGAGGAATTTTGCCGAATCTACAAAATGTCAGGGGAAACCCAAATGTATGGCAACACAGTGGAAAAAGCAGCAGAAACAATTCAAAACAATTCAAAAATCATAAAATCACTATTTTGTGGGTGTCAGGAATTTTACTTTTTGAAATACAGTGGTACCTCTGGTTAAGAACTTAATTCGTTCCGGAGGTCCATTCTTAACCTGAAACTGTTCTTAACCTGAGGTACCACTTTAGCTAATGGGGCCTCCCACTGTCACCGCACCGCTGCCACATGATTTCTGTTCTCATCCTGAAGCAAAGTTCTTAACCCGAGGTACTATTTCTGGGTTAGCGGAGTCTGTAACCTGAAGCGTCTGTAACCTGAGGTACCACTGTATGGCAACCTTTACTGAAAGCCAGGCCATTTTCCTTGGCACCCTTCTAGAAGAGCCAAAACAAATAGTGTTTTCCAAGCAACAAAACCTGCAGCTGGAGTGCAATGAAAATGTGACAATCCTCAAGCAGAAGCACAAAACTGAAAACAAGGACTTCTAGATCCCTCACCCAAGTGCAAAAGAACAGCTATGGTTGCAATCCTCACCCCACTGAGAACTCACTTGAGAGAACCCCATCAACTGCAGTGGACCCTAGGTAAAGGTAAAGGTAAAGGTAAAGGGACCCCTGACCATTAGGTAGTAAACCGTGACCGACTCTGGGGTTGCGGCGCTCATCTCGCTTTATTGGCCGAGGGAGCCGGCGTACAGCTTCCGGGTCATGTGGCCAGCATGACTAAGCTGCTTCTGGTGAACCAGAACAGCACACGGAAATGCCATTTACCTTCCCGCCGGAGCGGTACCTATTTATCTACTTGCACTTTGACGTGCTTTCGAACTGCTAGGTTGGCAGGAGCTGGGACCAAGCAACGGGAGCTCACCCCATCGCGGGGATTCGAACCGCCGACCTTCTGATCGACAAGTCCTAGGCTCTGTGGTTTAACCCACAGTGCCACCTGCGTCCTGGCAGCGGACCCTACTTCTGAGTAAACACGAGATTTCAAGGTACAGCAGGTGTCTTACAATCACAAACATACACACATCATCTCTAAAGGCTGTTAGATCCATTATCCACCAAAAGGGTGGCACTTTGGGCAGCACTTTGGGCTTTCCAGTTGCTGCTGATTAACATCTATCTCACAAGCCCCCTTCACATCTTAGTACACTACCCAACTGTTTTGTCTGTGGTACACAGACTGTAGTATAAAGAAATTTAGAACACATAGTGGAGCCCTCCACATACCATATGCACACAAAGACCAGGAAGGCAGGCTGCCCTGCTATACCCAAACCATCTACAGATTAATGTCACTGATTAAAAATCACTTTAAACAAGGATTGAAATCTGAAGTTCATTCAGTCCTAATGTGAACATATTCCTGATAGTCAAAATATTAAGCATGCCTGAAGGAAGTGAGGTCCACATTACAAAATGAGAACTCTCATATTACCAGACATTAATCTTCAGACAAATGCTACAGCTAAGAATGCAAGCTGGAGGCTCATCAAAGGGGGAAATACATCAACATTATAGTATCTGTTAGCAGAACAATCTCTATTGATGGATCAGAGTCACTGTGTAAATAGATGAAGGACAGCTGACCGGGGTCCACAGGACTAATCAAAGCAACTGTTAGTGTCAAGCAGACATTAATTTTTTTTCCAAGCATCTACGATCTAAGAAAAGAGGTAGAGATAAGGTGGAGTGTTGCATGATTATACGCTTTGAAAAATCCTTATGCTGATAGACTTTATAACAGGATCATTCTAAAGCTGAAAGACAAACTGAAATTAAAGTTCATTAATTAAGGCTAGTGGGCTATCTACTAACGTGTGCATCCTGCAAAGTTTATCAGAGAAAAATAGGGTATTAGCTTTAGGGAAATAGATAGCTACCTGAAACTAGATCAGTCTATTGGCTCATCTAGCTGAATATTGCCTATTTTGACTAGCTGTAGCCCTCCAGGATTTCAGACCTGGGTCTAACACCTGGAGATGTTAGGGACTGAACCTGTGACTTTCTGCTCTCTGCTAAACTGAAGAATCAGAATATAAGATATCTTATAATGAGGCAATAAACTAAATGAACGACTTTTCACCTATCTGATGAAAACTCTTACCTCAAATGAACAGTAGTAGCTACAGGGACAATTTATAGCTAAAATTGGCAGGAGAGGGAAAATATTAAGCCTCTCCTATCCACGTAATGTGCTCGTGAACTGGATTGGACCCCTGCACAGCTGCTTTGTCTTGAAAATGAACATGACCGAGATTTAGCATGCTTAACATAACATTGTTTCCTATTTATTTCCCTAATGCAACACTTGCAGCTGAATTTTCAACTACTACCTAACTTCCAAAGCATTAAACCAACATTAACATTCAACAAAGCTAATACCCTATCAAAATGCATACCCCTATTTTCAAACCCATGGGCATGCATGGATGGCAAATAGTCACATCTACAGAACTAGTAAATCTACTCAAATGTTTTGGAATATTTCCTCATCAAAATGAGCAGTTGCCTGATCTAAGTGAGCCATCTGGTGGTGTGTATTCTCATTTATATTCTCTCTTCTTCTTTTTCAAAAATAAGCTAAATGGGTAGGCACATTTCTAAATGGGTATGCATCTAGTAAATAGAATGCCACAACCACCACTTTAGTCACAATTGCCTACGCATTTGTACACTGTGGTTTCAGACTCAAACACTTTGGACATGCATTAATTCCACATAGAAAATGTACTAAGCTCAACTTGACACCTGAATGTCTTGTGAGATCTTACATTCTGCTTACACCAAGCAACTCCACAAACTGCACAGATAGAAAGTTGGTTTATAAAACCATTTTTGAGGTAGGAAAAACTAGCACTCACTATCCATATGACAGTATCAGAGAAATTTTGGATGGAGCAAAATAGTCTCAAAAAAGATGCCAGCTCAGTGAATAAAAATGCCCTGGAGTGACACCTGAAAAAATGATAATGATGGCACCAGGCATTCCTCAAAGTGGGGAGGGGGGGACATTACTGAGAAGGCCTGTTCTCTTGTGCTTGCCCTCCCCACCTTCCTTGGGTGTGCAGAATGGTTTCTGCATAAGATCGCAGGCTGGTTCAACTGGGGAGATTTGGGTTAGCTAAACTATTTCAGGCAAAAGGCTACATTGAGCCATGACCAACCCTCCAAAAGCCCCATGGCAAAAAAAAAAAAAAAGGCCTGGCCAAAATGAAAATATTGGCATGAAGCAGAAAATGAATACATTTTAATTAAATGCTGAATGCATACATTAACTTACGCCCTCCGTTCACCCTCTCCCTGCATTGGTCCATTAATGATTAGTCCATTAGCACCCTTCAAACTTTATTTTTATCCAAATCACTCTATTCCCATCCTTAATCCTTCCAAAATCATTCCGTTTGTATTTTATTTTATTTATTTTAGCTGATTAATTATTCTGTATCCCATCCAAAGTCAGCTGGTCCATCCTTTAATCCCCTGCCTCAAGACTCCATTAAGTGAATTAGGGAGCTGCCCCCGCTCCACTGCTCCAGTGCAGCAAGGATTTGCTGAGCAGTAGGGCCATCAGCCACATTCGCAGCTGGGCTGCACACACTGACTAAAGAGGGAGGCAGAGTGAGCCTGCAGCTGATGCAGCAATTAAACTCAAAGCTGTCACATGACAGGATCAGAAGCAGTCCAGCCCAGAGCCCAAGAAGCCCCAGTGCGGAGTGTTCTATTAACTGCTGGGGGCAGGGATCTCACTAGCAGTGGGACTGAAAGTCAACCCCACTCCCAGCCAGGTGCAAAGAGGCAGAGAAGGTGGACTGTTCTGCCTGATCCAGACTAAATTAGTTGAACTTAGTTCCCACCATCAATGGGACTAAAGCCGTACTAACAGTGCAGGCCCATTTGAATATCCCACTGGGATGAATGGGTTGACTCCCAAGCAAGTAGATACAGAATTTCAACCTAAAGATGGAATCCCATACTCACTTACTTTGGAGAAACCCTCACTGAACACAGTGGGAATTTCTTTAGATTACACATGTAAAGGACCTGAAAGAACACTCCTTCAGTAGCAGTGGGACTAAAGGCTGATCTTCCTCTTGTCCCCACTAGGACCCATACCTAGAAAGTGTGAGTCAAGCTGAAAACCACTTGGACTCGTAATTTTTGGCATGACACAAGCAAAAGTGTGAATAAGCCTTAAATTCCAATAGTACATTTTAAAGTGAGGTATAACCCTGAGGTCTTTTTATAATAACCATCTGCTTTATTAGACAGGTAAAACACTTGTCTGCTAATATGAACTTTACCCAATTGCTTGACTAACAAAATGCAAGGTTTTGTACTGCATGTCCCAATGGCATGTTTTTCTCCAATTTACAGCACAATCCTACGCATGTCTTCTCAGAAGTACAGTGGTGCCCCGCAAGACGAATGCCTCGCAAAACAGAAAACTTGCTAGACGAAAGAGTTTCCCGTTTTGGAGGTGCTTCGCAAAACGAATCTCCTATGGGCTTGCTTCGCAAGACGAAAATGTCTTGCAAGTTCCTGCGGGTCCCCCCCCCTTTTTCTAAGCCGCTAAGCCGCTTATCAGCTGATCCGATAAGCCGCTAAAAGCCGCTAAAAGCGCTAATCCGCTAATCCGTCAATGGGCTTGCTTCGCAAGACGAAAAAACCGCTAGATGAAGAGAATCACAGAACGGATTCTTTTCGTCTTGCGAGGCACCACTGTACCCATCAATTTCAATGGGATTTCAATTTCCTACTCAGCCTTAAAATACCAAGCAGAAAAACAAAACTGCCTCTTAAGTGTGTCTACATCGCTTAAATTATTCATCGGATACTATACAAACAGTGTGACAGTGTTAAACAAACTGTTGTAATAAAATACTGAGTCCATAGAACAAAATGTTAATGCTTCCACTAACTTCAGTTCAGCATCTATTGAAGCAAACACTATTAGAAAGTAATCTTTGATAGCAGAGTGCCACCTGGTGGAGAAACTGATAGCTTTTTAATGTCAAAAAGTTTAAAGTGGTCTGTATCTTTCACACCAGCCTCACACACACACACACACACACGTGCTTACGTGCACTTGCGCACAGACACACAAGTAGTGTTGAAGTTATACAAGATAGCATTAAAACTGTGTTGTCACCTATGTAAATTAAGCTTAACCGGTGGAGGGGTGTATTTTTATACAGAAGGGCTTAAATTACCATTACAACTTAAAAATACTTGCAGCTGCAGCTAAGTGGTTACAATAGCAATCTAATAATTCTAAAAGTATAGATAATGTTGTCTTTTACATGATGTAATTCATTGTTCTACTTTAACAGAAGGAAGTACATTTCTTAGAATAATACTTCCTTAGAATATAAACTTGAAGACACTTGTTTCCAAGTAAGTATGATTAAGACAGCAACCAAAGGCTTCAAAATATACTTGTTTGGGCATAAATCTTATCAAACTTACAAGGACTTCCAAGTAAAAGAGACACAACATTTTAAATGATGTAATGCACAGGAAGCATATGCACAACCAACAGCTGGTTTTATTGAAAGCACAATGCTCATTTTGAAATAAACTTGCTGTTTCACTTTCTCAATATATACTAGGGGATTCCAGAGGGGATTTTCCACATACACCCATTGTACCAGTGTCTTCCATTTGTCTTCCATTTGGAAGGTCTTCTACATTTCTACCATGATTCAGGTTTATCTGGTTGTGAAATAATTCTAGTCTAGTAATGTCCCTTGGCTCAGTGTAAATATAGTGGTGTTCTAGGGGTATGCTGAAAAAGTTATACTTGCCCCTAGAAAGGTGCCACGGGGTATGGATTATCTGGGTGAAAATATAGCAGTTGGACAAAAGCTTATCTTACCATAATAATTTGATATGTTGTAAAATACACATCTGAAACAAACCTTGAAAGTTGTATAACTCTACCTGAAGCAGCACTGTGGTATGAATATACATATAGGTTACCATGTATCCCACATAATGAATATGCAACTCACGTGTCCTGATATACTTTGCTGAGCAAAGTCTTCCATTTGGATCTAGGGAGCAAAGCCTTTGATTTAGAATGATTGTGCTGAAATGTCATTGTGCAAAGGCCAGCTGAAGGAAGGAAACTCTCTGAAGTTTAACCTAATGTGTAGTGTGCATGTGATGCAATGGAGAACTTTGGACTCAGAACTATTAGCAGCTGAGCAATAACCACACTAGTTCTGTTCATTTCAGACCATAGCTGTCAACGTTTCCCTTTTTTTTAAGGGAAATTCCCTTATTCCAAATAGGATTCCTTGCAAGAAAAGGGAAAAGTTGACAGCTATGTTTCAGACATGTGCCTGATTGTTCTTTGGGGTCTTAAGAAGAGGCCTCCCTTAACTGGGTTGAGGGGTGAGGAAAGAAGCAGTCAAAATACTGGACATCTCAAGCATGTTGTATATAAATAATTAAGTGGATTAGCTGTACTTCTAGAGTTTAGCTGGGATTTCAAGATAAGTTTATTGGCTGCTGCACATACGCAAATGTGCCTGTTCAAGTGGTTTTAAAAATAATACAAGCTTCCCAGAAGTACAGGTGTACAACAGACTGTAGCTGTCATGAGAGCTGTGCAAGAACAGGAAGCTATAGGTAAAATCATCACTCTCACAACCATCACATTCGTGACGCTCTGTTTTAGGACATGCTGTTCCTGCCCTGTAATTGGAGACTTTTTCATTATATCCTTAGTTCTCCTTTTCCAAAGGAGCCCTGATCTGAGAGTAAGAAAATAAATTTATCAGGGTCAAATGAACAACACACACACCACTGTCCATTTCAAGGAGGGGAAACAGAAGATTTAGCTCTAATGTGTTTTGTTCACTTAACCCTTTCTCCTCTGGTTTGGTCAACAGTGCTGCAACAAGTGAGAGTTGTACAATAAAAAAAGCTAGTAAAAATGCAACATGTTGATTAAACGGCGTTTTACACACCCAGCGCCCACAAATTAACCTGTTCCAAGCTGGACTGGACAGATGTTGGCTAGCGTGGGCCACTGTCACCCCGCTTTAGAAAGGATCTCACAGCAGGTGAGTGGCAGACGCCTTTGGAGAAATGATCCGTACCTTGGATCAAACAAGACGCCTGCTAGAATCTTACACACTGCCTCGTGTGCTAAAACGACGTGTGCTCTCTCTGTCCTCCTTAAATTGCCTTGGCAAACTAGAGAGAGCAAGTGGGAAGCCCAAAGATCTGGCAGGGTCGTCGGAGATCTTCTTGGGTGGAGGAGATTCAAGGAAACCTCTGCCCTCGGCGTCCTCCTCCTCCAACTCTCCCTTCCCTGGAACACCGAGCGACCGCAGCAGGCGCCTCCTACGTGGAAAACCTGAGCTGCTGGCAGCGGCGGCGGGGAGGGGAAGGGCGCGCGGCCTCGGGGCTGCGTTGCTCGGCCAGGCGGCTTGAGCGGGGGGAGCCGCCGTGCTCGGAGCAGGTATCTCCCCCTCAGCCCCGGCCCGTCTCCCTTCCCCGCCGCCGCCCTCCTCCTCCTCCTCGAGGAGGGTGTGGCGGCCGGCCAGGGCTGGAGGCAGGCGTCCAGCGCCAGCGAGGAGCTGCAGCAGCAGCAGCCACGAGTTACGCACGCAGTGAGCTCAAAGCTTGTCTACGGGGGTCCCGCCTCCTCGGGTAGGGGGAGGGGGGCTCCCCCGAGCGCATCCCATAAAGGGCAGGGCGGGCTGCCTCGGCGCTCGCATTCAAGGCGAACAGCCTCGGCGCTCGCGAAGCCGGGACCCGCCTCGCTTGCTTCCCTCAGCGGACTCCCGAGAGTTCACTTGACGAGGCGAGCCCGGCGGCAGCGGCGGCGCCCCTTCCCGCCTCAAGAGTCGTCCCGTGAGGAGCGCCGGGGCTTCGCTTGGACTGCCCGAGCCCACGCCCGCCTTCGGGGCGTCTTCGCTTGCCCTGCCCTCGGTTCCTTCTCTCCTCCACAAGTTACCTCAGCACAGCATGGAGAGGGCGGCAGCACGACTGGCGCTGAGCGCGCTGTTGCTCTGCCTGGCCGCTCGGGGCAGCCCGCGGCAGCCCGACGAGGAGGAGAAGGCGCTGGTGGTGCCCGTGAGGCTGGATTCCGCCGGGCGGCAGCAGCAGCGGCTCTACCGCCTGGACGCCTTTGGCGAGCGCCTCAGCGTGGAGCTGCAGCCCGACAGCAGCTTTTTGGCGCCGGACCTGACGCTGCAGTACGTGGGCAGCCGGCCCCGGAGCGAAGAGGAAGAGGCTTCCGAGCAGCCCGGTGCCTTGGCCGGCTGCTTCTACTCCGGCACGGTCAACGGCGACGCGCACTCCGCCGCCGCCCTCAGCCTGTGCGGAGGGCTCCGCGGGGCTTTCTACCTGCGCGGCGTCGAGTACCTCATTCAACCGGCCAACGCCTCCCTCCCGCAAGGAGGAGACGAGCCGCTTCGGCTGCACGTCCTGCGGCGCCGGCTGCGGAGGAGCCCCCGGCAAGACGGCGGAGCGAAGTGCGGAGTGACGGACTCCGATTTCCCCTCTACGGCTGCGGAAGGGCGGCCGCAGCTGCATGAAGGGAAGGAGGCGGCGGTTGCAGCAGGAGCAGCAGCACCGGAGCACGCGGCTCGCGCAGGTATTAACCTCCCTGCACTTGGCTGTCCTTGGCGGGGAAGCCGCTGAACTTCCAAGCCAAGGGAGTTCAGGCTCTGTGGGAACGTCAGCGGGATGCGGCGTGGCACGCATGCGCCCGGGTGGCCGCACTTTTTTGCCAAAGCGCCCGGAGTGGTCCAAAGGCTGCAGTCGACTTCCTCCGATTGGCCACTCTAAAAAATGGGGGTGGGTGCAAAAAAGAGAGAGAGAGAGAGATTTATAACAAAGCTAACTTGTGCTTAGGACAATAAGTGTAGTTTCCAGAGTTTGCATTCCGTCGCACTTAAGAATGCTTGCAACGATTCTATGACTGAATAAGCTCTTCAGAAATGTCCATATTTTAGATCCTAAGAGTATTTGTTTGGAAGTTCCATTGATTGCAACAGGCACCATTTCCAAGCAGTTTAAATCCTATGCAAGTGGAGTGAGTCCTGTTGGACGCAGTGGGACTGGCTTTCCGATAAACATGTACAGGAATGCATCGCCCAACAATGACCTACATTTATTGTCCACATGGAGGTCTTTATTTGGGACTGCTCTGGAGTAAATTTGGTGTGGATCCATGTGTTAGACATTACAGAATGCCAGGTGCCAAGTTGTGCCCACCTATTCTAGAATAATAGTGCTTACTATATTCCCTGCCCCTCTACTATTTAAAATTAGAAGCTTCTAAAAAGTAAATAGTCTGCAGTTCATATAAGGAGGAAACCTGACCCTAACCTTTTAAAAAGATCGTTGTAAGGGGATCCAAAATAAATAAAAAGGGCAGGTCCATCATACTCTGCAAACCTCTTATTTTAGCATAACCTCATAGGAGTCAGGGGTAATACTGTGGCATTTACTAGTTTGATGAGACCACTTTAGCAGAATATGAATTGAAATTAATGAGCACACAACCTGATCCTATGTTGCTTGGAAATAAATTCTGCTGAGTTAAATGGGGTCATCCTGCCCATCAAGCATGTGTAGGGGTGCTTGTGTAGGAATGTACAATGCTCAGGCTAAGGGTCGAAATGCAATTCATTAGCGCCTGAGTTACAGTCCCAAACACAATTACTAAGTAAACTGGACTGCACTGAACATACCCTAAATGCAGTGTGATTTTGTTTCCCTTGAGTTAAAACAAGGCAGAACTGTGCAATTAGCAGTGGTGCTGCAATCCTGTATATATTGGCTAAGAAACAATTATCCAGCAAATTACATTGTAACTCATAAATAAACATATCTACATCACATTACATTGATAGTACTCTTGAGTCCTAAATATGTAAATCTGTGCTCTCTGAACAATAAAACATACGCTCTATTGAAATTAGAGATTGCACTCTGATCCTAGGTTCCTCAGTTTGCAAATCCCAGAGACATAGCAGCTAATCCCAAGTAAGTGTGCATAGGAATGCAGCCTTAACCTATGCAGAATTATTCAGAAATAAGTAATCTAACAACCATTGCTAGTCCCAAAATATGAATGAGAGGAGGTAGTTCAGGTATAATTTCCATCTATATCACTGGATCTTTATGGATGACACAGACACAGGATACTCGTTGGTTTTCTGAAGCTTGAGCACCAATTCCAGCAGTAAATGCTTGTTGAATATATTTTCCTACCTTGTACCTTTCCTCATCTTAAATCAGTCACTCCTTTCCAAAGCTGCTTTTAGCTCCATGGGCAGGAAAGGGCAGCCCCCGTAGCTAAATGAACAACTTAAAACTGTTGCTGCTTCCACTCATTTACATGGCCTTTATGATTAGGAAATTTCCACTGCAAATTACACAGGGCAAGGGGAAGGAATGAATAGTGAATCAAGCTCACTGTATCCTCAAGTATATGCTCATGGGGGGAAAAGAAGGCAGATCTTTATTGACACAAAAGTATCCTAAAATTGTGGTAGTTGCTGTACAGTATGATCATTCACAACCATGCCTTTGGACACAGGTGTAGCAAAGGGGAAGTTCCAGCCCAATAAGGGCTTGTGAATGAAGACCATTTAATATGAGTCATGCAACCAATGAGAAAGTAGAGGAAAAGGCACTAGGAGTAAGACAAGGGCACAGTGTCTGGAGCATAGAAAGTGATGCAGTGAGGTCACAAGAACTGGGTCACAGTAGCAATCGGCTGCTTGGCACAAACTTTTATTCCTGCACTCTGCTTTCCACGTGGAGCCCCACAATCTTAGTCAAGGCTTTTGATTTCCAGTGCCAGCATGACATAATCCTAAGGTTTTATTACTGGAAAGGGGGGAGGGCACTTCTTCCAAGCATGCTTCCAGTTGTTTTAATCCTACTGCAAATTAATTGTATGTTCATTCCTGGTTCCATACACACCCTTTGCTTTTATTTAAGTACAAATTTTATTTTTAATAGAATTACAGCTGTTCTACATGGAAATCACACTCCAGTTTAAAACTGAGGGCTGGACGGGCAATGCAAAAAGGATAAAGCTTTTCCTCAGTTGATGTGAGCTGGGCTTCCACTTACTGTAGCCTACCATTTGATCAACAAGACGACAAAATTCTGTTCTGTTTAAGAGGATCAGCAATTGTGTCTGTCTGCAGCACACTTAACTTACAGCAGTAGGAAGGTGGGGCATCTTTCTGCCTGACTATAACAGCAGGGAGCTCAATGGAGACGTGAGGCATTACCCATTTGCAGAGGGAATATGATCCCTCGCTTCTCTACTGGCAGTAATAGGGGAACAATTTCCCTTTCATAGAGGAATAACTCCTCCTACGGGCAGGCAAGGAATTTTGTTTCTAAACCATGAAAGCAGCTGTCATCAGCATGGAGGTGTGCCATTTCCAAGAAAAGTGGGGAAACCCCACTCCTAATATTATGCCAAGCACAGAAACGTGGGCACGTGTAACATGCATGGATCCATGATGAGACTTTGGACCTGATCCTGAGTCAGCCTCTTATTTCTAGACTCTGAATCTTGGCCTAGGTTGCTTGTGAAGAATGATTCACAGCAGCAAGGGAGATTTATATTTTTACCTGTGATGGAAATATTGCCTGGATTGAAAAAGAATTACAGAATTTGCTTTTAATAATAATAATAAGTTGCATCTTTGCTACTTTAGACGCTGTCGGAAATGTTTACTGTTCAAGCTCTAGGTATAAAACAAGTCCTCAGTCAGCTATTTATAAGTATTTTTCTTTTCTAAAATACAGGACATAGAAGTACAAGGAAGAAAAGATTTGTGTCAAGCCATCGCTATGTGGAAACCTTGCTTGTAGCTGACCAATCTATGGCAGAGTTCCATGGCAATGGGCTGAAACATTATCTTCTGACACTCCTGTCTGTGGCTGCCAAATTGTATAAACATCCCAGCATCCGGAACTCTGTCAGTCTGGTGGTAGTGAAAATAATGGTCATCTATGATGAGCAGAAGGGGCCTGATGTGTCCTCAAATGCTGCGCTTACCTTAAAAAATTTCTGCAACTGGCAAAAGCAACACAATCCTCCTAGTGACCGGCATCCTGAGCATTATGACACTGCAATTCTTTTCACTAGACAGGTAAGGAGAAAAGAATGAAAAAGGAATGTGTTTGTTTAGCACATTTCCCGAGTATGGTCTGGAAGTATATAGGCTAAGTTGAGGCTAAGTAGGTCTGAGCCTGGTTAGTGTTTGGATGGGTGACTAGCTGGGAACCAGTTTGGGTTCCATGATGGGGAAAGGCAGGATTTAAAAGTTAAAAAATAATAATAATACATTTATTTACTTATTTATCACAAGGCTTTGGAACTAGTGCATCCAGAAACTTTTCATTTGATTTTTTTAGAAATATTGTTCCAAAGATCCAGTCACTGAAGAAATATGTTAATGCACCAGTTTTACTTGCTATACTTTTTGTAATTTCACCCATTTGGAAACTACAGAAAGTAAGTAGTTCAGCATGCATACTGCTGAGAATTTGATTTGTGAGTTTTGTTGGCTCCTGCTTGAACGGCAAATCCACCTGGAACTCATTCACAAGAAGTTCTAGGTAAATTTCCATTGCCACACAACTGCATAAAGTAGGTGGGGAAAACTCATACATTATAGTGTGGGATAATTACCCAGTTTATTTTTAAAAACCTCCATAGGAAACTTACACTATTGACTTAAAATATATTTCTTTGCAGCATGACTACCACAATTAGCATAGCAAAGTTTTGTGCAAGTCCTTCCAAGAGAGAATTATCTTTATACCTGTTGAAATTCTGAGTATCAATGCTCTTTCCAGAAGGAAAGGCAAACTGCCAAAGTAAGACTCTTCATGCCAAGGTTAAGCTCCTGACCTAATTAATAATGAAACTGGCTCTTCTTCTCCTTATATAGGATCTCTGTGGTGCCAAGACATGTGATACACTTGGGATGGCTGATGTGGGAACAGCTTGTGATCCAAACCGCAGTTGCTCTGTCATAGAAGATGATGGCTTGCAAGCCGCTTTTACCGCCACTCATGAATTAGGTAATTGAGATTCAAGAGAGATCTGTGGCAGCCTTGATTTATTTTAAAACATACATTATGCATTTTAGTCTGCATTTAAGCTATTAAATCAGCATGATTCTCTGTTACTGTGGTCTAGTTCTCAATGAGGTGGTAAACCTTTGCCTGGGTTGTTCCTCCTCAGACTACAGGTGGGGGGCATGCATTATTGAGTGTTCATCCGACAATAACAAAATATCAATTTATACAGAAAACTAGATCTTAAGGAGGATAGGTCAGAACCCTTCTCTCTGATTTCCCCGCCTCCCTAGAGAAGCATTCAGTTATGCCAGCCTCCACTTGTAATCTGAAGAAACAAGACCATGGGTAGCATCCCCATGTGTGTGTAGTCTGAAGTGATACAGCCACCTTACTGAGAATCTGCATAAAGTTGGGCAGCATTTGGAGAACAATCATGGGGGGAAAGGGCCTTTTAATTAGTGCTGTGTCAAAGTGTTTTGCCAAAACCTACCTTCCTTCCTCCTCCTCCTCCTCCTCCTCCTCCTCCTCCTCCTCCTCCTCCTTCTTCTTCTTCTTGGCATTTCAGCAAAGTGGAGGAGATGCAATGAGCTCCATCCCCAAGCTTGATCTTCAGGGGTGGGGAAGAAAACTCTTTCAAAAAACATTTTGGAAGGGCAGCTTTCTTGCGATTCCAAACAAGATGGCTGAGGGTTTACTCTCTCTGTCCTCAAAATACACATGTCAAAAAAAAGTTTCGTTGCCATGTAAAACAGTGCCAGAACTGCTTGAGCAGTCCAATCTGCATTATTTTCAAAATTCTCCAATGCTGCATTATGCAGCCTTATTCCGCGGGGCATCATTGTGGGTCCATTGGCCAAATGTGAATTACCAAAGGAAGTAAGAGAGGGTCTTGTGTTCAAAGTTTACTTATACTCTGAATTGCAGCTTTTGTCTGCTTGCAATCCTGGCAGATGGCCTTGCAACCCTGACGCAAAACTTGCTCTGTTATCATTTTGTCCTTGAGACTCCTAAACTGTGACTTCTTTTCTCCAGTAGTACACATCAAAATTACATCCATTCAGATGTTTAATACTTAGTGTAACAGAAGGTAATTTTAAAGAGTCATAATGTATATAACAGATTTTATGATGCTACCTTTTTTTCCAGGCCATGTGTTCAGTATGCCCCATGACGATGCAAAGCAATGTGCTGGTATTAATGGTGTAAGCAGGGACTCCCATATGATGGCATCTATGCTTTCCAACTTGGATCGAAGCCAGCCGTGGTCTCCGTGCAGTGCTTATATGATTACTACGTTTTTGGATAATGGCCATGGTAAGTCGTGGTTTCAATTTATCTCTGTAATGCTAGGGTTCATATACTGCTTACATTTAACACTTTAATTTCCAGCTTACTGAAACAATTCTGCACTTCGTTATGCTGCTTTCTGCTATAAGTCTGCTGTTACTTGCCCTTTAGAACACTTACACACACCTGAGAAATTATTTAAAGGATGGGGGATTACATGGGTCTTTCCCACAGAATTGGCACCATTCCAGAAGGGGTGGGTGCTGACTGCATGAGAAAACCCCACACAATTGGCTCATTCAGCCATGTGGGTGGGTTATCTAAGCCAAACAGGAAACGCTTGTGTGTAAGTGACATCCATACTGTTGTGACAATGTCAAGAACATATTTTACTTACTCTTCAGCTTTATCAGACAACTATTGGTCATAGTAACACAAATGCAGTCCCCGTGCTCGTGTCCAGCATGCTCCTGAGTATTAGGGAGAGAGGGCAAATAGAGCAGGACTGGTGCTTTTGAAACCTCAATACACATTTCCTAGAGGCCTCTGCTTGGTTGTTACTGGAAACAGAATGCTATACTAGCCAGATCATAGGGGTGATCTGAAGTTCAACGGGCAACTTCCATTTTATGGTTGAAAATATGTTGTCAAATATTGACAGATTCACTTCAATAGTCTAAAACATTCCTTTTTTCAGTCATTTTTATAGCATTTGTAGTGTGCAAAGATGGGCACATTTTGCCTCCAGAAAGGTCCAGGCTCAATCGCCAGCATCTCTTGGCAGGGCAAGGAAAAGGCCATCATGTCTGAAACCCCAGTGAGCCACTGCCAATCCATTTATACCAGGGATGGGGAACTTGCCATCCAGCAGATGGTGTTGGACTCCAAATCCCATCAGCCCTAGTAAGCATGGCTACTAAGCTGCGTGGGCCCAGTGGCCTTAAGACTGCTACCTATGTTCCTCTTTTGAATCATTATTTTGATCACTTTCATGCAATCGTTCAACATATCTCTGTTGCACCTGCTTAGACGTATTTTGTTGCAGTACATTTTGTTAAATGAATAAAATCCTAGTGAGTGCATGTCTCAGAACAGAAATCCCTCAAATCTCTTTCTGATACTATCCTATTTACAGGAAAAGCAACCCAACTTTTTTTAACAAAAGTTTTCTTTTGTCACTCTTTCCCCCCCTTTCTCCAGGCGAGTGTTTGCTGGACAAGCCTCACAAGCCTATCCAACTCCCTTCTGATCTGCCTGGAACACAGTATGATGTGAATAGGCAGTGCCAGTTCACATTTGGAGAAGATTCCAAACACTGTCCTGATGCAGCCAGCACATGTACAACTTTGTGGTGTACTGGCATGTCTGGTGGACTGCTCGTGTGCCAAACCAAACATTTCCCTTGGGCAGACGGCACCACTTGTGGAGAGGAAAAGTGGTGCATGAATGGCAAGTGCATTGAGAAGACAGACAGGAAGCATTATGATGTAAGTATGGTTATTTTTTAAAAAACCCCTGAAAATATATATCTATATCTAATCAAGAGTGATGATGTACAGTGTAATTATTATTAGCTGCCTTGAGTCCCAGAATGGGGAAATGGTGGAATATAAATAATAATAATTAATAGTAATAATGATGATGATTATTTGATTTGCTACCTGCCCTTCGCCTCAAGAGCCTATGCACAACCATTTAAAATGCAGCATGAAGATATGGCTAAACAAATTAGGAATACTCTGGGCCACTCAAGTTTTTAGTTCCAATAAATCTAAATATTTTAGCTTAGTATAGTGATCCTGTGTGTGTTAACTCAGAAGTAAGGGGGCAGTCCATACAACTGGCAGCGGTATGGCCTAATGGGGCAGCATAGCCCCCACCACAGTCACGCCACTCATGCCAACTAGGGCAGGGGCATCAGAGGAAAATGACACTCCATTAGGCTAGCTGCCAGGCTGGTATAACAAATTGCCCCACTGCTGTCACATGACCTGGTAGTATAGCCAGGTCAGGACCCAGCAGATCCTGTGCCAGTGCAATTATATGCATGTATACTCCGAAATAAGTGGGACTTACTTGAGTAGGACTTACTCCCAGGTAAGCATGCATAGGGTCACAGCCTGTCATTAGAAAGTGGGCACAGGGTTGCAGCCTAAAATATGTTCCTAATGATAGATGCTTTCCCCAAAAGCATTTAACATGTGGGCTTATTTCTGTGTCTTGAAATGTAGACCCCTATTCATGGTGCCTGGGGATCATGGAGTTCCTGGGGAGAGTGTTCCAGGACGTGCGGTGGTGGAGTGCAGTACTCTCTGCGAGAGTGTGACAACCCAGTTCCCAAGAACGGCGGGAAATACTGTGAGGGAAAGCGGGTGCAGTACAGGTCGTGCAACATTGAAGACTGTCCAGACAACAATGGTAAGTTACAATCAGTTTTTTTCAAATAGAAAGGAAATGTAGTTGTAATATCTTCAAAATGCCTAATAAATGTATTTTCTGTACACAGGCAAAACCTTCAGGGAGGAACAGTGTGAGACTCACAATGACATTTCCAAGTCTCCTTTTGGAACTGGGCCTGTAGTGGAATGGACACCCAAGTTTGCTGGAGTCACTCCCAAAGACAGATGCAAGCTTACCTGCCTTGCAAAAGGCACTGGCTATTTCTTTGTCCTTCAGCCTAAGGTGGGTGTGGGTGTCAGTGTTGGTGCATATTACTTATAGGCAAAGTTTTATATGTGCCATTAAATTTAATTGCTCCTAACTATTGCTTAGAGAGGCACACCCTTATATGGAAGCTAACACTTTATTCAAATAGCTTCACTCCCCTTGCTTCACGGCAGTCCAATCTTCCCACTGCAAACATATTTGCGTGAATAGTCATTTGGTTCTATATCTTATTTTTAAAATACTTTTGAAAATCTTTTACATGGTATCTGAATTTATTCATTTTCTAAGATCCAGCAGGTTCCTTCATTCTCTCTCTACACCATAGCAATGCCTAATTACTAAACATCTAACTTCTAAAAAGTGATAAAATGCTTTTTATTCGATTTAGTTTCAATTTTGAAGCTGTTAGTCAGATAAACTCATCCCCCAAAGCTTAAAGTAAGGTATAGTTGTATTCTTCATAATGAAATATTACTTGGCTATATGCTGACTTCCTGATCCTTGAAGAAATTAATTAGGCTCCTGCTGACACAAGTGCTGGAAGATCAAAGTCTGTTTGTTGCTGTTACAGAATATAAATTTATAACTTTTGATCTAGAGAGACAGGCAAGGAGCAGTGAGCTGTCTTTGTGATGCTATGCATGAGCAACTGCCCAAGAAAGGACTTGGTGTTGTTAGTTCTGAACACGAATGTGAGAAATTTGGGAAGGCTTAAATTCTGAGAGGGAAGAGGAAACTGTACACTGCTACATTCCCTACCAACCCCCCAAAATCCTCACAGATGCTTAGCTTACAGAGCTGGACTTCTGTTCAGTTTTATACCAACACAGTTCCTAATGATCACAAACTATGCGTACAACGCCCAAGTGCTGGATATAGAAATCCAGGAAGCAGTTAGGCAGTACCTTTCTATGCATGTAGTCCAGAATCCAGCCAGTCATGTGTTTATGGAAACCCACTTCTACACATGAATCACACTCGCTGAACAAAGACAATAAAATTATAGTTTTATTATGACGCCCACTGTTGATTTTCAGTTGGGACCATTGAATATCTCCTCCGTTGAAACTATTGTGATTTAAAAGTGTTTAACTCTGGATGGACCTGGTGCCAAAAATGTTTAGTGTTAGTACGAACACATGTGTGCCCTTCTAATCATGGCTTCTTTGCTTTCTTTAAAGGTGGTGGATGGAACCTTGTGTAGCCCAGAGTCCACTTCAGTCTGTGTCCAGGGGCAATGTGTAAAAGCTGGCTGTGATCGCATCATAGGCTCCAGTAAGAAGTTTGATAAATGTGGCGTCTGTGGAGGAAATGGATCTACTTGCAAGAAAGTGTCTGGAACACTTTCTAGTTCCAGGTATGTGGGGTTTTATCCTTAACTGTTCCTAATAGCTTACAGATATGTCTTATCCACTAGGATTGTAGAGCAGTTATATTGTTCAGCTGAGGGACCAAACTTTCATCTTTTAAAATCGAAAGCTTACTTAAAGCTTGTGTTAATGTACAGGAATTTCAACTTTTGAAGCTGCAAAGATCTAGCCAATCATAAGTTTCTGTACTTAATCACTTAACTGTGATCCTTGAGCAAATAAGGATATACTGGAGACTCAACTGCTGTCCTCTTTTTCTTACCTCTAGACCTGGTTATCATGATGTTGTTGTGATCCCTGCTGGGGCAACGAACATAGAAGTTAAACAACGGAATCACAGAGGTATCAGGCAGGACGGCAGCTTCCTTGCTATTAAAGCTGCAGACGGCACCTACATTCTCAATGGTGACTATACACTATCAACTGTGGAGCAAGACATCACCCATAAAGGCAGTGTGTTGACATACAGCGGCTCCTCAGCTCCTCTGGAAAGAATCCGCAGCTTCAGCCCACTGAAGGAACCTTTAACAATACAGGTCCTTACAGTGGGTGATTCGTTTCGACTTAAGATCAAATACAGCTATTTTGTGAAGAAAGCAGGTTCCGAGAAACCTCCCAGCAAAAAGACTGATTCTTTCAATGCAATTCAGGAGACGATCTTATCTGAATGGATTTTTGAAGAATGGGGAGAATGTTCTAAGTCCTGTGGTACTGGTTGGCAGAGGAGATCTGTAGAGTGCAGAGACCTTAATGGACAGCCTGCCACAGACTGTGCAAAAGAACTCAAGCCAAGCGATGTCCGGCCGTGTGCAGACACACCATGCCCACAGTGGCAGCTGGGAGACTGGTCACCATGCTCTAAGACATGTGGGAAAGGCTTCAAGAAGAGATTGTTAAGATGCATGTCCTTTGATGGTGCCACATTGTCCAATGAAAGCTGTGACATTTCAAAGAAACCTAAACATTTAATAGACTTCTGTAATGTTACAAACTGCAGCTAAACCGTAACAGGTTGGGGAAGCTAAAGTTGGTTGTTTTCTATTCCCCTTCAGACCAAAGCACTGAAAATGAACTATTGAGAGGTAGCAATTGTAATTCGCATGGAAAATTCACAGGGAATCCACTGAGATGGAACAGTGCAAATAACGTTAAATAGTACACTGAAATGTAAAACAAAAAACCAAACAAAAAACCACGTCAACTGAAAATCTGATAAAAACAATCTTAGTTGCTAGCTGTTTCATCTTCAGCAGGTAAAAGTCCTGAGGCATTACAATTTCCTCTTTTAAGTCTGTTACAAATTAAACAAAACATAGGCAGTGGCCAAAGAAGTTTAAGCAAACATTTCAGTGTTTTAGTGAGAGTTGGGTTTTTTGTTAAAACTGATGGAGTTTGGTTTTTGGTACTGATAAAATCCCTCTCTTAATCAAAGTTGGAGAGGGAAGACCATTTTCCTCTAAGCTTAATTATTGGCCTACCTCACAAAAGCAAAAAACATAACAGTATTTTTTTTGGGGGGAACTATATTGTTCATGGCTGCTATCAATAGTTTTATATAACAGTAGAGTGATATTTTCCACCAGGAAGCAAACAATTACAATGATGTTTGCTTGTAAAATCTCTTGATAACTAGAATGTAGTGCTCTTAAAACCTTTTGCTTTAATGAGATCCTTTTTCTTCATTGTAGCTGGTATGCTCAACCTGCAGAGTTAGAATGGTAGCAGTTTGAGAACCGCACACTGTTCTCACTGCCCTGGATTGATCGCTCCCTTGTGTGTGTGTCTGTTCTTCATGCCCACAGTTGTTCCACAGGACTCCAACAAAACCCAAATTTAGCTTTGGAGCACATGCATGTGCCTGATTCCACCATGAAAACATATTCCTAAATTGTTACCATTTGAGTTATCTAACAGCCACCATTTTGTTCAGATACAGCTCTCCACCTCGTCAAAAGTAATATTCTTACGTTTTCTACAAAGAGTTAATGGAATTTTATGGATAGAAAATCGCTTAATACATGGCACCCCATAAATTTGCATTGTTCGAATCACTTGTACGGCAGGGAAGATTGCTGCGGGATAGCAGGTCCATCCACAGCAGTATGCCAGTCCCTGCATATTTAAAAAGGATGTGCTAGTTCATAGACTATGAGAGAATATGGCTCTCCATATGTATATAGTAAAATATATTGCTATAGAGGATGCGTACTTTATAAGTATTTATATTCTTTCCCTTCTGAGAAGGGTTATAATTGGTAATAAAATGCATATAATGAACCTATTTATTTTTATATTTCTTGGCTAATATGATCTCCTAAGTTATCACTTTTTTAAAAAAAGAAAAAGACATATAACAAGGATAGAGTATTTATGCAATATAATATGATACTAGAGATAATAAACACTATGAATTTTGGAAACTGTGTGAGGGTTTTTATTTCACTGATGTTCACATTACAGTGTTCAAAAGAATAGCTGTTGTGAAGGTTAATGAAGGGCATTGCAAGACACAATCCAGCCTAGCACATGCATTATGTTCTATGCAGATATCAGCCTAGGATTCAAGAGGAGCCTGTTTGCCCTCCAGCGCCCTTAACATGCATGCTCCACTTCACTTGGTTTGCAGCTGGGAGTGGAAGAGCTACGATTCCTGTCACAATCCCACCTTAGCTCTTACGTGGGTGTAGAGATACACAAGTTTAGCTCAACACAGTCCTAATCACATTTATGCTCCTTTTGTTGAATATAGGTGTTAGGCCTGTTTCATACATGGAAACAGTGATGCTTTAACCACCTGAAATGTCACTGCGCGCAACAAGATTATTCAGGTAAGGCAGCTTGGGACATGAATCCATCTGCTTTCACTGCACCACTGCAATCTGAAAGTCTTGCAGTAGAATAGCGAAAACCATTGCATCCGCATGAACTACTTCGTTGGAATGGCTTCCTGTAAAATGCTGCCTCTGCACAGTTGCATTTCCATCTGCCATTGTGCTGCTGTTCAAAATAGCAGCTGCAAGCAGACTTCCTTGATAGATGTTTCTGTGGGAACAAAGATCAATGTTTTCCCCCTCACACATTGCAACAGAATTGGTTTACAAAACTAAAAGATCAATTCATATTACAATTATTTCACCTTTGTGTTCTTTGTCTCACACATTCAATATGCACATACAAAACACACACGGGGGGGGGGGTATTTGTGCAAACTTCAGAGAATGTGTTCCTTGTGAGGTTTGGTTTACATAGCTCTTGTAGAAACAGATTTAATAACAGATTTGACCCAGGCTTCTAGTTGATAAACAATGATTAATCCAAACTGGCTTACATATGCCTATGGTATTAAAGAAAGAGAGGGATAGCAAATTCTAGGCTTTAGGAGCCATAAAGATGAGAGCATTGTAGTACATAAGAAATGTCAGAAATCCTTTTTGTGTACTTCCCATTTAAGTAAATGAGAGCTGTGCTAGAGCACAGCAGTTTTAATATTTACACAAGAGAACTTCCCACTGGGTTGTGTTAATTGGACTGCTGTGCCAACTATGCTACCCAGTGTGGGGTGTTTTGCCCTTTCCTTCCTGCCATCTCCATCCCAGCTAAAAACACTTAAGAGTCTTTTGTCAGGGGGAAATATTTGTACTTGTAAATGTACTTACCAGCACATACCCTGTACTTCATAACCTGATCTTGCTTTTGTAGAAGCTGGTCAAACTGTTCAGTGCAAGTGTCTTTCAAATGAGTATATTTAAGATTACAATGAGAACGGGAGCAGGACAGACACTTTCTTGCACATAATAGTGCATATGTGATTGTGTGCCCCCTGTCCTATGGAAAAACAATACAGTGGTGCCTCGCAAGACGAAAAGAATCCGTTCTGTGATTCTCTTCGTCTAGTGGTTTTTTCGTCTTGCGAAGCAAGCCCATTGACGGATTAGCGGATTAGCGCTATTAGCAGCTTTTAGCACCTTATCGGTTTATCGGCTTATCGGATCAGCTGATAAGCGGCTTAGCGGCTTAGAAAAAGGGGGGAGGGGAAAAACCCCACAGGAACTCGCAAGACATTGTCTTGCGAAGCAAGCCCATAGGAGATTCGTTTTGCGAAGCACCTCCAAAACGGAAAACCCTTTCGTCTAGCGAGTTTTCCGTCTTGCGAGGCATTCGTCTTACGGGGCACCACTGTATGCTTAATTTTTCATAGGTAATCAGTGTTCCGTGATCCTGAGCATGCCGGCTCCCCAATCCTAAACATATTTACTTGGAACTTATTTCCATAGTATCAGTGGGATTTAATTCCAAATGCGTTAGGGCATAGCAATGTGTCAGGAATGCAGGGTCTCAGGGTCAAATGCCCAGCTCTTGGGACTCTCCCCCAGTTTCACACCCTCCTCAAGTGCTTTTGTGTCAATGAAATGTGATGATGCTTCTTGGTTGCATGAACAGGGGGATGTTGGATGTGTGTGTAGCAGGGGTGCCAACGCCTGGGGCCCAACTCTTTTGGGTCCTCTCAATGTTCAAAATATCAGGACCAACTGCAATGTGACTTCAGTGGCTGGTTTCTTCTTCTGCTGCTGCTGCAGAGGGGAAGGAGGGGGGAGCAGCCCCCAGCCAGTAGTGGCAGCAGGAGGGGCTACTGATAATTGAAGCTGCACTGCTGCCGTGTTTGGCTCTGCCCCCTGGTTCCTCTGACGTCCTGACATGATGTTGGGACATCACATGCATGATGTCACACACAATGTGTCCCCCCCCCCAATGCCTCTGGTGTGTAGAACCATTTGGCTTTTACATCTACTATACAGTCATACCTCGGGTTAAATATGCTTCAGGTTGAGCGTTTTCAGGTTGCGTTCCGCGGCAACCCAGAAGTAACGGAACAGGTTACTTCCAGGTTTTGCCACTCGCGCATGCGCAGACGCTCAAAATGACCTCACGTGCATGCTCAGAAGCGGCGAATCACAGCACGCGCAGACATGGGTTGCGTTCTGCTCGGGATGCGAACGGGGCTCCGGAACGGATCCTGTTCGCATCCAGAGGTACCATTGTATAGAGGTTGGAGTCGGATCCATTGCTCTGCCCACATTTACCTCTTGCTCTGCTACCCCCAGAAAGGTGGTGCATACCATGGGGGAATGCACCCCTCAGTCTAAAAAGGGTTACTCACTTTCTGCTCTTACGTGATGGCAATAGTTCTGTGTGATCGAATGCAGAAAAATAAAGAATTGCTTCCTGCATTGATCCCAGACGCTGGCAATGTATGGCCTTGATTGGAAGAGTAAGCTGGCACACTGCCACCTGACTACCTCAATAAATGTATGCAGGAAGTTCATAAGGGATCTTGCACTTCACTTGAGTGGTCTTACAACATGAGCATCCCCCTCACACCCACATGCCAAAAACACACTAGGATAGTGTAGGGTGCTCAGCAAACTAGGAAATATTGTTGCTATGAGGCCAGTTTGTTCAAGGCATAAAATCCTCCTGGACTGTTCAGGAGATAGCAGTTTTGCACTGCAATATTTATGAGATTTTTTTTTAATGATAATATATGTAAACATGTTGTATGTTGATGTATTTTGCTGTCTATGGATGTTTTGATTGTTTCCTTCCTCAGGGAAGTGAACAATACTCTGCATTAAGACACAAGAAGGACCTTTACGGCTGCTCTCCCCGCAAACCCCTCTCCACACAGGTTTCCTCTCAGGCTTTCAATGCACAGTTTTATTTATTTGTAATAAGAATCAGCATAATACTTTGTGTCAGCAGGAAGGAACGTCCTTGCAGTATTGTTTGCCCATAACTCCAGCTGAGCTTCATCCAAGAAAAGATTCTCAGTCACTACTTGGCAAGAATGAAGGTAGGCACGAAAAAACCTGCATAAAATATTGTGGAATTCAAGCCTGTCAAGGTCATGCACTTTACAATTCCAAACCTGTGTGTGTGTGTGGTTTCTTAATGAGGCTGTATTTTGTATAGCCTGTGTCAGCAACTGGCCAGCTCTGGTGCCACATAAGGACAAGTATTAAGGTTACTGAAGTCTGTTGTTTACTCTTTCTGTGGCAGCACTTGTATTCCACTCCTTTGGCGCTGCCTTCTTAGAATAATATATTGTTTCTGCTAACTGTGGGCCTGTGCCACAGACATCGCTGCTGAATGTATTTCACAGACCCTCCAAGTGTCCCTATTTTTCAGGGACAACCCCGGATTTACAGAAGCCATCCTGGTTTCTGATTTGATCCTGGAATGTCCCGCTTTTCCGTAGGATGTCCCTATTTTTATCGTAGAAATGTTGGAGGGTATGGAGTTATGTGACCCCCCAAGCCAAGTACCTCTACAACCTTTAGAAGACACCTGAAGGCAGCCCTATATAGTGAAGTTTTTTTAAAAAAAAGTTAATGTTTTACAGTGGTACCTCAGGTTAAGAACTTTATTCGTTCTGGAGACTGAGACTGTTCTTAACCTGAGACTGTTCTTAACCTGAGGTACCACTTTAGCTAATGGGGCCTCCTGCTGCCGCCGCACCGCCGCGCAATTTCTGTTCTCATCCTTAAGCAAAGTTCTTAACCCAAGGTACTATTTTTGGGTTAGCGGAGTCTGTAACCTGAAGCATCTGTAACCTGAAGCGTCTGTAACCTGAGGTACCACTGTATTGTGAGTGTTTTTTTATGTTGTAAGCCGTGCAGAGGGGCTGTGGCAACCCTATCAGATGGGCGGGGAATAAATAATAAACATGACATGTGGCCAGTATGACATCTAGATCATCCTTGTTCACACTGAAAGAAAGAAATGGAAAACTATTTTAGTTAAGAATACTAGAAGAGCCCTGTTAGATCATGCCATACGTCTATCGAGTTCAGCTTCCTTTTCATCCAGTATCCAGCTAGATATCTATAGGAAACAAGCACAACATCAGTCTCATTCTCCCCAACAACTTGTGTCCAGAGGCATGCCTCTTCCAATACATACAGCCATTGTGACTACTGTACTAGTTACTGATAGCCTTATACCCTGCATGGTGGCCAATCCTGTTTTTAAGCCAGTTCGGAGATGGGAGAGAGGCAATTGTAATATTGCCTCATTACCTTGCATATGGTAAGACAGTGTTGTGTGGATTATTCTTTTGTATATCTCTCTAGATAAAGAGCCATATACGAGAACCAAAAATACAAAAACAAAATAAAACTTTCCCCAAACTGCTGCATGCGACTCGGTCGGCGGAAGTCATAAATTCAACACCCTCCCCTTTCCTCCACAACAGAATTTATGATGGAAAGGCTGATGAAGTTTAAATAAGAAGCATTCAGCTCAGTCAGCAGCGCTGTATTTTAAAAGGACGGCAGTATTTTTTGTTGTTGAAGATAATGAACTGTTCTGTGCTGCTTCAGGCAATATTAAATTAAAATCCATTGGGAAACAAACATGAAGAAATATCTTGTTTTTGCAAAAGTACCAATTCCTAGCATCTCCCCTCACTTTAACTTAATGCCCTACTGTCTGATACACAGACTATGACCCCATCTGCACTGTACAGTACATTGAAAGCAATAGCATACCACTTTAAATAGTCGTGGCTTCCCCCAAAGAATTCTGGGAGCTGTAGTTTAAGAGTGCTAAGAGTTGTTACAAGATCCCAATTTCCCTTACAGAGCTTCAGTTCTCTGAGTAGTTTAATAAGCAATCTCTCTTCCCCAGTAACTCTGGGAATCATAGCTCTGTGAGGGGAAAGGGGACCTTGTTCTTTTAACAAATTACAGTTCCCAGGATTCCTTGGGGGAAGCCATGTTTAAAGTGGTATCATACTGCTCTAAATGTGTAGATTTTGCTTCATGGCTGTGTCTGCATTTCTCAGAATGCAACCTCTTCAAAGGGAAGGGGGAGGAAAGAGAACACTCTATGGTGGAGCTTTCCAAACTGTGTGTCACGACATGTTAGTGTCTTATAAGGGTTTAGGTTAACCTCCAGTTTGCTAGTACAGTCATACCTCGAGTTGAATGTGCTTCAGGTTGAGTGCGTTTGGGTTGCGCTCCATGGGAACCCGGGAGTAACGGAGCATGTTACTTCTGGGTTTCGCCACTTGCGCATGCGCAGACGCTCAAAATGACGTCACACGCATGCACGGAAGCGGCGAAACATGACCTATTTTATCAAAGTAATTGTTGAACTGAAATACAATTAAGTATATTTTTGTGGGGGGCCCAAGAGCGTGGGGCCCTAAGCTATAGCTTGTTTAGCTTATACATAAATCCGGCACTGCTCCTGCCCTTGGGAAGGTTCAGGAGAAGGGGGGGTGGCCCGCAGCGTTCCTCCTCAGTCCAGCCCCTGACACCCTATGACATATATCAAGTCGGGCAACTCCATATGCTCACCATTGTGAGGTGATGCAATGGCCCATCTGCCCCATCTGGGCATCTGGACAGAACACTACCCTGGGACCCCTTTAACAGGGCACCCTGATCCCCTGGATCAGGAAGTGGGGCTCCCAATTCCCCCCCCCTTAGACTAAGGATCCAATCCAAGTCCTTAACTGCCAAGTTAGTTTTGACAATTGCTACAAGATAGGCAAAAACCCACAGAAGACAGGCCCATGTCGCAAAAGGGGGTGGGCAATTCCTCCCTGGCCCCCAATACAGTGACTGAATGCTTTCATAGTAAGGTCATAAGCATGACTTGCCCACTTACCCTCATGTGGGGCATGTCAAACTAGTTATTAGACATCCCAGAGGAGGGAGGCTAGACAGCAAACAAGGCCTTGGGCAGGGATGGGGAACTTGTGGCCTTTCAGGTGGACTCCAGCTCCCAGTCAGCATGGCCAGGAATGATAGCAGCTGCAGTTCAGCAACATCTGGGCAGCACCTTTTTGGGTACCCTGCACTATATGTTCCTGGTTTGGCTTCTAAATGCTTCCAGGGTCACTGTCATACATGTTAGAAATAAATAGTAAGGGAACCAAATCTTACTTATTCTTACTTACTTATTCTTTGCTTGACAAAAGTGGTACAAAAGAGCTGACTCAGGAAGTACGATTTGACCTGAGGCTCTATACAGCAAGGGACATTTTCATCAAAAGAGCTGCTCACACCAGTAGCTCTTATTAAGTTGAATTGTAAAGTAACCTTTCACGTATAACTAATTCAATTTTTCAAGGCACAGCTCAATAGTATCCCCTGCTCCCACATCTTCCTAGAAACATTCTATTTCTAGCTGCATATACAGAAATAAAGCAGGACAGTCATCAAAGGCTCCCTAGCCTACGGTCTTTACTAATATCTGTGCATATGGCTTCACTCATTGGTAAGATAGGTAGAAGACCTTGAAGTCAGAAAAAAGGACTGGGGCTGGAACAAGACACAGAATAGTACAGTATACTGCATGTTGAAACTTTTCCTGCTGTGAAAGTCTTGTTAGAATAAAGGTATAAACTCAAACAAAAGCCAGTCCCTGGTGGGCCCCCCCAGCTGGCTTAGACCTCTGAGACAAGGAGCAAGTGTGTCCAGCTGCCCCCCACCATGGGTAGACCCTTACAGGTAGACCCATATAGGAAGACACAGATAGGATGGCACTGCATGATATTCAGATAGCTTCATAATATCACTATTGTTATCTTTGTTCAGAAAAGAATTACTGTCAATATCTATGGATGCTGGGCCCTGAACCTGATGTGGGACCTTATATTTTGCTCTCTGTTCTTCAGATAATATTTGCTAACTGCTAAAGTTTTAGGACAGGAACAAGAAAATATCAAGAAAAGATAAAACTGTGTGTGTGTGTGTGTGTGTGTGTGTGTGTGTGTATCCATTCAACATTTGTAGATGTAAATCTGAGTCGGGAGAGGTGCCCTTTATCTGTTAAAAAAGAAACTCACCACCATTTCACACAACGGTTCTGCCTTTGCCACATGATTGCTCTCTTTTGACGAAGAACTGTGTATTTACACAAAATAAAAGCATATTGGTTCCATCTTCTCCAGACAGTTTCTTTTCAAAGTCTCCACTCCATTTCCTGTTTCCCCCTCTAATGCTCCGATGTTTGCATACAAAGAACTTAGCAATGTTGGCCTGGCATCTTCTAAATCATTTCAAGTTGTCCGGGGAAGTAAAAAAAGAAGAATGCTTTTGCTATGAAGGAAGATTAAGCAACAAGTATGGTTAAGAGTCGCTTCATACGTTGCGTTTGTCCTACATAGGGGAAATGCACATGCTTTTCCATCTGTACCACGTATTTGTGGCAGAAAAAGTACTCATGCCATACTTTGTATTCATATAAGATGGAATTATTTATTCTTCTCCATTTAGATGCTGCCTTATGGCCCACCCAGGACACTCAAGATAGATTTCAATATGAATTCTGTTTAAAACAAACTATTCAACATCTCAAAGGAAGCAAGATTATTATTTTTTTTAAAAAAAAGCAGAACAAAAGTAGATATTCTCTCTTTGGCGATCACTGAAGTAAGATTGTCTTCCAGCCCTAAAAGGGTTAAGCAAGAATGCCTGGTAGTCTTCCTTGGTAGAATATACCATAAATTGTGGATCACCACCCAAAAAATATCCTGGTTCTATGTATACACCAGTTTCATTTCCAAAGATCAGAGAATTCAGAGTACGTCCTCATGAGAAAGGCATTTCCTTCCATACACTTTGCTATGTGGAAGTTATCAATTTATATATATATGCACAGCATTTCCTGTGTTGTAATTTTGCAGGAAGGTGATCAGGGATGGAGAATCGGAGACCCTCCAGATGTTGTTGGACTACAACTCTATCAACTCTGACTACTTTCATGCTGGCTGGGGCTGATGGGACTTGGAGTCCAACAATATAGAGAGAGCCACAAATTCCACATCCCAAGGTTAAATCACACTTAGTGTGTGTGTGTGTGTGTGTGTGTGTGTGTGTGTGTGTGTTATAATGTCCCCATCTGCCTCACCAATGTACAAAGAGGGGATTTGGTATCAACAACTTCCTCTTTCCCATTTCTCTTCTGTTCAGTCCCCCTTGGGCTGCCTGGATCTTTCTCTTTAACCTTTCCCCTTTTGTCCTCACCTTGCTGCCTCTTCCCACAACACATTCCTTGCTTGCCTGAAGAGTTCTAAAGTAAGAACACACTGTGAGAAGGTAAGAAAAGGACATATTTGTGTGTGTCAGAACAAGAATATGTGGTCCTTTTAATAACCTGCTATTATGCTGCATCTCATAAATGAATAAGGTTCATAAATAAGGAACCATCCTTTCAAATATGGCCCCTGAACTTCCTTGTCTATTACATGTGCCCTATAAGGTTTAGAGCAGTGACGGGGAACCTTATTCACCTCAAGGGCTGTAGTCCTTTGTGGTCAACCTTCTGGAAGCCACATGTCAGCGGTTAGAGCCAAGAAGTGGGCAAAGCACAGTAGGCTATGTATTCTAGCCACAGAAGTAAGAGGTTTCACCACACATACAAAAACACCCCCATCCAGATAAGCAAGAAGTATTAGCATGATTCAAGGACACTTTCCAGGAAGGCAAAGGCACCTGAGGAGAGGCACTGAGAAGGGGCATGGCTGGGGCACTCCATTGTTGCCCCATCTGGGTGCCTGGGGCACTGCCCACCAATCTCAGGCTCCCCTCAGATATCCCCCACCTATCTGCCTTCTTACCAGTCCAATGAGTGCCACTGTCTGTCAGCTATCTTCTCCCTGATCTCAGTGCTGCCCTCGTAGAATGACACAGAGAAGACTAGAATGAGTTGGCCGTAGCTCTCATAAGCTCTGTCTCCAACCTACAGCTGGTCCCCCTGCCTTCCACTCTACCAGCTGCAACAGGCGCCAGCCATCACTGGTCTTGTGGCCCAGACAGAGAGTTTCGGTGGGCTGCATGCAGCCCTCAAGACAAAGGTTCTATAACACTAGCTTTGAGTCATAGTTTTGCTATCAAGGGCATGGCTGCTTCTTGGAATTGTCTGGTGCTGGCTACAGTTGCTCTACTCCAGAACACGCTGAATTTAGGCTGTTCTTTGATTCCATTCATTGTTTCCACCTGTTGATAAGGCCCCACCCCATAAAAATCTATTTACATATAATGGTTTGTGGTCTCGGACAATCTTATAAACAGATTTCCTTGATTGAAGCAATTTCTTTTTATAGCTCTATAACTGTTATACACCGTGAATTCTACACCATGCACAAAGCAAACAAAGACGTGTATAAAGTGGTGTGCTTTTGTGTGTGTGTGTGTTTTTAAAAAAAGCTTATTAAATTGATCTTATAAAACCTGTTGATATTCACTTCCTTTCCCCTCCTTAAAAGCTATCAGAATTTACAATTGCAAGTGTTTGCATCAGGGCAGTTACACAATTTCCCCTTTGCCAATGCCTGTAAGAAATTTTAGTTATTTTCGTCACACTCTGCATTCCCTAGGTTGCCAGTGCATTCAGTTTCAATTAAGTGCTGTTGCTTTGCAGTATAGTAAAACAATTCTTAGAATCAGCGGAAAAGATTACTAAAGTCCAGGGCTGCCACATTTATTTATTAAAGTTTTATTCACTTGAATAAAATGAGAAGAGGGGAATCATCATTTCCACAGATTTAGAGCTAAACTAGATGTGATGTGGAAGACCCCTTGTGAATCTCCCTCTGTGTCTGTTTTCCACTGTACTGCATTCTCAGGGAGATGTGCATTTGATCGGAGCAGTGGATCCCATGCCCAATATGAAGGCATCAGCCAAGGCTAGCCCTACTATTTCATAAAGTAAGTTGACCATCTGAGTTAGCTGATGCTAGGAGGGCAGCTGTTTCTCCAAAGCCCCCCAGCCATTTCCTTCTGTTGGAGGGCAGAGCTGTTTTGGCTACACAGCTTGTCCTGACCACCTAAAGTAGCCTGCTACTTCAGGTGCCATGGAGAATGCTAATCCCCTTTTCAACACTTTCAGCCGCCAGTCTAGTTGGTTTCTGCCTATGGAATGGGGAGGGTGTGCCACATTGAGGGTGTACCACACCAGGCAGCAAAAATCCATTAGAAATTGATATTTTGACTTCAGTGCACCAGAAGCAGAGAGCAAGGGCAAGCATAGATCAGTGTTTCTCAAACTTGGGTCCCCAGCTATTGTTGGGTTCCCATCATCCCTAGCTAGCAGGATCAGTAGCCAGGGATGGTGGGAGTTGCAGTCCACCAACCACCAGGGACCCAAGTTTGAGAAGCACTGCCATAGACACAGCGGCGTAGCGTGAGTTGTCAGCACCCGGGGCAACGCAAGTGTCAGAGCTGCTTCAAGATCCTAGCTCACAGAGGATCACGCTAGCCAGCGGTCATTAAGTAAAAGTCTTTATTGAATTACAGTTTCCATTCTCACGCTGCTGTCTGCAACTCTACGTCTACTAGCTAGATCGGCGAGGCTCCGTCTGAGTCTCCGCCCCGTGCGCACCAACTTAATATCCTAGCCTTGCTCCACCTTTTCCTCCTGACTGTCCTCCTCTGGGTCCCTCTACCCCCCGGGGCTTCTTCCTTCCGGGATTCTTCTGACGCTGACCCAGACCCTTCTGCCTCCTTGCGCCGGGCTTTAGGACCCGGTTCCCTTTCGGGGCTGCTCACTGCGCCGCCTTCCTCTGCATTTGAACTTGGCGCGCGTGCCCAACCTTCCACTTTCCTCTTAACCGTTTCTTCGCTCCCCGATGGAGGTGTGGCCACTCCTGACTCCTGCCCTCCCTCCTGTGGTGAGCTGCCAGCGCTTCCCTCCTGGCTCTTTTCCTCTTCCCTGCTTCCTGGCGGTGACGCTGGTCCCGATTTCCAGCTGCTCCCCCCTGAGTCTCCTCTGGCTCTATCTTCCTGGGGTGCCTCCCTAGACTCCCCCCTTGCCCTGGCCACTGGTGCTCCTTTCTGTGAATCCTCTGATTCACTGGAAAGACTGGGAGATCTCGGGTCGTCGTCATCACTCATCCTTTCCTCTGTCTCCTCCCCTTCGCTCTCTGTTTCCTCCCTTGCCCGTGCCTCTGCACCTAAACCCCTGACAGCAAGTAATTTGTGCCCCCTAACCCGGGGCAAGGCAAGTACCTGTAATTTGCGCCCCCCCCAACCCCTAACCTGCGAGTTGCCGCTGGCGCTGCCGCCCAAACGACGCCGCTTGCCCGGAGGAGGAGGGGGGCAGAGAGGCGAGGAAAATGCAACGGCCCAGCAGCTGCAGCAGCACCGGCGGAGGCGGGGCTGTGAGGAGGGGCTGCCTGGCGCGTCCTCCACGGCGAGCGCTGAGAGCCGCTGCCTGCTGGGCGCCTTCAGCCCGGATGCGCGCACAGCTCGTCGGTTCCGCGAGACATGCGGCTCCGCTACAACCTGCACCCGAGGCTCTTCGGCGACTCCGGAGGCAGCGAGCGCGGCCCCCCCCCCAGATGTTGCGCCCGGTGCGGCCAGCCCCCCTGGCACCCCCCACGCTACGCCACTGCATAGACAGTGTGTTCAGAGCTAGCAATACAAATGACCCAGTCAAGCTTTGCCATGTGCTAAAATGGGAAGCCTACACCATCATCAGCCAGTGAAATTAGTACATTTTCATTATGGCTCTGTTTACATTTCCAGCATGCCTCTGTTCCAGCACCCTTACATTCAAGTGATTCCTCTTTGGCAAACTCCATCTTGCAGCCTTCACCACCACCTAAAAGATGTAATGGATGCCCAAGAACCTTGCCAACACTGCCAGACTGTGCAGATCAGGGAGGGCTAGAACAACATTTTCTGGATCCTGCACTGACTTTCCCAAGAGTGATTGAACAATGAACTTTCCTGCAGCATTATCCCAAAGCTAATCCAGCTTGAGCAGTGCTGGAGCAACTCCTCCATGTATTTCCTTTGGAGGCCAGCACGACACTCCCTTGTGATTATTCTAGGATCCTTCTACCTTGCCTTCCATTCTGGGCTCCTGACTCTTGAACCATTTGTTCAGTCCCAATTCTTGTCTGAGATATCTGATTTGCCAACTTTCTGGACTGAAGGAACTTTCTATGGTCTTAATGTCTTAATGTTCACTGGCTCCTTCAGGGCCAGCTCCAGAATTTGGGGGAAAGCCCTGCCGATGCTGTCCTTGATGCTCTCTAATGCCTACCCTGACTTTGTCCCTCTGGTGGTGCTCCTTCAGCTGCCAGCCTTGGCCTCTCCCTTATATGCAAGTGGACTTACCTAGCACAGCACATTATGACACAGCTGCCTTCAGGGAAAGTCACTTGTGTGAGGGGGTGGAGCAACCAGCAACCTCCCCTTCAAACTCACAAATGGGCTTACCCTACAATGGCAGTAGCATAATGAGCCAGTGAGTCCACTGATTGCTTAATTCCTGCACAGTCTTAACTTATTGCACAGTCACCCTAAGCTACAGTTTGGGGATGCCCTTCAGCCATCATAGCTTGAGCTATAGAAAGTAAAAACTACTATTTCATGTTGTAATGCACACTGTGTTATAACATCCCTTGGTGACCCTGATCAGTTTTGTGGCCTGCAGCCCTTCTTAGTAACAACAACAACAAAATCAGAATTATGCCCCCATGCCCATTTTCTAGTCTTGTCTCTCTATTGATACCAATGGCTGGGAGAAGTAAAACCAGTTTAGTCTCAGATGCTCCTCCCAAACTCAGCTGAGATGTGGCAGTGTAAGTGGTTTAAGGCTTACATCCTATGGCTACCCACCATCTAAAGGGCAATACCACAAATATTAACAATGTAAGTGAGTTATGGCTTGCAGCTCACCATCTGTGCGATGGTAAACCTCAACAATAACAAGCAGCAACCATAGAATGTAACTTCGATTGAAGATGTGAGGGATATAAAGGTTGTGGCAACTGGAAAAAACACGCACATTCCAATTAATTTTTCATTTTTCATCATTAGCATTCTTTAAATTGCAGATAAAACCCACTGAGGAAGTTAATTAATTTAAATCAATGATGGACTTCCTAGATTCAAGAAGCATCCTGTATGTTCTAACAATAAAAGCTATTGAAAATGTGGTGATGCCTATTAGTCAAGCTGTAAATTGCAGAGAGCCATACAAAGCCACAAACACAACTTCCAATGTCTTTCAGATATATTGCAAGGCAAAGATAGAAAGACAGCAATTAATCCAACTCTGCTACAATTAATTATAAAGTTCATGGTCCTGCTACCATAATGAAAAGACACTTCTCATGTTTTATTACGTAGATGGGGCAGAAAGTGTAATCTCTTGTTAAGTGGTCATTACGTAGTAGATACATTTTTTTCTGGATTTATGACATCAAATTTTATGAATGCCTTATCCCTCTGCTCATTGCTGTTTCCTATTATATAAATGGCTATGTGAAAGTAAAGATATTGAAGTTCACTTGTTGGCTGGAGTAAAATGGTTTAATACAGAAGCCAAAGTACAACAGAAGGCACCAGCACTGATTAAATATGGAATACTGCTGATGTATCAATGTGCCATATGTAATTTCTTTACATCATGAAAGGCTGATACAATGGACACCTCCAGACCGTTGCTATTTTGGGATGGGATTCAATCCCATACCAACAAATTCAAGTTGCACAATTAAAGTTGGTCAGTGTTGTTGCACAGGAAACCCACTCTCCTTCCCCATCAGACAAAGTGACAAAGAGTGACAGGAAAATGCACTGGACAGAATGGGATAGCAATTGCTTCACACAACATCAGATAACTTCCCCACACACAAATCAGGATGAATGCTCAAGTTTCCCACAGCCCAGCTCCATAGCTGGCCAGGGGGGGCTCAGGTGATTCCTCAGCTGGAGTAGACTTGGAACAGATGAGAGTCACGTGCCTCATCAAGTCCAGATTCTGCAATCAGCATGCAAAGTGTGAAAGGGAAGCAGAGCTGAGATACTGTGTTTACTCAACTGCCCATGGTGATGGACCTTGGCTTGGCTGCTCCTGGACCTCTATGGGACCATGCTTCAGGTTTGACTCTGGACTGTATCCTGACAGCTGGACTTCAGACTTGGCTTGCTTGGACTGACCCTGGACTGTGTTTCCTGACCTTTGGGCTGTGTTTCCTGACCTCTGGACTTTGCTTGCATGGATTGACCCCCAGACCTTGAACTTGATGCACTGACTCACTGCCAGGTAGGCCAGGGGTTCAGGACACCCACAGTCTTTGCATAAATAAATCTGAAAGCAGCCAATACAGAAAAGTACTGGCTTGTGTCAAACCTGAAATTGTGTCAAACCTTTTTGGCTATAATTCTGTAGTATGGCGGATATATTATTATAATATAGAAATGTAAATATTGCCAATATGTGAAATAGTGCTACTCTTAGTACTGAATACATTATTGAATTAAGCATGGCAGAAAACACTGGAAATACCCAATCCTAGCACAGCGAAATTAGAATCAAGACACACGAGACATTCCCTGAGCCAGACCATCAGCTCCAATTTCCAAGCCAGAGTAAACACATGGCAATGGAAATTAGCAGAAGACCATATTTGGTGTTAAGGTCTTGGGTGTGCCTAGGACTGCCCTGAGTCACTTTACACACAAGACAACCTTAGCAAGGAGCCCTATTCTAATGATGAAGTCAAGCAGGTGCAAAGTGCCTACAACTCGCAATGGCACTGAATGAAGTTGAAAACCTGTTACTTTAAAAGTGAGTGCTTGGATTTAGTTAATGCATAAATGGCCAGAAGGAACAGACATCTTTATACCCCAAGAATGCTTTTGGGAAAGCTCCCAAGAATAGGGTTGCCATATTTCAAAAAGTGAAAATTCAGACACAAAAGTTGTTGAGCTTTTTATGGCAAAGTTGTTGAACCTGGACACTGTTGCTGACTGCCATATTCCAGTGATGTCCAGGAAACTCCAGGTGGATGGTAGCCCTACAATGCAGCTGTCACTTAGAGCAGCAGTTAGGCTTTTCTGTGCGTCTAAAAAGACAAACAGAAAAACTTCAACTTAGAGCAGGCATTAGGAACCTCAGTCTAATCCCAGCCATAGGCACCCTCTGCAGGCCACACCTTTTAAGAGTCCTGCTTTATACCCTCCTTGAGTATTTTTGCCTGCCTGGAATGCATCCTTGTTTTTCTTGCATTTCAGTGAAATAGAGGGATGTACAAGCAGGTGTAGCAACTAGTCTATGGTACAAAGGTAAAATCCACATTTGTTTTCTGCCCACTTTTGTCTGTAGGAAGGTTGCCCAGAAGCGAATGTGCCCTTCGGGCTGAAAAAGATTTTCCCCCTCCCTGCTTTAGAAGTGCAGCCACAACTGAACATTCATAGAATTTACCCACTCTTTCAAAAAGAGACCAGTTGAATGCCCACCACACAAACTTTTGCAGGGCACAATTAGCCCTGTGAAAGTGAGGGGGGTATTCAGCCCAGCTTTAGGCTAAATCAGCTTTACATTCAGTATGCTGAAAGTCTGGAATGAAGTTAGTACTTTGAGCTCCGCCTATTTCATTTGTTGCTTCTTTAGATATGGTGTGTGTCAAACATGAGCTCAGCACATGGTGTTATAAACAAGACTATTAAAAAGGGTAGAAATCCCTGTGGATCAATGCAGGTAATGGAAATACAATGCAATTACTAACGGGGAGCTGGTGTTTCTGGATGCAGGAGATACTAGCACTCCCTGCTAAAGAAAGATCTATTGAACTGTGATGTGTAAATGTAAACCCTTCCAAGGTTTGTTTGAGGTCAGGTTTTTAAAAGTTTGGAAGCCCATGCAATTTTCCAGATTAGGAGCTGGGGTACGACGGCGGAGCTGGTCTCTTGCACAGTACTTCCTGGATACGGCCAAGTTAGAAATATCACAAAAATATTCCTTCTCTCTACCCTGCTTCCTGTAGTTTGATACATCTGTTTCTGATCTTAGTAAAATCAGGAAGTGAAGACTCACAGGAACATTAAATTAGAGAAAGAGGAAAGACTTAGCTAACTCATGAAAACAGCTGATTGATGCTGTGAGCATGGAGGTGGTGATCTTCCAGTTAAGTTAAAGATGGGGGATCTTTGTCTCTCCAGATGTTGCTGGACCATCTGTGACCATGCTGCTTGGAGCTGATGTCAGTTGAAGTCCAAAAACATAAGGAGAGCCACAAGTTTCTTACCTCCAATTTTAGCTCACCTCTTATCACTACCGTGTAGAGGTTGACTGAAACAGCCTCCATTTGATGTCTCTCAATTTAGAGTGGATCACTCCTATTATGTGGAGAGCCTGATGAAAGCAGCAAAGGAGAAAGCAGAGATTCAAACATAGAGATTCAAAACATTTCGGTCAAGTCCTATACTGACCAAGGGATCCTTTTGAGGCTAGAAATGGCTTCCAGTTCACTATTTTGCAGCTCTTGTTTCCCAAAAGAGGACATGGATTTTATGGCTGAATATTGAAATAGGCTTTGGACTACTGCATATAATGTCTGCACATGACTGAGATTATCCTCTGGGATTTGTTTTATTATTTCTACAATTCGTATACCACTGAATCACAATCATCTCTAAGTAGTGTACAAGAAACCCAATGCAATAGGACTAGGAATGAGTTAAAACTATAAAATCAGAGTTCAGTTTGAAAGCCTGCTGTAGCAAGCAAAACAAAAATGATCTACAAGCTGATGTATGCTCCTGTCCAACCCCAAAGTCCATTTGTGCACAATTTATTGCCATATGGGCAGACCCTGTCCTTCACATTAAAATTACAAAGCAAATAAGAGACCAGGATACTGCCCCTCAACAGATAACCATTGGATCACCCCAAAACACAGCATGGTTCTCTCCTATACACTATCATAAAAGTATTTTATCCTGTGGCCCTCCAGATGTTGTTGGATTGCTATCTCTCATCAGTCCTAGCCAGCAGGGCCAATAATATGAAGGGCCACAGATTGCCCATCCCTGCTCAAGAGGGCAACCAAACTCTGGGATGACATACAGGATTGATTTCCTGAATCAGACAATGTAAGATGTGAATTGGCCTTGATGGGAGGAAGGACATGATCTAATCATGAAATTGCAATGTTCGAAAATGGGATCAAAGGGAAAACAGCTGTTAAGTAAGAAGATTGTAAGAGGCAATGATAGCAACCATTTTCATAAATGTGAACATGTTAAACAGAAAAGTCATAAATCGTAACTAGCCTTTGCCTATTAACCAGACGGCTAGTCGTTTCGAGAACAGAGACACTAGGAGTCTCTCAGCTGGAGTCTCTCCAAACACTATGAATCACAGATGAGGCCTGAGCTTCTGAGCACACATAACACTGCCAGGTGAAACCAAAGAATGTAATCTCTGGATATAAACATATCTTTGAGTTCAGCGATCGGAATTTGGTGCTTTAGCAGAACAACAATTCCTGTGTTATATGCTGAAAAAACAAACCTGCCCTATTCTGATTGCAATCTGCATGCATAACTTCCACTCATACATAGCTTCTTTTATATTCAACATCTGTGGGAAAGGCTGCTTCCCAAGCTGGCCTCATGCCTGCCAAATAAAACCCAGAGGAAATTGGCCAAGCTGCTCGAACACCATTGTGAGAGAGGTCAAGATTTAAGGATGACCTTTGATCCCACGACCTTTGATTCTGCATCTGAACTCCTTGAATTGCAAGAGCACAAGGGGACTAAGAGAATGACCTGGGGAGACCCTAAAAGGCTGGTTGCTTCATTTTCATAAATGGCCACATGGCTATTAATAGCTTTGCCAGCTATTCCTGGAAAGTATTATCATCTGAAGTTTTAGGAAGTGGTTAAGATGGCCAAGAAGATAGCACTAAAACATTCTTTGTTTTTTCAAATGCTCCCATAATAACCTTAAGTAAGAACATAAGGCAAGCAGGGGGAAGACAACTCGAAACGATCAACCTCAGCTAAAATAGTACAGTGGTGCCCCGCAAGACGAATGCCTCGCAAGACGGAAAACTCGCTAGACTAAAGAGTTTTCCGTTTTGGAGGTGCTGCGCAAAACGAATCTCCTATGAGCTTGCTTCACAAGACGAAAATGTCTTGCGAGTTCCTGCGGGGTTTTTTCCTCCCCCCCTTTTTCTAAGCCACTAAGCCGCTTATCAGCTGATCCGATAAGCCGCTAAAAGCCGCTAATAGCGCTAATCCTCTAATCCGTCAATGGGCTTGCTTCGCAAGACGAAAAAACCGCTAGATGAAGAGAATCACAGAACGGATTCTTTTCATCTTGCGAGGCACCACTGTATTACAGAAATAACATTTTTCCAATTGTGTACAGTTGCGAGTCTGGATGTAATCTAATAGGTAGGACTAGGAGACCAGGCATTTCCAAGACTTCCCATGTGTCCTTGAGCAAGTTGCTACCTCTGCCTCATTTCCCTATCTATAAAATATTATGCTACACAACCATCAGAGTCAAATCCAAGGGGCCAAGGTTCCTTTGATGCCTCCAATAAAATATTCGAGGAGCATTGCCATTCAGATGGGGTGTGTCTGTTGTGTATTATGATCAGTTGTGTAGAGTGAGGCCTACCTCCCCCACCCCCAGTATTTTATTCAAGTTGGCACCCCTGAACTGTCTGCTTTTAGTTTCAGCTTACTTTATATACACATAAGATATACTCAGCGGAAAAAATACATTGTGGAACCTAGACCTGTTCAAGAGACAATCAGTGCATACTCTGGTGCATGAATGTGAACAGGGAGGGAAGTGGGATTTCAAGGGCAAGAGGATTTGTATGCATTTGTATGCATGTAGGATTGTTCTGATGCTCCAACGCCCTGCTTTTTTGCAGGCTTCCTGGCTATAATACAGAGTGCACTGTTCGCACACATGAAAAGCATGTTCACATGTCCAACTGAACATGTGTAGGTCAGGCCTGGAAACTGGCACTACAGTCGGATTCCCAACACCTGCTGTGCATGCTCCCTGCACACTGAAAGTCACATGAACAATGTTATTGCATGACATGTGTGGGTTTCGTTGACCTACAGTCATCTGTGCACCAAATGTCATTTCCTCAAATGGAAATTACACTTCTCCTAATGTCGCATTACAGTTCTCTAACCAACAACGCATACAAAAATGCATATATATTTTTGGGGGGGAGTTTGCATAAAACATATATTTTGGTGAAAATGACATACAGAAATGCACTATATTATTGAAAATTGGGGGGGGGAGTGATTGTGCATAATATGTGCTGACAATTTGGAAACTGGAAATGTGAAGAACTGAAGTTACAAGCAGAAAAATGGAGGGAATCCAAAAGTGGCAGATTCTTCCATCCCTGCAATGAATCAGACCAGCTCAGTGCTATGCATTGTTGCCATAGCAGCAGCTGTCCAAGGTCTTAGCTGAAGTTTCCCCACCCCCATCCTTTTAATCAGAGGTGTCAAGAACTGAACCTGGGACCTTTCTGCATATAAAACATGTGTTCTATCACTGAGTGAAGGTTTCTTCCAGTTTTGGAGAGAGTTAGCTAAGTGTTACTCAGACCAATAAAAATTAATGAGCATGACTAAGTTGATTTCAATGGGTCTACTCTGAACAAGAGTTAGTTGGCTACTACCCATAGTTGCCAGCAAAGCCACTGCCGGGACCTGGCAAGGAGGTGGGGTTGCAGGCTTCACGCCCACCCCACATGCGCGGGGGCTGGGTTGCAGCCCCCGCGAGAACGAGGGAATCCCAGCCGCGTCCTCCGCCCAGCCAGCCAATCAGGTCGCTGGGGGGGCATGGCCTGCCCTATTTAGGGCCGGCGCGGCCGGGGCTCGCCCTCTTTTCGCCGTGCCAGCCATCACGTTTTTCCACCCTCCCTCCCTTTAGGTAGGCTTCTGACTTTGCTATGGACTTTGGTCTGTCACCACAAGGGGCATGGTAGGAATTTTTCCCAATTGGCGATTTTCAGCCACTTGGTTTTTCGCCTACCTCGTAGCAACTCGTCACAACTCCTCAGCATTGGTGGTTAGGCATTGGTAAGGAGGGGTTAAGACGACGTGGGGGGAGGAAACGCCATCACCTCCCCCCCCAAAAGCGAAGTATGGTCCAATAAAGGACTCCAGGGCGTGGCCCTGTCCGAAGCCTATGGAGGTGTGGGCCTAAGGCACGCCCCGAGCGGTGACCTGGGGGAGCTCCTAGTTGACGTGCCTCAGCAGGACTCCCCCTTTATGGTGTTAACCCTTCCCAGTCTTCAGCAAACGGGCTGGAGCCAGATAGTCAATAGGACCAATGCCCAAGCCAATGCCTCTCATTCGTGAAATCAATAAAGTTGTGGCCTAATTCGCCCATTTAACCTTAATTCTGGTGTCCTGTGTCTTTATTTCTCCCTGGTGGGGGGCGGGAACTCGCCACGCAATGACATTGGTCATGTCACGTACTGGTGACCAGTAGTGGCGGGGCAGAGCCACCTTCCTGACACCTGTGTCACTGCTGCACACCTGGCTGGGACAGGGTAGCAGTAAGATTGGCACTACACAGACATGCTAGCAGAGCCAATCTTGCACTCTGTCTGGGGCATCCATGCAGCCACAATCTTGCTGCTACCCTGTTCCCTTTCCATCCAGCTAAGTTGAAGAAGTGCTGGGGTAACAGCTCCACAGCTTTGTTCCCACCACACTGGCCACTGCTGCTGCTCTCAGTGACACAATGAGAGTGTTAATGTTGATTCCCATGATGTACTGAAGAAGAGGCACTTATTGCCAATGATGCAGAAGGGTCAATGTAGTTGGCACCTTTCCTGACAAAATGATGTAGATATTGTCAGCTGCTGATTTACCACACAGGGATGCTGGTATGATTGATACTGTTAGAATTCCTGCTCCATGGTTGCAGTCATGGAATTTTTTTTTCTATCACATGACGGTGTGTGTTTTGACTCCACAAAGTGGGAAGTGACAGAAACAGGATGTTTGTGTTACTGTGTTCCGTGAAGTGGGACTATTGTCCTTTGTTCTTTCTGTCTTTGTTGCCTGATGCTAGAGAGAGAGGGAGCCATGTTGCAGTGCTCCGTGTGTGTTTATATGTAAATAAAGTAGATTAGCCAAAATGCTGGGTTGCTCAGGTCTGTTACGCAAGCTGCGCAAACTCTGTGGATCCCTAAGTGTGCCAATGTCTGTTGGCATCAGTCGCTGTGATGTTCGGGCAGAAGCAAGCTTTTGAAGCTCCCGAACGATCGACCAGGAGGGAGAAAACATGCCAGTTGGGCATGTGTCTCTGCCAGGGTCCTACTCGAGTGTAGACGCGCTCCTGACAGATACCACCACTGAAACCTTTTTTTGCCTTCTTTCTTGGCTTGTTTGCTGACCACTGGATGCCAATTACCTTACACCAGTAACTAACACAGCTCTATGTGTCCACAAACCCAGACTTCTTGCTTACCGGGGAGGAGAGCTGGCTAAAGAGCTGTCTGGCTGCTGAGTCACTGCTTATATAATACAAGTGGACCAGGTCTCACTTCGTAGGCAGTGAAAGATGAGGTGTTTCTGTTGTTTTACAGAAAGAAGATGTGATTTCAGAAGTAAAGCAGGCATTCTCTGAGTGCAAGGTGCTGGCCTTCATTTTATCACTGCAGTTTTGCAGATATGCTTGCCAAACATTTACCTAAGGAGGTCAATGAAGGAGATGAGCGAGACCTTGTCTATTTTTTTTTTCTTTTTAAATCCATCAAAGCTGCAGACAAGCCATCAGCTCCCTGCTCTTTACTCTCCCATGCTGCAGGACCTATCATTACCTGTCTTTTCTCAACAGGTGTCTGCCTTTTCTCAAGGCCAACTACTGATGCTGCAAAACATCTTTTTTTCAACAGGAAGCATCTTTGGAATTTTCTTTTTTGGAGCAGATACACTCTCTGATTGCACTCTTCCAGCTGGTTCAGCTTTGGCTATGACCACCATTTCAATATACCCTGATTTATTAAGAGCCTGGCATGGCAGCAGAATAAGCACCTGGCATTCATAAAGCAATGACTCACTACTTTTCCCTTCTGTGATCTTAGTCTTGTCCTTTGCCCCAAAGGCCTTCACACTGTTTCTTCTGAAATTCCTAACCTCAAATGACCAAAGAAGCCCCAAGACCGCCAGAGAACAAGTGGCTCACTGCCTACTGCAAGAGGGATGCAAGCATAGTGCACATTTCTACCACAAGGAAAAGGTCAAGCCAAGGTTTTGTAGCTGAGCAGATTATTATGTCTCACAGGGGGAGCAGGATGAGACAGCAAAGGAGGTTCTGGCATGCAAAATTTTGTGGATGCAAATATATAACTTTAGAGAGATGTAGACTGACAGACATAGACACACTATGGGTTGCTTCAGTGCTTTTTCACTAGAAAAATAGGTGCCGATACTCACCATGAAATTGTTACAGTAAGTGCCACACTTTTTAACAGCAAAAAGGTGCCCGTACCACATTCCCTTGAGTACCCCCTGAAAAAAAGCATTGGGTTGCATGCAGCTAAGAGCCTTCCTGTACTTCCTGCATTTATATAGTGGTAGAGTTGACGGATCCCCCCTACTCTCTCACTCTCTCTTTGCATTGCAACCACACGAGATGGTCATTATTCAGCTTGGATTCCAGAATAACATACTCAAATCTCCACTTTTCCTCCTACCAGGAAAAACAAATCAAACTTTTGTGAAAGATCCAGAATTTGTGTGGCATGCATATGAGCACCATCCCCTTTTCTGTGTTGAGGGGTTGAGGGGTTGGGGGCTAGTGGGCATAGTCTGGCAGGTGTCCGTTTCACCCCATTTCCCTCTGACAAGTGACAGTTCAGAAGATCTCAGTTCAGAGGAGAGTTGTGACAGAGAGAGGATGGTTCTGAGTCATGCCCCCCCCCCAAAAAATGGCCACATAAATATGCCAGCCCTGGAGCTGGGATAGTTAATTTCCACTCGCTGAAGTCAATGGAATGAAAATTAATAAAACTTTCTCCAGTTTCAAGGGGGGGGGGGAGCCATTCCCTCACACCTTCTGCCCTGACCAGAATGATCTCAGCAAGGCTTAAGTTGTGGCAGCTTCTGGGCCAGCAACTCTTCCCACCACCCTCTTCAAACCTCCATAGGAACACTCCATCTAATTCCAATAAACCGGACCAAGACAGCTAACTTAAATTAGCTGCCATACCTAAAAGACTTTGGTAAGAAAAGTCTTAACCTGATGCCTACATGGTAGTAAAGAAGGCTCCAGCTTGGACTTCCCTGGAAAGGCAGCTCCACAAACAAGATGCCACTCTGAGAAATGCCCTCTCTAGTCTTTGTTTTGACTGCAGGACAACCTATATTTTCTTGGGTTTGCTTTTTCAGGCATAGGAAGTAAGGTGTAGGGCACAGTCCTTCATTATTTTCTTTGGCATCTTAAGAAAATGCCACATATGTACAGTGGTACCTCGGGTTAAGTACTTAATTCGTTCCGGAGGTCTGTTCTTAACCTGAAACTGTTCTTAACCTGAAGCACCACTTTAGCTAATGGGGCCTCCTGCTGCTGCTGTGCCACCGGAGCACGATTTCTGTTCTCATCCTGAAGCAAAGTTCTTAACCTGAAGCACTATTTCTGGGTTAGCGGAGTCCGTAACCTGAAGCGTATGTACCACTGTATAAGATGGTTAAATAATGGTTAAATAATAGCCTGGAAAATTAAGAGATGGCTCAGTTTCTAAAAACACATCACTGAAATCCCATGCACTTCCAGGGGGCAACCCTCTGCAATGATCTCACATAGATTTTTTTAAATTATTTAATCACAGGAAGCACTTTTGCTGCTTCAGCAAATGGAAGCACAATGCATGATCCACAAGTCTGAAATCCCAGAGGCAAAGCAAGGACCAAGATGTTATAAAGAAGGTCCAGGCACTAGAGGAGCTGGACAACAAATCCAAGGATTCAAGCTCTAATGGATAGTGGGATCATTTTAAAATTTAATCTGGAATATCAATATTCCCAACGTCAGTCCTAGATCCCAGCCTCAGTAGTCAAACATTTTTGATTCAATTCCTTATTTGTAGGCTGCAGTGGAGGTATTTAAACTGCCTCTTGTCACATCAGTTTAAAACAAGATCTATTCTTATCACAATTGCCACCTTATGTCTCCAAAAAATGGGGCTCATGGGAGGCCTTTAGATAATGGTGACTGATACATGAACAGTACAATACAACACAATGAAGAAGCTGTTTGATGGATGAGCTGGAGGAATACTTGAAAAAGCACATTGTTCTTTATTGAAATTCCTCTCATTATGCATCTGAACAGTTGATCATGACAAAGACTCTTTATGAATATAAAGCACATGATAAGTAAGGCAGATGTTCAGGTCCTATTGTACTGTAATAGTTAGACTGGTTCACTATCTAGTTTAGATAATCATTTAGGATGTGTAAGCATTCTCCAAGATCCCAAATGGAGTTGTCAGACCCAAATAAGGAGTTATGTTCTTTCAATGGCTGTCTGATTCATGAAAATAGCTGTATTTTTAGTCACTAAATCAACAGATTTTAACTTCAAACTTTTTCAGCTGCTCTGATGTGAATCGAAGTGTAAGGTAGCCAAGGTGACAGTTACAGAATACAGAGGATGGACTATTCGGAATGTCACATTTACTGTAAATATGGTAGGTGTGTTCTGAATTGACGCCATGTTTTGTTAAGGATAGAAGTCTACATATCTGATTTCCCCCAAGTATATATTTACCCAAGTTTCCTATTGTTTCCAATTATCTTGTTCAAATGGCACCCCTGCTGCAATAAATAGAAAGGCTGTGATTGTCTGAATTACAGTGCTTATCAACTGCTTGTTCCAATTTTTCAAGCAGATTGAGGATGTATGGTTTCCGAAATGTGTTTGTAGATCATGTTGTGGTTTTATCCATGTATAAAGCATGACAACCTGGGTGTTTGCACTTGTTGATGTAAGCTACATAGCTGTAAATGATCCGTTCTCATGGTTGCAGTGCTTTTGAAGTAACTGTCCCCCAGAGATAAATACAGGTGATAGAACATTTGGATTCACAAGGATGTGATCCTGAATTGTAGATTGCTGGTTTAAGTACAGCTCTCACTAGTAATCTGTGTAGATTTTGAGGATGGTAGAATACCATAACAGGGTAAAAAGATAAAGGTAAAGGACCTCTGACAGTTAAGTCCAGTTGCGAACGACTCTGGGGTTGCGGCGCTCATCTCGCTTTACTGGCCGAGGGAGCCTACATTTGTCCACAGACAGTTTTTCTGGGTCATGTGGCCAGATCTGCTAAATAAATAAACGATTTTAGTGATTAGCCACATCCATCCAGAATAAATTTACCTGAAATGTTGTTTGATTAGGTAAAGGTAAAGGTAAAGGACCCAGGACGATTAAGTCCAGTCAAAGACGACTATGGGTTGCTGCACTCGTCTCGCTTTCCAGCCAAGGGAGTCAGTGTTTGTCCACAGACATCATTCCGAGTCATGAGGCCAGCATAACTAAACCACTTCTGGTGCAATGGAACACCGTGATGGAAGCCAGAGAGCACAGAAACGCCGTTTACCTTCCAACCACAGAGGTATCTATTTATCTACTTGCACTGGTGTGCTTTCGAACTGCTAGGTTGGCAGGAGCTGGGACAGAGAAATGGGAGCTCACTCTGTCGCAGGGATTCAAACCACCAACCTTCTGATCGGCAAGCCCCAGAGGCTCAGTGGTTTACACCGCAGCGCCACCAATGTCCCTGTTGTTTGATTATTATATCTATGTATGTGCTGATATAGGGTAGCAAGTTTTGCATTTGTATATATTTACATTGCTGTTTCAATATATATTTATATTGCTGTTTCACTCTATGAAGAAACCATGACAAGGCTAAGATGTATAGTTCACAAGCCTTCAACTGTTGGGTGAGGACCCTTTAGTGAGTTGCAGGCTGGTGCAAGCTGAGTTGCAAAGGGAATGGTACCACCATGAAAATATATGGTAAATGACTAAGAAATGGGTCCCCAAATACATGTTTAGGTTAAAAGTGGGTACTGGGTCTGAAAAGGTTGGAGATACTTGATATAGTTTCAACAACTATGAAGAGCAGTAAGAAAAAGTGTGTGTGTGTGTGTGTGTGTGTGTGTGTGTGTGTGTGTGTGTTTTGAAGGCAGAGTAGGATATCTGACAGCCAAAATACTGGTAGCTTAGAGATTATATATTGTGTGACAATGGGAAGCAACTTTTACAGTATGCAGGCTTTGTGAAATGGTCTTAACTATAACTAAATTATTAAAATCTGCACTGCCACTCATCTCCGTTAGGTGGCATTCTATACTCAGATTCATGTCCCTAAATCAGTTACTGGAAATGATTACTCTTAGCAGTGGCACCTTTATGGAGTATAATATGTGTTATATATTAGTGTGAATTTGAAGACTAGTGTTACACTCTAAAAATTTAATTTTAAATCACATTTCATTTGTCAAATAGGAGTTGCATTCCACATGCTTCTAAAATCCAGAATGCAAGCTAATGGTTAGCAACCAGAGGATTCTGCAGATTGACAGGACTGCTTATATCGCACGGCAACTTTTTCATCAGCCCACCCATATTATATAAATGTTTATTTACACATAGTAGTTTAGTTACTCAAAGCAGACTGTGAGAAAAAATATATGGTTAATAAGTGTTAATAAGTGTTAATAAGTGTGGGTGGGGGAGAAACTTGATTCAGTTCACCTTTAAAGGCAAATCTATCATATTTACCCTTCCTGAAACACTCTGGGAACCAAAGCATGGATACCATTTGAAATTCGCACATATTCGGATTTTTGCAATGCAGTTCTCGAACCAAATGATGTTTACAACAATTTATCTGCCAGGAGAAAACGTGGATAAAAATGAATGTGTTAGTGAAAGTAACATACAAAGTCCATTATATTCAGAGAAATTGCTAGTCAAACCTACATTTCCTGACCATAAATTTAAACAGTTTGTACAGAAATACAGACAGGCAAAAAGATACTCTTACATAGAATGAAGGCAGGTACTAGGAAACCATTCAGAACAGCAGCAGAGGCCTAAATGCGCAGCAGAAAAGCTGGAATACAAATGAGGCAGGGTTGCACACGAGTTCTGAAACAGTGAGATTAGGGAAATGAGAAAGGTAGAGCAAGGAAGGAGGGGTGAGATGTTAATATTTATCTGTCCTCCTGGAAGGGGTGTAAGGAGAAGCAGGTCTCCTGAATTTCATTGTGATCTGCAGGTGCACAGTCATAGCTAGGCTCAAGGTTCCTAGTAGAGGCCATATTGTTTATTTTGATGGGGGCACCCTTGACAGTTAAAGCAGAGCTAATTAATCTGTGTCTGCTTCATCCAGGGCAATCCAACCAGCCTTCCGCTTTCCTCTGACAAGGCTTACCCAAAGGAGCAGGCTTATGAAGCCATGTCCAATTCATTAGGATTACATGATCCATTATGCATCTTGGTTATTGTGGCGAAATCTCCCTAGGCAGCAGCTAGCGAGGAGAGGATATTTGGCAGGAGCCATCAGGACTCCCCATGGTGGGAGGATATGTTGTTTGGGCTACCGTAGTTTTCTGTGATTCCTCACACTAGCTGCTCAAAGCAAAGTAAAAATAAACACAGTCTTAGGGCACATGCAGAGTTTTAGTTGAACTGTGTTCCTTTGCAACTTTCCCTTTTCTGCAAAAATAATCTCCCTGAGTGATTTGATTTGATCTGATTTTCTATCTTTAGGCGAGAGAGAATTTGGAATTTTGTAATATGTATTTGCATGTGATGTTCAACCTGGCCCTTTCAGACTTGCACAATATTAAAAGGACTGTGCTTTCCAGTACATGAGGTTCTTATATAAACATCCATTGATAGCATTGAAAACAAGGCTTCCAATATTGTGTTGTGTATATGAGAAGAGCATGCTGGATCAGGCCAATGCCCAACTAGACCAGCATCCTGTTGGCCACCCAGATGTTTTTGGTAAACCTGCAAGCAGGACAAGAGCACTCTTCTGTGGTTTCCAGCAACTTGTATTCAGACACACTACTGCTTCTGACCATAGAAGCAGAACATAGACTTGTCCTCCATGAATTTGCCCAATCCTATTTTACAGCCATCCAAGTCGGTGGCCCTCAGTGCCTTCTGTGGGAGTAAGTTTCTTTTTCTGGTTGGCCTTTGTTGTTGTTCAGTCGTTTAGTCGTGTCCGACTCTTCGTGACCCCATGGACCAGAGCACGCCAGGCACTCCTGTCTTCCACTGCCTCCCCCAGTTTGGTCAAACTCATGCTGGTAGCTTCGAGAACACTGTCCAACCATCTCGTCCTCTGTTGCCCCTTCTCCTTGTGCCCAACATCAATCTTTCCCAACATCAGGGTCTTTTGCAGGGAGTCTTCTCTTCTCATAAGGTGGCCAAAGTATTGGAGCCTCAGCTTCAGGATCTGTCCTTCCAGTGAGCACTCAGGGCTGATTTCCTTGAGAATGGATAGGTTTGATCTTCTTGCAGTCCATGGGACTCTCAAGAGTCTCCTCCAGCACCATAAGTCAAAAGCATCAATTCTTCTGGTTGGCTTTAATTGATGAATAAATAATATTAGTTTTGTGTTACAAACATGATTTCAGTAGCTGACACTAGAGCAGTTTCTGGACAAGTATCTCATTGCTGTCACTATGACATGGCAAGAAGTGTGAGGAGTGATCAGGAGGAAATTCAGTGTGGCAAAGGAAGGCCACATTCTGACTGGTGAGCAGATGAGATGATTGCAGTCACACTACAGCCTGCACCCAGCTGCCACCGAGTAGCTGCCCACCCCCAGCTCAGAGTCACCAGGCTCTCCAATCTGTCTGGAGTGGTTATTGTCACATACAATTTTCCTGGGAAAGAAGTGCTCATTAGGAAAGGTCTCAGAGGAAGGCTGACCCTTGACTGTAATAATTGTGTATGTGGTAGAGCATGTTTTCAAACTCATTTTGCTGCAGTATTTTCAAGCTAGTTTGGAAACACTGAATGTGTGATTGAAATCGATGCACACTTCTGCACACCCATCAGAGTTTCTGAGGACCAAAACATCATATGCCCTTTAAAAAAACAGCTCCTGAAAATCAGGGACTAGGCTGGGGTAATTTCAGGCAAACATCTCAATCTTTGACGTTCAAGCCAAGTAACGTTTTCTCTTTAAGTTTTGGTGAGCACCAAAAAAGGAGAACACAATACAATACAATGCATATATCATATCTATCAAGGGTGAAACCCAAGATTTCTTATTGTCCAGAAGGTCCCTTCAAAGTGGCATACCCTTTCCTAGGTTTATTCATCCTGCTGTACTATTGAGCAGTGCTCATACCTAATTCATGTGGAAAATGAGGAATCGGTTTCCATATGAAGGTCAGAATATTCAAACTTGAATGAATCCCTGGATGTACAAACTTAAAATGAGATTTGTTACTCTATTAGTAATCGATAGAGCATTAAATATCACCAGCAAATATCAAATAACTACTGAGCTTATAATGCTTACTGGTACACAGCCTGACTAGTAAATGATGTCTAATGATGTATTTGCCATAAAAAAAATACAAGGATTTAAGCAGGGAGAGGCTTGCAGTCAAAAACCAGGAATGTTGTATGTGGGAAAGGATCATCCTGGACAGAAGACCCTGTATTTATGATGGAAGCAGCGAACAGGGGGAGTCTTCAGCCATTACTAGCAAAAGCAACTAATGCAGTACATTTGCACCTTGATTATATCTGCCTCAGCACTTGAAACAACTTGCCTTGTGACATGAATTGATTCAGAGGCCACTTCTCCCCAGTCCAAGCATTTATTAGCTGGCACAACAGCACAGAGTCAAGGTGTTTGGTTCTGCATGTAGCGCAAAGACTAGCTGTATGAAAGCAGAGTAAAAAAATGTTTTTTTTAATAAAGAAAAACAGTGCTTTGTATAACCAATAGTTAGTAAAGGGGACTCTAACCTTTCTGGGCCCAGAGGCACATTTGGAAATCTAAGAAAGTGTCATGGAAACCACAAAATACCCATTTAAGAAGTTAAGCTCAGGGCCCCCCTAAAATAAAAAGCAGATAAAACACTTTCGCAAATAATCACAGGCTAAAAATAAAACAGGCAACCTCAAAGCTCATTCTTAATTTAAGAAAAATTAGAGGGAGTGTGTTTCTGTGGTGCCATGTTGCCAGCTAGTGCCACACTGGCAGGGGCACACTTCGGTCTTTCAACATTCAACGGCACCCTGTGTGAGCCCAAAATTTGGCGCACCTACCTCTCACTATCCATTCTGCTCAATTCAGTACATCATAGTTGTGATGCCCTGTGGCACCCCTAGGCTCAGCGCCCAGTGTGTCAGAACTGGTTGTGCTGCCCTAAATCCACCTCTGACATTGGGGGCTCCAGTATTAGACACCTCCTGTATCTGATCTCAGTGCAATAGACCTAACCACTCATTCAACTTTTCCTGTCAAATCAATGAAACTTAAATATGGTTACCTTTAGCTAAATCATGCCCATCGCGACATATTTGGAAAGTCTTTTGTAAATCTCTTAAAACTGCATACTCAAATTTTGCATGATAGTTCCTGCGATTAAGGAGCAGTTTTTCATCTATGTTTGGTTTCAATGACAGACTCTTTTGAATCATCGTGGTGGACTGAATTTTTCGAAATGGCACCAATTTTTTAGTTTCTTAGAAATCCTAAGCAATGCTGGGTAAGAAGAGAACATAGAGCATTTCATGGATCTGGAGCTCACCCTATAGTAGCATTCAGGTTAATTCTACTTCTAGTTAGGGTTGCCAGGTCAGGAACATGCCAGACTTGAGATTTCAAGGACCAAACTTGAGACCTGGTGGCAGCCCTGGTGATGTCATGTGACCAGGACCTCAAGACGGAAGTAAATTGGGAGAGGAGAGAAGGGCAGACCCCTACAAAAATGTCTGTGCTGTAAGTTGCAACCAGCTCTTACTGGACTGAAGTTTGCAAACTGCATACACAGTCTTCCTACTAATTTTTTATTTTTTATTTTTTTGAAGGCACTCTTGCCCACCTGGAGAATCAAGCTCACCACCTGCCACAAGGGAGCCAGAAAGCCTGGAGATTTCAGGTCAGACCTTGAGGTCCAGCAACCCTGCTGATGGTTAAAACAAGAGACAATTACTGCAGTTGCCGTCATTTTGTGGGACAAAAGGAGTGAGTTTGTATCAAAAACTATGTCAGTCATCTAATCTAAACATATGTTATTCATTATGAGGAAATAGATACTTTCAAAATATTCTCCACATTGGCAGAGCAGAGAGGAATCTGGATTAATGGATTGGATTGCCCATTTCCAGAGTACCTGTCTCATATTGACTTGAATGTCATTAGGAAATTAGAAAACAAGAATAAATATGGAACTTCAGCTGGGAGACAAGGATGCACCCCTCCTCTCCTATTCATGAGTGAAACATGAGTTCTGGAGTTTGACAGGAAATTAGGGAATGCAATGGGGATGCAAAGCTTGTTAAGATTTTACTGAACATACCGGTACTTTAAAAAAAAGTTTGTCACTAACATTTGGCAGGCTAAGATTCATTTGATTGTCCTGATAGGCCTTGTTTTTAAAGGCTTACGGTGAAAATGTAGGCCGACAAAGAGATGTGAGAACAATATCAAAGTAATTATTAATCCATTTCTGGGAGATGGAACAAAAAGATTGCACAGGAATAAATACTGCCCTAGCATCTTACCACAGCTGCTGTAATTAGTTATGGATATGCCGGCTGATTAACCTCTGAATAGAGCAAGGCATAAAACATACAGTACTGTATATTACAAAAGAGGCTTCACAGTGTAGAAATAACTTAGTATCTAAGGAGTGTGAATGTGACTTCATGTCCCTTCATTTCAAAGCTGAAACATACAACCAACTAGAAGATTGACATGGACTGTTTTGTGGATTTTGCAAATATTTTGAAATTTTCATTTCAGGTGGGAAGGGGTCTTGCAAGACTGAATCCTCCAGGTTTTAAAAGCTTTGCCTCCTGAAGAAGAGGAGGAGGAGGAACTGTCATCAAGAAAAAAATATATGAGGGTGGATATTAACTGAATATTCAAATGCAGTAGCAGAAGGTATGATGGTGCAGCATCAACTCCCCTGGCAGCTGAGTCACTGCTGCTTACAAGGAAGAAGAGGAGGAGGCAGAGTTGGCACAGTGCAAACACACCAGCAGAGGCACCAGATTGACTTTGCTGGTATGTTTGCACTACACTGGCTTCCCCAGCACCTTGGCCCTACCCCTCTCAGTAAGCAGCAATTACTCAGCTATCAGGTCAGGTGAGCACAGCCATCCCATCATGCTGTCCACTACTCTTTGAATGCATCCCAACCCAAAATTATTCACCTCCCTGAGCTACAATTCCCACAGTTCCTTGTGTAAAGGGATTGCTTGTTAAACCAATGAGAGGAGAATAGGGGTCTCCTAACAGCACTCAGCCCTGTGTAGTGTTTTTTGTGTGAATTTGACCTTTGTTCAGGATTTTTGCTAATCACATTGGGATTGGGTGGTTGCAGAGACATTGGATACAACCCTGCTACTCTCTCCACGCTTTCGGTGAATGCATGGAGGGAGAAGGCTTGTTTGTACATTACACTGAGCACAGGTACAAGCTGTCTCTACGCATATACAAGCTTTGTGTGAAGGAGTGTACATTTGCTGATTTGTGCTATTCTGTACGTCGATGGTACACTCACTGAAAGTTTACACATGAATTATTTTACTTATGTACAGCTCAACTCTTTATGTAGCCAGGTACACAGATTGTTCACTCCTCAATAGAACATGCGACCACCCCTCATGGGAACAAGATTAATGTGAATTCAGGCAGGAAATCTGCCACATGTGAATGCTTAGATGGTGCAGTCTTTCCAGGGCTGCCTCATGCAGCCTTTCTGAAAGGCTGATCTGATTCTTTGTGGAGGAGAGCAGAATCATTTATCTGTTTGTGTCATGAGAGCTGTATAATACATTTATAAGTAGAAAGAGCGGGGAATTAAATCAACAGCAGTGGTCTGACTGGTATTCGGATTAATTTTAGTGAAGATTGATGGTTGTTAAATACTGAGGGGATGAAGAGCACTAGGAACACACAGAAGGTCCATAATATGTTCCCAACTCAGAAGGATCAACTCCATCTTAGTACTCTTTCAAGACTGCGAAAGTCTTACTAGTTTACTGTGCCCTGATGAACACAAAGCTCGCTAAAACAATGACCATGTTACTATTTCCTGCACGTTGAAAAAAAAAATTGAAGAAAGTACATTAATAATAGTGTTAGCTGTGCTCATTTATATAGGCATACAAAAACCCCAGCTGCATGGAGGTTTTACAATGGGGAAAACACGTATTTGGTTTGGAAAAGCTCAGCTTTGTTAGAAAAACATATCTCTAGCTCATGTGGCCACAGAGAAAATCTTCACAAATGTGACTATTGTGTGTGCCCAAAGCAACAATTCTGAAATGTAAGCAATCTGGACACTTGTTGTCAGGGACTGGTTGGACACAGAGGCATGATGGGAGGAACCAGCTGAGGAAGAAAGGTTCAGAGCCCAGGGAGTGGTGGTGGAATGAGGGAGAGGAGAAAGAAGACTGGGAAGAGGAGGTGTTGGAAGCTGGAGGGGTGACAGGGCTTAGTGAGCTGGGAGAGTCTGTGGCAGAGAGAAGCCCAGAATCAGAGGCAGAAGCTGAAGAGGGAGGAGGAAGACCAGGAGGTAGATCAGTCAGGCTGACGAAGTGTCTCCCCCTCCTGCTGTGAAAAGTTTTTTCCCCCTCCACACTTGTCTCCCAGAACCAGAAGAGGCATGTAAAGGGTGGAGAAGAGGTTGGTTTCATGCAGTCTTGAATTACTAATGGTTGCTACGTTTTTATGTTCTTCACTTGGTTAAATTTCATGGAAACTGCCTTGTATAAGGCAAGTAACAAAAGGAATAAATAACAGTAGGGTTTTTTTGCTGATTATGTGGTGGCAGGTAAGATGGCTATAAGCGCATTTATGTAGGGGAATATATGTATACAGTGGTACCTCTGGTTATGTACTTAATTCATTCCGGCGGTCCGCTCTTAACCTGAAACTGTTCTTAACCTGAAGCACCACTTTAGCTAATGGGGCCTCCTGCTGCTGCCATGCCGCCGCCACACAATTTCTGTTTTCATCCTGAAGCAAAGTTCTTAACCCGAGGTACTATTTCTGGGTTAGCGGCGTCTGTAACCTGAAGCATATGTAACCTGAGGTACCACTGTATTAAGTTCAATATTGCTTGCCTATCAATAGAAAATCCAAACTACATTGCACCTAGGAACAAAAGCTTTAACTAAAATAAGTACCAAGATCCTGGCACCATTATTAACAGCAGCTGATTGTGAAAATGGGAACACACTTTAAAGATCAATGAAGGGTAAAGTTATTCTCATTGACCACAAAGGGGAAGTGAAAATGAAGTGGGTATATTTACTGGGGGGGGGAGACGATGGGATTGCAGCTAAGAACATTGGAAGCTATCTTCTACTGTCAGACCATTGGTATGTCTACTAAGTATTGGTTACACTGACTGGCTTTGAGGATTTCAGATGGGAGCATCTCCTAGCCCTACCTGTAAATGCCAGAAATTAAAACTGGGACCTTCTGAATGTAAAGTAGATTCTCTACCAGTGACCTACAGCCTTTCACCTGTGTTCACTTAGGCTGAGGAACAGCAGAAACGCTGTCTTCACAGCTGTGCAGCAGACACGACAGTGTCACAACCACACATGGTGTGAAACAAGATCCTTGGAATTAAATCATGTCTACTGCTTTTTAGACTGCATTTAAACTTCCACCTGCCACAGAAAACATAACCCTCACTTCAGCACTTCCAGATTTACATGAATGTTTCAGAAGAATAAATGGCACTTATATGCCCATCATTAATTTTGATAGCAGCCTTGCCAGATTAATCAGAGAAGGTGGTTAATAACTCTTATGCATCATGGGATTTGCCTTGAAGCATCACATTTTTGAAGGAAGCCCTTTTAAAAAAGCTCATTTCAAGGCGTACAAATCAGCCACTGTGCTTTTTAAAGCATCCAAACCAAATTTCAAATACAGAACAGCAAGTAGCCACTGGGAGCTCTAAAGTAATATTTGATACCTAGGAAGCAGCCTTATACCAAGTCAGACTCTTGGGTTACATCCACACCAAGCATGTAAAGCACTCTTAGACCTCTTTGGTTCCGAGAGATGTTAGGAAACCTGTCCCAGAGCTACAATTCCCAGCTTCCTTGACCAATGACAGCTCCTAGGATTCTCTGGGGGAAGCCATGCTGTTAAAGTGGTAGACGAGTGCTTTAAATGCAAATAGTATGGATGTGACCTTGGTCCATCTAGCCCAGTGTTTTTCAACCTTTCTTGGGCAAAGGCACACTTGTTTCATGAAAAAAAATCACGAGGCACACCACCATTAGAAAATGTTAAAAAATTTAACTCTGTGCCTATATTGACTATATATAAAGTAATTCTCTTGAATAGGAATCAAATAAACACAAAGAAAGTATTTTATAATTACTTTATTATGAAATAGTAAGTAAACAGAAATATGAAAAATTATAAAATACTTTATTCAGTGTGCAACCTGGGCCTGTTTGGCTGAACACAAAGCTGATATTCTGGCTGGAATCGAAGAAAGACACACACGTAGCTCTTTATCAACAGCTCTCAGTCTCTCTCTGTATTTAGTTTTTATAGCAATCATGCTTGAAAAGCTCATCTCACACAGATATGTACAGTGGTGCCTCGCAAGACGAAAAGAATCCGTTCTGTGATTCTCTTCGTCTAGCGTTTTTTTCGTCTTGCGAAGCAAGCCCATTGACGGATTAGCGGATTAGCGCTATTAGCCCTATTAGCGGCTTTTAGCGGCTTATCTGCTGATCGGATCATCTGATAAGCGGCTTAGCGGCTTAGAAAAAGGGGGGAAGGGGAAAAAAACCAGCAGGAACTCGCAAGACATTGTCATCTTGCGAAGCAAGCCCATAGGAAATTCGTTTTGCGAAGCACCTCCAAAACGGAAAACTCTTTTGTCTAGCGAGTTTTCCGTCTTGCGAGGCATTCGTCTTGCGGGGCACCACTGTAGTGGAAAATGGGAGCAATGTCAAAATAGCTTTGTTTGCCAGAAGGGGGAACTCCTTGGCAGTATCCAACCAAAAACTGTCCAAAGGTAGATCAGCAAATCTTAGCTTGAAACCACAATTTTGTCTCAGTTCAGTTAGTTCCTCCTGCTCCTGTAAAGTCGTGTCCTTTCCACCAACTGATGCTGAGCTATAAGGGTCCCTAACCCAGTCAAGGCATTCAGTGGAGACTGAAGAGAAATAAAATGACAACTTCTCCGGTCCTCCTGGTGACTCGAGTCGTGACGTCTTCTCTCCGCTGCTGCGCACACTGTGCTCGGGTGGGAAGGAAGTCGGAAGATGATGTCCTACTGTGATAGGTCCAGGCTGGAGTCTGGACCAATCACAGCCCGAACATCAGAAAAGTGGAGGGTGTCCCCCTGAGGAGCGCCAATCTGTGCCCCTGCTGGCCGAGGGTGGGGTCAAAATCCCCACCCCACCCCATACCCAGGACACAGTCCGGCGCCCGCCTAGTGGGCGAAAATTTGAATTTTTTTTAATAAAAAAAAAATCTTTCGAATTTTTCAATTTTTCCCACAGCACACCAGGCAACATCTCGCGGCACACTAGTGTGCCGCGGAACAGTGGTTGAAAAAACACTGATCTAGCCTACTAGTGTCTAGTGCAGGACTAGAGAACCTGGGACCCACAACTGAGCTACCAAACAATCAGCAGCCAATGCTAGGCCAAGACAATGTGTTGCCTAAAGTGAAAGACCCCTTCATGGCTAGGATGAGTGTTTTTGGCACCATTCAGACACCAATTTCTATCCCCATCTATTGCTTTCACAGTGCTCCTTAAAGCAGGCTGCTGCAGGCCAAGGCCTTTCACATCACCTGGTACCTGAACCTCAAAAAAAGGGAAGGGGGGTTGAACCTCAGGTCTTCTGCATACACAGCAAATACTCTACCACGGAGCGTGTACCCTTGCCTCAAACCCTGTGTCAAGCTGTTTACTTTAAATTCATGGAGGATCCATCTATCAATAGCTACAAACCACGATGGCCTCCAGAGTTAATATTCTTCTGATGGAAACTGCAGTAGTGGACAGTTCCCTTGCACTTGGGTCTTGCTAGTGGGTCTCCCCACAGACCTCTAGTTGGCCACTGTGAGAACAGACCCTCCAAGTGTCCTTATTTTCCAGGGATGCCCCTGATTTAGAGAATTTGTCCCAGTTTCTGAATTGATCCTGGAATGTCCCACTTTACCTTAGGATGTCCCTATTTTCATTGGATAAATGTTGGAGGGTATGGAGTTATCCGACCCCCAAGCTGTCTGAAGGCAATCCTGTATAGGGAAGTTTTAAAATGTTTCATTATGTTTTTATATATGTTGGAAGCTGCCCAGAGTGGCTGGGGCAACCCAGTAAGATGTGTGGGGTATAAATAGTGAAATTATCATTATGGAATGGGACGTCCCTATTTTCATTGGAGAAATGATGGAGCGCATGTGAGAACGGGATGCTGGGCAAGATGGGCTATTGGCCTGATTGAGTAGACTTTTCTTATGGTCATTATTTTCATGAACAGGATGAAAAAACCTTACCCATCCACTCAAAAATGAATGAGCCCACCCCACATGCTCACTCTTGCCACTTCACTGACAGCACCGGCTTATAAAAGTCCAGTGCCCTGATCCAAAAGCAGATCTCTTTCCCACACAAGGAAAAATCCTATGCACATTTACTCAGGAGAAAATTCAGTGTCACCATTAGGAAATGAAAGGGGGAAGAAAAGGGTCAGATGACATTTCAAAGGGAGAGCGTTGTCCCTCACGTTAAGATTTCTAAAGAGGAAATAAAGGTATACTTCACATTTGTTCTCCTATCCTGAACATTTTCTCCTTCCCAACACTGCCTCTGAAGTAAATCCTATTTATTTTGGCATTAACTTACAAGTTAGCATGCTTTGGAAGTTCAGCATATGTGTTGGTTGTAAGTTATATATTTGTAAAGGGCCTTTCCTCTCATTCGGGATAGATTTTCTGAAAATCTTGATGCTGAGCTAATCCACAATTTTTTAAAATTTTAATCAGGGTTTGCCTGATTCACAGCTCTCACTCTTTAGCACAGCAATAACAAATCATCCCTGCTTAACATGAGCAGAATCACAGAACAGAAAGCCATTCACACCTTTTAAAGTGCCTTGTGAAACAAATACCCAACATTGTTACACTTTGCACAAACACTTAAATTTCCCATCTCCCAGGGTTTTGCATCACTTACTTTCTTTTTGTACTGATTCTGCAAATGCATTTAAAAAGCAAAGATAGTAAATCTCATCTTTCAGCACAAAAGGTGACAGGTTTGTAGAACAATTTATTGTCCAGTGAATAGTCCGGCTCAGCAGTCTTGGTTTTTGCACACAGTGACCTCTCTAGAAATCAAACAGAAGGAATTTTGCTTTTATCACAATGGCCAGTTTATGTTAGAAATTCTTAGAAAGAACCATAAAGCTCTCCTCCTCCCATTCCAATGTTTATGGTCTTTTCTGCAAGGTTTGAAAGCCAACAGAGGACATCAAAAGTCTGCCTACCCAAAACCAACAGTAAATTTTAAGAGGGGTCTTTGTAAAATGCTAAAGCAAAACACCTAGGGCTGGATCCAGATGGGAATTTAGTTGAACTTAGACCCCATCAATATCAACAGGAAAAGTTAGTCATGACTAAGTTTGATTTTCAGCAGGGGCCTAGTTCAGCTAACTTCTCATGTGGATCCAATCCCCATTTTTTAAAAATGGCTTTTACACAAATAAAAACTTAAAAGGAAAAATCACTTTATAGCTAGGGGCTGGAAAAAGAATGTAGGGTGGGCTCGTTTCAACTATCAAGATGGAGAACATTTCACAATTTTATTTTCCCTGAAAGCAAGAATAAGGAATGAAAAGAAAATAGTTTCTAGTTTGCGTGTTTTACTTGTTTTTAAAGGAGTCTCTAGCCAGACTGAGGATGGAAGACAACAAATCCTGACAAACATGGTGTCAAAGGAAGTGCAAGGACCACACTGGGCCAACACCTTCTGCAATCTGAACTTTCCCGTTGGATTTGCATTTGGCCTTACTGTATGCTAGCATCCATTATTAGCATGCATCTAACATGTGCCGGCATTTATCTGCACTGGAAGCATTTATAAATGCTGCTGCGGTGAAATGTCTGCTGTTATTTGGATGGAGGGCAGATGGAAGGTGGGGGCACAATTTTAATGGAGCATGGAGGCAGCAATTGTTCTTTACACTAGGAGACGGGAGAGAGATTGAAGGCTCTTCCACAGCATCCCTGATCCACACAAAACTGCTTCCCCAAAAGCAGCAATCTTTTCCCCTGCCACCCAGCTGATGGCTGATCAGCTGGGCAGTGGGGCAAAGGAGAGGCATTTCCCAGGGTCTGGCAGGCTGAGAGTTGCATTTAGTTTGTGGGTTCCCTACCCCTTATATATATAGGTCACATTATATATTTTGAGCTCCAAATGGAGGCAGTACACACACTCTCATTTACTGTGCATCCATTGAAACAGAGTTGTTGGAATCCAAAACTAAGAATTTGTCAAAAATGTATAACTTGCTGTTGAAATGGAATACGCAGGATGAAACAGTAAAATCAGCTATGATTAAGTGGGCTCAAGATATGAAATATTTACGGCATGTAATGCCTTGAAAGAAAATATTATGAAAATGATATATAGGTGGTACATGACCCCAGTCAAGCTTGCAAAGATTTACCATTTGCCTGATAACAAATGTTGGAAATGTAAAGAAACTGAAGGTACTTTTTTTCACCTTTGGTGGACGTGCCCAAAGATTAAGGCTTTCTGGGAAATGATATATAATGAAATGAAAAAGGTACTTAAATATACTTTCCATAAGAAACCAGAGGCTTTTCTCTTGGGCATTGTTGGCCAATTGGTGTCAAAGAAAGATAGAACATTTTTCATGTATGCCACAACAGCAGCAAGAATACTTATCGCAAAGTATTGGAAGACGGAAGAGCTACCCACCTTGGAAGAATGGCAGATGAAGGTGATAGACTGTATGGGACTGGCAGAAATGACCGGCAGAATCCGAGACCAGGGAAAAGAGGCGGTGGAAGAAGATTGGAAAAAATTTAAGAATTATCTTAAGAAACACTGTAAAATTAATGAGTACTAGAATGGCGCTGGTTTTATAAATTTAGGGGTTTACAGCTGTAAAGATTAAGACTAAAAAGAAGAAAGGAGGTTATAAATTTGAGAAGATTGAGAGTAAGAATTTGCTGAAAAAAAGTTTGAAATTAGAATGCAGTAAGGGGAGGTATGGGGGAGTCTGGGAAATAAGTTATATGAGAATAAGGATCTGAAATTATACATGTTTTTGTTTAGTTTTGCGTTTGTTTGTTTGTGTTGTTGTGTTTGTTAAAAAATTTTGTGAAAACAGAATAAAAAATTTATAAAAAAAAATAAATACTGTGCATCCAGTGCACTCACCCAGCTAGTTTAGATGCGGCGTAAACACAACATCAGCCTCAATCTATCCTGTATCTATTCCTGTTGTTTTTTAAGGAAATACTGTGTTTTGGTGCAGTTTTCCCCAAACCAGAATGGCCCAGCTGCGCTTTAAGCCAGTAACGTGTTCAAAGACAGAGAAAATGGGTCCTCCAGTCACTTTGGCTTCACCCATTCCTAGTTTCAGCCTGGACAGATTAATCCCAAGGAAATGCAGCTTTTGACAGAAATGCCCCCCCCCAAAAAAAAATCCCAAACATTTGTTGTTATTGTTTGGTCATTTAGTTGTGTCTGACTCTTCGTGACCCCATGGACCAGAGCACGCCAGGCACCCCTGTCTTCCACTGCCTCCCGCAGTTTGGTCAAACTCATGTTAGTAGCTTCGAGAACACTGTCCAGCCACCTCGTCCTCTGTCGTCCCCTTCTCCTTGTGCCCTCCATCTTTCCCAACATCAGGGTCTTTTCCAAGGAGTCTTCTCTTCTCATGAGGTGGCCAAAGTATTGGAGCCTCAGCTTCAGGATCTGTCCTTCCAGTGAGCACTCAGGGCTGATTTCCTTCAGAATGGATAGGTTTGATCTTCTTGCAGTCCATGGGACTCTCAAGAGTCTCCTCCAGCACCATAATTCAAAAGCATCAATTCTTCGGCGATCAGCCTTCTTTGTGGTCCAACTCTCACTTCCATACATCCCTACTGGGAAAACCATAGCTTTAACTATACGGACCTTTGTTGGCAAGGTGTGTGGCTTCACATGGCCAAGTGTGGCTTCAAATTTTCATAAATAAGTTTGAAAACATTTAATGCATAAATGGAGACTGACATCAACCCTGATCTAGTGTGGCTGGCTAAAGAGCAATTTCATGTGGTAGATTTCTGTTTCCCTGTATTATACTTCTAGAGTTCTCTCCATCTGCTGGCCAAAAGTGATGTGTGGAGATTTTTCCTGGATTTCTGCAGTATTTGTTTAGAGGAAAGCTGAGTAGTCAGAAATCAGACGGGAAATTTACTACAGAATCTTTAAAATGTTGACAGACCAATAACTTTGAAAGAGGTGTGTATGTGTGTGTGTATGTTTATAAGGCCATGGCAACTTGTAATACATTTTCACTCTTCAGCTTGCCTCCCAGCACCATAAACCCCAACAGTAGCTTAGCTATTGGTGAGCAGAACAGTTTCTTCCTCCTGACTCACTCTGATTTATGGGAATGATGTGCCATCAGCCTCTGATTACTCATGTGAGACAGGCCGGGCGTCTTGATGGTGTGTGGCGGCAGATGGTGGCAACTGAATGGTAAAAACCTGATGACACAGACATTATTGTGGAATAGCTGACTGCACTGAGCGCTTTAGCTTCACAAGCTAAACTCAAGGGCACTCTGGTCTGCAGAGTACCAAAGTAAATTACCAACAGCACTTTTTCTGCTGAGGTCTGGATCTACTGTAGTTATGCACTGGTTCTTAGGTATATTAGAATTTAGATCATCAAGGTTGTCCAAGCTTACCATCCTGAGAACCAAATGAGTTAAAAACAAAAAAAGTCATAAGATCATGGATGCAAAACTGCAGTCAGTCACTTCTACTTGCAGTGCTCAAGCATTCCAAAGGAGAAGACAATGTACTTCTAAACGGGCTGAAGCTATTTCATTCATTTATTTTATTTATTAAATTTCTATATCGTCCACCATCTGAGGATTACAGGAAGGGTTACAACATGGGTAGGCAAACTAAGGCCCAGGGGCCGGATCCGGCCCAATCGCCTTCTAAATCCAGCCTGCGGACAGTCCAGGAATCAGCGTGTTTCTACATGAGTAGAATGTGTGCTTTTGTTTAAAATGCATCTCTGGGTTATTTGTGGGGCACAAGAATTCATTCATATATATTCCCCCCCAATATAGTCTGCCCCCCCACAAGGTCTGAGGGACAGTGGACTGGCCCCCTGCTGAAAAAGTTTGCTGACCCCTGGGTTACAACATAGGAACACAGAACTATGTAAGGCCATGTAGTGCAGCAATAAAACTGCAAGCACATTTTGCAAAGCTAAGCAGAGTCCAGTAAGGTTTCAAATTGGATGGGAGACCGCTTGATGAGATTTCTGCATTGCAGGGGGTTGGAGTAGATGACCCTCAAGGATTCCTTCCAACTATGATTCATTTCCCTCACTTGGTGTTTCCCTGTTGGAGGCATTTGGAAAGTGTGAAGATGAAGTACATTTACACTGGGAGCTGATCACAGTTTTCCTACTGAGACTATCACTGTATATATGCCACTAAATGCACTACTTGAGGCAGATCATCACCATTCATGTAATGGTGTCATAAGGCTTTAAATGTATGATGTGACTGTGGCTTCAATCCTAACGGTTCTTCACTGAGAAACTACTGGCACTGTTGGCCACAGGAGTCAGCACCTGCTGACACTTTACTGAGAAGCTGCAAAGATTTGGCTTACGTGACCTATTTGAGTTGCCTATTTGACCTGAACTACTTTTGGGTTACATGTTCCTTCCATCAAGATACATTGCTAGATTCGAGAATCTGTCATTTTCTGCTCTTCTCTAAACTTCTAAGTATTTTCCCTATGCCTTCCTTTCTATGTGCATAACATTGTGAATAAAAAAAACATATCACTGTGATCCCTGCATTATTCCTATTCTTATGATTTTATTCCTGCATCATTCTTATTCCTCTTCCTCTTTTGCTCTTCCATGGACCCTTCTTGCTTCTAGGGGGAGACACTCTTTTTCTTGTTTATTACTCGCCCTTGCACACACACTGTCTCTCTCCTAAGGATGAAGGATTTATTTGGTACACTTTTTGCAACATACTAAACCAATTCAACAGTTCCAAGTTTGTTTGTGGAATAGAACACAGCTCCCAAACAGATCACTTCTCTAGATTTTGCAATGCAGTTTTCATCACAAAACACTGCACAGAAAATACATATTTTGTGGTAAAATGTGTGCGCAAAATGCTGTTTTACAGGAAATATCTGTGAAAGACATTGAGATTATTTTTCTGGGGATTCTAGAGTAGATTTGAGGTGGTCAGTCCAACTCTAGTATCACTTTCTTACTTCCAGATGACGTCCTGAGATGATAAGTGAAGCTGCTGATGAGTTTCAAAATACCTTCTGCCAGCCATACAATTCTGCTTCCTTTGTACATCATTGTGCAGTATCAGCTGATGTGAAGTTAATAAATTTTCCTGGCAATGGTGATTTCTAAGAAGAGATCAGCCTACTTTCAACAGTGGAAGAATGTTATTTCCAATCATCGCATGACTTACATGAACTATGGAAAATCATGATGACTCTGATTTAGCTCAAAATGCTCATTATTACATATTCTTACCACTTTGACACAGGCTGACAATAATAATGTACAGCAGTTGAGCACATGATTTGTATGCAGAATGTCCCAGGTTCAGTCCTTGACATCTCCAGGTAGGGCTGGAAAGGTTGCCCATCTAAGAGAAGGAAAACTCGGATCCCAAATCTCCATTGCCTTGCTCACCTTTTTGGGTGGGCGGTGTTGTGGTTAGGCATCCAGGCCCCTGCAGTGATCTGGCATGGGGGTAGGGAGTTGAAACCCCCCTCATGCCGTCCCGGCTGCATTGCCAGTGCTGGGCGGGGCTATGCCCAGTGTGGCCCCACTGGCCAATCAGTGCCAGTAGGGGGCACTGCAGCCAGGGGGACCTCCTCTGCTGTGGGGTGTGGATCCTGTCCAATGCCCAGACATGGGCTAGGGCCATGCCCCGACCCCAACAGGGATCCCTCGGGTTGCCCCTATTTGATGTACGTCATATTGGTGGTTTACCCTTCGATGGACTACCTGCAGATGGGCGGGAGTCGAGATATAGCCTAGCTTTACCCAATGCCTTAGCCAAACCGCTCACATCTGTAACCAATAAAGTTGTGGCTTATTTGAACCATAAACCTAAATACTTGTGTCTGTGTGTTTATTAATCACTAGGGAACTGCGGGTCACAGTGCCTTGGCACGCAAGGAAAGGCTAAGGAGTGAACCCTACACAAACCCAGAGTGGAGTCTCTAAGATGGTTAGAAAGTGCCTTGTACACCTCCTTCTAGCAACCCCTGCTTTCCTTTGCTTTGCATCACATCAGTGAGGCTGGGGGGCGTGTCTTATCATCTGGGCAGCCCAGGGCCTCCATACACACTGCCCAGGCTTGCACCCCATGGAGGTCACTTCAGTGCTGCTAAGATAGTGGTTTTACTTCACCCCTGGAGATTCACTCCTTTGTCTCTCAAGACAGATGGATACCAACAACGCCTTCAAAAATACAAAGGCCATCATTTCACAACTCTATTTCTCCCCCTACCCCTTGATCAGCATATTATTTCATGAAAGACCACCTTTTATATCATGCTTACTTAACCTCTGCATTAAACAGGCTGCAAATTCATGACAGTGGGAAGAAGCAGCAATTTTATGGTGCAATAGCCTAATTAAGTTAGGCAGAGGGATTGGCTTGGTATTATGTGTTTTCTTCCTGAGAGCATTTTCTTATACTCTAGCCTCTGACCCATAAAATGCAAAAAGATAACTGCCCAGGAAAGGATAATAACAGTATGCTATGAGAATTAGAATGTTTAAAGAATAACTTAGCTAGCCAAATTATTGAAGAGCAATTTTAAAATAGGCATCATAACTGGTCTCGAGATTAATAGGGAAAAGCAACAGGGGAGGGAGATGGAGACGTTTTTCACTCTGTCAACATTAGAAATGAAGCTCTAATCTCTGAATTCTGCAGATAAGCTGGTGCAGTCTTAACAGCACAGAGCAATGTGTGTTCTGGTAGCTTGAAACCCATCAAACACAATGTTGTAAAACTCAATTAGCAGCAGCATCTGCTTATTGCTTTGTCATTATCAGCAAGTGCTTTGCATTATCCACACACTGCTCAAAGAAGAAACTTCTCAAAGGTCTACCCAATGCAGAGCAGAAGGCTCTCCTTTACACTAAGAATTTCATCCTGAAATTTTCAGGCAATTGTTTGGCTCCAAAATCATCCATCTGTGAATGGAAGGAGTTTCATCCATCTGAGGAAGCCTCTGTCCTTTCAAATAAGGGAATCTTTGGGTCCAACCCATAGAACATTCTCTTTTGCATGAAACACAAGACTGTGTTTCATTACATATTCATAGTTGTTGTTGTTGCTGCTGCTGTTATTAATTAACCACCAACCACCCTTAGGTCCCACGGCAGGTTACAACATTAAAACACAATAGCTACAGCTAGTCTGACATGGTGTTTTTTTTAAAATAATATTTATTAAGGTTTCAAAAGGTACAAAAGACAAAACAGAAAAACAAAGAAAAACACAAAAAACAAAAAAAGGTTCTACCTTTTAAGTCTCATTTTCAGTAACTTCTTTTCATGACTTCCCCACACCTCCCCTTCTTGTATTCCAGCTCCAATTATTTGTTCAAACAAGTTTTTATCCTTAGTGTCTTAACCATATTTTGTTAATATACTTCTTTGTAATAGGTTTAACCCTTAGTTCATTATTGTATTTAGTTCAGTTTATTCAGCAACTTTTAAAATATATACCTTAATCATATGTAAAAAACAAGAAAAAACAAGAGAGAAAATACTTTTCCTAAGGTTGACCCTAATTCCCATCCACAAATTCCTCATTCTTATAATGATAAACAACATAAAATTTTTACACTGCAAAATAAAGATCAGGCCCCTTTTGGACTTCCAAACCCCACCCTTCTCTCCCCGGTTTCAATCCCAAACCAAAATCCATTAGTCCATCTTTTTAGCCTGGTGACCTTACGTCCGAGGCTCTCAAGTCTCTCTCAGTCCCTTTCAGCCGGCTTCTTTGGAGGTCTCTTATGATTAACACCCAAACTCGAAGATGTACTTTCTCAGTACTGACCATGATTGTTCCAGCCAGGCCTACTTGTTTAAAGGTGGAGCTCCAACTCTGTTTCTTAAATCTATATGTCCCAGATAGTCCAGCTTTCACCTTGGTCGAGCTTGAAGTCATCTTGACAGGACCCCGGCTCTCATTTGTCTTCTATAGCATTTCGGCCACCCCTCCTTTCTGCTCCTCCTGTTCAGCAAGTGTCTTTTCCTCCTCTTCAATCTTTGGTTTCTTTTCTTGTCCAGCTGCCTGTGTTTTGAACATCAAGTCCTTTTCCAACTCAGTAGATATATTTTCTGTTGACTTCGGTTTTGTAGGACTTGTAGACAAAACATGGCCTTGCTCATACATCTTTCGCAGCTTTCCCATGAGAAAGACAAGCTCTTGCAGGTCAGCTCGTATTTTCCGACCTATTTCCATTCTTGTAATGTCCGTGAATCCCCTCTAGAGGGATTCTGGTTACTTAATATTCCTTTCACTTCCGATCCAAAAGTCAAATTTATTTGTATCAATCTTTCTTTATTTTCAATACTTTGTAGCAATATAACCGGCTAAAGCTAAAGCTTTCAGTTTTTCCCGACTTTGACAGCTAATTTGACAGCTGTCAAAAGTTTTCTGTAAATCCTCAGCAGGCTCTTTTCACGGGTTACTCCCGGACTCGAGAAAAGTGGTACTTGATCTAAACAAATAGACTCTTGTCCTCCAGCACAATAACTTAGACTTTTAAATCCGTGGAATTAATATCTTTTGTCCAATCACGGGGGGAAAAAACAGCTCTTCTCGCAACCTTAGTTGGCAGATCCTTGCTTTAGACTGTTTACAATGGGGGGGGGAGACGGACTTCCTCTTTTCACCTCCCCCGCTCGTACCAAATCCGCAAACGAAATAATTTTAATCCAATTTCCAAATTACTCACGGGTTGTTGTTCTTGATTTTAAGTCCGAATTTTAGAAGGAAGAAGTCAGCGCTCTCCGACAAATGGCATGCGGCTTCGCTCGGCAGGGGAAGCAGAAGACTCACAGCACCACGCCACTCCCCGTCACCCGTTCCGTAGCCTTTAAAAAGGCTCCTTCACAGGTCAGGAGGGCGCTAACGGTGCCCGCCGAGTCACCATGTCCACGGGCATCCGCGCCCGTGGTTTTTAAGGGTCCCCGTGTCGCCGGCACGGCAAGACCCGGCCCCTGTCAAGCAGATTCCCTCCAGAGCTCGGAGGGAATCCGCCATTTGCTGATCGTGCTAACCCGGAAGTCTCTCCTACTCTGACATGGTTTGACTGGACTTAACCATCCAGGGGTCCTTTACTTTTACCTGTTGCCTATCAACACAAAAAAAAATATAGGAAGTATCTTCTGTGAGGCAGGATGGGGCTTGTGCTATCACATTTGTTGTGAAATGTCTATTGATTGTATTTAATTTGTACCATTGACAGGCATCATTGGTTCCTATCGAAAGCTAGTTGTTAGTTTTGTCCTCACAAGGTTTTCTTCACAGAATATATTCATTACAGAGACAATACTCAACATTAAAATGTTGAAAACAAAGAATACAATGAAGAAACCAAATAAATGCATCTAACTGGCAGTGCAAAGACATTGAGATTGCAATTCTATACATACAGTGGTACCTCGGGTTAAGTACTTAATTCATTCCGGAGGTCTGTACTTAACCTGAAACTGTATTTAACCTGAAGCACCACTTTAGCTAATGGGGCCTCCTGCTGCTGCCACGCCGCCGGAGCCCGATTTCTGTTCTCATCCTGAAGCAAAGTTCTTAACCTGAAGCACTATTTCTGGGTTAGCAGAGTCTGTAACCTGAAGCGTATGTAACCTGAAGCGAATGTAACCTGAGGTACCACTGTACTTACTTAGTTATATTGAACTCAGTTGGGTTTACTTCTGAGTAGAAATGTGTAGGATTGCACAGTAAAATATATTTCCTACTGACCCTTAAATTAATTCTAGAAATAGATGAGTGCCTACCACTCCTTTCAGAATTATTATTCATCGTCCTCCCATTTTTGACCCAAATCATTTGTCGTTTTTTGTTCAGTCTGACACAGACCATGCTTTCCATAGAATGTCTATTTTTGGTGGGGACATCTGTTGTTTTCTATCTACCCACAATTTCTATTTTTACCAATGATATTAGACTCAAAGGCAGTTCAGCAATCTTCTTAGCTATGAGATCCATAATGTTCAATTCCTAATATACTACTTCCACCTATCCACATTCATCTTCTTATCACCGCTAACCTGTTTTCCACAATTTGCCCCGATCTACACACCTCATCATTATCCCAGGTACTTTGCCACTGCTCCCCACAAATGAAGTTAATGAGCTCTCAATGCATCAGAAGGCCATAGCAATACAATAAAAGCTGCAACTATTATGCCATGCGTGATGGAAAAGTTTGTTTTTGCTGGGCAGGCTGAGTCCCCATGTGTTTTCTTTTTCTTTTTCCCTTCCAGCAAATGGTTAATGTACGGCAGCCTCTGATTGGTCAAGGTTCCAGGAGGGGGAGTTGAAAAGGAGAGGATTTGGAGAGACAGTTAGTTAGTTGAGGGAGTAGTTTTTGGAGTAGGTTGGGATTGAGGATGGGAGATAGATAGGGAGATAGGGAGTGCGAGGAGAGAGAGTTGGTTCTGGGTAGAAACATCCACTCTGAGGAAAATATCACAAGCTAGAGAAGGAGTCTCTGAGCTTAGTGTGAAGGACAGTGTGTGGTGTCCTGTAAGAGTAATTAGGCCAGGAATTAACTAGGAGGCTGAGGCTGAGACAGGAGAAGTAGAAGGTGTAAAAAGACAGTCTACTTAGGTCTCATTCCAGTCAGGAGGGGAGAGATTCTTCTAGAAAGAGAAGACTACCAAACCAGTGATCCATTGGGTCTGTTACTTGGAGTACCTCAGGAATAGGGTTGTCTAACGGGTGTGTAACTGACAGAAAATACCACCTTGTTTAATTATTAAGTTAAGAACCAAAGTATTAAATGGTAACTGCTGTGCAACAACTGAGAAAGCACTGAAGTGAAATAACATTACAATCTGAAGTATCCTATGTTTTACCCACTTGTGTCATAAACTTCCTTTGTTAAATAAAATAGTTATTTTTATTTTGATCAAATCCTGCCTGAGACCCCAAATTATTAAGTTTTACCTCACACAAGTCCCCCACAAGATAATCTAAGGTAGTCTGTGGGAATTCATGGGATTGGTGTTCTGCGAGGTGGGTGCACTATTTAAGTGAGGGCAGACCCAACGGTGCCAAGGGGAAAAGTGTCATTGCACCATCACACCATGCAAGGAACATTAAAGAAAACAAAAACTAATTTTATTTGCATAAATTGACTTCCAGCTGTTTTGGACTACTATTCCATGCTGGCCAGGTCTGATAGGACTTTTAAACTAAAAGATCTGGAGCACACCAAGGTGAAGAAGGCTATTTTATGGGCTTTGGATTGTACTTCTGATTTAATTCTGCACGGACTGGGAAATGGCTGTTGCAGTATACCCTGTTCTTTTGTAATGCCTGTGCTCTTATTTATTTTGATAACCTATATACTGTTTATCAACCATCTTCTCTAAAAGACATACAAGTAGTTTCATATGAACAGTGGCGTAGCGTGGGTTGTCAGCACCCGGGGCAAGGCAAGTAATTTGCGCCCCCTAACCCATGGATTTGCGCCCCCTAACCCTAACCCCCAGATGTTGCGCCCGGTGCGGCCGGCCCCCCTGCACCCCCCACACTACGCCACTGCATATGAAAGGTAAAAGTTGGTTAAAAACTATAAAATCACAAGTGACTCAAAATCCCTGCTAGAATACAATTAAAAAGTATTCAACTGGTGCTTCAAGTTTAACAAGAAAGGGGCTCATCTAATCTCAGCTGGAAGGAACTTGCATAAAATTGGTCCCTGGTGGATGTAAGCCATGCATCTGAGTCAGGAGGGACCACAAGCAAGGACACCCGAGAAGACCTCAGCAACTGGGCTCCAAAAGGAGCACAACAAGCTAGAGATTGTGCTACATTTCTTATTAAACACTTCATGTTATTACTATATGAGAAAATCATTGTGAGTCTATTGAAAATGAAATTAACTTAGAAAATAAGACTCACAAGAAATCTATATGCTAGTTTTTTTAAAATGCTTGGATGCACATTATTGCTGTACTACAAAAAGCTTCAGTAGCTATATGAAGTAGGGGTTGGTGTCATAGGATCTTTATTTATGGTACAGTCATACCTCGGGTTACGAACACTGTGGGTTGCGCGTTTTTGGGTTGTGGACCGCACCGAACCTGGAAGTACTGAAAGGGGTTACTTTCGGGTTTTGGCGCTCATGCATGCGCAGAAGCATTGAATTGCGTCATGCGCATGTGCAGACATGGCGCTTCAGGCTGCAAACGCTGCAGGTTGCGAACGTGCCTCCTGCACGGATCATGTTCACAACCTGAGGTATGACTGTATTCTAGTGACCATTCCTTCCACAATGTGGGGAAGTGGTATCCAGACTTCAAAGTCTGGCAGTCTCTTTGATTATATTTTTTCCCCAAAAGTTTTTCCCCGCTGGTGATTCTATTAATAATAGGTGTTTCTGCATCCAAGAAATATGTTTCATAGATTTCAAAATATTTTGACATCTGCAATTCATTCAAAAGGCAAAGCTGTTTGGCACTACAGAAACATGATTGTTGGTGGCCATACATATGAATCCATTCATCCTATCTTGTAAAAACCATGAATCTCTGAAAAGAGAATTACTGTAAAGTTACAATCCTACACCTTCTTACCTGGAAACAAATCCTCATTTTATTCATCTTTCTTCTGAGAAGACATGCATAGAATTGCACTGTATGGGCCTGATACTAGCGGGGGTGGGGGGTGAGGGTGGGGGGAGCTTATAGATCTGAAAGGAGGAAGTCTTTAAAAACCTATAGCCAGTAATATTTTAATCACTGGAAATGGTTGTTAATTTCACAGACTAAGAGTTTTATTATTGGGGCTGTGACAATGTAAAAAGGGCACATGAGCTGTTTATGCTTTGGGTGTGTATAATTGCTGCCAAACACCCCAATCGGGCAGAAGCACTAGCATTATAACCATGAAACATAAAGCAAGAAAGCCTCCATCTGAATGCAGCCAGAAAGTCTCCACTGCTGTCTAATACAAAGGCAACTAAAACCTGTAGTATTGCCCTTTTAAACCCACACTGCTTAGAAGTAGAGAGGGCATAACTATTACAGTGGTTCTGGTCTTTAATGGAAGAACAAATAGTTCCTTCATTCTCTCAGGAAAATATACACATAGATGAAGCCCAAAATAGAAATTTAATCCACCCCAGATCCACGCCTAGTTATAAGAAGCTATGAAAATAACAATGAGCCAATTGTACTTTTGTTTCCTGCGTTTTCTAGCTCAGTATTTCCAGCTCAGTATTACTCAAAGGGTCTCCTTTGTGGAAGTTGCTTTTGGGTTCCATTGTCAGAATGCTCTGCTGTTTTTAGTGGTGCAGAGGTGGCCAGATATTAATTGCTATTTAGCTAGGATAAATCAGGAAGATGTGGGAGATACTCAATTCAGTTTGCATTTAAAGACAAACCTGTCTAATTTGCACTTTCAATAACAATGTATGAATCGAAACACTGTCATCTCTTGACATTTACACTTCTCCAAATTAAGCAAGGAAGTTCTCCAGTCAGGTAGTGTGTACAAAAATGCATTTGCATGGGGAAAGTGTGCATAAACTTGGTGAAGATGACATACAAATATATTAGGGGAAATTGCTTTGCAAAACTGGGTATATTAGGAGAAATGCAAACTAAAATGCCAGTGAATTCTGGTGGGGGTTGTTTAATTTAAAAATTCACAAATGGATGTAGAAATATGAGGAACTTGATAAGGAAAATCCTGGGGTGAGAGGCCACTCAACAGCCCAGCTCATCGGGGTACAAGTCCCCCACAGGTCCATGCAGTCAGTAAAACAAGGAAGTTCCAGCCAAGTACTTTAGAGCAAAACAGCAGTCAGTAGACCATGATCTTTATTGTTGTGCAGCAGGTCCCCACAGGAGTAAGGAACCCCGAGCATGGGGTGACATTGGCTTTTAAAACTTCCCACAGTATCCCAGAATACAGTTCGTACAGCATCATTGATACATCATCTTTACATCACTGACATGTCACAAAAGGGGAGGGGTAGACAGGGGTTACACTAGTTCAACCTTGACAAGCATGTCCAGACAAGTCCTTGGTACAAGATTAGCATAGGCAAAACGTGTCCAGGCACCTCTCAAGAACCCACCATCAAAGGACAATAGAGCTCCTGTTGTGTACTAAGCTTAGATCCTAGAGCAATAGGCAGGTAGGATCCTAGAATGCAACAACTGATTGGCTTGCAGGAGAAGACACCAGGAGGAAGTTAATCAGCCTATTAGACTGGTAGGATCATAGAATGCAGCAACTGATTGGCCTGCAGGAAACGACCAATCAGGCTCCAGGAGAGAAGCAGAATCAGCCAATCAGACATGTAAATAATATATATAAAAGCCTGAGGTTTGGGGGGCAATTGAATCACTGTTTTACAAGCTGCAATAAAGAGCATGAAATCACTGCATGACTCCAAGTATATTTCAGCTCCCTTGGCACATCCATAACCTGGGCCAAGTTCGGTGATGGACTTTTGGAACCTGACTGCTCAGCAGTTGTCATCCCTGGGCACTTCCCTGGGTGGGGTGGGTGTACATGCCCTCACGCTTGAGGGATTATGGCAGGAGGTGGCAAGGAAAAAAGAGTCCTTTTTCCAAGGGTAAAATGTCATTGGAATGGAGGAAATTGGAAAGGGGGTTGATTTTATATGATTTATAAAGCTAGATATCTTCCCTGAGCTGTCAAGTAGAAAGGATACGTTCAGGCATAATATTTGTAACATTTAGCAACTTTAAAGATGTGTCCCCGTCCCCCCGTAAATTCCAAAACAAACTGAACTTCAGTTTGGACATATGAGAAACTAATGAGAGAAACTGAAATTGACAAATTTGCCCACCCTTAACAAGGAACATATGAATTGAAGCACTTATAGCACAAGGTGGAGCTAAAATCTGCCCAGAACATTGAACACCACGGACCAGTTGTGGAGTCAAAGTCTGGGACCCCCAAAAGACCACACGGAAAGCAATAGATGATGGTGGCAAAGGGAAACTGGCCCAGAATCCATCCCTGGGCTGGATTGCCATTGTCAAGGCCCATGGGAGCTGATGCTGGTTGCTATAGCATCCTTTCTTTCTTCTTATTTGTAAAAATAGTTTATAGTCTGTGGATGTTGACCAGGGATATTCAGGTTACAGAGATGCTCATTTTATTACTTAAAAAATATTTTCTACCCTGAAATATGCATTTTTCCAAGTAAATGTGTTGAGCATCCTGGCAGCAAATGCAAACCACATTTTATTTCTGTAGCCAGGATGGTGCTATGATTTAAGTATGTTTAAGATGGGAAACTGCACCTGATCAGAGTATTTCTTTCTTTCTAATCAGGGTTGGCAAACTGGTTTTGTGCTTCTGTGTTATGAAGTGTCAAATTCCATGTGAGAGAGAAGAGAAGTGTTAATAGTGAGCTTTGTAACAACTGAAGCACACACATGGCCATCTAAGGAGGGCAGTGTGTGTGTGTGTGACTAAAATCATTGCACTCAGGGAGGTTTTTCAGAATTCCTATCCCCATAATTCCCTGGGGTATTACATGTGTGTTAAATAAAATAAGCCACAGCAGACTTTCCTGTTTCTGTCAGTAAGAATGTGCAAGATTTTGAACTCCATAGAACTCCTCTGCATCTAAAAATAACCAAGAAGCTTATGGGAGAAAATTGTGTTTTTTTTGTTATTCCCTTCCCCTTCTCTTCTTATTTCATTTCACCTCAAGTAGCGACTATTGTACTAGCAAGGATATATTCTGCACAAATCTGTAAGATCTACAGCTGCTTGCAAAGATGAAGATTCTATTATCCTCTTTGATATGCTGCTGTCTAGGACAAAGTCTGTTTTCAAATTTACATACCTTTCTCCATTGCACATACTAGAAAAAAATAAAAAAGCTGGGTTATGTTTTTCCGCATAAAAGACAGCCCAAAAAAGGGAACCTTTATTGCTCACAAACCAAATTCTTCTACATTAATTATAGCAGTACTCTGGAGTGAGAAGTCTCCATGGCAACCCCATTGTCATAAGGCACATACAACTTATTTTAAAAACCTAGCAAGGCAGCTATCAGAATCGTATTTCCCCTTTTCTCAAGAAAGAAACCAGAAGGTACATTTTATAGTGTCCTGCAGAGGTAACAAAGTCATACAATTTCATTTCATAATAGCCAAGCAAAAGACTGCATTGTATTCGATATACTACAATTTGGCTCACACTCGTATAAAATCTCATAGGCAGCAAAAAAAAAATCAATCCCGCTGCCTGATTTTGTTCAACTGCTTGCTCCATCAAATGCTATCAATAACTATTGGTTCATGATGGCTATATGTTACCTCCAGGATCAGACATAGCGTGTCTCAGAATGCCAGTCACCGTGACAGAGACCACATAGAATTGTGCTCCATTCAAAAATTACCAAAGGGGAAAGGAAATTTCAGAGAAATTCTGATAGGTGGGTGCAGAGTTTTTGTTCTTTCAGTGCGACAGAGAGCTTTTGTGACTGGCTTTTCATTCAGTCTTCAAATCATCTCACCACTGATCTGCACTCGGCAGCCTCCCCCAGTGCTTGCACTTCAATTAAAGCCCAGGGGAAGGCATTATGAGACGATTCCTCCCACAAGAGGCTTTTTAAGGTCTGGGTTCAGGCAACACGGGAGCCTGGAGAAATGTATAATGGGAGGAAAAATACACACCATTCCCTCACCACCTCTCAGTGATAAGCTCAAAACCCCGCAACCACCAGAATTCTAAAGAAATTCTAAAGTGACCTGATAATGAGGCTGAAAAAAATAGGAGCCTCTTTAACAGAGAAGGAAAACTATCAAGAAATTGGAGGATTGATCTCAGCACAGCACTACTGTATACTATAGATAATTTTAAAATTCCAGGGCAGCACCCCCTTAAAACTGGATTTTAAACTTGAAGGCCTGTTTTTGCAGTATGTGCATGGGTTTATTTTATTACTGCATTATTTCAACTTGATTGATAATTGTTTGGTTGGGAGGGTGATGCGGTTATATGCTTTGTTCACTTAATTCTTCATTTGCTTCGTGGAAAGCAAAAGAAGTCAAATCTTATCTTAGGTAAATATATATATATTTACACAATAAGTTAATAAATCATATGTTTCCAATAGAGCTATTAGTCTATCAACTAAATGTGCAATTAGACTTTTGAGAAAACATGCTATATATACCCAATGCAAAATGTGCTAGAGTTGATCTGGTAATAGGCAGGTTTCTCTTTTATATTCAAGTTTTGATTTGCCACCTAATAGGATAGTTCAAAGCCATTGATTTTCTATGTGTGTTGTGTTTTTAATGAAAAAACATGTTGTGGATATTATGGATTTTTTTTCTGTTCTGAGATATTAACCACCAGTGCAATCCACAACCTAAGTTTGTATGCTTGCATTCAAACCAAGTACTTTTAACTGAAATAAGTGGCAATAACAGTGTAATTCATTGCATGTCAACTCAGAAGTAAACTCCATTTGAATTCACTTGGGCTTACTTTCAGGTAACCATTCATAGAATTACAAACATTTGGTTTGATTTAAAGAATTGTGTCAATTTATGAACATGTGTGGAGTCCACCAATGTGTGCATAACATACATCTGTATGTGTTTGATTATACTATCCACATACAACATCATTCTGGTGTGTAAAAAGAGGTATTTTCTATTTCTGTCCACAAGTTTCCAATTTCTGGTTACAGTTTTAGATTGTGTCTATGTCACATTCTAAGCAGATCCACTAAAATCTGTGGATTAAGTTACTCGTGGTTAATGCAATTATATGTGTGGACACTTACTAATTTTGGGGCCCTCCACTCCACCTGCAAAACAGGGAATAAATTTGAATATGACATAAAGCATATGCAATTGTGCACTTCTGTGAGTGTATCAGAGGGTCCAATCATCATCCAGTATACTGGACTTACAAAATCCAGCAATAAATGTTCCCAATAGGAAAGTAAAGAAGGGATATAACTTCTGTGAATCAGTTACTCATTGTTGGCTAGGGTTATTCCCCTCCCCCCCCTATTCTTGGAAAAGAAATTGCTTTTGAAATTTCTTTCATATTTTTGAATAATTTTAGTATGAGAGGCGATGGTAAATCACAATTCTCTTAGAACACATGTGAGGTGAAAACTGATGGCAGGACTCTGCCTATATTTCTTTCTAATTTTCTATAATCCATCTGATTTTGTAGCCCCTTTTGCCTTGCAGGTCTGTTTTAATAAGAAACATTGAAGTTCTGAGCATGAACTTGTTCTGCAAGGTCTAGCCTACAGCTGTTTTGAGAGCAGCCTTGAAATTTTTATTTTAACCATTCTCATGACTGAATGATTACTTTTGACAGGCGAATCAAGTGCCATTTTAGGCCTTAACTATTACTCTCTATCATCCTGGCACAGACTTAGCCAAGGATTGTAAAATTTTATTACCATTTTGCCAGACTGTCTGAGAAGTTGAGATTTTAGGTTAAGGTTCGCCTGGGGATAGATAATGGGGAAGCAACTGGAAATCCAGTAGGGGAAGATGGAAACAAACAAGCAAAAAAAAATCATTATGTATCTGTATGTATATACAGCTTTCCAGATCCCGATACAATGAAATTCTTCAAAATGCCTATCATTGTAGCAAATAGGCCCCTCATGTCCCTTGATAAACATCCTTTCTAGCCCAGTAGTAAGATTGCTCTGCAGTAAGTAATACTTAGAAAGTGCATTAATGAGAGGTAACTTTCTTGCACATCTCCATGTGTGGCACATTGCATCAGAAAGTTCCTCAGTTTAAATTTCCATGCCACACTGTTTGTATATTTGATACTCTTAATTTTTAGGTTTGTGCCATATAAATCCAACCTATATATTGTAGTCATTCTTCCTGTTTCGGTAGCATCTGTCTAGTTTTTCACATTTACCATGTTTACTATATTTTCTTATGAAATTCTTCCATGTATCATACTACCAAGAGATTGAGTGGAAACGGTGAAATCTAAGCAACCCAGTTCCCTGCCAGAACCACCATCTTGAATACAAACCAACACACTGAAAGAGAAAACTTGCCTTTTAAATAAAGAGACAAAAGGCTTCTAATACTCTCCACCTAGCATGCTTTTTATAGATTGTCATTCCACACACAGATAGATCTGCCATCTGAACTAGCCATGATTGAAGTGTGAGCGATGCAATATTTTCCAGGCCATTAACATCTTTCTTTTGTTGTTTTTGCAACTCTAGAAATCCACTTTTTTTCAGTGAGTGAGCATATTTGCCATAGTTATGCAAACAAGTTTTTAAAGAGAGAGAAAACATTTTCCTTGTACAGTTGTTAGGGACAGACATCAACAAGAAGTATCCTCTCTGATCTTTCGACTGGCTTGCTTCTGACAGGTCCTGTGTGATTAAAATCATTGCATAGAAACAAAGAGATGGGAATCTTGAAACAGAGCTCACACAGCCTTATTAACATTTTTACAATGAATTGAAACAGACTTCCGGTATCCTGTTGCAATCAAACCTAAGCTTTGGCCAATAACAAAGGAGGGAAGGCTTTCTTAGTGCTATTTCAACAGGGCTAGGAGGACATGGGACCACAGAGAAGGAAAGCCATCCTTGGGATGATGGGAATTCTATTGTAAATGTTAATCCTTTATTCTACATTAAACTTACACACACCATCTATTTTTCTAATAGATACCATAGGGATTTTCTATTCTAAGCACAGAGGAAACTGCAGAATCTTAAAGCTGGGTGGGAAGCTGTTGAGGTACTGAAATCCGTTATGTCAAAATGCAGAGAACAAGACATTAAAAAGTAATTTTAAAGGACTTCAGTGGAAAGTAGGGCATTGGTTAGGGATTAATGAATGGCTGGGTTTATGACTTGAATACTCACCAGCTGGTTATGACTCTTCAGGAAATATATTGGATTTTAAGCATTAAATTTTATTAAAAATTAGATCTGGACACATGTCAATGAGAAGCAAAAAAATAATAATTATAATCATTCAGTATTAATATCTGCTCCCACAAAACACCAACAAACATAGTATGAAAGAGTATGAATCCTGTGTCAGAAGCTCTATATCAGGGGTGGCCAATCCCTGTGGTCCTTCAGCTGCTGCTGTACTGTAGCTTCCATCATCCCTGTCCACTTTCTGTGCTGCCTGTGGCTGATGGGAGTTGAAGTCCAACAACACCTGGAGGACTGCAGGTTAGCCACCCTTGCTCTACATAGCTTATACCCCCCAGACAATCCTCTGGAGGATAAACTATTTGTTTGCTAGACTGAAATTATGCACATGGTTCTTCAGTTTGGTTCCTGACTTTTAAGCTACCGTAGGAGACAGAGCAAAAAGTGATTGTTATAGAAGAAAGATCATTATTGATTGGAATCAAGACTGTAACAACAGTAACAAAAATTAGATTATTATTTAAAATAGCTAGATAATTCCCCAACTGAAACTCTGAAAATACAAATAGCTTCCAGAGACGTTTTTCTTTAAAGGTCATCTATACAAAGTTGAAATTCAGCCAGCAGAGCAACAGTTGCTAATAAATGAATTAGTAAACTAAACTGCCCAATCCAATGCATGCTTTTTTCTCAGAAGTAAACCAAATTGAGTTCAATGGTACTTACTCCTAAATAAGTGTTCATCCTCACATGAGAATAAATCTTACTGAATCCAGTGGGGCTTATTTTTCAGTAAACCTACATAAGGTTGCATTGTACAACACAAAGATGGCTATTCTTTTACATGGAAATCTGATGGAACTCAGTGAAACTTACTTTTAAGTAGATATAGGGTTACATGCACTGTGTATCTGAAGAAGTGTGCATGCACACGAAAGCTCATACCAAGAACTAACTTAGTTGGTCTTTAAGGTGCTACTGGAAGGAATTTTTTTATTTTGACTATGGCAGATCAACACGGCTACCTACCTGTAAATGCACATGTATTGTTATTTTAATTCCTCTCCCAAACCTCAGGTAGCTTAAACATTTTTTTTCCAGAGTTCCTTGGTGTAAAACTAGAACTTTATGAAGTCTGAAGTCAAGCAAACGAAACAGCATAGGGAGAAACAGCAGAGTTATAAACAAAAAGTGGCTTGAAGGTGTCAAAGAGGAGGGCCTCACAAAGCTGATAAGCTACCACACCCAGCAAAGTGACCACACACACACTTGCTTCCTCCAAGAAAAACAAAAAAACTGAGAGGATTTGCTATTATAAAGGAGGAATAGAAACGGAACATGTCGTGACTGTTAAAATCTCTGCGGTCTTGGGAACTAGATAATACCAGTGTGCTGTGTCCATCTGTCTCGGGAGACAATAAAGGAGTACACCAAGCTTCCTCAACCTCGGCCCTCCAGATGTTTTTGGCCTACAACTGCCATGATCCCTAGCTAGCAGGACCAGTGGTCAGGGATGATGGGAATTGTAGTCTCAAAACATCTGGAGGGCCAAGGTTGAGGAAGCCCGGAGTACACCTTTGGGGGTGAGGTCAAGCTATTGGAAGGTTGCAGCACCTGCTGACTGTAGAGACTAATGTAGATAATACCAATAATGGACACTTACCCATTCCACTGGGTGGGCAGCTCTTGTGGATCCTCATGCTCAGTCATCATCTCAGGGCAGAAAAAACAGAGTGCACATGGGCAGGCGACCATTGAGAGAATTCCCTTTGGCTGCCTGGGTAGCTGGCTCAAGTTCCTGCCAGCTGCTGCAGTCCAAATTGGCCAATGAGTGGCCTCCTTGGCGGGGGGTCCTCATTGGCTGAAAGGGTATTGGCTGCCTGCCTGGGCAGCCAGTGAGGCATAAAAGCTGGCAGTGCCTTCTTACCTCAGCTCAGTTGCTGGAGGAGCAACCTGTAGACCTCATAATACCAGTAATGTACTAATAATGTGACAGCCTAGAGATCTGAAAGCTGCACCACTATCCATTTTCTCTTGCCCCTTCTTAGAAGTAGCAGAAGACATCCCTGCCATGACAGCTCTGTGCATTCCCAAATGTGAACAGTATCGCTCTCAAGAAGTATGCAAAAGTAGGTACCTTTGGCCCTGAGATCCCTTCATGTCTAGCAGCAAAAAGCTATAAAAGTAGGCTATGCAGAAGCCATAATAATTGGCATAGCGGGATTCAGGTAGGGCTGGGAAGTCAGTTAAAATTGCATTTCATGCTACAGACCTTTAAAAAGCACAGTGTTATTTTAATGCAGAAGCAAGTGTATTGATGTTTTCTGACCCTGTTTCTCGTAGGCTTTTTGAGGATTGCATTATAGGATTGGAGATTAAACAGTAGCAACACACTCTGTGCGCTTTGTACTTATAGACCAATGACCAATATCTGAAGGACCAGCTATGAATTTCTGGTTGCTGGGGTTCTTGTAAACAATGCTAGGAACACCTGAGCTTTGTGGACCATGATCTGATCCAGCAAGGAGCCTACAGTCATTACCATACCCAGAATTGCTTGCTATAATTACACCTTGACATTTTAGAGATTCTGAGAATGCATTATTGTCTCTTGCTTTGTAAACATATAAAAAGTAGACAATGCAACACAATGCAACACAAGTTGCGTGGGATCAATTCCAATCTGTTACTTCCGAGGATGTGGACAGGCTGCTTGGACAAGTGAAACCAACCACCTGTCTCCTTGATCCTTGCCCATCCTGGCTTATAAAAGCAAGCCGGGAAGGGCTGGGCTTCGCGGGGTGATGAATGCTTCTCTCTGTGAGGGAGCCTTCCCAGACGCGCTGAAAGAGGTGGTTATCAAACCGCTTCTTAAAAAACCATCTTTAGATGCTGCCAATATGGCCAACTATCGCCCAGTCTCAAATCTTCCATTCTTGGGCAAGGTGATTGAGCGAGTGGTTGCTGAACAACTCCAGGCAAGCCTGGAAGAAGCGGACCATTTGGATCCCTTCCAGTCAGGATTCAGGTCTCATCATGGGACTGAAACTGCCTTGGTCGCACTGATTGATGATCTCCGGCGGGCTAGGGACAAAGGTGAGAGCTGTTTCCTAATTCTGCTGGATCTCTCAGCGGCTTTTGACACCATCGACCATAACATCCTTCTGGACTGTCTAGAGGGGCTGGGAGCTGGGGGCACTGTTATACAGTGATTCCACTCCTTCCTCTTGGGCTGTGTCCAGAAAGTGGTGTGGGGGATGAGTGTTCAGACCCCTGGGCTCTCACTTGTGGGGTGCCTCAGGGTTCTGTCCTCCCCCCCCCCCATGCTTTTCAACATCTACATTCAGCCTCTGGGAGAGATCATCAGGGGGTTTGGGCTGGGTGTTCATCAGTATGCAGATGATACCCAGCTCTACCTCTCTTTCAAATCAGAACCAGTGAAGGTGATGAAGGTCGTGTGTGTGTGTGTGTGTGTGTGTGTGTGTGTGTGTGTGTGTGTGGAGGCAGTTGGAGGATGGATGGCGGCTAACAAGTTGAGGTTGAATCCTGACAAGACAGAAGTACTGTTTTTGGGGGACAGGAGGTGGGCAGGTGTGGAGGACTCCCTGGTCCTGAATGGGGTAACTGTGCCCCTGAAGGACCAGGTGTGCAGCCTGGGAGTCATTCTGGACTCACACCTGTCCATGGAGGCACAGGCCAATTCTGTGTCCCAGGCAGCTGTTTATTGGCTCCATCTGGTACGCAGGCTGAGACCCTACCTGCCCGCAGACTGTCTCGCCAGAGTGGTGCATGCTCTGGTTATCTCCCACTTGGACTATTGCAATGCATGTGGGACTACCTTTGAAGGTGACTCGGAAACTACAACTAATCCAGAATGCGGCAGCTAGACTGGTGACTGGAAGCGGCCGCCGAGACCATATAACACCGGTCTTGAAAGACCTACACTGGCTCCCAGTACATTTCCGAGCACAATTCAAAGTGTTGGTACTGGCCTTTAAAGCCCTAAATGGCCTTGGTCCAGTATACCTGAAGGAACGTCTCCACCTCCATCGTTCTGCCTGGACACTGAGGTCCAACGCCGAGGGCCTCCTGGCGGTTCCCTCGATGTGAGAAGCCAAGTTACAGGGAACCAGGCAGAGGGCCTTCTTGGTAGTGGTGCCCGCCCTGTGGAACACTCTCCCACCAGATGTCAAAGAGAAAAATAACTACCAAACTTTTAGAAGACATCAGGCAGCTCTGTTTAGGGAAACTTTTAATGTTTAATAGGTTATTGTATTTTAGTGTTTTGTTGGAAGCTGCCCAGAGTGGCTGTGGAAACCCAGTCAGATGGGTGGGGTATAAATATTATTATTATTATTATTATTATTATTATTATTATTATTATTATTATTATTATTATTATTATTATTTCATCTCTGTTCCCAGTGCTAGCATTCCAGGGGTGGAATTCCCTGACTAGAGAATTTAACCTAGATCCCTTCATAGTGGATTACAGAAAGCAGGTTAAGGATATTTCATTGGGAAACATGGGGCTGGTCCTTCTGGTGGTAGAGATATGACTGTCATAATTCCTAGTTCCCCTTTTAAAAATGAAGACTTCCTTGGTATGGGTAATTGCCCTCAAAGGCTTTGGAAAGTTATCCCCAGATGTTGTTATTCTTTGCTTCACCAAACACTGCTGATTAATGTTGGTTTATTAAACAAATGTTTCATTAAGGGAAGCAATAAAGCACAAGAGTGACTATATTTTTAAACAGTATGGAACAAGACTGAAAGGAATGAAATCTTTAAACACATGGAATCTGTCAGAGCAGTGTATAAATCATCAGCTGGTACTTGAAGAAGAAGAAGAGGAGGAGGAGGAGGAGGAGGAGGAGGAGGATATAGGGTCTTTGAAAGTTTTCTCAGTTGTCCTTAAAAAAAACCAAATCTATAGGAATGCTATTATTTGGGTGAGGTGGCATGCTTTACTGTACATGAATTCTTTAAGTGACATACAGGATGGTATGAAGAATAAACCACGTCTTCCCTGTTGCCAGCAGACAAGAAAAATAGAATGTGAATGTGAGTCCGAAGAAAGATTTTTGCTAGTTATTTCCACAAATTATGAAAACAAGGAAATGAAACCTCTCAGTGAACTGGAGCTGACAGAAAGGGTCATAAGATGCTCAGTCCAGTCAAGGGAACTGACAGGAGGTGTCTTTATATAACATCCTTGTGTGACCTCTGTAAACAGCTTACTTTGGGGCAAAACTAAGAGTCAGACAAAGGTGTTGCTTGTGCTTTTTGTCCCATCACCTTGCTATCTGCTACATAAAGAAGGCCATAGCCAATGATTTCCATAGCAGAAGGTAGAGGAGGAGGAGGAGGAGGAGGAGAATGCCATGCAGTTGCAGTTGGAATGATGTGAGACTGACTATTTGTGCTACTGACAAATTTCATTCCTCTTCTAGTGCTTCTCAGACATAAAGCAGTTATAGAAATACAGAACAGCAAACATTTAATGAGAAACACTGAAAATAGCAGTAGTACAAGGACATAATTTCTTAATAATGAATCAAACAATAACAAGGGAGGAATGAAACCTGAAAAAGAATGATAGGTTAACAAGAGAGATTTAAATAGATTGTTAAATTTAAATGTATGTATTTTTTGTTGCAGACAGTCGTTTACAGCCAAACGCCTACCGGAGTTTCCGACATATAAATTCATAGTATAAGATCAAAACAGATTTTGAAACTATAAAACATCATAAAAAATGCAATTGTGACAAACGAGAACCAACAATAATACTAATCATAAGCAGTATTCAGCTTTGCAAAAATTGTAAAATCAAATAATTGTAAACTACCTAATTTCCAGCAGCTCAAGAAGTTCTTCATTCAAGAGAATCTGCTTTTAAAGCCCACGCCTGCAGTGATGGGTCATTATGTATTTCTACTGGAAAACCTCCATAGAGAAGGGACCGCAGCCGAATTGGTCCTCTTTCTCATGGCTGCCTGCCTGATTTCTCTAATGGCAGCTACCCAAGCAGGACTTCTTATGCATATTTCAGCTCATTTTATGTAAGTTCAGATTTATATTGAAATATAACCATGGGGAAATGCGGTGATAAAACAAATGGATTATTTCCTTTAACAGCTTAATAGAAAATTGTGGGCATATGTTGCCTGATAGCATGCTACAATTTAATACAGTATGCATTTACTTTAAAAAAACAACAACTGTGGAGCTAGGACACTGAATATTAACAATGCACATCTTGCAAGGAAACACACATTTTATAACCCAAGCATATAATTCTGGTAATAACATATCAGTGTTGCAATTCATTAATGTTAATTTAATTTTTAGGGCACTCTGATTCTGATGTACTTTGGTATAGAATTGTATGGGCTGATCTGAGCTGTGGCTTGCTTTTAGATATATTGCACTGACTTAAATCAGAAGGTTGAACCAGAAGGCCTTCTGAATCCCCTCAGCCCTACTTCAACTCTTTGATTCTTATTCTGGCGGAAGCTGGTGGAAGCTATTGCTGAGATCTAGGGTGTTTATAATGCAGGGATGGAAGAACTATTGTGGCAATACAGTTTGAGGAGCACAAAAAGCCAACATGTGACTAGATAGCATATGGCGAAAACAGCAGGAATTGAAAGGATTTGATTAGTCATTCCTTTGTAGGAGTGGGCATATACAGTGGTACCTCGGGTTAAGAACTTAATTCATTCTGGAGGTCCGTTCTTAACCTGAAACTGTTCTTAACCTGAGGTACCACTTTAGCTAATGGGGCCTCCCGCTGCCACGCAATTTCTGTTCTCATCTTGAAGCAAAATTCTTAACCCGCGGTACCATTTCTGGGTTAGCGGAGTCTGTAACCTGAAGCGTCTGTAACCCAAGGTACTACTGTATATGAGCTTTCTCTAATAGATGCTCTAGTGCTCTAAGACAGGCAACCCCTGTACACACACACACACTCACTCACAAAAAGCCCATTCATTCTTCCCTTTGCTGTTCCAGCAGGTCTTCTATGAACAAAAGCACCTGTGGATTTTTTGCATTTTTGTGTGGCATTCCTTCATATTTGAACACTCATGCTTTAGGCCATCTCTCATTATGAAATCCAAACCATTTCTATGTTTTCCAGTGACCCGGGGTAAATATTTGAGCCTCTAGGCTCTACCTACCTTTATTATTGAACTTCCATTACCACTAGATTTAAATACAGTTATCAGGAACCAAGATTAAAGACTGGGCATTTCTGAAAGACTAGGTTTCTGAAAACAAATATGTGCTTAAAGTGATATATCACGGCACAGTCACTTAAATGACATCTATTTTCAGCACTGCTGTAGTACTGTGTCCATAATTTCTTCCCTAAAACCTCAGTTTTAGCTACTTAATGAGCATAATCCTAATTCTATCTTCTTTCTCCTGAAGTAATTGAATGTGTGTGATCATGAAATGTCTGCCTGTAAGACTTAAAGGTTACTCTATGCTGCAATTCCCTTCTCCCTCCCCATACGTAGTGCTATAGATTTAGTGTAAACCCTAGAGATTATTAAATTCTAGGATTGTGATCATTTGGGATGAGAAAGAAGAAATATATGAGTACCCTGGCCAAACTAGGGCTATTAAAGGAACAATAGAGGGTTATTGTGTGTCATGGCCAATGCAAGAGCTTCTTCCCCTTTGCCCTGGTATGAACAGAGATAGGGGTTTGAAAGGTTACCAAGGTGATGGGGTGCATGTTAGAGGGGACAGGAAAAGGGTTTTCTGGGAAGAAGAAACAAGAAGAAAGGCTGAAATCCATTTGAGGGGAGGAAGATTGATGGTTGCCTGCACTACTGACTATGCTGTAAGATCTGGACTCCCTCCCTGCAGACTGAAGGTGTAAATAGGTGAATAAAACATATTTATGAAAGCCACAACAGTCTCTGTCATGTCTTCTATTATTCAAAGGGGCGCAGACCCTCTATGGATGACTCGGACCCCATGGGGTTTTGCAGAGACCCAACTTTTGTAACAATTTTTTTAAAAAATTCAAAAATAAGAGAGTTCAGCAGATGTAACCAAGGGGTCGTTTGAGAAGTCTATTAACACACTAGTTTTAGGGTGATGGCCAATCAGAGCATGCCCCAATGGATTTGTCCATTGATTTCAGCGGGACTGAGTATGGCTAAAATTAAATGTCATCTTTAGAAGATTAACTCTGAATCTAACCCTTGAGTTCTCTTCTAAACATAGGCTATTAGGCATGCTTAGACTCATTAAAATCAATGGGATATAAGATACTCATAACTAATTGCTTTGCTTCTGCTTCTGCTTCACTTTTAAGCTTTTATGTTTCCCCTCTGGAGAGAGAGAGAGGCATGCCTTTGCTTCTTCTGCAACCAAGGTATGTGCTTTCTGAAATGAAAGAGGTTTTCACAGATTCCCAGAGTCCCTGGGGTTTTAACAAAGCACAGGTTATTGCATAGCTTGCGATAAAATCATAAGAATAGGCACCTCTGCAGCTGCTATCAGAGAGTAGGTGTAATTTTCTATCAAGTAACATTTTCCCTTATTACTCTCGTGTTGGCAGTTGTGCTGCATGTTAAATGGAATTTACAATGCTGTTCCCTCCCGGCTTCTAGATATGAATGCCACAAAGCTATGGAGGCATGATATAAAAGAAATGTTAGGATTTGACCAACCAAAAAGAATAAATTACTTTTGAAACACAATTCTGTCACTTGAGCAGTTGAACTTCATCTTCATGAAGTCTTGCATTCACCTTCATGAAGTCTTGCATTGGCTACTGCACAAAGAGGTGACTGCATGTTCCAACCTTTTCAAAGGAGAAGGCAGTGCAGTGGAACCTTGGTTCTCGAACTTAATCCGTTCCAGAAGTCCATTCAAATCCCGAAACCATTCAACAATCAAGGCGCAGCTTCCGATTGGCTAGAGGAGCTTCCTGCACTCAACTGGGTTTTCAGCGTTTGGGAGCCAATTTGTTCAAGATATGACTGTACAGGCGACTCTCCACTTACGCGAGGGTTACGTTCTGGTCCCCTGCTGGCCAAAGTCAAATGTGCATAGAACCAGAGCAAAACTGAAAATACTGAGAATCTCCACAGTATATCAGTGGCAGAACTCCAAGAGTTTTCTTTTGTTAGGTGGGACAGAGCTGTGGCCTAATTAGCTGCAGGATGCAGCACCTACTTCAGAGAGAGAGAAAGGAGTCTTTGCTGTGTTAGGCAAGCAGGAGTGAAGCGAGATGTGCGTATGCAGCATAGAGCTGAGGGGAGCCACTGAGGGCCTTGCGAAACATGGTGGCAGTCCCCAGCGAGTGGAAAGCAAAGCCTGGCTAGGTGTCATCTTCAGGCAACAGGAGCAGCCAGAACAGCTGCTGCAACAAGACAATGAAGGAGACTGGGTGAGCAAGCCAGCCTGCCCCAGGAGGCTAAGGGACATGCTGCGAGGCATCCAACTTTTATCTACATCAGGCCCCTTCACCTCTCTGAGGCTGAACTTGTGGGCTCTGGCCCTTCTTTGACCCTTACTGGATCACCCTCTGTGCCTGCTGCCCACCTGGAGTGCCAAGCTGAGGTGGAACAGCTCAGGAAAAGCGCTGCTGCCCTCCTTATTCTCGTTGGCCCACATTGAAAAGGCCTTAGATTGTTTAATGGCCAAAGGCCTGTGTAAAGAGGAATGGTTTTGCCTCGTGCCTAAAGACATGTAATGATGGCACCAGGCGAGCCTCTCTGGGGAGAGCATTCCACAAACAGGGAGCCACCACAGAAAAGGCCCCTTCTTGTGTTGTCACCCTCCAGACCTCTCGGGGAGTGGGAGGACACAGATAAGGTGATGCAGTAGATTCCATGATACAGTGGAGCCAAGAAACCTGCATACAGAACTTCTACATCTAATTTTACTAAACAGAATAAAAAAATTCCTTCCAGTAGCACCTTAAAGACCAACTAAGTTAGTTCTTGGTATGAGCTTTCGTGTGCATGCACACTTCTTCAGATACCTGTATCTGAAGAAGTGTGCATGCACACGAAAGCTCATACCAAGAACTAACTTAGTTGGTCTTTAAGGTGCTACTGGAAGGAATTTTTTTATTTTGACTATGGCAGACCAACACGGCTACCTATCTTTTACTAAACAGCTGAGTGATTGTGTAAGCTTTTTTTTTCTTCTTCGCTGATCTCGGCTTTCACTTGTAGGAATACATAAGAAAGGTTTATGCATTTTTTATTGATTTTTGTACTGTAGAAATCCTTTCTGAAACAGATGCTGGATAAACTTTTTATTATAATGCAGTTTTGTTTAAGAGAAATAATGTTCTCGCTAAAATCTTGCTATCACACATGCTCATTATCCAGAAAGTTTGGACATGTATTTCTGATCGTTATAGGTCAACAGAACAAATTACTACTTTTCTATCTCATTATAGTCCTTTTGGCTTTACAGTAAATGGTAAATTGCATGGACACGCAGTTCTCCCCAACCCCAGGCGACCCCCAAGCAGAATAATGACTCAAGATAACGTGCTATGGGATTAAAATTGGCCACAACTTTATTAAGTTTCAGATGTAGGGAGACCTTGGCTCAGGCATTGGGCGTTTATCCTTCCCAGTCCTCAGCTGGGGATGTGGGAGATTTCAGAGTTATCCAGAATGTGTGGGGATCGGGCTGGCTCTGGAGAACATATGCTCAAGCAGAGAGCCTGCCCCCTGTTTTGCCGCCGTTGGAGGGGAGAGGAATGACAACGTCTCGGCATATGGCCAGTGCCTCCCCTCAAGTCCCCTTTAACGGGGAACCCTGGTATCACCGGCGCAAGGGGGGCGTGGGTCACCGCTTCACGCCCTCCCCCCCCCCATTTAGGAAGATAGACTCAAAGATTCCGCCCAAGGCCTGAAACCATTTGATGTGGGGAGCGGTCATTCTGAATTAATCTCAACAGTAAGAAAGACTGCCTTGATTGAATATAGGTCTTATTTATGAGTTTAGTGAAAGGAAGAAGAGATCCATGTAATGAACTTCAGAATTGCCCCTGCTTCTGCATATCTTTTCTAAGTTATTGAGAATTTGCTTGCATATGGATTACATGGCCAGATCACGCCTCTGATGAACATTGCAATTCTAGACATGTTTACTTAAAATTATCTCCCTGCATTCAGTAGACTTACTTGCCAGTAAGCAGGTATAGCATTGTAGCCAAGTCTGATTTAAATAATGGAGTGAGGCATCAAAGAGTTGGAATGCATTTTTAATCACTGTGCTATTCAATTTTATATTCCTAAATTTGTTTTTATCCAGCAGAAGATTGCTTTGCTCAGTGTGATAATAAATGCAAGGCATACTGCTGTGATGGGACTGCTCCCTACTGCTGCCCTTACTATGCTGATATTGAGAGCATACTACCGTACTCTTGTAAGTATTTACATGGTTTCAGAAATAGCAATACTTGGTGTTCATTATACTGATGCTCGGTGCAAGTTTAACTCGCTCAAAGATGTATCCATTGTGTCTCAGCAATAAACATTATAGGATTGTTTGCTGTTAATAATGTATTAAATGTTTCCAGCTGAACACCCCCCCCCCAATAGATTGCGTTTATGATTTTTCAGCCGTTTAGCTATCATTAAATAATCATGTGTGTAAATTAGTTTGTTCAAATAAGAAGCTAGATCATGTAACAGCACAAGCTTCCAAATGTCTACTCAGAAGTAAGTCCCTCTGAGTTCAGTCTGACTTATTCCCAGCTATGTCTCCCAATAAGCATTTCCCTTGTATTTGTAAAACTTATACTGTAGTGTTTCGCTTCTGCATAATTGGTTTTATGAGAACTTAACTGTTTTGGAACAGAGTCTTAGTTCCAGTTTTGAGAAGGCATTTTTTGTGATATCTGTATTTTATTATAACATTTCCATTGCTAAATTGAATAGCTGGTGGGCGGTCATGGGAGAGTCTTAAAATATAAGAATGGAATTCTATTCTCTGATATTTCTTTGATGAAAGTAGTGAATTGTAACCAATGCTGCACAAATGGAGTTCTGCTCATGCAAGTGGACTTCTCCTGTTCCTCCTCCCTGAATATTCCCCATATCTTCTCTGGACGGCGCGCCAGGGAGGCTGCGGGGAAGACAAGAGGGAAGGTTCCCCTATGCAAGTCTGCTGTGTGAGCAAAACAGCAGCATTGGATACAACACATTGTGTGGATTCTTACCAACTTGTGTCATGACTCATGACAAGTAATAATATAATAATAATAATAATAATTTATTATTTATACCCCACCCATCTGGCTGAGTTTCCCCAGCCACTCTGGGCGGCTTCCAATCAAGTGTTAAAAACAATACAGCATTAAATATTAAAAACTTCCCTAAACAGGGCTGCCTTCAGATGTCTTTTAAAGAGAAGATAGCTGCTTATTTCCTTCACATCCACAGGGCGGGCGCCACTATACATGTGACATATACATGCTATATTCATTGTTCTTATACCATTTAGAGGACAGTGGTCTAATTTTTATTGGAGGACATTTGAGATGCAGCAATATAACCACTGGATATACTGAACCTATCAATTTCCTGAAGTTCTCTAAGGAAACACAAAACGAAGTTCCCTATAATTGTCTTTTAAAATGTTTCTAATTTTGCCCGTATCTTTTGATAAATACTTAATTCCAAGAGCAACAGATTTATAGTTGTAACTTAAAAATGCAAAAACCCAAGCATTTGGTGTTTTCTTTTATTTTTAAAGCAATCCCATATATCTTCTTAGCTTCTGGATTAAGCTTTGAGTTTTATAAAGAAACAACAACAACAAATGCTGTTAAAAACACATTACATATAGTTTTTTACCCTAAAGGCAATTAATTAATTAATTAATTTGGAGTGAACACAAATATCTGGGTTATCACAGTTGCGTGTCGAGGTCCCCAGGGCCACCCCAATAACTCACACATCACACAGAATTTTTGTTTAAGATTTTTGGCATAATTTTGGCCACAACTTTATTAAAATACAAATTTGTGAGTGGTTGCTTAGGCATTGATTGCAACTATCTGCCCCCACCATGGGGGACAGACGGACATTCCGCACGATGCAAAAGTCAGAATAGGGGAATACACTTGGGGGTATGAAACATAGATGGCTATGAAACATAGATAGGCTATTTATCAAAATGGCATATCTCTGTCTTTTTATCTCTTGCATACCATTGGTTATAGTGATACTAAAATCATAATTCTTTTACCACAGAACTGTGTCATGTGGTCTGAGGCAAGCTAAGAAATGGCAATACAACCTCTTTTAAAATGCATTTGCTCCCCACAACCTTTCTGAACTTTCCTCCTTGAAGCTTTCGGTGAAATGCAAATCAATTCAATTTGCTCTTGGCTAGCTCTTTCTGCTTCTGCCAGAGCTGTGCTGGAAATTTATGGCGAGGAGAGGTAGATGGCAAGGAGCAATTTGAGCAATGGAATATTTCGTGACCTCCACTTCCTTCGTTTTCATTGATAAGCATCAGAGTGAACGCTGGAAAATGAAAAGTGCCTTCTCTTACTATCATAATAGGTTGTTTTAAAAAATAATGAATGAAAACGTTTCTGAATTGGATGTATTGATGGAGGAGTGAGAGAGAAAATGGAATACATATATATATATATATATATATATATATATATATATATATATATATATATATGCAGGTTTTGGTGTCTTCGGGTATCTTCCCGTGTAAGAGTTGGGGTGTCTAGGCGACGTTTCGACGAGGTCTCACTCGTCATCTTCAGGCTGGTGCTTTCGGCTTCTTGTTACTAGAACAGAGCAGGATCTCAGTGTTTGAGTTCCTATAAATACTGTTGAGGGGGTGTGGTGTATAGCCTCCAACGTTCTGGGCAGAGAGGAAGTTCCCAGGTTATTGTGCCTTTTCTTCTTTTGTTCATTAATTACTTGAGGGATATCTTGAGTGATTTCTTGAGTGATATTCTGAGTACCACTTAGGAGGGTCATTAGGTGTGGATTAGTTGCTAAAGCTTTCGTGTCTTGACCTCTTGAGCTAGTGAAGAGTTTTTCTGAGAAGATGGCTGTACTGCACTTAGTTGTGCTCTGGCTTGGCTTCGTGTATAGGGGCGAGCTGTGGTTTTGTGCCCTGTGCCAGCCAGATCTGTGTAGGGATTGCAGGGGGGTGCAGCATCCGGAGGTGCCACTATGGTTTGGCTACTGGATGGTGTCTGTAATTTATCTGTGGAGAGGGTCTGGGTTTGGGTCTGGTGTGGTTGATTGGAGATGGCGTTCTGTGTGCCTCTGGTTCTGGTGTCGGTTTTTGTGGGGAGGGCTAATTTCCAGATGTCTGGCAGGCGGGACGTGTCGTCACGCTTGTTCATGTTGTGAGGGTGTTTCTCTATCTCGATGGCTTCCATGATTATTCTCTTGTGGTGATGTTCCATGTTAAAGAGCAATTTGGAATCTGCAAAATTAATTTCGTGTCCTGTTTCTTTCATGTGTTGGTAACATGTACTAGTAACAAGAAGCCGAAAGCACCAGCCTGAAGATGACGAGTGAGACCTCGTCGAAACGTCGCCTAGACACCCCAACTCTTACACGGGAAGACACCCGAAGACACCAAAACCTGCATATATATATATATATATATATATATATATATATATATATATATATATATATTTGCAGGAGAGTTTAGCTCTTATGCTGAAAATTCTGCCTAAGTAACAGGAACCTGCTTCTGAATTCTAAGTGTGCCAGGAAGTACAGTGTTGGGAGAAAGGAACTCTGCACATGTTCAGAGGCATATTCCTTCCCCTATTTCAGGACTCGGACCTGGTACTGAAAGCTTTAAATGCATTCTCTAGAGTTATAACTCTTGGCATCTAATTACAAATCCTCTAAGCAATCTACTTTCCCTTAAAACAGTGAACTTCAACTAAAATCAATTTAAACTGTCAACATCTGAAGGACAAATACATATAATAAAAAGTATCATCCAGGGCTTTGCTCTAATGTAGACATGTGTAATGGAGCAGGTGAACTTTAGATCAAAATATGTTTAGGTCAGGCAGGGTTGTAGGAAGGGGGGTGTGGTCCGCCCCAGCTGTCATTCTTGAGGGGAGTGACAAAATAGCACACCGCGGGGCGCAGCACATACTGCAGAGCCTGGCCTGCAGCATGCCCGAGCCACGCATCTCTCCTGCGAGTGATGTGGTGGCTCAGCCCTGCCTGAAATGGCAGCATGGGGCTTGCATCCACCAGGCGGACCCTGTGGGCAGCTCACCGTGCCACCCCCCTGGGTGGATCGCTGGGCCGCCGCCCCTGGGCAGATCACCACGGCGCCCCTATGCGCAGATTGCCACGGCGCCCCCATAGGCGGCTCGCCTTACCCCTGCCGCTCCAGGTGCCAGAGCAGCTAGCTACACCCCTGAGGTCATGAGTTATGATATATTGTATGATGAAATATACCTATGTTTATCTCGTGCCATGTTATATGATGCTTTTAATGTTTGCCTGTGCTAACCAGGATCAAATGTATTGCATCATACAGATGTAAAAGGAAGTAGCTTCTGAATTATCTAAGAACCAAACACCCTTGAACATTGTCTCTTAACCAACATGATAGAAAAAGCATGAAATGTGATTCAGTCATAGGTATTTGATATTTCATATGGACTGTGCCCTTACTTAACACTTGGCATAGATTGTAGATATATGGTGTCACTCTACCCTTGAATGAAATGGAAATGCTAGGAAGGTTGAATGGCTTGGAACAGCAATGTCTGTCTCATATTTTCAAGCCACTCTGCTATATTTTTTAAAAAAGATTATAAACTATTGTAGTTTAGAACAAGATCTTTTAGACAGGGTGAGAGCTTAGTGAATTTGAACACGCCTTCAAAACAACTGTTTTAGAGCAGTGTCTAAATGGTGAATCATAAGCTCCTGTCAATGCTTTGCCTTGTGATTGTGAATACTCATGAGACAAATTTGCATTTCAGAAATGAAAAAAGTTATCTAGTCACATGAAACATTGGCAAATCAGAGAGTTTTCTCTGCTCCTTCCCATTGGAAGAAGTAGAAAAGCTGAGTGGTTGGGTGAAATATGAAAACTGGTGTAGTGCAGTTAATTTTAATTAAAGTTAAATTAATCTTGTATGGCATATATACAAGAAATATTGATTTGAGATGTGTGCATACTAAATCTTATATTCATGCTTTAAAATTAATAGAACCGTTTAAAAAGTGCACACACTTTCACATCATGTGTACATAAAAAAGTTCAATACAATTTTAAGCATATCTACTCTAAATTGAGTTCAGTATGACTTACCTGGCAGTAAGTGTGTATATTTAAGATGCTTTTAATAAAAAGTGCCACACTGAACTAAGCAGGACTTAGTTTTAATGAACTTGCCTGGGTTTGTACTATTTTGAAGGCCTTCTTTCCCATTTTTTTCTTCAGTGTTAAATAAGAATTATTATCATTAAGCATTGCTCTGATGGAAAAAGGGATTTACTTTCCCTACTCCCTTGTGTTGCAAGGCACACGAGGCCACCATTTTACTGAAGCTAAGCCAATTTGTGTCTGGTCAGAATCAATTATATTCCCCCTAGGTGTTTTTAATGCAGTCTGCAACTCTGTTACTTAATATGCTTTCACACTTTATATTCTTTCTCTTGAAATGTGAAAACACAGAGTCCAGAAGGAAGAAGCACTTACAGAGAACTGGGCTACTGAAGTGCTTTTTAAACTAAGCTTGTTTCCTTTAAAAAAGAAACTAGGAAGTTGTTGTGCTGATTTTTCAGGTAAGAGGATTTAAGGAGGCACAAATGGCTTTTTTATACAAAAGTAAAGGAGTCATCAGATTCCATTCCCCACTCCAAGGAAGAGCACACTGCATAAGCTGTATAGAAATATTTAACCATCATTTGGGATTGTAAACATTTTATGTTGTTAAGCATATGAAGGCAAAAGATTAGCAATGAAATCCTAAACATGTCTACTCAGAAGAAAATCCAGCTTAGTTCAATTGGGCTTTTTCAAAGACAAGTGGATATAGAACTCTATACCTGTTTATTTAGGTGTAATCCCTATTGAAAATTCAGTGCAACATATTTCTGAGTAGGCATGTGTTTGATTCTGCTGAAACATTGCAATCCTGTACACATTTACCTGAAGGTAAACACCACTGTACACAGTGGAACATACATACTATTGACCTGTAAGAGGAAAATATAGATTAATAGTATTTCCTTTTGTTTTCAGCAGACATTGTAGCATATTGGATACATATTTGGAGCTTCATAGCTATAGGGCATTGTTGTCCTATTTAATGAACAAGGAAATGCTTTTGCATTCACATAAGGCAATCCTGAAGCTGTTTTCTCCTTAATCGAACAGAAATGTCTTGTAACGATAGGGCTTTGAGTTATGTTTATTGATGGGCTTCAAGCATAATATACTATTTTTCTTCTAAGAAGATTTAAGCACTGGAAAGTGCATTTGTGGTTTTAATCAACTAATGCTCTTTGATTTCTGAGGACAATCAAAACACACTGTTGGTTTGTAGCATTACAAGTGGCACTTCCAACATAATGTTATGAGTTTGGTGGGGGGAAGCAGGCCGTATGTTGAGGTGGCAAAGGGGTGGGGCCTGGATGGGGCCCCTCCCCCAACTCATGAATGGACATGGCTAGAGTTGAGGGTAGGGAGTTTTTGGCAGTGATGTGAGCTCCAGGTAAAAGCAGCAAGCTGGAGGGATAGTCAGAGCAATATCTGATTTCTGTTTGAATCCGAAGCAGCAGTTATGTGAGAAAAAAGACCCTCTTTTGGTGTTAATGCTGTGAACCCCTCTGTCATAGACTCAGGTTAATAATAATAATTTATTACAGTGGTACCTTGGGTTACATACGCTTCAGGTTACAGACTCCAATAACCCAGAAATATTACCTCGGGTTAAGAACTTTGCTTCAGATTGAGGACAGAAATCATGCTCCAGCGGCGCGGTGGCAGCAGGAGGCCCCATTAGCTAAAGTGGCGCTTCAGGTTAAGAACAGTTTCAGGTTAAGAACAGACCTCCAGAACGAATTAAGTACTTAACCCGAGGTACCACTGTATTTCTACCCTGCCCATCTGGCTGGGTTTCCACAGCCACTCTGAGTGGCTTCCAACAAAAGATTAAAAATACATTAAAACATCAGTCATTAAAAACTTCCCTAAATAGGGATGCCTTCAGATGTCTTCTAAATTTCATATGCCGTATTTTTCGCTGTATAACACGCACCCGACCATAACACACACGTAGTTTTTAGAGGAGGAAAATCCGTAGGCATGCCACCCGTAGGCATTCCCTCCATAACACACACAGACATTTCCCCTTACTTTCTAGGAGGAAAAAAGTGAGTGTTATGGTGCAAAAAATACGGTAGTTGTTTATTTCTTTAACATCTAATGGGAGGGTGTTCCACAGGGTAGGCGCCACTACCGAAAAGGCCCTCTGCCTGGTTCCCAGTAACCTCACTTCTCTCAGTGAGGGAACCGCCAGAAGGCCCTTGGAGATGCTCCTTCAGGTATACACAGCCTCTGCTATGCCTCATTCCTAAAAGGAAACACAGACCCTGAGTAATCATCTGAAACTCCTGGAATCTCACACCACTTGGAGATTGGGTTGGTGTGCAACAATACAGCATATTCCCTCTTCCTTAAGAGAAGTGCATCTTTTTAGATGAAATTTATAATACATTTCTGAGGAGGGGGCGTTTCACAAGTGCAAATTGAATAAAGCATCTTTCCTCAACTTTGTGCTTTCCAGATGCTGTGACACTCCTATCATCCTTAGCTAGCATCTCCAACAGTCACGGATTATTGTAAGGTGCAGAGGGGGGTTAGTAAGATATAAAATGGGGGTTGATGAAGTGTGAAGAGGGAGGGGGGAGGAGGCTGGTGAGGGGTAAATGGAGGGGTGGATGGGGTTAGCAAGCAAAGTGAGCAGGGCTGTAGAATTGCAAAGTAAGCATATACTGTAGGTTGCATACAATTCTAATCGTACACATAGCAGTCCCATTAAAATAAATGGATATGACTAACTTAGGTGCATTAGTTGCAGTGGGTTGGGTCAGAGTAAACTTTAATTGCATTCAATCCTGTGTTTCTCTCGTTAAACACATGGTTGGCATGCGTTGCCTGTCTTTTACATTGTGACACAAAGTGTGGTTTTGATTATTTGTGTTGCCAAATTTCAGCAGTGAAATAAACCACATTTGAGTTCTAACTTAAAATTGCATTGACAGGTGTATTTCATTAGCATCTCAAGATCTTCTGCATGTTATTTAAGGGGCACCTTATTATACAGAAATGCCTTTAAGAGAGAGGTGCTCAGGACATATAAAATGCATGTGCTGCAGCTCATTAATTGCAACTTTATGAGGGTTTAATTGGTTTTACTGTATAATACTACATACAATAATGACTTGTTTTTCTGGAGTACTAAACACTTGCAGCTCCCATTGACTTAAGTGGAATTGGTAGCTTCCCAGGCACTTAGTAAATCAAGCCACAAATAACGATATTAATGTACCGTCTTCATATTATATTCTGTCCCTGCCAACTCATGACTGAATGATCTCAGTTTCCTTCTTTATTCCCAAAGTGTTGCATGTTCCTGAGAATCTCCCGAGAAAATGAGAATGCGCTATATGCACTAACTGCTGCTAAAATAAACATGTAGTAAATTAAAATGCAATATACTTCCTCTTCTGATTCATGTTCTTTTGAGCGATGAGGCAAGAAGCACTGGAATGAAATCCTTGGAGAAATATTACTAAATGCCCCAAAGATTTGCATATTTAAACAATTTATTCAGCTATCTGCTGAATCTTTCATGACCTGGTGAAATGGAAAATATAAATCATGGAGTAATTTAGTACAAATGGGGTTTCTTCACCAAGAGATAAAACTTAACTGTATATTTGTGCAGTTCTGTTAAGCACAGATTTTTTCCCCATTTTAAAATTTAATGAAATTAGCAGTTAATTATTCTGTTGCCATTCTCACTAGCCTTCCAAGATCAGGCCATTGTCACTGATTTTAAGCAAATTACATTTAATAGATTTCCAACACTTGTGAAATAGCCAAATATCCTATCCAAGCTCAAGCAAGAAGGAAAGGAGATGGTTATGGGACTAGGTAATAAGATTGTTGATATTGTGTGGAACCCTGCATCAGGCAACCCTGATAATATTTGTATAGTTGTATAGCTGATAGTTCTGTCATTTTACTATCATATCATCTCTGTATCATTTGCTTGAGCATGAGTAGCCTTCTCCATCAGGGTTCCTGATCATGTTGAGAGGTCTCCTCATGTTCAAACAAATGCATATCAAAGGCTCCTGCATACTTTTCTTCACCAACTTCAGGATGGTCAGCAACCATACATTCCAGCTCCTAGGAGTCAAGGCAGTTTCGTGCCCCCCCAGGTTATTTTTGAGGAGGCTTGTCCCCCTCAATGTTCAGAGGGTGTTTGGCTCCACCCCCTGGCTCCTTACAACATCATGCACACGATGTCATAAAGCCATACATGTCACATGCACAACATCAGGATGTCCTGCGCATGACATCTGGATGTGCGTGTGGCATCAGGATGTCACGGCAGGCCCCCTCAATCAACTTGAGAAGATGGTGCTTCTGTCAGGGACTGAGGAGTGTGTGACATGTGTGGTGGCTTACAGGGTGGGTTTGCACAAATGCTCCTTCCGCTATCCATACTTTGAGCAGTCACCTGAACATGCTGTAAGAAAGATAGAGCCAAGCAGAGGAAACCAGAGGAAAGACTTTAGATAATGATTTTTATTATTTTTTTAAGTTGATAATTACATTCATGATTTACAAATTGATACTCTCAGTTACAGATATATAAATGTTCAACATTGTTTAGATTACATGCTAAGCCTCAAATCTGGCACATCGGAGCACTGCCTGCAGTTGGGAACAGGTGACATCATACTGCATATTACACGTATATGATTTCAGTTCCCTACAAGAAGCTGAATGGGTGAGTGAACTCCCATCCAAAAGCATTGTGTTTGTGATGCTATGGAAGTTCTGCCTGTGATATTACAGTCACCAATAGCACATTTCTGTGTCCAAGCTGTCCGTTCATATCAGTTATGATGAGATTGCAGGCATGTATCAGGCCTATGTATCTTAGCAGCCTTCAGTTTTCAAATGGTGTGCACCTCTTCCACTGCCAGCCTGGCTGAGGAGCCCCCTCCAACTCAAGGACTATCAATATCTTGTTGCCTGGGGAGCAGCTATCACCACCATGTCTGGCTGCAGGGAGAGGGAAATGATATCCCCATGGACTGTTGTGGGTGATTCCAAAAGTGACAATTCCACAGGCTTATTCCTGTTGCGGTTACCTTTTTTGGTTGCAGTAAGGCTGAGATACCACCTGTTTTACACATGAGGAGAGATTTTTAATGTGGGAATCCTGAAGGAGATTGGAATGGAAAGCTATGGTAACAGAGTATCATGGGTCAAGAGTCCGCTTCTCCTGTTGAACAGCAGCCTGAAGGGGAGAAGGTGGAATGACTCCACCTGCAGACTGCAGCCGATCAGCCTTCAAGGACATAGAGCAGAAGACACTGATGAGAACAAGCTGGCTTCAGCCTTCTTAAACAGATCTCTCAGCAGCAGCCAGATGCTGGAAACTATGTCTGTGGTTGCCAGCCCCACCTTGCTGCTGCCTGCTCTCCATGAGGATCTTTGGCTCTGTGATCATCTGGACTGTCTGACTATGTGGCTTGCCACCTGCCCAATCCTTAGATGTGGATTCCTCTTCAGATGTGGATTCTGATCTCAGGTCAGTGATCCTTGGAGACTCCTAGTCCCTGCTTGCTCAGCAATGAGATTTGGATGGGGCTACAACACATTGCTCCTGGGGCAATGTCTATCTTTCTGAGTGAGAGGCAGAATCATTGGACAGGTGTGAATTATTTTTGGTTGAGAAATATTGAATGATGCTTTGTTCTTTTCCTTGACTTTTTTTTTTTTACCTTGATCTCATGTTTTTTATCTACGTTGAGGCTTCCTGTCCTACGTATTGGTTTATTTCCTGCTGATTCATTCCATTTATTGGTGTAAATTTTTGTATATTAATTCCTTTTAATAGCATTTTATGGACTTTGAAAGACTGGTACTTGTTTTGTAATGTGTTGTACTTATGGTACTATTGATAGGAATAGTTATTATATTGATTCTAATGGATTTAGCTTATCAGGTCATGTGCTGTGTTTGGGTCACAGTTGTGCCTCGGTTGTCCTTTTTCCTCCTGCTGGACTCATTTTGCAAGTGGAACAAGTTATCCTCACTTATTCAGACAGCCTAGCAGCTTATTCAAGCAAAGCATTAACTCCAAGGGGAAAGATATATTTTGACAGTATTTGCTAGTGGTGGTTGGTGGTGACTCATCTATGCAATGTAACATTTGGTTTAACAGAATACTTTAAATTGCCCCTGAATGTTTACAAATACAGTACGAGCAAGGGCAGATCAACTGAAAAGCAGCCAGGCTTGAGTATGTTATAGGATTTAAGTGGGTGATTATAAAGTGGCTGCATGAACCATCAGGCTGAGCAGGGAAAGTGTAAAAAAGAAAAAATAATACAGTTTCAAAGCTGTTCCTCTCCACCTTCTCTGGGAGGATGACTAATCAGAGATCAAGTCTGGCAAAATGTTGCATTAAGAGCATGAAAAATAGAAAATCAAATACTAAATAAGCAAATTCCTGCCTCACCTACAGCCTTCTTTCTAAATAAGTTTAGAAAAATGAACAGGATTACGCTTCTGAGAAGTGGTGTTTACTTTTTATGATGCGTGTTTTTCTGCTTCAACAATATTGCATTACGCTCCTATCATATTATAGAAGTCATGTTTCACCTTCAGTGCTGTTTTAGACTCAAAACTATTTTTCTGTCCTGTTAGCTAAATTATAAGTTTTTTCTCTCCTACAGATGGTTTGGACTCATTGCTTTGGGCACTGATGTTAGTACACACGTTCCATTGTGGGGAAATATGAATGAGTTTCTCTTTTGGACTTTGCACTTGAAGTATGAAAGGAAGATGCAGGGATCATTCATTATGCATCTCTCCTATGTTTATGTATATAGCAGTATTCTCTCTTAAAGCAGGTTACAAACATACTCCGGAGGTGTGGGGATGCACGTTAAAAACCCTGAAGTCAGTTTGTACAGGCTAAGCAGGCAGTGAGCCAATTTCTCAAGCATCAGTGCCTTTGTGGATATTTGTCAGTAGTCGAATACTAGGTGGTCAAGTTGACCAGCAAACTGACTTCCCTGCCATTGTGTTTAACAAGTGTGGGTGAAGAAATTCTCTTTTTTTAAAAAAAAAATTCATCCCCCCCATAATTTTTATTATTTTTTTCCAAATATCTTAAACACAATACAGCTTAACAATATTATTCTCCTTTAAATCTATATCTTATCTGAGTTAACTTCCCTCTACCCCTCTTCTGGCTTCTCTACATTGCTCTTGCTTAAGCGTGATTACTATATATACATTCTATAAGTGTCTATAATTCCTTAATAAATTTTTGTATTATACTTTAGACATACATACCTTATTATAATACAGCATTACATCTTGTGGTCTAACCAAATATTTACAATAAATGATATGAGTTTTATTTTAGTCCTGTGAGTGTCTTTATTTATGTACAGTTTTCTCTAAGTATGCCATAAATTTGGACCATTCTTTTTAGAATTTCTCATCGTCCTGCTGTTGTTAAAAACCCAGTTAGCCTTGCTATTTCCGCATACTCCAATACTTTCTGTTGCCATTCTTCAATTGTCGGGATATCCTGTTGTTTCCATCTCTGTGCGAGGAGTAGTCTTCATGCTGTTGTGGCATACAGGAAGAATTTCTGATCTTCCTTTTTAATGTCCTCTCCAACCATTCCTAGCAAAAATGCCTCCGGTTTTTTATAAAAGGTGTACCTAAATATCTTTTTTTAACTCATTATACACACTATCCCAAAAAGTCTTCATGCCACTTTGGAATTTTAAATTTCTGTTTGTTGAAAAAAATAGAAATATAAAATTCCTATGCCTAGAAAGAAACACATTCATAATTGAACTATTCTAACATAGAATGATAAAATCAAAGCTACTGTTTTAATTTCTAAATTGCAGAAAGATACAGTACTAAAAATGTAGCATAGCTTCTGTTACAGTAAACAACTTGGGATATAGACTTGTAGCATCAACTTTTACATGGCAAGCATGCATGTGTTATTAGAATTTAAACACCTGCAAATATTAGATGCAATGGCACATTCAGAACGTCTAATTGTGTCCTGCTGCTACACCAAGTATGTCAGTGCTATGGCTAGTTTCTCTCTGGGGGGGGGTGAAGGACAATGTGGAAGGAGATCGCTAATAGTTGCTTTAATTTCAAGAGATTTTAAAAACACATGTTTAAAGACACAATTTGGTTGCATTTAAAGGTCAAGACTTGTATTATGTTCACATATGAAGCAGCAACATGTGGATTTGTTTCATGGTCTGTTCAATAGAAATCAGGCTGGATTTTTTTTGTTACTTTCTTTAAAAGGTGTTTTAGGATTGACATCTTCCTTGGCAGAACACTGAAAAGCTTTAGAAGCATCAAATCACTTGACAGCTTGAATCGCATTAATTTGGTCCTCGAGCTCTCCCCAAAGAAATTCTCATTGTGTCAGCCTCGGTTGGGCCATTTGTTGTTGACTCCAGTGGCCAGTAGCTTAACAAACTAGGCTACCAAGATGTGAAGCAATAACTACTTACAGGGTGCTTGTTCAGTGCTACCCATGGCTTTCCTAATTCGACACTGATGCCTTTCGTAGGCACCAGGTTTATACCCCTGAGCCACAATTCCACCATGTCTTGTGTTCGTATATATAGAGACCATGATCTCCAGTCTTTCTTACCAGAATTTTAAGTAATGGTTTTGCCCTTTGGTTTTTGCAATTTAATGCTGAACCTTTAATGATTCTAGTATCCTAACTGCTGCCATGGAAAAGTAAGGAACTAAGATAAGTTTCTATAGGGACTTTTATTTATAAAGCATTCTATATTGCATTGGTGGTGTTTATTTCTTGAGGTCTCCTGCATTTTTGAATCTGCAAGGTAATATACATTTGGCAGTCCTTTTTAAATCTTTCTGGTGATTCAAGTACATAACTATGTAGAGAGGAACAGTGTACTGGAAAAATTATTCTGGTTTGGAATAAGGCTTCTGTACAGAGAGGTTTTACTTTTTTCATGGAGGCTTTTGTTTGTTCCTTCTCCACAGAGAAGGAAAACATATCCCATGCTGGATTCCGGCTTTTCCAGAACATTAGTAGAATGAAATATAATTTAATGCAAGTCATATGTCATTAAATGCAATTCTTACTATGAGATTGTCCATATGTGACCTTACAATAAATTTGAAAGTGACTCTTACAAACCTTTTCAGGTCTAAAACTATTTTTCGTTGCCTCCTGGGTGTTTAAAACTTTCATTTTTATTCTTCTTGTCAGTTCATTCCCTTTCCAGCTGCATTCATCATAGACATTTGTATTTGCTAGGGGTTTTTTATTTTGTTTTAGTATGGTACATGCTTTGAGTTGAGTTTCATGTAGTAAAAATTATGTGAGATGTTCCAAACAACATTAGCTAGAAGCTATGAGACACATTTCAAATAAATGAGCCCAAGTATGTTGAAAAATAATCTGTAGAACCATATCATATCAGACTGGCTGTGAGTTTTGTTAGAAAATGAAAGAGGGATTGGGGCTATTCAAAAGATACCAGGTAAGAAAAGTTTCTCCATTTCTTGTACTCACTATATCTTTTCTTGACTGCTGACTGAGGCGAGCTTTTCTCCCCTAGAAGAAAATGAGACCATTCCCTTAGCAAAGAAAAAGTGATTGAACCAATCAGGGAAGATTGTACTTTCCCTAGTATAAGTTCAGAATCCAGATCACATTTCTCATAAAGCAGCAGAACACATGGTCTTTCAAAAGCAGAAATTCCATTATGGGTTCCTTTGCCCTTAAGGCAGCAGAACACAGAAATTTAGTGTGGGGAAAAATACACTTAAATCAGATGAGAATTAAGTGAAGAAGGATAACAGAATGGAGGATAAGGAAACAACAGAATAGGCAAAAGGCTACTGAAACAGAGGAAAGTCTCTAAAGAACTATGGCAGGGGAGAAAATAGGTGTTGTATGCAGTTTTAGGTTTGGGCAAAATCAGATTGAGTTGTGATTATAGAGAAGATGAGGATTGCTAAGAAGTAGCAGGTAGCAGGCAAGAGTACAGATCACCTAAAACATTCAGGTCAATATCAGCTCTGCTTGACCTTACTTTAGTTCAGGGGTGGGGAAACTGTGGCCCTTCAGATGTTGCTGGACTACAACTCCCATCATGCCTGGCCATTGGTTATGCTTCCTAGGGCTGATGGGAGTCCAACAACTGGAAGGCTACAGATTCCCCACCCCTGATATAATAGCTTCCAGCTGTTGTATACCTACATGCTCCACCAAGATTAGACTGGAGAGAACCAGCGTGGACAAGCCGGGCTCAAAGGAAGGGGACGCACGATCAGAAGGCAACATGGTTTTAGAAGGAGGCAAGAGACACAGAGAACATAACTGGCTTGCAAACTGAGCTGGTCTGCAGAGAGCAGCAAGCGAGACATAGCAGTTGGAAACTGGAAGTTAGGAAGAGACTAGGAATGCCTTTTGCCATGAGATCCTGTATCCCTGCAGCAATCCCTGTTCTATTTCCTGTTTATGCAACGAAGTTGAATTCGGCATATGAAATGCTACTAATTTGTGAAGCCTTCATCACCACCACCACTTGAATTGTATTTGGGCCCTTAATTATAAGCCTCTTTAATAGATACATTTATTTATGGCGTTCTCAGTTGGCGTGCTCATGTTCTTGCGGTGCTTCTTGGAAACCATGGCATGGGGTGGGCAAGCAGTAGCACCTTGCCTAAGCACTTGATTGTTGCATGTTATGAGTCCTTACACAGTCTCAAATGCAGAGGCAGAGGAAAGGTCATCAGCTCTGGCAGTGGCAGGGGGCAGAAAGGGTTTAGTGCCCTCTTCCAGCTTCTTAACTCTAAAAATCCCCCTTTGCTTTTAATAATTACTGGTTTACTTCAGGGATGAGAAACATGTGGCTCTCTGGATGTTGTTGGACTGCCGTCAGCATGGACAGGGGTCAGGGATTAGGAGAATTGTGGTCCAACAACATCTGGAGGACCATGGCTTACCCATCCCTACTTAGCATGATAACAATTAGAGGAGGAAATCTGAAAGCTTATCCCAGTTCTCTCTATAAGGGTTATTTTCATTCATGCTTTCTTAGGAGGATATCTTCTGATGCCTCACCACATTGTTTTCTGCAGCATTCCACTACTGCACTCCCTGAGGAAGGTCACAGTGATTTATTTTCTTTATGTAAGAGGGAAGTATTAAGAGTTCTGCAATCGTTCATAATAAATGAAGCTTTCATTATATTGTACTGCTTCTGTGGTAGCGTCAAAAGGGAGCTCAGGAGAGATAAGAGACAGTTGCACTGACAGTTTTCCATACCATTAGAAGCTTACTGTTTGCACCATTTGTTTTATGGATTGGCAACTTTGCACCCGAGGAAAAATTGGATGGATATATAAACTGCAAGGTCTGTCAGTTGTACCTTGAAATGTTACAGCAATTTAATTTTTTTTGATATAAATAAGGGTCCTCGCCTTTAGCTTTCAGTTTGATTGCCTTCTTTTTGCATGACAACTAGAATTCCAAAGTTCAGCTTCCAGGTTCTTAAATCTATATTTTCAGGTCTGAAAGAAAATCTTTGGGGTAGAAATAATGGGTGATAGTATACTATTCTAGAATACAGGATGAGCAACAGTGAAGTGCTTGTTCAGTAGAGATAAGGGTGGGAGGTGTGGGAAGTGATGGGAGAGGCATTTAACGATTTAAGATATGAGTAGCAGCACCTCATTTCCCCCCCAAGAAAGTTGTGTGTGTGTGTGTGTGTAATTTTCAATAAACCAATATGCCAAAAGCACCGTCTATATATTGATCTATTTATATTTTCTGTTATTTTCAATATACCAATATAGCAAATTCCATGCCAGACTTAGATTTTACATTTACATGGAATGCGCATAGCTATGTTGTTCAATTTTCTATGGTAACACCTTCACACATGAGCAGAATACGTTTACTTAAGCACAGTATTTCCTCATGCCTAGGATGAACCCAGTCTTTCTACCCAATTCCAGTTATGGTGCAACAGTAGCAGGTTTCTGTTCCCTACAAATACATACAAACTGCAGCTGGTACATTGATTAATGGGGTACACACAGCTCTGTCAGTCTTCATACTGAGCTTCACTGAGAGTAACTTGCAGCCTGCCTGCTTCTCCTAATAACAACACAGAGGAGGAGCTGCCTTGGCAAATTGCTCTTTTAGAGACTCAGTACTAAAATTGATACCCTGTCTTTTGTGATCAGCCGAGCTCAACTGTTCTAGCTGGGAACAACAGACTTGCTGTCTTTTGAATTTGTATTGTCATGCTCTTCTTTCTATTACATTTCTGAAATCTGACAATAGAGGGGTTTTCAACTTTCCCAAATAGTTTGAAAGAGAGAGCTTCCTTATCACTGTGTGCCTGTGGCATTTGTATTTGTAAGCATGTATCTGAAAGCCTGTCTCCCCCAAGCTGCAAAGAATGAGCACTCTCTATGCCACATGAAGAGCCCAAAGCCAACTTGTTTTCCCAGACAGACCATGCAATAGCATAAAGTAAATTTATTGAATGATTGACATTATAAACTACTCACCTATCTATGACAGCAAATTTCAGACAATCACTTAATTTAAGAGCGTCACTGATTATCATCCTTCAAAATATAACTGTTACTTTATTTAACATTGGGTAATTTATGTAACATACTGATTGATATTTACTGGAGAGTTGTGGGGGTCAGGTGGGATGCCACAGAGAGTGCAGCAATTTTTGGCATTACAGCAGAGGTAGCTCAGTTGAGACTCCCACCTATATACAGAGGATTTGATCATTTGTACTGTATTTTGACAGACAAAGGCTGATGTATAGGATGATCCCATATATTACACTCTAAATCACAGTGGAGGTACTTCTAACTACTAATCCTTTAAATGTTTAACCAGTAGCCCCAGGCTGCAATACAATTTAGTCCTAATGAAGGTTGCTAAATCTAACAGCCAGTTTACATATGCACACACATCAAGTGATGGCTTGCATGTTTAAATTACATGTGCATATGTGAATTGGCTGTTATAAAACTAAAGTTGTACCTTAGAAACGAATGCTCTGGAACTCGGACGTTTTGGCTCCCGAACACCACAACCCCGGAAGTAATTGTTCCGGTTTCTGAATGTTCTTTTGGAAACCAAACGTCTGACAGGGCTTCCATGGCTTCTGATTGGCTGCAGGAAGCTCCTGAAGCCGATCAGAAGCCGCAATTTGGTTTTCAAATGTTTTGGAAGTCGAACGGACTTCGGGAACAGATTCTGTTAGACTTCCAAGTTACAACTGTATCTTAATAAACATATCCAGTGGTAAAAAATAGGCAGGATAGAAAAAGCATGATGAGATGTGGATTTGGGGCCACAGAAGATATTTGTCTGTTATTTATTTAGTGTTTGCGCATGGGGAAAATACACCTCCAATACAACAGTTTTAAGTATTTACTGAGGCCTTTGTTGGCTACTAATTGACAGCCATTTGCCATAACTTTTTAAGTTACATTTTGTATTGACTGTTAATACTGCTGGATTTATTTTGTTGTTGTTGTATGTTTAGTGAATTTTAATTTTAATAAAGCATATGAGCTCCCTCAGCCAAGTTTTCAGAGTTGCTAACAAGAATAAATAATAACAATTCTGATTCTACCACCACTGCCCACCAGCTGTTACTTTCCAAATAACAAGGCATATTAAGTTTGACCCATAAAAATATGTCTGCTCATAAGTCTGGTCACCACTGCCCCAGTCAGTATTATACATTTTGGGCAAGTTTCCCATTCAATTATGCAGCTCGCATATCCATTTGCAACCTTATTGCCGACTCTTATGTCTCTGCTTATTTTATCTTTCCCTCCTTCTCTCTTACAATCCCACTCTGGTAAACCTGGTTGTAATCATCCTCATTACAGCAGCATTACTTTGCCAGATAGAGAACGAGCAATAAAGAGAAGTCATTAGGATTCACAACCACAAAACCGCTGACGAAGCATCTTTAGAATCCCAAGAGCCACCAGAAGCTGCAAGCTGAAGAATAAAAGAGGCTCCAAAAATCTCAGGGGCAAAAAAATGTCTCAGGAAGAAACGCTGCTTCCTCTTCCAGATTCCCGTAGGAGGTGTCGAAGGGAAGTTGCTTTCCCCTTGCTTTCTATAAATAAGATGTGTAGGAATTGTCAGAACTTTCTACCCTTGACCAGAGGACAAAATGACTTTCATTCCTTTCCCGCTCCAGAGTAGCCACTTTGATGACACATATTCAAGTTTTCACTTTTATATGAATTAAGTAATCTAGAATGGCTACGGTCTTTAAGACATAACAAACCCCCACTCTGGGTAGACAAGTGGGTCCAGGCGTTGCTATGTGAAAGGCTGCTGAAAGAAGGGAGAATTACTCAAAATGCCATCAAAGCATCTTCTGCCTATGTCTGCTTTTAGGAGATTCCACCATTCTGTTACAGCCTACTGGAGCATAGCACATGTTCTTCTGAATGACCCACAGGGTCTCCAAAGAGCCTTTTCTGTGGGTGCTGTGGGGAGGAGAAGGGAGTGGTTTTGCAAGCTTCTGTCTGCTTGCACAGCCATAGGGTGCAACTGTGGATTCATGTTGCATAAATCAAAACAGGTTTTTGAATACACATTTAGATTACATTTTTTTAAATGACATTTAATAGTACTTCCTGCATTCTTTATCCGAATTTTACATCAGTCCATCTGAATGATACGCAAGTTATACAATGTAAATGGGTTGCATATGATGAGCCACTTTCTGAAGATGAGGCTAGAATTAGTTCTAGTCCTATCTTGTGCCACCATGTTATTGAAATCATTGTCAACCGGATATATATAGGATTGTTTTTCTCTGGCAATATAAGTGATTTGCTTCCCTAGATTAAGAAAGGAAACAGAAAATATGGAAATGAGATCTGCCGCTCTGCTTAAGAGTTTTCAGTTGACGCTAAAGCACAAACAGCTCTTCCCTCCTCCTTTGGAATTACTTTTCTGACACTGTGGTAAATGTCATTCATTAAGAATTCTATCAAGCACATCAATACAAAAGGATTTCTTTTAATCTGTTTTGCTCAGAAACTATAATTACTACAGTTTTTGGCAAGTGGTTAGAGAATTTTTGTTCAGGGGGTTGGACTAGATGACTTTTGATGGCACCTTACAATCCTATGGTTCTGTTATTCTTTTTTAAAAGAATAATAGTTTTGAGTAGATAAATGCTTTTCCATTAGACTGAACTCACAGTACATATCTGGCAAGGAAACAAAATTAGCTGGGATACCAAGGTAGTAAAGATGTAGTTACTATTGTTCCAATACTGATATAGTTACTTTAGTGGTCAAGCATTCACTATTAAAAGTCAAAAGCACCTCTTTTTTTCTTATTTTAAATAAGGGATTCAGAGCATTGTTAAGTATGTTAGCCTGTGATGTGTAGTTATGTTTAAAAGTCACGCAACCTGAGTTTTACATTTTTGTCATGAAGCTGACTGGTAGGAAGAAAAAAACATACCCTGTCAGGGTGAATTTATGCAGCAGTAGAAATAGTCAGCAAGGTCTCTGCCAAATGTTCATCAGGCAAAACACTAGTTTGCAATAATTAACCTGTAAACAGAAAACGGACCATCCTTTCACGAAGTCAATTCTATTGGAGCCTTCCAGAAAGCATGGTAAGTCCGTTATCTCACGTTGCTCCTGCTATGTGAAATCTAATCCAAACTGTTTTGTTTATAATCCAGTGACGGGCTCGAGTAATGATGTCATGTCACATTAGGCATTAACATGGATATTCTCACAAGAGACTGCCATCCTGGGATTGCACGTCGGATGCTCTGACTATAGAGCCTGGTCTGGAAACATTTCTGGCCATCTGTTAGAATGACTGTGCCTCTGCCAATATGCCAGCTTCAACTACTGGTCAGCCTGCGGAACGCAGCACGCCTCATTTTCTGTGCATAAAGTCCCTGCAGAACCTCAGCACAGCTTCAATGGCACCACATGCCATTTTACAGCTGATTAAGCCTACTGACACCTCTGTGCCAAGAGGGCTGCCCTTGGGAAAGTAAAGTCTCCCTGAATTAACTACAAAATCCCTCCGCCCACTTTCTTGGAATTTCCCCCCCTTCCTACATATGCAAATGGTATGCTTCAGATTGCAGTTCTAAAGGCACTTTTTAATCAGTGTGTCAGTCACTTATTTCAACTGTATCCTTTTATCTGGATGAACAGAACTAGACAAAAATACATGAGTCATAGTCAGTCATGGTTGAACTATTTCCCCTGACAATTAGTATAAATTAGCAACTGGATTTCTTAGAGAATTTTCTAGAAAGTGACAACAGGTGTCAAAAAAGTGAGAGTGTGTGTAAAGGGGTGGTCAGAATAAGAAAGATGGAATATTTTGGGATTTAAATAAAAGATTTAAGAAAAAATTACTGAGTCAGGGTTACAGTTCTGAACATATTGATATTAGTTGGTATGCAACTAAGTTTTACTCAGAGTAGATGAAAGCTATGACTTTGCCACCTGTTTTTCTAGGGTATGATAGAAGAGGGTCTTTTACCCCAGTGTGATTTCACTTCAGCTGGCCTCAGGGGCAGGCTTAGGGGGACAGTCAGGGAGCATGTAACGCTGATAATGACTATATCTTCTGACTCCATTGCCAAGTCCTTCAAGTTTTGCTATTGCGATTTAGAAATAATTATTCAACAGTTCAGATTCATCTGCCACCCGATAGATTATTCCAAAGATCAGGCACATCTGCTTTCCTATCCGATGGTGTGTTGCTTGTTAAACTAGAATAATACAACACGGCATTGTGGCCTGCAATTCATAAGCAACCTTTTAATCTGGCTGTGGACAATGCCTCTATTTCCAGTTGGCATTGAATTTACAGATGCCTCTAATGATCTTGGGTCTTCATACTTGATCTGCCAATGATGCTATTGCCTTTACTGCCTGTACTAGGTCTTTTTGACTAATGACTTGTTTTCTACTTCTACTCCTGCACCTTTCTCCCACGAACCACCACCAAACTATCTAGCCACAGGGAAAGAACATGCAGTTCTCTTCATCAGTCATCTGTCAGTGGAGAATTCTAGTCCCTCTTTCAAAGACCTGATACAGTAGCTGTCAGAGACTGATCTGGTATTCTGAAGCAACACTGAAGGTGCAAATCTTGTCCTGGAGGGTTGGGAGATTAAGAGCAAGTAGGAGGACTTCCAAATGTATTTTAATATTATGTGGGCAGATGAATGTGTTCAGCTGGATTCAGATCAGATTATTTTGAATAGCAGTGTTGAAGGTCATTCCCCCCGCCCCCTGGATGCTTCTCAAGGTCTTCCTCAAGAGTTCCATTCAGAATGAGTGAGCCACTTGCTACACACGCCTGTCTTTAGCTACTAATGTGCCTGTTATACCCAAAGCACATCAGGAGCCAGTAAAAGATATTTGTTGAATCTCTAATAGCCCATTTGAGGGGCTTTACCAATCTGGTAACGATTGGCAAGAAAGGTTAGGCAAAATCCAGGGAAGTTAATTCCTTGAACCATCATTATTTAATGATCCATTCATCATAAAGTGATATTTAAGGTAATTATACACCTGTAAAAAAGAAAAACAAATAAATGAAACATTAAAAGTTCCAAACATTTTGAAAAACAAAACCTGTCTCTTTGTGTGAAGCAGAAGGGAAAATTGCAAACATAACATAATTTCTTTTAAATAACTTTAAATATTTAATGGGCCTAAGGTCCTTGGGTGAATGAAGAACAGAGATGTACCGTCCTTATCATCATCATCATCATCATCATCATCATCATCATCATCATCACTATTCCGCCCATCCTACTGGGTTGCCCCAGCCCCTCTGGGCAGCTTCCATCAAATTAAAACATCAAACATAGTAAAATATCAAACATGGAAAAACTTTCCTATACAAAGCTGTCTTCAGATGTCTTCTAAAAGTCAGACAGTTGTCAAGGAAATAAACATCTAACGGGAGGGTGCTCCTGACAGTGGGCACAACTACCAAGAAGGTCCTCTGTCTGGTTACCTGCAACTTCTTCTTGCAGTGAGGGAACTGCCAGAAGGCCTTCAGTGTCTGGGCTGAACAATGCAGGTGGAGATGCTCTTTTGGGTACACAGGGCTGAAGCCGTTTATATGTTCAGATCATCATAATATATGTTCATGTTTTATGCACTCTTAATATTTATGCCTCATCTTTCATCAATACACATTCTTCTAAATAATGGCCTGTTATTATGAGTTGTTGTTCTAGCACAGTTAACATTGCTGTAAGTCACAATTGGTGACCTTGATCTTTCTAACTACTAGGCAGTTGAGGAAGGGGGAACTACCCATTTGTTCTCTGACACAGAGCCACTTCCATTGTTACCTTAAAGGTCCATACTTAGAGGGCTGTTATCATGAAACTTGTCTGACCATTCTAGCAAATGAGTCCTTGCTGGATACAGGAATTGGAAGGGTCTTGGATATACAGCCTGCTCCCCTTCTCCACTCACAGCACTGTGGAAGGAAATAGTGTGGCAAGAGGTTGATTGTTTTTAACAGAATCTGCAATGGATCTTTGGTGAGGTAGACTTCAGTGAATTCAAAGTTCCCTCTCCTAAAATCACTTCAGTATTTCCTTCCATCAGTATCAGAGTATGATAAAGGAAGAAATCCTTGGGGAAGGGCTATAGCTCAGTGATAGAGTAGATACTTTATGCAGAAAGTCCTTGGTTCAATTCCTGGTATCACCAGGTAGGGCTAGGAGAGACTCCTGTCTGAAGTCTTGGAGAGCCAGTCAGCATGGACAATATGTGATGGACCAATGGTCTGGTTCTGTATAAAGCAGCTTCCAATGTTCCTATCTGACCATGTTCAAAATAATGAGCAATCGAGCTTCACGGCACAAGACAATGACACAGGAAGTCCTTCCTCAGAACCCCACATGGGACAAATCTTCAGTTCATTGTTGTTGTTGTTGTTTTACTATGTTCAGTTATAAAACTGAGTCACTTCAGAAATATGTTTAACAAGCAGTGACAGAGTGGCTCTCCTTTTGCCTTTTTTCATTGTCCCTCAGAGGTCACTGTTTCAAAACAAGCAGCTTGTAGATAAGAGTCCTGTAAAAAAAAACAAAGCAACACAACCCTGCCTTGTCTTGACTATGCATTTCCCTCGTGGCTACTGTGCCTTATCGCCTCTTCTTGTCACATTCTATTGCTTTGTGCATGATATATATTCTAATTGACAGTGAGAAACATGCATTGCAATCTTACCGAAATGGCTGTTTATGGCTGCTGGTGGATGGGAGCCATAACTTGAGGTTGCATCGTTTAGTTGCTGAAGTATGAATAATTTACATTGAACATAATTCCTTTTTATGGGTCCTATTCATTAGGGGAAATTCAGTCAAAAAGCACACTCCTTTTTATGTTATTTGCTTTGAGGTAGGACTAAGCAATCCTTATGTGATTCTGGGCTTTTAGGAAGCCCTTTAATAGGCACCATGGGGTTAGATCCTTAACAAATGGAAGCAAATATAGACTGTAAGAACATGCACAGAGGAACAACATATCTTAAGAGATCTTAAATTTAAAAGGCACCTTGATACTTTTGTTGTAAATAAAAATATGCCCTTTTCCCTTATGGGGTATGCAAGAGCCCATATAGAGTCCTTACACAGGTTCCCTATTGGTAGGAGAGAATAACAGAGGCCAACCAGAGAATATTGAGAAGCAAAGCAGCTAGTAAGCTTGATCTTTATTGATCTGTTGCAACAGGGTGCTCCCCTCACACGCAGGAAAAGAGGAGGACCCACAGAAATGCTGTGCAAGGGCTTATAAAGACTTTTGAAATTCCCCTCCTGTAGATCAAGACAACCCCCAGAAACATTATGCATACATCACAGAAGGGGTGTAACCTAGGACCACCCCTCAGATACATCACTAAAACAGAACATTTGCATGTTGTTTTTCTCCTGTCGCTTATTTATTTCCTGTCTGGCAGGTTACTTGATTGGATTTCCTTGGTAGCCTGGCCAGTCTTTTGTAGTGATAATACTTATTCAAACACAGATTAAGACAGGATTTGTGAAGGAAGAGACAATGGGGAGGCTTTTCCATTTTGACCTTGCAGAGAAAACATTTGGTCAGTTTAGGAATCAAAATGGTTCCAGGTTGGTCTTCCTGTGGTGATCTATGTATGTGCAGTTATGAACATTACCATATATCTAAGACCATAAAATTCCTATCACACTTTAAGCTCCCTTCTTTTTTTACGAGAGTCTCTTACGGCACTTGCAGATAGCTCATAAGGTTCCAGAGCTTGGGGGATGACCGGGGGCAGCAGGACAGGTCCAAGAGCAAATCATATAGCCACAGAAGTTGTCTGTTTGCTTATAACATTTCTATCCAGTCCTAGGAGTACATGGGTTTCCTCTGGATCCATTTCTATCCTCAAAACAATCCTGTGAGGTAGGCTTAGGCTGAGATATACCGTAGTATGTAGCCCAATGATACCCATTGTGGAAGTAGTGGAAGAAATGCAAGAATTGCCTGTCACCCATTTTGTTGCCTGCCGGCTACATGGAACAGTCAGCAGGAACCTGCTTGAGAAACTTTTTGAAAATGTGGAGGTGGGGGAGGAAGAAACATGAGAATCTTTCCCATTGCTGCTGTGTTGGTTTTGCTGCCTGCAAAACCAGTGGCCACCATTCTCTCACTATAAAAAAGGGGGATATCCCAGTTTTTCTGGGACACTTGCAGGGTATGATAATAGCCAAAATTTAGCAGGGTCTGGAAAAGAATAAAGTTTTTCAAAATTATTTTGTTATAATAATAATAATAATAATAATAATAATAATAATAATAATAATAATAACCTTTATTGCATTAGCATACAGCCATAGCAAAATAAGACAAAAATACTAGAGACAAGCAACCAAACAAAATTCAAAGTGATATTACTGGCGTAATGACATTTAAATTACCCTAAGACAATAATGTAAAGATTTAGTTGCCAGCGCCAAGAATCTAAAGTGCGGATGTATATAAAACATAAAATGGCCCCAAAATAGGCTCGGCACATTGGGTTGAAAAAGTAATAAAGAGAATTAAGACAGGTCCAGGTCTAGGACTCACTACCCAGTCAGAGTAGCCCTGAGTTTCAGAGCCTGCACTATAAAGATTGCCACCCCACGTGAAATTTGGGGATTTGCGTCCACAAGAAGCGATTTCAAACAGTCTTCCTTAGATGTAATGGTGGACGGGATCAAGAGGAGGAGTTTAGGTCTTATTGGCTCATAAATAGGGCAGTAGAAAAAGAAATGTATGAAGTCCTCTACTTCATTCATTGTGCATGGACATAGACGCTGAGTAATAGGGGTCTTAGAGTAAATCCCCTGCAGGAAGGCCGTGGGTATAGAATAGCTGTTCGACAGTGGTATAGAATAGCTGTTCGACAGTGGAATTTGCTGCCAAGGAGTGTGGTGGAGTCTCCTACTTTGGAGGTCTTTAAGCAGAGGCTTGACAACCATATGTCAGGAGTGCTCTGATGGTGTTTCCTGCTTGGCAGGGGGTTGGACTCGATGGCCCTTGTGGTCTCTTCCAACTCTATGATTCTATGATTCTATGATTCTATGAATGGAAACGGGCCATAGTAAACGCTCTTCTCAAATTGGGCTCCGTCAGGTCTATCAAGTAGTTGGCAAGTGATCTTACCACTTTCACTTTAGGGAGCCAGATGGAGAGGCGGGCTGTGGTGGACTGTGCCCGGTCCATGGCCTCGTCTCTTGTAAGAATCCAGGCCCGGATTTTATGTTGGTCCCAAGATGACAGCGTGTCGAGATCTGGGAGGGAGTAGCGTGCAGTAATAGTCTCCATGGCCTTGGACCATTTGTTGGTATGAGAACAAGTTAAAAAGGCTTGCCTAGCTAGTAGGGAACCTGGGGCATTGATTAATTTACAATAAAAACTAATGATTCTAATGTGGGCTCTCGCAACAATGGAGGGGAGGCCCAGTTCTGTTCTTAACTGTGCAGCAACTGAGCCCTTGGGGAGGCCCAGTATCTTTCGTGCAAAAGAGTTTTGCAGAATCTCCAGCCGTTGTAGTGTTTTTAAATTCCACCCCCAGATTTCAACCCCATACAGTAACATCGGGAGGACTTTGCTGATAAATGCTTTTCTGATTGGTGGAACCAACTGGCCGCCTTTTGCATAGAAGAATTTCTCCAAAGCTTTGATGGTTCTACGGGCAGCCAGGATGGTCATATTTAGGTGAGCTGACCAGCTAAGCCCATGCTGAAAAGTGATACCCAAATACTTGAATGCTGAACAATATTCAATAGAGTGGCCCTCAAAATTCCAGAAAGGCTTCCGAGTTTTCGTGCCAAAAGTAAGAATTTTGGTTTTGGCGAAATTGATTTTGAGGGAGTTGGTATTTTGTTATTAAAAAAAAATGACTGGAATGGTTCCATGATGGTGCCCGCTTTTAAATTGAGACTTTAAAATAATGCTATGATGGGAAGCTGAGACACTGACATCTCTCCAGGGTGTAAGATGTGTATACTTATGCCTTTGATTTCCTAATGGACACCCTGTCACTTACAATATGGACGAATCACATGTGAATATTTTATTTTATTTTATTTTGTCTTGCCCCCAAGGCAACCAGACCAAAGCAGCCCAAAGCTTACTGAATACAGCATTCTAAAAGTGAGATTTGCATTCTGTCACTTTGTGGCTTATTTACAGGAGGAAGAGGAGGAGGAGCAGAACTGTGTTGCATTCAGGCAGAAAGAATTAACTTTAAGTACAACCAGTCTCCAGGCTTCCTCTGCTGGTAGAACCTAGGGATTTGATTCAGCTCTGTATGGGAGCTGAATAAGGCCAACTGGGTTGATCTGGTGTGGTATGTTTGTCGTCTCCTAAATCAAAGCATGATGTCAATTAACACATACACACCAAAATCAATCAGGTATATTTCTAGGTCCATAGGCTTTGCAAGAAGTGAGACTGTCACCTGTGGAGCATTGATGAGCACTGAATTCTTATTTTACTTTTGTTAAAGCACAGCAACATAGATTTTTTTTAAAAAAAGTTAAAGTTTCCTTTTAATTTTTTTACATCCTTGTTGCTCTGTTTTAACTGCACACACAAAACTCTTCAGAGCTCTTCATTACCTGCAAATAAATCTCCAAATTTTCTTTCACAATCTGTTTTTATGCCTTGCTATATGCTAAAGCCGTGGTCCATTAAAACATTAACAAAGTGTCTTTCAAATGCCCCTCAATTTTTTTTAATAAAAAATAATCTTTAGTGATCTATTCAGGTAGCACTTAGTCAATGTACACATTCAAAACAGAAAAAGCTTAATACTTTTAGTTATGTTTAGTCATTCCCCATTCATGGTTATTTGTCTTGGCTTTTGAAAGGAATTGTACATTTCATCTGTCATTTCTTTCATGCAACACATATTAATTGCAGAATAGAAATGGAAGTATACCGCTGGCACCTTGATCAAATGAACAAAATGTGGATATTTAATAATGCATCTGTAATAATCATTATGCCACTAGAGCCTTTCCCTTTGGGACTGCCCACAATAACTCAATACAGCACTCTTGTGGGCAGACATAATTGCAGATTGCTTGCTGAGCTCTGCCCTGGGCCACATAATCTGTTTGTTTAGAAGCCGCCCTCTGTCTTCTCAGCTGTGATGCAGGAAAGCCTTAATAATACGACTTGAATTTCCTTTATTATGCCTCTCTAATAATTAATATTGCATTAGCACAATGTGGGACTGGCTGCTTATTTAGAACAGTATCTTATCATGCTTTCAGGGGATAAGACAGCATGCCATTTCAAATGCTCCGATCAGTGCTTACAGCCTGCCACTTTCATTGCCATATTACGATGGCTGCTTGGAATGAGGAAACTTGAGTACATAGTTGTTACTGTTTTCCATCCTTCTCGCCAGAGAAATGTAAATGTGAAAAGGGAACAGAAATGATTTCAGCCATTATCCTTTCTAAAGAAGAACTGGGGATTACGGAACATTTAATGTTTTCCCTCTATATGTATGTTCCCTCTTTGCATGTGGGCAAAGAACAGTTTTCGATCAGTGCCTTTGCTGAAGTGGCTGAACTTCTGTACTTTAGATTCTGAGAAGCTTTAGATCTCAGAATCTAAAGCACAGAATCTCAACTTTAAATATTTTTTTTAAAATCCAAATCTGTGTTGAGCTTGTTTTAGGTCATCCACCTGGGCATGACACCCAGATTGGCACAATGAGTCTTGATTCATAAATGGTTCCAATGTCTAGATTTTCCATAAGGTGGAGCAAGGAAGTGTCCTTTATGCTCATGCACCTTCTCTCAGGATGCCCAGAACCTCGAGTATGAACTACTATGGCATATGGAGTTAGATGCCACCCATGTGATTCCCCTGCCTCTTTTTTGCAGCACACAGATTGTGTTAGCTGGGCTTATGTGTAATTGGAGATATAGTGGAAGCCTGAGGCTTGTCCCTTCACACACACCCGCTTGTAAGAAACCAGACTGAATTGAAACTGTGATGTCATGCATGCACATTTCCCTGCCACACATAATACATGGAGCTGAAGTGAGGTTGCATCTGATGGCCCTGCCCCCAATATTCTAGGCATTCAGCACTGGTGAAAAAGGGGTCTATGCACATCTAACAGACTGCCCCATTCATGCTAATACACTAACCTCCACAGCTGATTACTTCATGCTTCCTGGTTGCATAATTTAAACTGACAGACAAGGATGCCAGCGAATCAGTCATGTATGAAGTCTGTCAGCTTGTTCATTCTCTACTTCATCTCTCTTGCCTGTGACTCCTCCTCCGGTTCTTATTTACTATGTATTTTGTCATATTTATATTGTAATTTTATGTTGAGAACCGCCCTGAGATCTGAGGATGAAAGGCGGTATATAAATTTAATTAATATAAATAAATGTTTGTGGGGAACTTAGATGATGATGCATAAAAGCAAGCACCATGGCACAATTTCAGGGCATTTCCTTGCCACTTATTGCAAAAAGTCCAGTCTTTGAGGGCAATTGGCTTTTTTGCACAACACCTCCCAATTTAATTGTGCCATCTGAATTTGCCAATATGTGATTGAATCCCAACCAAAATTAGCAACAGCCCTGGGAGTGCCCTATGTTTTTCTTAATTCCTGCCAGACTTTATAAATCACATGGAGAATGAGTTGTCAGGGTACTGCTTTGCGCTAATCCTGCTTTATGTCCTAGCATCCCAGTTAACTGCCAGTTTTCATGATCCCCCTCCTTTCATACTTAGCTAACACTGCCCCATATGCAGTTACATATACCTCCACTAACTATGTCATTTATATTTTTCCAGTGTTTTTCAAGTTGGGATTTTTAAAAGTAAGCATTTTTGTTATTTTTGCATGTTGCTATGCAGATATGACAAGCACTCCTAAAAACCAAACTTGCAAATGTAGATTCACGAAATACTAAATATGCACAGGATATAGAGTTTGTAATATTTTATTAATGGCCATGAGATAAAACATCATTCTTCTGACTGGTGGATACAAATGATGCTGACCACATGATGCTGCCCTTGAAAGTACTTTTTAATGTTTCTTCTGCCTTCGGGTTATAAAAATTGAAACAACATTGGTGGGGGGGAGGGGGTATGGGTATTTCATCCTTTGCCTGTTTAAGCTGGGTCTGACTGAATCAGGAATACAGCTTGTGAAGCTGTGAATAAAGGGAAGGTCATCTCTCAGAGGAAGCGGTAAGAAAATAGCCAAGATCTTTGTAAAGAAACAAAACAAACAGAAAACCCAGATAATGAAAACCAAGTTCGTACTAGAATTAAGATAAAAGATTTGGCCGGGTTTCAATGTTTTTGGGTCACCAGTGCAAGGGCTTTTGCACTAGCGTAAGGACAAATAAAGGTTGTGAAATATGAAATGCAGCACAACTGTTGCGCTGATGGGACTTTGTGCAACAGGAAGTACTGGGACCACAGAAGCAAGCTGTTGGGCAACCAGTGATGAGAACCACAGAGGCTTCCTGTGGCTTCTCTTGCGCATAGTCATTCCACTACTGCAACTAATACACTGCTAAGCAATTTTAAATTAGTGTGACTTTGAATTCTTCCCTTTGTTTTTAATCTCTGGTTGTCCATATTTTCCAAAGCATTAATAGATATTATTTGGTCAGGTGCAAGATAATAGGCTTCTACTGTAGTCCTTGATCAATTGTTGTCTATCTCAAGAGACAGTGGAGTGTGCCCCGAGGGTCAAGTCAAATTGCTGCATTAGCAGCACCAAAGTGGGGCACAAGCCTGGGCATTTTGTATGGAAGGTCTGAACTTCCCAGATGACAAGACCCCCCCCCCCTCAGTCTTGCTGATGTGGTACAAAGGAAAGCAGAGTAATATGTTGGCCACCAGCTTGGCTGCAGGAGTTGCTGCAAGGAGGTGTACAAGGCACCATCCAACCATCTTGGGGACACCAATCCAGATTTGTATAGCGTTTATTCTTTATCCTTTTCTTCTCCCAGAGATATCCTGCAAGGCAGCTGGGGTTTAGGATCAGAGTTTTCCTTCTCCTGGATGAGCTGCTTTCCCAGGTTGACCGAGCCATCTGCCCCTCACTTCCCTTTACAGCATGTGCAGAAACTGCCTCCTTGACTGTTGGACCCACCATTGGTCTCATCCGCTCAATCCGCTGGAGATCTCTTCTCATGCAGGGAAAGTCCCTAACTCACTGAGACTTTGAGACCCAGAGGCTACACTCACCTGGTTTAGCCAGCCAGTTGAAGCCATTTCTAGGGTTTGGCCACTTTTGCATGCTGACAGCTTCCAGGAAATCTGAGTGCAGAGTGTGGCCCAAAGGTGGACAAACTACCTTAGAAGGATGACAATGTATCTCCCTCCCCAAATACTTCCAAATGTATCCCCCTCCCCAAATACATCCTATGATTTAACAAATCACATAGTCAAATAGTCTTCTCTTTAAGACCAAGATGCAGATAGTAAACACAATAAGCAAAACTGAATGGTCTACTGTTTAAATAGCAGGTGTGGGAGGGGGTTGGAAATGTAAGTGAAAATTTAATTTCTGCTTCTGTTTTGTGTGTGATCCTGACTGATGCTAAGCACATTAATTAGTTACAATGGATTTAAGTTTGTCTGAAAAAGTAGGACAAAAAACATTTATTTTGACATAACCTTTGGCACTCAAAGAATGCCTTTTTGAAATGACATTGTAAACGCACAGATAAGTTGCATAAACAAGAAAATGTTTTCCACATAATGTTTCTAGAGATGGAATTACAAGCCACCTACAAGATCATTTCAGAAAGCCCACCTGGGGGCACACCAAAAATAGACCTGTAACTGGCCATTCTGCTCCTCCACCTTCGTGGAGAAGTAAAATATTAAGTTGTGTAAAGCTAGATACTGTCTTACCCTGAAGCAAAACTATACATATAAAGCTGCTCACCTGCTGACTCACTCAGAGGGCAAGTATTAATAATAATAATAATAATAATAATAATAATAATAATAATAATAATAATAATTTATTTATACCCCGCCCATCTGGCTGGGCTTCCCCAGCCACTCTGGGCGGCTTCCAAAAGAATATTAAAATACTATAATACATCAAACATTAAAAGCTTCCCGAAACAGGGCTGCCTTCAGATGTCTTCTAAAAGCCTGGTAGTTGTTGTTCTCTTTGACATCTGGTGGGAGGGTGTTCCACAGGGAAGGCGCCACTACCGAGAAGGCCCTCTGCCTGGTTCCCTGTAACTTGGCTTCTCACAGTGAGGGAACTGCCAGAAGGCCCTCGGTGCTGGACCTCAGTGTCCGGGTAGAACGATGGGGGTGGAGACGCTCCTTCAGATATAGGACTTTAAAGGTCAGCACCAACACTTTGAATTGTGCTCGGAAATGTACTGGGAAATGTAGGTCTTTCAAGACCGGTGTTATGTGGTCTCTGCGGCCGCTCCCAGTCACCAGTCTAGCTGCCGCGTTCTGGATTAGTTGTAGTTTCCGGGTCACTTTCAAAGGTAGCCCCAGTAGAGCGCATTGCAGTAATCCCATCGGGAGATAACCAGAGCATGCACCACTCTGGCGAGGCAGTCCGCAGGCAGATAGGGTCTCAGCCTGCGTACCAGATGGAGCTGGTAAACAGCTGCCCTGGACACAGATTTGACCTGTGCCTCCATGGACAGCTGTGAGTCCAAAATGACTCCCAAGCTGCGCACCTGGTCCTTCTGGGGCACAGTTACCCCATTCAGGACCAGGGAATCATCCACACTTGCCCGCCTCCTGTCCCCCAAAAACAGTACTTCTGTCTTGCCAGGATTCAACCTCAATCTGTTAGCTGCCATCCAACCTCCAACCGCCTCCAGGCACTCACACAGGACCTTCACTGCCTTCACTGGTTCTGATTTGAAAGAGAGGTAGAGCTGGGTATCATCCGCATACTGATGAACACCCAGCCCAAATCCCCTGATGATCTCTCCCAGCAGCTTCATGTAGATGTTGAAAAGCATGGGGGAGAGGACAGAACCCTGAGGCACCCCACAAGTGAGGGCCCAGGGGTCTGAACACTCATCCCCCACCACCACTTTCTGAACACGGCCCAGGAGGAAGGAGTGGAACCACTGTATAACAGTGCCCCCAGCTCCCAGCCCCTGGGAGTGGGGGCACTGTTATACAATATTATTATAGTGCAATATTAAAATTATTGCACTATTTCTCTAACATATAGAAATATGAAATTTGGCATACACATGGTGCAAGATACTAGGATGACTTTGTGTGTAATGGTAAAAAGGGGAATATCTACAAACCAGTCTTGAAACCTACATGTGCATAAGATTGCTGTGTTAAACTGATATTCCAACAGAGCTGGGTAGACCCCTCTACCACAAAATCAGTGTGACACACATTTTCCCATCTCTTCAATAGAAGCCCCATCCCTGCTGGCGCACAAAGGACTGCTGAGGCTGGTCCTCTACCATCAGTGCTTGGATGATGGAGAGAGAGAAATGCTTCTTAGATGTACGGTATGTCAGGAGCAGATCAGGGGCTGCATTGAAACCAAAGCCCTCTCATTCAATCAACACACCTCAGTGGAGAAAAGTGTTCCTGCTGCAAAAGGTGGTATACTTCATTTCCCTACATCCATGCACACACAAACTTCATTAAGTTAGCTTCTTTTGGACATATAACAAATAGATCTTCCAGTAGAATAGTCATCAAAATAACCACAATAATTTCCAAGGTAAACTTCTGCCTTGGAACCAAACAGGTTTTTAAAATGACTTGGAGCCAATTAGAGATTTTTGTCAAACAAATGTTCAATATATTTATTTTAAGAAGTATGAAGCTCTAAAGTTAATACCAAAATAAGATCAATAGAAAGTATTTTTGGATTTAGCACATGTGGCATCCTTCCAAATAGTTTTGCTGTCAGAGAGAGAATAACATTTGCAAATTCTTCTCAAGTGTACACTTAAGGTAATTCATTTGTTAGAACTGACCATAAACTGACCATAGGCTTTACTTGTGAACTACAAATTCTAAATCAGTCCAAAGCGTAATCACCCAGATACTGATTTTTGTATGAACTACAATGTCTGTTTACCCAGTCATGGGTTGAGCGGCTGTTGCAGCTCATCATGGCAGGTTCAGATACCAAGGGAGCAATGCTGGGGCTAGGCGGACAGCAGCTGGGGAACCCCAAGCCAGCAGCTTGGATTGGCAGGCTTTCCTATCATCCAACTATTTGAATCCTGGCTCATCCGGCTGGGGTGAGTGGGCGGGGCTTGGGAGTGGACTAGAGTGAAGCAGGCTTCACTCTGGTCTGCCCCAAGCCTGTAGACTAGAGTGGAAAGGCAAGCACCCCCTCTACATGCCCTATCTGCCTTTCCCATTTTTGCCAGTACCAATTCATCTTCGAATGCCATCCTTTTCTGTAGAAGTTCTGCACATGCTAAATCCAGTATCACAAGGCTCTTGAAGAGAAAGGAGAGGCAATGACTCTCTGCACAGAAACATGAAGAATTTCTGTAGCTAGAGTTCGTAAGGACTTTATGGAGAGAGATGATGCAGCAAGGCTCTTCCATCTACCTTTCTCTGGGAAAATGCAGGATCTTTAATAAACATTATTTAAGATACTGACGTCCGATCCATGCTTATGTTGGTCTCACCAGGTTTAAATTCCCCTAAATAGGCATTTAGGAAGAAAAGGGTATTGAAATCCCCTGCAAATCATCCTGGTAGAACAATAAAATGATTGCTGGTGACAACCTTGGCTCAAAATGTGAACTTACCTGTTCTCCAGACCACTATCATTGCATTGCCTTAATGTTCTGACAATCAAATAGAACTAGGCCTTCAATTACTTCCATGCACCATTAAACATAAATTAAAAGCTTGATTTTTCCATGTTGCTTAAAAGTACATTGAATGCCTTTGGCGATAGAAGGGTAGGCAGATTGTTAACAATATTTGATGTGAACCTGCTAGACATCATCAGTGGCAGGGCTTGAATTTGAGAGTGGGGAGGATCTGGAGCCTTAATAAAACCCACTGGCCTCTTTTCCATGCCCCCCCCCCAAATTTAGCAAAACCATGCCTCCCTTGTCACCTTTGGAAAACAGCTTAAAAGAGTTGCCATAAAAAAATCAGAACACAAATATGTGGGCTGTACATTATCCTGTGATTGAAACATTGCACTGTTGGTCACTTAAGGATATATTTCCTTTTCGTAGCACAAAATAGAGAATTATACCCAAACGGCTGGTGAAGGGCTGCTGTTTTGCTTTTTAACTAGGGTTTTGTGTGTTTTTTTGTCTTGTAACACTTTCCCCATTTATTAAAAAAAAAAAAAAATTTGTACTGCAAATGCCATAACAAGGCCTGTTCAATAGGCGGATAGAAAGCCAACATAACCTGTCAAGCTGAGAGGACAAAGACAGTCAACACCGTCTTGCTGCCCTGTCTAGCTCCAGAACACAATGATCCAAAACAATGAAAGCAGTCTCTGTGCCAACCCCCCCCCCCCGTCTCCTATATCTCAGTGCCAACTCATCACAAGCCTCTTGGAGGAATGGCTGGTGTGGTGAGTTAGAGCCACAGATCATCTGCCTCACCCAGAACCAACATTGCTACAGCTTAGCAGGAAAGAGCTAAGGGAAGGCAGGGTGGTGATGAGGTCAGAGTTAGCACATTGGACATTACTGGATTTCAGTCCAGCAGACTGTGTATTCCTTGTACCATGGCACATATATAGAATTTCCAGTGTAGCAAAGATCCCGGTGGGAGGAAACTGTTTCAGAAACAGAAACAGAAATGTCTGGCAACTGGCTCAAAGGTAAGAATGACTGGGTAGACCGTTTGCCTGCACCCCCTCCTAATCTGTTGACAATGGGGGGAGGGGGACAGGCACCACATATGATTAATGTAACAATGGGAAGGACCATAGCTCAGCGATGGAGCATATGCAGGTCCCAAGTTCAATCGATAGCATCTCCAGTCTTTTTAAAAAGAAGGATCAGGTAGAAGGTAATATGAAAGACCTTTATGTCACAGGCTGCAAAACTGCTGTTGATCAGCATAGATAATACTTGCCTTCATGGGTATGACCTGGTATCAAACAGCTTCTTAAGCTCTATGACAGAGGGAGAAGTTAAAAAGAAGATGGTGAACCAATGGCCCTCCAGATGTTGATGAACTACAACTCCCATCACCCCTGAATATTGACAATGGCAGATGGGTCTTATGGGAGTTGGAGTCCAACAACAGTTGAAGGGTCACAGGCTCCTGACCTCTTGGTTAAAAGTGGTAATAAATCTTTCTGAGTCTGCATTCAGCTAAACGTCTCTTGTTAAGCTTAATAACTTTGAACTGACTTTTATATTTTTAAGACCAGGAGACCTACTTTCACGTAGGGAAAAAAATATCAAAGGAAACTTTTGCCATCTGCAGTCCCAGTTTGATAGCTGCTAATAGCAGGCATTTGAGCACATAGAAACAGTTTCTTTAATTCTCACCAACGTTATGGTATGCATTTCGTAATTCCTTGGTCTAGCAGCTATGGCTGGAATGACTGCTTAATTGCCTTACGGAAAATATGAAGTCTGGCCTTCTGTTTCAGAAGCAAAGACTAAAATAAAATGGTCTCTGAGCTCTTAAACATTATGAGATAGTCAATGTAACACTCTGAAGTCTTAAGCAAATATCTGCCAAGATCACAAAAGCTCCTCATTAAAATATATGGAATTATTGTTATTGACTGGTTGCTGTGGAAAGAGTTCGCTCTGCCGCATCGGCAGGTAATAATGAAACCATTAAAGCAAACTTTGTAGTCAGAACTTAGCACTAAATATTTCTTAAGTGTTTGCTCTCAGGAGTAACTAGGATCTGTGTTTCAGTTTGGAAATATAAATTGATCTTGAAAAAAGAAGTCAGATGCTATTTCCTTTGTCATGCATGCCCCAAGGGAGATGCTGCTGCCTTCTCTTTATGGGCTATTTTCTAGATTACCATATGTTTGCTCCCTTCTATGACACAACTTGCTTGGTTGCCTGACCAGATGTCAGATAGCCAGATGTATGTACAATTGCAGAGAGCAATGACATTCACGTAGCTTATCTATAATACAATTACACATGTTTACTTACAAGTATACCCAGTAGTATAATACAATAGCACATGCTTACTTGCACACTTGTGTGCTTACACATAAGGACTGATACCTGTCATTGATAGAAATAAAACATCCAATTAACTCATGCAATAATTTCCTTAAATCTAGCAATAAGTTTTATCTACTCTCTGTGTAAAACTGCCAATGCATATCAGACACAGCATTTTCAATCCTGCTAGGACATAAACATAATCCAAAGGGATACCCTGAAATCTTTATTGGAGTTGTACAGAAGGTAAAACACTGAACCTAGATAATCAGAAAGTACGCCTTTATTTAGGAAGATTTAATGTTTCTGAACGTTTTGTCACTTTAATTCCTCAACTGGGATTCACACCTATTAAAAATGGAGAACAGGTTTTCTTTGCTAGAGAGTGCATACTTTGATATCTAGCTCTCTGAAACAATAAATGCATGGGATGGTTAGCTCACACTGTCCTTCTTCCTAAGCAGTGGTCCAGCTGGAGTGGTTTCCAGGGTCCAAGTCTGGACCCCACAGCCAAGGGGACCTCAAATGCCTTCCCACCAGATACAATGACACTGGGGCTTGTGGAGAGCAGTGTGTTGCTTAGAATTTTAGAGCTAGAGTTGATCAACATATTGGCTGATAAGCAAAATTAATTGATATTGCCTTTCACAACTTACCAAGCTTGCTCTGTGGTTATAGGGTTCAGTCTTCTTTCTGAATAGCTATGGTGTACTGATGATCCCAAAGGAAACATCCCAAATTATTTGTTTGTATTATTTGCTAAATTTGTATATCACCCTACATCCAAAGATCACATGGCGGTTCATGACATAAACATGCTACATGAACACAAAATACAAAAAAAAACCCAACCCCAATATATTATCTAAAGCTAGACAACATTTTCCTGAAGCACCCTTAATGAATCAAAATGGAATGAGTAAGTGAAATGTGTGGTATTATTGTAAAATCTTAAACTCAATTTGGTGCAAGCTCACAGAAGAAATTCTTCCTCAAAGAAATGCTGCATGACATTGAAAAATGGAAATTACTAAAATAATCTTAAAAGCTGCAATCTCAGAGTATTAAGTTTATGCAAGGGGATGAAAGAAGATGATCCATGTAATGGCTTCCCTGCCCTGCTGGAATCTTTCCCTGAGAAAATTGAATCCACTGTTGCAAAGAGCTGGAGTCTTTTCTGTTTTGTTTAAATCTGTATCCTCTAAAGTACCAGTCATCACCTAAAATCGGCTTTCATAGACTCTAGTTAAAGGTTTTGCTTTGCAAGACAGTCTACTTTATGTTCAAGCTCTCAAGAGAGCAAACAGGCCTCATGCTCCTCCTTTTTAGGAAAACAAAATGCATGTATTTTTCTCCTAATTTATATCCCAAACAACACAGACCAGTAACTGAAATGTCAAATATAAGCCTCTTGATTTCATTAGATTAACGATCACCTTTTATTTATTTCCAATATGCACTAAAGGCTGTTTCTTGTTGCTGTTGGACTCAGATGAGCCTTGCCGACTGGGGGACAGCCAGCAACACTCCTGCAGATGATTGGAGCGGGAAAGGAAGGGTTCAGGAAGTCCCCAAGGTCCCTTGAACCTGGCTCAGTAGCAAATGGGCACCCAATGTGGACGGTGTAACAATGGAGCTGCAGGTTAGCAGCATTCTGCACCAGTTAAAGTCTCCAGACAAGCTCCAAGGGCAGCTTCAAAGATTGCATGGTAGTAGTCCAGCCTTGGGGTTACCAGCACCTGGACTACAATGGTCAGGCTGTACCTTTCCAGGAACAGCTATAGCTGGCAAGCCAGACAAAGCCAATAAAATGCATGCCATTGGCTTCTAGTGAAAAAGAAGTATCCAGGAATACCCCCAAGCTCCATCCTTGCTCCTTCAGAGGAGCCTGTCCAAAACAGGCTAATCTCCCAGACATGGGAGCAACCAACCCCAAGAGCCCCCATTTCCCTAGGATTCAAGCACAGTTTATTGTCCCTCATCCAATCCACCATTGCATTTGGACACCAGGTTGGCTTTATGCTTATGTTGATCACACTCAGCTATTTGTCTTATAATGAACAAGAATGATTCTGTAAAAAAAACAAAAACACCCACTTTCCCAGTCTATAATCATTATTATACTACATTAGTTATCTGTGATGGTGAGCTGCACTCTGCACTGGTGATGTCACAGAACTGTGGCAGTTTAAATAATAAAAACAGTGGCTTGGCACAAGCACATGTTTGTTGATCCAGAGGTTTGGTTTTCTATTGCACAGAAGTTGAGTGCTCAATAAAGTCTAGTGTAGGAGAGCGATGTGACACTTAGTCCATTGACATGAAGGTGGCCCATGTTTGCTGAATAATCTTTTCCCCCAATGTTTATTAACGTTTTCAAGATACATTCAAGATACCATCAGAAGGAATTAGTTGATCAATTAGGAAGAATTAGTTGGCCAATATAGTTCCCAACACAAAATTGATTCATTGGAAAAAATCAATACTGAGCCAATACTCTTTAGGAAAATTAGGTTTTCATGGGTCACTTTGAGATGCATTTATTCCAGTTCATTGTCCAACACATACTGGTAAAAATCAATTCACAAATACTGTTATTGGAGAATAGCCTTGCCCAGATGTTATAAATCACTATGTGTGTGAGAGCATGCAGAAAATATAATAAAAACGGCTTTTAAAAGCCCTGTTAAAAACCACAGAATGTGAATTTGAAAAACAATTCAAAATAGACACCCAAGGCCTATTCGTCCTGTTCGTCCATCTTGGAAAGCTTGTCAGAACAAAAATTTGCAGTTGGTAAATTGTTTCCAGAATGTGCAGTTGGTAAATTAGGAAAGTTGGGATCATTACTGTCACATCTCCTAACTTCCCGCTGGTCATAGGAGTCAACTCCTAGGGGCTGATGGGGCTTTGCCGCCTCCCAATAAAATCTTTGATGGGCATTTCCATTCAAAGGGTGTGCCTGCACCACATTATGTGATCGATTATGTGGGGTGGGGCTTACCTGCTCCCCATCCCCGGTATTTTATTCAAGTTGGCACTCTGCCACAGTTTGCACTTTAGGGGGAGTCAGAAGCAGGGAGACTACTCTGCACACAATACAATGGTACCTTGGTTTCCAAACATCTCCATTGACAAACATTTCGGTTTTCGAACGCCGTAAACCCGGAAGTAAATGCTTCAGTTTTCGAACACGCCTCAGAAGTCGAACATGCCACATGGCTTCCACTGAGTGCAAGATCCTGAGGCCTGGCTGTCGGCTATTGAGTTTTCGGTTTTCGAACGTTTCAGAACTTGAACTGTCTTCCGGAATGGATTACGTTTGAAAACCTAGGTACCACTGTAATTTGGAATTGTGTGCAATGCAGATTCCAAGTCATCAGAGGGCGCTGTGGGTGACAGGCAGCCTCCCCTCTTCAGTGTGTGGGCAGTGGGAAGATGGGGACAGCAGCCATGACCCCACTTTCTACTTCACACAGTTGTAATCTTGTGATTTAAGACCCTTGAATAGGGAAGAAGTGATAGATGTGAGAGAACAATAAAGGCAGGGGAAGAGGAGAGAGAGAGAGAATACACAGAAAAGTTGCCTGGATTTGGACATCTGGCCAAATAGACTGAATAATTAAAACCATTATTATTGTAGCAATCCTCATTGGAGTCATATGGAAAACTCTGCCCTTCATAATCCATTGTGCAAACCTATAAGGAGTATTAACCCATGTTTTATGGGGGGGGGGCTGGGAAATATATATCATGCAACCATTCCACTCCCACAGTTATCTTGCTTTATGGTTTTGGGCTGAGAGATAAAACATACATTTCAAGAAACCATGTTTTTCTGTTCCAAACAGTAAGCAATCTTTCGGTAGAAGCATTTTCTAGTCCATTTGATAACAGGATAGAAGCAGAGTTCTTCCAATAATCATTTTAGCGGAAAGATTTCATGCTAGCAAGTGAGATTTTCAACTTGCTTTAGTTTATGGAAGGTAACTGTAGAGCACTTCAAATAGATTACATGGATGTAGTCCTACTAAGTCTGTTTATTCAAAAGCAAGACCTACTGAATTCAACAGGACTTACTCCCTGGTAAATGTATTTTGTATCACAGCCAAGTCGCTGGCTTTTCCAGTTAAAGCAACACACAAATTCTCCCCGCCCTGCCATGATTAGCATTTTCCTGACATACTTGTTGTTTCTATGTGTAAAAAAGCATTACCGCTAGTCATCTGACAGACTTAATAATGCCCTGTGGTTGCTTAGGCAATGTGTTCTTATACAGTGGACCTCATGTTACAGACGCTTCAGGTTACAGACTCCGCTAACCCAGAAATATTACCTCGGGTTAAGAACTTTGCTTCAGGATGAGAACAGAAATCGTGCTTCAGCGGCACAGCAGCAGCAGGAGGCCCCATTAGCTAAAGTGGTGCTTCAGGTTAAGAACAGTTTCAGGTTAAGAACTGACTTCCAGAATGAATTAAGTACTTAACCCGAGGTACCACTGTATTCTTGAAAGTTTTTACATTTCCAAGATAATCGGTGCCAAACTAAATGTGATGTGAAATTCTGCATTTCTGATGGTTTGGGTTTTGAGAGAGGGGAGTTGGATGAGTTCCTGAAAAATAGCCTTAGAAGGCTGCATTTCAATGTGAAAGAATTGTGGGAGGGGAATTGCTTAATTCTTTCCCTTCTGGCCATTTGGTAAAACTGCCTCCTCTCAGCTGATTTCTCAGCAATGGGGAAAAGGTATGGAGATGACAGATCACAGAGAATCTAGAGTGCAAGGACTCAGCTACACAGCTGCAAATAAAACGTTTTAAATGTGTTGTAAAGTGCAATATACAAATGTGGCACAAGATGGCGAAAATGAGCTATGCAAAATTCAATGTATTTTTCAAAACATTTTTTTTAAAAAGCATTTTCACAGCGTTTTTTATATTTGTGTAGATGCCACCCAAGAGATAAATGTAGATCTCTTTTTTGTGTGGCATCTTTCCATGGCAACAGGGAAAAGGTTATTGCTTCTTATATTTGGCAGCAATAATTTCAGGCCCAGAAACCCTAACTAAGCATCACTTATAGTAGATCTCAATGTGGGGAAATAAGTCAGGGAAACCTTGCAAGTCACCTTTGCAGCCAAAAAAAAATCAATAGTAAGACACCAAGATTAATGACTGTACTTAATCAGACAAAAATAAAATATATGAAATTCAGAAAACAATTCAAGCTTTGACCTTTGGAATCTCACAGTTTTAAGAAGTTCCAGGTAGTTGTCCCTGTGTTCCCATTACATTTGCACATATTTTGATTCACACACAGGAATTAACATGCAAGGGTGCAGTTGTGTGTTTTAAATGTGCAGGGAGAGATAGGCCTGAGGCAACAGAGACATATTTAACAGATCTTGACCTTGGCATAGGACGTGAACATTTGGTTTTAACAGGAGCAAAAACGGACTCCAGGTGGCCAAAATAGTAAGGAAAAGCTTATGGCTGGGATGGGAAAAAACTGGATTCCATTTGCATTTAAAGGTGAGCATACCTAATTCACACTTTGCAAAAGCGTATGTGAACCAAAACACAGCCATCCTTCAAAATTCATGCTTCAACAAATTTTGCGGTGCAGTTCTGTAGTCACATAAGATACAAAAATGAATTATTTTAGGGGAATTTGCTGGAATCATTAGCAGCAGTCCTGCTGGTGAGCAGAAAGACCGAGGGCCCGCCCCCTAAACTGTCTTACTTGGGGATCAAACTTGACATGGTGGCCCAGACCTCCTGGTTCCTGGTGCTTGGTAGCTTTGCCCTTCATACAGTTTCCCACGCGGCTGTTTCCAATGAAAAGTCACACTTCTGTTCTCCAACTTAAATGACCGATCTTCTCTGAACCTTCTCCTAATGCTTCCTCAATAACACCTTCCCCCGCTCACCAAACCAGTGAGTTTTCTGACCATACCATTAGTCATACAACACAATTCTGCAGTAATTTTTATCCCACCACTGAGAATTTGTGTGGGGTTTTTTTTTAATTAAAGGTTTCATTAATATTAATGAAGGACACAGCACCAGGATTTTTGCCCTCAGGAAGACAAACTGACTATAAACGTTAACACAAGTGACCATTTATTGCAAACAGTGGTGTGGCTTTCCAATTACTTTCTGCTTCCTTTTGTTTGCTTATCCGTGGATTTATTTAACCACCTAGTTGGAAATAAGTCTCTGCAAATAACTATTTCATTTTACTTTATCGAAATGATACATATATTTACTATTAATAGACCTCCCTTTTCATTTATTTGGTTGTTTGAAAGACAATGTGTGTCTTTCCTATCCATAAGTAAGTAGGCAAACTATTTCTGTCTTTTATACTGCAGTCCTCTATAGTTACTCCCACTGAAATCAATTAGACTTAAGGGCTCTGATTCCAAGACATCCTTAGTAGGAATGTACAGATTTCAACACACATAAGGGAACTTTTTTAAAAACTTTCATTCCAAAACTACAGGCTATCTCCTCTGTACACAGTGCATGAGGCTCCCCCCCCCCCTTTTCTTAAGGCCTCTGGAGATTTGGGGTGGGTATAACTACACTTCAGAAATGACTGTAGACAGCCCTGGTGGGTACCTGGAATTTGCCACACACTTATCTAGCTCATGTTCACTGTGTCACAGTGCTACAAGCAATTAGGTTCCATTAGCACAGAGATAGGGAACCTGTGGCCTCCTAGATGTTGTTGGACTCCAACTCCCATTAATCCCAGCCAGAATAACCAATGGTCAAAGATGGTGCCTAACAACATCTATAGGGCCACTACTTCCTCATCCCAGAACAAACACAGAAATGAGAGTTTAGTGTGCATAACATACAACCCTGCAGCATATTAGGGGCAATGGTTGCCTCCCCACTCCAAAAAAAAAAAAAAAAAAAATGCATGACGAAACTGTGTACCATTAGGGAAATTCACACAAAAATGCAAGCCAACTTTCATGTGGAGTTTTCAAAAGAAATGTGTGCAAATTGATACAGAAATGGGGCAAATTGTATAAGATTGGAAAAATGAGAAACACAAACCATACTACTTTAACTTCCTTCTTCTCGCTGTGCCCTTTCCTATTACTTCCGTTTTTGTACAACACTGAACAACAACTGATATGGGCTCTACCCCTAGTTTCACTGCATTTCTGCCATTTAAAAGACAGCAGAAAATCTGCTAATACTCTCTCCTCCTTTTAGCAGGCTCTAGCAGTGAAAATGCAATTTGGATACAGTCATTCAGTTCTGGCCTCATGCAGCTCTTAAAATGTATGAGACTTAATACTTTGGCAGGGGATGCGGGGGAGTGGCAGGAGAAAGTCTCCTGCTGCTATCTAACTTGAAAATGTGGCTGCAAGTTTTCCAGATAATAAAACCTTTACCAGCAGTCATGTCTCAGGTGATCGTGCTTTGGAAATGAGGCACAGCGGAGACTGTGGTGTCTTTCTGATATATGGCTTATTTACACATATATACAACATGAACCTATGATGGAGGGTCTCACAGCATTGACACCCAAAGAGGTTCTTGCTTCTTCCATCATAGCAGCATTGGGTTTAAAAAGTCACCAGCCATGGCTCAGCCTCTCTCCAGCTTGCTGCATTTTACAGACTGCAACTATTTTCCTCCAGCCCATATCATCCCCAACTGCAATCCTAAACTCTCCATTCTGTTTTAGTTCTGCTATCTCAGAGCTCAGGGATGGGCTCCACCCATTTGCCAGCTGGCACAGAGTCTGGTGGCCCATTCCCCTGTCTTTGTTCTCTGTTAATGGGATGGCCGGCCCTCCTCTCAGGCATCTCCTGAACACAGAAAATTGAGTCCAGTTATTAAGATACATATATCTGACTTCCAGTTTAATTTTCCAAGCATTGATTAAATTCTAACACTTACTAAATCCAGGAATTATGTGTGTCACTCTGGCACCCACAAACTCATAATAATATGAAGTTTGGAATGTAAGGTAAATTATCTACTGCATCACATGATGCTCCTCCTTAAATCTGTTCATAGGCCTTGGCATTTAACCCAGGACATGGTTTAGCCCAAACCATCCCCACCTCCCCATCACCTGATATTACATGACATCAGGCACAAAACAGGTAAAGCCAAGGTTAAAAGCAAGAATTCCTTTTGGAATTCAAGCCTAAGAAGATTTGGGCTTGAATTGCAAAGGAAGTATCTTTGGAACCCTAGCTTGAATTCTTTTAAATTTAAGCTGAGATTGCAAGGCACTTAGGAATGCACTTAAAGTGGGCTTGCAGTTCTTCCTAGAGCTTGACAAGTTATAAGTGAGTGGCCATACTCACCTGTAAAATTGCCCCATGGAGGATTGGTCACTCCTGGGTCTAGCCCTCTGTTGTTGTTTTGTTTTGTTTTAATTTATTTCCTGCCTTTCAGCACCAGGAAACCAAAAGAAATAGGGTGGGTCCTGAAAATATACATATTTGGTGTAAAAGATGAGAGTAAATAATGCCAATAAAGTACTTTGCCTTGATGCAACTCAAGTTCTGTTACATGGTACTGATCTTGACTTCATTATAGTTAAGGCTTGGATAAATGATAGTTAATAGTTAAGGCAGTAAAATAAATGATATTCTAAGTAGGATAAACAAAATAAACACAGGAGTAAAATCCTATTAAAGCAATATTAGGTAAAATAATGAAGTTTGGTCTAGAAAGTGTATTTCTTACAGTGATACTCCTGACAAAGAAAAAATCAATACAGTAATTTATCTGGAGTCTTATTTTAATTATTTAAGTTGCACAAAGCCCCACTTCTCATTTAGCTACTAAATAAAACGTGTTCAGAAGGCAACGAAACCAAACAAAAAATCCCAGTATAAGAGGGACTGAATTATGTTGATTTAATATTGCTATCCAAAGATGTGTTCTGTTGCCTTCTTATATCTTTCTGGTCACAGGACATTTTATTCCATTTTTACTTCACATGTTCCACATACTCCCTAGAGAACCTTTCCCCCTTAAGGGGGAAGCCAAATCCTCATAGGATGTGAATGCTCTGCAATCCCTCCATCTAGGTTGGCTGGCACCCATCTGGCTCAGGAGACAGTGGAAGAGTGCACCTTCTGGCAGTCCATCCATCTAGGTGCAGGTTGCTTTGATATGTAAATAAAGCCAATATAGAGTACCTTTCCAAAGCTCTTGCCAGGAATCCAAACTCAAACCCTGGTGTCTCCACCCCCATCACTCAGCCTGGACACTGAGGTCCTCCTCCGAGGGCCTTCTGTTGGTTCCCTCACTGCCAGACTCGAAGTTACAGGGAACCAGGCAGAGGGCCTTCTAGGTAGTGGCACCCTCCCTGTGGAACGCCCTCCCAGCAGATGTCAAAGCAATAAACAACTATTTTACTTTTAAAAGACAACTGAAGGCAGCTTTCTTTAGGGAAGTTTTTAATGTCTGATGCTGTACTGTTTTTACTATTCAGTTGGAAGCTGCCCAGAGTGGCTGGGGAAACCCAGCCGGATGGGCGGGGTATAAATAATAAATTATTATTAATTAATTAATTATTTTATATTATTATTATTATTATTATTATTATTATTATTATTATTATTATTATTATTATTATATGCACTAGCTGAGGAATAATCAATACAGGGTTTCCTGACAGGTCCATCCCCCCCAAGTTTTTGTGCCATGCTTCTTGTCTAGTAAGCTCAAGCACCAAAGGTGGACTGCATGCACATAAGAAGTTGAAATACTCTTTTGTTGGTGAATATTCTCCACTATCCCAAGCTAAATGAACCAAGAGGCCAACTCAGTGTAAAATAGCTTTCCATGTTCATATATCTTGTTATTTGACAACCAGAGCTACAGATTACCACATGATTGTGGCTCTTCTGCCCCATCTAACATTACTGGAAGAAACACAAGGGCTGCTTTGGGGATTGCTTGGTCTCCTAATTATTTGGTCAATTGCACAGATTATCTTAATGTAATGCAATTGAGCAGCTGTATACAAGTAGAGCCAGTGTGTGGGGGAAGACAAATCTACCCATATCCAGGACAAAAAAACTGCTTTTCCCAAAGGGAAAAGATAAGTAAACTTTTATTTATTTTGTATATTTACATACCACTTTTCAAGTGGACTCACAAAACAATTTACAATTATTAAGTCTCAATCTAGATAACTATATAATAAGATAGCATAGATAAACAACAAGGAAAAATGTTTTGAAAACTACATCTATTGTCCCCTCAGTGTGTGTATATATATATATATATATATATATATATATATATATATATATATATATATATATCTCCCACTTTTCCCTCAGGGAGTTCAAGGTGATGTGCATGTTTTCCCCCTCTCCATTTTATCCTCACAATAATCCTGTGAGGTAGGTTATGCTGAGTAATAGTGACTGGCTAGGGGGCACCCATTTATGACTTAGTGGGGATTTGAACCCTAGTCTCCCAGGATTTACTTCTAACCACAAATTAGCTCTGTGGTGGCAGCTGAAAGGGAGAAGCGCACCTCAGTTGGAATGCTAGGAGCTAGATGATGGGCAGCTCTTCTGTCTCTCTCTCTTCACGACTAGATAGTTCCTAATTAGACTAGTGGAGGCAGTTGGATTAAGCCATGAAGATGGCTTCAAATTCTATTTCAGGAAGGAAAAGAACACTCAGGAGTCAAAACTGGCAATGCATTCTCCTCAAGATTTTCTTTAAGTACAGTGATACCTCGGGTTAAGAACTTAATTCGTTCCGGAGGTCCGTTCTTAACCTGAAACTGTTCTTAACCTGAAGCACCACTTTAACTAATGGGGCCTCCTGCTGCCTTTGCCTGAAACAAAGTTCTTAACCTGAGATAATATTTCTGGGTTAGCGGAGTCTGTAACCTGAAGCGTCTGTAACCCAAGGTACCACTGTATAGAAAAGGCACAAAGAGATCCTAGTATCAGAGGTGGAGCTTGCTGCTCTGGCACCCGGAACAGCGCACATGCTGTGCGCCCGGAGCGGCGGGGCCATGGGGGTGGGGGCGAGCATCCCAGGGGGGCGCCGCCCACAGCTAGCATCCCAGGGGAGCGGAGCGAACCACTCATGGGGGTGGAGCGAGCCCATGGCAGGCCGCTTCCTGGGCGGGGGGCGGGGAGAGGGAGCCACGCCGCTTTGCCAGGAGCCTTCCTCCTTTCCCTCTTCCTTTTGACAGCTCGGGGTAGGTCCCCCCCCCACAGGAAGCAGCCGGGGAGCGAGGGGCAATGGCACACCACCCGCCTGCAACTCCCAAGCCTCCCCTGAGCTGTCAAAACAAAAGAGGAAGGGGGGAAGGCTGCTGGCAAGGTGGCGCAGCTTCTCCGCGTCCCCAACGGCTTGGGGTAGGCTTGGGAGTCGTGGGTGGGCGGCACACCAAATGTCACCCCCCTCAATGATGACACTCGGGGCAGTCCGCCCACACCACCCCCTTCCTCCTCCCCTGCCTAGTATCCATTAGTGGGTGGCAGGTGGGACAGAGATGGTGATCTGGCCTCCAGTCTGTGTTGTCTGCTGCATTCCAGAATGGAGAGATGGAGAGCCACGGCAAAGTCAGCACAAGACAAATCACCAGCAGGTGACAAGCGGTCAGGTGAGAGTCACCATCCCAGCCTTGGTGTCCGCTACTACTTCAGTCTTCTCAGACCTATGAACCATCTTTAGTTTCAAACATTATTTTGAGGACCCACTTCTTATTTTTACAGCTCAGTTTGTATAGTCATAGTGCTGTGACCCAGTAGCTGGTCCTAAAGCACCAGCTGAAGTTCAGTGTTCTAGGTGAATAGTAAGTGCATCCAATGTTCAGACTTTTATTCTACCTGCAGTGTGCTAATCATGTGCAAGCCAGCTTCAGCTCCAGAGGGCGGCAGTGTTGGGCATTTGACGGTGCCCAAAGACCAGCAGAGGGCCCTCTGCTCAAGCAGTGGTATCATTTCCAGTTTGCACAGAATATCCAAGAAGCAGTGCTTTTTTCTTCTTTAAAAAAATGTTTAGTGGTACTCTTATTTTCCTACTAGTATTGAAATACTGCCCCTCAATGAGGCCAAACTTAGATTCACAAAATGTTTAGGGGTATGTGTCCCCCTGCATCCCCCCCCCCCGGAAAAAAGCACTGCTAAGAAGACTAGGGATGTGTTCACATGGGGGGTTTACTGTGCTAGTTTTATTGATTATAATGGTAGCACTTCTATTCTAATTTCTAAAGACCCTTTCACACTGCAATACCTGTTTTTTTACCACTAAACCACCACCTCCTCCTCCTCCTCCTCCTCCTCTTCTTCTTCTTCTTCTTCTATAGCTCAGTGTGGTGCTGATAACACCTAGGTTGTGGGTTTAATTCCCACACAGGACATGTTGCTGCATTGCAGAGGTTTGGGCCAGATGATTCTCAGGGTCCCTTCCAACTCTACAATTCCTTGATTCTACTTTGGGACAGGGACATATATGAAACAAGTATTTTTTACTTGTTAAATTTATATCCAGCCTTTACTTCCAACATAGCACCTGGAAGCACTTACAGAGGTTTCCTTTGTTTTTGTTTTAATAAATGAGGTAAAAGGTGAGAGTTTGAGCCAGTGTACGTGGAAAAGCCTGATATCTATAGTGTTGAACTCTTGGTTTACTAAAGCAGTGAACTTCCATAAAATTTTAGCACTTGAATGGATAATTTGCTTATTTTACCCTTATCTCTGTATGCTAAATGAAAATAAATGCTTGGTTTTTTGGAACTGGTGGAAATGACTGGCAGAATCCGAGACCAGGGAGAAGAGTCGGTGGAAGAAGATTGGAAGAAATTTAAAGACTATTTACAGAAATATTGTAAAATTCATGAATGTTAGAATGATGTTGGATAGAAATTAAGTGGTTTTTAGCTGCAATACTATAAGGGAATATGAAAAATGGATTACTAATAGGTAAAGATTTAATGTTACAATATTTTAAGATTAAAGATTAGGATAAACAAAAAGGGGAAGGATTTGCTGAACCAACAAACTGAATTGGAATACAAAAAAGGGAGGCGTGAGGAGGTCCGGGAAACAAGCTAATGAAAAATAAGTAATGGAAAGATTGAGTTGTGTTTAATTATTTTTATTTTGTATTTTTCTTTTTTCCCTTTTTTATTCTGTAATAGTTTGAAAATCTTAATAAATATCTTATAAAAAAGAGAAAATAAATGCTTGGTTTTCGAATCATATGCTAACTGAATTGTGTTTTTATCTGCAGTAATAAAAGGTCCGTCTTGACTCAGTTTAAAATTATGACATGCCTCCAACATCTTGATTCAGAGTTGTCGGATACAGAAGTAAACATTCTTCAAAGAGAAAGGGAGATCTAGTATTTGAATCTTACACTGAATGCACAGAATAGTTGCACATTCAAAATGAAATGAGAGCAAAAACATGTGCTTAAATTCCACTCACTGACTTAAAAAGCCATGCTATAGCATTACATTTTGAGACCTGAGACCAGGGACCAGTGTGACTGGTAATGCTGACGTGAGGGCGACCAATAGGAGATGGAGCAAGAGCCAATGTTTGGGAGAGCCAACTAATTTTAGTTTTGGCCTTATGCTGCTCCCTGCTGAATTCTGCACAGCACAAAACTACCTGTAAGGAAGGAGGCAGGCAAGGAGGTAGGGGCTAGTTGAGGGCAGAATAGTCTTGGTGGGGCAGAACCCCATTTGTCCCAATGGACCAGCCTCCACTAATTTTACTGTAACATTTTGTTGTAATATTTGTGCCTTTTCTCAGCCAATTGTATTTTACAATCTCCTTAGAAAGAAAGAAAATATGAACCAGCATTTCCTCTATCAACAAAAATAAGCAACATTTCCCTGTGTTTATCTCTCTGCGGTCAGGCAGAAAATCAGTAGTCACCTTCAGAAGATCTACATGTCAGAAGCTGATGGTTGTGTAATATGAACTCTCAACACACTTTGAACTTGTGTGTTTGTCATGTTTTGAATAAGATGTTTGCCAAGTAATACCCTTGGACAACAATTCTCAGGGGGTTATTTTTATGCATGTCCCTTTTGTTCCCTTCATCTTTCGGATTGTCTTGAGATCAGGAACATGCTTCACTGTCCAGATGCAACTCCCGTCTTCTCATGCTATTGTGTGGAGTTGGAATTTGATTTTGAGAGACTTTAACTGGGTATCAGAGTTTGATCACACTAGACCCACTACGGGCCTGACTGCTGCACCGGTTCAAGCTGTAACAGCCTGCCCCCACCTTCCCCCCTGGCTGGCATGGGCCTGCGGGTGTGGCGGTAATTCTGCAGTTCCATTAAGGCCCATTCTTGGTTGACTGGGGTTTGGGTTGCAGTGCCAGCTTGATCTTGATGAGAACTAAGCAAAATATGCTCCAGTAGTTTTACATGCGGCACCCTGATATATGCATTTCATTATTCAGACCGTTAGTCTCAAAAATATTGCTGCATCTGTGAGTCATCTACTATGATGAAGCCTAGTTCCTTCCAGGACGCAATGAAATTAGTCTCTTACAAGCACAATATCATATTAATAGCACCACTTCTGAATTCTTTCTTTCTTTCTTTCTTTCTTTCTTTCTTTCTTTCTTTCTTTCTTTCTTGTAGGAATTAAAGTTTAGAGCCGATTATTATCAAGTGCCAAAGGCAGAAGTATTTCTGCTCCTCCTCAATAGATGTTTTAATATTGTAAGATTATATTGTAATTTTCAAGTAAGATACCACCTTCTCCATAGCAATATATTAGCACCTAAGGAAATACTGACTACTCATTCTCCAAGTGCACAGGCGGAGAGTATGCACAGAACTAGCCACAAAATGGATCTCTTTTCTTAGAGATTCACTTGTATGTGAACCTAGTGGTGCAGATAGGTAACTTTAGACTCTTGACTTCATGATCTTACTGGGGGGGGGTCTCAATTTTGAGATGTGTATGACTTCCTTTACTTCAAAATGTGGCAAGCCAGCTCTGTTGTGCTTGGGGGTCTTTCCTGCTCATTCAGCTGAGTGGTGCCTTGGATGTCTGCCCTAAAGTCCTGTCCTGATGGCACTACTTCTGGAGTCTAAACAATCTTGTAGCAGGTGGTCTGAGGTAGAGCTGAGATGGAGCAGGCAGGATCAGTGTGATTTAAAATCTTGTTGAGTTTTAAATTTTCTCATTGCACAGTGCAAAATCAGTGTCCTAAATTCAACTAACAAGAGCTACCCAAGAGAACATATTAATGTTTTGTTACACGCCACCCCAATCTCTGAGTAGTGAGAGATTCCAGGGGTTCGAGTCACTTCTCCAGGGTTAGGTTTCATTGGAATGAGGGGAAGTGGAGACTGTGGCAGTTTTATTCACACACATATACAACCTGAGCCTAAGATGGAGCAGATCACATTAGTGCCCCCAAAGGCATTGGAATCACACATTAATCAAGCATGGGCCTGCCTCTCAGCTTCTGCCTGCAGCCTGCTTCCAGCTCAGCTCTCTCTCACATACACATTGCCATTGTCATTCTAGGTCTCAGTCAGGTGAAGGTGGTGGTGAAAGGCCCACACAGTAGCCTGTGATTATGGTACTTAACCTTTGACCATACAGCCTTTTTGCCTAAACACAAGGTCAGTGCTTAGGTGGCATCTATGGCCATTATCTCACAAAGAAACTTGCCTGACGGGTTCAACAATGGAGTCCTCCACTAGATTTTAATCCTTACTTGGGTACATGACTCCAAGATTTAGAGGGGCCTCGTGTAACGGAGGTGTTGTTTGTAAGGTGAAAAAAGCGTCCAGCTGGAAGAATGTTTAACGGCAAGTAAAGGATGTCAACGGGACTCTAAATAAGAAATGATGTGGCAATCTGAGGAAATGACGATGATCATATGTTTGGAACAGGAGCAGGAAACCTGATTTTAAGAAATTGTATTAAATTAATTTGGTTTGATATGCAATACAGTAATTTGGAAAATTAATAAAAATAATTGGGGATAAAAGATGAATAAGAGGGGCCTCAGGCACCAGTTGGACCGACCTTTCCCCCACCAAAACAACCAAAAAACCCCCAACTTACAACAGTATATACCATGGAACTGAACAGAATGAGTATTGGATGCTGTGTGAATTTCATTATCTCTGCACTGGACAAATTGGGAACTAACCTTGTGATGCGTCAAAGCAATCTGATTTTGTGCAAAGCAGAAGCCAACCCACTCTGCTTTTCTCCCCTTTTTATGGGCATCTCGTCAACACTGGCAAGGAGAGATATTTCACTGTGAGCAAATCAAGCACATACTTCAGATGCTGATACTCCCCACCCACCACCCACCAGCTGTTGTGGTGAAATCCTGAACATTCAGTCTTCCTTGAGTTCACCTGGGAGACTAGGGATATTTTTTTTATATTCAGAAGATACCATATGTTTGCATTAATACAACTACAAATTATTCCTTCCTTGTTGATTTCAAGACATCCAAGGGAATACTGATTAATATTGAGAAATATGAAGCATGTTCACTGTCTGAGGATGCTGGCGCCATTCTAAATAATTGCACACAAGGAAGCAGATTTGGAAGATAATTCATTAAAATTACCAGAAAAATCAAATAAGACAAATTCCATTTTGAATGTTCAAGAGGACATGTCCTTTGGGATGCTGTTGAACATCTTCCAGTTATTGTGGGCATAAATGCAAATTGTGGATGCTGGATATTTCCTAAGAGGCCACAGCTATATTTTATTTTATTATAACTGCTTTGAGGTTTGATGTGGGTTTTTTACAGTTAAGTGGTATATAAATTGTATGGATTAAATAAATAAATAAGCAAGCAAGCCCTGCCCTGCCCTGCCCTGCCCTGGAACGTGTCTTTCTACCCAGGAAATTTGTCCTTTGCTACCCCACCAAATTTCCCTTCCTTTGCCTCGAGGAGTCACCAAACATAGCTGGTGGACTGCTTAACTTGACAGGCCTAACTTAACCTCATGCCACGGGATAACCACGTACTACAGTATTCCATTTAATGAAGTAAGCAGTTCCCTTAGAGAAAGGACAATTCATGATGAGTACCAAAGTGGAAAACCTGATTTCTATGCCCTACCGCAACTTCAGCCCTCTGCAGCCTACTTGGTAAAGGGTAGAGGGGCATTTTAGGGATCGGCACAGACATAATTCTAGTCACAGGCTACTTGAAAAACAACTGCCCAGGGAACCACCTGGCTGCTGACAATGGCTCACCACATAGAGCAGCCTCCATAAAATGGTGTCTCTTGCAACTTCCTACACAGACGGTTGAATTTATGAACTGGTCCCTATCGATATCCTTCAGTGTGTATAGAAGTTTAGAGCAATTAAGTTATCTGTTTAACAAACAAGCCATGTGTCCATTGTGGTTAAAATGCATTAACTTAACATTAGAAATCAACACACCTTGCATTTTCTTGAATTTTAATTCTCATTTGCATTTCTACACAGCAATAATTAGATTTATGGCAAATCCACTGTGAGGCTCTCGTAACTATATTCGTATCTGCTTGTAAGGAGAAAGAGATATCACTCATGGTTATCACTAGCTATTAATCTGATGGCAATTCTGTAGTGGAAAGGAACTTCCAGTAGTCTCACTGAAGGTTTCAAAGTTCTTACCTGAAATACTAAATGACCCCAAGACTGTCAGTTTTATTTTTAAATCAAAGCTGGAGCAATGTTCTGTACAAATCAGTTATTATTTCACTGGATGTCTTTGTGATTTTTCCTCCCGCTGTGAAAACATTTCTTTTGGGGGGCTATGTGCTGGTTTGTTCAGATCTCTTTGCTTGTTTAATCATCTCAAAAGAATGTGAAGTCTGCTTATTTTTATAGCACTGAGGTGCTGGCTATTCTTAATACAACACATAAAAAGGCGTTTTGCACCCTTTTTGGCTATTGGCCTGTTTCCTTGTTTTTGCTGAGACACACTGCAAGCATTATGCTGTTCTTTGGCTAGAAAGCATGAAAACAGTTGGCTGGTAAATAAAGCTTGTTAGGCAAAGATATGCATGAGTTTTGTGCCTGCCCATGTTGCCCCTTCCCTCCTCCTTTCTGAGTGTGCAGCAAAGTAAGTCCTCCTGCATGAATTTGTTCTGGACCCAGAACATATTATTTCCACATTCGGAACAAACCAGAATCTGAAATGAATCTCAACTTGTGCTTTCAGATTATTGTGTGTTCCTAATGTGTCAGTTGAGGTGACTCAGACACCGCCTTCTGTCACCAAAGAACCATTGGCTTCAGGGCATATCAATTTTGCCAAAATAATATGTCTGTTAATTTCACAGCATCTTGGAGCTTGTGCAAACATGGAAAGTCCTCAATACAACAAAAACAGAATTTTGTGTTGTTGCTGATTGAATTTATTATTGGTCTGACTTTTAAAAACCTCAGGTTGTTGAACTGTTTTAGCTGACTTGCCTGAGATCCCCTGAAACATCAATTCCGCCTTTGAAATGTCCGGGAAAATCCGGGTGTTTGGCAGTCCTATTTTATCTTTTATGTTGGCTGTTGCCCATCTTGTCTTCTCTGAATCCCTTCATCCTGCCCTCTGCTACTCCTTAACTTTTTGTAACCCATACAAGATGCTGCTGTCAAGGTTTCTTTACTCATCATTGTGACCATGTCATCATTCTCTGAAAAGCTCCACTCTTCTGTCACATCAAGTTACCGTTTCTGTCTCAGCCAGCAAAGGGGAATAATTTTGTTTATTCGCACACAACAGCTACCGTCACTTGGCATGCTGTCTTCCTGATAGTTTTTTGTTGTTTGTTGTTGTTTCAAGAGGCTCTTTTGATGATTCATCATCTCATCATCAAGGCACTATATAAACCCAATTGTTTCACATTAATTGCAACATCATTGGGGTGCCACTAGCATTATTAGCTTGAGACACGAGTCCTTGCCTGACTTGGAATCACAATGATCTCAAGTACCAGTAGTGTGATAGTGAGAGTCTCAATACTTTCCTACCCTGATGCTTTTGCTGCATATTAATGCCTATTTAATGCACAGCATACCTGTGTGCATTCACAGCCAGGAACTGGTGCGGCTGCTCATTTATAGCACTAAAAGCTCTCCATATTCAAGATGAATTGTTTCCCTTGCTTGGCTGTTGCAGAGTTTCATGTCTAATCATCTGAATGTTGTCATTGTTTCCTGCTTGGCAGGGGGTTGGACTCGATGGCCCTTGTGGTCTCTTCCAACTCTATGATTCTATCTGATGGTTGTCACAATCATGCTGTTCCAGTATAGCAAACTACACAACTATGAAACTGCTGTGAGGCATTCTAAAGCCACAATGTCAATCTAAGCTAGAACATATTAATCCAAACCTACAACGCAAAGGATCTAGTCATGCAAAGTTGAAAACACACACACAAGTGATCCTAGGAGGAAAGAGTGAAGAACAATTGAAAATCAAAGGGGTATGAGTGAGGGATAGGGGAGCAATTCAGTTTAGTTCACATTTTAATGAAATCTAATTTGCAGTTCCTGAAACAAGACACAAACCGAAGCGGAACTATCCTTCAAAATTCACTCTTCTCCGATTTTTTGGGATGTAGTTCTCCAACCCAAACATGTGTATAGAAATTCAGGTATTAGAGGAAAGTGTCCATTAAAATGGACTTATATGGGGAAATTTCTTACAAAATCTATCAATAAGGCAAATTTGCATGCATGAATATGTATACTGTATTAGGGAAAATAGGCACTAAAATGCTGGTTTTTTAAAAAATCACACATTGATTATGGAAATCTGGTCAATTGAATCTATGACTGAAAACATTAGAAGCTGATAGAAATTTAATTGACAGCTTCATTCATCCTGAGTGTGAGCAAGACTCTCACTGATCTTACATCAACTTCCCTGGCTCCTAATCTATTTCCAGATCCAATTCAACATGTTCATGACCTTTAGAGCCCTGAGTGGCTTAAGACTAGACTATCTCAATAACTACTTACTTCCATACAAACCTGATTGGTTGTTAAGATCTTCAGTGGAAGCATTTCCACAAGTCATGTTGCTATCTGAGGTGAGGTGGTGGCTTGTGACAGGTGACACTTACTCTTTGGGAGCTTGAACTGTTATGGGGGCCTCTTCGCAGCCAGCCATCAGGCCTGGGTAACCACTGTTATCTTCTTCAATGGAGTTGTTCCATGACAGATCACCACATCTTTACAACATCTGTGCTACTGACTGTCAAACTTTGAAATTGTTTTATATATATATATAATATCAACAATCAATTTGAGTCATGCGACTCAAATTGGGTCTTCTAGAAGCAAAATGGTTAAGCAATATGGACTAAAGTCACTTCTGGGCCCCTCTGAGATTAATTTAAGCTTCATTAGTTTCATAGCAGATCCGCCCCTGATTATACGTAAAAAAAGCCTGGGGATAATGGCCCCTATTGTAACATGATACAGTGGTACCTCGGTTCTCAAACGTAATCTGTTCCGGAAGACTGTTCTAGTTCCTAAATGTTCAGAAGCCAAGGCGCAAAGGGCTGTCTGCAAGTTCAATTAAGAAAAATGAAAAACATGCAGCGGAAGCTGTTCAACTTCCAAGGTGTGTTTGAAAACGGAAGCATTTACTTTCGGGTTTTCGGAGTTCGAGTTCCAAAACGTTCGTCAACGGAGACATTCGAGAACTGAGGGTACCACTCTAATAAAGTAACTACTATGATCAATTGTCATCCAACTTCCTGTCCCTAATAGTTATTAATCATTGATTTCCAAATACTCGCCAGTTTATGTTTCAAAAGTGCTTGGCAAAGTTGCACTCTTCCGCATAAAAATAAGCCGGGACCATGAATGCATAAAAGGCAGTAATAAATACAATATTATTTCTGATCAGCTCTCATTATTTCCCTTTCAGACTTACTGACTTGTAAACAATGGATGCACTCATTTGAAACTTAAGTGCAGACCCTCCATTCTAACAGTGCAGCACCAAGAGCAATTCTCAGTGTGCATAATTGATTAATCTGCTTTTCTATTCTGAATTAATTTCTGGATGTGTTTTGATGTTCTGTTCCTGACTTTTAAAAGATAGAGAATTAACAGGAAGTTGAAAACAGCAGTGTAAACTGGTACGAGGGCAGTAGGCTTGCAATATTTCAAAAAGTCAAATTCCTGACACCCCCAACAGTTCACAGAATAAAATCAAGATATGAAACTACACCTAATAAAATAAAAACAGCAACCCAATTACCCCCCCCCACAAAAAACCCACACATTTTAAAAGGGCATAGGATGTAAATCGGATCAACCAATGGCCTGGTTAAAAAGGAACGTATCTGCCTAGCGCCTAAAGGTGTATAATGAAGGCACAGCCTCCCCTTCCCAAAAGCAAACAAACAAAAAATCAACACCCCCCCTCCAGTGTCTCCAAGAGCCAATTCTTCTTCTACTACTAGCAGGGAAAGAAAGGGAGATGCTTTGCTGATATCCCCCCCCCCCACTTTGGGAGGGTGGGACTGAGGGGGTGAGTTCCTTTGGACCTGCTCCCAAGCAAGTAGCCACAGGCACCTTGTTCCTTTTTTGGCCGGGCTCCTCACCTCCTGGAAAGGGGAACAAGTGTCCTCCTCAAGGCAGCAGCTGTGGCAGCTTCAAGAAGGTAATGCAGCGATTCTTGAGCAGGGAGGAAGGTAGGGGCAGGATAACTGAGTCGTCTTTATTTTCCTCTCTGGATGGCTGGAGGGCACTTGGGGCTGCTCTTGCCCTCTTGCCACCGTCCTCCACACTTCCCTCTTCCTCCTCCTCAGTTGTGGCTGCTGAATGAGGGGAGGCAGGAGCACGCTTTGGGTCTCCCATGGAAGGGTGGACAGGGGAGGGGGGGGGACAGAAAACCGGGGGGAAATCCTGGGTTGCCATACGTATGGGAAATTACGGACATCTCTTATAATTCAAGTTTTCCCTCAGGACGCCGTTTTAGGTGACCGATTTCCTGATCTGTCCGGAATTTTCCATATGTATGGCAAGCCTAGATAGATAAGCAGTTGCAGTGAGCTGGTGCTTCTGTCTAGACCAGTGGTTCTCAACCTTGTGTCCTCAGATGTTTTTTTGGCCTACAACTCCCATGATCCCTAGCTCACAGGACTAGTGGTCAGGGATGATGGGAGTTGTAGGCCAAAAAATCTGGGGACCCAAGGTTTAGAAAGGCTGGTCTAGACCCTTCCTCTCACAACAGAGAGGAGCCTACAGCTGAAAGCTATGTCACCTGTATTCTATAAAGCTAGGGTTGAAGGGTCAGGAGCATTCCCAGATCCTTGAGATTTGAGGGACCAAACCCAAGAACTAGGGGCAGTTTGTGGTGATGTCATGGGGGGAGACTCCTAGTGATGCAATTGGGTGGGTCAATGAGACAGAGGTGAGGAGGGAGAGAAGAATGGGGGAGAGTAGGACATCCTCCCTTAGCGTCTATCCGATAATTTGCATCCATCTCCTGTCAGGCTAGAGCTTGCAAGCTGTGTGCATTTTCAATATATATTCTTTTAATTAAAGGCTTTCTTGCCTACCTGGAGATTCAAGTGCTCTACCTGCTACCTGGAAGAGGTGAGGAAAAGCTGGAGGCTTCAGATCAGACCTGGATGTATGGCAACCCTACACAAAGCCCACATTCAGGGCCCTATGCACATACTGTATAGTGAGGCAGCTGTATGTATACTGAGTAGGAGCATGGTGTTAGAGGACACAAAGCTGTGCGTGCCACATGCACCCCTTAAAGCTAGCCTCCTGCCCTCAGATGGAGTAGGGAACATTGCCTGCCTCATCTCCCAATTGCAGTAAGATTTAGCTTCCAGTCTGGTTGGTTTCCGCATGTGGACAGTCTGAAGCTCTTAAGACTTTTTGTCTCAAACCAGCATCTTGATTTATCCCTGGAAAGCAATATGCAATCAGCATAGTTACCAGAACCATAATATAATATGCTTCCAGTGCCAGTCATCTCAAGGAAATGGTCTGTCACATTCTGTACTAGCTGAAAATTCTGAACAATCATCCGTAGTAATGTACATGGAGTACATTGCAGCTGTCTAGTTGTGCAGTTATGAAGGTACAAATGACAATTGCTAGACAGGATTGCAGTGAGCTACGTATGTCCGGGAATCTCATGTCAATGGGAGTCTCTCTGCATGTTGCTGTGGTATGCAAAGCATACCAGGCCAATGCTGAAGGTCCATTAAAAGGCATGGGTAAGATCCTCATGGCCAAACTAGATGTGATGTTGGTTGTGTGAATGCAGAAAAGTCTGATCATCACTGTTACCATGAGGAGTGGGGCAGAGAAAGAGAAAATGTAACTTTCTCTGCCATGGTCCAAAAGAAGAACTCTCTGTGAAGCTGCTATTTGCATTCTAATGGAAGCTCTTGCTGACACCAATGGATGCTTCACTTGAAATACAAATAGCAGCTTTTCAGGGAGGAGATTTTTGTCAGGACTGTGGTAAAGAGAGAAATAGTTAAAATGTGCCTATCCAGCCCCACTCCACAATCCTGAGGCTACTTGGATATCACCAGGGCTGCTATTTACATAGGAAAAAATGTGCATGTCAATTGCATTCACCCAATTAATGTCACATCTACTTTGGCCCCTGTTGCTAGACATCAATAACAAGATTGACTTGCATGGAAAATAGTGTTTTACTTTTAATGCCTATTAAGATGCACAGATAATATTATATGTATAAAGTACAAGATAATGCATTTATGTATCACATGTTTAACACAAGACATACTTTATAAAAGGCTTGCATAGTGCAGGACCAGATGCTGTTACTGGGCAGATTTTTATTACAGCTGGAGAGAGCAAGCTTCCCCATTGGCCTCATATGTGTCTGATGAAATAAAATGTAATGAGAACACTGCTTTATTAATCTGTGCACAACCAGGCTGCTGAAGAAACAGATCACTAGAATATCTGCCAACTGCAGTATTTTATTGGCACAAAGATCAATAAATCCAGTGTGCTTTTCTTTTATGAAATTTTCATGAAAAGGAATAAATGAGCTATTTATGTCTACAGTATACATTTGCATCCTGCCATGACTTAAGGTTACTTTCCCAGCCCTCTGAGATTATTATATTAACTAAGGTCTTCCCAAGTTTAGTAACTGGATTATGTTTCAAAGTTATAGCTCAGCCAATTGGCCGTTATAGCACATAATGATGAAATCACAAAGGATCAAGATTCAAGCATAACCAAATATAGTTGTTGTTGTTGTTATTATTATTAAAAATTTAATTAGTGACCAGGAAAAGCACCATAAAAGTCATCCACATAAGGTCACTTTGACAATATCAATGACTTCAGATAAGGTGCAAAATTTGCCACTCAGCTAGTTATGAAAGGTATTCTGTAACCTAGAAAGGCCAAACTGGTGAACCTAATCCAAAAACTAAGAAACCCCTTGATTTGACCAAAATACAGTTTATTTTGTTGCATCTTATCCAGAGGAACATGTGGCTTGAGCCACATCAATGTCGTCTCACCCTCTTGACTTGGTAACGACATGAGAAATTTTGAACATTTATTTTCCATATTTATTCATTTTATTAAAACATCTATGTTCTGCCCTTTTGGTGCAGAAGCACCACTGTATAGCAAAAGCACAACCAGTATCTCATATTGGAAAACCATGATGAATCTGGTAAGTTACCTTGCTAGAATTACTGAGCAGGATGCCTCTAAGGACATGAAACTATGCATTAGTTTTCAGTACTAGAATTGAACTGTGGTCACAGTCTTTTCACATAAAAATCCACTTCTGGTTAGGGATGGGGAAGAAATTTGAGCCGGTTTGCATTTATAGGTGAATCTACCTAATTCACACATTCTGAAACAATGCATGTGAACAAAAACACAGCCAGCCTTTGAAATTCATATTTCTCTGAATTTTGCCAAGTAAGAGGTACAAAATGCATATAGTAGGGTAGAGTTCATAAAAATGCTTATTTTAAAGGAAATAACATAAAAATGCATTATATTAGGGGCAAACTGCTTTTGCAAAAACTTGTATATTGGGTAGACATGGACAAATATGTATTTTAGGAGAAACGCAAACCAAAATGCTGCTAAATTTTGATGAGGACTTTAAAAAACATAATTTACAAACTGGTGCAGATGTGTGGAGAACTGAAGATTGTGGAAATGAAAAAGGGAGAGAAACTGAAATGCAGAAATTCACCATTCCCTACCCCTGGTTAGCTTTCTTCATCAGCCTAAATTTGACAGGAGGGGAATTGTTTTCCTGAACAATTGAGAGTCAGAACCTGTTGCCAATCTATAGCAAAACATCTACAGATCTACCTGTAGATCCCGGTCTACCTTCTGCCCACTCCTGAAGACATGAAGAACTATATGGACATTGTATTATTTGAGGCTATGACTATTTCAGCTTTTTCTGAAAGAGAACTTCTCTCTCTTGTTGCTATGACAACGTTACCTGTTTTTTCCCTACATTTCCTGGAACCAAACTATAAAGTTCTTTTGTAGAACTGAGGTCAGCATTCTCTGTTCTTTGTACAGAACTCTATCCTTAATAAAAACAACTTTGATCCCCAAGCAAGAAAGTTTCATTTGTGGGATAAAGTACAGCATTGAGTTTTTCTCCATCCGTCGCAGTAAAGTTTGGAACACTTTACTCTTCCCAGTCCTCTGGCACCAAAGAGATAAATTGCTATTACCTGGTACGAGATTAGATTGATTTATAATTGCTATACTTCAAAATGCAGCACAATAAACTTGTGTTTTTTTATTTAAAGAAAAACTGTGTAGCGCTCCTGAAGTACAAGGCCGCTAAAACATCCTTTGTGGATGAGAAATAATAAGGGTATTATGGGTACATTTAAAATTAGTGGGAAATTGCTACTGGCTTCAATGAGATGTGGATTGCATTCTCTGTTGTTATAGCATGATTCCATTCTCTCAGTGCATTAGAAAAGGTGGATATGCATTTTCTTGTCCAATTATGAAGACGGGCTGAGAGCAGCTATTTGTCTGCTAACATGATATAACAGGTCTGTAATGCAGCAAGTCTCCACTTCGACTTCTTTTGAAAACAAATTATGCCTTCATTTGTCTGCCATGAATAAATGACATGCGTACAACTGAATCTGGCTGCGTATGTTATCCTGAAGATTCAGAGCACGCTGGGCTGTATTTAATCAACATGAATGCCCAGATTATAAAAGTTGCTAAACCAAGAGCAGAATGGCCTGCTGCTATATGGGGGTGGATGCTTTCAACAGCCAGGACCAGCATCAGTCAGTAATAATATATAAATAATAATAACAATAATAATAATTTATTTATACCCTGCTCATCTGGCTGGATTTCCCTAGCCACTCTGGGTGGCTTACAGCACATATAAAAAATTGTAAAACATCAGACAACAACAACAACAACAACAACAACAACAACAACAACAATAATTTTTATTTATACCCCGCCCTCCCCAGCCAAGACTGGGCTCAGGGCGGCTAACAACCAATAATAAAAACAAGTTGATTGAAATACAACTTAAAAATTTCCCGATACAGGGCTGCCTGTAGTAGGCATTGTCAGGTAACTGTCAAGGCAGGGGGCCCACTGTCAACCTCCAGAACCTCCTGCTCTCCTCCTGGTTGCCACTGCCTGTCTGCTTCCCTCTCTAAACATGCAAGTGGAAACAAGGGAGAGGGGAATTGACTGGGCAACAGAGGTGAAGATGGTCCCATTCAGGGCATGTTGCCTAAGGTCCCTAAAACCTGGAGTCAGCCCTGGGAAGAACCACCCTCACCAGATGAATGGTGGCATGTCAAAAGACTGCACTGTACAGCAGAGAATATGGTGGAGTGGGGATAGGCCAGGGCTTCGTCCAAGGCAGGATTCATTTACTGTGACATCCTAAAAGGCCAGCAAGACACATTGTCGATGAAAGCCTACTCTTGGATATGAAGCTCTGACAATAGCGGTTTTAATTCCAACTCTACAATTCTATGATTCTATGAAAAACAAAACAGCAGAATTATAAAATGGTGTTCCAGGTGTGCCCTGATCCACAAGCAAGGATACCAGAGGAACCTCCCTCAGTGTAAGCTATGACAACAGCTTGTTTCTAGAGGCTCAGGGTGTAAGGCTGTAGTCCTGCAGACGTTTGCTCACAATTTCAACAAGTAGTAGTTGTGAGCAAGGGTGCATCTTTGAAATACTATATGTAAAAGAGTAAGAGCAACAGCCAGACTGGTTTAAAAATATCCTCCCACCCCCACCAGAATAGCAGTTGAAACCCAGCAACAAGTCAAGCCTCATAAGGTTTTCCAAATGAGCTAACAAGCAAATAGGCTAAGTTTTCCAAAACAAATGCAAGAGACAAACAGGCAAACCACCCACCCGCCCATTCTTCAGGTTGGTTTTAGCTGCAGTGGAGCAAGCAATAATATGCATTACTAAACTCAGAACACTATCTTCCCTGCTGTCCCCTATTTCCATTCATCAAGAAGGCCACCTTAGGATCAGTGGAGGCTAATTTATTTGGGCAAATGGGGCATCTACCCCACCAAGCTGTTTGCTCTCGGCCAGTTTAAGAAGCCTCCCTCTTTACTTACAGCCAGTCAAGGGATGGCCACTGGCTGTCACCCCCCCCCCATCTCAGTGCTGCCTTTGTATAATTCAGCAAGGATGAGGCCCTGTCATTGGCTCTCACTCCACCTACTGTTGGCCTGCCTGCCTTGCACCCTACCTATCCCATTGAACACCAGCCACCACTGCAAGTTAGGATGCTCTCCAAGGTGCTGATGGCAACAAGTCTCTCTTTTGTCCCCTAAAGACCAGTGCCAGTACTTCTGCATTGCCCAGAGAGAAACAAAATGGAGTAAAAAGACACACAGGAGGACCTTCTAATGGCAACGGTGTCAGGTCCAGTCCAAAGACAGTATTTCTTCTTTAGGTGCACAGAGATATCCCTGCATGAATGAAAGGGGAGAAGTCTTCTTGTGTGTAGGGAATAGCCGTGCTGGAAGCACCACCAAAACAGAGGCCCACCCACAACTTCCAGAAGAGTAGGCACTCCTGGAATTGTGCAGCTTGAGGCCAGTAACTGATCTGATTGTAGAGCAGATCCAGCTCTGGTTCCTGGGCTAGAGTTACGACCACTAGCATCCTCATGCCAACACTGGGACCTTGCACTAAATTGTCTCAGTGAAGAAATTCATAGGATGGGAACATTTTAAAATATATATATTGGCCTTTTCCCTGTCATCAATGATCATAGAGCAGTGACTTTTTACTGCCATACAGTGATGTGACTAGAGCACTCTGGAAGTGCAGCAAGCCCTATCATGGCTAGGTTTGTGGAAAACTTTTATTTCCCCTTACACCTCGCCAAATTAGTCTGTCTTATTTCTGCAGCTTTGAATTATTGTTAGTTTTATGGGGATTTTTTAAAACATTGCTCTATGATTTGTAGTGTGTTTTCGATCCCGGCTTGGGTTTTCTTTTGCACAGTGTGGATTAGAAACGCTAGAATGAATGAATAACTAAATAAAAACTCAACCTTAGCTTAATGAGAGTAAACCATCTTCATTAGCAGAAGGAATGCGTCATCATGTTCTTAAAATGACGTGCAATGCAACTCTGCATATGTCAAGGTTGGAAAAGTATGTCTAAAGGTATTTTCAAGTGCCTCTAGGAAACAGGCACAGATACTCTATCTAGCTCCATCTATACACTCCATAGGAAAACAGAGCCTTGGGAAGACATCAAAGGCACAACAAAGCCGATTAACTGAAACAGAAAAATCCAGCGTCTCTGAAAGATCTGAGCTCTTGTGCAGTATATATTTTAACACATGAACAATCTTCCTTCAGTTACCATTTTATTCTTCCCTTTTATGGAAGCTTATCAGATCTCACTGCTTGATTCCCTCAAATCTATTCATCTTTAAGACGTGCTGTTAAGAGTAGCAAGCAACTGAGAAGAGCTGAGCTGGAGATACTGGGGTACTGGTTCTTCTATCGAATGTATAATGTGATCAGATATGGATAGGAAATGAGGCTAGCCATGTATCATGTATACCCAGAATGCTCTTGAAGATCCGAGTGTGGGTTCCTTTGTAGCCAAAATGGCATTATCCATGCATAAGCAGGAAGTAACAGCTGGCTTGGGGGAACTACCAGATTTGCAAGTGTAAAGGTTCAATACTTTTGTGGGGCAAGAGCACCAGAAGTAGAGGGTGCAGGAGAGACCCAAGCACAGCTCAATAAAGACTTAGCTTCCTCAGTGGCTACAGAATGCTGATTGATTGCCTGATTGGGCTGGCAGGGGGAGGGGCAGAAAAGTGAGTGGAAGGGAGAAGCAATGGAGTATTCAGAGCAGGAGCATTCCACACTGCAGCATTTTGTTGCACCTCCTACCAATACTTGCATAGCTTTGCATATAGAGTGTAAGCAACCATCATGCTCTGAAAACATTCACGTGATGGTTTAGAAAAGGAAAGGGACACATTGTTCATTATCTAGGCTATGGCTCTGTTTCTGGCTAGCCGAATCAATCTACCAACTCAGTTCACAGATTCGCTGATAGGTGGCCATGGATCAGACCAGTCTATGAAATGTTACAAACTGGGAGGAATTTTAAAAGGAGCCCAGTGAGAGAGCCATGGTAAGACTTCTTGAAATCCTTGCAATATTTCAAACCTTAATAAGGGCTCCCATTGGTTGGGGTCCTAACCTATACTTTGCATTATGGGAAAACCATTACAGCCTGTAGCATGATGCCGAATGTCAGAAGATTCAGGACAGACGAAAGAAAGTACCGTATTTTTCGCTCTATAAGATGCATTTTTCCCCTCCTAAAAAGGGGAAATGTGTGTGCGTCTTATGGAGCGAATGCAGGCAGGAGGCTCTGCTCAGCTGTGTGGAGTGTGTGCGCGGCTCTTGGGGGCTTTTCCCCCGAGGAGGGAGAAGGGCTGCCCTTCTCTCTCCTCGGGGAAAAGCCCCCAAGAGCCATACACACTCTGTGCGCTCTTTAAAGGGAGTGCGGCTCTTGGGGGAGCCTTAGCCGCACACAGCCTCTCCTGGGCAAAGGATGAAGGTTCCCCTTGCCCGGGAGAAGCTGCGCAAGGCTAAGCACGAAGCCAGGCCAGTGGCATTGCTGTGCTGCCATCCTGCTGGCTGTCCTGGCTTCTGGCTTAGCCTCGCAGCCTCTCCCGGGCAGGGGATGAAAGCAAGAAGCCAGGACAGCCAGTGGGGTCACTGCGTAGCGATCCCTCTTGCTGTCCTGGCTTCTGGGATTCAGATTTTTCTTCTTCTTGTTTTCCTCTTCCAAAAACTAGGTGTGTCTTATGGTCTGGTGCGTCTTATATAGCAAAAATACAGTACTTCTTCACACAGCGCATAATTAAACTGTAAAATTTAATCCCACAAGATGGAGTGGTGGCCACCAATTTAGGTGGCTTTTAAGAAGGTTTAAACAAATTCATGGAGAATAAGACTATCAAGAGCTACTAGCAACAAAAGCCATGTTCTGTCTCCACTGTCAGAAGCAGAGTGCCTCTGAATACTATCTGCTGGAAATTACAAGTGCTGGGAGTGCAGCTGTACTCAAATCCTGCTTGTGGGTTTTTCACAGACATCTGGCTGGCCTTTGGGAGAACAGGATGTTGAGCTAGATAAGCCATTGGCCTGATCCAGCAGACTCGTCCTATGTTCTGACTTCCACATATTGTTCACGTGGAAAAGAAAGCACACCAGAGCCATTCTTAAAAGATTTCACAATCTATACTATCCATGGGCAACTTCACTTATGGGGCTACTTGGGCCCCTTTGTCCAGATCCCTTGATGGATGCTCAGACCACACTCCCTCCCCAAGCTCTCATAGTCCCTGCCTGCTCCATGCTCTTGTCAAGTACTTTGCCTCCCTGCAATGTGCCCTTGACCTGTGACCATGTCTCTTGCTTGCCTAGATGGAGGAAGCAGATACAGGTGTATAAGCACCTTCCTTCTGAATAGCAAGAATATATCCACAGAGCCTAGGACTTGCTGATCAGAAGGTCGGTGGTTTGAATCCCTGTGACAGGGTGAGCTCCCATTGCTCGGTCCCTGCTCCTGCAGTTCGAAAGCACGTCAAAGTGCAAGTAGATAAATAGGTACCGCTCTGGCGGGAAGGTAAACGGCGTTTCCGTGTGCCAGAAAGCGGCTTAGTTCGCCAGAAAGCAGCTTAGTCATGCTGGCCACATGAAGCTGTACACCGGCTCTCTTGGCCAATAAAGCGAGATCAGCACTGCAACCCCAGAGTCGGCCATGGTCAGGGGTCCCTTTACCTTTAGCCTATGGTAAGAAGAGCCACATCTGTTGCACCATCTGTTGCACCACATCTGTTTTGCCTCTGGCCACACCCATCACTGCCACGTCCCATGTTACTCAAGGCCACTTGAAAACATCCCTTGGGCTACCAAAGATTTCCCACCCCGACTGAGGCAATGGAGATTTTGCATTTCTTACAAGTTCCTTCTGAGAACACTGCTGCTGACCGGACTATAAATATTTTAAACAAAGAACAAAATAACAAAGGCCAGAAACAGATACAAGTAAATAAATAAACAGATTTGAGTTTCTTTGGGGGTTTTTTAAACAATCAAGTGGTATATAAATTATATTAAATAAACAAATGTCACTTGTGAAAGAAACAGATTGTGCTCCTGCAAATATCTCTTGCACTTTGCTGCTGTTGTCTACTCCCTGGCTGTCTGTACTAGAGGCAAAATTACACAAGGCACAAGTGTGTGGTTGCATATGTACTGTAAATAATAGGTAAAGGACCCCTGGACAGTTAGGACTCCTCAAAGGAAACTATGGGGTGCGACGCTCATCTCGCTTCAGGCCAAGGGAGCCTGCGTTTATCCACAGACAGCTTTCCAGGTCATGCAGCCAGCATGACTAAACCGATTCTGGTGCATGGAGGACTGTGACGAGTGCCAGAGCGCAAATAAACACTGTTTGCCTTCCTGCGGCAGTGGTACCTATTTATCTACTTGCACTGGTTTGCTTTTCAACTGCTAGCTTGGCAGAAGCTGGGACAAGAGAGCAATGGGAGCTCACTCCGTCGTGCGAACTCGAATTGCTGTCCTTCCAATTGGCAAGCCCAAGAGGTTCAGTGGTTTAGACCACATCGCTACCCGCCTCCTTACCTTTACCTATACTTACTGTAGCACACACTAAAACTGCACTAATACTTCTGGGTCTTGACTTCTGTGGCCTGCTTTCCAAGACGGCTGTAGCTGTCATTCTGCAAGATCAGACACAGCAGTCAAAGTCTTCTGGATACGTGAGAAATTCTCCTGGGGAATTAAAAGGATAACCTGCATCAAGAACTAAAATAAAAAAAATCATACCTAGTAATTACATCTTGTCCTTTAAATACTCTTTCAAGTGAATAAAACATGACATTGACATGGTTCTAACACTTTTGGGCTGCATCTAGAGGGTTTTCACTTCAGAGACGGCAAACAATAGGGTTAATTAGAAACATCTAACTCTCAAAATGCTGTTCCACAAGTTCAAAGCACCATTTCCTCTTCCACATCAAATCCTGTCACTCCCACACATACAAGCATACGGATAGTGGCACAGATTTTCCTTAAGAAAGCTAGCTGTTAAAAAGGGGGGGGGGTGTATGGAAATATGGGGTTGGATGAAAGCCTTTCAAAGCAAACTATCTTGAAGGAAATTGCATCCACTGCAACAACGCACATGCTGCAGGGTTTATATTGTGGCATGCCACCCCAATCTCTGAGCGGTGATTCCAGGGGTTCCAGGCACTTACCCAGGGACCCATTGCCCTGGAATGAGGGGCAGAAGAGACTGTAGTGTCTTTATAGTATATGGTTTATCTACACATATGTACAATCTGAGCCTATGATGGAGGGGCTCACAGCATTAACAGCCATCAAGGTCTTGCTCCTCCCACAGCCGCAGCCTAGGATTCAAACAGAAATCAAGGATGGCTCTCACTCTCTGGCTTCTAGCCAAGCTCTCTCTCACATTTTTGGCTTTTATCCATCTCCTACCAGCCAGGTGAGGGAGGGGGCCCACTTCCATGTCCTCTGGCAGAGAGGAAATCCCTTTCTTCTATTAACGACCCATACTTAAGGGGCACTGTGTCCCTTGCCTGGCTACATGAACAATGAGATAATTCATTTGACTTGCTGGATCCAGAGGTTTAAAGGGCAGCGGGCATCATACAGTCTAACCCCACCCCACCCACGGCCGTAGCCAGGATTTTTGTTAGGGGGCAGGCTTTTGTTGGGGGGGGGCAGAAGCTCAGATTTGTATTGATTTGGGGGCAGTTCCCCCTGGGTTACTCCCATGACCCCACCCCCAAAAACTCACAGCAATATTATTGTTATATTATTTCCTTTATTTCCCAAGATTTATACCGCGCTTGCCTGTAACCAAACCTCAACCGCATCTTACTCACAAAACGCTACCCCCCCATATCCAACAAGAAAACAGACCACCTGGTAACCTGCAAAAGGCAGGAGAGACGCCAGGTCTGGACGCGAATCGACAGACAAGCGGCGTGGCTTCTAAAAATAGTTTTAAAAAAACAAACAAACAAGGAAGAGCGAGGGATGAAACGGCCCTATTGGCGTTCCTGCCCCACCCAGACAGCCATCAGACGGCCACCGGGGCTCCTGCGCCCCCTCCTTCGGTTTCCTTCCTTCCTCCCCCCGCCCCACATTCGCTCCCATTATTATCGCAGGCGCCTCGGGGGTGCGCGCGCGTGTGTTTGTGTGCGTGCGCGGAGGGCGGTTGTAGTTGCGCGGCGCTTCCGCTAGGGGTCTCTGCGGAGGGCCGGCCTTGCTGCCGCCGCCGCCGCCGCTGCTTTGGGTGGGCTGGGATATCATCAGCTGACTCGCCTTTTCCTCGGCGGAGCTCGGCTGGTGCCGCTGCTGCAGCTCCCTTCCATTCCTCAGCAGCGCACAGGCGGGGACGAGGAAGCCGAGCCGCCGGCTGGATTTCGCCGCTCTCCCTTCTCCAGCGGGAGCTTCCGCTCCTTCCCCCGCCAACCGCGATGCTGCCGCATTTAGCCGGGCTGCTGCTCGCGGCCTCGTGGCTCGCCGACGCTTTGGAGGTAAGGCGGGCGCCGGGGGTGGGAGACACGGCATAACGAAGGGGCGCGGGGGTGGGGCTGCCCTCCCGGTTACTGCTGCTGCTGCCCTCCGGGATATGGGCTCCATGGGAGGGGGCGTCCCCGGCCCCCCGCCTGGACGGGGGTAATTCTCTCTCTTCCCGCCTGAACAATGGGCTCCGCCGAGGTGGGGCGGGGAGGTGGGACGCGCCGACTTGGAGCCTTCTTGGAGGGAGGGGGGTGCCCGGGTCGTGCGCCTCCTCGGTGCTGGATTTCGCGACCGACAGTCTACGGGAAGCTGGGAGGAGGAGGGCGCCGCCGCCCTCTCCCTCCCTCCCTCCCCCGAGGTGCGCCGTCTTGGCGATCCGCCTGCCGAGTGTTTGGCTTTGGCAGAGCCGCGATCGCTTCGCCTGGCCGCTGCGTGGCTTTTGTTGCCTTCCTGGAGAGAGAGAGATCCGGGTTGTCCGGTGTGGCGGACCTGGGGGTGGGGAACCGAACCGGGAAGGATGGGGGGAGGAGGAGGAGAGAGAGACCCACCGCGGGGAAGATCGGGAGAGGAGACGGCAGGCATCCCGCTGCTTTCCCGCCTCTCCTGGTAGCCTAGCCTCGTTTTTCTTCTTCTTCCTCCTCCTCCTCTTCTTTCTCTGCGCTCCAGTTCGGAAAACAAACGGCAGGCAGGCGGTTAAGGGCCATCCGTCTACCCAGCCGTCCATAGGGGAGAAGGGGGGGGTCAAGTTTTGGATCAGGTGCCTCCGAGTAACTTGAGAGCGGACGGCGGCTCCTGCGGAATAGCCGCCCCGTTTGCACAAGGGAGCCCCCGCTTCCTAAAAAAGAAAGCAGAAAACAGCCTCCCCGCCCCGTCTGTTCCCACAACTGGCGCGACCTGCTTCTGGGAGCGAGCACCTTCCACTCTCCCCCGTTTCATTGATCCGAGAGCGCCTTGCAGACTTTGTTTGGATGCGGGAGAGAGAGGGGTGTGTGTGTTTGTGTGTGTCCTGGGGGGTGACTTCTCTCTCCCCCCGCCCGCCGTCTTGCGGGAGGAAATCGCCTTGGCCGCGCGTGTTTTTCAGAGGCACCTCTACGCGTTACAAGGAGGGGGTGGATTCCTCTTAGGATGGGCGTTTAGGGAGCCGATGGAAAGGAAATGGGTTGGCGGGGAAGATTAAGAGCAAGAAGATGGCGCCTCTGCAGTGCAGCAAGGCAGCGCTGTAATAATGCGAGCTGCAGCCTGGAGCAACCCTCTCACCGCTAGGTGTTGGAAACAACTCTCCCTTCCCATTCATCTCACTGCCCGTCAGGCAGCCGCGGCTGGGTGCGACGTACTGGAGCCTGGGCACACAACTGGGCAGTGTAAAGGGGGGGGGGGAGCTCTTCCCCTTCTTCCTTAAACTGGGGTTTGCCTTGTGCTTGGCTTGGCTGTCTGCTTTTCTTCTACTTGCGCTTTCAGAAAGAATCTGTTAGGTCCAGACATCATTCAGTGGTCGAGGCTGCGGTTTTGACCAGCCTGCTCCCCTCTTATTTTAAAGGTGGGGGAGATTAGGGGAGTGGCAGAAGACGCTCTAAATATGCCACACCTCTTTTGGAGACTGTTGGGGAAAGAATCAAGGATTTAATTTTTTGCTCATTAAAAATAATGTGCAAATCTCTGTATATGACAGTCCTGAAGAGATAGGGAAAAGAAAAATACATTCACATAGAGTAAGGAGGAACACTGTTGCCTTTTATTTTTTTGGCAGGGAGGGATGTTAGCCATTATCTCTTGATCTTCTTTGCTTGTTCTTGCAAACCTTTCTTCTTCCAGGCTAGCTGCCTCTCCTTCCTAGCAATTCACAGTGCAGTTCTGTCTGCTTTTGCTCAGAAATGAGTCTCTTAGGGTTCGATTGGACTTACTCTCAGGGTGTAGTCTGTAATCCTATCCTACGCAAGCCAAGTCCAAGTGAAATTATTGAGACTTGCAGTGGAATCCTAAACGTGCCTACTCCTAAGTAAGTCCCACTGAGTTCAGTGAGGCAAGGATTGCATCCTTAGTTCTGAGTCATTGTAAGAGTATTGTCTGTTTGCTTAATTAGAAGCATTTCTAAACTGCTTAATTCTTAGAATTTCTCAGTGCCACACAGAAATGGAACATTAAAAACAATAAAATATACCCTAAAAACAGATACTGTGCAGCATAAAACACCTTATCTTAAAGCAGGAATTCAGTACTAGCAGGGCCCACTCTTATGGGTTAGGGAAAGCCTGTGCAAACTGATGGATGATACTTCACTTGTGTGGAGTGGGTGGAACATCTAGACAAATGCAATCTGCAAAAGAGCAGCTAGGCAGAAATCCACTGATCCCTTTTTTTAGCATTGGAGTCATAGCCTCATGTGTCACCTTTAAGATAGGAATGCCTTCGAGCATCTTCTGAATGCTATTCTTTTAAGGCGGGATGAGTTGCCTACCTTTTCCAGGAGGAGTGCAATCCACCCCCAGGGCAACTTGAGCAGTCACTGCAAGTCATTTCCCCAAACCTGCTTTAACAAACCTAAGTGAACCAGGCTATTCACTAAGCCACCAGAATAGCTCACAATTCAAATGTTGGTTTTACTCATAGAATTGTAGGGTTGTGAGGCATCCTGAGGGTCATCTACTCTAACCCTCTCAAATTTGCACAGTGCATTTTATTTATTTAATTTACTGACTCCAAAGTAGGATCAATGCCACGCAGCGAAGCCGCACTTCCCCTGCTGCAGCGCGAGCCACCTTTGTAAAAAGGACAAAATGGCGACTAGACTTTCTGTTTTTGCACTCATAGCCTATGTTCCAGGAGCCATGTGGTAAATAGCTTTTCTATCCTAGTTTCTAACACCGATTCTAGTCCAGGTCCTGTTCTCCCAGGACCCCAGAACACAACAGCACTTTCCTCCACCTGTGGTTTCAGCAACTGGAAGTCACACTGCCTCCGAACAGTGGGGCTAGTAGCCTTTGAACATCAGGGCTAGTAGCCTTTGAAAACCTTATCCTTCATGAATCTGCTCCTTTAATCCAAGTTGGTGGCTGGTTGTGAGAAACACACCCTGCCCAGCACAAAGGTGTGCCGGTGGGTTAGGTTACAGTGTCAGTCCCTTCTGGCCTCAGAAATGGAGAGAACTGTTTTTTCCTGCCAGGGCTGTCTTGGAGAACCCTATTTTTACCTGCCCCGGGATGAGCAGCTGTTTACAAGCTTCCTTCATATGTGACGGAGCCCATCTCTGGCATGTAAGGTCTGGCCCCAAGCATAACACTCTGTTGTATCAGAGAAAAAGGTGAATTGGCTGGTTTGAGCCTTTGACAGCTTATAGGATCCTGGAGGAAGGCATGGCTCCCTGGATGTCAACCGGGACAGAAGTAGTCCTGTTGGGAGTCTGTGTCCCTCTGGATATTATTGGACAACTCCCATCAGGACATCAGGTAGCCCAGCTACTGGTCAGGGATGATGGGAGTTGTATTATTATTACTATTATTAGTATTACAGTTTGTTACCCACCCTTCACCCCAGGCTCCAAGAGCGGCTCACAACAATTAAAACACAACATTGTACTACAACAACATCTGGAGAGCCACACCTTCCCCAGGGGGAGAATTTACATTGCAACGTATTGTTGCGCAACCCACTTGCTTTTCGTTTTATAAAATGAAACCATCCTGCTGTACTGAACTAATTTACATGGCCTTGTTCTGAAGAATGTCGGATTCATTAGGATAGGATTGGTGTTATGATGAACAATATTGTCTACGGTTGCAAAGCCGCCTCTGCTTTCAGTTATGGCCTTGGATAGATTTTCTTTTCACTCTCCCCCCCCCACCCTCTGGCATCATTTGCTGCAAATTGTCAGATTTCAGTGTTAATCCATTTGGACATAATTAAATTGTCTTTGTGAAGCTCATTTTATAAAACAAAATTATGTGCTGAAGATGTTAATTACAGCCTTAACTGAAGATTTATTATTTCTATTGAATGTTGAAATCATTCCAAGGCCAATGTTTACAAAGGAAGTTGTAACTCTTAGAATGTAAGCATGTAAAAAATAAAGATGCTTATTTAATTTCCAAACCTGAGGCTTGAGTATGGGACTTTTGTATAGGTATTGCTGAGTGCTTTCTTTCAGCCAAAATAAAATGTATTGTCTGTGGAAGCTGCTCAGGTTTGAGTTTTGGTGAGACTCAGGATTAGGGATAAAGACCTTGTGGGCCTCCAGATTTTAATGGATTACAAATTCCCTACCTTGTTTGAAATTTGTCACTTGACATCTCCACCATCCAGTGGTGCGTGCCTGGATCTTGCCTGTTTTCACATCCTGTAGAATTCTATGCATTATATTTTATCTGCACAATCAGAATGAATTTCAGGAACCAAAAAGTTGTATTGAAAAGATAAGACTTTCGAGCTGTCTGGCTCCCAAGTGGCAACTAGACATTGCATTTTGGTGACTGTGCCCCTGGTTTAAGGAGCCATTTGGCGCCTAGTTTATAAATCTGAGTTTCTAACACTGCTTCCCTAGCTCCCACCCAGCATGGCCAGTGGTCAGGGATATGAGCTGTAGTCCAACAATGTATGGGGAGCTGCAGGTTCCCTCCAGTGACTGAGAGTAGCTTGCTGCAGGAATGCTTCCTAAAATGCCTTTGGTGTTCATACAAGATATGTTATGCAGTGATGTGCATTAGGTGATTATTTGTAAGATGCAGGATAGAATGATTTAAGAGATAAAGGCCTTGGCGATTCTTTCTGCTACACATGTGCCTGCACTTTATTTCCCAAATAAAATGTTTATCGGTTATATGGTATAAGTATTCAAACATGTTGACTAAGTAGAACTTTTGTACTAGCTAGCGGAGTGTTCTTTGTTACATATTTTAACAAACTGAATACATGACCATATTTCTTACAGTTTTATGAAATGGTGCCTTGTACTTTGCTTATTGAATAGGAAAGTTACAGGTTGACACAACAAATAAACTTGGCTACAGACGTGAAGTGCATCAGTTTTATTTGATCGGCAACAATAGCTGTAGTATAGCAATATTTTGCCTGTTGGGATTTTAATGTTTTTTTGATGAGCCTGATGGTTTTAATATTGTAATATAAAACCAGACTCAACATCCAAATATACAGCTAGTCATCAGTATTGTGACTGTGTGCAACTGTTTGTGTCCAAATGATACACTTTCTTTTGTTTACTACAAAATTGGTGGTTTCTATTTTCAGCTTTTAATTTTTCCTGCTTCTCAGATGTCAGAAACTAAAATACATGTTCTTTGGTAGTATAGGGTTGCAGAAGTCCAAAGTGTGCTATTTCTAGCACTGGGTATATTTGCTGGCACAATGCTAAATACATTTTTTTGTGGTCTAAAACTAAAATCCCATGGCCAACAATCAGGAATTTGTACTCCTTTCTCTTACCCTTTTATATGTGACTTCCTACTCCAGTTCATTTTTATATATCCCAGGTCACAAAGGCTATAGTTACTGACCTGAACGTTCCAGCAAACTATGGTTAGTGCTAAGCAGGAAACACGAGGAAGTTGCATGTGAGGGGAAGAGGGAACAGACAAACCTTTGCTTGTTTCCAATTTTGCAAACCATGGTTTGGACGATTGCATAAATAGAACCCATAACATATCCATAATCCTCAGGACAGCTTGGTTGTATTCAACAGAACTGACTGATTTCAAGATGGACCAAAGACATTGCTGGTTTGTTTTTACTTCTTGTTCAGGACATGCAAAAGTCACTCTTCCCTATCTTTCACTATCTGTTCCTAATTGTATAATTTGCACTCTGAATAATCTTGCTATCTATGGGTCTTCCTCTTAAATTGACTCTGAGTGCCTGTGTATGTGGTCATGTTCCTCATAGTATTCCTCATGAAATACTTTACGTACATTTACTACTGCCTTGGGTTGCAGGACTATATAGTTACATCTGACGACATGTTGATACAGGTCTATGTTATGTGGTCATCAGTTGTGGTTTTCTTGATTCCTATTTGCCCTGACTGAAGCCTGGTGCCCATACCCTGATTCCACATGTTGATATCCCAGACCCCAGAGGTCAGGCGTAGGCAGAGAATCTGCTGTGTGTTTGGGAACTAGCTGTCTGTGCCAGTCAAGTCTGTGTGGTGACTTGTTAGCATTGAGAGATGGCAGTGTGATTCATTGGTTATGTTCAAAGGCTGGACAGGCGGTGCTCAGCTTATTTCTTTTCTTCAGAACAATACCTAGAAAAAAAGAGTTCTGTATAACATTGAAATTAACATCCTTGATTTTTAAGATAAATTGGCCTAATAAAGGCATTGTCCCACTAATTCCGAGTCTGTTTTTGCATAGTTACTAAAAAAAATAAATGGCAATCTCCTTTCATGGTCTGAAATACTTGAACTGCCAAAGTGACTGATTAAAACAAATTCAGACCCTGGTTGGTTCAACCCTGCAGGCATGACCTGTCTTAAGTGACCCATAAGGCTGTATTCCACCTGCTGTTTGGTGTCTTCCAACGCCCCTTCTAATTAAATACTGAGAATGTAGGATTGCCATTAATTTCCAAAGCTCTTGGGAGCTGGGTTAATGTGTGGACGACAGTTTTACATGCTCCCTGTTGGTGGTCTGATTGCAGACGAAGAGTGATAGAGCATGTGCTTTGCATGCAGAAGGTGTTAGGTTCAATCCCCCTGGGGAGTTGAGAATGAGCCTTGTCTAAATGAAACCTTCTCAGATGTTGCCCTCCCCACATGGTTAGAAGCCTTGTTATCCTTGACCATTGGCTGTGAGGCTGATGGGAACCATGTATTCCTTGGAAAGAAAGGTGGGAGATTAATACAACAAATAAGCTCTTCTGCTTACCTTCTTAAGAAAGCTGGAGGGGCCAGCCAGATGGAGATGTCAGTTGCCAACCTGGCATCCAGAGATCTCCATGTAGTTGTAATTGGACCCGCACCAGTCGCAAAATGTGCCTGGCTTATCTTGAACACTGCTGGGACTCAGGGTTCAAATCCCCACTTGGGCATCTAGGTGACCTTGGGCCAGTCACTGCCCCTCAGCCTAACCTACTGCTCAGGGTTGTGGTAGGGATTGAATAAGAAGGGGATAACCATAAATACCCTCTGGAGCTCCTGGGGCGGGGGGAAATTGCTGGGATAGAAATGCAAATAAAAATAAATAACTTTAGAGGTCCCAGGGAAGAAGGGAATAATATGAGAAATCTGCCCTGCCATCCTTGGCAATGCTGTAAGATTGTGTTGAAGCGCTGTTGGGAATGGCAAAGTGTTTTGGTTCAGCCCTGCCAGTTGTGCACTGTAATGTTGATTTTGGGGAGCGAAAAGTGTTCTGGAGAAAGACAAGTCCCTTTCCTGTTGGGAGAGTCTCATGCTTCCTGCTGGCAGTGAGCCGGGTGACGCATGGCACAGCCGATGCCAGGCCTGGGCTTGTCCAAGTAAATGCATTTGGGATGATGGGGGCTGCTCGTGAAACACCAGATCTGGGAAAGCTGAAACTGTTCAGTTTCGGTTTCAGTTTCTGTTAATTGGTTCTCGTGAGAAACTTGCAGATTCTAGCTTCACCAATTAACTCAAGCTGGTGTCAATTTACTCTTGGCAGAAAGCCCAGGTCTGCTTGACCTAGAAACTACTCGCTCTGATTGGTTAACGAGCAGCACTCAACTCTGTTATCTAGGGATTGCTAGCACAGTTTGATGTGAGGTGTGTTAGGAGTTAGAAGTGCTGTGTATGGTTATGAGAGAGAGAGAGAAAGAAAGAAAGATAGGATTTATTTGCTTTTATTTGTATGCAGAAACTCTGCTGGTTTTATTTTTCCTTTTTAATAAATCCTGTAAATAGTTATTCTGAGTCTAGCTGACTAGTCATTACCGCCGCAACTAGCTTCCTCGCTGTGCAGGAAAACTCTGCTACGTTTGGGCTAAAGCCAGTAGGGCTATGCCTGACACTCCAAAGTTCCATGAGAAACACCATGCACAGTCTTCAAAGTTGGAGCCATCTGATCACTCACTGGGTTTTATGGAGCTGTTAATACTCTGGGATAAGCATGCAATCCTTTTAAAAACAAGGCATTCTGCCATGCTGGTCATAAAGAAACTCTTGAGGAAAGTGTTTGTGTAGTAGAGATAGTGAGTTTTTATATTGGCTTCAGTGTGATGCAATACTTTTAAATTGTTAAAATATCTTGAATGGGTACTTCCTTTTATTGGCCCTCTCCTGCTTAGTAGTAGTGCCCACTTACCAGTTATACATGAATATGTGATATGAAGATAACTTGGTAAAGCATGAGACTCTTAATCTCATGGTTGTGGGTTTGAGCCCCATGTTGGGCAAAATGTTCCTGCATTGCAGGACTAAATGACCTACATGGTCCTTCCAGCTCTACAGTTCTGTGTGTCTATAATTTTATGATTTGCTGGTAGTTGCTTGGTTGGTTCTCTCGAATGTGGAGCAATTTGTGTGTGCGTATTTTGAAAGGGCTTATGGATTGTTTGTTTCAAACCTCCATAGTCATAGCATGTGTGTTATGGATTCTTAAGTGTTTGGATAACTAAATGTTTTACATTTGTTAAATATATTATTTATCTGAAGCTTTTGGTGGTCCTTTTTAGGTTTGCTGTTAGCTTTGCTTGATTTTCTTTTGCTTATTTTCTTCTCCTAGGCTTGGTTCACACATGGAACAGAATCAGGTGGTTGGGTGGACATGCTAGGTCAATTCATAAAGGGCTCCGGGCATAAAAACTATATACTGCTCTGTAAGTAGAAACTTAGAACAACAGGGAGTGGCTGCTTTGCCTCTAATGTGCTAGTTTATACTTGTAGGCGGTTTTATGCAAGGGGGCATTAATGTCCCCTTTCAGTTGGAATTGGAACAGTCCATATTATCACCTTCGAATTCTACAAGGTTGGACAGATTCATTGATGATGCAAAATGGAACGTTCAGTGTTTCAGTCTCCAAATACTGGTTGCTGACAGTGTTAGAAACTGGGAAATTGTTAATGCATGTTTAATTTGATGTTTACAATAAAAATATTGATACCATACTTCAGTTTTCAAAACACTATACTCTTTATTGTTAAACTCCTTAACATATAGTCTGTCCTTAACATATACTTTGAGGCTTCAAAGTACATACATTTCAGTAATTCTTGAGTGTCAGCCGGGTGCAAAAAATGGCACCCAGACCTGTTGAGGTGCTCGCAAATGGAGAATCTTTAGGTGCAAAATGCACCTGGCACCCTGCTAATTTCGAACCCTTGTTGCTGAGAGTCAAACACAAGGACATGGTTGTTGTCTTCACAATCTGTTTGTAGGCTTCCTAGAAACCACTGGTATTCACTTTTAGCAATAATGCAGCTGGACACTCTTGTAGAACTTTTACATTGCATTTTTGTATGCAAATGGCTCATGATAGCAATAACGGATTGCTAAGGATTTGCTTCTTTCTGTATTAATTCCTTATTTACTTCATTCTGTTGCAATTGCTATAACTATAAATATAATTGGAGGAACAGCTTGTGTGGATTCCACCCAGAGCTATATTTATATTTTAGTTAAATGTGTGTTACTGGGTCTTTAAAAGAAAATAGAATAAAGCGTTGGGCAGAGTAAATTACCCAAGAGTGCATATCTTAATTTGGGATTTGAATGCAAATCATTTTGATTCTTCCATTTACACTTTCTAGCATTCTAAAGAAACATAATTACTTGGAATAGATTTGTATGAACCACATAACTGGCAAAAGTTGAAGATTTCTCAGACAAGGATCAGAAAAATAGTTAAATATTCAGAATCAGAAAAGTTGCTTTGTCAGAGGCTTAGTGATTTTTACCTTGCAAAGGTTTGTTGGTTTTTTATATTGACATGGAATATTTCTAATGTATATAGTTGTTATACAATTCTCATAGTATCAATAGCATTGCTGCAGTCATTCCCTTGATGTATGGATAGCTTGTGATAAAGAATTGTGTACTCCACATAACATAACCTAAGTTCCAACTGGTTGGGGTTTATAATAGATAGCAGTTCTGAACATCACCGCATATGGTAACAAAACATGTATTTTTTTAGCACACGTGTGCACACTAAGGAACAAAGAATTGTATTGACTGCTTTGCCATGTGAACATCTACTTTGAATTAAAAATTATTGGCAGGTTATGTATGTACACTCATGTGTTCTAGAACTGAACATCTTCCTGAAATGTTTATTCTGAAATTAAGAAACCAGAATGTTCATATAGTGTTTACCAAAAGCAGATCTGGGTGTACTGGTAGATCTATGCGCAGCCTGTAGTAGATTTATGATATACAATTGTATAGCAGCACTGGCCTGCTTATTATACTCCTGAAATGAAGAAAGCTTGGAGTAACAAAACATGTGGGGTGTTTTTTTTTAATAGCACACATTCATGGAAATTTCTGTGGGAAGACTGTATGCTCTGCTCAGTTCTGGTACTAAATAAATATTCCCCAGCTTGGAATTCTTTAATGGTGGTTGCACTGATCCCTGATTGATGGATCTAGGGGTTTGAATAAAAGTAGATCCCACAAGCAAGAAGTCTTCCCACCTCTGGAACTATGTAGAAGGGATGAGGAACCTGTGGCCCGTCAGAGGTTGTGGGACTACAACTACCATCATCCCTGACCATTGGCCATGCAGGGTGGGTCTGATGGGAATTGGAGCCCAACGCATCTGGGGACTGCAGGTTCAGTGCCCACCCCCCACAGCATAGTCTTTTATCAAGCTGGCCCTCAACTCAGCTGTTGATGTTACAGCTGAGGTTGAGACCAGACAAGTTGCACTTTGGGAAGAATGCAGAGATATACCGTTGCCTTGAACTGCTGTGACTTTATTCTAATAGAGAAGGGCCAACGAGGAAATGTCTCATACCGCAGTTAGAGTTGTTTTGTAAGAGAGTGTGACATAAACAGCACTTCTTGTTTGTGTGATCTGAACGCGCTCCCAACATATCTAACCTTGTTTACTCTGTAATCGCTAAACTGTCTTGTCACCTTACATGCTGAAGTTATCCTTAGGCTAGTTCTGTTTTCAGCCGATCTGTACTCAGATGCTATATGTAGTTTTGCAGCCTAAATTGTCTTGATAGTAAGGTTTCGTTAGAGTCTAAAGCCACCGCACCTTCTGTCAAATCCATTATTTCCGTATTAGTGGCTCCTGCCTCCTGTTCAAAGAAAAGAATTCCATCTCTAATTGAATATCTGTTCTTGATTATTTCGGTAGCCAACCTCTGGTTGCATGAACAGGAATGAGGGTTGTGGAGAGTGTGAGGTATAAGCGCCTTTCTTTTGAAGTTCTCCGTAAAATGATCTCTGTGTTAAGTCTTATTGAATAGAGGAGAAGTTGAGCTGAGGATACACAGAGAGGGCTTTGTAAATGGTAGACTGTTAGAGTAAAGCAGCTGGCTTGGCCAAGGATGGCAAGCATTGCCACACACAGACAAGAATAATTCAAATTATTAAATGTTAAGCTTTTGTTACAGAAAGAGGCCAGGCAGATGTGTGGCTCTTGGGAATCAAAAAGGGGGGGGGGGAGCTACATGTCACAAATGACTTGTTTGGAGTTCTTCTGCCTCAATTCAATGAAGAAGCTTCCTGCCTAACCACGATGCAAGCACCATATGGCTCCTTCTGTGGAAAGCCTGGGCTGAGAGATGTTTGGCATGTGGGGGCCAGGTGGTCTTTGAGCTCCACTGCTGAGCCTCTTGGATTTGCCATTCGGAAGGTCGGCAGTTCAAATCCCCGCGATGAGCTCCCGTTGCTGTGTCGCAGCTCTTGCCAACCTAGCAGTTCGAAAGCACGGCTGTGCAAGTAGATAAATAGGTACCGCTCCGGCGGGAAGGTAAACGCCGTTTCCATGCACTCTGGCTTCTATCACAGTGTTCCGTTGTGCCAGAAACGGTTTAGTCATGCTGGACACATGGCCCAGAAAGATGTCTATGGACAAACACCAGCTCCCTCGGCCTAAAAGTGAGATGAGCGCAACCCCATAGTCGCCTTTGATTAGACTTAGCCATCCAGGGGTCCTTTACTCCCCCCCCCCCACATCTGGAGCCAACATTTTGTCCAAGCACAGCTTTCAAGGGGGAGCTGGCAGAGACCCTTCAGTCTAGTATTTGGGGGGACGTCATTGAGTCTTTGCAACTCAGGTGTAGCTGAAATTACTGGATTTCCCCCACCCTGTATTTTAGGTTATTTAAGTCAGCAGGACAGAAAAGCAGAACTGTTGCCCTCATGGTTTGTTGTTTATTTTTGCTTCTTGCTTTGTTACTAGCGGTTTGCTTCTCCTTTCTGGAGCATGACAAGAGGCTGAAACAGCCTTTCTGCAACCAGGTCCCTTCCACATGTTTTGGCCATCAACTTCTGTCAGCCCCAGTGAGCATAGCTAGGGACAGGCTGGGTTTAAAAGGTTCTTGTGAAAGAGGAGCATCGAGGCTGAGTCGCAATCGCTTTCATGCAAGTGGCCAAAAATGAGTGAGTTGTTTGCTATGGCAACCAAATTTGTTTCAGTGTGTGCCTCTCTCTCTCCCGCCCCCCCGCCCCCAATGCTCTGGAGCCCCAGTGTGACCAAGAAACCTAAGAGCAAAGTGCTGTTTTGCCCCCTCTCTCATCTTTCTTTCTGTTTATAGTTGAGTGTCTAGAGGACGTTACCATCTTGAATAGTGTTAAGTGTCTGTGAGGGAATATTTCCAGATGCTTTGAGTTCCAGGCATCTTATCCCACGGCATAACTTGGCATTAGGAGACCGTCTCAGTTGACAAAGTGGCTTCTGAATGGAGCAGCTGAATGCTGAGGGGGAAGTGGGGGTGTGAGGACGCAAGACTGTAGAATAGAACAGTATAGTGGTTTTTTGTTTTTTGTTAAAGGGTTTTTGAGGGATCTCTCTCCCTTTATCTGTTAAAGCGATTTGAGTTGCCTCTGGGGAATGTTTGACCAGCCCTGGAATGCTGGTTCCTTTGAAATTTGGGCTTCAATCTCAGGGTAATGTTGTGTAACTTAATATTCCTTTATAATCGTATCGACATAAGAACATGGCAGAGAGCTGCTTACAGATTTTCGAAAACCTTTTAGTGCTATGATCGTTTTAAATGAACTCCTTTATTACGAATACTGTGAACATAATGCAGCCATTGATTCCTTTGCTGCTGCAATGCATTCCTCAATTTTGCCGGTGCTACTGTCCGTCAGGTGGAGGGCTCAGAAACTGGCGAAAGGTCCAAAGCTATTAGAGCTGCTTCGACAGGGCATGTAGGGAGATTTGTCGTCTTCTTACCTGGGAGGCAGATAAAGAGAGCAAAGAGAGTAATAAAGCATTTGCCCCAGATGTGCATTGCTGGAAACTTGTTATTTGATGTTATTTGGAAGCATGTTTTTAATAAATGCCCTCCACTGGAAGCAGAACTGCGCTTTGCAGGGGGAAACAAATACATAACGTGACCATATGGCTGGTTTGCACAGCTTTGTTTTGTTACCTACCAATGCCTCAAGGTGCCATTTTATTTGAAAGCTGCAGCGTTGAAAGAAAAGTCCCCTGCAGTTTATGCACCTGCTCAGCTCTTAGCAGTCAGGCATCTTCCTTTTTTTTTTTTTTTGGCATTTTCAGGTCAGATGCAGAGCTAGCAAAGACTGTGTTTCTCTTCTGCTCCCCCCATCTCCCCCCTCCCCAAGCTCTTAACTCACATATAAATTCTCCTGGTGGTAAAATTACATTCCACTCCTTGTATGTACAATTGCTGCTTTCCCAAACTTAATAACTGCTCTTGAGTAGATTCCTCCTCCAGAAGAAAAAGGTTTCGGTGTTGTTACAGATGGTGCAGACCGGTAATTAGATGGTGTTATCTTGAAGAGGGAGAAAAATACAATTTGTAAGTCAGTGCTAATTATGTTTATAGGAAATACATGCATATATATATCCTATATATGCACTGATTCTTTATGTTCTGGCATTTTAAATTTTGGCATCCAAGAATGCTCTCTGCTTCTTAAAATCAGAAATAAGCACAGTCTAATCTGAGAGCAATTTAGCTATTCTCCAGCCCATCCACCCCCCACCCCCCACCTCTTATCCTGGCTCCTGCAGTGATGTAGGTGGAGCAGAAGGTGCTGTGGTGAAATGTGTTTGCTTTATTTATATAAGAGTATTTACATGACACCATTTATATGAGGCAACATCAACGTTGTTTACAGAAATAAAACATCATTTAAAAATAGTACAAGACGATCACTAGAACGGCTTTTTAAAATGAAACGAAGTGTTTCCTTAGGGAGAGGTGCCTTGTCAGTCTGGCTTGTTATGTACAGTCCCATTGAAATGATTGCGACAGGTTAGCCCATGGCTAAGCTAAGTTTGATTCCTGAGCAGAGCAATCGTGTGGGACTGGCGAGAACTGGTTTGGTTCCACTGCTGCGTGCCAAGCTCTGTTGGCTCCCTCTGGCCAGAGTGGAAGGTGCAATGGCAGCTCCATGCTGGTGTAGCTAAAGGGCCTGGAGATTGGGATCCACAACCCAGAGACGCCCCATTCTCTACCACTGGCAGGCAAACTGTCTGCATTAGCTTTCCATCCACCTGGTCACAGATCAGACCTTTGCTGCAGCCGAGTCCCATCCCCCCCCCATTGCACTTCTGGTGCAGTCCAGCAGAAAGGCACCCTATTCACCCCCCTTCCCCAGTCATCAGCATGGCAGAGAGGGGCATTGTTGCACACTTAGCCTGAATCCAACGCGTATGTAATTTTCTGCCCTGAGTGATAATTATTTAGGGCTTTGGTCCCAGTGCATATATCACATTTCAGTTGTTCATTATTGAATAGGGGAAGTGTATTCACATAAACGAAGAGATTCCAGCGTTCAGTTCACATAGAGCCATTTATTCAGCTGTTTTTAAGCAGGGGCTGTGCTCTCACAGTTAAGTGTGCGTTGGAAAAGAGATGTTTGTTGCTTTGTGGCTAAGATAACAGGTTCTCGGTTTAGCAGTTTCTGGATGGGTGTCTCAGTGATATCTTTGGGTGTGCAGTCTTCGGTCTCCCTTTGTGCTTTCATTGAATTCTGAACTCAGCGAGTCAGGGCATAGCTGAGGTAATAGCAGGGTGTTATTTTCATAGCCATTTATCCTGTGTGGAAAACTAGTGTGCTAAGAATGCTGCTCCCCTGCGTCTGGTCATGCCATTCCCTGTCATGTCACTTAGGTCCTGTATTAGTTTCTTCGCCCTGCGCCGTATCCGTAGATAGATATGATTTCTGTACTCCCTCCGAAAATACCCCTTCCATCAGTGAGAATACAAGATGTGTGAAATGGTTTTAAAACTTCAATGTTGAATTCACTTTGACAACCGATGCATAAGTTATAATGTGCAGACTGTACTTCTGAAGTGACTGAATACCTACCAAAATCCACAGTCTTGTGGAATGACTTGGCAGGCATACAAGAGTGACTTAATATTGCATTGTAGGAGGTGAATTCTTAGAACAGCGTCTATGCTTGGACAGCCGCATGGGTTCTCCATCTGTCTTGAGACAGCTGACAAGGGAAAGTGTCGGAATTCTTTGATTTCCCTTGTTTTGATCCTATTTTGACTTGAATATTATTGTGTGCTATGTTTTATGCAGAACAAAGGTAGGTCACCTCTCAAAACTAAGTGTTTGCATGTAGAAGATCAGCAGTTATACATGTTTAAAACAGACGGTAAAAGAAAATTTGGAAATACATTACACTCACAGTTTCCTTTTATTGGCTAATATCAACCACAATTTGTGGGGCAGTTTGCACAGTGATATTCAAATCTTGCAGTACACACTGCCCACCAGGGATTTAATATTTAGGAATTTGAATCCAGCTCAGTGCATCTCAATGGACACTTGTTCTTTTGATGTCTAATTTCTTCAGGAGCATATTGGTACTAAAGACAAATGGGCATTTCCTGTTCTCAGAGGTAGGGATGAAGAGGATAGAGGTAACCAGTGCTTATTTTCGGGGGGGGGGAGAAACTCAGGGGTACGCATACCCCTAAACATATTGTGAATCTAAGTTTGGCCTCATTGTGGGAGGGACAGTATTTCAATATGAGTAGGAAAATAAGAGTAGCCCTAAACATTTTTTTTTAAAAGAAAAAAAGTACTGGAGGTAACAAGTATTATCTACTTGTTTATTGGGGGGGGCAGGGTGCTATAACAGACATAATGCCATACAATTGATGAAAACTTTGTAGTTTAGGCAAAACAGAAGAGTTGCCAGCTAAAAATGCCATAAAACTGCTTAGAGCTGTGACCTTACATTCCCATTGCCAGAAGCAATCTTGGCTTTCTGGCAAATTATGAATTGGGAAACATTTTTGAAAATGCTCCAGTAGTCCTAACTTGATTGGGATCTGATTTAGCATGTTTATTTGACAGAACTTTGCAGGGTGGAACAACTGCCAGCAGGGCCTCCTCTGTATCAGCACCTTGGGGGGGTGAGGTGCTCCTTCAGTTATTTGTGGTCCAAGTTGTTTAGGAATTTGTCGGTGTGAATTGATGCAGGCTGCGGTTATAAAGACAGTGTTTAATGTCATCTGTTTAATCTAGTCCGGTAATGCAGAATAACTCACAATGCCTCTTTTCAGCAAGGCAACTCTGTGCTGAACCGTTGCATTTATAGTATTTTTCTATGGCTTCTGTGTTCCATGCTGGGAAGCTTGCAGACCTCTTGGTGAACTCTGCATGGCTGTGTCCATATCAGATGTTGAGTTGTGTGATATTCTACTACTCACATCCTGTAGCTTGTTCCAAATATTTTGATGCCCATTTGATACCGGTAGGTTTAGCAGCTGCTCTCGTTAGTTTTGTTTGTGATAGATTACATTGAAAACTTGAAGTGGCGTGCAGTTTTCACAGAGGTGTTTTTTTTCCTCTCTTCCTCCTTCCCCCATGCAGCATGCTTAGACATACTAGATTTGATCAGCACTTTAAAAAACAAAAAAGAGCGTACTGTGTTACTTTGAGCTTTCAGCTTATGAATAGCATATTCCTGTGTTAAATTAAGTGAATAGCTGAGTCCACAATTCACACACTGTCACTGGAGGAGTTTCATTATTTCAAAGCCGTTTTGCATATACACAACAAAAGGAGACTTGCTTATTATATTTTGCCATTCTGTGAGTGAAGTTTGCTTTCTGCCTTTCCATTACTTTGTTAAGAACGTAACCAGCATGAATCCCCTCCCCCCCAGCTCTGACCATGTCTCTGACTACTGAAAACCAAGGCCAATGAAAGGCCATTGTCTGAAATAGTTCTGGTTTTAAGCAGTCAAGTGTGAGGCAGGAGGAGGTAGGCAGAATGGGCTCACCTGTCCAAATAGTTCATCTCCCCGCTCCCAAGTCATCCAAGTTAGAATGGAAAATTCTCAGTGGGTCACTAATGGCTTTGATTGCAGCAAGGATACAAACTTATAAACCTGCTGTCTTACACTGAATCAAACTATTGGTCCACCTATCTAAAAATTGTTACACTAGGGTTCCCCAAACTTGGGTCTCCAGCTGTTTTTGGACTACAGTTCCGATCTTCCCTGACACCTGTTCCTGCTAGCTAGAGATGATGGGAGTTGTAGTCCAACAACAGCTGGTGACCGAAGTTTAGGAAACCCTGGCTTACACTGCCTGGAAGTGGTTCTTTAGGGTCTCAGGTGGAGATCTTTGCCAGCCTTGCTGCCTGAGGTTGTTTTTTTTGGGTGTTTTTTTTGGGGGGGGTTGAGCAGGGGTTACAAACCGGTGGCCCTCCAGATGTTGTTGGACTCCAACTCTGTTAGCCCCTGCCAGCACAGGATGATAAGAGCTCAACATCTGGTTAAGGTAAAGGTAAAGGGACCCCTGACCATTAGGTCCAGTCGTGACCGACTCTGGGGTTGCGGCGCTCATCTCGCTTTATTGGCCGAGGGAGCCGGCGTACAGCTTCCGGGTCATGTGGCCAGCATGACTAAGCCGCTTCTGGCGAACCAGAGCAGCGCACAGAAACGCCGTTTACCTTCCCGTTGGAGCGGCACCTATTTATCTACTTGCACTTTGACATGCTTTTGAACTGCTAGGTTGGCAGGAGCAGGGACCGAGAAACGGGAGCTCACCCTGTCACGGGGATTCGAACCGCCGACCTTCTGATCGGCAAGTCCTAGGCTCTGTGGTTTAACCCACAGCGCCACCTGCGTCCCTTTTAACATCTGGTTAGCCTGCTTTAAATACTGGGTTTGAAACCAAGCAGAGCCTATGTTATCCTTCTATTTGAGCTATGAACTCTAGAAGCATGCCAGGCTGTAAAATGACCAGGAAGAACCTTTACTGTATTCTCTCCTTTATAAGTTAAATTGAAGTGGAATTTTGGGTACTAGTCACTCATCTGAACTAACTAATATTGTACTGTATTGTGACTTTTTTAAGTCTCTTCAGTGGTCTTTGAGAAAGATAGGACAATAGAGAAGCTGAAAGGGCCTCTTACTTCCCTCTGGAAACAGTAGGCGTATTGTGGCTGAGGAAATATTTTGTTTCACTCAGTCTCACTCTCGAAAGCAGCAGAACTGAATTGCAGTAGTAAAATGTCTCCAGAATGCATCCATGTAATCTGGCATGTTGGTGGAAGGTGGGGAAAACTTGTATTACTTTTCAAAACAAGTCTCCCATCCCCACTTTGAAAAAGAAAAATGAGAGTAAAAGGACTCGACAGCAATCCCCGCCCTCCAATATTGGCTAGCTAATATTTTGGAAGTTTCAAAGCTTTGTCTTTAATGTAAATAAAAGAAAAATTAGTTAAGACTTTACATTGGAGAGGAAGACTTCAAACTGTGTTGCCAAAAATGAATGGAAAAAGGAGAGGAAATGAAAACAAATGTACCTAGGTTTTGTTTTGTAGCTGCCTTGTTTCTGTTTACTTATTATATATACATTACATGCTGTTTTTCAGCTAACTCAATGTATCTTTATTTTAAAATTTAAGAACAATACTGTTGTCAAAGACCTGCAGTATGTCCAACAAACGTACGTTGTCATTTTTTCATTTTGTTTCAATATTATGATTTTTAATCTGGTGAAATAAACTGAAAATAACCTTATTTGCTTAGGCCCTCTGCTAACAAGGGACAATTGATTTTGCTATCAGTGCAGTACAGAGATTTCTAAAATGCCAGGAAGTTTGCATCTGTTGGCGTGGGTTTCCTGGTAAATTTAATGGGTAATTTTGAGGTTGCATCAGAAAATATTTCAGTGCACTAGGACAGGAGTGGGAATCCTTTGGCCTGCCAGAATCATAATTGTAGAGTTGGAAGGGATCCAAGGGTCATCTAGTCCAACCGCCTACAATGCAGGAATTTCAGCTAAAGCATCCGTGCCAGTTGGCCGTCTGCTTAAAAACCTCCAATGAAGGAGAGTCCACCACCTTCCGAGGGAGTCCGTTCCACTGTTGAGCAGCTCTAACTGTTAAAAAGTTCTTCATGCTGTTTAGTTGGAATCTCCATTCTTGTTTCTTGAATCTGTTGGTTCGGGTCCTAGCCTCTGGAGCAGGAAAAGAAACAAGTTTCCATGTGGCAGTCCTTGAGCTATTTGAAGATGGCTATCATATCTCCTCTCACTCTCCTCTTTTCTTGGCTAAACGTACCCAAACTATAATTGAACTACAACTCCCATCAGCCCCAGCAAGCATGTACTATGTCTTGGCTGATGGGAGCAGTAGTTCAGCAACATCTGTGGGAAACAGATTGGATCCCCACCCATGATAGTCATGTAGCTTTTCTTTAAACTTTCATTTAGTGAACAAAACAAAAGGCTTTGAAACCGCAAGGTCGCCTAATGTTCTTTTTAAAGCAGTTGAACGGGATTCCTAATTTGATTGAAGCAGTGGTGCTTGGGGAGGAATAGCTTAATATGCCACACTATTTTTCATGATACAAATTGTAGGTGGCTAATCTGTGGCTGCTCACATCTTGAACAGAGCAGGTGAAGATTACTTAGATAGGAATTCTGTACACCTTGACCCAAGAGTAAGTTCTGTTGAACTCAGTGGGGCTTGCTTTTGAGTAGACATGTATAGGCTTGCAGTGTGGGTAATTTTATTTTCCTTTTAGCAAACAATGATGAAAGAACAGCAGTTAGACAGAAGAGTCCAGGGAAAGGATGAGGATTTTAGGAAGTTTTTGATGCTGAAAGGGAGAAGCTAATGGTGGATAGAGGAAGATGAGCTCATGTTACTACGCATCATTTCATATTTGTAATAATTTTGGTAAACACACTTTGCTGCAACTTTGTTAATAAATTCAGAAATGTTTATCTGAGTGCTTATTTTTTTATGGAATTGTTGCATGCCATGTGCTTTAATGTAAAGGAAGATGTATCTTTGTTCAAACGTCACCAAGAAAAGGAGTTGAATTGAAAATAAGGATGTTATTGCAGGGATAGTCAATCTGAAGATTGTAAGTAAAACAATCAGGGATTAGAGAGAATTCAGTATTATAGGTGTGGGGAGCCTGTGGCCCTTTAGGCAATGCTGGACTACAAATCACATCATCCCTGACCATGGGCCATGCTGGCTTTGGTTGATGGGAGTTGTAGTCTAACACCACCTGGAGGGATACACTCCTCCCGCCATACTGGAGGCAATACTCTGACCTGAGGAAACAAAGTGTGTTTGTTTTTGTATTCACTTGTTCTGAATTTTTAAAAAATGAATGTATGAAAGGTGACGTTTTCTCTTTTTTGTAACAGCAGCCTTAAGCAGTTGGGGCAGAGGGAAGAGGAACTGTAGATTTATTTTTCTACCCTCAATCTCTCTCTCTCTCCTTCACATCAGTTTGAAGAATTTGTGCTTTTATATGACCGTTATTGCAAACTGTCATTCTGAGGAAGAACTGGTGCAGAATATCGTATCAACTTGTCTGTGCTTGAAATATTGGTATGTTGATAGTAAATGGTGTTATGGTGCTCCAGAGGGCTAGACTGTTTTGACAGTTTTCTTTTTGAATGAAAAGAAGAAACGTATTAAGTCGATTTAAGTGAGTAATTTGCCCAATGCATGTCTTGGCAATTAAAATGAAGTCTAAACAAGCGATGAACCTTATAATATGAAAAGAATGTTTTTATAAGCAGCACAACTGGGTCATGATCTTCCCCATTTTGGTTTTACTTTGTCAGTTTTACCTTGTATGTTTTGGGCTACAATTCCCATCTCTCCTGACCAAGGGGCACAGTTGCTGAGATCGATAGGGGTTGGAGAAGGGTTCCCTATCTAGTACAGTGGTACCTCGGGTTACATACGCTTCAGGTTACATACAATTCGGGTTACACACTCCGCTAACCCAGAAATAGTGCTTCAGGTTAAGAACTTTGCTTCAGGATAAGAACAGAAATCGGGCTCCAGCACCGCGGCAGTAGCAGGAGGCCCCATTAGCTAAAGTGGTGCTTCAGGTTAAGAACTGACCTCTGGAACGAATTAAGTACTTAACCCAAGGTACCACTGTAATAAAATATCCTCCAGTCATGAGTATTGCTTGGATTTGAAATGAAAATAGTATTTAGTGCTTTACTTTAAGACCCTTCCTATTTTGTCTACTTGGAGGTTCTTGCCAGACAACAGTGGCTGATCTACAATCTTGTGCATGTTTACTTAGAAGTAAGTTGCACTGTGATCAATGGGGCTTATTCCTAGTAAGTATGTATAGGATCACATCCATTTTCTGCAAGTTGTGTTGACTAAATACCCATCTTATAAAGGACATTATACCTTCTCATATTAAATTTCTAATTATTCTGAATGTGACAGGCTCACAGTATGCATGTTGAGAAATTCATTTTCCTATATTTACTACACTCCGCCTTTCTTCTGCCATGGGACCAAAGGTTGCATACATATGGTTCCCACCCTTTTATGACAGCTAGTGATATACAGAGGTTGGAGACCTGCATCTTATTTCTGTTCACTTGAGGGTCCCTTCAGAAGGGATAAATTAATACACATGCAAAACCTCTGTATAGTAACAATGTGTATATAGTTGCATCTCTCCCCCCCCCCCCAATTCTATTAATGAGATGACACGTCACTGCCAATTAAGAACAAATGTTAGGCGGAATGAACGAAAAGACACAGCCTCCAACCACATCTATTCTGCAACAAACCCCACTGAGTTCAGTGGGTTTAATTCCCTAACTCATGCTTTAGGATTTCAGCTTTGAGGTGCTACTATCACCACTCCTGGGCAAGCGAGAGAAATAAAGGTAAACTGTACACAGTTGTCAGGTCTATAAACGACCTTCTCATATAGTTTATGAAGAAATTACTGGCCATCAATTTTAGTTGCTTTGTGCTTTCACAAATGGAAGTAGGTAGAGGGAAGTTTTTAATGTTTGATCTTTTATCATGTTTTTAATATTCTGTTGGGAGCCACCCAGAGCGGCTGGGGAAACCCAGTCAGATGGGTGGCATACAAATGTTGTTGTTTTCATTTTCTCATTTTTGGAGAGTGCATACACACTTCGTTTCCACCTTATTCCAGACTAACAATGCCTCTTTGCTTCGTTCAGTTACTGTTGTGTATTATAATATCAATGTCCATGGTTGAGACAGTGAAAGATCAGGGAAAAAACATTTTTAGCTACAGCATGAAAAAGTAATTAAAAAGAGGGAATACTCGCCTGTGGTGATGCATATCTTTGAGTTCAGAATTCTCTAGCTAGTTTGTACATTGTAAAGTGTCTGTACAAACAGGTATACACTCAGTGTTCGCATTCAGACAAGCCTTCAAACACTCTTTTAGGGGATTGTGGTGATTGCTGAGCTCATGTGTTCCCCCTTTCCCCTTTCCTTCTTATTTCTCACATATGACTTAATTCCCCTTCTTGTTGAGCCCAAGCCACAGTTCACCATGATGTCCAAATTGACACGCTGTGTTTGAGTGATCCCCCCCCCCCAAAGCTGGAATGTAAAACAAGAACAAAACATGGTTTGCCTTCCTTACTGGGCTGGATGGCACAAATCTCTGTGTTGCTATATTTCAAACAGGATGTCAGGACTGGAGCCTTTTGCATGTGAATAGGAGGGGAGGGGAGGAGGCCATCTGTTAACAGGTTCTACATCCTTGGCTTAGAAAATCACCTGAAATGCAGCCTCTGTGATTTAGAGTTCAGTAATGTTTTGGACAGTTTTGCGTTGGCAATTTTTTTGATGTCCCAGAGAGTGATCTAATTTTGCTTGTTTATTTTATTTGTGTTTACTAAGCAAACCAATGAAGTTGAAACTGCCAAGCTCGCCTGATAGTGTGTTAGCAGTTGGCATACACTTATTGTTGCTAAAGAGCTCATGCAATGGATATTTTGTTCCTATGGAAAAATTCAGCACTGGAATTTTACCTGGGAAAGCGTTCTCTCCCCCATTGTTTGAATCTGTGCGGCGTTGGTGAGCTCCCATTGCTCTGCCTCAGCTTCTGCCAGCCTAGCAGTTCGGAAGCACACCAGGCCAAGTAGATAAATAGGTACTTCTGTGGTGGGAAGGTAAACAGCATTTCCATGTGCTCCATGCATTCATCACGGTGTCCCGTTGCACCAGAAGTAGTTTAGTCATGCTGGCCACGTGACCCGGAAATCTGTCTGTGGACAAACTCCGGCTCCCTTGGCCTGAAGTGCTGCACCCCATAGTTGCCTTTTGCTGGACTTAACCATCCTTGGGTCCTTTACCTTTTACCTTTTTTACCCTGATAGAGATGGAAACTTAGATTGCTCTTGAATGTGGAAAAGAATGTCTGATAACCTGAAATGAAATGGATGGATGGATTCAAAAGTGGCACGAGCCCCTCTGCTTACAGTTTCTCTCCACCAGCTCATCATTAGTGAGTGATGCTCTGGCTGCTGCACTCTTGCTGTGTGGTGTCATTAGGGTTTTTTGGAATTCTACATAATGAAACATGAACTGCTGGAGACAAAATGGACTAGACATTTCCTTCCTAGCTGATAGTGGAATTCATGACCCCTTTCGCAATGTGACTGCATCTCATTAGGTCCTAATAAGAAAACAAAAAAAGGGTATATATCGGGGAACTGTGGAGGGTTCTATTTATAATTTTGCTGCCAGAATGCCACAGCTGAACACTTTCACACAAATGAGCTGTGGTGTATGTATTATGCAGCTTTTCATGAACATATAAATCTCCTTCAAAAACAGCTTGTCATTAATCTCTGCTGTGAATCCTTTCCACCTGTCTGTCTTTGCTGTTCCAGCATATAATTGGGGGGGAAAACCAATGTGTGGTTAATGGCACTATCTCAGACAAGGCCCACTTCCTCCCTAAGTCTGCAATCCCATTTTCACTTTTCTGGGAAGAAGCCTCATTAAGAGGACTAACTTCTGAGTAGATGTGCATCAGATTACCTTGTCCTCACATGATGTCTCAGACTTGAGAAATAGTGGCTGAAATAGAAGTCTAACAAATAAGTGCCCTAGGGCAGGAATGTTGAAGGACAGGAATGAGAAAACTGTGACCCTCCAAACATTACTGGACTCCAACTTCCATTGGTCGTAACTACCATGTCCAGTGGCCAGAAATGAAGGGAATTGAAAAAAGGTGCCCTTTTTCTTCCTCCCTGGTCATAAAAAACCAAAGTGTTTTGCAGTGAGAGAACAAAAACATACAAGAAAAACCATATTTAAAAACTGAAAACAGACGTCAGTTAACCATGGTGGAAAGATGTATTCCTAATTGCCTGGTGAAATATAAAAGTTTAGTGCTAACATGCAGAATTGTTAAATTTTAATTATTGCTGACAATTCGGTGGTGTTGAAAAAGTAACTGAGCAAAATCCTCTAAAGTTAAGTACTCTTACATTGTTTTAATTTCAGTAGGAAACTTATGCCCATATGTTTAACATTCCCACTGAAACCAGTGATTCCTAAAAGGACTAAACTTTGCTTGGTTCATGCTCTGTTGTTTTAAAAAATAAAGGGAAATTAATCTAACCTCTTTATGATATATTTCTTTTAATTAAACCCCAATGGAAGAAAGCTGTACTCTGTAATAAAACAAAGTTAAACTTTTGCTTTCACGACTGCTACAAGATTATTGATCTTCACTTTGACAAGCTAATTCTCCTAAAGTTCTCTTCTTAAGCTTAATATTTTGTTCCTGGGAATATTCACTTGACTACTGGCAAAGGACCGTCTCTGTAATTTTATGCAAAGAGGGATAGACACCTAGTAATTTATTCCTGTCTTACACTTCTTCAGTAGAAAAAGGCAAGCTTTCTCTATTTTTCATTCAAGTTAGCGTGTGTCATGTTAGCTAGAAGTCTTCCGAGAAGAAATCTTAGCTTTGCTACTTTTTTTGTGCAAATTCCCAAGGTTCCGTTTCTATTCTTTGCTCTCTTTCAGGCTAACAATTCCAACTCTTGGAAATACTTTTTTCTCTTTCCTACACACCAAATGCTTCTTTTTTTCAAGCTATGTTTGGGTATTTCTAGTTCTGGAATTTGGGGGAGGTAGCTAGGATTGGGAGGGATGGAGGGATAGCATTTTGTAGGGGAAAGTGATTAAAGGGATTTCCCCCCCTCTTCTTAAAATAGTGGAACTTGGGGTTAACAGATGAAACTGATCGGCACAAATTTCAGGAAAAACAAAACAAAGGAAATACGTATTCACAATGTGGCCTGTTTGTACAATTATGCCAGGCTTTGTAAAGCCATGAATAAACATTGGGGTTGACAGGTCCTCCTGTTGCTCCTCTTCTCACCTTTCCTATAATGCTTAGAGAAAACTTGTATTAAACCAGAGTTCTCTGTTACGCCTGAACCAGGGAACTCTGACTTGGTACGAGCCAGTATCTTTCACTGAAGCCAGTGTGTGACAGGAAAGGGAAGGACAAGAACAGAGCATTCTGTTCCAAAGCTTGTTAATGGCTTCCTGATGCCTCGAATATTGTCCAAACCTTTTGTAATTTAATTTATGGACTTGAATGTCACAAGGTGTCATGGTGAACATTGGTTAGATTTCTTTTAAGGGGAGCTGGACAAATTCAGGGAAAAGGCATCCTTCAATAACTATTAGCCGTGATGGCTGTATGGAGCCTCCATGTTCCTAAGCAGTAATGTCACTGAATATCAGATGTTTGGGAACAGCAACAAGCAAGAGCTCTTGCCATCAGGTGGGCTTCGCATAGACTTCTGAATGACCAGTGTGAGTGACAGGGCTCTTGTAGATACACTGCTTGTCTCCAGATAGACAGACACTGCAATATGCAATTGATTGTATGTGCATGCCTGCGCATGATTGCATATTGTCTGCATGAGAAAAGGTTAGCATGAACCAGGCTGCACCCACAGAATGAACTGGCAGCCTGCCACATAAATATGACTGCAAACAATTCTATCTATATACCTTTGCTATCTCCCCCCCTCAATTTTAAAAATATATCTACCTATAAACTTTTAATCTGTCTGTCTGTCTATACGCATGTGACAGCCTCTATTATGGCTGCTGAATAAGGTAAAGGTAAAGGGACCCCGGCTGTAAGGTCCACTTGCAGACAACTCTGGGGTTGCGGCGCGCATCTCGCTTTATTGGCCGAGGGAGCCGGTGTACAGCTTCCAAGTCATGTGGCCAGCAGGACTAAGCCGCTTCTGGCGAACCAGAGCAGTGCACGGAAACAGCGTTTACCTTCCCACCGGAGCGGTACCTATTTATCTACTTGCACTTTGACGTGCTTTTGAACTGCTAGGTTGGCAGGAGCAGGGACCGAGCAACTGGAGCTCATCCCTGTCGCAGGGATTCAAATCGCCGACCTTCTGATCAGCAAGCCCTAGGCTCTGTGGTTTAGACCAGTGTTTCCCAAACGTTTTTGGGCAACGGCACACCTCTTTGCTGAAAAAAAATCTCGCGGCACACCACCATTGAAGCCCCGCCCCGTGACGTCAGCGCGCAGCGTCACGCCGGGAGGATTTCCCCTCCGGTCCCATGCCTTCGTTTGGGGCATCGCTCCGGCTGCTCCCTCTCCCGCCGCGCAGGAGCGATGCCTCTCTCTGGCTCTCCCTCCGCGCAGGCTGAGGGAGGGAGGGAGGTGCGCGTGTGACCCGTCTCTGCTGGGAGACCAAACCCAGCGAGGCAGAGTCGCGCGGAGGCGCCCAGGCAGCGCTGCCGGCTGCGAGGAGGAGCGCCAGGCAGCAGCAGGAGGCGCGGCCTCTCCTCGCCGCCGCCGCCCCGCCTCTCGCCGCCCGACTCGCCCGCCTCCCTCCAGGCATCTCGCGGCACACCAGCCGGTGTCTCACGGCACACTCGTGTGCCGCGGAACACCGGTTGGGAAACACTGGTTTAGACCACAGCGGCACCCACATCCTTCTAATACCCAAATGTTCACAATCAAATCCTGTTTGGCAGAAAGGCAAGGAAGTCCCAGTGATGCTTATTCTACTCATGTAAAAACACCAGGCAGGCCCACAAATAATCCAGAGATGCATTTTAAATCAAAGGACACATTCTACTCATGTGAAAAACACACCAATTCCCGGACCATCCACAGGCAGGATTAAGAAGGCGATTGGGCCAGATCCGGCCCCCGGGCCATAGTTTGCCTATCCATGATTTGGATTGTGTCTCTGTGTTGCTTTTCCCTTCCAGCTACAAGCAGTCAGATGAGGGAAATAGCCCCCAGCCATCTGCCACTGAATGGCCTGTCATGCGAATTGGTTTCTTTGTATATCTGTCAGCTAAATTGAGTTGCCATGTATCAAAGGACCTTTGAGCTACTGTGCTCTAAATTGTTTTGTTCCTTTAAACTAGCCTGTGCTTTGAAGTGCTCGTTTGTGTATCCCCTTCAGATAACTTTGCTTTCTAGCTACCCGGTTTGAGATTTCTGCCTTGAGGCACATGGTCACATCTCTAACTAGTGAGAGGATTTCTTCAATCCATTATATTCTTGTGTTTTCTTTTAAGTGTGAGGCTTTTGTGCTTACAGCAGATAACCTCTTTGTTATGCCTGCATGTTATGCCTGCATGTTTATAGTAGCTGTTTAAACATTAAATGCTGCTTTATGATCTCAGGTGAAACGAGGAGTCCACCATACTGCTACTGTGATTATTGTTGTTCACAACACTGTTGTTGTATGTGACACTACTCCTGATGAGAAACTTGTGTAACCCTTGGTGAGACTTGTGTAACCCTTGGTGAGAGAAACCAGTGTTTGTTTTAGGGTGTGGCTAAAACTGGTTTCTTGCCCACCACCATGGCTGCTGAACAAGGCACGGGCCCCTTCTCAGACCCAAAGGTTATTCATTAAATCTTGTTTAGCAGGAAAATATTAAATGCTGCCTGACAGAAAGATGGAAAAATGCTGGTGATGCTTATCACCAGATGGCCACTTCCCCGATCTGCAAAACTAACAGCCATCTTCCCCTCTCTCCACTTCCCTGAAAGTGTTTGCAGACTCTGGCAAATGTGACCTGGAAGATAATTGGCTGAAAGGTGCCATCTACCAGTCAAATGAACTGTGACATGAATGGGGACTGATCACCTATGCTACTCATGAGGAGACCAGAAACTGGCTTTAAAGTACAGTGGTACCTCGGGTTACATACGCTTCAGGTTACAGACTCCGCTAACCTAGAAATATTACTTCGGATTAAGAACTTTGCTTCAGGATGACAACAGAAATTGTGCTTCGGCGGTGCGGGGGCAGCAGGAGGCCTCATTAGCTAAATTGGTGCTTCAGGTTAAGAACAGTTTCAGGTTAAGAACGGACCTCCGGAACGAATTAAGTACTTAACCCTAGGTACCACTGTAGTAAGATCAGGATACAAAGACTTGAGCTAAAGAGCCCCTTTTATTTTCAATATTCTGCTTTGTCCCTTTGTTCTCTTCCTTGCCTTCTTTATTCCTAATAAACATTGCACAATTGAACAATTGAGTCTTGCATGCATTCTTGCCAAACTCACAATGCCCCCTGCATTGAGCCTCAGCCACTTGGTTAATAGAAATATAGGATTGCGGTTGATAGGAAAAAGCAGGTTGCTGTGATCTCTGGAAGAGACGACGTATAATTGTGGAGTTTGTAACCCCCACAGTAGCTTTTTTCAGGTAGAAGAGGGTTGATTGCTGAGCTATACAGGTTCAGCCCTATAATTTTGACTCTTTTCTGTTGAAGAAAAGAATTCTTAGCAGACAATAACTTTCTCTTAATGGGAACAAACAAAAGATCACCTGGTGCAGTGAAGATGGAAATGATCTGCCTTGCCTACCCCACCGGTCGGTGCATAATTTCGCCTTTCTTCAAAGAGTCATTGTCCCTCTTGGTTGGGTTTTTATTTTTTTGGGGTAGGTGGGTTGCCATGCAAGCTTTTTTTGGTGGTTTCCTTTTATATATGCTAACTCTAGCTTTCTGAGGTACGGTCATATTCAGTTCCTGTGGGCTTTACACCTTCTTGCTTCTTCAGCTGGTTTGAGGTAGTCAAGATGTACATCAGATGACAATTATTTTGTGGATGGAAACAGCATGGTGTGATTTGGAATGCATTTTTAAATGGGCGTATTTGGGTTGAAATGATTGACATAAGGGCATCTGGAGTGCTTTGTGTGCTAATTTGAAGCTCACTATGTTGTGGCAAGTTCTTTTGAAATCCCTGGGATTTACAGCTTGCAATGAATTTGTTGGAGGAAATTTGATTTGCCAGTTGGATCTTTTTAGGGCAAGTGCTGATACAGTCATACCTCGGGATAAATACGCTTCCGGTTGAGCGTTTTCGGGTTGCACTCCGTGGCGAGGCAGCAAAAAAAGTAAGCAGACACTTATTTGATTCAACCTTTTGCTCCTTACCCAGCCTGTGCCCTCCTTTGAAGCTGACAGGTTGCTTGGCATCCTTTGGCTCATCCATTGACACAACTGAACTGCATCTCTCTGGGCGTGGGGCATACCTTTTATTTGTAGCAATTGCACATCTTCAAATCTTACTAGAGTTAGGGGGTCGAAACATAAAGCAACTATTTTTCACATAATATTTTCAAGTTTGCTAAGATGTGTTTTTAAACCTTGTCCCACATCCTACACTAATACACATTGGATTTGCCCTAAGTGAGTGCTATTCCAAGGTGTGAGTGTGACTGTTTCTTATAATAGGACAGACATGCAAATTAATTCTGTTGTGTGCTTGGTTTTATCAAATGGCTTTGCAGGAAAACCTCTTCAAGGCTCTCTGATAAGCAGAATAAATTAATCGTGTGTGTGTGTGTGTGTGTGTGTGTGTGAGAGAGAGAGAGAGAGAGAGAGAGAGAGAGAGAGAGAGAGAGAGGCATTTTTAGTTTAGGTAAAAAGTATTGGTGGTTCAAGAAATTGTAAGCTGGTCTGTGAAATACTGTAGATAATGCAAGGAAGAGGCAAGTTAAGTCCCCCTCTTTTCTGCTCCTCAGCTTCCTCACATGTAAGAAATAATATGTGAGAGAGATAAAGGATGCATGGGGTGGGAAGCTTGGGAGAGGGGTTTAATATGGAGGGATTGGCAGGTTGGTGAGAGTGGAGTTAGCGGGGCATAAGCCCTTAGCAATTAAACAAGATCCACACTATCTAGTCACTTTTTAAAACAGCTTTTTATTATAAAAAGAGAAATTTACACTCATAAGAAACATAACAAGCTAAATGTATTTACAAACAAAATATAAGATCTTATAAAAACTGCAAGTATGATGTATTGGTATTTGATATAACCGTAATAAAACCCTAAACTAATATTGCAGCAAAGAAAAACACACATTAAGGCTTGATTTTTATATTGAGATGTGTTCTAAAAATTAATAAACACACATTTTCAATGGATCTGTCTGTTTTTCTTGATCAGCTGCTAGAAAAACAAGTTAGTTGGATTAACAATGTAGCATCCCATATTTTTTCCCTAGCCAGTCTACACTTGTGGGAATTTGTGGGGATACTTAGTCTTGTAATCCACGTGGTAGTACTTCTGATGATTCAGAGATGTGTAAAGTTTCTTGGTTAAAGAAAGTTATCTTTAGAAGTGATGGATGACACATGCTGAGGGATTACGTGCACGAAACCAAACAATACTGAGGCTTCAGAAAGCCCCAGAATATGCATAAAATTGCATCCGTGTTTATTTAAAGTTGCATGACTTAATGCTATGGCTTTCAACCAAATGGTTTACCATTTGCAAACTTCCTGTTTCACCACTGCCACCATAAGCCCATGCCCTACTTTTTAAAAAAACAACAACCAAGAAACCCACACCCCTGGTTGTTACTGCTGCTGTTTCTTCCTCCCAACCACCTGGCTCTGAATTAAACTAGGGGTTACAAAACTTGGAGATACCTGAATAAACCCACTTCCCCAAAACATTTGGCAATGCTTGATAGATTCTTTTATAGACATACTGTATACCATGGGTGGTCACACAGGGAGGAAGTAATCACCCATTTGCATCTCTCTGTGGGTGCTTAGAAATGGAGGGCGTGGCCATGCTCAGTCTCAGAAGACAGGTTGACTGCATGAGAAAGCTTCAAGTACCTACTGCAGGGAAGGGGGAACCTGTGACCCTTCAGATGCTATTGGATTCCAGCTTCCATCAGCACCAAGCAGCATGATGAGTGGCAGGGGATTATGGAAGGTGTAATCCAGCAACATAATAATAATAATAATAATAATAATAATAATAATAATAATAATAATAGTAATTATTATTATTATTATTATTATTATTATTATTATTATTATTATTATTTATATCCTGCCCTCCCCAGCCGAAGCCGGGCTCAGGGCGGCTAACAACAATCAAATAATCCAACAATCAAATAGTCACACAATCTAAAAATATTTCATTATAAAAATTAATTAAATCAAATTGATGGCAACCAATTAAGCAAAATTCTGTGCAAGGTTGCCAGAGGAGGGAGTCAGGCTGCGCCCTGACCAAAGGCCTGGCGGAACAACTCTGTCTTGCAAGCCCTGCGGAAAGATGTCAGGTCCCGCAGGGCCCTCGTCTCTTGTGACAGAGCATTCCACCAGATAGGAGCCGCAGCCGAGAAGGCCCTGGCTCTAGTTGAGGCCAGCCTAACCTCTCTGAGGCCTGGGACCTTGAGGATGTTCTTATTTGCAGACCGTAGGTTTCTCTGTGGGGCATACCAGGAGAGGCGGTCCCGTAGGTACGAGGGTCCTAGGCCGTATAGGGCTTTAAAGGTTAAAACCAGCACCTTAAACCTTATCCTGTACTCCACCGGGAGCCAGTGCAGCTGGTATAATACCGGATGAATGTGATCTCGCAGCGAAGACCCCATAAGGAGTCTCGCCGCAGCATTCTGCACCCGCTGGAGTTTCTGGGTCAGTCTCAAGGGCAGCCCCACGTAGAGCGAGTTACAATAATCCAGTCTGGAGGTGACCGTCGCATGGATCACAGTGGCTGTGGAAGGTCACAAATATTCTTCTGAGGAACTTTGCTTGAGAACTCTTATCTTGGGGGCACTGGGATCCAGAATGGACTAGGTGCAAACAAAGTGGTAAGTAGGATGATGTAGAAGGTCACAGGGTCAATCCCTAACATCTCCAGGTAGGGCTGGGAGAGAACTCTGGTCTGAAACCCTGGAGAGTAGCTGCTAGTCAGTGTGTAAACTGGTGGTCTGCCTTTGTATAAGGGGGCTTTCTATGTTTCTGTGACTGCTATATGCCGTGTTTGTCTAGTGACCCTTTTATCTGATATTCAGGTAAGCCACAGATTTCCAAGCTTGGAGTGTTCTGGGGTGACAGATTTGAACTGTTGGAGAGAGGAGAGGACACCCCATAGAAATGTTTAGTTATCTGAGAACCAATGGAGCTTCTGTAGCGCCTCATTTGGTGCTCTGGGGAAAACACAGAAGTAGCACCTCCTATCCTTGTTGCAAGAATCAGCTGACCTTTTCAAGGATCCCTTCCCTTTTACATTGCTGTCAGCATTTGGACATCAAGTGTTTTCGGGTTTTCAGGAATAAAATGTTTCACCTTGACTAACTTTTCCCAAAGGTTCTTCGCTTTTCCGCTTCTTTAATTCTCAAGGGTTAGGTGACCGGTCAACACTGTGGTAGTCCTGTTAAATTTAATAGGGCTGTATTAAGTGATCCATGATTAATCCCTTTTAAGGTAGTGCTGCATATTGTATGCAGCAGGCAGAGTGCAAATTGATTCTCTGCCAAATAAATAAGATCTGAGTCTGTATAAACTTTCATTAGAGGTGAATGTCTACAGCTTGTGTTGGAATGATTAACTTTTAGCAACCTTGCACAGTAAGGGTGAGACTAACAATATGTGAAGGCGAGGTTTTTCCACTGGGCCATCCTCTGTCCTATGAGTGAACAAGCTCCTGAAATATCGCCAGAGTGGTACCTATTTATCTACTTGCACTTTGACGTGCTTTCGAACTGCTAGGTTGGCAGGAGCAGGGACCGAGCAACGGGAGCTCACCCCATGGCGGGGATTCAAACTGCTGACCTTCTGATCGGCAAGCCCTAGGCTCAGTGGTTTAGACCACAGTGCCACCCACGTCCCTTATATCTATCCATATCTATATGCATATCTTACTCTTAGTCGTAAATTAGAACAGCTCTCTGTAGCTCCCATGTTCATCTAATTTATATACAATAACTCTTTTGGGATAATCAGCACAAGAGCAGAGGGAGGAGGTTGGGTAGACAGTTTTGACTGCACACATCATGGTAAACTATTGTTAATGCTTCCCTGCAAATGTTGAGATCTCTCCAGCTTTTCTGCTCTAGTGAGAGCAACAATCCCTGTTTTAGCATTCTGTCTAACTGTGCCTTGTGGTTTGTTTCACTCCAAGCTAACCCAAGATTGGGAAGCCAACAATAAACCTTTGCTTTGCATTGTGGTTTGTTTGGAGGGCAATAACCCATGATGTCCAGTTCAGATGTCAGGCTGAGTCAGGAATCTTGGTTTGTTGGAATCCATATGAGAAAATCACTGCTTAGATTATTTAGATGGCAATCGTATACCACTTGGAATAAATACTATTGAATTCAGTGGCAGTTACTACTGAGTAGACATGTAAAGCATTGTACAGTTATGCTGCACTTTTATGCATGTTCCCCCAGCAGCAAATCTCAATTTACTTCTGAGTAAATTGGGCTATTAGCCACTAAAGATTTAGTCATTGACTTAGTTATTAAATAGTCCATCGTCCATAATCATGGCAATATTATATTTTCTTTCCACTCCCTGGTTTATTGAATTATTAAGACAAGTCATGAGCACATTGAGACTTCTTCATAGCACTGGAGTTGACAGGCGTTTGCTAATTAAGCCTTCAGCATATTTAGTATTCCACATTACTTATTTGTTGAAGACAGTTTAATGTTTCTTGTCATATGGAGTTGTGGATGCAATTAAGGGACACTTTAAACAGTAAGAAAAGTTTAGATCATAATCATGATTAATATAGATGTATAACTTCCACAGTTGATGTGTTTTCTTATGCGGCTCTTGTGTATTGGACAGGCAGCTAATGAATTTCCTATATTTACAGCTGTTGGTAGCAGATGTCAGTGTAACATTTCTGTTCTAATGAATTTAGGGCATCAGACAGCACATTCTCATTCAGCATTTCTGTGTGATGCTGAAGAAAATACATTGGTTACTACCTTCAAAGGACTCCCAAATGTCATCCCTTCTGATGAACTGACAAAATAAACTAGAACAGTTTTCTCACATGCATGTCACATCTAAGTTGTGCTAAATGTGATATAAATTGAGCTGAGTTTGTGGTGCGTATGTGTTTATTGTACACTGTGTGTTTATGGGTACACTGTTGCTTGTGGTTTACCGTGATGTGTGTTTATTTGGTAGGCATTCTCTTGGTTTATAAGAGACCTCCAAATTTTATTCTTATGGCAGCATATTTCGGAGTGCAATATTTTCACCAGCCCTTGATTAAAAATTGGCAAGGCTGTTGAAAACCTAATGAGGTTTTGGGTATATGGATTTTGGACTATGATATGATAGTTGTTCCATCCAGCCCTTGTCTGGAAAGACTGTCTTAAGTTGCCCAGGATACTGCATGTTTTTGCCTTTATATGCTAAACTCATTCACGTGACTGTCCTTTTAGTCTCCTAACATATTCAGATGTTCTCTCTAAAGTTACATGGAGCATCTTCCATGAGACATCCTCGCTTTCTCCTGGAAATGTATATTCTTTGACATACTGATGTATAACACATGTTTCCATTGTATTTATGCCAGTTGCAGTCAGAATCATTGTGGTTTCACGTATCTGCTGATGCTGTTCCTTCAAGCAAATGAGTCTACTGTTACATGGCTTTATTGTTGCTCACTAAGCATCTTGAGGCTAATTTGATTTTTGAAGCGGATTAATATTAAGTTACCAAAAGCCTTTGTGTCAGATGGCAGCTCCTTTTAAGGCACCTGAAAGCAGATGCCACATTCTAAGAGCCTTTGAAGATGTGACCAGGTTTAATAATCTGAGTGAATGTTGTCTGAGCCACGTGAACTGATTCATTCAAAAAAATGTAAGATATATGGAAACGTGGGGTTAGGTGGAATGAATGTGTTTTTTTAGAGATGAAAATGTAAACAAAGCGATCTGTACCATCAGATAATATGTAAGCCTGTCCTAGCAAAGTGAGTGTTAAAAGTTATAACTAGTGGGTGAACTAACTTGACCTTGCTGCTCTCCTCCTTGCACACCTTCTGTGTCTCTTCAAAGGATCTGGGGTGGGTGGGTGATTTTGAAGGTATGCAGGGGACTGCTGGAAGAAGAGGGGAGAAGGAGAAGGAGGTCAAGGCCTATTGCACAAGCATAAGTAAGTTTTGCTCATGCACAGACACAGCATAGGTCAAGTGTGTAAAAAATTACGACTATGGAAAGTTGGAAGCACGTTTCCTGTTCGCATCACAAACTGATCCCATCAGATTTGCATGGACTTTGAAGCATTTTTATTCCTTCCTGACTTCTGAAGGAGGAATGCTGTTGTGATTGTAACTGCTCACATGTGAGAATAGCTGTGCAAACAGATGTACTTGAAGTTGTGCAGTGGTCTACCTGGGCCTGTGTTCTCTTTTTCACTCTTTGCTGTCAGTGGTGCACCCAAAATGTAAGAAAAAACTTCTTTCCTGCTACCTGAGATTTTTAATTGGAGATCTCAGGAACTGAACTTGAGACTTTCTACATTCAAGGTGCATGCTTTGCCTTGGAATTGTGTAGTTCATAGAAACAGCAGCAGTGACTTTATGCTGAGTCAGATGAGTTTGCTCCATCTAGCTCAGTATTATCTTCACTGACTGGAAGGGACTTTCCTGGGCTTCTGATACAGGACATCCTCGGCCCCAACCTGGAGATGCTGGGGATGGAAAAACCTTTGATTCCCAAAGCAAATGCTCTACCACTGAGCTATGGCTCTTCCCTTTATGCCAAATATATGAAGGTTGTAGAATATGTATTGCATTGCATTTGAGAAAACATTCAGATGTGTTCAGATGCTGAAAGCCTGTGAGTTTTTCCTTTCCAACCCTGAATAATGAGCACAAATTCTGCTAGCAGTACATTTCAAGGTCACTAAGCTCCTAGGCTTCCAAGACGCTTTTGCATGTTCAGCGTATTCTACCTACACTTTGGTTTCAAAGTGAAGGCCAAAACATTAGCTGCTGTATCTGGAAAAAACTATCTGTGCATTTGGGAGTTCCCGGTGAAAAAAGAGGGGGCATCTCCCTCCCATTGCTATGTGAAGACACAGGTAAACTTTTTGCTCAGTGTCAGCCAGCATGACAAATGGCTCTTGGAGAGGAGTAATACTGTCTTTGGCTAGGAAAGAACTGGCTGTAGGTGCGGCCCTTCCCTATAGTATTGTAACTGCTAAGATACTGATAGCACTTTCCCAGGTACTCTTTCTGTGTTTCTCCCTATGACACCAGAGTCAGCTGTTTGCCTTCTGAAATCTCTGGGTGACTGCCATATGCATATGCATGGGTGGGTGCACAGCCAGATCCATGCTTTCTCTAGTTGCCATGTCACAAAAGGCCTATTGACAACAGCTGTAGCCCAAGCTGAGTAAATCTGAAATGCATGTTTTGCCAGCCTTAATGTGTGAAGTGATGATTTGTTTTACGCTTTTTGAACTTTTGCAGGTTCTCTTAAGTGTGCATGTCTGTGCACACGCACGCACACATAGAGAGGTTTGTTACTTTAGGTTGTTTTGGTTTCAATAATGAAGTAATACTGTCTGCCTTTTCTGTTCTAGGTGCCTACTGATGGAAATGCTGGCCTGTTGGCGGAGCCCCAAGTGGCCATGTTCTGTGGCAAGCTGAATATGCATATGAATGTTCAGAACGGAAAATGGGAATCTGACCCTTCTGGAACCAAGAGCTGCATTGCGACAAAAGAAGGGATTTTGCAGTACTGTCAGCATGTAAGTTTCTGCCTGAACATAAATAGTTTTTCACAACCACCAAGAATGCAAATCTTTCAGCTTCAAAGTGGAATCTTCTGTCATCTACTCTCCCCCCTCCCAATCCTCTGGATTGTCTTGTCCTTTTGTTCAATTTAATGAACATTTCTCTAGCTTTCAAGTTGTGGCCAGTGAGTTCTGCCGGAAGCTAACAAAAGGCATTCAGTCTGTTCAGGCTAATAGTTTGCACAGCTCTCCTCAGGATAAGGAGTGTGCTTGTTTAATCAAGACCCTAGCTCACGTCGAAGGAACATGGAGAGATGGAGATAAGTTGCTCCTCATGTCATAACAGGACACAGTGTCAAGTCCTAGTTTGTTGTTTTCTCCATTACAAAGAGCTTTGTGTTGGTTTTCTACAGCATCTTTGCCTTGCAAAGCAGGCCAAGAAAAATAATGGTTTATCATCCATATGTTCCTACATTGCAGGGGGTTGGACTAGATTTCCCTCAGGGTCCCTTCCAACTCTCCAATTATGTGATTCTGTATCCTGTTAGAGCCCAGGTGGTTGATAATTTGGTTGTGGCAGTGAAGCAACAAAGGATGGATTTGACACTTAGTTTTCATACGAAGGACTGTGATGTCCCAGTATAAGTATTAATAGCCATTTTGGTTTGTAATTGAATTTTGGAAATGAGTGATTTCCCCCCAAGTCATTGTTTTAAGCCTCATCTTTTTTTGTACTTCACAGCCAACCTCCTTCATGCCCTGTGTTGTTGTTTTTGTTGTTTCTTTTCTATGTTTATGAAATTGTGTAAAAAGTTTGCAGATTTCTAAATAGAACCTTTCTTAAAAGTAATGGTAAGAAACCAATGAGGTTGAGAACCTATGTGCAAATTATGATAACATAACCAATCATCTGATGCTTTCCTTTGAATGGGCAGAAGTGAGCACAAGGGGGGGGGGAGGCAAAAACCATGCTCAAGTTAGGAGATGATAGGTAAGAGGGACTTTAATGAAATCCACAAGCATAATCCCCCAAGACTTCTCAGTTTTAAGCACATTGTGGCCTTATAGCCGTATGAGTACAACACAAAAAACTAAGGTTTTAAATTCATGGCAGTAGCATTACGTTTAGTTGGCACAGTGCAAAAGCATAGTGTGTATATGTGTCAGACAAGTTTGTGGCAGTAATGATTAGAAAGCCCTCGGAAATCCACTTCTTTTTCTGGTCTTTGCTGCCTCTGTCCATGGGGAACTGGAATCATGCATTTTTAACGTAGGCTTAAGTAAGAAAAGGTACATCTCCTAAATTCAGCTACAAGCAATTCTCAGCAGGAGTGAATGGCAATGTGGTGGGCAATTTGTCTACAGCAGCCAAACAATGAATTATGAACAATGTTGTGAGAATTTCTGATGCTAAGAAATGGATAGTAGCTATACCAGTTTTTACATCCCAGAGAGCCACATTCGCACTAGAACTTTAAGGCACTAAGAAACCTCTTCAAATAGTGATGGCTCCCCCACCCCCCCGGCCGAATTCTCAGAGCTATAGATAGATAAAGGTGCTGAGAGTTGTTAAAGTCCCCCTATTCCATTCACAACTACAATTCCCAAAGTTCCCTGTGAAGAAGGATTGGTTGTTAGTATACTCTGGGAATTGTACCTTTGGGAGGGGAATAGGGTCAGCTAGCAACTCTCAGCAACCTTTTCAGACAGTTAAAGAAGAAGAAAATAGTTTTTGTTGTATATATGATACATACTTTTTAAAATTAAATTTTGGTTTATAAGTATTTTTATACATAAAAATGGTTGGCACTGTAGCCCACCATCATTTGGATAGCCACAGATTCCCTATGCCTGCTGCAGATGGAACAGGCAACTATGTCTTAATTTGTGTCTTGCTCATATGTTTCTGTAGTCCAAAGGTGTGAAAATCATAAATATGTTTAAAATGAAGTCCCAGATTATGGAACTATACTTAAAAAATTGTGTGTGTGTGTGTGTGTGTGGGCACGCGCGTGCATATATATATATATATATATATATATATATATATATATATATATATATATATATAATCTTTTCATTTAAGAATCACAAAGCCAGTGACCTGGTTTGCACACAATACTAAGCCAAGCATTCACTCCTCCTCTAGCCCTGCTGCTGCCCCTGGGTCTGAGGCTCCCCGTCCTTGATTTAAGGCTTTTGTAAATCTGTTTAAGAACTTTAAGCCTGGCCTGGAAGCTCACTGGTAGCTCGTGCAGCTCATTTAAGAGATGCGCCAGATGTGCACGATAACATGCTCCATCCTGCACCATAGGCAGCTTCTGGACCAGCTGCAGTGATTGAGGGGAGGGCTCTGCCTCTGTGCATAGTCCCCTAAAAAGTCAAACTACATTTGAAGTAAAGGTAAAAGGTAAAGGACCCCTGGGCGGTTAAGTCCAGCCAAAGGCGATTATGGGGTGCGGCGCTCATCTCGCTTTCAGGCTGAGGGAGCCGGTGTTTGTCCACAGACAGCTTTCCAGGTCATGTGGCCAGCATGACTAAACCGCTTCTGGCACAAAGGAACACCATGACGGAAGCCAGAGCACACGGAAACGCCATTTATCTTCCCGCTGCCTATTTATCTGCCGTATATACTCGAGTATAAGCCGACCCGAATATAAGCCGAGGCACCTCTTTTTACCACAAAAACCTGGGAAAACGTATTGACTTGAGTATAAGCCGGTTCACCACACCAGAGGCTTGTGGCGGCAGTGGCGGAGGAAGAACAAGCAGCTCCCAAGGGCTGCTTTTGGGCTGCTCGTTCCTCCTCTGCCGCCACTGATAGTGGCAAAGGTGGTGGAGGAGGAAGGAGCAGCCCGAAAGGACCCTCACTCGAGTATAAGCCGAGGGGGGCTTTTTCAGCATACAAAATGTGCTGGAAAAGTCGGCTTATACTCGAGTATATACGGTACTTGCACTGGCATGCTTTCGAACTGCTAGGTTGGCAGGAGCTGGGACAGAGCAACAGGAGCTCACTCCATTGCGGGGATTCGAACCGCTGACCTTCCAAGAGGCTCAGTTTTTTAAACCACCGCTCCATTTACTGAAACACAGCGCATGGCGTATTATTTGCTGTTTATTTTGTATGTAATTGGAGACAGCCGATTGAACATGGGAACTGATGGGTGCTTCTACTGATAGGAATAGGAAGCCGGGAGCCTAAATGACATCAAAAAAACCACACTGATACCAACAAACAGGAACATTAAGGCAACCTATGTCTTCTTGTTCATTGCTTGACGCACATCATACATGCTTTGTATTCTGGAAAGTAGCGGGAGGGAGGAATGTTATATCCTGTCCCAGTTTTGTCCTTTTCATTCTGCCAATTATTATCTAGCTAGCAGGACTGTGCTGCAGATCAGAGATGGGGACATTTGTGCAAGTTTTCAAATTTCCTGTTAGCAGGGAGCGTGATAGCGTCAAAGCAGATGAGTAACTGTAGGCATAAAATGTATCTCCCACCCCCAACTTTGTATTAACAAACAAAATCATCCCTCCTCACCTCAGTCACAATAATTTCTCACCAAGTCTCATCTCCTTTCTATGACACGGATGGCTGCTGCTAATATAAATGAAAGATTGGCCAGACAGGCAGGTAGTGATTGTTTTCAGAGCATCTATACCTTGCCCACGCAAATGTTGTTGGAGAAGATCGGCTCATATGGCTTCGGGGGGCCTCAGTATGTACAGCTCCGCATACCCAAAACTGCAATTCTAACCCTGCTAGGAGTTAACGCCATTGAAATCCATAGAATTTGCTTCTGAATAGGTATGGTTAGGATTGTGTTGTTAATAGACCAAGTAACAGTGGAATCTTAGATGTGTTTACTAAAAAGTAAGCATCATTAAGTTTAGTGGAGTGTACACCCAGCTGAATGGGCACAGGATTGTGGCCTCTGTCTCCAAACATGAAATTCCTGGCTGGTAGTGGTTTTTTTTTTTTACCATCTCTCTGTGTGCAGATCAGAACAGATTGAAGACATTATGCTCTATATTCTGTATTTTTGTAAGTTGCTTGGGAATAGATTTTTTTTTTCATTTCTGAATTTTCTAGGTCAAACAGACAATTTTTTAATTAGATGATTGCTGGCCTGTGTAGACAGGTTTGTTTCCTGTAGGGTAGGTTCGGTTCATGTGCACTAGCAGCAAGAAAGGTATGTGCTACTTTTCTGATCCCCAAACAGTATAGAGAACAAGCAGATGGACAGACGAACCAATATACAGTGGCAGTGGCGTAGCGTGGGTTGTCAGCACCCGGGGCAAGGCAAGTAATTTGCGCCCCCTAACCCCTAACCTGCCGCTGCTGCCAGCTTCTTCTTGCTTCTTCTTCGCACAGCCAGCACTGCAGTGAGAGAGAGTGAGTGAGCCAGATAGGGGCAGAGAGCTGAGAGTGCGAGCGCGCCCCCCAGATGTTGCGCCCGGTGCGGCTGGCCCCCCCTGCACCCCCACGCTACGCCACTGTACAGTGGTACCTCGGGTTACATACGCTTCAGGTTACAGACTCCACTAACCCAGAAATAATACCTCGGGTTAAGAACTTTGCTTCAGGATGAGAACAGAAATCGCGCGCGACGGCACGGCAGCAGCAGGAGGCCCCATTAGCTAAAGTGGCACTTCAGGTTAAGAACAGTTTCAGGTTAAGAACGGACCTCTGGAACGAATTAAGTATGTAACCAGAGGTACCACTGTATGGTAGATGTCCATCAGCTATAAACAATTTGTGGCAGATATTGTACTTAGAGTAAAGCCACTGAAATCGGTGTGCTCTGAGTATAGCATAGTTAGACATTGCCCAATAAAAATGGACAGACTTGCCCAGAAGTGCCTCTGATTAAGTTCAGGGGGGTGGGTAGGGTGAAATATACCAGGGGGTAGCCACAAAGTCTGTGGCAGCAATTGCAGCAGAGTGTTTTGGAGCGCTTGAAGACTAACAAAGCAGTAATGGCATAAGCTTTCATTTGCCATAACACATTTCACATTTAAAGCAATTGGAGGCATATAAATGCCCTGAGCATTGTGAGAAGGAGAAAATGTATTACAAATACATACATATGCATTAGGTGAGGTCAGAAAATCAAGCAATGCAAGGCATAGCAGCGAGTGTTTCCCAGCACTAGGCAGAGTACAAATGCATGGAGAATCCAGTGGAAGAGCATTTCAACCGCACACCTGAAACTTGCCATACTTCTAAGCAAAGTGAAGCCACAGAATTGGAATTGATTATAGCAAATTAAGGGCTGTGGAATCAGGGTCTTGACAAATCCTTAGAATGCCTACATTACTAAAGAAAGTAATTTCCCCTCCTTAGGTGTGTGATCTACACAATTGGTCTTGCTGTGCTTATTCATCAACAATCCCAGCTGAGAATAAGTCATGCCCCAAGCTGATTGTATCGTGCTCATATGAACGCATTCTGTATTTATTTGTGCTGCTAGGAACCCTTGCCTTTATACTGAGCCAGACCATTGCTAGCTCTGTACTGTCTACTGACTGGAATTTCAGACAGAGGTCTTTCTCAGCCCTAGCAGGACGTCACTTCTTGTGAGGAATATAGAAGTTGGTGAATATAGAAGCAGCTAGGCAGTAACAAACGCCTGTAAAGTGAATATATTATATATATATATATATATATATATATATATATATATATATATATATATATATATATATATATATATATACACACATATATATACATATATATATATATATATAAATTTTCTAGTTGGAAGCTTGTTAGCTTGAGACTCATTTGTATACAGTGAAACCATAGTTTAGGACTTTCCGACACACATTGTGGGTTAATAAAGCACTGTCTGAACCCTGGAATACTCCGTTGTGATGTTTAGTTGATTGGAATATGTAATCGTTATAGCTTGTGCACCCTGAGGCATCCTGTTCTGTTAAGGAAGCAAAACATGTAGAAGGGTAGTGACTTATATCACCGCTTTCCTGATATTAGTAATCAAGTTGCATCGGTGCATAGATGCTTAAAGCATTTCAGCTGCTGCCCTGTAAATTAAAAAACCTTAATACTGTATAATCTTAAAACTTATTTCTTCCTCCTGGCTCATTGAGATTAAACCAGTTACTCTCTAAACCATTACTTCTCCAAAATGTGGTCAGAATCCAAAGAGCTACCTCCGGCATGCCTAAGATAAATGAGCTTATAAATGGGTTTATACTTTAGAGGTCAGTTGTCAGAATGTGTGATTCCAAAAGCACATTCTTAATGCGGTACATGTGTTTAGAAATCTTTGAGCAGTGTTTAAGCTGAAATTAAGACAGAATGTCAAGTTGATGTTAACCATGAACGTCAACATATTTCCCATCAAGACTGGGACTCTGAGCAAACTGTTAATGAATATGACAGCAACACTTAATTGCTTCAGGGATTCCAGACTCTTCACAGTTTGGATTAAAACACAACTTGAGATTTTGAGAGGTTGTGGTAAAACGACAGCTCAAGGATTAAGTGACTGTCCACAGTGACTGTTTGCCCTCAGGCCGTTCTGTCTGACTGCACAGCCTGCAGTTTCTTGGAATGGATCCTAAGAGTTGTTGAAGCAGTCTTGCATGTCCTGTGTTAATGCTTTGCCTTATACAGATCAGTACAGGGAAACTGTAAGAGTGAGTCTCTACATAAACGGGACTGGGTTTGGATGGATTGTTGGAGGAGATCTAGAGAAAGTTGTATAATAAGTCAGAGTTGGTTGCAAATATGAGTTGGGAACTGGGTAAGTAGCCCAGTCAAGGTGACAAAATCAGAAGTAATTGAGGTTTGCAGCCAAGTCAGTTATCTGAGTCCAGTAAAAACTGGGATCAAGACCAAAACCTTTGTGGAAAGAAGCGGAAACTGAGTGGCAGGGAATGCTGACTGGGCAGCACAGAACAAGAACTCAAGGCAAGGTGAACAGTTAGGAGAAGATCAGGCATGGCCTGGGAACCAGTATAATGCAGTGGCTGGAGTGTTAGAAAGATATGAATTCAAATTGCCACTCAGCAGTGAAACTCTTGGGGTGACCTTGGGCCAGTTACTATTTCTCGATCTATGTTTACTTTGTTTTTATATGTACTTTAAGCTGCCCAGTGTGGGTGGGGAAACCCAGCCAGACGGGCAGGGTATAAATAATAAAATTACTATTAATCTATCTCACAGGATTGTGTGAATTAAAACAAAACAAGGAATCATTCACAGCATCCTGAGCCCTTCAAGGAAGGACAGGACACATGTGAATATGTCTTATCTGGATTAGGGTCTGGTCACATGCTGGGTCCCATACAGATGTCTGTGGTTAAACCCAAATATTGTGACCCAGATGTGTTTAACCCCCAGCACTGGCCTTAGCAGAGATTGGGACCAGAGGGAGTTGTCAAACCCTGAGGGATAGCCTGAGGTTGCAACTCTAGAAGGCAGAGTCTCCCTTTTGGTGGGAGGTTGCAGAATTAGGGGATGTATTATCCACCAACTTCTACACAACTCTGGACTCTTCACCATCCTCCACCAGGACCAGAGACAATTATGGACCCAGGATCAAATCCAGTCCTAGGAGGCTTAGTTTGGTCAGAATCAAGTATACACTTCCAGAGTTAACAATACATTACTTCTCGTAAATGAGCCAGCATAGCTGCTAGAGGACTTAAAAAATGTGTGTACCAGGCTTTTTAGACTTATCTACCTGTGTACTATCTGAAACCAAAGGGGCACATTGGTTGCCAGATGTGAAATAAATTTTCAGCTCTCCTGCCCCACTAACAGAGAGACAGTCAATTTGGCAGCATGGAAGAGATAAGAGCTAATAGATGTTCTGGATCATGACCAAGCTATGCCCTTGGAAGGGTGTGGGTTAGTAGGTCCGACTGTAAAACCATTCAGTTCCTGCTTAGTGGCTGCTGGTGCAACATCTTTTTATGCCCATCCTCTTTTGTTGCATTCTTTGGCTGGACAGCTCCCCTGCTGTTTTGGCCCACTTTGCCTATGATTTTCTCTTGCCAGGCTGCATAACTCTGTGCAATTCATATTAGGTTATTTGCAATAGAAGACAAATACAGAATACAGCCTTGGTTTTGAATTTATCAATGCATTTTTTAATTATTTGGATCACCATTTCAAAGTCTGAGTGTTGCTACATCTTGAAGCTTCATATTTTTTGATGTTAGACCCTAAAGTAGGTTTCAGAAGCAGGGGAAATCACAGCTGTTTCTGTTGCCTAGGTGATACTTTAAACTGAATCCAACTTCTTAGATTAGTGAATTGCCTTTGGCAACTTCTGTAGTAAAACCAGGAATGCATAAATTAATTAGATGATGATGATGATGATGATGATGATGATGATGATGATGATTTAAAAAAAAGAGCTCCCAGGCTTGTGCAGTTGTGACAGCTCACACAAGGCCCAGAGGGGAACATTGACATAAAGTAGGTCATTGTATAAAATGGTGATTTTGGAACAGCTGTTGAATTATCAAGTGGCTGTTCTCTCTTTAGATGAAGATCTAGCAAACATGTCATTTAGGAGAGGGATATTTTAATTTCACTAACTTCTAACTTGATATATCAATAGTATGTGCTTTGAGGTTTGTTTGTTTTTAGGCTAAATACAGTGGTTCCTCAGGTTACATACGCTTCAGGTTACAGACTCTGCTAACCCAGAAATATTACCTCAGGTTAAGAACTTTGCTTCAGAATGAGAACAGAAATCATGCAGCTGTGGCAGCAGGAGGCCCCATTAGCTAAAGTGGTGCTTCAGGTTAAGAACAGTTTGAGGTTAAGAACAGACCTCTGGAACGAATTAAGTACTTAACCTGACTGTACATCTTGAACACTACACAGAATATGTCTATTCACACAAAGGATATAATGCATAGATTGCAATAAATATCTGGGGAAAATGTAAATATAGCAGAAATGTAAAGAAAAAGTAGGAGAGAAAGTATGTGAAACTGCATGAAAATTATATATACAAGCACATATATTTGAATGCATGGATTATATTGGCAAAAATGTCCATTTTAAGCTATCGTATCAGGCATTACAGCGGAAGTGAGGAACCACTGGCACACGACTCAGTTATGGGTCCCAATTTAATTTCATCCATCCCCTCTAGGTATTTCAAGGGCATCTTCACTGCTGAGGTGGTAGTCAGCATCTTGCACCCATAGATCCTAGTGATCTTTATTATTTTAAAGAAATTGTTTTCACTGATAGAAGGTTCAGCATGCATTTTAATTCTTCTCCCTCTCCAGGAATAGGACATAGATGGGGAACCTGCAGTCATACATGTGTTGCAGAATTTCCATGAGCCCCAGCCAGTATGGCCAATAGGCAGGGATGGTGGGAATTGTAATCCAATAATATCTGGAGGCTGCAGATTCCATATTCCTGAGATAGGTTTCCTCTTCTCAGCTAGAGATACATCAACATCCCAGTATAATATTTTTAGATATTACAATGTTTTTATTTATGAATGGTAATTAAAATAAAATCTAAAATCTACAATGCAATTAAGTAGTTTAAGTAATTAATCCAATCTGTTTAAGTGTTATTTGTTTGCAAACTGTGGTTTAGGGGAACAGGCTAACTTCATACCATGGTTTCTGATGCTGACTTATTTCTTTTAACCAGGTGTGGCCCAATTTTCTTCCTTTTCAAAAAATGTCTCCCCCCCCCGACTATTTTCATATGCATCCTGTTATGCTACACACACACATACCCTGTGGCCTTCAAAACTACCATCATATTACTAAATATTTTTTTATTTATTGGCCTTTCCTGTTGGCCCAATAGGTTGTGACGCCACAAGGTGTTTTGTGACAACCTTCCACCCAAACCTTTAAAATGTTCTCCTTATTCCTTTTCTTTTTTTAAAAAAAATGGTCACACCCACTTAGACATGAGGGTTGACCATGGATCAGTGTGTCCCTGTATAAGAAAAAGGTTAGCCACTCCTACCATGAAGAACTATAGTTCACATTAGCCATCATTAGTCTGAGCTCAGATATATTCTGCCGGGGAGAGGGGGAACACGTGTGTTTAAGAACTGTGCACATAGTATTAAACTACGGTTTAACATTATGTACAGAGTCAGCCGTGGGGTAATCAAATTCTGATTGGGAGACAGGGTGTTAAGACTTAGTAAATGCATAAAGTGTATTAGGAAGTAAAAGTGAAGGAAAAAATGGAAGGTTATTTGTTTCTTGTAAATAATTTTCTTTCCCCCCGTTGTTAGATGAGCAATTTATTTTTATGAAAACAAGAAAGTGAGAAAATGTTCATGTGGTTAACATATTAATAGAAAGCGGTGCATATGATTGTGCTTAGGAGGAGTTTAAAGTAAAATTGCATATGGAGTTAGAAGGAAAAGATCCCAATTTTCCTGCTTTCTGAGGGCTGGCATCCTCAAATAAACAGACTGATTAATTGAACAGCTGTGTTCCAGACTGGCAAGAGAGGGAAGTTGAGAGAGAGAGAGAGAGTTTCCGTAAAGGCCTAAAGGAAGTTATCATGATATCAAGTGGCTGAGGCAATCTCAAGTTAGGAAATGCCTGTATCAATAAAACTTTATACATTTCACAGAGCTGATTCCAAGACTGTGCTTGCAAAAAACCCACAAAAAAACATAGCAAGTTTTGAATCTGTTGGGTACCTTGATTTCATTTCCATTTAAAGTCTTTGTTGCTTCTTTCTTCTTTTAGTGATAGAGTAGAAAACAGTCTAGGTTTTGGAATAGCAGATGAATAATTTTTTTAAAAAGTTCAAAATATATAATGGTTCTTCGTGATTGTTTGAACTCAGGGATCAAAAGCAGTTTATGATTCCTTGTGGTTAGACTAAATTACTAAATGTAATTTAAAAGCAACATTAAAACTTGCTCACATTCTTGCTTCTTTGTGCTGATGATGTATCAGTGAAGGGAAAAGGTATATATATATGGAGAGAGAGAGTGTGTGTAAAACATTTTGCTTTGATTTGTTTAGGTTGGGAATGAGGAATGGGAATTTTTGACCCACCAGGTGTTGCTGAACTACAGCTCCCAACTGGAAGGGCGGGAAGGTAAACAGTGTTTCCGTGTGCTCTGTTACTCAGCACTGTGTTCCATTGTGCTAGAGGCTGTTTATTCATGCTGGCCACATGACCTGGAAAGCTGTCTGCGGACAAACGTCAGCTCCCTTGACCTGAAAGTGAGATGAGCGCTGCAACCCCAGTCGCCTTTGACTGGACCCAACCGTCCAGGGGTCCTTTAGCTTTACCTTTTACTGAAACAATGCCCCTGCCATGCTCTAGCCACCATGTATCTCCTCTCCCAGCATGTTTATCCAGCATGGCATGGTGCAGGTGCTGTTAGGAGCCAGGAAGCTGCTGTGCCACAACACCTGGCACCCAGCCCAGCACTGCGTTGCAGCTGTTGTAACATGGCGAGTGCCTGTTGTTACTCAGAGTTAGTTCAGTCAGTCTCTTCTCCACTCCCAGAGAATGAAGTTCCTGCCCCTAGAGGCAGCTGTCCAGTTGGTGGGAGTTGGCTGAGTCTTTGTTGGAGCAGGAGTCGGAGGGTTGGGTTTTGGTCCCATCACCAAGGACATGCCCTCCTTTCCATAGGAGTGCTCACTTGTAAGCACTGGCTTCCCACTTGGGACAAGAACTGCACACCTGCTTGGTTTCACCCCGGTCTTTAAAAGCAGAGCAGGGGGACGGGGATGGGGACATGTCAAGTGTTATGAGTCAGTGTTAGAAACTGGGATAGAAAAGCTAGGAGCCAAATGGCTTGTGGGACATGGGTTGTGGGTGCCAAAACAGGATGTCTAGTCGCCACTGGGGGTGTGTGGCAACACTTTTTATTTATTATTTTGATAAGCATGAACTAATACTATCATTTTGATAAGCAATTCACATAAGAGAGCCAGTGTTGTGTGGTGGTTAAGAGCAGTAGGCTCGTAATCTGGGGAACCGGGTTCGCGTCTCCGCTCCTCCACATGCAGCTGCTGAGTGACCTTGGGCCAGTCACACTTCTCTGAAGTCTCTCAGCCCCACTCACCTCACAGAGTGTTTGCTGTGGGGGAGGAAGGGAAAGGAGAATGTTAGCCACTTTGAGACTCCTGAAGGGGAGTGATAAAATGGGATATCAAATCCAAACTCCTCTTCTTAATTGACACATTGTTAATATCACATTTTTAGCAGAAATTGTTAATGCATGTTTAATTTGCATGTTTAATAAAAATATTGGTACCATACCAGTTTTCAAAACACTACTCTGTATTGTTAAACTCCTTAACATATTGTCTATCCTTAACCTAAACTTCAAAGCACACACATTTCTGTAATCCTTGAGTGTCAGTAAGGCGCCAAAAATGGCGCCAAAACTTTTGGAGGTGCTCGCAAATGGAGAATCTTTAGGCGCAAAGTGCGCCTGGCACCCTTCTAATTTCGAACTGTGGTTAGGACAACATCTGTGCTTATGGCTAGCCATGTTTCCTAGCGGTCTACATGAACCATTGAACTATGTATCCTGTTGTTAGAGCTGATGAGACAGTGCTGATTTTATCAATAAAGCTTTTGGGATTTGCCAAGCCAAAAGTTTGAATCTTTTAGCCAGCCCAATCCCATTGACTGTTCCCTAAGTAAACAGGGATTTTATTTTATTACAAACTGTGATCGTGATGACCTAATGTCACTTAGGTTGAAATGCCTTATGGGAACCTTTGTTTCCCAAGATCTGTGCTACTGGTATTTGATTAAGTTGAGAAACTCAAAACTGCTTTTCTGTTGTAGACTTGCACAAAGCCTTATTTCTATGCCCTGTCAGAAGAAATTAGGAGGCTAGTCATTGAAACAAAATAGAACAGAAGGGTTCTTTATACTCTGTGCTTTCTCTTGTCATTATGCAACATTTGTTCAAAGTAGGCTAGTTCTGCTATTGGACCTAGTAAAAAATACATTACCCAACAGTATCTAGAGGCCATTTCTGCACTGAAACTAGTTCAGGAATTCTTCGTTTAGACAATGTGTGGATTGATACATAAACTAATTGCTAAGCTTTGATGGAAGAAGACATAAAAGGATGGTTTTTTAAAAAAATGTGTTCGTCAGGAAGACCGTCAGGGGGAAATGTCAATCAGCATTTTTTTGTAAGAATATTTTGCTGTTTATAATAGAAGGTTGACTTTATTAAATTACGATGGGCAAGTACAAGTGAAGTGATATGTAATAAGGCCCTCTGATATTGTTGGAGAATCTTTACATAGCAGATAGCGGTTGTGGTTTTCTCATGAAGGCCTGAGAAATAGGACATGGGGAGGGGAGAGAAGCAGTCTACATAGGAGGGAAGGAGGCAATCTGATGTAACCTTTAAAATGGAAATAGTAGGTTAAAATGCATTTTTGTTAGGGTTTTTTTTCATGGAAACTTTGTTTCTAATAATTCCTCTCCCTGCCTCCAAAAATATTGTGTTTTAATCATTTTTTAATCTCATGAAACCTTTCGTGCAACAAAATTCAAAGAATTTAAACAGCTGAAGCTGTCTTACATTGTAACATACAGATGTTTCTAGTAGTCATCCAGGTTTTACTTTCTTTCCTTTTTTGTGGCCCAAAAAGACCTTAGCAAAGTGAAAATGCTTTTCAAAACCAGAGAGGTTCTCACTCAGGATGGTTGAGGCTGCACACAAAGGTTAATCGGACCTTTCATAGATGTGTGCAAAAGCCGCTTATAACTCTCATTTTAATTGCAATTTGTATTTTTTTGTTTTTATTATTTGCATTATGTTTTATTTTAGATGTGTATGTTTTAATTATTGTGTTATTTTTCTTTGTTCTTTTTAAACTGGTCTGTGACTGTATAATAAACAATTGATTGAAGTGGCTTTTAAATTCATAGGAGGACTGAGAATTCCCACCACTTTAAATTAGAAATAGAAAACTGGCACCTTGAGAGCTTAACTTACGGTACTTATTTTTATGACCTCCATCTTAGTTTCAAAACTCAAAGACTCTCCTTTTATTTTGCGGTTTAGCAATTCATTCCATTTGTGAGGCAAAACAAGCAAATTTCACAGTAGCTGAGGTGCTTTGGGGGAAAAGGAAAAAAAGAACACCCCACTTTCTTGCAACAAAATGAAATGTTAGAATCCTGAGTTGGCAGCATGTTCCATACCCCTTCAGACTGCAGGTGAAGGATGCCAGTTTTTATCACTCTACCACGTATTTTTTAAAAGTTTGCTGGTTTAAATCAAAACAGTAACAACTGACTTGTTGGGTACAGGCTCTGTGAGCAGCCATTCCTTATTCTGCTAGCTTTTCTGAGAACTCACACTCCACCCCTTTTACTTTATGCTGATGTTATACAATCCATTCTGTTACTCCCATTCTGATGGATGTAGACATCAGGCCTCAGAGTGAGGGGCTCAGGTGCCTAATAAAGTTACAGTACTCAGATCTCTTGATTGGTACAGTGAAGAGGAGAGGTTTTGAAGATCTCTGACTCTACCCAGAGTATCACTCCCACTTAAGTTGGGCCATAGGCAATGTGGTTGACTCTTGAGCAGGGGTAGGCAACCTAAGGCCCGTGGGCCAGATGCGGCCCAATCACCTTCTCAGTCCGGCCCACAGACGGTCTGGGAATCAGCATGTTTTTACATGAGAAGAATGTGTCCTTTTATTTAAAATGCATCTCTAGGTTATTTGTGGGGCCTGCCTGGTGTTTTTACATGAGTAGAATGTGTGCTTTTATTTAAAATGCATCTCTGGGTTATTCGTGGGGCATAGGAATTTGTTCATTTCCCCCCTATAAAAATATAGTCCATCCCACTAGATGGTCTGAGGGACAGTGGACAAGCCCATGGTTGAAAAAGGTTGCTGACCCCTGCTCTTGAGCCTTTCTTCATTACATAAGCCCTTTTTAGATGGGCTTCCAACCACCACCTAGAGTAAAATCCTTTCCACTTTCAGTACTTACTGTTAAAGCCACGTAAACTAGTTTGAGTAATGAGGGTCAACACTGGGTTTGTGCAATCCCCATGTGGGCGAGGATTTGCTGAGAGCATTTGGGGTACCTGTTAAAATTCCTCCACTGAGAAGCACTTATGGTTAGATAGATTAGCTGCCAACATCCTTATTATTTGCAATTCTGCTGTGCTTATCTTTCTTTCAATTCACCAGTGGTTTCTATAAAGCCGTAATAGATTTGGACCCACTTCTGTGCTGTCCTACTGGAATACTAGTGAGTGCCAAGTGACTATAGCTCCCTTCATGCAATTACTGGGAGGGGAAATGTTCTGCTGGCATTCTCAATGCAGATGCATCACAGAGGCTTTCCCAGTAATTGTGTGATGCCCCTTTCAAGTGATTTGCATATGAAGGGGGCTCATGGAATCTCTAAATTAAGGAGGAAGTGACAAAACAAAGCTGGGACTCTGGAACCTTTCATAGAGAGGGAGCTCAGGCTTGGAAATGCCTGTGTGTGGCCATCTCTTAAACAAGGCAGATTTGTGATCTTTGTGTTGCACTCTGAGGAAAACCTGCAAGGTAAAGACAATCAGAACAAGGTATTTGCTGTCTTACTCCTGCTCATTTGAGTTCTCAGACCGCCAAAAATCTCATTTCCTCACAGTATAGCAATAGGCACCCTTCTGAAAGGAGAAATATTGGTGTGAACCAGTGTAGGGATGATAAAGCAGGCTAGCTGAAGTGCAGCCCTGGAAATTGCTGAAGGCTGTCTCTGGGTGTAGTCTCAGGGTCCCGTTTAAGCTGATGTTCTGGTGTATATGATCAGGAGTTTGCATATATGAACTTGTCCCTAGAACTCATATGAAGAAACTTCAGGCCCATGAAATGCATCTCATTTCTTTCATGAAGGACTTAAAAAGTACAGGACCCTAACTGTGCAGTCTTCTTAATTGTGTGAGAAGCCTCCAGAAGAGGAGGCTCTCTCCTTCAGACAGTCACTGTCACCTTCCTGGAGGGCTCTAAACTGTTGGAGGGGGTGGGGTTTGGCCGCACAGCCTTGCTTCTCCTTTGTGTTTACATGTGAGGAGATTTGAATACCAGAATAGAGCTTGTGGTTTTCTCCTTTTTAACTACAAGCCTTTCTGTCTGTAGAGAACTTTCCCTTCAAGCTCTGGTTGAAGTTTCTCCAATCTGAGTGTCTTTGAAGAAGTGCCCTGGATGATGTTTTCATGAGCAATTTTCTTAACATTTGGGAAGTGTCTGAAAAAAGCCGCCTCTTTGCAGCTGCGCTTACCAGCCAATTTATTGGGGCAATAAAAAGCACTGGTAATCCAAATTACAGATATGTAGGAATCATAAGTCTGCTCCACGAAAACCTTGAGATGTTACGAATTTGTGTTTGGTTGTTTTATTTCCATTTACTGTTCTTTTAACTAAGCCTTCATTGGCGGAGACTTAGAAATACGAAAGGGAAGATGTTGAATTTTCAGAATTCAAGCAGTGGTGACTGCTGTTATTGCAAAAACTGCTTGCTTGTAGCAATTCTATATTTATGAATCTCCACTACCATTTTTATCACTCTTTCCCAGGAGAAAAGGCCCGAGTTTGATGTGGGGGAAATGCATAAGGGACTAAGAACATCCTGAAAGAACACAGAGTTTTTTAAAGGCCATGCCAGTGTGTGTGGTTGTATATGTGAAAGTGGCATGGGTGTATGAGGGTGAATGGAGGTGAGGTTGAGTAGCTTTGGGCCTGCTTACCGCTGACATGTGGCCCCTCAAAAATTACCCATGAAGCTATGATCGCCACTCGTATTTAGGCCTGGGTGATGTATTGATATATCACCTAGGACTGGTATGAGGGGCAGACCGCAATGGTGATTTCATTCAGCGGTATATTGCTAGTGAAACCGCCACTGCTCCTGAGTCCCCCCAGTGCAGTGAGGGAAAAACAAACTGCAGCTGGGGGCAGAGGGACTCAGAGCCACTGCATTTTCACCAGCGATATACTGCTGAGTGAAACCGCCATTGCTGTCTGCCCCTCATGCAGAGGGAGAATCAAGCTGCGTCGGCCAGGTGCCGATACAGCTTTTTCCTCTCTCCTTTTCTTTAAAGTGCTTGGCTCATCTCAGCCAAGCAGTTTTATGGAGCCCCCAACCCTCCACCAGCTTGCATGAACCAGTGGCAGGGTGGGGGCTCCGTTCAATTGTAGCCGCTCTTGGCTGAGGAAGCTTCAATCCTTCTCCCGCTTGCATCCGAGCAGGATCTGGATCTGGGCTCCCTCAGCAGAGGGGAGGGCTTCGTGCTCCCCAGCTGAGGAGCCCCAATCCTCCTGACAGCATGCAAGCAGGAGAAGGATTTGTGCTCCCTCCGCTGGGGAGCAGGAGGCTCAGCGGGGAGAGTCTTGCGGGGGGGGGGTGTCTTTGTGCTCCCTGGCTGAGAGGACTATGCCAGCGAAGGCGAAGGGAGCCCTGACTCCGGAACCTGTCCAGTTCTGTCACGGTGCTACCTCCATCTTTGGGCATGCGAGGGAAAGCAAGCGGCCTCTTTCTCCCAAGAAAAGGAGGCCGCTTGTCCACCCCCATACCTTGCTGGCGAAAGGAGCCTTGCAAACAGAGCCTGTCAGGCTCCGTCACAGGGCTGCCTCCATCTTGGGGAGTGGAGGGCTAGTTCAGCTAGAAGGTGGGAGCCTTCGCACCCCTCACCTGCAAGGCACTGGGGTGAAAACACCTCAGCTCCTGTGCGATGAGAGCTGAAGCAGTCTCACCCAGGGCCTCACAGGCTGGGGCCAATGCCGCTCTTTTCAACATCGCAGGATATCGCCAAAGTGTTTGGCTGGTGATATACCGCGATGTTGGAAACCTAGTATCGCCCAGCCCTATTCATATTCAACATGTTGTGGCTGTGATGTGGTGACTCATGAGAACAATATCTCTGTTGTGACGCTGTCATTCCACTTCTGTTAAACAGTGTTGCTTACCACACTGATCCCTTTTGTTGCTTGGATAGCTTCTGTGTCTGCTAAGGATATTTGTGGGTGGCATTGTTGTAATACATAGTGAAGAACCCATCATACAGCCATTTTAAGCTAGATGAGGGGTGGACTTTCAGCACTAAATAAGGGATATATGTTAAATGTCTGCCACTTGACATTCTGTGTTTAAGTCAAGATGGAAGATGAGGAAGCACTGTCTTCACTTGCTTTAATAGAGTGAAATAAGATGGTTGTGCCTACAGAGATGGCAGGACAGTATGATCTCAGTATGCATCAGGTGATGGGAGACTGTGTGGGCCAAAAATGTTAAGATAATAAAGAAAAGATTGTTTTTTAAAATGACCTTGATAAAATACTTTGGTCACGTAATAAGACAAGAAGGTAGTACAGGCAGAAAATTAAGCCTGTTCCAAACTCACAAGATAGACATGATGGAGTAGAATATTCAGTTGCTTTCTGTAGGAGATGCTGTTGTCCTAAGAACCTCAAGGCTGGCTGGCTGGAAGAGACCTTTATTCACTGAACTGCTACTTTTCAATACATGTGAAGAGAGCCTTCTATATAGTCATATGTAGCTCAGGGATGGAGAACCTACTTCCTAATTAGGTCCTAATTTCACCCATGAGGCCATTTTCCCCAAACCATGCCCACCTGTGTGACATTGAGTGTGGGGCAGGTGGCAACCTCGTCTGCCAAGGGGAGCATTAAATTGCTTCTGGCTGTTCCTCAGGATGGGTGTCATTGCAATGTTAGGGGATTGACAGGTGGGAGGTTCTGTTCCCCATCCCTGGTGTAGCGGCTGCATCAAATGATCCATGTAAGATGCAGGAATAATCTTGCTTGCCAGCACAAAGCAAAGAATATATACTGTGGGTGACATAGGTAAGGTTTACTTCCAGTCGTGTTGACCTCTGATTTTGCCAGTTATGGTCATCTTGGCTCAGGTTCTATTTTAATTCATTAATTTAGAATTATTTGTGTTGGAGGAAATGAGCCTCAGGGTCATATCCCATTTCCTCCTCCTCATGCATGTGGCTTCTACCTGCCTCTCATCTGTTGTCTTTAATACTGGTGCCAGCATAACCATGGTTAGGAATTGAGGATAACAGGGGAATTTTCATGCAAGATGGAGGGAATCTGTGTGCTCACAGCCTTCTCTCACCTAGGTTTAAGATCTTCTGGAATATGCACTCTTGTTTCCTTAGTGTTATTACACAGCTTTTAAAACTGGCAGCTAAACCTTCTCATGATGGGCCTTGCTATTTGTAAACAGGATTCTTTTTTAAGTGCTGCCATGACATCATGTGTTTCAGAAATATTACATCATACAGACTTCTGATTCATGCTAGTTTAAATGGTGAATGCTAGAACCAAGCAGTGCATCAGTAGTCTACAGGGATTTCTTAACGGAGTAGTAATCTTTCAAGCACTTTACTGTCTGCTGTAGGAAAATGCAGCCCCTATGCTTCTCTTAAGAGATTGCACCTCGGAGAGAATTTTATCTTTTTCGAAATCACAACAGCTGTTTTAACATCTGGGAGATGATTTGTATCTGAAATATACAAAATGATCCTGCTGCTGTGGAATAATTGACTTGCTTGACTAGCTACCCAAGCTAGATTTTAGAGTTGTGGAGTGTATGGCAAACACACACACACACACACACACACACACACACAGGCACACATTAAAAACAACAACCACTTCTTCTGTGGGGAGTTTAACCCTGCCTTAGTTATAATATATTGAATGATTTACCCTGTGAATCTGTGCCATAGATTTTCTATTTCCATGCTACACAAGAAGTTTGGATTAGAATTAGAATCTGCTCTCCATCCCATAAATGTTTATTCAGTGGATGGTGAGAGAAGGCTATTCCAACAGCATACAGCAGGTAGACCTGTGATTTACAGGGAAATGGAATATATTCCCTTCATCTGTTTTGTTCAATCTGCAACATGGAGTCGTCTTTGTTTTGTTTTTCTACATCAGTCAATGGTAAAAGGTGACATGGGGGGAGGGAAATTTAATTCTAATAGCCAAAGTCAGCTATATGTATACAGAGTGGAAAATACATTTAAGCACATAATGCTGGTTCTTTATGAGATCTTGGGTAACCCCCTCCTCCCCAAGCCGTGCAAATAAAAATGGCAGAATGCATATATTTTACTGCATCTTAAAGTAGGTGCGTCTGTGTGATTGATGATACATTGTTGTGTATGGGAAATGAGTAATAGGAGAAGGAACTATAATAAAGCATATGCTGAAAAATTAGAATTGGGCATTTCCCATTTCAGAAATTAAGTAGACGGAAGGTGTGTGGAGTCCAAGCAATTTAGGGCTTCACAGATTAATAGCAGCTACTTGAATTGTGCTTGGGACACTACAAAGAAGCAAATTCAGGCTCCATAATTCACTTCTGTCAACAGCTGGCATGCTGTATTTTTCACTAGCTGTATCTTCCAAACATTCTTCAAATTTTTGGTAAGAAAATCTTTTTAAAAAATTATTGTTCCCGGTAATCTTCCTTCTAACAAAACCTGTTTATTTTGTGCACAAAATCAGGGGAAACATTTTCCCCCTGAAGTATTTTGTATAGATTGCTAGTCCTTTAAAACCATTCCTTGGCCACTGAAACAGATGGACAGTATGTAATCTCTATCATCAAAGTGCACCTTCGATCCAGTGCCTATACCACAGTAGGTGAGGGCATACTACTCTTTATTGAGTGGTGATTAATTATGATGTGTTTGTAACCAACCACTTGATAAGCCATTCCTACAGCCCAGTTCTTTGGGATTTGATATGGTGGTCCGCTGTTGTTGTTGTTTATTGAATTTATATACTGCCCTATACCCAGAGTTCTCAGGGCGGTTCACAGAATAAATATCTTGGATATACATATGGAGGTTGGGCTCCCAGCCTGACTTCTGATGCTCATGTTGGTTCCTATGTGACCCTACTGCATCCACATGGCTCCTGCCTTTTTGTTTGCTAGTCCCACTGGAGAGTTTCTTATTTTTGTAGTTATTAAGCCAAAACATGGGATGAAGAAAGGAAGAGATGTATTACGCTGGTTAATAATTTTGATTGTGGGGGGGGGGGAGATGAATTGATGATGCTGTGAATAACATTGCTTTCCTTGGATATGTGAAACCCGACTGACTGCCTTTGTGGTTTTAGAAATATATTTATTGGACTTTTATGAACGCACAAGCTGTAAACATAATGGATCATTCTTACAGAAAACTACAAGAAATCAGTATCATTAATGTATGGACATGGTCATTACAACAAGATGGTACAAGGAATTAGGTATCTAAATCTGGGGACAAAATTTATTTAGCCATAAATTAACATTTCATTGAGGAGGTATATGATTATTTTCTTTGTTGCATGTAAATTGTATGTAAATTCAATAAAATGACTGCCCCTGTGTTTAGAAACAAGTACAGGAAAATCGCCCATGCAGACATAGCTCCACAACTCCCTGCTTGCAAAATGCACTGTGGATAGGCTGGTGTGTACTAGAATGTTAATAAGTTTTCACAAACCTCAGTAATAATGCCCCCCTCCACCTCTTCCCCCCTTTTCTTCTTAATGTAACACTAATGTCTCAACAAATGAAATTGATCTGTTGAAAATGTAACTTGAAAAAGAGACGTTGCACATATGCTTTTGTAAGCCAAGGAATTTTTAATAAAAATATGTTAACAAAACAAAACTATGCCACCTCCAGCTTCAAATACGCATTTATTCATTCATTTCCTGCATTCAGTGACTCCTGCATGAATTTTTATCTAATCTTCCTTTGAAAATAATCAAGAAAAAAAGGTTCCAAAATTTTAGGCAGTGTTTGCACTGAGGAACTAAGTTAGGGAATGTTTTTCAGCATTCTATTCTAAATAAATATGCACCCCTCTAAATAATGATAATAATAATAATGTGTCTCTATTTCAGTTAACTGTGCTCTTTGCATTTTGATTAATAGGTTTACCCTGAACTGCAAATTACCAATGTTGTTGAAGCCAATCAACCTGTAACAATCCAGAATTGGTGCAAGCGGGGATGGAAACAATGCAGAAGTCACCCTCACATTGTAGTTCCATATAGGTGCTTAGGTGAGTATTGTCAAATACTTCGTGAATATATTCTATGAGCTTTAACTGCATATATCCTTCTCCACAAACACTCCCCTGTCCTGCTTTTCCACTGAGCAAGCTATAGTTTATGTAATAACACCAGGGATTTTTTATTCTTTTAAGTGTTGCATTTTGGAAAAGTAATAATTAAATTGCATAGTATGTAGACCAGTGGTATTTTGTTGTTGTTTAGTCGTTTAGTCGTGTCCGACTCTTCGTGACCCCATGGACTAGAGCACGCCAGGCACTCCTGTCTTCCACTGTCTCCCGCAGTTTGGTCAGACTCATGTTTGTAGCTTCGAGAACACTGTCCAACCATCTTGTCCTCTGTTGTCCCCTTCTCCATGTGCCCTCAATCTTTCCCAACATCAGGGTCTTTTCCAGGGAGTCTTCTCTTCTCATGAGGTGGTCAAAGTACTGGAGCCTCAGCTTCATGATCTGTCCTTCCAGTGAGCACTCAGGGCTGATTTCCTTAAGAATGGATGCGTTTGATCTTCTTGCAGTCCATGGGACTCTCAAGAGTCTCCTCTAGCACCATAATTCAAAAGCATCAATTCTTCAGCGATCAGCCTTCTTTATGGTCCAGCTCTCACTTCCATACATCACTACTGGGGAAACCATGGCTTTAACTATGCGGACCTTTGTTGGCAAGGTGATGTCTCTGCTTTTTAAGATGCTGTCTAGGTTTGTCATTGCTTTTCTCCCAAGGAGCAGGCGTCTTTTAATTTCGTGACTGCTGTCACCATCTGCAGTGATCATGGAGCCCAAGAAAGTAAAATCTCTCACTGCCTCCATTTCTTCCCCTTCTATTTGCCAGGAGGTGATGGGCCCAGTGGCCATGATCTTCTTTTTTTGATGTTGAGCTTCAGACCATATTTTGCGCTCTCCTCTTTCACCCTCATTAAAAGGTTCTTTAATTCTTCTTCACTTTCTGCCATCAAGGTTGTATCATCTGCATATCTGAGGTTGTTGATATTTCTTCCGGCGATCTTAATTCCGGCTTGGGATTCAGCCAGCCCAGCCTTTCGCATGATGAATTCTGCATATAAGTTAAATAAGCAGGGAGACAATATACAGCCTTGCCGTACTCCTTTCCCAATTTTGAACCAATCAGTTGTTCCATATCCAGTTCTAACCGTAGCTTCTTGTCCCACATAGAGATTTCTCAGGAGACAGATGAGGTGATCAGGCACTCCCATTTCTTTAAGAACTTGCCATAGTTTGCTGTGGTCGATACAGTCAAAGGCTTTTGCATAGTCAATGAAGCAGAAGTAGATGTCTTTCTGGAACTCTCTAGCTTTCTCCATAATCCAGCGCATGTTTGCAATTTGGTCTCTGGTTCCTCTGCCCCTTTGAAATCCAGCTTGCACTTCTGGGAGTTCTCGATCCACATACTGCTTAAGCCTGCCTTGTAGAATTTTAAGCATAGCCTTGCTAGCGTGTGAAATGAGTGCAATTGTGCGGTAGTTAGAGCATTCTTTGACACTGCCCTTCTTGAGGATTGGGATGTAGACTGATCTTCTCCAATCCTCTGGCCACTGCTGGGTTTTCCAAATTTGCTGGCATATTGAGTGTAGCACCTTAACAGCATCATCTTTTAAAATTTTAAACAGTTCAGCTGGAATACCATCACTTCCACTGGCCTTGTTATTATCAGTGCTTTCTAAGGCCCATTTGACTTCACTCTCCAGGATGTCTGGCTCAAGGTCAGCAACCACACTACCTGGGGTATATGAGACATCCATTTCTTTCTGGTATAGTTCCTCTGTGTATTCTTGCCACCTCTTCATGATGTCTTCTGCTTCTGTTAGGTCCTTTCTACTTTTGTCTTTTATTAGTGGTATTTACTCCTAAACAAACCAGCAAGAAAATCCTTGAGACACAATGTTCTCACTACCTCCCTGTGCAGTTAATCTGGAGAAGGATTGAGGCAGAATCAAGCATTTCTAGTTAGTTTCAGTTTCAGGTAGGAACAATTTAAACTTTTGCTTAACTTTTTACATAGATATCAGTGGGCCTTAAAGGTGTTAAACTCTGGCTGGATTGCGTGTATGTCATATATGCATTTTGAGGTTTGTATATTTGCCTTAATTCCAGCTTTCCTTTTATTTTTAGTCTACAGAGGTTATAACCTAGCTGTGATTATAAAAGAAAACCCTAACCATGTTAGTTCTCAAGTGTTCCTGGTGTCTTCCTTTTCTAAAAATCCCTTTGCATATGGACCAATTGCCTTGTGGCATTCCTGTTTTTGTAAAGGCATTCCTCAGTCACATTTCAGACTTAACTCTCAATAGTCTTTCAGGCCATTTTAGCTCTATATCCTACCTCCACAGAATGCATTAGGCCGAGGATTTGTTTGTTTAGAGCATTCTGCCATTTCCCCCTCAAAGCAGCTTAAAATAAATCGTGCATATAAATAAACTGTAAGCGATAACTATACTATTCTTGACTCTAAAAAAAATCACAAGCACAAAACTTGCACTATCTCCCTATCACCAAAACTGGTGACTGAATTTGATCACCTTTCCTTGTACTGTAACACGATTGGTGCAACTGATTAAACTAAAGTGGAATGTCATGGTGTGATATGTGTGTGACAGTAATAGTTTTGTTGCAAAGTGGCAATAAAAATTGAAGAAATGGTAGAATATTATTGCAAGAGGGGCTAACCTTTCTGGCATGTGTTTATCTGAGTATATGATTGTGATTAGTGTGTGTTCAGACTGGGGACTCAGCTATATAGCTGCAAATAAAACGTTTTGAATGTGTTGTACAAATGTGACACTAGATGGCAACTGTAAGCTATGCCAAATTCAATGTATTTTTCAAAACTTTTTTTTTAAAAAAAGCATTTTCACAGCGTTTTTTTCTATGTATGCAGAATCCACCTGGATATGCCCTTTCCATAGTGGGGAACATAAAACTTACACAGCATTATTAGAAATAACAAAACATCATCGTGGGGAACTGTTTCTTACTGGCAGTGATGTCACAGGCATTGGTCAATATGGTCCTGCAGCACGCAAATGGATGCATTCCACCAACACAATCTATAGGAATGTATATGTGAGCTTGTGGGAGGATTTTATTTCCCCAGCCAGTCAATATTGTGGTTTGTATGCCATGAGAAATTGTAACACTCCTTGACACAGGAAGAACAACTGTGTGACTAACACATCAAAGACAATTGAATGGAAATATAGTATCTCTTTCTAGGGTGAATCTCTATGCTAGGTTTGCTTTTTTCTTTTGCTTTTTTCTTTGGTCGGAGAAAGGGCAGGAGTTACAGTTTGTTTTCTGAAATTCTATGGGGAGGTTCGCGGAACTGGGCTCCATGTGGGTTCAGTGAAAAGGTTACCTCCCCAGAATGAGCAAATGCACTGAGAAGCAGCCTTTCTCAGTGTCCTGGTCATCTTGAAACGATGGAGTTTACGCCTCCAACATCTTCATGTAGCTTAGGGCTCCTGTCCTCTTATCTTCTGATTGTGTCAGTACTATGTAACTTGGCAGGGGGTTGGACTCATGGCCCTTGTGGTCTCTTCCAACTCTGATTCTATGATTCTATAATATATTGTGAGTGACAACTCACAATGCAGTGCGGCATTTCCAGCTTCTTTTCAGGTTTACCTTCAGAGCTGTCTGTTGAAACGAGCACACGTGTTGCTTATGCTGTGGTGCAGATGGATCTCCATCGTCTTCCTGCAGTGGCTCTGCTTACCTTCTCCCTAATAAACTAGAAGCCCATGAGCATGGCATCACACCATTCCTAAGGTTTATACCGAGGAAGCTGAGAAACAGTCCCACATTGATTCTAATGTAACAAAAACTTCAGGCTCTGACTTGGGAAAGGTGTAGCAGGGTGACAAATGGGAAATTCATTGACCTCCTCAGTCATTGAACAATTTACTTGGAAGTTAGCCCTAGTGATCTCCCTTGGCATTTGCTTCAAAGAGAATGTGTTTAGGGCTAAAGGTTTATATTGAGAGCGAAAAGAAACTCAGGAACTGTTAATGGTTATGTAGATTTTGAAAAGACTTTGTCAGGACATTAGTTTTGTTTTGTTTAGAAACTGTTTTAAGGAAACAGTTTGAAAATAGCACTTAAGATCTTGGTTCTCTCCCATTAAGAGGGATGCACATTTCTCTGTATGGAGTTCTAAGAAGTACTTTCATAGCCATGATGCATTAGATCAGGGGTCAGCAACCTTTTTCAGCCCTGCACTGGTCCACCGTCCCTCAGTCCGTGTGGTGGGCTGGACTATATTTTGAAAAAATATATGAATGAATTCCTATGTCCCACAAATAACCCAGAGATGCATTTTAAATAAAGGCACACATTCTACTCATGTAAAAACACCAGGCAGGTCCCACAAATCACCCAGAGGTGCATTTTAAATAAAAGGACACATTCTGCTCATGTAAAAACACACTGATTTCTGGACCGTCCGCAGGCCAGATTGGGAAGGCGATTGGGCCGCATCCGGCCCATGGGCCTTAGGTTGCCTACCACTGCATTAGATAACGTCCCAGGGCTTGGACATGGGGAAACTAGATTCCAAGCCCCATTCAGCTATGGAGTGCAATGAATTGCCTTGAACAAGTTGCAATCTTTTCAGCCTAATTTGACAAGTAGGCTTGTTGTGAGATTAATTGCTGCAGTTTTATGTGCAATAAATTGTAAGACTTTTGCTTGCCATGGTCTTAGTTCACATTATTTCATCTCTCATGTTGCTTTGTTTTTCAGCTTCTAGAAAATGTGAGATGGAAAGTAGTGGATGTAAGTTAATGCCTGGAGGAGTCAGTTGTCTTGTGGGTTAGAGGATTTTGAGAGTAGTAAGTTATCAGGAATAAAAATCATGTGTGCGCAAATGGGGCTACTCTCCAGTGATCCTCTACTTACAAAATGGTTATGCCCGCTCACTTCATTCTTTTGTCTTGCTCATCAATCACCAGTTGCATCATTTACCTCCCAACTGCTTGCCTGAAGATTGAAAGGAAGATACCTTTCCCCTCTTCCATCGCTATAGAGGTTCCTTTTCTAGTGTGGTTAAATGATCAGCTTCTTGGTTGTGTCCAGGTTCTTGACTCAACAGCAAGTCCCTGAAATTCAGGTTGTGGCGCACAGCTAGGAAGTATCTTTGGAAAAGGAAGACACCCCCACTTGATGCTTCCATGGAATAGCTATAGGTCATAGGCTGCTAGGTCCATGCTGTGACTGTAGCACAGCAGTACAGAATGGTGAGTTGGTGGATAACTTTTATAGCAGAAGATGAACTTTAGGAATGTAATGATATTGTTGAAAGCACAGTGCTTGCTTGACTTTATGGAGGAATTTAATGAAAGTTTAGTTAGTGGGCATGCTTGTGAGGGTTCTTAGGCACATTACCCACCATCAAAATTAGTTTTTCAGCTACATTTACATTTTAGTTCAAGAGCTGCTGAAGTTCATTCAGTCCATTTATGCAGTTAGATGCTTGGCTTTTTCACAGGGGTGAGAATTACTATTTGACTAGCAGACATATGTCTGCTCTCATGCCAGAGAATATCCCTGATCCATTTTTGCGCTGGCCTTCAGCATTGCCCTTTTGGGATTTGTTGCAGAGAAGCCCTTCAACACTTGACTGATTCCTTAGCTCTTTTCCTTAGTGAAATGGCTTATACAGTATGACAGGCATCTTGCACGTAGCAAAAGATCCAGCAATATCGATTGAGTTTATTAGATTACAGGTTTTGCTTCGAGTTAATGGGGCTAGAGCATGGAAACTAGAAATCCTTTAAACCATTAAAAATCGAAACCTGTAATCTGTGAAAACTGTACACTAATTCTGTGACTATTTTGCATTTATAAGAGATCCTGATTTATATCAGTGAAGAGAAATGCCAGTTGTGCATTGTTTTACACCTGGAAGCAGTGGGTAGAATTCCATGTCATGTTATTACAATTGTTCTGTCAGTTCTGTCCCTTCAACATCCTCCCTCTTGCGCCTGCACATTGTTCTGGGGGTTCTCCTGAACCTCTCTCCCCTCCCCAAGCCAATTTGGGAGGGTGGTAGTGGGGGGTGGGGAAGTCCCGTTGTGCTGGGTGGTAATGCAACTGTTAAGTTGAATTCGACACAGTGTTACAATAGTCTTGTCTAACAAGACTTTCCTGATACAATAGAATGGGTGGCATGCAGTAATTGTGTTCTGTTTGTGCAACAGACACTTCAACAATGGGATTTTCCCTCCCTTCTCTCCCCCAGACACTCTGCAATGGAAATTTGGGGAGCCCTCAAGCAGATTTGGAGGGAAGGTGGAATTACAGGCAGAAAGGAAAATCCCATTGCATCAACTAGCATAACCTTTGATCTCACTTGTAATCTTTAATATTTTCTTTCAAAGAATAGTATCTTCCTCATGAACCTGACATCACAGTCAGACCATATTGATTTACTCCCAGGTACATGGGTGTAATCTTGGAGCCTAAATCTCTTGTAGATACTTCTCTAAATTGAACAATGAATTTAGAAACTGCACTAGTAGGATCCCAATCGTTTAGTAAGAAATAGGTACTTGTGGTATCTTGTTTTTTGTTTCCAATATTTAGCTTTAGCTGCAGCTAAAAGGTGAGAGATTATTTCTCTTTCTTCCCTTATTTATAGATAAAATCAGTTATGGTTTTAAAATATGCCATTCATACAAGCGGCAATGTTGTCAAAATTGCTAGTACTGTAAAATGTCAGGTCATTTCACATGATGAATGTATTTCACTTTCCTCTGATTCAAAGACAGAACTAGCTCTACGCTAGATACTCTCTAAAGGTTACCCCATTAATCTTTTCATTCAATATCCAAGTTTCAGAATGGTTTTTGCTGCCATCTCCTTTATTACACAGGGGTATGGCTGGGGCTAGTCCTCACATATAGTATCAGTGTGAGGATGGTCATTAATGAGTAGCTTAGGAAAACATTTGCATACACATATTCACCTTTGAAGTTCAAATCACCTACTAAGCATTAACGTGCCTGTGTTGTAATGTTTTGAAATGTTAATTTCCTAATTGGGACAAATGAAGTGTAATGCCAAGTATGGAAGCATTTCAGTATCTTTACTGAAGGACCTTGTAATATTTACATGTAAAGATCCCATTGATTGAAATGGAACCGCCAGCCTTCCAAGTAAATTTACCTGGGATCAAAAACCTAAAAATAAGCATCAACTTTAATATGTGCTCTGGGCATAAAAAACCACAGGTGTAAACAAAACAAAAATCCACGTTAAGGATATTCCATTTGAGGGTTGTCCATGCAACTCAGATGTGGCTATTGCTAGCTTGTTTCTTGATGCAATTATTGGCTTTTCTCCTTAGTTGGAGTTGCCTCTCTCCTTTCAAATGAGCTTTCCCTCTGAAGAGCCATACATCCGGATAGTAGCTTTCCTATCTACTGCCTGATCAATGAGACAAGATTAACTAATTGTGTCTCAGAATTTTAATGTCACTGTGGATTTAGCTTATCGTGCTCTCATAAATTGGTTCTGTCTCCACTTAGCTGTGTGATTGAGAGAGACACGCCTTACAGAGCTCCATTTTGCTTTTAAATAAAGAATGCATTAAGTCTCAGCATGGTCAACAGAACTGCATTTAAGTTATGGGATAACCTAGTATTGGTAGTGGACACAGCGCTGGTCCAATGAGATTATGGCAGTGGGGACATGCCAGAGAGGTGGGCAGCATTAGCCAAACCATGGCAGGGGGCCTACAGGAATGACCCAGAAGGTTCATAATCACTTTTCCTCAGCTATTGACAAGATGGAGGTCTACAAGTTTCTGTCTTTTCAGTGTTTCAGATTCTCTGACTAGATGGTCCTTTCAGACAAACTGCATCTGGTATGGTCCTTTCACTTGTCTGGTACGATGTAACATGCACACCAGCAGATGGCTTTGTCAAAACTCTTGCTGCAGATAGAAAGGAAGAAAGCTAGATTGGCAGCCTTCTTGTCATGTTTCCAAATGCAGCACCTATAATAGGTGTTCTTTTTGCCTCATTCATATCAGTGGGGCTTTAATATAAAAGTGCCTCTAAACTGTACACTTAGGCTCAATGGAATTTAAGATGAAACTTCTTAGGCCCAGATTCTCGGTTCTATGACTGCTAATGCAAGAACTGTTGCACTAGAGTAAGAGTAATGGGTGTGCAGGCTGAAATCCAGTGCAACAGTTGTACTAGCAGAAGCTGGCTGTGGAACAGATTGTATCATGGCTGCAACATACCTGTTGTGCAACTAGTCATGGAAACCACGCTGGCTTCCTGTTCCTTCTCTTGTCATAGCTGTCAACTGTCCCTTATTTGGCGGGAAACTCCCTTATCCCAGAGCCGTTTCCCGCTGCTGTCCCAGATTGATGATGTCCCTTAAATTTTCCAGGTTTCAAGGTTGCCCGGCTCGGGAGGGAAGCAGCGGCTCGGGGTCTTCTGCCTCGAGAGAGAGAGCGTGCACGAGCTGCCGCGTCTCTGTCTCTCCCTTTTCCCCCTCAGGGGCGCATCATGAGGAGACGGGTGGCGGCGGGTGGGCAGGCAGCCCCTATCTTGCGAGACTTCCGCCGTGCTGCCAGGGGAAGCCGGAGGCGGCAGCGGCGGCTGAGGAGGTATCCTGAGAGAGGAGGAAGAGGAGGGGATGGGGAGGGATGCAGAAGGGCGGTGCTTCAGCGGCTGCCACGGCGCTGCAACCGCCTCATACCGGGCCCACGGGCAGCGTGGGCGAGAGTCTCCCTCCCTCTCTCTCGGGCGGGGAAGGGCCGATGGAACTCCTCGCGCCAGGCCGACGGCAGCCCCGACATGCTGCTTAGCATACCCTCCAACCAGTGCAGCATCTTAATGTAGTGATTTCCCCTTCTGCATCCCTTTCTTAACTCTTATTTTTATAAATCATTTGTCCATCCATAGTTCCAATTTTTACTACAAGTTTTCTGTCAATCCTACCAATGTATGTAACTCTTTACAATAGCTTTTCAAATAAATTATAAACTTTCCCCATTCTTTATTAAAGATGTCCTCTTCCTGGATTCTAATTCTGCCTGTAAGCTTTGCCATCTCAACATCGTTCATCAGTTTTGTCTGCCACTCTTCTTTGGTTGGAGTTGTAGACCCTTAGGATCATCTAGTCCAACCCCCTGCAAAACACAGTCAGTCGCAGCAAAAGCAGCATGGCTCCATGAGTGGCAGATTTCTGTAAAAGCTAAGCCAAAATCCCTTATTTTGGCTGCTGATCCCTTATTTTCGAGGCCGCTGTCCCTTATTTTCCAATCTGTAAGTTGACAGCTATGTCTCCTGTGCAACCGGCACACTGCTAAGGGGCTTTAACTTAGCGTGACATTGAATCCCCCCCATTACATTAAATGCATGGCTTATAGTTGCACCTTAAGAAGAACAGCAGCAGCCATGTGGAGCAAGGTGGTGATAATTGGGACTGTGGTAGGGCTGGAGAAAAGGCTGAACTTTCCAACCTAATTAAAATTGTTCCATCATATCCTTGTGCGAAAAGAGAAGCTGTTGTTGGCCCCAGTTAACACCTCCTTCCCAGCCAATTGGAGGAGGCAATGTTTTTAAAATCAGGATCATAGTGTCAAAGGCATTAACCCCATACTACCCCCCCCAAGTTAATGGCTCCTGTTTTAAAAAGATGCAAGTGCAAACTATGCATTTAAACACAATGTGAAATTTTGGACACCATTTTTTCTGTATTACTTGCTTTCCCCTTTTCAGTTTTATAGAAAGCCTGGCTGTTTGTGCTCTTGACCTTCAAAAGTTGACACATTCAGCCTGCAAGCACCAGTTCATTAATGTCGATTTGCAGGAATTTAGCTCTTCCTCGTCACAAGTTAGGATTACGATCAAATATTTGAAACCGTCCGTTCCATTTTCATTATGACAAAAGATTTCTCAGATGGCTCTTTGTGCCTTGCTAGAGTAGCAATAGAAATAGCTAATGTTTTATGCTTAGCAGCTCTTGTTGTTGAAACACTTGGAGAGAGAAAAAAGAGCGGAGAACTAATGGAATGGTTTTGTGCAGGACTGTATTATGTGAAATGACACATTTTGGAATCTGGCAATTCTTAGTAGATTTCCATAAAGCAGCACAATGATGGCACCTGCCAGCTTTCAGCTGATATGATCGCTTAGCTCAGAACATCTCCCCAGGGAAGGTTACAGCACTTGGTTGACATGAAAATGTGCAATATTTTTACAAGATGGATATGTTGACGTTTGAAGGTCAAACATACAATAACACTTCTTTTTTCATTCATCCACATGTAACATTCTCAGCACAGGTTCTAGGGTATATTTTTGCAGTGGTGGCAGGTGTGCTTCTACAGAAAGTGTATATTCCTAGTGTCATGGCTGGTTGGGGTGTCAATCATTGTATCTGGGTTATAGAGCCAGTCAGAATAGAGATGGAACAGGAACTAGAGCTTGTGAGAGAACTATTTGTTAAATTGCACAGTTGTTTGCACGAAACCGAGCTATATGACCAGTAATATTTCTTTTTAGGCTTGTGCAGTATTAGCATTTCTTACTGGGAATCTATAAAGTGGGATAATATAATAATTATGTTAACAAGATAGACCTGGAAAAAATTGCAAGATCCAGATTGCTAGATTTCAGCTACAGCTGAAGGGCCACATAGCCCATCACTGGTTTAGTGTGGAAAAAGGAAATGGTGTAACATCAGACTGGAGAAAATGGAGTAGATGGTTTGTTAAATTTCCAGTCCATCTCAATATTGGTGGCATGGTTGGAGCTTCAAGAGAAAAGTAGAGAGGAAGATAATTATTTCAAAGTAACATGCAATTAATCATGTTACGAATCATTTATGCAAGTGGTATCAGAGCTGCAAAATTTCAACATTCAGTTTTGTTTCTGCATTAACTGCAAAATATACATTAATTGCAAAATCAACCTTTTTATGAGTAAGCAACTACCTTTGCAAAAAAATACTGATGTCAAGAGAGTTCCTTTCTCACAAAAAATTCAAACCTCAAAATGTAATGCAGTATTTGTGTGTTGGTCATTGTGTTGTGAGTCAACAGGATAACAATATAGTATACCTGGTGGTTGCAGTTGGACACAACGCTAAGCCAAAAACTAATTAAGCAAAAAGCAGATAGAAGGGGCAACCTGTGCAAAGTCCAGAGAGCAGACTGTCAGCATCGCCCTAGAGCCAGTGCGCCAACTGGACTCATGTACCTCAACCCCGACTGGGCTGGGCGAGCTGGGTAGCACCGCCAGAGACCTTCTTCCCGCAGGAAACGGTCACAGTGCTGTGGACTCACAGCTTAGAGCTGAGAGCACCGGATTCACTGTCTCAATACTACAGTCGTTGCGCAGCAGAGTTTTGCAGAGTCTTGCAGAGTATAAACCACTCGGAGAGCAGCTCTGTAAAATATCTTCCTTTTATTCTATAACTACAACTATGGTACAAAACTATATACAGAGCTAATTATTCTGAGCATAAAGCAATGCTATACTGAGAGTCTGCAGCTGCTCTTAGCAGCAATCTAATCTCTAGGATCTCTAACACTCTCACTCTCTCCGATACACTGACTGACTGACTCTCTCTCACACACACAGATATGTTGCTGGGCAGAATAAGTTAATAGGCAGGACACGCCTCCTCTTCTCTGTGGAGTCAGCAGAGATCATCAGGAGATGGTCGGGAGATTCTTGGGTATGGGAGGGGTGAAATCTCCTCATCCTCCCCCATTTCATCCGACCATTTCAAGAATCTTTAACATAACTGCAATTTACACATACACTCCAAAAGTTGTTCTCTGCTTACAACCTTGGTTAACATATTTGCAGGTATCTCTCTTCCCAGCATATAACACTTTTACAATACCATTGAATAAGCAGCTTCTAGAAAAATCTTCACACACGTTTCTCTCTTTCAAATGCAAATTGACATTTCTAATTAGGCAGATTTGAACAAACCATTTACAGAACTCAAATACACACTTTCCTTCAAATATCAGGTAAGGAAATAAATAAAGCGTTTTGTGCTACTACTCTCAGCACACTTCATGCCTGGTTTAAAAACCCCACCAGAGTTGCTCGTGACCGCAGTCTTTGCAAACTCTTCAGAAAACCTTTTCGGTGGTACACCCTTGGTTGTTCTCTTGGACCTGCGCAAAACTCTCTGATCCTCTTGTTCTGGTGCTTCCTCCTCTTTGGGAGAATGGGGAGCTAAAGTATATGAAGCTGCTAAGTCTGAGTCAGCGTCAGACTCACCTGAGGCTTTTGGGCTCTGATAATCTGTGCCATCATCTGGAATTACATTGGCATCAGAATTATCACCACCAACAACACTTGCCTCCCTCTTAACTTTCTTTGCCCCTTTTGCACCATCATCACAAATGGGATGATACTGAAAAACACCAACTCTGTCCCATTGTGGATTGTCATCAATACTCCTGGTCAGCCTTATGGTTTTCGTGTCTGTGATCAGAACACGATAAGACCCTTTCTCATATCCTAGGAAAACACCATGTTCTCCACGCTTGCTCAGTTTGTCACCTTGCGAGGTGTGCACCCAAACCTGCGAACCAAAAATTTTAAAATGCTTTACACATGGCTTTCTTCCATGAAGCATCTCATATGGGGTGCAATTTATACTAGACTGGTACCTCCTGTTATACACGTGACAGAAAAACGAAAGAGCTTCAGCCCAAAAGGGATTGGGCAGCCCCGAATCATGTAACAGCGTTCTGATTCCTTGCTGCAGGGTTTGGTTCACTCTCTCACATAAACCATTCTGCCAGGGTGATCTGGGCGTGGCCGTCCTATGCTCAATGCCCTGTTCAGAAAGAAAACTCTCAAACTCTTCTGAACAAAACTCTCCACCCTTATCTGTGAAAAGAAAACGTACATTCTCATTATGTACATTTCTAAGCCATTTACAAAATTGACGAAACTTGGTAAAGGCTTCAGACTTTTTCTGCAGCACATAGACCCAAACATATTTTGAATAGGAGTCAATCAGAACCATGAAAAACCTTGAATTGCCTCTAGAGAGCGCTAGAGGCCCCACTAAGTCTGCATGAATGACTTCATATGGTTTCTTGGCCTCTCTCCCAGACTCTGTACCTTTGGGAGCTTGCCTTGCCTTACTCTCAGCACAAGAAACACATTTCATGTGGTAGGGACATTCTTTCAACCTCATACCCTGAACCATATCAGGCATTTTTGCCACAGCCTGGAAACCCAAATGACCATAAATGCGGTGATAATAATGAATACATTGGTCATGCAACTTCTCATTCTTATCCACAGACAAATTGCAACACTCTTTCTCAGTTGCTTCTGCAGTGCCTGTACCTGAAACAAAAGGCAATTGGTACAATCCATTTACACATTTTGCATACAGAATGAGCTTGCCATCTCTAAGAATTTCACAGCGAGATTTAGCAAACACCACCTTAAACCCTTGACGATCAAGCTGGGAAACACTCAACAAATTGTCCTGAATATCAGCTGCATACAGGACATTCTTAATAGTTGCATTCAGGCTCTTTAAGAACACAGTTCCTTGAGCCACACTCGTGAGAACTGTCCCATCTGCTTGATGAATTTCTTTCTCTTGCTTCTCAAGCTGAACAAAGAGATTCTTATCTTTGGCCACGTGGTTTGAACAGCCAGAGTCGACCACGAAGAAACTCCGCCCACGTTGACTGGAACAGCGAGAGATCAAGGCCTTTGAAGTAGCAGGTGCTTGGGGATTTCTTCCTCCTCCCCCTCTGCCTCTGAAGTTTCCCTTCTTCTTTGAAGACTTCTTGCACTGGAAACTCAAATGGCCTTGTGCTCCACACGAAAAGCACCGCTTCAATTTCAAAGCTTTAACAGCAGCAGTTTCACTTTCACTTTCCCCTGCTGAAGACTCAGGCACATTTTCAAGCACATTTTTAACAGCACAGTCTTCCCGGCTTTCTTTAACAGCCTGTCTGTGATCCCACTCATTCAGGAGCACACTAGACACATAATCTTCTGTTAGCCGGTCAGAAGGCATCGTGGAAATCTGGGCAGCCACTCCATCATAAGACTCATCTAGGCTATTGATCATTAGCATTGCAAACACAGCCTCTGAAATAGCCAGGTCTCGCTGAACAAGGTCCTGTCTGAGACGCTTTAATTGAGACAGATGGCTAGGCAAATCACCACCTTTCTCCAACTGCAGCCTGCACAGCTTCTTAAAGAAAATCACACTGGAACCAGCATTCTGCCTCAGATGCATCTCTCTCAACTTATGCCAAACAGCTTGTGCAGTCTCTTGACCCTCTAAGTTCACCAGCAAGTGGTCTGAAACACTCAAAACAATTGTCCCTCGGGCTTTCATATCTGCAGCATGCCACTCAGGCCAATCATCCTCATCCTCATCGGGAGGGTCATCTTCTATCGTGTGAAATAGCTTTTCCCTCTGTAAAAGCGCTTTCATCTTTACTTGCCAAACTGCATAGTTTTCAGGCGTCAGGAGGGGAAAGGACAGAGCCATCTGGCCAGAATGTGCACAGGCCATGTCTGCTATTACTTAGAGCAAGACACTTCCCTCGTGCAACACAGATAAAGCCTTGACTCCTTCAGCCACTCTCTCTCCCACTCAGAGCGCAATTAACAGGCAAACAGGGATGCTATCTTCTTCCTTTGGCAGTCAGCAACATACCTCCATAAATCAAGCAGCAGCAACAGCGGCAGCTTGAATACTCTGCTCCAAAACAGCTCTGCTTCTGGGCACCACAAATCAGTCCAGCATGCAGCGTCCGTTCCACCGTCCGGCAAACAGCAACAGAAACCTCTGGCGACTGGGACGACTAGGACGCCTGGGATGACTGGAACAACGCCAGGTCAGACGACTGGAACAACGACTGGGCCCACAACCGATGTCAGCATCGCCCTAGAGCCAGTGCGCCAACTGGACTCATGTACCTCAACCCCGACTGGGCTGGGCGAGCTGGGTAGCACCGCCAGAGACCTTCTTCCCGCAGGAAACGGTCACAGTGCTGTGGACTCACAGCTTAGAGCTGAGAGCACCGGATTCACTGTCTCAATACTACAGTCGTTGCGCAGCAGAGTTTTGCAGAGTCTTGCAGAGTATAAACCACTCGGAGAGCAGCTCTGTAAAATATCTTCCTTTTATTCTATAACTACAACTATGGTACAAAACTATATACAGAGCTAATTATTCTGAGCATAAAGCAATGCTATACTGAGAGTCTGCAGCTGCTCTTAGCAGCAATCTAATCTCTAGGATCTCTAACACTCTCACTCTCTCCGATACACTGACTGACTGACTCTCTCTCACACACACAGATATGTTGCTGGGCAGAATAAGTTAATAGGCAGGACACGCCTCCTCTTCTCTGTGGAGTCAGCAGAGATCATCAGGAGATGGTCAGGAGATTCTTGGGTATGGGAGGGGTGAAATCTCCTCACAGACAAACTACATGTTACTCATAATGCATAGCATGTAGCTACATCTCATGTTTTCTTTTAATTTCATGTGTGTTGGGGAGGGGAGTGATTGTCATCAGATCCCAGTTTGTAGAGAGGGGAGGTTCACCCCTTCTCAGTTGTGATCCCCCTCAATTTGCAACTACAAGACTTTTTAAAAAACCTTTCCATTGGCACCAGTAGAATCTTAAGCAGTCAGACAGGTTCATGTGGAAGATTGCAGTCCTTGTTAGTTTGACTTTGAGCAAATACTGTGTACAGTTCTTGTTTGGGATGGTTTACATTTACAGAAGGGTAGAACTTCTTGTGTAACAGGTTCCAGGAAAGGCCTCAATGTGTGTACAAAATACAGTTCTTAAAGCCTTCACCAACCTCTATGCCTTCCAGATGTTTTGAACTGCAACTTACATCAGCCCCAGCATAGTGAGAGACGGGCTTGAAACAATGCAAAACTATGGAACACCAAGCACTAGGTGAAGGAATTTCCAAGTGCTTCAAAGAATGTTAAGTGCGAGCTGAGCAGCTGTTTGTTCCTATCTCCTTCTTGATCTTCCTGTTCAAGGTTCCCTAGGCTCAGTGGGAATGCAGTTTCCGCCAGCCCTCCCCTTGGGAATGTAGTATGAACTGTTCAATTCCGCAGCAGCTGCTAAATGCTAGGGTTGCTTCTTCAGTTGTTGAGCAGAGGTGATTAGTGACATGGTCTGGATGATTAGTAAGGTGAAGATTCTCATCAACTGGAGCTGGGCTGTGTAATTTTAGACCTGTTTCTATTGGTTTTTTTTAAAAAATACCACTAAACAGTATCATGTTGCAGGTACCTTTTCAAGTATCTATTTTATAATGAAGCAGTATAAAAGAGAGAAATCCTGTGTTATCAGGGGCATGGATCACAGTGATTACAGCAGTGGTTCTCAAAGGGTGTGGCACACCACACTGGTGTGGCAGGAGAGGATGGCAAGTGTGGTGGGAAGATACTAGAACAATCAAAGAAACATTTAATCATTTAAGTGCAGTATATAGCATAATATAGTATCAGTTTTTTTCTTTGCAAAATATGGATAAGGATCTTTTCAGAATGAGAGCAAGAGCATCAAGTGATACTGAGGACAATCCTAGTTGTGATTTCCAAAGTATTTCTTGAGAACCACTGGTCTACAGCTAGGTGATTATATATCCCTCAAAAATAAGTCATGTTCTTTAGCTGTTAATTTCTGCTCTGCCTGAGATTGCATGATATGTTCTATGCATAATATGCATGCATTTTGGGAATATGCATGTATATTTCAGGCTGACATAATATTGATGTCTGGGTATAATAATTAAGCTTCCTTTTTAAGGCAGCAGAATAAAAGGCAACAAAAACACAAGCGAGGTGCTAATTTCATAGCTCACTGACTTCCATTTTAACACAGTACCTTTTGGGAATACTAAAGGAAAAGATGCTCTAAAATACTACTCTTTGTTTATGGGATTAATACGATTAGGATAGTTCTTAAAAGGTAATTGTTTTTCTACTGGTGGTATGGACGGAGCAATTAGTTGAATTGACATTCGTAGAAGGAACTTTCAGGCTTTGTTATATACTTCAGTTTCATCAATATGCATCTCGGATTGTTTCTGTTGGTGTCCCTAGAGAATCATCTTACTCAAGGCAAATGTTGTATGTGTTGTTCTGTGTTCCCATTATAACACTTTTGCTACAGTATGTGAGCCAGATGCAGATGTCTCAACTAAGATAGGCAAGTGCAGTGGCTTTCTGGTCTGCTATAGGTGTTATTTGCTTAGCACTATAATCTTAACACATTTGTCTTCAGCTACTACTGCTGTGAATGGTTGCTGCACTGACTTTGCATACACTTTAAGCTCTAATTGAATTGTTACAAACAATTTTGCACATCTTCACCATTTCCACAGCCAGCAACTTTTTATTCCTTCTACACCTATGTAGAAACACTTACACACCTATGTAGAAACACTTACAAACTGAGGATCCAATCGAGTACTTCACCAAAGCCTGACATAATAATTAGTCATTCAAAGTGCTACAAAACACCTTAAACTCCTTATGTTATTTAAACATGGCTCTGTGGTGACCAATAGGCTTTCAGGTGCATATACAACAGACCAATCTCTTATCCAGCCCCACACACCTTTCTGTTCATTTTTGCATTGCTCAGTAGCATTGTGGGTGTGGTTGACATAGGCCCCATTTGGACATAACGCAAACCATTTGTTTTAACCATGGCTTGTTGGACAAGCAGGATTTGTCTTCCAGATGAGCAAAGAAACTGCAGATTGTTTCAAACAAATGTTCATTTGTTGTCTCCCCTCCCACCCTGTTTGTTGTCCATAAACAAACCACAATGTTCCAGGGTAGGTTCCAGCAATATAAAAAATACGATATTAAAATCAGTTTATGCATTTGTGTTTCCTTTGAGAAACATTTTTTTATTGGACACGTTTTCAGTCACCTTGCTTTGGAACGATATGAGGTGCTGAGTAACCCAGTTCCTCTATCACAGAGGCTTTTCAGCTATACCATAACCTATTTTTTAATGCCTCCTCCCATCATGTAATGTTAACAAAGGGCCAACAGCTTATGGTTTTTGGAAGTGCAGGTTAAAATAGTGTATCTGTGCTTGAGTCATAGCATGCTTTCAGTTCTTCTGATGAAAAAGAAACAGTAAGGTGACCTGACAAAGATGTTTCTTTACTGGTTGTGTCTAAGTCTTTTTAGGGATGCCGTTCTACCCATTGGCCTGGTAGGATTCCAGCTGTGTTGGTACTTGTCTCCTGAGCCAACCAAAACAAGTCTTGGGGAAAGACTGAAGTGTCTTCATAAGCTTAGAGGACTCTTGTGCTGCTTGATGGAAGAAACACTTAGTGCTTGCACACTTTCTGCAAGATTTAATAATATCCATTTATGAATTTTTGGTGCTCCAGGAAATAAATGTTTAGGGTGTTACATATTGATTTACTATCAGAAGCCATGGTGATGTGGTTCTCTTGCTGCACCCATTAATCCAAAGTTTCAGGGCAGGCCTGTTCACGTAAACACCTAGACTTGAAACGCCAGCCATGAAGGAATAAAATACTGGGGAAAGGTTTTTATTCAAAACCTGAATAAGCAGCAAGAAAATGATACAGTACTTCAGGGGAATTTTAGATGGGCATCTGCAAATGTAACGAAGCATGTTAAAGAAGCTTTTCCTAAGCAAATGCAGCCCCCATATTTATATGCATGATGAGTAAGATTTGAATAACACTTAGTGTGTCTGGAAAAATAATGTGTTTTCATTAATATTCGGCAGCCACCTCCGCTCTGTTTTTGATGCCTGCTAAAAAGGTTTCTGTTTATGCAAGCCTACCTAGGCATGTAATTTCTATTGTGTATACTGGTTTTTAAACGCTGCTTGTTTTATATATTTTGATAATTTTATTATGTTAGCTTTCCTCCTATAAAGTCTATTTATTTTACTGGTGTTTCCTTATAAATATTTTATACCATTTAATGTAAGCTGCTTAGAAATTATTATTCTGTGCTGAATACGTGGTCTATAAATTTTGTTAAATATAAATAAATAAGATGTAACCAGACAGAAAAGCAGCAACATTTGCTGAATTCTTCTATATTTAAAACTTGAATGTTTAGATTAGTCTAAATAAGCAAGATCAACCTAGAAAACACAGCCATTTTAAACAGTGCTAAGAGTCTATTTTATGAATAGGATACATTTAGATTTCTGCTTTAATTGCACAGAGACTATATAGCAATATGCAAACAGCATTCAGTTGTTTTTGTTTTAAATTGCTAAGTGATCCATGTGGCTGCTTATAATATTTTCCTGTGTATCTTAATTATGTTTCATGTTTTTGTCAATTTAGCTAATTTGAGAGAAATGTATATTGTTGAATTATGCACTAAAATGGATCCAGTGGTGTATATGGGGCCTGACAACATTATCTACAGTTGGCTGGCTACATGTCCTTTAATATCATTAATATTGTCTCTGAGAGCCTTCTAAAATAAACACTGAGTCAAAAGCATACTTCCAACCACATGTATCCTTTGAAAGAAAGTCTTGCAGGCGAGTCCATGTCAATAGTGTTACATCCTTCCCACAAAACACCCCAGATGTTTGGAGGTGGAGGGATTCCTTCTGCTTTGGGAAAGGAGTGCTGCTTTATCCTTCCTTTTCAGTTACATGCTTCAGGGCAAAGAGCAGAAAGAGTCCCAGCCTATTTTTAAAAATGCAATAAAAACCAGCAAACGCTCTTCAAAATGGCCACTCTTTGGTTCAAGCTGTGGTGAACTGGAGAGCACAGAGTTACAGTGGTACCTCTGGATGTGAACGGGATCCATTCTGGAGCCCGGTTCGCATCCTGAAGCGAACACAACCCGCGTCTGCGCGGGTCGCGATTCGCCACTTCCGCGCATGCGCGTGATGTCATTTTGAGCATCTGCATATTTAACCCCAGGTATGACTGTATTCCTTAACTCTCTGACCAGCTTCCCAGTTCTTTCCATAGAGCTCATAACCTATGTAGAATTAATATCAATCCCATTGTTTTAAGTAGCTTACTATGGTAACACGGACGCGGACTTATAAAAAATATTGGGGGGGGGGCCGGGAAAGCTCATGAATAATAAATAAGCTCATGAATATGCAAATAAAGTGGCGCCGCCTCCTCGTGAGCGAATAGGGGAGAGCGTGCTGCGCCTATTAATCAGCTCCGGAGCGGAAATTGGGTGGAGCTTTTGCTCGGGAGGGAGGGCAGGAGGCATGCAGCCCGATCCTGTGCATTTTGGGCTGGGGGAGGGGCAGCGATGGCGCTCTGCTGGAAGGGCGCCGGAGATTATTGGGGGGGCAGAGCCCCCCCAAACGAATTTTTGAGGGGGCTCGGGCCCCCTCAAGCCCCATGGAGTTGGCGCCTATGTATGGTAACCTTAATATTCTCTTACATGGAGAACAAAAGCCAGCTCCAAAATATATAGAGAGCCACAAGTTGCCTAAATTTGGGCAGTGTGAATGACACTAAGGTGCAGATTTAATTATGAAGTGAATTTGGTTTAATAAATCGGGCAATGCATTTATTTTTATTTATTAAAATTATTATAGATTGCACTTTCATGTAAACTTTTGCAGACCAGTATGAAATTTAATAGTGAATTGCAGGTCCTCGATGAGGGCTGAAAAACTGAGCCTCAATCTTGACAAGACGAAGGCTGTGTGGGTGAGTGGTTGTATCCATGTAGCTGGTAAGCTGCCTGCCTGAGCGGCAGGGAGTCACACTCTCTCCGCATAGCTAAGGGTGCTTCTGGGTCCAGCTCTTGTCATTGGAAGAACAAGTATTCTTGGTGGCCCAGAGTGCCTTTTACCAGCCAGGGGTGATAAGGACAGCTATAGCCATTCCTGGATAGCTTGACCACAGTTGTCCATGCAATAACAGAAACAACAATTTTATTATTTGTACCTCGCCCATCCGATTGCGTTGTTCCAGCCACTCTGGGCAGCTTCCAGCATATACAAAAACGTAATAAAACATTAAACATTAAAAACTTCACTGTACAGGACTGCCTCCAGATGTCTTCTAAAGGTTGTATAGTTACTTATCTTTTTGACATCTGGCGCGACTACCGAGAAGACCGTCCACCTGGTTCCCTGTAGCTTCACTTCTCACAGTGAGGGAGCCGCCAGAAGGCCCTCGGTGCTGTATCTCAGTGTCTGTACTGGAAAGATGGGGGTGAAGATGCTCCTTCAAATATACAGGTCATCAATAACTTCAAAGTGGGATTGGTATGAACATAAAAGTACTACAGTTCCCAGGGCACAAAATAATTGCGCTTGAGTGTTTGGAAAATGTAACAAAACCTCTGAAGCTGTTTTAGTTTACTTGAAACATTATATATTTGCTTTTAGCTTATTTGTTGTCTAATGGCAGAAAAGTATGGTAAAATATATTTCTGTCAGCATGTGCCCACAAGAGAAGCTTGTCATGTTACAGATTGCATAGTCAGCCCTGAAAAGCATAATATGCTAGCGGCTTTAGGGAGAAATGCTTCTGAACTCCTCACAGCCAAGCTGATAGAGATGAGAGAAGCAGGAGCTGATAAACCCAAGGCTGCTTCTTGTAATGTTAAACCGTAGTTAAGCCTTATGTCTTAATCAGGCCTTTGTTGAGAAACAGTGGCCTGACGAAGTCATTGATTGCTAGCAGTCATAGGACTACTTATAGAAAATGGGAATGCCTCTTAGCAGAGAGAACGTTTTTGTTGATGGTTTCACAAGACCACTTATTTTATACCTAAATCAGTAAGTTGATTCTGATGTAATTCCCTATCATTACAAGTCAACACTTCAAAACAAATGAATTTTGATCTTATTCAGCTGTCAATAACTAGGACTCCAATCCAAACACAACCTGAAGTACATAGAAGCACACTGATGATTGTAAAATAATCAAAATGCCCTGCATAATCAGTTGATGCTGTGGTACGGCTGCAAGAATACAAAGACTTTTGGGTTAAACACAACTTTTATTCAGGCAGAATAGAAAGCTGCATGTAAAAATTTCACAAGGCTGGCTAGATACAAATGAAAAATGAAACTATTTTAGTCTGCCACCCATGTGTCACATCCGCATGCAAAATCAGGAGTTTGGGAGATCAGATGCTAACTTGCTGTATCTTATGCTCCAGACGAGTTAAAGGAGAAGTTAGTTGTGATGCAGATATTTAAGCAATCGGAATTGAGACTAAGAATATAAAAATGCAATGCCAAGAACTGCAGACAGGCCAAACAGTGGTTAGTTTAAACTATGATGTCTTGGAACAAGTCAGGACCAAACCCAAAAGGTTTAAAACAAATTTCATAAGAACAAATAATAGTTAATTTAAACAGGAAGTTGATGCTTTTAATCTCCTCCTCTGGAGTGTACAAAAGTCAAAGGACAGATAATAATGGAAGAATTTTTATTTTTATTTTATCTTGTGACCATGCCAGACAGGAGGAAAAACTGAGTTCACATAATTCTAAATGGTAGGTTAATATTGCATCAAATGAGGCCAGTGTGACTAGGTGGAAATGAATATAGTTGAAATCAGAATGTGGCATCCTACACAATATGAATAACAGGTGTACGTAACGCTGCATAAAGAGGTGTGGATTACAGTTATGTCATGTTCTTACTGCCTAACCTCAAATGCTCGTGTAGATAGTGTTTTTTCTTCCTCTTCATGTAAACTTTCTATAAGCCTGTTTCTTCACCATTTATCACTTGGATAATTAAGATGGCTCACAAACGCCAAACTTGCCAGAGATTGACAGCAGTTGTCAGGTAATAAATCATACTGCTTATCAATGAATAATCTCTACAACCGCAAAGCAAAGTAAACATTTCTTCCCAGGTGATATATTGGCATTGTTATAGTTAAGTATGTGGATCTCTTTTGGCCATTTAAAAGTGCAGTGCTCAAGAGAGGGCATCACTCTTACCACACTCGAGCTGGGAGCCATACTTTTGCACTGAAGTGTTTCTTGTTGTGCAGTAGACAGTAAATGTGTCTCCACTCCCATCGTCCAGCCCGGACACTGAGGTCCAGTTCCAAGGGCCTTTTGGCGGTTCCCTTGCTGCGAGAATTGAGGTTACAGGGAACCAGCAGAGGGCCTTCTCGGTAGTGGCGCCTGCTCTGTGGTACGCCCTCCCAGCAGATGTTAAGGCAATAAGCAACTATTTTACTTTTAAAAGACAACAGAAGGCGGCCCTGTTTAGGGAAGTTTTTAATGTTTGATGCTGTATTATTTTTAATATTCGGTTGGAAGCTGCCCAGAGTGGCTGGGGAAACTCAGCCAGATGGGCGGGGTATAAATAATAAATTATTATTAATTATTGTATTATAAATGGTTCATCAAGAAACATACTGATGAGAGCTAAATCATATCAGTCTCCTGTTAGGGTCCGTGTTGTGTGTTTCAGTGTTCTTGGTGATGGAAAGAGAGTTCTGCTCACAGAATAACCCCTCCCCTTTCATGAGCAGAACTTAGCCCATCAATTGTAGAAGCAATTTGTTTTGGTCCATCTCAATGTTTGTTTGAAAGTGCTCCTGCAAGCCTTTTTCATGACAAGAAAAGTACTAAATTAAGATGCTTAGAATTGACTACCCTTTCATAAAACCAGTTATAGGCAAACCCGTATCCTGGGTTTTTATAATTTACCCATTTTGCTAAATTTTTATTGCTTAGTTCCGTTTGAAATGGTTTTACATGTTTTTATAATGGATTTATTTTTATAATTGTGCATTTTATTATTCTAACGTGTTCTGGGTCCTTTTGATGGCGGGCGGGTGAGAAATCTTATAAAGAAATGAACATCTGACTTGGCATTAGACAATATGAGTTTTCCCATCATTTTGACTCCTGTATTAATCAGATTGTATTTTCATCATTTTTAATGTATAGTGAAAGGGATGACTTCAGCCAACTAATCTTAAAGTAGGGATATTGGATCCACCATCCATTAGGGCTGTATATTCCACTGTGTTCTGGTCACACAAGGTCAAAAGAACCAAATTTGATACAGTGGTACCTCGCAAGACGAATGCCTCGCAAGACAAAAAACTCGCTAGACGAAAGGTTTTTCCGTTTTCGATTTGCCTCGCAAGACGAATTTCCCTATGGGCTTGTTTCGCAAGACGAAAACGTCTCGCGACTTTGTTTCCTTTGTCTAAAAACAAAGACATGTTTTGTTTATAAAGTTAATTTATTTTCCCTTCAATTTTTGAACTGCTCTTTACAGTATGTGTGACTTTAAAGAGCAGTTAATAAACTGTTGTTGTACCAAATTTGGCTTTGTTTGGACTTTTTTTGACCATAGGAACGCATTAATTGATTTTCAATGCATTCCTATGGGATTTCGTGATTCGCAAGACGAAAGATTCGCTAGACGACAAAACTTGCGGAACGAATTAATTTCGTCTTGCGGGGCACCACCTGAAAGCAGTGGCGTAGCGTGGGGGGTGCAGGGGGGGCGGGCCGCACCGGGCGCAACATCTGGGGGTTAGGGTTAGGGGGCGCAAATCCACGGGTTAGGGGGCGCAAATTACTTGCCTTGCCCCGGGTGCTGACAACCCATGCTACGCCACTGCCAGAAAGTACCAGTTTTCATTTTAGAAGAGTCAAATTTCTTACCCTTTGGGCAAGTGATAAGTGATAAGTGAGTTGGGGAAGTGAGGCTTGTAAGTACTGGCACCGCAGAAGCAAAAGAGATACCATGCCATTAGATTTGTGTATTTAAAGCACAGGCACTATGCAATAAGATCACAAATTGAAATCTACTTCAGTGAGGATTTATTTTTTATTTTTTAAATCTGGCTGTTAATTAAGGTGTGAGTTGGCCCACAGGGAACATTTTCTTCCCAGTACCAGTTTGTAAGATGTCTGCTTGTAAGCTGTTGCTCTGAAAAGCATCCATTCAAGGTGATAATAAAATGAAGATGTCACGTAATTTTTCTTTCAGTTGGAGAATTCGTGAGTGATGCTCTTCTGGTGCCAGATAAGTGCAAGTTCCTTCACCAGGAAAGGATGGATATATGTGAAACTCACCTGCACTGGCACACAGTAGCTAAGGAGGTATGTTTATAATCAGTACCTTGAAGCTTATTTGATGTTTCTCTTATGAATAAAAATAAGTGCAACAAGGTATTATGGGAAAAGGGGGAATGTGTGGTTATATTCCTATCTATTGTTTTGTAAGCCTGTGGGCACAGCTGAGTGTTCATCTTTATTGCCTGAAGCCTTAATTGGGAGCCAAATATTTTAATTTTTCAGTTATATTCCATGTCAGATTTTAGTGGCTTTGACAAACACAGTTCAATGCTACCAGCTTAGAACAGTTGCCAAACAAATTGCAAAGGCCAGCAAAATACTCTGGGAACAACTTGCACAAGACAAACAACAAAACATAATGAATTTCTGTGGCTCCTGTGTTCAGGTTCACTCTAAAGGTGCTGCGGCAGTAAATTATTACTGATGACCTACAGTCCATTCTTGAGAGTAATGGCACCTTGAAGGATATAACAGGCAGCCTACTGAGAGCTCTTGAAACTACTGCATGCTGCAAACAAATTGCAGAAGGGACAAGATCCTCGAGAAACCAACATATCAGTTATGCCCTTTGATTAGCATTGGCTACATCATTCTAACAATGCCATTTACAATATTCACGGTTCTTGCAAATGTTGTCCAGCTGTAGTCTACATAAGCCAGAGCAGTTTCTGTTCAAGAAAAACATTCTGTTTAATAAAAACATCAGGCACAAAAAGAATAGGAATACAATCAACTTATGGAGGAACACGTTTTAACCTATCTGGCCATCAAGGACCTCAAAGTGGTTCTCTTCAAACAAATTACCATATTTTTCGCTCTATAGGACGCACCTTCTTTTAGAGGGGGAGAACAAGGGAAAAAAAATTCTCCCCCTCTCGGCTCAGTGCCCCTTCAGCGAAGCGGCAGGAGAAACCGAGCCCCTTCCATTTCTCCTTCCGCTTGGCTGAAAGGGTGCTGCACAGGTCTCCCTCTCTGCTGAAGTCAGGAGAGTCTTGCTCTCCCGGCTTCAGCAAAAGGAACCCGAAGCCTGCGGAGCGCAGCGGGAACTCGTGCTACGCTCCGAAGGCTTCAGGCGGCTATCCCTGAAGCCTGGAGAGCGAGAGGGGTCGGTGTGCACCGACCCCTCTCGCTATCCAGGCTTCAGCGAAAGCAACACAAAGCCTCTGGAGTGCGGAGGGAGTGCTCCCTCTGCGCTTCGGAGGCTCTGTGTTGCTATCGCTGAAGCCAAGGAGCCTGCATTCGCTCCATAGGACGCACACACATTTCCCCTTAATTTTTGGAGGGGGAAAAGTGCATCCTATAGAGCAAAAAATACGGTAATTCAGGTGGAAAATGAGATGGCAGAAGAAGAATAAATACAATAGGTAATTGTGTAATTTGATGTCTGAACAGGCACCATAGATTCCTTTTTTATGTTAAAAGCATGGAGAACTTAAGAATAAGTAAATAAAACCGTTGTTCTTCTATGCTTGTTGTTGCTTGTTTTCAACATCTGGAAAAATGGACTGTGTAATCTACTGTCTTAAACTAAAAAGTCCATTTTTAGTGGACCAAACATCTTTTTTTTTAACAAACAAACAAACCCACCATCCTTGATTCCACAAGTGAGAACACAACGGGGATTTTCAGTGATGGTCCAAATTTGAATTCCACTCCTATCCCACCTGATTTGTGTACATTTGCTGTTTGTAGTTCTTATCTAATTCTGTCAGTGAGAAATACTGCAGGTTTAAATCATGGAAGGGGAACTTTTAAACATCTTAAGGCCACTTGTCCCATTTTTAATTCCTTTCACAAGTTGGTGCTTTCTTCTTCTGTGAATATCTGAAGGCACATCCGTATATTTTGGAGAGTGCTGTGTCAGGTTGACTTCCAAGTGCTCTTGACTTCAAGATTATATCTGCAATGCACCATCTACTTGCTTAGAAGATACAAATGCAAAGTATGTTATATTCTGTGTGGTTTATCTGTAATCCTTTAACATGGGAATGTCGTCTTGATAAAACCTTTCTATATTAGTATTCATTTACGCCTTGTGATTCTCACTGAACGCCAGTGAAGTCAGAGTTCCTCTCCACCGTTGCATGGAACCACCACAATGTAGAGCAAATTCCTGGGCTTCTGTGTGATTATTGCTCTAAGGTTTGAATTGGTGCTAAGAGTTGAATTAACGCTAAGTGTACACGCTGAATCAATTTGTTAACCATTCTCTAATAAATATTTTAAATAGCTTCCTTCTCGTGTAACCATATATTCTATCTCCTCCCCCTCCCCCCATTTTGTTTTTAGTCCTGTAGCGAAAAGGGCATGAATCTGCATGACTACGGTATGCTGTTACCATGTGGGATTGACAAGTTCCGGGGTGTGGAGTTTGTTTGCTGCCCAGTAGCAGACGAAAGTGACAACATAGATTCAGCTGATGCTGAAGAAGATGACTCTGATGTTTGGTGGGGAGGAGCGGATGCAGATTATGCAGATGGCAGGTAAGGCCACTACTCCTGCCATCATTAGGCAGTTTATTAAGCCAAGATGTTCTTTTGAAGAAAAAGTTTGCATGAGAAACTTCAGCAGAGGAATCCTTTGCTGAAAATCTTTGACTGAAAGATTGTGATCTTTTAATTACAAACATGCAGCTCAGTCCACAGCATGTTTACTTGGAAGTAAGTAGATTGTTCAGTGGAATTGGCAAGGCATAGAATTCTTGTCTTTAAAGTGAATTTTGAACTGTATTCATGTTGCTGGTGTAATGTTTGAAGTGACTTAGTTCTACGGTGTTGCCTCATGCCAAGTGATCAGAAGTTTGGAGAAGGGGTAATTGATTCCAGATACAATCCTAATACTTCCAGCTCAATAGCTGAAAACATCTATCTGTTTCTTAGAGAGTCATTGCATCTTATTTATTTCTATTTATTTCATAATATTTATATACTTGATTGTAAAAAAACCCTCAAAGCGGTTTACAAAAAACCTATCACTTTTTGCTGTGTGATTTAAAATATATTCCAATTACAGTCATACCTTAGGTTGAATGTGTTAAGTTGTGGGCGAACATATCAGACGACACAGCAGTTCTTCCAAAGCAGCTCTTTATTTGTAAGCTGGAACAGAACTGACTGAGGAGCTCAGTCAGCCTGCTTATATAGAGCTCTAGAACAATGTAACTGTTGCCATTTTCTAAAACTATCCAATCACTGAACGTCACTTTCGATCCTTCATTTGCATAACTATCTACAGTATCCCCAGGGTGAGAACTTCAGTACATAACAGAATGTGCTTCGGGATGAGCGCGTTCGAGTTGTGCTCCACAGCAACCCGGAAGTAATGGAGCGTGTTAATTCCGGGTTTCGCCACTTGCACATGCGCAGACGCTCAAAATGACATTATGCGCAGAAGCGCCGAAACATGACGTGCGGACACGGGTTACATTTGCTTCTAGATGCGAACGGGGCTCCGGAACGGATCCACAGTACTAAGATGCAAAAAGCTTTGAAGGAACATACTGCTTTAGGATTTATTTTTTGTTAAGCTGACAGTTTTTTTAAAAAAACAACACACAGATTCTAACCTATGTTCATAATGGAATCTTAAGATACAATTCATTAGGGTTGGGTTTTAGCTTCAGTACAGCGAATTGTCATTAGCCAGACAAATGTGCTCAAGCTCTTAAATTTGACATTTTGTTTGTGTTTGATCTGCACATTTGGAGAAATTGTTTCAGGGTTTGCTTCTAAGAAACAGAAGTTGGGCTTGAATTGAGGAATGGTAAAGGGCTTTGATTCCCTGTGCTGTGCTATATTCTTCTGAACATGCTGTTAGAGAGGAGTTGCTTGGCTATATTATATGGCTCTTTCAGTGTGGCGTAGCACAAGGGATGTTGTGATGGTAGTTTATTAAAGATGCTAAAAGGAATGCTCTCGTGGAATGTTCATAAGAACATTACCTTGATTTGTGTCTATGCTTCATCATCTCAGAGGTTGAAAAATAGACTTTTACTCAAGTGTGGACTTTATATTTGCACTGCAGTCCTCAGTCATAGCAAGATATTTTAAGAGATCTGAGTTTTATGTCCTGTCTGGTGTTAGATGTTTGATGTTATATTTAACAGTGTTTAGCTCAGATGGCTTGATACTTAAGATAATGTTTACCTCATGTCCTTCAATCTTGCTATTGTTTGTTTTACACTCCTATTAGAAAATTATATTTGCAGACTGGGGGAAGTTCTGGAAAGAGTTATCAGAATGATTGGGGAGGGTTTCATTTCTGGAATTATAAATTCCTCAGTCATAAATTCCTCACGGTGTGTTTGTAGAGACGAACAGGAACTCCTTCCCACCCCAATCTCAGGAGAAAAGTTGAAGTTCAGATGAGTGAATTAAGTCACCTGACATAGCAACCTCTGATGGTTTTCAAAACTGGCCTAATCCATTTATAGACCCCTCTTGGTAATTTAATAGACCATATAATTCATTTTACATAACTTCCTGCTTCTATATTTATTCCCCTCCTTTTTTCTTTGGCTTTCAAATTCAGTGCCAGGAAAACAGAGAAATGCAAGTTACTGGATCCCTCAGCAAGAGTGTGGGAAGCATGGCCAGCTCTCCTCACCTCTTGTTGCTGCTTTCTGGCTTCCTGTGCCATTTGGAACCCTTAAAAAGATCAGCATTGATCTTGCATATATTGGTTGCTTAGAAGTTTGTGTGGTATGAGAAGTGGGAACTGTTTTATTGCAGGCTAGCAAATGAGGCCCATAAGTTGCATCTGGCCTGCTCAGACTTTTCCTCCAGTGTGTGCAACCCCACATCCCCACAGTCTCCAGTTTACTCACAGGCTAATCAATCCTGAGGTGATTGTGAGGGAAGACTTCTATGAAGCAAAAAGATCCTCACAAAAACAAAACTGGATAGTCAAGCTGGATAGGGTCCATTGTCATTACATTGCTGATACTTGAGATTCCTTCTTATTTCCCCTCAAGAATGAGGAGAGCATTTGCCCCGTGCATCATTTAATACGTTTAATAGGCTTTGGAAAACTAATTACTAGCACCAGCAGGTTGAGCCAGTTTACTGTAAACTAGATGTGGTTGCCTGAGACTCTTAATCCAAGCTGTGATTATTATCTGCTGGAGAGTGAATACTTAGGAATATCTGCCAAAGGAATTTATCTCCAGATGAAGCACTTAACAGAGCAATTGAAACACCCAATCTGCCTTGGTGGAGGGGATTTGGAGTTGACTCCGCCAGTAGAGGGTCTTTGCCACCACAGAGATCTCACTGTACCTGCTGAAAGCATGAGAAACACCGGTGAAAGCTACCAGCCAGTGTGAACCCCCCCCCCCAACAAAAAACCCCACAGGGCATTCCTGGGTTGGAACTGTACTGGTTTATGTATGTACGGGAAGTAGCTGTTGCCATAGCTGAGAAATCTCATAGAAGAAGGATGCCCACTTTTGTTTACTTCAAGAGAAGAGGTGCAACCATGTAAGTTTAGGTTAGTATTCTCCCGTATGCTCACTGCTGCGCCATTTAAGGACCAATAGATTTACCTCTAATGGATTATGTCCTGTGCCATTATGCATTTGAGAGTATATCTGAATAAGCTGCTTTTGAAAGGAAGCACGCAAAGATGCTATATTTGGAGTAGTCCTCTCCAGTTTTTCTAAATGCACAAATGTTAACTGAGTAAACAAGAAGATAATGTGTTATTATTTCAGATGGACATAAGCTGACAGATAACATAGACACATCAGTGGACTTAGAGATGCACTTAATGGCTTGGGTAATACAATTACCCTAAAGAGAGCCCTAGGATGATGGGCATTAGGAATCTTGGAAAACCTGGTAATGCTTCCTGTATATTTGTCTAGGTGTCTCTTCCCTTCAGACCCACCCCCTTTTTAAAAATGATCGAGCGGTTGTATCTAAAAGCCCATCTTCTGTTTCAATATAAATAATATTTATAGATTAACTGGATTTTGTATGCTAAAAATGCAAACATTCTGGCTTCCTGGCTTAGTGGCAAGTCAGCGCTGTTTCCTTAAGAGCAGGTGCCTGTTCTAGCCCTATTGTTGCCAGCCAGGGTAGATAATAGTGAGGCAGATAGACCAATGGTCAGCTTCCCTTCTTAATTCTGAATGATTTTTTCTCTCCATTGTGGCCTTATATGAGATCATATAATTCTCTCTCTTCCGTAACTACTGACTTATTATTTATGGTACTGATATCTACCTTCCCTGTTATCTATTTCTAGTGCTTTGTGGGTTGCAAAACCTGACCCCTTTGTGGGTGGGTCTGGGCTCTCTTAATAAGTGTGCCTCTAATTAGTGACAATGGTGAAGTTCAAAATACAGTACAGCTTTGTCCAGCTAGTCATGTTCAGATGTATGTCAAAGCAAGTGTGTTTTACCCCCAAAGTTATTTTCCACCTGGAATCATGATTCTGCTTGCTAACATAGCAGCATACTTATAATGTTTCGTTCATTTTTTGGCCCAAACATATTTTGCTGTTGTTGTTTTTGCTGATTTGGATATGAAAGTATAAAGAACCTATGACCCTCCAGATGTTATCCCACTATCTCTGTCATGCTGTCCAGGCCTGATGTAAGTAGGAGCCCAATAGCCTCCCGAAGGTTGTAGGTTCCCCATTCCTGATGTAGCACTGTCCTCCTTTTCCCAATTTAGCTCAATGATAGAGCATCTGCCTTGTACGCAGAGGTTCCAGGCTTCACCCTTGGTGTCTGCAGGTAGGGCTGGGAAAAGCTCCTATCTGAATTCCTGGAGAACTGCTTCCAGTTAAAGTAGACAATACACAGTTAGATGGACCCAGTGGTCTATCTCTGTGTAAGTCAGTTTCCAATGTTCCTCCGTTCTGTTTACATACTTTCCTATGCTGAAATTGCCTGTAAAAGACATGAGTACAACAAACACATGTTGGTTGTATGGCATGAGCAGGATTTTTACATGAGAACAATTTAACAGAACCCCAACTGCAAAGCATTTGCCTGGCTCATTTAGTTAGTTAGAAACAAATTCACTTTTGTGAATACCATTTTATGTAACTTTCGTTGTGTGTAGCACAATGAACTTTCTGACCTGGCCAGATGTTTTCCAAATGTTCAGCCTCCCCAAACACAAAGCAGTGATTACCAAACCTTAAGCAGAGGTCATAGAGTCAGCCATGCAATGGGAGGTCACGTAGTCTAGCATGACTATTATTACACATTAAGTTCTTTTCTCAGTGTAGAAAAGTTCTTTTCTTTTTTCAGTGATCAGTTTAATAAAGGCTGTAGCTGCATAAAGCTGTGAATTAATTGCTTTAAAAAACATATTGTGAGGAGTTTAACAGAATCCATTGCTGCTTGCAGTTATGACAAGATAGCAGAAGAACAGTTGACAGAGGAAGAGGACATTACAGACGTGGAGGATGAAAATGCTGATGACGATGATGAAGATGGTGATGAAGCTGAAGAAGAGGCAGATGATCAGTTTCAGGAAGCCACCGAACGAACAACCAGTATCGCCACCACCACTACCACAACTACAGAGTCTGTAGAAGAGGTTGTTCGAGGTAAGCTGTTATTTATAGAGCATGAGGTCTAAGGAACTGATCTTCACAGTGTGCATATGCCCATTACTGCAAAAAATGTTCCAAACAGCAAAATATTCCAAGTTGCTATACCAATCATGCTTTTCCATTGTGATTTGCCAAATTTGTGTGCTACTCCCCGCCCCCTTTTGCTCCCCTCAGACTCCCAGTAACAACCTAAACCATGTTTTGATGATTGTCATCTCTGTGCACATGGATAAAAAGTGATTTAAAATAGATGTGAACTTTTAATTTAAAATAGTGTCAACCATGTGGTGAACAGTTTTAGTAAGGTATGAGTTGGGAAAGGATGCATGTCAAGAGGGGGTTTGCTTGCTGGGTCATCAGCTTATATTAAGAATGAAAAATGTTCTTGGGGGTAACAAAAATAGATTGGTGGTTTAATGACTCCCTCCCCCTTTCTTAAGCTATCATCATTTAGAAGCCAGAAGATGGTACAAATTTAGATTTACAGGATATAGTGAGAAACAAGTATAGGATACAAGAATGGCCGCGGTGTTTATTTTGTTAGCAGAATATGTATAGCACTTAATTGTAAAAAAAAAACAACTTTGGGGATTTATACTTCATAGGATGCTTAGAAAGTTGAAGAAGCATGGATATTTTCCAAAACTGAATAACGTATTCTGTGTTCTGGAGACTGAGTATTTATGAGAGAGGGATGAACACATATGTAGAAATGAGAGCTTTCAGTACTATTATTATTTTATTAGTCACATTTATCTCTTTCATTTCCTTCAAGTAGCTCAGGTGTGGGGACCCTCCCCATCCCATCCTGAAGATGTTGCTGAACTACAGCTTCCACCAACCCTTGTCTTTGGCCATGCTTGCTGAGACAGATGGGACTTGTGTTTTAGCAACATCTTCAGGGCGAAAGCACGCCAGAGAGAGCTCAAGGCAGCATACAGACTCCTCCCTTCCTTTCTTTTCCTTGTTGGCTTTAACCATGATTTCTCTTTGCACCTGTATCAATGGTAATCATGGTTTGTGCTACCTAAGAACTCAAGTGTTTTAGTTGCTTTTGAATATGTTTCCTATAGATGTTTTGCTATGTTGTGTATTATTACATTGTACTGCATTGTTATTAACTGCCTTGAGTACATAATTGGAGAAGAGCAGAGATACAAATTGGCATGACAAATAAATTACCAGGTTCCATGGTGTTGTCAAACAAGATTCAAGACTGAAGTTAGCATTGATGCAGGTGTGCTGATAAATCACAACTAGTGCTGAGAAAGGAACGAATCGATAGATCGATTCTGGGGAATGGAGGAAGACATTTCTGAATCTGGCCTATTCCCAGTCACTAAGCCCAAGGTTTTGAGCTTAGCAACATTACCTCTGCACTAGGCCAATTAAATAAAGCAGTAATGGGAAAGTAACTTACAACAAGTATGCTTTGAATAGAGGAGATCCTAATTGCATCTTAGTTGAAATGTGGAAAAACGATCAAATAAGTATTACTTATTCAGACCTCTTTTATTACTTCTATGTGTATTGAACCATCTGGTGGCTAGCAGAACATTCCATGGAACTCCTCATTTGCTTTGTTGGTGGATATATATTTTTATTCTACTTTTAAACTCCAAATGCAGCAAAAACTGTATTTGGCCAGTGATCAGGCTAAGGACCTGACATAAACAAAAATATACTGTATTTTTTGCACCATAACACTCACTTTTTTCCTCCTAGAAAGTAAGGGGAAATGTCTGTGCGTGTTATGGAGGGAATGCCTACGGGTGGCATGCCTACGGATTTTCCTCCTCTAAAAACTACGTGCATGTTATGGTCAGGTGCGTGTTATAGAGCGAAAAATACGGTATTCCATTATGACAGATGCAGATCTCCTGCAAAAGAACATTCAGAACCTTGGGGGTCAAAACAGAGAAAGTGCTTTCCCTCATTCCCATCAAAAAGTCGTTTTAGAGAGACCTCAGTGGAAAACACAGTTGTATGTGTCGCCCATACAGTTTCTCTTCCTTTGCTCAATCAATGAATCTGGGTCTGAGCTTGTCTTCCTCGACAGAGTGGAGAAGGTAGGCTGGATATTGAAGAAGGAGAGTGCTCACAGGCCTCTCTTTCTCCACATGGGAGCACCAAGAGAGGAGGGGAAACAAAAGTGTTGTTCAAATGGAGATCCCTCTGCATGCCATAACTGCTGCACTCACGCAGGGAAAGATTGTAGCCAGTATATTTTTCTTCACTGTAATTTCTCCTCATATTTAATAAGCAGGAGCCAAACCTCTTCTTGCTAGCATGGAACACACACAAAATGCTTCCATTTTCAGGAACATTGCAGTTTAAATCCTGCCTGGAGAATGACAGGTGGCAGCCTGTTATTTCTTGCCCGTCGGCAAACATATTATATGAAAGGTGTGTTCTTAACAGCTGTTCTACTTCAGTAAAGCAGGGATGGTGGTGGAGGAGGAGAGAATGGCTTCACGTAAGAATGTTTTCCTGGGAGACTAGTAGTACAACTCTTCATTTCTATAAGCACCGTCATGAGACAAGCGGATATCTGTTTTTAGAGGCTCTCAATAGCATCGGGGGGACTGAGTCTCTGCTGCTAATGCATTGGTTTTCTTTTAGGTTTGTACGTTTAGCTAGCATTCAGTCTGCACAGGTGCTATTGCTTGTGAGCTGCAGGTTGCTAATTTCTTTCCTATGGCAGATAACACAGTTGCCCACAGCCCTTGTCACTCCCTCAGAAGCCGTTTCAAGGACCTGAAAGTGACAAGGCAAGAAGACCTAGAGAAATGATAAGCAAGGAAGCAGAGTGGCATGCTGAGAAACAGTGTTCTCGCCACAGATCTAAGTCATATTGGCATGACATTTTCAGAGACGATCTCTTTTCCCCATGCGTTCACAGATAGGTTTGCAAGGAAGAAAAATGACAGGAAGTGTCCTCAGAAGATTAGACATTTTTTAATACTGAATGACCATCTTTCATACTGATTCTAGGGCTATTTAGTGTACTTTTGCCTACCTGTGTTCTGATCACACTTTAATCACCAGCCATTATAAAAGGTCTGCTGTGTGTCACAGCTGCTTTGCTAGATGTCATGTCACTTTGGTATTAGGAATATTGATGAGAGAAAAAAATGAATGCCATTTTATAAGGTCTGGCTGAAGCTGAGGAATGTGTCTTGGTGCAGCCATTTCCTGAGTTCTTTTGTTCTTTCGTGATAGTTGTTACTCAGATGCTTCCTTTCTCCATATATATATATATATATATATATATATATATATATATATGCAAATAGCTTTTTTAAGGTTAATTCTCACCTAAAGGGAGATACTGAAAGGAAGCTACAGGACATCCAGCCATCTTGTAAACACAACAGCCTGTAAGCAACCATTTTGCAGCTACGGGAGACTTCACAAAGGTCTGAGTCATGTATTTGTATTTCCTGGGCTACCATTGATTAATGCCACTAGTTCTATAGATCTGTCATTTTTGATTCACCTGTTGGTGCTTATATATGGTATTTTGATATTTGTGAATTATTCTTTATTCTCACTACTGTAAATAGAGTTCTATATACTCTCCTTTTTTTTACTATCATTCTTTTGTCCTTGTATGACTGTTGGGAACATTAGGAAATGGATATTGTCAGAGCAAATGGGATTGCTGTTAGCAGTTCTATACAGTTTGACTTGGAAGGTCATTTCTGTTGCTTGTTTTTATATACAGTGGTACCTCGGGTTAAGTAGTTGATTCGTTCCGGAGGTCCGTTCTTAACCTGAACCTGTTCTTAACCTGTAGCACCACTTTAGCTAATGGGAGCCTCCTGCTGCCGCTGCGCTGCCGGAGCACAATTTCTGTTCTTATCCTGAAGCAAATTCTTAACCCGAGGTACTATTTCTGGGAGTCTGTAACCTGAAGCGTATGTAACCTGAAGCGTATGTAACCCGAGGTACCACTGTAGTGCCATCAGTTTACAGGGCACTTTACAGAGTAGCAGCAACAATTGGTCCGTATCCCAAGTGGCTTACATAAAGACACTGGTATTTCCATCAAACTTGAGGGAGAGATTTCACTTACCATCTTAAAGTTTTACATGGGCAGAACTGGATCCATGTATTTTTTAAAAAAACAGGGTGTATACAATCCATTAACAAGAGAACAATTTATGAATGTAATGCTCCTGGTCATTAAATTATGTAAGTCTGCCGATTTAGGTAAAATAAAGAACCTTTGAAGTAGTGCTCTTTCCTTTGTGCAGTGCAGGCAGTACTCATTTTAGGCACATCCAGTTGACACATGGTTGTGGATGTGCGGGTCCTTTTGGACCCAGAAGAGGGCAGGATGCACACCAACAATGCTCGCAGGGGCTGGGAGCAGAACCCCCATGCAAAACATTTGCTGCCTGGAGCTATTTGATCCCTTGATTTGAAATGAATATTTCAGGAAAATAAAACAGGAGTTCTTAAAATATAATATGCTAACCAGAAGGCCATGGGTGATAGCCAAAGTGAGTCATACAAACAGATTGATTGAAAGTATGACTTAATTGGATGTTGCCCTATATATTCCAGGTGCACTATATTAACTGCTAAATTCATGTCCTAATTATTCTTTTTCGCTGAATTAAAAATAAACATTTGGAAGTGAAATTTAATTTTAATTTTTTGTGGATACAGATTACAGTTTTAAGGTATTTACCATCATAGAAATAATTGTTCTATTGGACTGGATTCAAAACAAATAATTTAATTTTCCTTCCTGTAACTGCCTGCTGGGAGAATATTGCCATGGTGTAGCTAATGCATAAGCTTTATTCTTAAAAATGCGTGCCAGCTTCACAGCTGTCTCCAGATAAATTCGAAAATGCCTCTTGTGTTATTAGCTTTTGTCTTTGGGTATTAAAATTAGTATTTGGCTTCTGATTCTAAGTGTATTTTTAGAAAAACTAATTTTCTTCTTGGTAAAATTACACTTGGAGTTCTGTTCAGGGAATATGTCTGAAATTCTATAGCCACTTACCTAGGGGAAACCCCATTGAGCTTAGGGAGGCTTAGTTCAGTGTAGACATGTATAGGATTGTGCTCTAAATTATACACAGTACAGTCTTGTGCATTTTTGCTTAAAGGTAACTCCTGCTGAGTTCAAACCAACTTACTCTCAGGTAACTGTCTGTACTATACACCACATAAAATTTCTGCACAGTCAGGTACTAGCTTTCCAACTTAAGAGATATTTTCAAAACTGTTGTGTGGTTCTGCTAAGACATCTACATTTTTTTGTCCTCTTGTGTTTTACATTTAGACATACGTAACACAAGGCCAATTGGATGTTCCAAATAAAGTACTCATAATATATCGATGCCAATTCATTTGCAAAACCCCTAAGCAGTTTACACATAACAAAAATGTAAAAGAAAAATATATAGATACAATTTTCTAACCAAAGAAACAAAGGAATTAAACAGAAATCTGTCAATAAAACATTTCAGTAAAATATCAGTAAATAAAACATCAGAGCAGTGTGATGGTTCTTATGACCAGATGTAGACACAGTTGCTCTACAAATTGCAGTCTATCATGTACAGTACCCGATATACCCTAAAGTGCCAAAGGTGCCACATACCATTTTAGGCTGAATATTCCAATATTAATTTTATTTCTTGACTGTGTCTTTTCCACCTTTCTTTCAAGGGAGTCCATGGCAGCAAACATCAAAAAAGTAAAAACACCACCACCAACCACACAATTAAAAACCAAAACGTCTAAAAATACTAAGAATGTCTAAAAACATGCAAGATACTCAGATACCCTCACAGCTAATAATCTCAGGGTTGTTAGGAACAGTCATAAAACCCTTGAGTGAACAGGATTTTTTAAAAATTCTTCCTGAAAGTTAATAATGAGGGAGACAGGTGCAGTTCACTAAGGAGGACCTTCTAGAAGTGTGAAATGGCCACAGAGAAGGCCCCATCATGGTCCTGTGCCAATTGGGCAACACCAGAAAAAGGTGGCATAACATTACTGCTTTTATATGAGATGCACACAAGTGTTCTGTGTTTTCCTAGTATTTGTAGCAGTGAGCCAAGAACCTTGACGTAATAAACCATCCATTAATAAACCAACCATTAGGAGGGGGGATAGATTAGTGTTGTGTCTGAACCTGGGATTGTGTTTATTCTGCCTTAACAAGCCAAGCTTTCTAAGCCAACAATAGATCATAGTTTAAGGTGAAACAAGCCACCCTCATGTTGGATGCAATTCTTAAGCTATCCCCTTTCTAAATTGTTTGCCAACTCAGCCGGGAAGCAGTAATTGGGTTTAACCTTAGGCCAAGGTTCTTTGCTTATTGTTACGTGTGAACCTGAACACACACAATCTTAGCAGACACAGGAGCCCTTCACCATTGGTCCCAGTTGATGTGAGCAGACTTGCCAAGATAATCTTCAGCGTACTGGAGGAATGTGGAAGGACTTGGCTTATAGTGTAAAGATGTTTGTAATTTTGCAAAAATGTAAGATCAAATGCATTTTGTATGGGGTAAGATAAATATCCTAGGTGAAAAGTGCGTTGAAAGTCTCAGCAACCATTTGTAAGTGGCTAGCAGGTTGATTATGACGTAGAAACATGCAGTGATAGGATGGAATAATAACAAAATTATGCTCCTAAAAATGTTCTGGATAAATATCATGGCAAACTCTGCTTCCATGAGGAAAGGGGAAAGGAATGACAACCGAAGAACTGCCATTTTATGTCCAGCCATTTAATGTTCTGCAGGTTTACAAAGGAGTATGTGTATCTGTATGTATATATATATATATGTATATATATATTTCCTGTTTGGAACATTATTGGTAAAGGGCTACAGATATGTACACTGATGCATAATGGGATTCTAAGATGAGCATATAGATTTTTATTTTTATTTTTTACATTTTTATTTCAGAGGCAGATATAGTAGCTAACCTAAATAACAAAATCTATTTAAGCTTGTAGATTTGTGATGTGTTCCATTAGGACATGGCTCCCTGTCATACAAAGAAGCATACAAAATTGGATGCCTCTTGTTTTAAGGGTTGTTATTGAGAATGGGACTATATTGGGAGTAACTTCAGCTGTCCTGCCTTCATCGGTGTATCAGTCCTTTCGGCATAGGGAGAAATAGCTTTCACTGTACTTCAATTTTGTCTTCTGAGGGGTGATTTTATAATGTGGCAATGCATGAGCATTTCCAAAGTAAATAGTGTACTGTTCAGGTCCTCCCTGATGGGCTTTCAGCTCTCCACTGAGACAAGAACCAATAGCTTGAATGGTTTGAATCCGATTTGAATTGCGGGACTAAAAGCAGTTGTTTTTTGAATGATGTAACAAACATGTAGAGAGACACCTAGTAGATTAACCTCTTCCTAGGGTAATTCCTGGTTTCCTAGGGCTATGTATATAACTACAAATAAAGGTATGTAGAAGAGCATTGACAATTCCACTTTCACGCTAAATATAGTTCCTCCACATCTCCTATAATTAGAGGTGTGCTCTGAACAAGCTGAGACTGGTCCTTGCCGCTCAATGATCTCCCGCTGGTACTTTGATGTGACTGAAGGAAAATGTGCACCATTCTTTTACGGCGGATGCGGTGGAAACCGAAACAACTTTGACACTGAGGAATACTGCATGGCAGTCTGTGGCAGCGTCAGTAAGTGGACCTCTCCAGCCTGTGGCAGTCTCTCTCTCTCTTTTCTCTCTTGTGCCACTTTGGCTCTGCTGCTTAATTCCCCTGGGAGTTGGCCTTTACCACCACTAACCGTACATCCCTCTGTCAGCTTCTCTTAATTGCTCACATCTTGTAGAGTGTGTTTGACCATTAGTACGTGTGTCTCTCTCTTTCTATTCAAGCTTGACAATTGGCGACTTTTGTTTTCCCATCTGTGGTAATGGAAGCAGGGAGATGAGGCACTTGGAATGAGAGTCTCTGTTGTAGGACTTGCTTTAGAAGTGCATTTGCTCGTGTGTGTCTGTGCCTTTGTTCTCATGCATGTACAATGCATGATTAAAACAGAAACAGCCCACAAGCCTGTAAAGCTGCCTTTGGTTGTTTTATAATTGTTTGCTGTCCTCTTTTAGGAAAACACTAGACATGCATCAAAATGCCAAGATGCATATATTCACATTATAAAGAACAACAACAAATTGGTTCCAGTGGAAAAAGTTACTCAGTTTACTTATATCTTTCCTTTTCCTTTTATAAAACAGATCTCTCTCTTACCCCCCCCCCCCACCGGTGGTGATAAGGAAAGAGTCTATTTCACACATGTGTGCACATTGTTTTTGTTATTTTGTACATTGGGTAGCTAGCAAACAATTGAACGTTTGTGTTTGGACGTCGCAGTAAACACTGGGAACAGGCCTCTGGTTCATGGAATTCTCCCTCGCCTCTCTTTCAATACAGTCACAAGGAAGAGATTGGAAACTTCCACTGCTTCTTTTGATTACCCATAGTTTAGTATGTTGCCCAGACCCTAAACTGTGGTAAGTCTTTGGTTTGCAGAAACATCAAGGATTCATTAGCTAAAGTGCTTTGTTGGACTATTTGTGCTAACTTTTCAGATCACCTGGACTGCTTTATTCTTTGGAAAGTTGTATGTCCCATTTTTCAATACAGTCGTCTATTGACACCATCCTTCCCCCACCCCAGTTTCTAGCAGAGGTCTCAAATTGTTCAAATATTGACCATTAGGGTGGCCCTGGAAAATATCTGTCCAAAGATGTACACCAAAGGTCCTAGGATATATTTTTAAAAATATTTGTATGAGACAAAGGCAAAAAACCCAACAGGAAATTTGTACAAGATTAAAACAAACAAAAACGTACATTTGAGAAATATATTTAACATAGCTACACAGCAGACGTCATATAGTATTGTGGGGAGATTGATTAAAAATTGATAGTTTTTATAGTTTGAAAAACTGAGCTGTGGTCTGAACCAAATAAGGTATATACAGTGGTGCCTCGCAAGACGAAATTAATCCGTTCCGCGAGTATCTTCGTCTAGCGGTTTTTTCGTCTTGCGAAGCAACCCTATTAGTGGATTAGCGCTATTAGCGGTTTAGCGGCTATTAAAGGCTTAGCGGCTTAGCTGCTAAAAGGCTATTAAAGGCTTAGCGGCTTAGAAAAGGGGGGGGAGCGAAAAAAAATCTCAAGACTCGCAAGACATTTTCGTCTTGCGAAGCAAGCCCATAGGGAAATTCGTCCTGCGAAGCGCATTGAAAAACGGAAAACCCTTTCGTCTAGCGGGTTTTCCGTCTTGCGAGGCATTCGTCTTGCGGGGCACCACTGTAATAGCTTTGATGTAACTGTCCTGTTGTCTCAGCTCTGCCTCATAGAATTCCCATGGGCGGGGGGACCTGAAGAGAGAGAGCAAATCAAATTTCATAAACATATGATATAATTCTAGCCTTTTGTTCTCAACATGAAATATAGGCTGCTTCTCTTTCTCTCTTGTCTTCTATCTAGCAAGGGATATTTCACCTCATTTTCATCTGAGATAACTTTAAAGGTTAAGGCTTCTCACATGTCACACTACTTCATGCCTTCTGTGACAAAGGAAAGCCTGATAAGTTGCCCCCTCAGGTGGACTCTCTGAAGAGACTCCAAATCTTGAAGCACATCAAATTAAATTCAACCAAACCAGTTTTCATTAAGAAAATGAGTTATAGTTGTACTATTGGGTCAAATCTGAGCAGAAACTAGAAAGATAATTCAAACATGCATCAGTCATCCAATCTGTAGTATGAACTGGTAACATTCAAGACCGGCTGCACCAATTAATGTTTTTTTCAAATGTGAATTTGCCCTGAATCTCAAAGGTCCATTTACTGGAGCTGATGTATGACAGACTGAGTTCTTGGTTTCCAAGACACTGGATTAACAAAAGAACCCTCAGTTGCTTCCTTGTCAGCTCAATGTACTTCCTTCTCCCTTGGGAAGAAGAAGGCCTAGAAACCAACACACTTTCAGACAGTTTCTCACCTCAGATGCTTATTCAGCAAAGTTTTCCTGAGTGAGATGGTAACCATTTAATCAAGAACACACCATCATACATAATAAACTTTATATCAGAGTAAAATGCTGTTTGAAGGAAAACCACCCCTCATGCAATCTTGAATTAAAAACTGAATTAAAAGCTTTTGAAGGAGGGGGAGAGAAGCCTGGAACTGCAGCTTATTCCCTTCAGTCTAACAATGTCCCAAATGCATCTGCTGTCTGTAAGACCTGGCAAGCAACATAAGAGCATTGAACACATCACCTCTTGTGTACTGATGGAGTGAGGAACTGGCACTGCTTCTTGGCCAAATCAAGGTGTATCCTGTCTAGTGATTTCACAGACAACTCCCTGATTCTCTCTTTGCAGTTAATTTTCAGAAAAACCAGGTTTGCATTCTGCTTAAGTTTTGTTCCTCCGAGAATCCAGCCAAGCCAGTTTTTGTTTCTTTATTGGCACCATCCAGTTCCAGAAAAATCAAGAAACTATTTAAAAGAAAATGTTCCTTATCTCTAGTGCTCGGATGTTTTCCTCAAGCTGCCAGAAAATGAAACACAATTTTTTGGGGATTTTCCCAGTCTCGTTAGTGAGTTGAGTGGTTTAGCAATATCTTAAAATTTGTTGGCATTAACCATTTTATAGCTGATAGTGGAATAGTCTAGACAGTATTCTTGCTTGGAAATATTAGGTCTGTATAACAGGTTTTTTTTTTTAATTGCAGGTGCATTGTTTTAAAGAGTAATTACCCTCTCTAACAGTGTTCTTATGAGTGTGTTCTCCTTACCCAGAAGTGCTACAGAGGCTAAAAGCTTTAAACATTTTATTTTATGAAGTTTCAGCAGTAATAATAATAATAACTGTTTTGGTTCATACACATAGTTTTAAGAGAACAGGGAAGAAAAGAATAAGAGACTTGAATTTTGAAAACCTAGGTTCAGAGTTCAAGATCACAGGATTGTCTTTGAAATATATCGTCCCTACTTTTGTTTCCCAGGAAAAGATTGTAACAAGCAAACAGTAATGATTATATAGCAGTGTCATTTTGACAAATACGATCATAAAGAACTTTGAGTATTGTTTATCTGTTGAAAATGGACTCTTCAACTGTAGTAGTTAAACTAGCATTTAGTTGGGCTAAAATATCTTTCATTGAGAGGCTTGAAGGTTAAGCCTCATACTACAGCATTTAATTCGAGTCTGCACATTTCTGCAATGGACTAGTGCCATGGCAGTGGCAGAACGAGGAGCTGTAATTAATCCACACAGTAGTAAATCCTTTTGCTGCAATGATTCAAGTGCATGTCAGTTTGAAATTGCCCCGTGGTGTGTGAGTTGATATTGATCCCTGGATGCAGGTGACAAAAAGTACTCAGTCAAGCCAATTTACAACTAGCTAGGTGCCGTTGAGCGGCTGAGAATAAAAATCACGCTGGACTTATCTGCATTAAAATCCTGTTCCATCACCCTTAAAATGGAAAGCGTGGTAAAGTCAGAAAGCGAGACAGACATATGAGCTAGTCTGAGGTTAAACTAGCAATTTAACCCAGTTTTTAAAAAGGAGGTGGGCAGAAGTAACATACATTTGTCTGTTTGGCTTCTTTTGGGTTTTACATAGGGCATAAACATGCTCATTTTTACAGCAAGAATGTATTGTGTTGTGTTTGGAATGTATTCACAGAATTGATGTTGAAGCAACCTCTTAAGATTTACATAACATAGCTTCCCCCCCCCCCCCAACTACAATCAATGTCATGCAATAAGAAGACATTATGTATTTAATGTGCTCTATCTGTATTAAAGGGACGCGGGTGGCGCTGTGGGTAAAACCTCAGCGCCTAGGACTTGCCGATCACATGGTCGGCGGTTCGAATCCCCGCGGTGGGGTGCGCTCCTGTTTCTCGGTCCCAGCGCCTGCCAACCTAGCAGTTCAAAAGCACCCCCAGGTGCAAGTAGATAAATAGGGACTGCTTACTAGCGGGAAGGTAAACGGCGTTTCCGTATGCTGCTCTGGCTCACCAGAGCAGCTTCGTCACGCTGGCCACGTGACCCAGAAGTGTCTGCGGACAGCGCTGGCTCCCGGCCTATAGAGTGAGATGAGCGCACAACCCTAGAGTCTGTCAAGACTGGCCCGTACGGGCAGGGGTACCTTTACCTTTTATCTGTATTAAAAACCCAGCACATGTCCCAAATTAGAGCTTCCTTAGCATCTTGGTGCTAAGAAGGATGCAGAATTAATGCTAGCATGTAAGATAAGAAAACAGACAGTGAAAGAAAGCTTTGAAAGAAATGCTATTGTGTGAGGCTGCTGAATTTCAGGGCTTCCCTGTTCTTGCAGTTCAACTGCTCTGTTGGTTTGACTCCAGGTGAGCTTGTTCATCTAGCCCTACTTCTGAAGGGCATAATGCAGATGTGCACATCCTGTGCTCTGTGAATAGTTGGGGGTGTGGGGTGTGCATGCCTCAGGACACACATTGTCCAATCCAATTTTCAGTTTGCTTTTAGCTGATATTTTTAGGGACGCTAAATTGGGAGTGGAGAACCCATGAACTTCCATGTGCTTTGGACTCCCATCAACCTCAGTCAGCAGTCAGGGGAGATGAAAGCTGTAATCCTTCGACATCTAGAGGGCCACAGGTTCCTAATCCCTAATCTGAAGGACAGAATAAATTTGTTGGGTATCAAACTAGATTCACCTTGTAAAGGACAAGTATGTGAACCAGTTCTTGGTGATGTGAAAGATATGTTTATTCTGAGACAGTAGTGTAGGGTGATGTTGGTGCTCCAACTGGTATTAGCCCCACCTGTCAGTCAGGGATGATGGGAGTTGTAGTCAAATAACATATGGAGGGTCACCTGCTTCCCATCCCTGTGCTAAACTATCTTCCATCCAACCCACCCTCCAGGCCCACATCCCACACATAGTCTTTGGTGCTGGAAGCGAGCTCATACGGAAGAAAGACATTTGTGGGAGTAGGAGAGCAGGCCACTTGGAAGCAAGCCTGTCGTCGTCTTCTTCTTCTTCTTCTTCTTCTTCTTCTTCTTCTTCTTCTTCTTCTATGGCCCTGTATTCTCCTCCTTAAATGTGAATGGGGAAGCAAAAAAGTTAAGCAATCTGATCTGCTGCTGACACATCTCGTTTGCCTCTTATTCTTTCCTTGTCAGGACTACGTTGCTCTCTGGCACAGCTATGCAATATGTTGCCTAAAGTGAACAGCAGTTGCCCCAGGCAGCAGTCAAGTATTGAACTGCACCAGTCCTTCCATCTTGCTACCATACAGTAGTGTCCTGGGGTCAACTGCCTCTACCTCCCCACACCACCCCCGGTGCAGCTGTACTTGCAGTGTGCTCTATTTTCAGGGATGATAATGGAGCAGCCAGCTTCTATTAAAAAAAGTTTGAAATTTAAAAGTCAGAAAATGACATGACCGCCAAATGGAAAGCATTGCATCACGAGTTTCGCAAGCACTAACCACTGAGTGCCTAAGATTGCTGTGCAAACACTTCTCATTGCAACTTCTTTTTTTCCTTCTTCCTTTTTTTTTTGTCAAGGGGACTTAATATTTTTCCGGGTGCAAAGTACTGTAGTCTGGATGTCAGCAAAATGTGATAGCTTTGCCTCAGATGTGCTTTCTTTTGAAGAAGCCATCTGCATTCCCCAGTGGGGTGAGCCGGGGCTGTGCATTTATCTCTCAGAAATCAGTTTGGAAACAGGTTCTTTTGCCTTGTGGGAAAATATTAGCAGTACAAATTGGACATGCCTCAAATTGATGTGGTTTGCTTTGTGCAACATACAGAAATTTGCCGTCGCTAGACACGGCTACAGCTTGTGCAGTCCCACTTGTTCAATTAGTATTGGTACCATTCCTAACATAGACTCTATGCTGAAACTAGCTGTTTGTCTAACAGGGAACTCATAACCTTTCTGTCAACAGTTGCAGGATACAACACCTGCGTCGTCATCCTACCTATAATAGTGACAGTAGAGAGATGTTTCTGTGAACTTTTCTATTGTTGATAGGTAATTTGGGTGGCACTTTCTGCAGATAATTTTGAGTCTTTCTAAAGAAATAGCCACCACACAAGTAGTTGTACCTTAAGTCTTTGGTACTGATTGTCTTCGAAACTAAAACTGTGAAGTTGTACTCAAATATGCATGCTCACAAGAATGTACACTTTTCTAATTTGTGTATGTCCTATGCCTTCAGAGGTTCTCTAAAATGGTCATATATGGGTTGTGCCACATACAACTATCTAACAGCTTCTGCAGAAACACTGAAATGTGAAATATTTAGCATCTTTCAGTTTGGAAATGCATTTTTTAAATTGATTGTCAAATGCATTTCATGTTCATTTCTTATATTTGGAAAATTTACTCCTCCATCAGTTCTTGAAAATTCAGAAAGCTGCAAAAGGGCTTAAAATACACTTTGAGTTTTGGAAAAACAATAATATAGGGAAATAAAATTCCAGGGAAGACACTTTGAGTGCTTATCTGCATGTGTACACATTACAATTTCATGTTTAAATAAGCTTTTGATTTTTTTATCTGTATTTTGGGAAATTATTGTAGTGTAGTGGTAGTCAGGAACATATTTTTCCCTGCAGAAACTCTCAGGTTTAGTACTCCAGTTGAAAGGGTTAAGTAGCAGGGGAATTTAAAGACCTTTCCTGGGAACATAGGTAGCCTATAAGGCAGCTTTGGCTGTTCCTAATTCCACTTAAATCTAAAAGAAAGTTTGGTCAAACCCCAAATTATTAGCAGTGAAGTTTGGCATTTGACCATTAGGAATTGTTAATGTCAGTCATATAATGAGAAACAGAAGTGTGTGGCCTTTTTCTGGAAGTTAGAAATTTGTGGAGCTGCGTACAGTTTATCAAATCTTTGTTAGTACACTATTTCCGTCTCCCAGTAAAATAGAAAACATAGAACCAAAGTATATGTCAGCAATTCTAACATGATGATAAAAATGGTTAGGTGTATAGAACAGTCAGAAAATGCAAATGTGTTGTTGGAAGTTATGTGTAAGAAAAGGGTTTTGTAGAACAGAGTTGTAATATGCTCCCTCTGGACTGGCAGTATGGCTCGGGAGTTAAATTGCCTCTGGAGATGTTTTTGAAATATGTGCATGTGTGTTGGGGCACATGTTTGTTTTCAGAACACAGTACTGTACTTAGTTTTAAAATCCTTGCCTCTTCTGATTGTTTATATATTTTACGTCAACTGGAATAACTTGAATTTTTGCATGCTTTCTTAATTCCTAATGTGGGCAAAATCTTTTATCTGTGTGGGGTTTTCCCCCCCGCTATGAAGCAAAATCTTCTCTTTATGAACCATCCTCTTTTTATATTCCTCTAGTAGCTAGTTGCTTTAAATAGTTGTCGTATACTGGAAGTGTACAGATGCTTCTATATTTCACTTTTAAAGTGAACCTTTTGCCTCTCTATTCCTTTTGTAAATCCCCATCCATAGTTCCCACCACAGCTGCCAGCACTCCTGATGCTGTTGACAAGTACTTGGAGACACCTGGTGATGAGAATGAGCATTCCCATTTCCAAAAAGCAAAAGAGAGGCTTGAAGCCAAGCACCGTGAAAGAATGTCTCAGGTGAGCAGCAAGTTGGTGTTATAAACTGATCTTCCTATTGGAGCTTGATATCCTTTCTCCTCCCTAAAATGGGTCAGAAGACCTCTCTTTGCATAATTTACTACACAAGTTTTTGTTGTTGTTGACAGTCAGTCTACTGACATGCAGTGAAAGAAAAGTGGTACATATTAGACTTGCATTTTTCATAGAACCAGTTTAGGAATTCTATTATGGTTCTGTGCAAAGTGCAGTGAGACATTTGGAGCTGAAAGGATGTTTGGGTGGGTGGGAAACATGCAACAATGCCCTCTAATGTTTGTGCGACTGTATTTCATTGCCTGTGCACTTTCTCCACACATTGCATAATTTTACTCACCTGTTTCCACTCACCTTTTCTCTCAACTGAAAAGCCCCATTTTAGCCTTTCCTCAAAGGGGAATTGGTTTGTCCCATTGACCATCTTGGTTGTCCTCTTCTGAAACATTTACAGCTCTAATGTTATGTGTGCACTGCTGTTCTAGGAAAGGGGTAAGGAGATCCTGATTGTTACGGGTTTGTGGTGGTGGGTTTTCAAATCTTTGTATAGACTTTTGTTGTTGTTTTTAATCCTCATTGAAAGCATCAGTAAAACCCTATCATGCACACTGATTTCACCTTATCAGTTTTTTATTCCTAGGACATACAAGCTTGCCTGCTTTGTAGCTTCTTTTAACATGTCCTCATACAAATTCATTCCGGACAGCTGTCTCTGTGGTCTGAAGCAAATAGCTCTCTTCTTCTCAGGACTGGCCATGTAGCAACTGCGCAGGCAGAATACCCAATCTCTTGGCAGTCATGCCATAACACTTGCTTAGGTTTTACAGTGTTCTTCATATAACTAGTAGAGACATTCGGGGTTTTTGTTTTGCTTTTTTGAGAATTACCTCATGGTTGGCAGGTGTTTTCCATATGCCCTTTCCCTCAGACATATCAGAACTGCTGATAATCGTAAAACTCGCTGTGTAGAACACCTACTCAGGATAAAATCTAAAATCTCCTTTTTGAAGTACAATGGGGTTGGTGTGGTTAGAATATGCCTTGATAATAATGGATGGCATATGTTAACTCTTCTCCCCATCCATTTCCCTGCATTATATCATGCTGTGTGTCCTGAATTCTGAGAACAGTTTGACTTTGAAATGGCTGCCTTCTTTAAATCTCAGCCCAGAAGTTGTCATTTTCTCGGCATGAAACAGCCAAGTCTTTGAAGTATCATAAATCTGTATGGCTGTGATAGCTTTGTATTTTCAATGAAGGAGAATAGCTTTATAAGCACTTATAGGACAACTTCATGGTTCTTGGGGAGCCCTTCTTCAATGAATGCATGTTAATCTAGTGATTTTTATTCTTGTTTCTATCACTTGGGTCTGTCCATCCCCCACAGATGATTTTTTGAAAAAATAGATTATTTCTAAATCCGTGACCTTCAAAAAACGAAAACCCAAAATGTATTTATTTTTCCTTTTCTTGTGACACTTATGTATGTGGATGGTGTCTGGCAGAAGCTGATGAATTTTTCTGACCAGCTAGAGTAAATAGACCATTCAGATTTAACTGATGACAAAAACATAGCCTGCTAAAATAACAGCTTGGGCCAGTGTCTTATTTTTTTAAAGATAACCATGCTCTTCAAGTTCTGCAGGGTATTTATCATCCCTGCACCAGAGTGAACTCTGGGCCTCCCAATTTGCATCTCTTCAGACCAGCCTCATGACCTGCCATTTTATAATCTCACCTTCCTCATAGTTAAAATGTTTGAGGAGCGGATGAGAGATGTTGAAAACTTGCTCAAGCCGAATACTGTCTTATCACATTGGCAATACAGTGGTATTTAATTCGTTCCGGAGGTCCGTTCTTAAGCTGAAACTGTTCTTAACCTGAAGCACCACTTTAGCTAATGGGGCCTCCTGCTGCTGCCACGCCGCCACCACCACACAATTTCTGTTCTCATCCTGAAGCAAAGTTCTTAACTCGAGCTACTATTTCTGGGTTAACGGAGTCTGTAACCTGAAGCGTATGTAACCCGAGGTACCACTGTAATGCTAATTTCCACAGAATGTGTTAGCCATGTGCACTTTAGATTTGAAGGTTGGTTAAAAAGACAAAAGGAAAAACCTATTGTGTGAAGAATTGTACTTAAAGCAACAGTACATAAAGCATTTGCAAGCAAAACTGGTGGGTGTGAATGCAAATATCATAATTCATGGTAAAGGAAAAAATTAAGGTTGAACTATATGTTAAGCTTAATTTCATAGCATTCAGCTCATCTTTTGTTTAGTTTTAAAAAAATTATAGCCACAAGGGAATGATTCTTATTAGATTCACAGCAAGGAAGGGAAGGGAGATTTGTCTCTTCCTTGCCCAGACACACACACCACAAAAATTGGGGGTGCACAGCAATGAGGCTTAGTTTAAAAAGTACCCATTGGCACCAGTGACATTTAGCTGTGTGTGTTGTGCCTGGGGTGGTTGTGGCAAACACCACACACTGCGAGCCCAGTTATCCACCCCCACCCGCAGTGTCTGTAATTAGTGTAACAAAAACAAAAGATGTATCTGCATGGATTCTTAGTTCAGGACTCCCCCATTTTGGAGGCACAGCTAATAAACTAACAAAGCTACCACAAAATAGCAGGTTCACTGAAGAAAAAAATTCCAGCGCTTACAGCCTCCATTCCAGAACAACAGGCAAAATATTGTACCCCCTTTAAAAAAAAACAAAAAACAGGCAACCTCCCCATTCCCCTCCAAAACTACACACACACACTATCATCTATCTATATCTATCTATCTATCTATCTATCTATCTATCTATCTATCTATCTATCATCTATCTATCTATCTATCTATCTATCTATCTATCTATCATCTATCTCTATCATCTATATACAGATAGGTAGCTGTGTTGGTCTGCCATAGTCAAAATAAAAAAATTCCTTCCTATAGCACCTTAAAGACCAACTAAGTTCTTGGTATAAGCTTTCGTGTGCATGCACACTTCTTCAGATACACTGGATGGACTTCCATTTCATGCGGCTCAATGTGGTGCCTTCCATGGTTCCAGTTACAGATAGGTAGCCGTGTTGGTCTGCCATAGTCAAAATAAAAAAATTCCTTCCTGTAGCACCTTAAAGACCAACTAAGTTAGTTCTTGGTATAAGCTTTCATGTGCATGCACACTTCTTCAGATATATCATCTATATACTTATCTACACACACACACACACACACACACATACATACACAAAAAATAAAGCTACAGCAGACCCACAGTCTCAGTCTTCTTTCCCCTATGCCTTGGCTGCTTTTAAGCTTTCTTTTTTATATTTAAAAAGTATGTTAGATGAAATCACAGATCACACATATATTTAAATTAATGCTATAGATTCACTAATGTTCAAGGTACTTTGGTCTTTAAGCGGGGGGGGGGGGAGAGGATTTTTAGGGAATGAAGAACCTGATCTCTTAATATATGGTTTCACAAATCATCTGCCTTCTGTGTTTCATAATCCCTGAGCATAATATGTAATAGAATCTGCTCACTAATTCATATAACTGTTCAGTTTCTGCCCCCTCAAAAAAGAAAAGGCCTGTTGTGAAGGACCTTAAAATTCAGAGCGCTAATTGTGGGAAAGAGTTTCAGAAGTGTGTTATTTTGCTTGTCAGTTTGATCTTAGCCGTATGCCATTGCTGCAGAAAAACTAAAACACTTCACAGCAAGTGGTATATTGAAGGGAAACTCATTTTTTGCCCATTTGTTTTCCAGCTTTCCATTTAAAACCTGACTTATTTTCATATTGGTCATAGTTAGCTTGGTGGGGTGGACAGAGTAGCAGGGTTGAAACCTGTCCTTGAGAGGCAGTGTATACATTACATTTAGTTTTATTGCTCTGTGCTCATTATTGGGAGGATACATGAGCTAATAATTAAAAATTTACACCCTAAAACAATGCTGCTTTTTTTGTAAAAATAAAAATCGGGTGCCTGTAATCATAAATTGATAAAAGTGTTGTGGGTGCCAGCACAAAATAGCTTTGTTGGATTAATTTTATTTTTCCAACCACCAGAAAATCTCAAATCACCTTCTGAGTATGAACCTAATACAATTTGCTCGTATTGTGTTTTATGTCTGGGCAGGTCATGAGGGAATGGGAGGAGGCAGAACACCAAGCAAAGAATTTGCCAAAGGCTGATAAAAAGGCAGTCATCCAGGTAAGGAGAAAAAGGAAAGTTCCATACCAATTAGGATTGCAAAATAAAAATAAATGTGTAGCCAAACTGAGTTCCAGCGTTTACCTTGAGGTTTGAAAATGTAGGGTTACTTGTTCTGTCCTGTGAATTTGGAGATCACTCCCTCAACACAATGTGGAATCTGCCTTCACAAGTCTAGGTGGCTTAAATCCTGGTCATACGATACCAATACAGCTGATCGTCCTTTTGAGAAAAGGAGATGGATACTGCTACACCTTCTCCATGTAATTTGAAAAATGTGTGAGTCAGGACTTCCATGTTCAGTCATGCTGCAGCCCTGTCAGTGCAATTTGCCACATCTTTATAGTTTGAAGGAAGCATGGGTGGAGGCTCCTTGTGATCTTAACATGGATGCTTTACATATTCTTTGAATTCTGTGATGAAGATGATATGGTACCCATCACCTGTGAGGTGTAGCTGTGAAGAAGTCTGAGCTTAACCACTGTGCATACAAAACTCTGTGTGCCTGTTGGGTATTTGGGTTCCAAACTTAAGATCAGGGCGAGCATCTGTACAGTGACACCGATGGGGCCTTAACACTGAACACACACTCTCTCTCTCTCTCTCTCTCTCTCTCTCTCTCTCACACACACACACACACACACACACAGCTGCATGGTTTTATTTTTATATATTGCTGCCACAACACAGCAACACGCCTCAGTTCCCATCCAGAAGGAGTACCATCACTCATCCACTGCTAAAACAGCTGCCCAATGGGGTGGCAGTGAGTGGCAACATAGGCAAGTCAGGCCTGTGAGGGGTTGAGCTGAACCTCTGGGGCCCTTGTCAGTGCCTGACATGTCCAGCTACTAGTGCCCAGCAGGCTTAACATGTAGCTGAGTGTTCATTGGGACCTCTTCAGTTTTTTTGCTTCCTTCCTTGCTTGTTTGTTTTAAAAACCCTTCAGTTTAGAATTACCTGCTTTTTTTGAAAGGAAACGAAAAAGATATCTGTGCTTTTTGATCATTAGCTTGGTGAAGAATGGGTTCTCTTTCCTTGATTATGCACACTCAAGCAATTTTTATGTTGTTGGCTGTCCAAGTGGAAACGAAGCCACATCACTGGATCATGCGGAAATGTCATTTCCATGATTTTTAGAGAGTGGGAAAGATTGGCAGCACCCGATAATAAGAAATGCAGGAAACGCTAAATGCCAGAAGCTCCCAGTTTATTCAGTGCAATTCCAAGTCAGTTTAAAAATGGGATATTTTAGAATCAGTTGGGTGGCATCTGCTGGTTTCAAGTTTCCTGTTGCTGTCTTGTGACAACTTGTGTTTCTTCTACAACAGCACTTCCAAGAGAAGGTGGAATCGTTGGAACAAGAAGCTGCAAATGAGAGACAGCAGCTAGTGGAGACTCACATGGCACGAGTTGAAGCCATGCTCAATGACCGTCGCCGTGTTGCTCTGGAGAACTACATCACTGCTCTGCAGGCTGTCCCTCCCAAAGTAAGCAAAATAAGGATTGGCATAAGCATAGGTCAGCAGCCCAGTCCTATGCATGTTTGTTTGTTTGGAAGTAAGTTCCACTGTCCAAGTGGGGCTTAGTCTCCACCTAAGCGAATCCAAGCACACTTGTGTGAGAAAAGCCCCATTGAACCCACTGAGACTTACGTTTGAGTAAACATGCTTGGGATTATAAGTACACCTGGTACTTCTGTATGGAGTTGAGAGCCTTCTCTTAAGTTCTCTTAAAGATCTCTTAAAAGTCACCAGAGATCACATAATGATACCATTCCTTTAAACATACGGCATGGATTTAAAAGTTCAGTGCTATTGCTGTTGGGAAATCACTAGAATATATTGTCCAAAATACAGTATGTGCTACAAATCAACCTTGTTTTCTTTTCCCTCATATGACATGGTATGAATGTGACTGCAATCATTTCCTGTGCCAATTCACTACTTGTTTCACACAGTTTTGTAAAAGTGCTACGGGGGTTGAACCTGAGGGTTAAATCAATCTTAACCAGTGTTTGTGACAAGTGGCACAACTTTTGAAAATTCTGCCAGTGTGTGCTCTAGTCATACCTGTGAGGACAATCCTGATAGCAACTGAGGTTTCTTATTTGGTTTGAAAGTTTTGTTAATAGTCCACTGAGACTCCCAGGAATTTTCAAGTGGTTTGCAAATGAAAAATTCTGAGAAAAGCTGATCTTACCCAGCGACTTGATGAACCAGTATAGAACTGTTTTAGGATGGAGCATACCAACTGCTGTACCCAAACTACATGTGACTTGATGTTGCATTCTTATGCTCCATTCCTCCCGTCCGTAGTGCTGATGGAATCACCTTCCAAAGATACTGTTACACCTGGAAATTTGCACCCTTTGGTGTTAATTGGGAGGGCTGCCCTCAGGACCATGGTGAGATAAGGAAAGGGTCATGACTGGACACCACCACCCCCAAGTTGCTTTTTCCAGATTAAAATAATAATGCAACAACCTGGCATTGTACATTTAGCACCCATGGTGTTACAAAGCCTGTCATGCTAGTTTTGTGGGTACATAGCACAAGCACAGATATTTAGGATAGAAATAGAAGAGTTGCAGAGTGGAATACTTGTGCACTGTCAGAACCAAACAGTTTAATGTAGAGAGGCAAGAACTTAAATATATTTTCAAAATTATTCTGCATTTTCTGAAGATACATTAGGCTATAGAAGGAGAGGAAGAAATATGTAGGTAGAAGTTGTAGGCCCACAAAGATGTGGGTTTGGGGGGGTGTTACTACTATTTATAGTGTATTTAGTTGAGAATTACGATTCTGTCTGATGTGAGACTAGCAAGAAATTTGTCAGTCTCGGTAATCAATAATTTAGGATACCTATCACAATTGATGAGCATACTGTATAATGTGTGTAAACAAGGAAAGTCAGAATTGTAAAAACGAATATGTCTTCTGACAAAGATTAATAAGATGAGTGAAAATAATTTCTGTATATGTGGGAAGTTATTTTATAGAGCTCAGACAGCCCCTGCTGGTTTCTATGAGTAATGTTTTCCCCCCAGTTGTTTAATTCACACAGACACACAACATACAGGTGGGATAGCGACAAACCATATCTGGAATTTTTTGCATGTGCTTATAAATATTTAAAACACAATATTGATCCAATAATTATAGATGCTGCATACTTAATCTTTGATAGAGGCTGATGCAGTTATCCATTTTGGAGAATAAGAGATCCAAAATAGCTTAGTATATTTTAAAATACTTCTCTTTCATCAGTCATGGTCTCCCAGTTGGTTGCATCATTGGACCCAAGGTGGGATAAATAGGGTTCCCAACCAGTTTCATAGAATTATAGAATTGGAAATGACCACAAGGGTCATCTATTCCAACCCCCTGCAATGCATCCGTGGCAGGCAGCCATCTTTCCCATCCCAGCTCTGAATAGATCAAGACTTGCTTATTTTCAGCAAGGTTGTTTCACTATTCACTTTCAGCTACATTGTGGAGAGCTGGATTCTGCTATTAGTGTGTTCTTTCCAGCCTTTAAAAATTAACACAGAACTCTTCTGCAGCCAAATGGAAAGGCAGCTGGTGGGGTTGCTATTAAATGCATTTTATTTCATCAGGCAGCAAAGACTTGACCACAAAGGTCAATGACTCAAACAAAGGTATTGGTGTTGTGTAATTCTTGCAATGAGTGCTAGCATCAGTAGTTAACATTATCAGTAGTTAACCTTATCTTTGTACTTGAAAAACTGTACTCTAATTCAGTTTTCCCAAGTCTGGTGCCTTCCAGGAATGTTGAACTACAGCTCCCATGGCCATTGGACATGTGGGCTGTGGCTGATAGCAGTGGGAGTCCAAAACATTTGGAGGGCAGCAGGTTGGGAAAAGAACATAATGAGTATACAGTGGTACCTCGTTTTAAGAACAGTCCTGTTTACGAAAGATTCGGTTTACAAACTCCACAAAACTGGTCCCGGTTTGCGAACTTTACCTCAGTCTAGGAACGGAATACAAACAGTGGAAGGGCACCAGCGGCGGGAGGCCTCATTAGGAAAAATGCACCTCGGTTTAAGAATGGTTTCGGTTTAAGAACGGACTTCCGGAACAGATTAAGTTTGTAAACCAAGGTACACTGTACAGAAAATATATTACAGTGGAACCTCAGTTGTCGAACGTAATCCGTTCCGGAAGACTGTTTGACAACTGAGGTGCAATGAGAGGTTGGCAGTTTCAATGGAGCAAATGGAGAAACGTGCCTCAGAAGCCATTCGACTTCTGAAGCGCATTCAAAAACGGAAGCATTTACTTCCGAGTTTTTGGCGTTCGGGTTCCAAATCGTTCGGCTTCCGAGATGCTTGAAAACCAAGGTTCCATTGTATCCACAAGTTATCCTGAGGAAAGAACCAACTTAATCTTCTATACTACAAATGGATATCAGGTTTTGGAGAGGTTGCCGTCTTATCTTCCGAATCCTTACTTTAACCTTAATACCACCAATGAAATTTGCAAAGATCAAAGAGGACTAAGCATTTGTTACTTTACAAGGTAAATCTCAAAATTTATAAAGTGATCCTAGAACCATGATTTTAGATTATAGGTGCAGCTCTGTATGAATCCAACACATCTCTATACATTTTCCTGTATGATGTGAGCTTCCTCCTTGGCATCCTAAATTCCATAGCTGCAGGTTAAAATCAAATGTTTACATTGCACACAATCCAAATCCTAGTATTCACTGAGAATAACTAGGAAAACTGACAATTAATTACCTATATTGTAAATTACAAATTTGTTTAGATTAGTATTATTTCCTCTTTGTGGGAAGTAACCTTCTGTAGAACTAGAAACTTACGTGAAATACGTTCCTTAGTAATGAAAGCAGCAGAAGATGACTCTTGAAAAATGTTGAATTTGAGTGATCTCATTCATAAATAAACCTTGAGAAACTGAATTTGGGTTGCTTTTACACACAGAAGTTCCTCTGCTTTCTTGGATCTTTGAATTGCTAATTGCCCACCCAATCTGGTTATATGTAAGCACAGTCAGTTCTGATTTCAAGAATCTTATCTGCTCATGAGAGACATCAGTACAGCTTAAAATTCTATGCTATTGCTCAAATGAAACTTCTTTAAAAAATGTGCTGAACAGTTTTTGTTTTGACAAAACTACAGTTGTTGTCCTTCATTCCAAGGAAAATGCATGGTATTGCAGCTTGTGGCATTGTGCTGCTGCTGTGAACTAACCTAGAAAATCAACCTGGATAGTGTGAGTTATTTGCTGTGCCCAAAGCAATCCCTTTTACCATGTAATTCTGTCTATTAAATGCCTTTATTTGTCTGTAACAAAGCTCTCAGAGCTGTTTAGAGTAAAGCATTGTAGATCAAACAGTAGCACATCTAACAATGCACATGTACATAACTGTGGTGCTTATTCAAAAAAGGAGTAATTGTATTACTTAATGCAGTTATGCAGCACAAAAAGCAGTGGAAACTGAATGTGCTGGAGGATATGACAGGACAGAGCTGAGAATACTTGACCAGATGCTATCCTAAAGGCTTTTTAGATATCAACCTGGAACAGACATTTTATTTTAATTTACAAAATAATTCTGTCAAATACATTCCAGCTGTTGTATACTGCAACATTTGGATTATTAATATTTTATATGTATTGGGTGGAATTCAGCATTACTCAAATAACTCAAATATGAAATTGCTTATTTTCTAACTGAAATATGTAACTTGTCGCTAAGATCAACTTCCGTACCTGAAAACTGGAAAGTGGACAATGTAACACCAGTTTTTTTAAAAAACAAAACAAAAATTATAAATTATAAATTATTCAGGATCATTAAAACAAAAAGAGATTATGAAGAGCTCCAAAAGGACTTTGTTCAACTGAATGAATGGGCAGTAAAATGGCAAATACAATTCAGTGTAAACAAGTATAAAGTGATGCATGTTGCGGAGGGCGGGGATCTTAATTTTAAACATATACATTCATGGAGTCTGCATTGGTGGTCAGTGACCAGGAGTGAGACATTTGGGTCAAAATAGAAAGCTCAGTGAAGATGTCAACCCAGTATGTGGCAGCTGTGAAAAAGTCAAAATCATGTGACGGATCATTAGGAAAGGAACTGAAAATAGAAGAGTTTGGATTTGATATCCCGCTTTATCACTACCCGAAGGAGTCTCAAAGTGGCTAACATTCTCCTTTCCCTTCCTCCCCCGTAACAAACACTCTGTGAGGTGAGTGGGGCTGAGAGACTTCAGAGAAGTGTGACTGGCCCAAGGTCACCCAGCAGCTGTATGTGGAAGAGCGGAGACGCGAACCCGGTTCCCCAGATTACGAGACTACCGCTCTTAACCACTACACCACATGGCTCTCACAATAAAACTGCTGATATCATAATCCTGTTTAACAAATCAGTGATGTGACTTTTGGGGACTTTTTTAGTTTAGAGAAAAGGCAAGTAAGAGGTGGCATGATAAAGGCTTATAAAATTACGCATGGCATGGAGCAAGTGAGAGAGAAAGGTTTTTCTCCCTGTCTCATAAGACTAGAGCTCTTGGTCATCCTGTGAAGCTGAAATACGGTAGAAGATTCAGGAAATTACTGCTGCATGCAGTGTATAGTTAAACTATGGAACTCACTTACATAGGAGGCCACGAAGGCCACAAACCTGGATGGCTTTAAAAGAGGATTGGACTAATTCATGGAGGATAAGGCTATCAGTGGCTACTAGCTATTATGGCTGTGCTCTGCTTCCACCTGAAGCTACTTGGTCACCTGAATCACAACTATTTTGGTAAATAATTTTTGCTCTCTCTAAGCACTATACAAAAAAGAAGCAACAAAGACAGCTTAAACAAAACATAAAAATACAGTTGCATATAAAAATGTTACATTAATGCAATATATATATATATAAATACGTGAGAAGAGTGCTGTTGTGCTCAAGTCCTGCTTGCCTGTTTCCCACAGGGATCTGTTTGGCCACTGCGAGAAGACAGTGCTGGACTAGGTGGACCATTGGTCTAATTCAGCAGGCTGAGTGTCCTTAGCGCTTAGAATTTAGGCTTTACGTGTTCCTTGGAGATGACTTTGAATCACACTCTGCTCTGAGGTCTGTGAATTATATATGTGGGCTTGTTTGATTTTTGTTTCCGCAGCCTCGACACGTGTTTAACATGCTGAAGAAGTACGTGCGTGCGGAGCAGAAAGATAGGCAGCACACCCTCAAGCACTTTGAGCACGTCCGTATGGTGGATCCCAAAAAAGCCGCCCAGATCAGATCTCAGGTAACATGTCCATCAGAGACCCCCAACTTTTATTAGTGTGCGCATGCTGATTTCTTAAAACTGATAAATTAAGAAGCAGAGCATTTTTTAAAAAAAAAGTTTGCAAAGCTTGCAGTCGATTAATGTCAACTAGTATCTCTCTTTGTATGATGATACCTGCTAAATATTTGATACTCTCTGTCAGGTAGTAGGATCATGGGGTTTTTATAACAATTTTTAAGAGGTCAGGCTTTGTACATAGATTTTGTAGTACAGGTAACTCACAACTTACACGGGGGTGACCACCTTGGCCATTGTGTGTGTGTAAGCAAAATTGTGTAAAGCCAGTAACCAGGCCCTCTGCAAGATGGAGGGCTGGTTACCCAGCTTTGTGAAGGAGGTACAAGGGCTCTGGCAGGATCTTAAGAGTCCCTGCCTCCTTCCCAAAAGCCTGGCACCTCCTTACTAGGCACCACCTTCTCAAAGCCAGGTATGCCCACAGCCACAGCTTTGCACTGGTGTTGGTGGTGGTGGGATAAATAAATGGAGAGTGGGTTTGCTTGTTCCCACCCATGCATAGCTGCTATTGCATAGGTAAAGTAAGTGTAAGTTGCGAGTTACCTGCACGCTGCTCTGCATTCAATTTCTCTGACTATATATATATTTGTATATGTCCTTATATTGTGCAACAATTTTCCTTGATTCATTATTGTGACCTCTCGGCACCGCTTATGAATATATGTGGCCCACCCCAGTAATTATTGCATTGTAATGGTATTCTCATGAGGCATCCCATTTTACAGGACACCCCATTTTAGAGGCATTTCCATGGGGAAAACTAGGAGCAGTTCAGCATTCTGATCCCCTCTGGGTCGATTTAGACATTTCTAGCAGGCTGCCAAAAATCCCAGGCTATGCATATTAAAGCAATAATCGTTTGATGCATGTTGCTCCATGGGTGAACTGGTTGGATGCAAAACACACATGTTGGTGCCAGGGGTGTGTTGCCATAGCCTACCTGTTTCGCAAGCAATTGAGCAACTTGTGCAGTAGGGACTACTTAAATATTCCCATCTCTGTGAGTATGCGGTAGTGCTGTGAATAAGGGCTTTCTGATGGCCTGGTGGCATACTGTGTAGAACAGTGTTTCCCAAACGTTTTTGGGCAACGGCACACCTGTTAGCCGGAAAAAAATCTCGCGGCACACCACCATTAAAGCCCCGCCCCGTGACGTCAGCGCGCAGCGTCACGCCGGGAGGGACGCACAAAAGCGAAAGTTTTTTCCCTCCCCCTTGCCGGGGTGGGAGGAGGCAGCAGAGCGAGGGCAGCTGAGGCGGCGGCGGGGAAAGGAGAGGAGGAACGCGGCGCGGCGGCGAGCTAAACTCGGAAGGAGTAACCAAGTGTTAGACGGTTGGGAGGCAGAGATGGGCTGCTGAAGGCAGAACGGAGGCGACCCGTTCTCCCGGAGGTTGATTTCTCTAAGTCTCGGTAGAGAGTGTGTCCGCAGGAAGGGATCCTCCCTTTTGCGCGCGCTGCCCCGCCGCTCGGCACCACCACCGCGGAGCCGCCCCCGGCTCGACGCGGATCCTCGCCGCCGCCGCCGCCTCTCACCGCCCGACTCGCCCGACTTCCTCCCACGGCACACCAGCCGATGTCTCACGGCACACTAGTGTGCCGCGGAACACCGGTTGGGAAACACTGGTGTAGAACAAAGAGGCTTACCATTCAGTTATCTCTGCAGCCAAGGACACCTCTGTACTGCTGAGAAAATTCTTTTCTTTCCATTTGTAATTTCTTATTAGATGCTTCCTAACAGGGAGTTTTCTAGACTGTGTGCCAAAGATTTAATAATACCCTCACACATTTATGCAGGAGTTAAAAACTGGCAAAGAAAATATAGAATAATTAAAATAGCAGACAGCGCCTGAAAATTCTTAAGAACTTCTGCTTCAATCCCTAGAATCCGTAAAGTTTAAGAAAAATAACCATGGGAGCATAGGATTCTGCCGACCTGGAATCACCTGAAGTTTCAGTCTCGGCAAACTGTCAGTCACTGATAGGGAAGATAAAACTCTGGGTTGGATCCAGTAATGTGTGAGTTGACTTCCACTAGTGTGGTGGGACTTTACATCCCTCTTTGCACCCACTGCAGCCACCACACACCCCCAAAATCTGCTCTGGAAGCTCTCCCAATCCTCTGGAGCAGATTTTGATGGTGTGTGGGGAGGAGGAGAGAGGTAAAGTCCCGCCGTACAAGCAGAAGTTCATTCTGCTCTTGCAAGGAAAGAACTGTCTTTTCTTGGTTAAAATTGTCTTGCTGCTTCTTGTTTATCTGGGAACATCCCCTTTATCCTTTTCACCTTCCCTTCAGTCCCCAGAGCGAGGCAGGCAGATCCAGCCCATGCAAGTGATTGTTCCTTTTGAACATGGATTAGGAATTCCTTCACCTGCCTGTTCCCAACCTTGTGTGCCATGCTGACGTTAGTTATTGCAGGCAATTTTAATGAGAGTTAATCCTCATTGACATGGGTGGGAACAGCTACAAAGCGTACCACTGAAGACATCTGCCACAGAACCGTACCTCTTTGTGACATGGATGACAGGAGTGAATTACTTAGTGACTTCTTAATGGATTTTCAACTACAAAATCAATAAGGTTGACAGGACCGCAAATTGTCTCGTTCTCTGAAAATATAGAGTTGGAGTGGCGATGCCTGTATTTTGATGGAGTTTCTATATGTGTTGTGGGTTCTCGGATCTGGGAAGTGAGGAGACAACCTGTTCTGGATGATGTGGCACTCCCAATGAGAGATTGGGTTAGTAGTTTGCAGGTGCTCTTTGGCCTGCTATTGACCCTTGAGACCCAGGTGGCTCCGGTGGCTTATTTCCAGCTCAGGCTGGTTCATCAACGATGGCCATTCCTGGATAGAGAGTGCTTGGCTGCAGTGATCCTTGTTCTAATAACCTGAAAACTGGGCTATCATAACACACTCTGTGTGGGGCTGGTCTTGAAGACAGTTTGGAAGATGCAACTTGTGCAGAATGCAGCCACCAGGGTGCTGGTTAGCACTCCTGGCCAGGCACATATTACACCAGTTTTTAAAGACCTGCATATTCAAAGTGCTTATGCTGACCTGATGAACTATTTGATCCCAAAACATCTGAAGGAGCATCTCTCATGTGGACCTGTCAGGTGTTGACCAAGGGAGGCGCTGTTGGCAGTTGCAATGCCATGTGGCGTTCATGGGGCGGTGGTAAGTGGTAGAATGGCCAACCTCTGAGTTTCATCTGGTTTGTCACTTGTATACATTTTGACGTCTGATCAAAGCACACCTTTTTTTGCGCAGACCTTTTGGGGTGGAAGATGCTACATAGATGCAAACTGATTTTGTTTTTTTGTGGGGGGGTTTTCCAAAAATTCTTTAGGTTATGACACACCTACGTGTGACATATGAACGCATGAACCAGTCTCTTTCCTTGCTTTACAATGTGCCAGCGGTTGCTGAGGAGATTCAGGATGAAGTCGGTAAGTTGCTTTACTTCTTGCTCGGAGGTCTGTTGTCATTTGTAGCAGGTGGGTGGCGGGAAGAGAAGGATGAGTTAAAAACTACTTGGTTCTTTAGTATTAAGAGTGGATGGTAGCTTTCACATTAAAATGGTGATAAAAGTCTGTGAGTGGGGAAAAATTAATGCAACACATTCTGTGCCTGGTTTGCTGGGAGGGAATCTATGTGTAAAGAGAAATAACTGCTATCTGTGTAACCACCCTGAATGGGTCGTGCTTTGAAATCAGGAATACTTTTCCTATATTTCTTCCCTAAGTATGCAAAACTCTTAAAGTGAACTGGGTTCTGCTGTGGACAGAAAAGTGGTACACATTTTTAATTATTTAATGGATTTCTAGACCACCATTCAGGGTATCTGCCCTCTTGAGTTGGGTTACAACACCTCACTAAAGTGCAACATTAAAATTATTTAAAACAGCCATAAAAAACTATTTGTAGCTTAAAAGCATTACAGCAGATGAAAGAGGTTTTTTTTAAATATAAAACTATATTAACAAAGAGCTGGTGCTTGAAATGACTTATTTCCCTCCTTCGTCCCAGTCTTTCCTTTTTTGTGTGACTTGCCTTTTAGATTGCAAACCTTATTGTTGATCATTTGTAAGCCGCTCAGAGAGTGGGATAAAATACATTAAATAAGTGATGGTAATAAGCTACCCTTCAGCAGGACCTAATCCCTTATAGTCAAATGTTAGACAGTTCTTAGCAAATGTTGTATGAATTAGCCTTCATTTCAAAATATGCAAATGGATTTCCAAAGGCATTTCCATACTTTAGGGTAGCTAATTTTTGGCAATAAGCAATACTATATTATTAATAAATGACTGGGATATATGATTTCTGTACTTAAGTGATGGTTGGAACTACTATGAACATCCGTCTTGCATCTGGTTGCTGAGTATATTTGTCTCAACAGATGCTGGGTTTCGCTCCATTACTCAGCTCTTCATACAATTGCTATCCAAACTGTATGTTTGTTACTGCAGCTTAAACACTTCAGTGGTGGTTATCTTTGGTGATCCTGCTAAACCTTGGGGTCCCCCCACCTTTTTAAAGTATTTGAAATATCGTCTAGTTAAAGGTGAAGTCACCACAAGCAAAGTTTAAAATTATGTTCTTATAAAATTAGGGGAGAGTTGGTAGCAAAGGAACAACATGAGCAGTTCATTAATAGATATTAACAGAAACAGTTTCAGTAACATCCCTCAACCTGGAGTCTTTCAGATGTCTTGGACTGCCAATCCCATTGATGCCAGCCAGCCATGCCCAGTGGTCAGGGATGATGGGAACTGCAGTCCCCCCCAAAACATCTGAAGGATGCCAGGTTGGGGAAGGCTGATTTATGTTATCCCAGCTATCATACTTAATTTGAGCTGGGAGAATGGTCTGCTATTCAAGAATCAGAATTATTCCCAAATGCATGAAAGCAGTGTGGTCACGGACAAGAGAAAGTTGTCAGAATTATTGCATACTACTAATGCTAATGGGACGCAGGTGGCGCTGTGGGTTAAACCACAGAACCTAGGACTTGCCGATCAGAAGGTCGGCGGTTCGAATCCCCGCGATGGGGTGAGCTCCTGTTGCTTGGTCCCTGCTCCTGCCAGCCTAGCAGTTCGAAAGCACGTCAAAGTGCAAGTAGATAAATAGGTACTGCTCTGTCGGGAAGGTAAAAGACATTTCCGTGTGCTGCTCTGGTTCGCCAGAAACGGCTTAGTCATGTTGGCCACATGACCCGGAAGCTGTATGCCGCTCCCTCTGCCAATAAAGCGAGATGAGCACCGCAACCCCAGAGTCCGCCACGACTGGACCTAATGGTCAGGGTTCCCTTTACCTTTACTAATACTAATAAGTAGTCACGGGTTAATCTTTATCAAATAAACTCAACTGATATGAAATTTAGGGGTGGTTGTCTCTGACTGCTGCAAAGTCAATTTTCTTTCAGGTTGGTAAAAAGTGCAGGGAGAGACAGTGTGTTCAAATCAGGACAAAAGGAGGGCATGTTGGCAGAACTGGTGCAAGCAATGGGAGATGTGCACTTTGAGGGATGTTCACCTCAGAAAAGAGGCTAGAAAATGCAAACATTTAAAAATATTTAGACTGGTTTGAATCCATTGACTTAAAAACATTCACGGAAGGAAGTTTTCCTACTCCCTGCATTCCCACTCATGCCCTCTGAAAGACTTATTCTGAGGCTCAGGAAGCTCTCCTGATCAGTGTTGGATGGTCGTGGGGGAGGTTATGCCATAAGACAATCTCTCTAAATCAGGCATGGATCTAAAGTTAACTTAAGGAAGTTCATGGAAGGAAAGTGCATCATCTTTTCCTCCCCACACTCCATTCCCACGTTGCTCAAGAAGACCCGCTGACGCTCTGGAGAAGCTTCTCATGGGTACAGGTGAATTTTTTCTTTTCTTTCCTGAACTTTCTCAAGTGAATTTATTTTAGGATCCAAGCAATTGATTTTTCTTGATGACGTTTTTATATCACACATTACCTTCATAGGATGATTTTATTTTATTAAATCTATTTTGACATTATAGAAGACTGAAGTGTTGGTATACTTTCAAATTCTACTGTGCTCTCTGAGATGATGAATGACTCTGCCCTTTGGAAATTGCCTGAACATATTCAGAAAAGATTTCTGCTACAGATGCCATTTCTGTGAACGGGTGAAAACACAGCAAACAAACCAAAATGTGTCTTCAGCCCAGGGATTGTATCTTTCTTTAAAAGTGCTTTGGGAAGTTTATGTTACATAAAAGCAAGAGCAGAGGAATAATGTTGACATGAACCTGTTCATTTTAAGCAGGAGTGGCTAACCTCTAACCCCCATATATTGCTTGACTGCTGTTCCCATCATCCTGACCGTTCTGAGTGCAGCTGATGGGAATTGTATTCTAATGACTTCTGGAGGGGCTGCAATTATTATTATTATTATTATTATTATTATTATTATTATTATTATTATTATTATTATTATTATTATTACCCCACCCATCTGGCTGGGTTTCCCCAGCCACTCTGGGCGGCTTGCAACAAAATATTTAAAATACAATAAATCATCAAACGTTAAAAACCTCCCTAACAGTGCAAGTTAGGCACCCTGATCTGACTTTCCAATTTTCTCTGGAGTTGGGTTGCTTAGCATGAGTGATGAGAGGCTCAAGATATGAGAAAGGCTCAACCAAACCTTCAGGGAAATGCAAAAGAGCGTGCTGGGCTATACTACTTATAAGGGGCTTATTCAAGCCTGGTTGTGGGATTTTGGAGAACCTGGAACCATTTCTGAAATGAACATCCTAGCGTTGTACCTTCTAAGCAGAGCAGGCCTACCAGCTGTTTTAGCCATTTCTAAACCTCCCTTTTGTCTTGCTCAACTCCCTGGTAGTAAAAGTACAGGTAAAATAAATAGTTTATCTGCACTGACCCAGATAAACAGATATGCACACGAAAATACACACACTTTCCTCCCTCTCCTAAATCCTGTTTTCTTGGACTGACAGTCTGTCAGCACAAAGGATTTGCAGGCACCCCTGCATAGCTGCTTTCAAGAGACTCTAGGGTCTTGTGGACCACCTTGACCAAGAGGGAGACTTCTTCCAAGAAAACTGGAGCCAGACTTCTTTAAAAGGAATAAAGAAAGACATGGAAATGGTAGCCTTTGTAGCCAGTGGCAGTGTCATCAAAATAATGCGGTGGAAAGGCTGCAGTCTGAGGTAGTAAACCAGTTTTCTCTGTGAATTTGGTCAGTAGCAAGTCTTTTCTTTAGCTCAGCATGTCTCAGGATTTTAATAACGTGAACTGGTTATGAGATGATAAGGGTGCCTAGAAGGGGAAATTGGTGTGTCTAAATAAGACCATCAGGTGAAAATTCTAAACAATCTTGAAGAGTGCAGACCGTGTCGGATGGATTTGTAATGGAATGAGGAATAAGTTAGTGGATCATTGTGTAGCAAGCTTTGAAGTGGAGCTGGTGAAAAGGTATCTGTCTCAATTTGGAGATCCCTGCAAACGCAAGCTCCATGTACCACCTTATTTACATATTGGTTCCTGAAATGCCACTTTGTCCCAGTTTAAAAAGGTATTGCCTGTTTGGTAAACTGGGTAGGCAAATGAAGGGGTGAAAAGTGCTAATTAAAACGCCGTGATGAATGCACAGAAAAGCTCTGGATCATTACCAGTGCCTTTTAAAAACAATTAAGAAATGTGGAAATGTGGTAAGTACAAGATTCGAGAATGTAAGAGAGTTAGGTTGCAATCTTACCCTGTGCACCTGGGAATGACCTTGATTTGAAGTCCAGGAGCATTGGTTTCTGAACAGACCAGGATAGGATTGCACTGTTCGTAGAGAAACATCTTTTGTCTTGAAATTGGGAAGCTACTTTGGTCTCTGACATTCTAGGAAGCATCTTAAATAGATAAGAATTGCAAAATTAAAAGCTTATTTTGAAATATAATAGTCAGAAGCATGTGCAGCCAAGAAAGCACCAAGAACTTAATTATGGCGTAGTTCAAATAATTTCTGCTCATTTCAGCTTATCACTAAATGGATTATAAAACAATCCATTCCTTGGGTGTTCTTGCTGACAGGATTTATTTTTCAGCTTCTTCCTGTATCCCTTTTCACTTCTTAGCTACCTACATAATGAAATGTTACAGTGATATCCCAGCTCGCTAGGCGTGCACGTAGTGCAGCCTCTATCCCAATTTAGAAAATGAAGGGAGCGCTGGCATTGATGCTAAATGTGAATGTGTGCTGCTGGTTTGGGCCAGCCCTGGGGTCACTGGATGCCAGTGAGAAATGTGATCCTTCCATGTGTTCCTTGCAACAAAGCTGGATAATGCAGAGACAAGTGAGTTGCCCAGGAGGATATGTCTGTCTTTGTCAATGCCTGTGATAATCACAGCGCATCGAGCCAACACATGCTATGGTTCATATTGGGTCACGCTTGTGACTGGCAATCCACACAGCTGACTTAATATCATTTGCTCGTTGATAGATGTTTGCCCTGTGGATATACTATCTGCACTGTAGTTTTGCAGTGGAAATCAGGAAAGTAATAGAATCTAGAAGTTGGAGAGGAAGCTCTCTCTCTCTCTCTCTCTCTCTGTGTGTGTGTGTGTGTGTGTGTGTGTGTGTGTGTGTGTGTGATGTGTATGTTTGGCTCAGATTCAGATAAACAGTTTGTGCTACCAGGTGCCAGTCCAATGCGTCCTGCTAGTGCAACGGAACTTTTGGCCCTCCCCACCAAAAAAAAAATGCCTCCCCCAATTTGGCTTCAGAGAGTTGGGAGAACCCCAGAACAGCATGGGGGGGGGGGGGAGAGAGAGAGATTGTTCATCTGTCAAGCTGAAATGCTTGCACTAATGAAACGAACATAATATTGCATTGTTGAATTCCTCCCTATGTAAGTTTGCATATTTAAAGGTGATGAGGAAATAGGAATGCACAGAACCGCAAGCGTAGCTTCATTAACCAAAAGTGAATTATTGCAGGGTCCAATGCTTGTACACATTTCATTTAGTTATGTAAAATATTTTCACCCCACTCTTCAACTGAGAAGGCTCTCTGAGCAGCTTGCAAAAATCAATAATAAGACAGTCTCTGCCCTCAGGCTTACAATCTCAAAGACATGGAACACAAAGCAACAAAGAGTGGGGGGTGGAGGGGGGGAAGCATGCTAAAAAGCACTAGTGCTTAAAGCTACAGCTCTTACAAAGACCAGCTGAGTTGGAAACAGTTGCCTGATGGTATGGTTGCAGCCAGGTCAGTTTTGGGGAGGGATGCTACGGACGAGGCCTGCCTAGTACATTTTGCTGCTATGGGCAAAATGCCCTGCCCCTGCCCTCCCAGCTGGGCTCCATGCCCTCTTGCCCTCCTTGCTCTTAAGAGCAGGGATTTCCAAGAAGACCTCCCAATGTATGGCTGCCTTATTTCAGAGAGACAGAACTCCAGCCGGGACTCTCCAGTAGAGAGAGATTTCTTTTTTTCTCCCTCTGAGGGAGCAGAGAACTCAGGGAAAATGAGATAGCTTCAGATTCCATTTCAGAGCTTCGGTATTTTAAATGTATGCCAGTACTAGCAATCCAATTGTTAACATGCATAGGACTGTACTGTAAATTGCTGAATTTGGAGTAAATGATCTTGCAGAGTCTCCCATTTGAAAATTATGCCGAAGTTGTAACGGTGTGGTTTTTCAAAATGGAGACCTGCAAGTAAGGGTGGAAGTGGAGGAGTCTAGATCTGCCACATACGCAGTATGCTTCACCCTGCTTCATCAGAGGCCTCCTGTGTTGACTGGAGTCTCAGCAGAGTCAATGGAATAGCTCTGTTTCCTTTCTCTCTTCTGTTCTGCAGCCTTACTGCAAGGTACCACAAATATGTTCTTTGTCTTTCTTTCTTTCTTTCCCTCCCTACCTCCAACAGTGCTGTGGTCATCAGCCTCTCTGTTTCTGTTTTGCAAACTGAGTTTAAAACCATTTCTGCATTCTCCCAGTTGTGATAATTTACCAGTTAGGGCCAAGTGAGTGTATTAATTGCTGGTTTCCCGTTTCTTTTTCCTCCAGATGAACTGCTTCAAAAAGTGCAAAACTACTCAGATGACATCTTGGCAAATATGATCAGTGAGCCCAGAATCAGCTATGGAAATGATGCCCTCATGCCTTCCTTGACAGAGACTAAAACAACAGTTGAACTCCTTCCAGTCGATGGGGAAATCAGCCTAGATGACTTTCAGCCATGGCACCCCTTTGCAGTCGATTCAGTCCCAGCCAACACTGAAAACGAAGGTAATGTAAGATGACTTAAGAGTTTCTTGGATGGAGATGGTGTGGGATTGTAGCTGGATGTATTATGAGAAGGTCTTGGCCTCTCTGACGAAAGCAAAGAATGGTTCATTCTGAGTGGTGAAAGGTCTGCCAGAAGCACTTGCCTTTCTTTTATTTTTGATAGACTGCAAATGCATTGAGATTCAGAAGTTCACGTACTGCCTTGAAACAGACAAGCTGTCAAAATTTAAGTGAGATGTCTGCCCCCACTAAAAAATTAATGTGGCGAACTTGTAGGAGTTGGAAGCAAGTCAAAATAATAATGTCTAATTAAAAGGGGTGCTTTGAGCTGTTAATGAGTGAGAACTACTGCCTTGGAGACTCTGTGGAAGTAGAATGTTGGGAATGTGTTACATCTAACAAGGTCATTATCAGTAGTCTTATTTCAAAACTACTGCTCTTAAAGATTCTTTGATAATCAATATTACTATATTCCTCCAAAGATTCCCCCCTCCCAGATAGCTAGGAAAGCATTGTGGTCTTTGTTGAACTTGTCATATGTACAGTTTCCTCTGGGTAAAATAAGAGGTAAAGTTGATAAATGGATAAACTTAATAATAATTTTCTGGAAAGTCAGCTTTTATTTGGTTCTAGCCATATCAGAATCATTTTTTTAAAAGGCAGTCTTCTTGTTTTTAAGTGTCAAAAGGAATTCATCCAAGTAAAATGTGTACATCAGAAAGATCTGCAAGATTAATGTTGGGAAAATGTGTTAATTTATTATGTCTTTTTTGTTATTCCCCAAAGCAACATATATAAGAATATATGGCATTATACTGTATTTGATTTATTTGTTGCTAGTGAGACTCACAGGTAACTTCTGGATTAATGATGGCATAGAAGGTTGGTGATTGCCTTACTGTGACATTTAAAAACTTCATATGCAGTTCCTTTATGTATTATAAAGCATGCAAAAATGACATCAGTTACAGAAATTTGGCACTTCTTGAAAATCGTAATACAGTATAGAAAGGAAGTCAAATGGTTTATGCTATTGTGAACTTTCCCTCCCTCCCTTCTCCCTGCAACCCCACCCCCCCCAAAAAAAATCTGCTCAATTGCGCTAGTAGAAGTCCTTGTGCAAATGGGAAGACTTTGCTGGATACGGCTCAACACTACACAACAATAAAAAATAAATAAAAAGTAGCACAGTCAGTTGGGAGATTCTCCTTCAGAACAACCAGTGAAAATAGGCATTGTGTGACAGATCAGCTGTGCAGTGAGAAACTCCCATTTATTTTATTGTGGATTGTGCTGAATTCGTGAGTTATATTCATTTTTTGATCTAACAGACTTTAGGGCACACACTGGCAAACCTGGGTACATAAACTGGATATTAGAAACCTGTGGCTTCACATTGCATTTGCCTGGGAAAGATCAATAGGAAAAATAGCTCACCACCCCCACTTAAAGAATATTTAAGAGATGTGGACTGGATCCAAAAACTTTCTAGCTTGGTCTAGAGGGCCCTTTTCTTCCTCTGCTTTCCTGAAAGCTGCCCCTGTTTTACCTTTCCACTTCATTGGTGTGCATTCAGCAGTGCTACAGAGGTTACCTTTGCAGATTCAAGAGAAAACCTTCATTTTGGTCTTCTTAATGCAATACACAAATGTGGTTTTGCTGCCTGAATAAACAAGTGTCATAAATGCAGAACTTGCAGCAACTTCACTGTTTTGTTTTGTTTTGTTTTCAGAGGTACACATTAAGATGCTTTAAGTGAACCCCAAACTAAAAATGTGAAGTTTGAATGCAACCAACATATGCTTGCAGGAATAGTATTGTATAGAGTATCCCTGAGTGCCAGTGCAGTATATTAGAGTGTCAGACTAGAACCGGGGATACCCACTTCTCCATGAAAGTTACTGGCTGACCTTGGGCAAGTCACTGCCTCTCAGACTCACCTGCCTCACAGGGTTTCCATGAGGATAAAACGTGGAAGATGAGTTATGTATGCCACCTTGAGCTTCTTGGAGGAAAGGTGCAATAAAATTGAAATTAGTCTGTCTATAATAAAACATAGATGCAGTCACCAAGGGCTGGTTGGCTGCAGATCTATCCTTAGTGTACACTATAAGGCAACCTGGGGTTTGACTTTGTGCTGTTTATGAAATAGTCTTCACTGCATTCTACTAATGGAAGCTTAGCATTCCTTCAGCATTTCTGGCTCCTGCATATGTCGGTTTGAGAGACTGTGTCTCCTCCTCTAGCATGGAAAAGGGACAAGTAGTATCATGTTTTTGAGTTTTTCTCATTATGCAGCTGTGGGATGTTCTGCTTGGATTGAATGAGTGTGTGACAGGTTAGCTAGTAAGTCCACCTGCTTCCACAAACATAAATCACTGCTAAGCATATTGTGAGGGGGTGAGGAAATCCATGCAGATTGTCTTACTCATGTTAGAGGGTTCTGGCTTTTCAGGGGGATCGTTAGTTTAGAAAATCTAGTTATAATACCTAGCATACAAAGATCTGGGTTGGCAATACCTTTTGTACTTGGATATGTTCTTTGGATAAGTGGCTTTCCTTCCAACATGGCATTCAAAGTGGTGGTGATATTTGTTTTGAAATATGATTCTTCCATGTGTTGTTGTGTTTCCCCCGCCCCCAATTTGTGTATTTATTTGAATGAATATGCTACACCTAAACTGGATAACAACCTGCTTTTAAAAATAATGTTTAAGAAACTTACTAAAATTACGGTAATTTAATTTCCCTATTTCAAAAACCTTACTCAGTGCCTAGTTAAATAAAGAGTCTTATTCTCATTCGAAATACAGTCAGGAAAAAAATCCAAGAAAGAGAGATTTAGTAGTAAGATGCAGCCAACAATGAGAATCCCTATTACAATATCTTGGCTCATAGATGGCGTACAGAAGGTATTGCTGGCAAAGTTATGGTTGATGTTCAGATACGCTCAGACTCATGGCTTTTGCATCAGCAGCTAGAGTCCTGCATTCTGTCATCTGTCAGTATTTATATTCCACTTTCTGGAGACTTTCAGGTGAAGTTTTGTACCATATTAGAGAGCGATGTGCTTCTGCAGAATCGGTCTCTTCCATTTGTCATGCAATTCCTCAAAGCTTGTTTCAGGGAACATGCTCTTAATATTAAAGAATCAAGCATTTCTACAATTCAGAAGTTCCCCGTCCTTTTCATCTCCTTTTTTAAGACACAAAATGCTGTGACTATATAAGAGATAAATGTTTATCCCCCAAGTTTCCCTCGGTTATTTTGAGAGAAGCCAGACTGCCGCATAACTTGCCTTTAAAGTTATAGTGTTCAGTGGTGTTTAAAATGTAACCATTCTTCTAAAGGAGAAGGGGAAGGACGGGGTTAAGAGATGAGAAGCAGCCGTTTTTGCGTGAAATTTATGTTACAGAGTTCAAAGCAAAAGGTAGGTGGAGTTTTCAAGGACTGAAGAAGGCTTTCTTCTTCTCCAATAGATGGAGAACATTAGACTCTGTTTGTGGTTTGTGATATGTAAAGTAACCAGAAATGGATGGACGTGGTAGTTCCTGTCCCTTTACTTTTATTTCCAGGATTAATTTAAAGCAGATCTTTTTCCAACTGTTCGCTTATGTTACTTTGTTTATGGCATATAACTTTCCTGCACTGTCCCAGGCAAAACCAAAGGCAACTTATTTTGGAAGCTTTCGTTTATTTTTATTTTTTTATTTGCTCTTTTTCTTTCCTATTTGTTTATTTCTTGGCTGCACGTGCCCAGTTGAGCCAGTTGATGCCCGCCCAGCTGCAGACAGAGGACTCACCACACGACCAGGTATATAATTTGCATGGCTTTTACCTAACCTGTGTTTGCCCTGCATGTTCATCTTTGGCTTCAGCTGAATGGATCACCTTTTCTTTGTAATACTCCTCTGCTGAGCTCCTGCGTCTTCTCATAGACATGATTTATAACTCAGTAACTTCCTGCCAACTCTTGAATGAGGTCATTTTGCTGAAACATGTCTGCCTGACCCATAAAATAATAATTTATTCCAAGAATATGCTGGAATTAAAAGAGAAGCGGTTAGATGATTTGTGAACTCCTTTTCCCATTTATATATATTTTCCTTGTAACTTGAACATCAGGCAGTGCCATGGGGGCATTCAAAGTGTGTGTGTGTGTGTGTGTGTGTGTGTGTGTGTGTGTGTGTGTGTTGTGTGATATATCTTTCTGCATGAAAAATAAATACTTTGTTTTGGAAATTGAAAATGTTAAAGTCATCAAATATATGAGCTCGAGGAAAAGAGCCAGGTAATGGTAACTTTTCATTCTGGGGGCTTCAATGCAGTATATTTAGTTCAGAATGGGGGAGGGGGAACGAGCCCAATGACTTCTAACAAAGATAATGAATGCATTCTCCTTCAGAAGTGCTTTAACAGTGTCTAGACAGGTTTCTAGATATAGACCTTACAGTAACCTTGCTGGCTGGTAGAAATACAAGTATTTGCAATGCCCCAATCTAGTGTGCATATTCAGAGTTCATATAATAGTTATTCTCATCAGCAAGCCCAGTTTGCACATAACACTAAGCCCAAGCCATAGCTTAGCAAGATCAAGTGAGCAAATAACCAAGGTTTGTTCATGGTTTGTTTGGGGGAGAATAACCCTGAATCCACGCTTGGCCATAATGCTAAACTAGATCACGGCTGAGATCTGGGTAGTGTGGCACATGCAGGACCTGTTTTCGATCTGGGTTCCCACATGATTGCTTGTTTTTGCTAAATTTGGCTAGTCGTAACATGCAAATGAAGGGACGCAGGTGGCGCTGTGGGTTAAACCGCAGAGCCTAGGACTTGCCTATCAGAAGGTCGGCGGTTCGGGGTGAGCTCCCGTTGCTCGGTCCCTGCTCCTGCCAACCTAGCAGTTCGAAAGCATGTCAAAGTGCAAGTAGATAAATAGGTACCGCTCCGGCGGGAAGGTAAATGGCATTTCCGTGCACTGCTCTGGTTCGCCAGAAGCAGCTTAGTCATTAAGATCAAGATAAATTTTCAGGATAAAAATTTTGAAGAGACGGAAAGTATTTGCTGAAATGGATAATTGACTTAGAATACAAAAAAGGGAGGTGTGAGGAGGTCAGGGAAACAAGCAAATGAAAGATAAGTTATGGGAAGGTTTGATTTGTTGTTGTTTTTTTTGGTTTTTTAATTGTTCCTATCTTTATGTTTCTTTATTGTGATGTGTTGTTTTGTCATTGTTTAATTTGGTGTGTTTTCTTTTGCCTTTTTGTAAACTTAAAACCCTAATAAATACTATTTTAAAAAAAAACAAAAACAGAAGATCGGTGGTTCGGGGTGAGCTCCCGTTGCTCGGTCCCTGCTCCTGCCAACCTAGCAGTTCGAAAGCATGTCAAAGTGCAAGTAGATAAATAGGTACCGCTCCGGCGGGAAGGTAAATGGCGTTTCCGTGCACTGCTCTGGTTCGCCAGAAGCAGCTTAGTCATGTTTCCTGCTTGGCAGGGGGTTGGACTCGATGGCCCTTGTGGTCTCTTCCAACTCTATGATTCTATGATTCTATGCTGGCCACATAACTCGGAAGCTGTACACCGGCTCCCTCGGCCAATAAAGCAAGATGAGTGCCACAACCCCAGAGTCGGTCACGACTGGACCTAATGGTTAGGGGTCCCTTTACCTAACATGCAAATGACACCTCAGAATACCTAAGTGGTGATAAAGAGTTGGGGTCTCCCTCTTTATTCTTGTGAGTAATGGAGACTGTAATCTGCACTAGTCAGTGTGCCTAGGGAATTAGTGGGTAGTAGATATTCTGTACCACATAACATAGGGCGAAGAGGAGTTTCTTTTGTATTGAATTAATGCTAGAACAGCACATTCACTCACAAGACACTATGAAATGGCAAGTTCAATTATATGTACCATGCCTTTCCCCAGACATCTGTACGGAAACACATTTTGTTTTGTTGTTGTTGGGACCATAAGCAAGAGAAATGTCACCAGTTGTTTTCCCAGACTTCGGAAGCAACAACAAATTAATGTACAACGCTAAAGTCTAAATAAGCACCCTCCAAAGATTAGCCTCCATCTGCCAAAAGGGCAATCAATTTGCAGCTCTCTGCTCAGTGTTTTCTCTCATTACTTGTGCAATGACACATCATATTTCTGGTTTGTAGCTCACTGTCACCTGTACTGCACCGGAGTGCTCAGAAAGGCTTCATTAAATGTAATGGCATCCTTAGGAGACAGGGAATCTCTGTCTACCCAGTTGTCTGGTTACATGACTTGCCAGGCCTTGCTTTTATCACAAAGACCAAGTCTTGCTTATCACCAAAATTACATCACTCTAGAACAAAAGTAGCTTATTAGCCTTTCTAAATAGAACCTGATAAATCACAGAATGCCTGAGTTACTTGCCTATTCAACTGATGACACCACACACGTGGAAAAACAAGTGATGTTACTATTGCCTATCTAAAATGCAGCTTAGCGATTATGCTTTTGCCTCTGCACCCACATCTTGCCTTTAGTCATCATCACATATGTCAAAGGAATCTATTCTTGTCTCTTTCTTTCCCCATAGTTTTGTGTGCGAAGAAATAGAACATTATGACATAGCATCCACACAGGGACATGTCATCTGTCTAGCAGGAAGAAATTGTAGATGATAGTGGGCTGTTTTGATACTGTGTTTTCCTTCCAAAGGTCTCCTGTACATTATGAATTTTAACTTATTACTGCTGGATTATTATTTTTGTCCTTCAAACCAGTGCTAAGAAAATGTATGCTTGCAAGCACATTACAGTTCATTACAGTTCATGACTCTGTAGTAATCCTTAAGGTGGCCCAATACTATAAAGAAGACAGGTCTCCTGCACCTTAACAAAGGAATTTCAGCTGGTATAGCTTACATGACCAGCTACACCTGCTGAAATCCCCCTCCATATGACTTATTAAAGGTACAGGAGCCCTGTTTGTCTTCTGCATCTGGCCACACTAGTCATTCTACCAGAGGTTCCTGCATATTTAGCATAATGGGAATGAGCACATTGCAGTTAACTCAGTGCCACTTGCAGAGAGAATAATCCAAAACCGTTCCAATGCTTGCTTCAAAATGTGCTTTCAGATTAAGTCCCACAGCCACAGTCACATTTATTTCACAGGCCTTCCTCACAAAAATCCGGCTAATTAATGCTTTTATAGTAAAAATTCTGAAATTGCTGCTCTCTTGCAGTTGATTGCTAGTGGTGGCAACCCCTTTAATCTATCTGGCTCATATCGTATTTTATTAATAGGAAGGAAAAGAAAGATTTGGTTGATGTGTCAACATAAGGACATTTTCCAGCTTCTGTTTCAAGGGAAACCTTCATTGGAGCCATAGGGGCTTCCCTTGAAATGTAAATAGTTTGAGAGGGAGATGTGTGAGAATCATTGCAAGGTGGGAAAAGAGTTCAGTTTCCCTAACCTGTTGTCCAGAGACTGCTGATAACAAAAAAATGCCATGCAATTACAGTGGTACCTCTGGTTAAGTACTTAATTCGTTCTGGAGGTCTGTTCTTAGCCTGAAACTGTTGTTAACCTGAAGCACCACTTTAGCTAATGGGGCCTCCCGCTGCCACCGTGCCACTGTTGTGCAATTTCTGTTCTCAACCTGAAGCAAAGTTCTTAACCCAAGGTACTATTTCTGGGTTAGCGGAGTCTAACCTGAAGCGTATGTAACCTGAAGCGTATGTAACCCGAGGTACCACTGTAATGTATTATCATTTGGTGTGCTAGTTACACAGGAAGTACACTTGTAGAAGCAAGAACCCCTCTAATATAGTGTAATCACTCTGATGTAATGTCCAAAGAGGGCAGTGGTCCCAAGGTTAGATCTGTGTGCTTCAGAGTTAATCTGTGGCATCTGGATCTCACTGTGCAGCTACGCAGTTAGAGTTAAATAATTCATCAAATCAATTCTTCCTGGTGTTAAACCAGTGGGTTCCTCGCGCAAGAATAAAACGGAAAGTGCGATATTTTGCAGGTTTGCCATCCTTTTCACATTCCGAAATAAAAGTGCTAGGTTATGAAAGCATATTAGGGCATAGCTAGTTTCCATGAAGAGTTTGTGTGACATATGTTTAGCAGTTGTACTGATTCATACCAAAGAGAGAAATGGGCTGTGTGTGTGTTTTTCTCCCCTCTTGGGCTTTGTCAAAACCTTCATTTATGGAAATTGGCTGGTTTCCATAATTCACAGTAGCATGCCAGTAGCAAGATGCCTGCATATTTGGCTACCATTTTATAACTTAAGTCTGAAGCACTTTATGCGCAAACAACATAAGGCATTCCAGTGTCTGGAATGATTAATTGCTTTTTATGAGATACGCACATAACAAGCTGCCCATGTGACAAGCCCATGGTATGCCTTATGGAAAGAGACCTAAGAGATTGCATTTGAGAGAGCGGAATTAAAATTTTAGAGATTTCATAGGAATCTTACTGAAATTTTTAGCTTCCAAATTTTGTTTGGAAGCTCTGCTATTTACAGTCTCAAAGATGTACACTTTTCCAGAAAGAGTTGTACTCTTAAATCATGCAAGCTTTTCTTAGAAAAATTACAGTCCTAGATGCACGATTTTATTACATATAGCTAAAATGTTCAGGAAGATGAACATATATGCACTTCAGCCAATTTTCAGTAGTTATCAAATATGCCAATTTTATAGCACAATGACTTCTTCAATAATTTGTGGGGCAGAAATATTTTTCAGTGATCTTGTATTATCTGCTACAACTCGAAAGAGAATTTTTACAACAATTCAAAAGGATGTTTGGTTCAATTGACTAGTAGGGTGTCCCTTAAACTGCGAATGCCCAGAGACTGGCAGCAGTCTGCCAGGAATTAAATTGGTATTAGTAGCCTGTGTTATTAATAACTACAGCTGGCAATTTTCAGATGCAGAAATTCTAGGCTAGATGAACTGCAGGTCTCATCCCAGTATGGTTGCTGTTTTGCCATTTACTTAGATAGTTTTGAGTGGGTATCTACATTTTAGAAGTGAAGGGCAATATGCGTTGTCTTTCTATTAAGCAAACAGCCTTTGGCTGACTTGTGCAAGTATACCTGAGATAATGTGACCAATTTTTTTAAAAAAATATGAACTGCTTGCATATCTAGACTTTAGTGTGTATGCCACAAATACAGCTACAACAAAGGCAGGTTCTCAAACCCCACAAGCTGTGGGTGTGGATCTGACACTGACACACACCCCGTTGCTGTCCTGTATTTAGAAATGGGGCAGCCACAACTATGTGCAGCAAGCATTTCTGCCATCACACTAGGCCTGGTAGGTGGAAACCTCTGTTTCCTTCTCCTTTGGTGCCTTTGACGGTGGAAGTGGCTCTGCCTCCTGAGAGGCAGCTGGGAATGGAGGAACATCCCCTTTGGGGAAGGCAGAGGGCGGGAGGCAGTGGAATAGGCACCATGGCAGTGTCAGAGAGAGGCTCTGACAGCTGTGGGAAGAGCTTGCGGTTCTCATCATGGACATGGATAAAACAGCAGAGATCTTCTCTATCCGGCTGCCCCAGTCTTGGCAGAGACCCCCACATCCCACTGGGTTCTCCTGCATTTTCCTCACTCAGTCAGCCCATTACAAATGTCTCCTTTTTTGCAAGCCATCCTACTCCTATTCATGATTGACTTGCACATAAGGCATAAGCCTGTGTAGTGGGGCTGTGCCCTAGCCCCACCACCAGCACCAGATCATCATCTTTCAACAACTCAGTTGCTGCAGCTCGTGAGTAGGGTCTTTAGGCACGTTGGACCCCTAATTGTATGGAGCCCCTGCATGTGAGCAGGAGCTCCTTTGCAGACAACTACACAACATGCAGTTATTGAAAGAAGGCCCGATGGTGGGGTGAGACTGGAAGTGCAGCCCTGCCCCTCATCTCTATGCTTCTGCCCTGTGCAGAAGTAGCACAGGAACAAGGCTATGAAACAATCGCCATCCTTTGTTCTTTAAAGAATCTCTTTCCCCCTTGGCTATCGATGAAAGTGCATTTCTTGTCTCTCAGTAAGTAGTAGAAAAATTAGCAATTGCTTGGTTTTGTTTTTGCTCCCCACCCACCCCTTTTTTTAAAGTAGCATCTTCTACCATTATCTCACCATTCACACTTTCATTAGAGGCTTCTTCATATGTGTGTCTTGCACTCATGATTGTTGGCAGCTGTGGTGGAGGGTACACATAGAGCTAATCAAAAACTGGCGCTTGTTTCTCTCTCTCTCTTTGGCCTGATATAGGCTCTGGATTAACCAATGTCAAAACAGAAGAGACTGCAGAGCTAAAGATGGATGCAGAGTACAGACATGATTCAGGATACGAAGTACATCATCAGAAACTGGTGAGTGCGCCCTCTTTCCTTAAACTGGATCCTGATCTCTTCTCCTTAAGACTAGTTTTATTTTATGTTACACTAACTTTGTTCCTGAAAATAGCTTGGGGCTGTTTCCAATTTCTGTGACTATTGAAATCCTTGTCCTCAGAACCCACAAGATCTTTCATTCACCAATAGTGAAATACTGTGCATATTCTTTTAACGCATTGGGCATCTGCTGCAAATCAGGGGACGCCGCTGATTTATATGTGACTGGGGCAAGGCCACTTATAAAGGGACAGGTCTGTTGTCATCATACCTAATTTGGCTTTTCAAGACAGGGCTTGTCAATCTAAAGGTATAATTTAGAAGAAGGTTTGAGCCCTGTTACATCTCAGGAACTGAGCAAGAAGTGGAAAGAGGGGAAGGGAATGCCAGAAACACAAAAGAAAGCAGGAGAAAAAGGGGGGGGGGGAATTCCCTAAAATCCTTTGTTAGGGAGCAGGAAGAAAAAGCAAATGCTGCTGCTTTACTTCCATAAATGGCAGTTCACAAAGATTTCCTTGTTCCACCTGCCCAGAGCTGTTCCCAATATATTATAAAAACCAGGGAAGCACTTTGATCATTACATTTTTAAAAACAAAAATTAAGCCTATGAATATTGGTTTAACTTTTTATTAGCACAATATGAACTGATTTGACCTAAGCAATTTGAAACATTTCTTGTGTACCTGGAACTTGAACTAAAGCCAAATGTGAATCAACCCAGATTCTGGTCATTCTCTGTGTCTGAAACGGCCTTCTTGTTTTCTTAAGGAATAAAGTGTACTGGAGTATTTGACTTCAGATACTGAAATTTGAAAGGTTTTCTTTTTGGAACCTATTCTTGAAGCTAAATGGTGCTGAAAATTTGCATTAGGGATAGATAATTGTTCCGTGCAAAAATAATAATAATAATAATCAGCTCTTAGATTCTGGGGATCCAAAATTCCCAGTGCTAGAAAAAAAAAATCCAAAATGAATTAGCTCTCCTGTGTAAAATGCTAGCCTGCAAGGCTCACAAGAGTTAGCATGTTTATGAGTCATTTAAGGGAGGACTTGTTTTGAAAAGGCGTGGGGAGAGGAGGGAAAGTGTATTTCAGTTCATTTACTTCTATTTTATTCTCTTTTAATTATATGGGAGCTAGTATGCAATGGGGAACAACACTAAAAAGAGAATTTAAACCTGTTTCCTCCCCCCACTGTGCTGGGGTGTGTGTGCAATTCAAACAGAATTGCATTGTACAGTTTTAAAAACAAACACTCTTCTTGAAGGCACAATATTGTTCGGTAACAACCCTCAATATAAATAAATTAATCTGTGTGTTTTTGTTTCTATTCTACACCAGTTTTGTTTTTGTTTTAATCATAGTGCAGGGTAGGGAGTAAGTAGAAGAATAGCACTGAAACGTAAATCTCTTATGAAATAAATAAAAATTTGTCCAGTAGCACCTTAGAGACCAACTACATTTGTTCTGGGTCTAAATCTCTTATGATTATTGGTAGGTCTGTGTTGTTGTTCTTTGGCAAGCTGGTTAACCTTGCAGTTCAGTACTTGAGCTCAGCATACTCTCAGCACATTATAGGCTGATCTTTGGAACCGATTTTATCTACTGTCATAGGTGCCTGTGGCTCCACAAGAGTGGCCCTTATCCTAATTGACAATTGATGGCCACACAGTTGAGGGTTTTGTCAGATTGGGAAGTAGGAATATCCTCACCAATTTCTTTAATGGTCCATCACCTTTGGACAGGATCCCAATGGTCTGTAATGAAGACTCTACTGCTCAGATATATCTGGCAGTTGAGAATAGCCCTTGTTGACGTCTGTAGTGCCAGAAAAGAGGCTGACATAGGAGAAAGTTTTTGGATTCTTGTTCAGTCTCTTTTGGTGACTTTTGAAATTGAACAGATTGAGTTCTTTATTGTGAGCCTGAGTAGGAAGAAGGCTTGGGGAGCTCCCTTCTTCGCACCCGGGTTCCTCCTACAATGCAGCTAGGAATGGACGGAGCCAACCATTTCAGTTTCTATATCTTAAGTTCAGTTCTCCCTGCTTCCACATCAATTTGCAAAGCCTGGGTGAGAATTGGTGTGCATGTTTGCGTGCCCTTCTCCTAATAGACACATTTTTGCAAGCAGTTTCTCCTAATGTAATGTGTCTTGAATGTTGTTTTCACAGACACACTTGTTTTTCTTTACATTTGCTCTGATATATGCTTCTTTGTATGCATTGCACAGCGCAACAAAATATGTTTTATGGAATCGATGTCTTGAGCACACAAGCAAAGTCTGTCCTGGTAGGGAACTCCTCTCAACCTGCCATCCAACACTGCAGAAGGAGACTTTGCTTGTGTGCTCAAGACATCGATTCCATAAAACTTATTTTGTTGCACTGTGCAAAATATGAGCAAGCCAGGGCTGAAATGATACTACCCTTGCTGGTACCTTTCCCGGGAAAATCAGAGGCTCACTATGTCAGGTTCCTATTGGAAGACCGGACAAATGCTAGAACATTTGCAGTGGCAAAGTTTTTATCGGTGGTTGCAAGAACCAATGATCCCTATATTCTGAACAAAATGCTTGTTTAACCTGGAGGTAGGCTGAATGAATTGTGTATTTCTTTGTAACGATTTGTTGGGTCTCTGGACCATAATAAAGATCGTTGTTGTTGTTGTATGCATTGCCTGGCTGGAGAACTGCATTACAAAATGGGGAGAAAAGTGCATTTTGAAGGATAGATGGGTTTGGTTTGGTTTACGTATTGTTCCATGAGGTGCAAACTAGGTAGGTTCATATTAAAATGCAAGCTGAACAAATTTCTTTTCCCACTTCCCTGTCCACATCATAATACCAGCTTTGTGGCTCCAGATTATCCCTTCACATATGCATTTCTCTGTGTTGCAGATGGGATGCTAGCAGTTTCAGATTCTATTCTCCCATGTTACATGAAGAGAAACCATAATACTAATTTACCTCTTAAATGGAAACAAAGTTTAGGTATTTTATTGAGCACCGCTCACAAACCATTGGATTGTCGAGAGAATTTTTCTTTTGTTTGGCAAGGTGTAAAATGCACAAGTAACAAGTTGCCTAACTCAGTAACTAACTTGCCATTTTTAAATTTTATTTTAGGTATTCTTTGCTGAAGATGTAGGTTCGAACAAAGGTGCCATCATTGGACTAATGGTGGGAGGTGTTGTCATTGCTACAGTAATTGTCATCACTTTGGTGATGCTTAAGAAGAAACAATATACCTCTATCCATCATGGTGTAGTGGAGGTAAGTGAAAGTTACTAATAATTATTCTGTGAATGGACAATAGCAGCCAAACAGAGCTTATTCCCTTCTATGAAGTCAACTGGATTGCTCCATTTTCTGACTGGATTCTGTTTTCCGGTTGCAAAACCAGTTTGGCTTATGGAGGGGGTGGGGCGCAGGGGAAATAATACTGTGAGTCTGATTTCAAATTGTAATTATAAAATTATATCAAATGCTGCTGCAGTGCCAGAACAGACTCCCCCTTTCTCTCCTTTTCCCTGTGGTCATCCATGTACCAAAGAACTGGAGGGACTCTCTGAAGCAATTTGGGGGGGCACTGCAGTGGGTAGGATAGGAAGGGACAGTCCTGTAACATGACTGGAACTTTGCTCTCACAGCATTGGATACAAACATGAAGCCATAACTAGTTTTGTGGTGTGGTTTACATGGTCCCTGTTGCCAGGTCCCAAGGATATGCTGGAGAACTCTGTTGAGTGACATGCTAACTTTTGCATCTGCAGGGGAAAAAACATTAAGGGATGTTTAAATGGGAGCAATTCAAGCAATTGGCCTGTAGACAGTCTCAAACCCCAGCTACAGCTAATGGGTTGAAAGCAGAATGTGACTGATCCATACCAAGTCTGTAGAGTGTTATGGATTATTTCATTATGAACTGATAGGTAAAGCAGAACAAGAGCTGAAGATTGTCAATATAGATTTGTTCAAGCTGCTGCTGAGCACATTCTTATGTAGGGGATTTGAGAGTAGCGCTGGGAAGCCGTGACATTCTCTAAGGACACCCAAAACTTGATGGATTGGAATGGCTAATATAGCTAGGCTGAGCATTCCTCTGCTTCTTGAAAAAGCTTGGGGGGGCACGTTCTATCAATGGCAGGTTTGGGACCTTTTTCAAAATGTAAGAATTGTTCTTATTTTCCTAGTGTGGAAATGGGTAGGGGTCAATGGGGACATGGAGCCTTTCTGGTTGTGCCAGAAGCGGTTTAGTCATGCTGGCCACATGGCCCGGAAAGCTGTCTGTGGACAAACGCTGGCTCCCTCAGCCTGAAGCGAAATGAGCGCCACAACCCCATAGTCACCTTTGACTGAACTTAACCGTCCAGGGATCTTTTATTTCAAAATTTTAAAATAAAGCTGATAAAGGCATACATAGAATACATAGCAGAAGTACAGATACCTGCTCTATTTCAGCAGTTAGTGAGAGTATCAGTTGTGCTAAGTATGCAGAAATTATTTTCCCAGAGCAGGATTTTTTTTTTTTAATTAATGAACATTTGAAGCAGCTGTGGGGAACCTTTAGCCCTCCATATGTTGCTGGACTCTCGTTCTTATCAGCCGGGAGCTGGCCAACGGCCAGGGATGATGGGAGTTGTTGTTCAGCAGCATCTGGAGGGCCAAAGGTTCCCCACACCTGATCTGAAGACTGCTGAGACAATAGAATTTCACATGATCGCAATGTCATTTTTTGTGAGCAATAAAAATTAACCCTTGAGCAGTATATTCTCTGCAGTGCTTCACCATAACTGCTGCATTTTTTCTATAGACACCAAGAATGACTATTCCAGTGGGAATGTATGCAAGTGACCATAGAAATTAGACTTTTCTTAAGTTAAATGTTAGGAATTAATTGGTGGTGCCTTTGGGGCCATTTGCCGCATTTTATTTTATATTGTTGTGATTTTGCTGTTTTATTACTTAATATGAATAAAGGTAAAGGGACCCCTGACCATTAGGTCCAGTTGCGGCCAACTCTGGGTTTGGGGTGCTCATCTCACTTTATTGGCCGAGGGAGCCGGTGTACAGCTTCCTAGTCATGTGGCCAGCATGACTAAGCCGCTTCTGGCGAACCAGAGCAGCACACGGAATCACCGTTTACCTTCCTGCCGGAGTGGTACCTATTTATCTACTTGCACTTTGACGTGCTTTCAAACTGCTAGGTTGGTAGGAGCAGGGACCGAGCAACGGGAGCTCACGCCGTCACGGCAAGTCCTAGGCTCTGTGGTTTAACCCACAGCGCCACCCACATCCCACTTAATATGAATACCATCCTTTTAAAACAAGTTTAATGAATCCAGTTCAAATGAACAAGACTCTTAATCTCAGGTTTGTGGGTTCATGTCCCACATTGGGCAAAAGATTCCTGCACTGCAGAATGTTGGACTAGAAGACCCTTGTGGTCTCTTCCAACTCTACAAATCTGTGATTCTGTGAACTTAACTAACATAGTTGATAAGGTACCTCAGTTCAACTGTAACATGCAGTATATAAATCCTTTTATAAATAAAAAGATATGTTTAGAACAGAGGGTTTGAACCCACTCTTCTCCTGAATCTGTTAACATGCAAGGGGACAGCAGCATCAAGCCTGTCAGCAGCATGCATACACTCTTGGTGTGCTTCACACACAAAGGACTCCTCAAAACTTAACCCAGGCATAGGCAACCCTCCCTCCAGATGTTTTGAGACTACAACTCCCATCATCCCTGACCACTGGTCGTCAGCTAGTCCCAAAACATCTGGAGGGGCAGGTTTGCCTATGCCTGACTTAACCTCAAGAAGAGCCCCTGCTGGATCATGGCAGAACCCCATGAAGTCCAGTATCCTGTTCTCCCTCACATTGCCTTTTCACAATGGCACTGAGTGTGTTGCTCCCAGAATACCCATCGGCATTGGTGTCTCTTGCTAATCTGTGAGATTCTGTGACTGGGGACTGTACTATGTACAGTCAATGTACACACCTACTGCCTCTCCCCCCACACCCCTAGAGTCTTTCATCATGACTTGTGAAAGAGGTTCTGCAAACTGTCAGGACACTGATCCTCAGCAGAGACCCTGGTCTGCTGGCTTCGAAACGTAGGAAGATTCTTGATACTGAATCAGACAGTTGGTCCATCTCTTTTCAGGCAGTGTTCTTTCCCAGCCCTACCTAGAGATGCTGGGGATTGAACCCAGGATGTTCTGCTTGCAAAGCAGATGCTTTACCACTGAACTACAGCCACAGAGCTTCAAAGAGTTGACCAGGAGGTGGGGTGGGGGGGCAACCCTATTTCTTCCATTTACACTGTCAACGTGAGATTTGTGTGCTGCCCGTGTGGGACCGTGACTCTGGTCTTCCTTCTACCTGCCTTAGGTGGACGCTGCAGTGACACCAGAGGAACGCCACCTGTCCAAGATGCAACAAAATGGCTACGAGAATCCAACCTACAAGTTCTTTGAACAGATGCAGAACTAGAACACCACAGCAGCCTCATGAGTTGGACAGCAAAATGATTGCTTCACTGCCCATTGGTGTTCAGTTAGAGAATAATGTGGAAACAAGCAAGAACGAACAAACACTTTGTTTTATTATTTACTCATTATCGCCTTTTGACAGCTGTGCTGTAACACAAGTAGATGCCTGAACTTGAATTATAAAATCAGTAATGTATTCTTCTCTCTCTTTACATTTCAGTCTTTACACTACATTATTAATGAATGTTTTTTGTGTACTGTAAAGTTTAGCTGTACTTAACTAGTGCATGAATAGCTTCTTTCCCAATTATTTATCATATAGCTCCTTTAGCCAGTTGTATATTATTCTTGTGATTTGTGAAGGGGGGGAATTAAGTCCTAATTGAAATATGCTTTAAGAATCGATGGGGGATGCTTTCTGTGTACGTGGGGTTGAGCTGCTTCTCTTTGCTGAGTTTTCCTTTTTCTGATCACTATGCATTTTAAGGTCAAGATGAATTTTTCTTCTTTCTTTTTTTAGAAAAGTATTCCAGATGAGTTGAAATTATTTTCCTCTGCAGTTGCATTTTATTGTACAGATTGTTGCTTCTGCTGTATTAGTGATGTAGAAATCATGGGAATACACGTTTGTTTCTTTGTGCCTGTTTTATGTGCACACCTTAGGCATTAAGGGGATGAACTTTCTTTTCCCATGTATCTTTTCATATTTTAAAAAAATAAAAGGAATCCTTGTTAATTGTGAGCACTTTTATAGGGGGGCGGGGGGGAAGTGCCTGCTGGTTGAAAAATTAACAGGGATCCTACAAGCGTTTCTGCAGGATGATTGTACAGAATCATTGCTTATGAACTGATAGCTTTCTACACTGTGTTACATAAATAAATTACAAATAAAACCAATGGGCAAGAGTTTTATTTGAATGAAGAACTAAGTATTTTGGGGGTGACTTTAACAGTGACCATCAAATGTTCAAACATAGGGGGTAGGGTGGTGGTTGGTTTTTGTTCTTTTTCTTCCTTTCCAAATAGATCTGATTCATAGATTTCCCATTTTGAATATAGTGGAACAAAACAGCGGTGGGTGAGAGGGCTGTTTGCTTGGGCATGCCTTCCCTCTAAAATGTCTTTTTTTCAGTTTGTATAATAGTGTTTTAATGTAAATAAATACATTCCTGGAGGAGCTCCATTGTAGTGGTGTGAGTCTGTAGCAGTTACCTTGAATTTTCTGCTTGATGGTTTGTATAGGTTGTACATTCATTACAGAATTCAGTACTCAGGCTTCTCCAACAAGCGTAGAAAGCAGGAAGCTGTTTGCTGAATGGCACTCTTCAAGTTCTTAGAACTTGTGCAGCGCTATTGGTTTCCTATTGAAATTGGAAATACAATAGCTTGTCCTACTGCTCACTGTCAGGTCATTACCAGAATCTCAAAAGCTGGTTGCTTTTTAGGACAAGGAACACTTGAGGAAAGAACAGGTTGGCTCATCAAATGGCAGGTCAACGTGCACCCCAGTCAAAGTTTTAACAAGGTACGAACAATTCTGATGGGGCTACCTTCTATAAAATGCCCTCCCTCTTCCACCTTATACAGTTCCAATCCCCCGTTTCTATGACAGTGATGACATCCAAACTGACCTAGGAAAGATCCAGTTGCACAGATGTTGAGCTTAAAGTGGTGAGTTGCCATTTCACAGTGTCATGTTATTTCATTTTCTGTGACAAAATATGCAATCTGGTATAGAACTTGGCCTTCTGAAATTCTGCTTTCATTTGTTTAAACTTCCTAAGGGTGCAGGGGGATGAAAAGGCCTGGCAAGTGATTTCTGAATCTAAGCAAGCCAAATGGCTTTAGGTATGACTTTCAGCAAGGTCCTTGGCAGCCTGCTTCCCCACAACCAGACCACAGTATAGAGGAAGTTTTTAATGTTTGATGCCTTACTGTGTTTTAATTTGTTGGAAGCCACCCAGAGTGGCTGGGGCAATACAGTCAGATGAGTGGGATATAATTATTTTTTTGTTGTTGATGATGATGATGATAATTAATACTGTTCATTAGATGGGACCCTTGATCCACTTAAGTGTTCAGGGCACTTTGACTCTCAGTCAGCCCGGTTTTTCAGCAGGCATATTGTAGCTACTGTATATGGTAATTTTTATTTCAGCAAATCAAACCAAAAGTTTAGAATAGTAAGTGCTTTTAGACATATGCATGAAACCTATAAGGGGCATGGTGTTTGTTCAATGATGCTACCTTGTGAATCTGAACACTACAACTATAGTGTCCAAGTGGTATCTCTGGCATTAGCAGTGGCAAGAAAACACCCACATTTGGGTGATGGATATTTTAAAAAATGTCCTTTGTATACATTACTTAGTATTTTGGTAAGGATATATTCTGAAACATGGAGGACCACAAACAGTAACTCCCTAGAAGAGCTAAGTGACCAGGCTGGCATGTAAGGGATTAGGCAGTACTTGAGGAATCCCAAACCAAGTTGTTAAGGCTCACCAAAGGACTTTGGCAAGTGCTCCAGAAAGGTACCTTCACTGTCAAGTAGCTCTTGAATCTAGAGGAAAGCTGTCAACTGAGGCTCCAGCAATTAAAGAAATGTTGGACAATTTAGAAGCCAACCAGTCATTAAGGCCCTAGCTTAAGGCAGCAGTAGCACAGACATACATCGCAGATACAGGGTTTGCTGGATATATAAACTCATACTGGAGCACCTGGGAAGAGACCTGGTCTGGGAAGAGGCCTGCCTGGTGAACAGTCTTTGAAATCACCCCCCCAGTCATGTTGATACCACTTCTGTGCATTTTGATAGGCAGAGTGGCATAAGATAAAACTTGAGCACATGTTGAGCTGGAAGCAGAAAGGACTATGTAGGGATTAACCTTTCATCCCTTGTCAGCACATCAGATCTAATTACAGATTTCATTGGGGGAGGGGGGCCAAATTCTGGATTTCTGAAGGATTTTTATTTGAAATCCACTTGTCTTTCACTCAAGGACAAAGCAGAAATGAATGCAACTTGCCAGTTTTCATCTTTAGGCTTCTGGGGTGTGCCTCTGAACTACAACTCAGCCAGTTACTAATGGGTTGCATCCTTTGGCTGTTGCTGAGGCAGCTGCCTGGTTTCACCAAGGCCGAAAGGAAGGCACAAGATGTTTAACAAAAATAGCTCAAATCTACAAGCTGCTGTGCAGAGCTGCCCCCACAGCCTATTATTTTATCCTGCTGCTTTTAAATACAACTCCTGTGAGTTTGGGATGCTGTAGGACTGAAAAAGTACCACTGATACATGCAGTGAAATAATCCAGCAAGAATAGAGGTTATTCTGCTGTTTTACAGGTACGCTTCCAGAATAGCTAAGATGGGCTCTGCTGGGGTTCAGAGCAACAGCAGAAGCAGATTAGAGCATTTGTGACAATATACATAAGACTGAAATATAATGATGCTAACAGATAGTAAAAAGGTGAAGAAATCCAACTTAAGATATATTTGTTGTATACACAAATTGAAGCACTGTTGTCTTAGGAACGTTACCGATTTCCTTAGTGCCATTGTTTTGCAAGAATTACCCATTACTATTATTGCAAACACTGAAATTATGCTGAAGTTACACTGGGTGACATCCAGTGGCAGTTCATACCATTTCAACCTGCACAATGGATTTTTTCTTCCTCCCTGTAGCCATTTGTGTGACCCCAAAATCGGCTTCTTAGGTCTGGGGGAATTCCCAGAGCAAATTTTGGGGCTTTATGGAAGTCTACCCAGATGAAGAAAGGAAAGCACCATTGTACAGCTTGACATTTGTTTCGCAATCAAGCAAAATGTCTACCAATGAATTTAAGAGATGAACAAACTGCATAAATGCTGGAGTAATGATATTTTTTATCATTTGCATTCTCTCTTCCTTTACTACTACATGTCACATCTACTAAATTTACTAAGAAAACACTGCAAAAAGTTATATACACTTTGTGAATGTACAGAAGACAAAACATTTTGTCGTGTAAAATTTTATTTTCTTACTTTACTATATTGACAATTTTATGCACAAATATTTTAGAGTAAAAATAGAAAATAATTGTTTTATGTAAAATTCAACACAAAAGAAATACATAATTAGCAGAATATGTGTCCTTAAAGAGTAAAAATGTATGCAAAAACCCCTCCATTTTACAAAAAATTGGGAATATACCTTCTATATTTTTCTTCTGACAGCCACACAATGCTATTTGACATACAATAATCCATACCTTACTGAAGACCTCGATTAGTCACAGATTGTCCCCACAATAAATCTGACACGTATGTACTGTTTTTAAAACACATCAGTACTCTATGCATGGGGAAAATATTACAAGAAGTGCAGCAAACTTACAAAGGAAGTATAATGAAATTTTAAAATTCAGAAAATAAATGCAATGTATATATAATAAAAGGCCATGTGCCATGTTTACTAATATGGCTTATTCTGTTATGTGCAATTATGTGCATAGCTGAGAGTATATTTATGACAGCATTAATATATGTAATTTGTGGTCACCCTTGTCTATCCCAAGGTTTACCGGCGGCCTTTTACAGGGAAAAATTAGATGCCTGTACACTTCAAACACATCTTAAAGAGATGCATATGAACGAGTAATGTAAGTTATGTTGCTTGTCTTCCTTAGCACTACATAAAATGTCCAAACCCTTATTTTTAGGAATGCAGCTTCTCTCCCCTCCCCTTCCCACCCCAGCTATGGACTAATGGCTCCAGTGATGCATAGGAGAGTTCAAAGTCTTGATATATGATTAAAGTGGGTTTTTTCACTTACCATAATTATCATTCAGACTTTGAGAGAAAACATATTCTTAACCAGCTTGACTAACAGCATAAAATATTAGTGTAACTTAAACTGCAATCCTGTAATGTTAAATACAAGTCCCACTGGAGTCAATGGACTTAACCGGCCATCAGAAACATTAAATGTCACCCAAAGGTTTAAACACTTTCTTTGCCTAATGATGTTTAAATACCAGAATATCTTCTACGTTTCTAAGCAGTCTGAAAATAAGCAAATGAGTCGAGCTGTAACTACAGCTACAATCTTACATTCCCAAGACTAAGCTACATTTTATGTTCAGTGCTTTTTACTGTAAGCCTGTTTTTTAGCTCTGAGTGATTTGCTCTTACAGATGAAGGCCCTGTTTAACATCTGCACTTTCACTGATTGTTAAGTGAAACCACAACTTCAAACGAGTTTGTTCTTCTAATTGTGATGATTCAACAAAAAGCCTACATTCAGAACAAAGGGATATTTATACCAAACAAAGGGAAGACGAAGAAAAATAGCATAAGCTCATCTAGATTTAATTTGGTTATCTTTTAAAAAATGTTATCAAATTAATTAACTATGAGTGATACACACCCTTTTCTGTCCAAAGCATCATAACAACAGCTTGGAAATTTAAGTAATTTAAAGAAAACTGCATTTTTCTGTATTTTAATACAGAGGTCTATATAACATTGAGAAGTCAAACTTCTTATCAATTTACCTGCAGATTACATTTTATTTCTCAGCAGGTAGGGGCTTCTCTCTGTGATTAACTTAAGTCTTCAGATCAAAGTCAGCTACACTGCAAGTATAAGCAGAATCAGCTGATATACTCTGCAGTGTAGATTAAAACAAAGCAAAACCTATTCTTTGGATGAGAGACAGCATTTCAAGTTTTTAATCTCGTAATAGGAAAAATGTGGAAAACTTTTTTGTGCCAGACATTAAGCTTAGCAATGTCTCTCAAGATAGTTAAGCACTTTCCCTCAAATACACTTTATCTACATATTTTATCAAAATACTCATAATTGGTTTTTGACCTTGCTGGACTTAAATTTGGATTTCTCTTCAGCAGTGATCTCCCAATTCCTGCCTATAGTACACTCCTTTTGCGATGAGAAATCATCTTAGGAGCATGGTACTTTTCAGTGTGTTTACTACAGCCTGACATGCTTAGATAATGAGCATGGTTAAGAGTAGCTGCCTTACCTCTGGAAATGCATTACTTTTAATTTGGTAGCTTAGAAATGGAAGTGCAGAGAACTAAATTCAAAATATTGACAGGTTTACATCGTGTAAATATGCTTCAATTTCTCGAAACGCTGGACAAATAGTATGGCATAACATGGCACCAACCAATTGTGAGCTCTCTTACCGATCCAGCAACTTGTCACATCATGTCTGTCTTCATGCTGAAGAATCTGGAGTGCCTTTAACATACATGAAATATATACCTTTACGTGAAAAAGATCCAAATTTATGGGAGTCTCAGTTCTCCGTAGAAAAACCATGCATCATATTGAACTGCCAAGGAATGAAGTAGCTCCCATTTTAGGACCAGAAACTGCTCAATATACAAGAAAGGCCTCATGCTCCCAAGCTTTTAGGTCCTGGTACTCAGTTATCTTTTTCTGTTTGCAGAGATGCCGTAGCCAGTGCAACTGCTGTGACGGGTTGTGCAATACCATGGAGTTGCATCTTTGCCAGTTTCTTTTGTTCACACTCTGTGACCAACCGGTTCAACTCTGCTGCGCTGTACCCAATGAGAGTCTTCAAGTCACAGACAAATTTGTATACAAACCTCTTGCCTTGCACTTTGCAGATCATGTCTCCATCGTAGTAATACCTTCATTTAGAAAAAAGGGAACAAAAATTCCTTGAAAAAGTAACTGATGATAACTAACATGGATGATAACTATAAAATTTGATAAAGGGAAAAATAAGCTGCCTTTCTAACTTAAAGCATGTCCCTTGCCTCACATCTAACAAGATCTCGAAGGTGGCAAAATGTAAGGATGACTTTGCAGACCATCACAAACTTATTTTCCTTTTGTAGGCCCTGAATTACAGTGCAGCCTCAGCTGCTTGAGAATGTCTATCTGAATGGAGGCTTCAGAGAGACACTTGAGCCTACTTTCTTATCACCTAGAGAAACCAACAGTCAGTGCAAATGGGTCTTCTGATATATGCAGCCTTGCATATTTGTTTGCTCAATTTAACCTATGCAGCAGAAAGAATCTACTTTGCCATTGCTTTATGCATGAAACTGGGTCTTGTGGAGTTCAACACCACTGAATGCACAACAGAATCACTATGCTTGTGATAGGACAACATGGATACACAGTCAGGAGATGGGCTGCATGTACATTGTCATTATAGTTTTGTGGAAAATAATAATGTGTATTCACTATTGGAAGCTGAGGGATTATGGGTTTTAGTTAAACTTTCAACATCTAGACATATAGCCTTATTACACTGAATAGCCGCCAATAGTTAAATTTTGCCTTCAGCTGACTTTCCTAGCTGGCTATAAAGCAGAGTTAATATATGTGACAGCATGCAGTTAATTAAAGTTAATAGTTTACTGAAGTCCACACATTCAGAAGGGGAAGCCACTTTAAAGTATTGTCTAAATCAATATGATGAGCAGTATTCAATTTAATTAATTAAATTGACACTGGATTTAAGACAGACCAAAGGAAGTACTTCTTCACATAATGCATAGTTAACATAAAGAATTTGCTACCACAGGATGTGGATATGGCCATTAAATTTTAAAAGGGAATTAGAAAATTCATGGAATGTAAATGGAACCTGAATATTCAAAAGCCGTGTACCTTAGAATACCACATGCCAGGGACAAAGAACAGGAAAGCCATCACCTTCATGCTCTGTTTGTGAAGTTCCGTGGGCAACTGGGAGTTACTGTTAGAATCAGACTCTGATCTGATCCAGTATAAGCAGTTGTTATGTTCTTAACTTACCGTAAAGCACGGCTGAGTTTCTCATAGTTCATAGTAGGCTTATTTTTACGTTGTCCCCATTTCTGTGCAACTAGCTCTGGTTGATTTAGTTTGAACTCTCCTTCATCGCCAACCCATGAAATGCAGTCTCGAGCATCTTTGTCAGTCAGAAGCTCAAGCAAAAATTGCCAGAGTTGGATCTGGCCATTGTTTCCTATTAAGAATGAAATGATTAAAATGCAAATGTAAAGCCATGTTTTTCATCTCATTATGAGCCTCACTTGTGAAATAGGCTAAAATGTTTTAAGTGAATAAGCTTTCCAGTAAGCTAAACTCCTTGGGGTAAGAAATTAAACATAAAATATATTCAAGATAAAATAAATATCCTGACTGATTAAAAAAAGTTTAACTTGAAAGCTTGCTCACATTGTGTTCCATTTTAATGGTCCTATTACCCTACTATTGTAGAAAAATTACCCTTAACCTGAAGGAAATCTGCAATCAATACACTGGTGTATTAAAAACCTCATATCCCAACCTTATTTAAAAAATAGCTTTATGGAGTTTGTATCTTTCATTAATGTAAATTTTAAAATCTATTTTTGTTGTGTCTATTCTCTCTGTTGCACAAGTTGGGCAGTATTTTATCTACCAGCTATGAAATCATTATTTTTTCTGTCTTGATGGTTCTCCCTCCAAGAGACTTCAGGTTGAGATAAATTATTTTAAGAAACAGGAACTTTGCTCATTCAAATAAAACTGACCTTTGTTCTTCTAAGATACTAACAAATTCTACAGTCTCTCTATGGACTGGAGTAGTCATACTTTATGGATACTTAAAATCTTTTGGTTTTAGTTAAAAGAAAATACCTGTTCTGTTCCCAGGTGAACTTCTATCTTCTCCAGAAATCCTTGGTGCTCTCTGCACTTTTGCTGTCTTTGCACTGCTGTTGATGACTTTAATAGTGGTTGGAGTAGCGGGCTGTACAGATGCTGGAATAATCTGCACAGCTACAGAGAAAACATAAGATTAAAAATGGGTATTAGATGCATAAGCAGAAATTCCCATGTCAGACACCAAGACACAGGAACAGCCCAAGATATTACAGACATTTGACATGGAATATAATCATATGAGCTAGTTAAAGAACAGAGGAACATGTAATAAAATATTACAAATGCTGGTGAATTTACATTATGAGATCATTTTCTTAAACTTTAGCTCCAGTAATCTGCACTATACAGATGAAGGGATATTGAACTGGAGATAGAATAGTTTTAATATTTTCTCCGAAGAGTATACAAACAGCTTTATTCAGCCCTTCTATAACCAAAGACCAGATAACGTCCAACAGCATTATCAATAAGTCATCTGAAAAATGGTGTCATTGCCTGGCACTTGGAAATAAACATTTGTGATGGAGTTAGTTCCCTACAGAAATATGTCTGGAACACCAAAGTATTTTCATTTTTTATTATTATTAGTTACAATGCTGCATCAGAAACAGTGATTTTTGGCACAGCAAATCTTTCACTTGGTCTGCATAACTAGGGAAACCAACCTCTGTATAATTAAAGAGTTTGTATTAAACACAAAATGAATTTCTGAGTTGTGAAGTAGTGACGGCTTGTCAACTAATCTGTAGAGGGGGAACCTTTGACTCATGGGCCAAATCAGGCCCACCTAGGTTCATTATTGGGCCCATAAAGCTGGTATACCAAAGTCATGGCCACCTGCCTCATACAAAAGCTAAGTTTGCAGTTGGTGCCAATCAGTACTGACTGAGAACCCTGCTGGGATAAGGGGTACTCAAAGAGTCTGCAGGCTCCAGTTTATCCCAAATGGAGTTAAGACAGTATCAATAAGCAAGCTTCTTTCAGCAAGTATCATCCTCTGCAACCCAGCTGGAGTTCAAGTCTATTTGGAGGGAGGAGAGAGATAACTATCTATCTATCTATCTATCTATCTATATGTGTGTGTGTGTGTGTGTGCGCGCGCGCGCCACGGCATGTAATTTATTACAATAGAGTATTCCTAAAAATTCTGGTTCTTTCTGCAGACCACTGAGCCTCCATGCAGGCACTCTTAAGAGCATGCTCCTGATTCTTTCCTTTGAAACAGGGTCACCTGATATCATGTTGATGTCAGGTGATGTGATAGCAGTCAGCCCAAGTCACCTGTCAAAGTCTCCTGTGGAGGATGGGGGAGCACAGCATCTCGCCTGCCAGCCAAATCCTATTCCCCACCCCAGTCTATAATATCATTTTTACATTTTTATTGAAAAGCTTGAGGGCTCTGCCACCACAAATCTGAAGTGTGCATCAATGTTACCCCAAATTTTGTGACTACTCTAATTTATGCAAATACCTTCTGATTTTGCATGTACAGTCACACCTTGGTTCTTGAACGGAATCCGTTCCAGAAGTCCGTTCAACTTCTGAAAACGTTTGAAAACCAATGCATGGCTTCCGATTGGCTGCAGAAGCCGCATTGGATGTTCAGGTTCCAAAGAACATTTGCAATCCGGAACACTCACTTCCGGGTCTGCAGCGTTCGGGAGCCAAAACGTTCAAGTCACAAGGAATTCAACAACCAAGATACGACTGTATTCTTCTTCTACTAGCCAAGAAAAGCAAACAGGTGAGCTTGATACTGAAGCTTCTGTACCTTTCGTAGTGCCACTTCAATAAAACTTTTGTTGCTCCTCTTTATTTGCTCCCAAACTAAGAAGAAAATAACAACTATCCAAAGTCTTTTCCAATAAAAGATTGTGGGTGAAAGCACCATAGAAATAATAACCTTACCAAATTTGCTCTGCCTAGGAGGACAGACCTTATTAGTTACTCTTTACTCCCAAATTGTTTGCACTCTCTTTTTAAAGTATCCCATGAGAAACGCCAGTAAGCTGCTGCTAGATAATCCAGGAATAATTTAATATTGAACTACTGCTCAATATTAAAGCCCCACAGCAATGGGAATACACCTCGCAATAGACCTCCTGGTTCACTGGTCAGGTGCCAGTGCAAATGCACCATTAGAGACAAATGTTCTTAATTTCAATTTGATTCCATCTTTAAAAGGTTAAAGATCAGCTTCCAAGTTCAAGCATTTTTATACAGACTATGATACGACTCTGTTGAGAATACTATTTCTTTAAAACAAAATCATAGAATGACAACTTACGTTGATCAATAGTAACTGTAGCTATTTCTCCAGAGTGTTCTTGGCTAGCCAGCACATCTGGATATACAAGAAAAATATTAAATACTAAACTTTGGCAACATTTTCACTTGAAAAAATGAGGAAAGAACAAAGGAAAGTGCTAATTTTATAAAGAATATAAGAATTAGGAACATGCTTGAAGTCTAAAGGCCATGCAGGGAAAAGAAAAAATAAATACACATCTATAAAATTTATAATGTTATTAGATTTATAGACAATTCTGTATTTCACATTTCTTTCATATCTGGTAATTTTAAATAATTACCTTCTGTTGCCTCATATATATTTTTAACTAAAAGAGGGGTAGGAAGTATAGAAGCACTTAGATTCTAATAGAGATTGAAGAATGATTTAAATCTTACTTTAAATTATCAGTAACTCTTCTCCTGATGCTAAGAATACTTGCATCTTGAGAAAACTAAACTGCTATAGTGTTTAAATTATCCGTGTCTAGAAGCTGATACATACAGAACCCTTACAATTTGAATTGTGCTTATGTGTACAGAGCCCTAAAGTGTCAGTAGCATTTTAAGTCATAGTGACTGAATGCATACATTACTTGGTAACTAGGACTGCCATGATGTAGACTTTTTATTTTAAAACTTTTATTTTAAAAAATCAAACAAGATACTTGTTGAGAAAACTCACATACATTTTCGAAGAAGTTCCAGGTGGCTCCAAAGGATTTCTCCCCGAGGGACCCTCTGGAAGAAGTCCTCTTGACTGAGGCTGCACAACTCTCTCCCAGGAATGCTAAGAGTATTGAGATCTATGTCTGTCATGCTGAACTCCTTCATCACCCATACTACCCAGTGCAGTACCTGGTCAGTTGACCACTGTACTGGATCTAGGAAAGAAGAGAAATATTCTACTTATTTTTCCCAATGTTGCAACAGGCTATGTTAGACCATCATCAGCATACATTCAAACAAAGTATTCTTAAAATGAACATAAAAGCCCAACAGATGGCAGGTTCATGCAGCTGAAGCAATAATAAAGAAAAGGAATTCTGATATATTATCTATGAAAATCTTACTTTCCAACTACTTTCAGATCTATACTTAACTAAGTATCAAGTTTTCAGAAAATAGCTTTATTATGACAACCATTTTCAGAGACATAGTGGTAACTCATGGACTTGTGTAGTCTTTTTTCAAAGATCCATGACTACATCATTATGTTGAACATATAAATTTATGGAGATGACTGATAGCTGCTAACTTCAGATGTCACAACAAAGCGCTTCCGACTGCTTCAGTCTCCCCTTTCCATGCGAAAGGAGGAAAATGTAAAGCTTCTTGGCATGGTTTTGAACAAATTGCCATTCCTCTTTATGTCCAAATATAAGAAAATATATTTTATTCTATCCACAGTTCTATCCACCAGGATCTGAAGCCAGTGTGATCCTGGTATATCTGAACTAGGTGTCACTGGAATAAATTACAATATCACATATTCTGAGGTAATGTTAAACTCTAAATAATGACATTAAACTTTCAAACTTCCTCCCCTTCTATATACAGGAAGAAAGGAGAGTAAACAACCCCAAGGCTCACACTTGCTTATCCTTGTAATGGTAAAACTAAGATTTAGTGTTACATCTGAACCAGACTGCCAAGTCAATCCAACTCTCTAGTAGTGCGGTCTACTCTGAATGACATGAACTATCCAGTGCTTCAGGGATTGATTGATTGATTGATTGATTACTAAATTGGTACACCACCATTCATCTGAAGATCACAGGGCAGTTCACAACATAAAAATGAGAACACAAAATACAAATCAACCAAAAACAAACCAATAACCCTGCTCCCACAAACATTTAAAAGGCCATAGAATATTAATCAGCTAAACATCTGGTTACAGAGAAATGTTTTCGCCTGGTGCCTACAGATATGTAATGAAGGTGCCAGGCAAGCCTCCTAGGGGAGAGCATTCCACAAATAAGGAGCCATGGCAGAAAAGGTCCACTCTTGTTTTCTGACCCTCCAGACCTCTCATGGAGGAGGCACACAAAGAAGGGCCTCAGATGATGATCACAAGATCCAAACCAATCTCTCAAAGAAATGTTTAGCTACTACAGTTTGACAATTAGAAAATAATTATATTTTCACAGCTTATTCCCCTTCTCTGAACTACTGCATACATCAGAGAAAATGCAAATCTAAACCTCAGCAAAAGAGGTTATGAATTCCCCCTGCTTATATGACATTCCCTTGGCAATGATGCTGAACTGGCAACATGAAACGTTCACAGTAGAAACTGAATGTGCACCATATTTATTCAACATCACTTTGTCATTATTACAAATCAGACATCTAAGCAGAACTATCTGCAAATGGAGGAGGAGACAGAGAAAAGAACCATAAAGATATACATGTGCCATTGTATATAATTTATTACCATAGGGTATTCCTAGACGTTCCTGCTCTTTTCGGTAGCCTTCTAATGCTGCAGCCCAACGAGTTACTTGTTCAGATGTTTCATCAGAGATGGTGGTAATATGTTTCGTTCCATCCAGTGTTATCACTTGAGCTTCTTCAACAAGGTGTGCCTCAGTTTCCGTATGGTGGGCATCTGGATCAATCACGACCTCAACAGTTTCTACTGGCTTTACAATTTCAAGGATGTTTAACTTTGGTTCTATTCCTGTACAGAGAAAGAGAATTGAGAAAACACCACACAAAATGCAAACTACACAAAGTGGAACAGAACAAATTAATCGTGTTCCAATTCCTTATATTGTATTGAATTGGAACTCGATTAATTTGTTCTGTTCTGCTCCTTACTGTTCTGATAAAAGGTTAACTATACAGTCCTGTTTTTATTATATTTTGCACATTGCCTTGGGACATATGTAGAAGGCAATTAATAAACAACAGCAATCATACATTAACCAGTGAGCAAATAATTTTATTTCAGAGCCCTCTTAAAAATTAAATCTTTATAAATGGCATTTTAACTTCAATTTTAAAGGCTTCATTCCAATACTGTCATCACTTTAACATTTAAAATTCTAAAAAATGCTATTCATTAATATTTTGTGAAATACAAACTCTGAATTCCCAGCTCACCAACTTTTACTTTATCTCATTTTCTACCCACTAGCTCCCAATATCGACTTTGACCTTATAGTTTCATCATTTAAAAAATCATATGCAGGTTTAAGCATCAACATCTATATAATCAATAAGCTGTGCAAAAGCATTTGCAAGTCTACAAAGTCCTTCAAATCACTAAAAGGAAACCAATTTTCCAGATTAATCATTCTTATCTGCTCACTGACATGTATTACTATGAAAGTTTACCCTGTGTAGTAAGTTCACAATAACTAAGCTGTAATGTGCATATTTATATCCAACCATTGAGAAATAATATTTGAACAGAAAAAGCTATTACTGTAGGTCAATAACAAGGGCTGCATACCAACCCTGCCACTAAATAGTACTGTTTTTAACATACATCTCCACCAGATGCAGGAAACATCATAAATCTACAGAATTAGTTTTTTACCTTGCCTTGATATTACTTGGACACTAAGCTGCACTGTTCCATCTGTCTTGACACCTTGATCAAAAAGACTACGATCTGGATCCAGCTTGATAAATAGAAATTCAAAGAAAGGTAGTCAACTTATTATTATGGGTTTGTTCACAATAATCAGGACAGGACAGTTGATGGGAGAACACCCTTGGGGGGATTTTCCAGGTGGATAGGGCTCCATGGTTGTCTTCAGTGGCCTTCCTCTCTCGTGGAATCCTTCCCACACAACACCTGATGGGTCACCATAATGGTATGTAGATACATCACATGCCCTTATCATACAGCACTTTTGAAACCACAGTGTTGAACATGCATCAAAGATATGATCTCCAGACTTTGTTTTGGGAGGCCTATTGAACACAATTGGAGGTATGCTCTGCAATATCTTCGATCATGCTTTGTTGTTCTAGACCACTCAGTTAATATTTCTGAGGATATGGTTGGTGTGTTTCCAGATAGCTGTTTCTTTCCTGCTCCTCAAACACACATATTATTTAACATTATATATATTTTTTGCAATTATCCATATAAAATTATATGGGGGGGGGGGAAATCCCTAGAAAATTGCAAGGTTTTATTTTACAGGCAGGGGCTAGTTTTGTCTCCTGAGAGAGACTGTGTGTTTTCAACAGCAAAGACAGGACTCGCCTTTCAAAACAGTTATTTAGGCTAAACCAGTCTCTTTGCAGCTCTACCCTGCCCTCTACCATGTATCACCTAAAAGGCAGGCCAGCTTACTTGTTATAATTCAGCATTCCCTTATTTGCTTATAAACCTGAATCTATTTTGTTTTCCTGAACGAATTGTAGCTTGAATATGTTTATCTGGTTATAACTTACTTACTCAAAAACTCTGATCTAAACAAAAGTCTCAGTTGTTGAAAAATATGCTAGATATGATACAGAGGTAAAGTTTTGTTGAGTTAAATGAAAAGGTGGCCATGTATCTATGTCCGTTTAACTCTTGACTGATGTGCATCCCCTGGTAGAGATAATTATATTCTATGCAATGCGTTCCAATCAATTAATATTGATAAATATATACAAGAATAAAACCGCCAAGAGAAAATGTAGGCAGAAGATCAAAGGAGTCCTACTCAGTATAGGCCATCCTTTATATTAAAACTTTTAACTGTAATGCTTTTGCTATACCTGTATATCCTGTAGGCAGATTTCATGTGCTTCCAAAGAACACTGAAGTCTTGGTTCCAGTAGTTTCTTAAGATTTCCAACCGGTTCATTGATATCAATAGCCTGACTCACAAATTCTGCAGTGGTGTAAGTTTGCTCAACAATGCTGAAACAAAAGAGTTTAAAAGGGGTCTTGTATTTGAACAAAAACTACTGTTAGAATGTGCTAGTGCTAAACATTCCAGTAAGAGACATGAACCTCATTTGGAAAGTTTTAAAATGGAACAACTTTTGAGTACATATCTGAAGCTGGATTTGAACTCCCTTAACTGCTCTGTGTGTTTTTCTGTAGTGATCTGAACTTGCACTGAACTGAAAATGCATTGGGACATAGAAACCATGACTATAGTGGGGAGTGGGAAGAATCTTACTGTTGATGCAAAGTTGCAATGACATCTAGGTCATTGTCATATCTGAATACTATCTGACTAATCATGCAATTAATGAAAAAATCCTAGGAATCTGCTAATTTTTTAGCAGAGTACAACTGGGATCAAGATAATAGCTATGTGACAAAGATACACAAATGGAAAGATATCAAGGGAACTGCAAGACATGTGTCACAAAGATTCCACAGGTTATAATGAAACAGGCCAAGGACCAAAAAATAATGGCAGTGATTAAGCAGGGTAAAGCCCCTAAATCTGACTTACAATTAATTGTATTTTAAGGTAAAGTAGTATACCATTTAAGAAAAATATAGGTAGTATAACTGTAGGGAGGGAGATGCATCTGTCCATCTTTTCCCCCTCCAATCTTTGCCCACAAGCTTGTGAAACAGAAATATTATGCACAGTTATCTTGCAGTTTTTACAGAAACATGCATGCAGTAAATGTTTTCTTAAAAAACAAAAAACAGTTTGGTTTCTGTCAAATGAAAACATCTAATCACTATACAGCTGGAAAAAAGAAAGAAACAGAAAATGCTTTTAAAGTTGTGATTATTTATGCTCAGAGAGACTTCCAAGAGTTAGATTTTTTGGCCCTTGATCAAGTGGAGAAATTAGCTCAGTCGAGTAAGTGTTGAGACTTAATCTCATATGGAGGATGTTAAATGAGCAGGAGTTTTCAAATGGAAATTACTCCTTCTTTTGCTTCTTTTGGTGAAAGAAGAAAAAGTTTCTATCAGAAATAAAGGAAGTAGAAAATGGAGAAAAAGCAATCAGCAACTTGTTATCTGACATTCAACAAACTTGAATTTTTCCACTGTGGGTGAATTTTAACGTATAGAACCCAACATAAGAAAAAAGCTTTGGGTTACTGAAATACAGCTAGACACTTTCCGTGGCCTCTTTATGGCAACATTCTATCCCAGGTGGGCTAATCTGATTCAGCCCAAGGGCTGCATTCACCCTTTGCCAAGCTTCCACATGTCAGTGATGAAGATGGCCACCCAACACTCACATGAACATGCACAACGCCCCCCCCCCCGCAGATCAGCTCAAGATGGGCATTACTGCACCTCCCTCTTAGTTAAATGAACAATCTGATGACTGGGGAGTGGGTGATTTGCATCAATATCAGGGTGCTGGGATTTAAATATCTGCCTTCCAAGAAATGTCTTTATTAACTTTTTGATACCAAATTCAGTGGGGTTTGGGCAGAAAAATTTGCTTGGATGGATGCATTGGGCCCCCACAAACAGGGGATTAGCCACTGTTCTTCTACTGCAACACTCTAAACTGGATTTACAGTAAACACTCGTCTCTCTTTCCTGAATTTGAAATGCAGCTCCAAAAAAACCCAAAACAGCAATACATGCGTGCACTCCTGTGGACTCAAATTATATACCTTTCTTCAGTGCACTCTTGTTTCTCTGTTCCATCAATTTCTATTTCTATCAATTCTTCTGCTTCTCTTTTAGTCATGGCTGAAATGTTTCAAGAGGCAATCTGCAAAATAAAATGTGTCTGTTTGTTTTTACACATTACATACAAATAGAAATAACAGGTTCAAAATAAGTACACTTTATTCATTCATTTACTTTTCACTTGAAAATACGATCTATTGGTCTAGTGGGGTTTCTGCATAGGTGGTTTAGGGCACAATCCAAAGCCATAAATATGGAGCAAGATTTCAACTGGGTGCTGAGCTAATGGTTAAGACCACTAATATATCAAAATAACATTGTCATTAAAATTATTCTGATGTTTGGTAGCTTGTGGATTCATATCCTTTTTTTAAAAAAAAAAGGCTTATACAGTATAAAACAGATGTCTCTTTTAAAATATTGCTTTTTCAACTTGCTATAAATCTCAAATGCTGGCTAATCATTCGTTTCCTTTCATCTTTCCATTCCTCTGCTGAATTCAGAGGCAGGACATGCAACTTATGAATTATGAGTAATGTCTAGAAGTCAGCTTGAAGCAGTTTCTGTCTGAAACACTGAAGTGATGCACTATTTATCATTCGACTTTATATTATTAACTTTGCCACAGCTGGATCTTTCTCCAAAGAGAACTGGAAAATATAACTTTCAAGAAGCTGAGGACTTTCAATGTGTTATTTCGTTTAATATAAGCTGCTGCCAGATTTGGGGAAATGATCACAGTATGATTTAAATATAGCTAAAGTGGTAAAAACCTTCACACTTCGGGGCAAGAGCACAGATATTCTTAATAAAGTAAGCAATTTGTTTCTAGTTATGCACACTGCTGTAATTGCCACTTGAAAACAAAAACAAAGCACTATGATTATTTGTTCCTGGACCATCTCTTTCTGAAGTCACATAAATGTGGTTCCAAAGTAAACATAATGATGTCAAACTAAGGTATTGCTTAAAAAAGAGTAAAAACATCCCAATGTTAAAACACACCTACAGGGAAGTTCCTGTTTTATTGGTGGAACACTTTTCGAAGTGTGTATACACTAGTGCACACAGAAATGCACCGGGGCAAGGGGGATGCTGTATACTTCATAGTAGTATACAAGCCACTGATCAAGATATTTTCATTCGTTCCAAAAATAAAAATATTGCATCTCAGCAGGTGCCAGTACTGCCTGCTTCACTTAATGTAACAAAACATCTATGAAGAGACCTAATCCTAGAAACGCAGAGTTGGAAGGGACCCTAAGGATCCTCTAGTGGTCCATCCCCCTGCAATGCAGGAATATGTAGCCGTCCCGTACATTATCATGCTCCAACCAACTGAGCTACATCATCTCCTGATCTAATCTCTGGTACCTTTTATTTGCATATTAAGGCACGCACAGAATAACCCTCGCTGTCGCATGTACACACTTCAGATACACATGGAGAGAGATAGATGAAGTTGTTATGTTCCTTCGCTTTGAAATAACCCCTCCGACGTTTGACAGGAGGCCGAACGGCCGAGATGACCCCGCCAGGTTACACGGAGTGAGGGAAGGGGGCGGCGGCTGAGCGAGGCGGCGGGAAGGGTCCCGAAATGTCCGCCGGCTCCTCCCGCCGTCGCCGCCGGGCCCGTCTCTTTCCCAAGGGAGGCGATGGCGGCCTTGGACTCCGGCGGCCTCTTCCATAGCGGATGACGAGCAGGGCGAGCGGGGACGTCTCTCTTTCCCGCCCCGCCGTTTGAGAGGAGGAGGAGGAGGCGAGGAAAGGGCGCCGCCGCGGTATCGATGGCGGCGGGGAGGCCCTTGAGGCGCGCAGGGCTCCATCCCGCCTCAGCCCAGGCCTTCCTCTCCCTTCCGCCCGCGGCGGCGCCTCCTTGTTGTTTGAACTCGGAACGGAAATGAGGCTCGCACCGCGCGGGGCAGAAAACGGAAACAAAACACAAGAAGCGAGGAAGCCACGAGACCCCCCCTTCCCCCCCGGATACAGCGCGAGGCGCTTCCCTTTCTCCCCCGCCCTCCCTTTCCAGCCGCGCGCCCCGAAGTCTCGCGCCTCAGGACTTACCAGCCGCCGCCACCTCAGCCTCCGTCACAAAAAAACAAAACGCAAAACCCCGCTAACCCGCCAAAGCAGGCGGAGCAGCGCCCGCCGCTTCCCCTCCCCGCGCCTTTTTTTTAAAGAAAAAAAAAACTTTCCAGCCGCGGCGGCTGGATCAGCCCCACCGGAGCCCCTCACGCCGCCCCTGCGGGAAGAAGGCCGCAGCGCGCTCACACTCGGGCAGAGAAGGCTGCGCGCGGGGCCCTGGCGGGGGAAAAGCGCACACACACATACAATCCCCCCCTCCGCGTCAGGGCGAAAACTACAATTCCCGGCGTCCCTTGCGAAACTGCCGCCGCCTCCCGAGGAAAGCGCCTCAGTCAAACTCAAACTAGCTTTTGCTCTTTTCCCACCCGCCTACCTGAAGCCGGAAGTGAATCCATCCGTTTCCGGTGAAGCGGGGACGGGAAGCAAAGGAGGTACGTCGCTGTTTCTGAGGCGCTCCCCCCCCCCCTTTCAACGGGCTTGCTTTCTCTTTTATGCAGGGCCAGTGCAAGGGACTCGGAGGCTTAAGTACGGCGAGGCGGCCTAGAATTGTGTCGAAAGGCCGGGGGTTCAAAAGAGAAAACTCCCGAAGCTCTTTGCGCCTGCTGGAGGCGGGGCCGAGTCAGGCCCTCCCTGTGACTGCGGGCTCTGGCAAGGTGACCGGCGGTTCCTCTGCGGGGTTGAATCCGGACGGGAGAGAGCGCGGCGTTGAGGAGGCCAAGCGGGCGGGTGCGTTCGCGTGGGCCTTGGTGGTTCGCCTCAGTCGGTGTGAAACCGCCTTCGAGTTTAACCCTCGTTTAACCTCCTTCCCGGGCCTTTGAATTAGCAGGCTTCTGCGGTATCTCAGGAGGGGGAATGGTAGCATTTCCCCCGCGGTCAGAACTGTCCATTCGCTTTTGCGTTCCCTCCGGGCCCAATTTGAGAAAGGAGAAGCGGGTGGTGGGTGGCTGAGTCTGGTTTCTCGTTCTTGTCATGGTCTGCATCCTGTTAAGAGGACAGATGAACAGGCAAGGAAATGCAGCAGCAGAATCGGGATTGACAGTGCGCCCACACCCCTGTTCTAAAGTGGGCCTTGTCAGATGCCCAACAAACGCTCCTGTTGCCCAGCCTCTGCTTGTAGCTCTTGCTTGGTACTCTCTTTCTGACCTAGTTTCCCACCTGCAACTGCCCCCAAACAACGCTATCCCTGAGAAGAACCAGAATGTCACTCTGCATGTTTCTAGACTGAGATGTTTACTTAAGCAAAGCTGTAGTTATGGGGGGGGGGAGCTAGCCACTTTTTTTGCCCCAGTTGAAGCCTCCAGAGGGGTGCTATTACAGTGGTGCCCCGCAAGACAAAAAACTCGCTAGACGAAAGAGTTTTCCGATTTTTGAGTTGTTCTGCAAGACGAATTTCCCTATGGGCTTGCTTCGCAAGATGAAACTTCTTGCGAGTTTGTTTCCTTTTTCTTAAAGCCGCTAAGCCGTTAATAGCCGCTAAGCCGCTAATAGCCGGGCTTCGCAAGACGAAAAAACCGCAAGACAAAGAGACTCGTGGAACGGATTAATTTCGTCTTGCGAGGCACCACTGTAATACGTCCAGCCTCTGTGCGTATGCAAATGCATGGGGTGGGCGCCCCAACCTAAGTACCCTTAATAAGCAGTTATGGAATTTTAAAGCATTTTTAAGGGTGTATTGTTTGAATCAGGAGAATGCAAGAAAAGAACTTCATAACTTCTATTGATCATTTGTTTTTAAAAGCTAAGAATGTTTCAGTTGAGAGCCGGTGTGGTGTAGTGGTTAAGAGCGGTAGTCTCGTAATCTGGGGAACCGGGTTTGAGTCTCCGCTCCTCCACATGCAGCTACTGGGTGACCTTGGGCCAGTCACACTTCTCTCAGCCCCACTCACCTCACAGAGTGTTTGTTGTGGGGGAGGAAGGGAAAGGAGAATGTTAGCCGCTTTGAGACTCCTTAAAGGGAGTGAAAGGCGGGATATCAAATCCAAACTCCTCCTCCTCAGTTTAGCCATTAGAATAAGGAGTAGTGGTGGAAATGTTCCATTCAAATTAATGGGCATGGGGGAGCAGTCTGTTGGAAATTTAACTTTCCCCATTAACTTTGGCTGGATGAAGGTGGGGAACCTTGAGCTTGGGGAGCAGAGAGGTGTCAAATGAGGCCCATCTGGCCCCGAGTACTCTTTCCTAGCCATCACCCATCACTGGACCTGCTCCACACCCTTCTCAAATGGTTTTGGCTGGCTGGATTGTGTCCATGAACTAAGGAGACCTGATGTTTCTATTATTGTTGGAATGTAGTGTGTTGTATTAGGTTAAGGGTTGCTTTTGTTGCTTTGCCCACTTATACTTCTAACTTTGCCCCCTTTTAACCTCTGCCTCACCCATCCTCGGAAGGTTGCCCATTTGGTAATGTGGCCCTCAGGCTGGTAAAGGTTCTATACCTCTGGACCATGTTATCTGTTATAGTGTCAAGCATCTTACAAATTCTTCATCAAATCTTATATGCTTCTTGTCACCAGATAGTTTCAGAAAGAAATATTGAAACATTAAACAAAAAATCAGTACACATTCCATTGCACCCCTGCCACAAAATGGTGCAGTGCTAACTTAGAATGCCCTGCGTCTGGTCGAAACTACTGTGGTGTCCCAATGAGCTGAAACTTGAAAGTGGGCTTCCCCAGTGGAACTCCAGCTGTTGGGAGGTTCAGATAGGAATAGAAGTATGTAAGATGTAACTGATAGTTCCTTTTGTCTTTCTAGCTGAAACTTCTACAAATACATCATGATTCTCAAACAGCTCTTCAGGTTTTCTTCTGTTTTCCGTTCCGCGATCTCCTTCCACTTGCATAGAAACATCGGCTTTTCGGCCATTGCTTTTAATAAGGCAAAGGAACTTGATCCTGTGCAGAAACTCTTTTTGGACAAGATCAGAGAATATAACACAAAGAGCCAGTAAGTGAATGTAGTAAATGCAGAATTTCAAGGCTCCAGTCATTTGATTATCTTGTGGGCATTTTGATAATTTTCTATTTAATTTTTATATTGTTGAAGTTGGTTCTTGGACAGTACTTGACTCCCAGTAATAACAGCCTGCTATGAAATATATATGGATATAAATGTATTTCTTGCGTTAATTGTTTGCTTGTGGAAAGTAATCAAGTTCTGCAACATATGGTAACTGTTGAGTAAATTCATCTAAAGCTTTAAATCAGACACATAAATTAGACTTTTGAATAAGTTCTCAAAAGTTACTTGCCTGGTGGGAGCTAGTGGAGGAGCAATGGAGAGCTCTGTTTCTCCTCCAGCAGCCTGTAGTATTTCTGTGCTGGGCACAGAGAATGGACAGAGCACTCCATTCCTCCTCCACATAATATACATCATATTAGGGCTGTAGCCTAAAAGTCCTTTAGTCCATAGCATGATATTGTAATTGATATCCCTTAGCAGCTCCTCCTACATTGAGTTGTACAATGTCTTTTAAGCTGCCTCTAATAATCTTTTAGAGTGAAAGGTAAAGCATAAATCTTCTTAAATATATAAAATCAGACACCAGGAACCTCCAGGCAAGTGCCAGTTAGGACTGGCAGGGGTCCTAATTGACCATGACAATGCCGCCTGCAGTATTCGTAAATGTGAAGTTTGCTGCAGAGCAAGTAACAATATGGGCGCAAAAGAACAACTGGCAGTTTAAAGTGAGCTTCCAGTTGTTGTTGTTGTTGTTGTTGTTGTTGTTGTTGTTTTGCATTCAGGACTTGTTGATCAGCTGCATTAGGGGGCTCCATTTGAAGGCACTTGCTGTCAGTACTGAATGCAAACCCCTTTGAAGGCATGCTTTCAGTGCCAACTGTCTGATCAGTGACACACTCAGCACCAAAGGGGCTCTCTGTGAGTCCCCCTTCATTTGTTTGCAGGCATGATTTGAATTCAACTTTGCACACAGCTTGTTATTTGAAGTTGTTACCTGACATATAATAAAAGCAACAGAATGCTATTTCCCACATAATGGTCTTGCATACCTAGCACAGTTGTTGCTATAGTCAGTCATAGCAACTGTTCTTGGGATGCTGAATTTATTCAACACTGAACAGTTGCTGTTCCACAAAGTTCACAAAGTATTAGGTAAACAATAAAGTACAAATATGAAAGTTGTGCTGTCTGTATTATTGCTATAGGATTTAGTTTTCTCAGCAATGAAACATTTTCCCCTGTGATATGTAGGGGGGAAATTCAGCCATACTTATTAATCCCATTTTATATCTCACTTTTTCTCCAGTGAGTTAATGGCAGTATACATGGTTATTCCTCACCATCCATGCTCCCAACATCCCTGTGAGGTACATTAGAGAGATTGTGACTGGCCCAAGGTTACCCCAATGAGTTTTAAGATTTGAGCATGAATTTGCTCTGGGTCTCCTTGGCCATAGTCTGACACTCTTAACCAGAGTTATTGCTCTAAATAATAAAGCTTAACACACCCTCCACCACCCCAAAAAACCCATAGCACCTGGCTGAAATAAATTAATTATTATTATTATTATTATTATTATTATTATTATTATTATTATTATTATTATTATTATTTATTTATTTATACCCCACCCATCTAGCTGGCCCTCCCCAGCCACTCTGGGCGGCTTCATAGAAACCAAAAATACAGTAAAATATCACACATTGAAAACTTCCCTGAACATCTGAAAATCTTCCCCATGCTCTTCCATTGTGGGCAGCTGCTTATATTTGCTTTTCTGCAGCTGTGCTAATATCAAAAGGAAGATTTGCTGGCTCCTGCCTCTTTTCCAGTTTGAGATTTCTTTGTTCTGTCTTTTAGACTTCAGTGACTTCCACAGAAGGGTGTTGGTAAATAGTTTCCATAACGCATGTAAACTGAATACAAACCCATGCCATTTTCTGGCATTTTTTAATATCAGTCACAATATTGGCCACCTTATAAAACTGTCATGCAACCAATTCTTAGATTTGTTGTATATTTATATTTTGTGGCTCTGCAGATTCCTAACTTGCATCAGCCCCAACCAGCATAGCCAATGGTCAGGGACAATGGGAGTTGTAATCCCAACAACATCACACCCCTGATTTATATGTTCTTTGTGAAATTACTCCAAGACCGCATGATCCCCCTCCAATTTTATTTTCACAACCATTCTAGAAGGTAGACTAAAGTAGCTGTGTGTGTATATGATCAGTTCCTGGTCACCCAGTCAGCATAAGGGTTGAGTGGGATTTTCATTTAGGTCTCCTTGATGTAAGTCAGGGTGGCCCAACTTTTCATACCAAGTAGGGCACAAGCATACTTTAGCACAGAACCCGGGGGCTGCACATTCTTGTCATGTGGGGGCAGGGAATAAGAGCAAAATTTGACACAAACACACACCTCACGCTGCCTTCCCAAAGCTGAGAAAGCACTAGGTAGACTTTATGAAGGAAGAGAGAGGACTCTAGGATCCCGTCAGAGCCCTCACACCTCCTTCCCAAAGCCCAGCACCTCGCTTACCTTGCTTTGGGAAGGCAGCTCAAGGGCTGCAGGAGGTGTCACCCGAGGGCTATCCAAAAAGGCCTCAAGGGCCTCATGTTGGACCACCCTGATCTAAGTCAAATACTCTCACTTCTACACATTATTGCTGTCTCTCGCCTATGGAATCGTTTGTCATTTTGTAATAACAGTTCTCAAAATTACTCTGTAACAAGTTATTGTAACTGTAACAAGGGTTATAATTCACGTAGTGTGAAAACTCATTATAGGCATCACTGTACACTAAAGATCCTATACAGTGGTACCTCGGGTTACATACGCTTCAGGTTACATACACTTCAGGTTACAGACTCCACTAACTCAGAAAAAGTACCTCAGGTTAAGAACTTTGCTTCAGGATGAGAACAGAAATCATGCTCCGGTGGCGCGGCGGCAGCAGGAGGTCCCATTAGCTAAAGTGGTGCTTCAGGTTAAGAACAGTTTCAGGTTAAGAACAGACCTCCAGAATGAATTAAGTACTTAACCTGGGGCACCACTGTACTTGAATTGTTCTATTTGTGCTACAAGTTCTCTGTTCGCCAAGTGTTTGTGATTTATTTAGATTCTTTCCCCATCCGTCACTCTAGATATAACAAAGCTCAATTAACTCTTGCATTTGTAGGAAAACTGGTGGCCCTGTTGATGCTGGTCCAGAATATGAAAAAAGCTTGCATGAACAAATGGTCAAGCTCCAGCGGGTGTATGGTGGTGGAGATATGACCAAATTTCCAGAATTCAAATTTCAGGGTAAGCTTTTAAGTTTTAGGACTTGTTTAGTAATGTTAAAACATGAGAGTGGATAATTGAAATATTAGAAATGCCATGTTAAATAAAATAAGTGATTTAAAAAAACCTTTACTAACTGGTTGCTGTCAGTAACCGCAGATATTTTCACATATTTTTAAGCGTACTTTTGTGGGATGGGACTTACAATATATATTCAGGATTGGCTTTTAGACATATTTCAGTAAACTAGTGAGAATGAGAGAGTGAGTGTGTAAATGGGCTCAAATGTTGTACCTGACATATATATGCATATATATATGTATGTTATAGCGATACATTCGTATTCTTGTTCTCTACATAGTAATCTTAGAAGTCGGTTCTGTTTCCAGTAATAACGTTATGCATTCATACATTGTTTTTAAATTTGAGATCAACAAGCAAAAAGACAGTGTAACGTCTTTATTTTTAAACAATTTAGTTCCTATTGGTTTTCTGGGTTTATGCAGCTGAATGATTTTAATTATTAATTCCTTGAACCATTTGTATTTTAATTTTTTTATCATTTCTTAACCTTTGGTATATTATATATTTTGTGTATTAAATTGTTGTTGTTGTTACATGTATATTTTAATATAAATAGATATTTTGGTTAATGTTATTCCTCAGTATTGCATTAGTGTATATATTTACCCTGTGGGAAATGATGGCTGAAACAACAATAAACTATACATATACTCTCTATGCATCTCTTTGTAAAGCAGCTAATATTTACATGTAGTAGGAACTTGCCTTGCAAGCAAGTGTGGCTTTTGCACCATTTACACTGAAGTAGACTCTGTTCTTCTGTGGAGAACCTGCATTTAAAAAGGAATAAGTGTTATGCTCCAAGAGTGCTGATGGGCCCTCTCCTCTCTTGCAGATTTGTGTAGCTAAAGCTGCAGTTCTTAATTTCTGGCAAATTGACAATAGAATCAAGTTGTAAAACTATCTATTTAGAAAACTTCACTTTGAAAATAAACTGACACTTCCTTTCATTTTTCCTATATGACAGAGCCCAAATTTGAAGAGGAGCAGAAGTGATGTGATAGCAAGTACACAAGCAGCAGCAATGTGGCTGGAGGTGTTGAATAGGCCCACGGTTGTAATTTAAATAAACAGTTCAGTGTTCAAATGTGAATATTTGAATTCTGTTGAATGTAAATCTGTGCTTTGTTTGCTCATTGGAAAGACAGCTTCATTCCACTGTCCCTCACCTTCTTTTCCTCCAACAATCAGTCTGCATTCTCAGACTTCATTGGGTTGTTTGGGTTTTTCCTCCTTTAGGATTAGGCAGCGGACATAGTTGATGCCCAGTCTCAGCTGTGTTAAAATATTGCTTCTGCCCCTTTTAATATTATTTACAACTTTTATCTCACTCTCAGACAATAACAGTCTCCCAAAGTGGCTCACTTCAATAAAAAGAGACTGTCCCTGCCATCAGGTTTACAAACTAAAAGAACACACACACGGAAAGGCGAGTGGGAGCAGGGAAAGGTAGAAGATAGTTTTCCAAGGCCAGATGAAAGGGGTGAGCTGTAAGAGGGCACTTCTATCCAATTCAAGTCAGGTTGATCTTCTCTTGCTGATGTTCTTGCTTGAAATGAAATTGGTAGCTCTTGTTTCTTTGACCAAGGGGATGAGGTCCCCTTGCTTTTGCAGGGCAGCTGGGTGGTTGGAGTTGAATATTCTTCAGTGGATGGAGGGCGAGTGCCTTGCAGCTCCTCCTCTGGCTAGTGGATAGGGCTAGGTGAGTCATCTTCTTACCATGATGCTATTCCTCATAGGCAGGGTGGGGGCAGCTTCCCAGGGGCCCTAGGTCTTCTGGCCAGTAGCAGAAGCCAGCATGCTTTCCTTCTGCTCTCCAGTCCCAAGGCTGTTCAAAAATAGCTTTAGTGTTTTTATTATCCTTTTTCTCCCATCATATTTTTCTAGCCATTCCATTCCCACCCCATTTTCAGCTTCTTTGTCAACAGTTGTATTCTTTTGGTATTGCTGCCGGGTTTTAGGAGGTGGGCTCAAGGGTTTTGTGCTTCCAAAAAACCTGGAGTTACAAGAAGAGGTACCAGCACATTCTGAGTATGTGGTTGTTTCCACTTGGTTACATAAGTGTTATCACTCAGTGAATTAAATTGAAATACAGGGTGATTCAATAATTAATTTCATTTAACACTGCTCATTTCTTTCATACAAGCAGAGTCAGGAGCCTGTCAATATAATACTGTAGATGGAAAATGTGGTCTATCAGACTATTGAATAGACTACATTTGTTAAAATAAAATTCCTCAAATAGTTGAAATAATATATAAAATGTTTTAAGTTAGTTTCTTTGCCTTTCATTGATTTACTGTTGGCTGGCACCCTTATATAATGTTTGCCTTTACTTAATGGATGCCATTGAAATGAGTAGGATTTGCTTCTAAGGAAATGTGTACAGGGTTGGAGGGACACATGATTAATGGTAAATGTTTGTAACTCCATACTTGTTCTTGAAAGTTTGGTGGCATGCTTTTAAAAATAAATTAATAACTGAAAAGTCCACACCATCTGGTACAAGCAAATGTGCTTGAAAATAGTTGCTATATTGGGAAAGAAATTTGAAATAATTGAGTAGTTTACACAGGAAAATTGTGTAAATAGTACCTGAAGCTTTGACCAACCTTTGACAATTAGTCATAGTCATGCGTATAATGCAGATAATTGATTACTTGGTTGATCAGAACTGACTGCATATTAATTTGAGATCTATACTTGGATCTAAGGTTTTCCTATACAAGGTTTTTATCCTTGAAACAAAAAGCATCACATTACACTATTAATGCTTGTAGGAAGCATGGGGATCCTGTGGACTTCTAGATGTTGCATTACCACAGCTCCCATCTATGCCCATTGGCCATGCTGTCTTGGGTCCAGCAACAACTAAAGCATCACAGGCTCCCCATCCCTAGCCTAGGAGTAGTAATCACATTTCTCACATCTCTAATAAGATACTTATAATATGGTGAAGCTAGCAATGTCGACAGAACAAAGTTAGGGCAATAAATTATAGCCAGCTGTGAGGTTTAAGGTTCTTGGGTGGAGATGAGAATCCGGCTTAGAAATTTGTCTTGCTTTTTTTTATTTAAGAAACCTAACATTCATACCCATGTTTTGTCTTAAGCATCGGCATCATGATCACACTAGTAACAAAGCATATGTGATTTATTTATACCATCCAAGACATTTTTATAAAAAAAAATCATTAAGGCATTCGTTAGCATTGAGTGGTGAAAAGGATTTCTTCTCAGGCAAAATGTACAGTCTTCAGAAAATAAATCATAAATAGGATTTAAGGGGCGAAAAATGAGCAGTGGTAAGAATGCACTACACTTCAACAGATCTATACCTGCATAATTTTGTTATTGTTTAGATAGAGTGAAAGAGTCAAGACATTTAAATAGTGGAGGCAAAAACGGCTTTGAACAATATTATTCTGATCTTGGCTGTGGAACCTATCATGTTCCACAAAAATTATGAGTAAAAAGCTCTTAAACTGCAGAACTCTTTATTTGATTCATATATTGCCTTTCTGCCATTTAGGCCTTTAAATGAGAGCCAGTGTGGTGTAGTGGTTAAGAGCGGTAGTAACGTAATCTGGGTAACCGGGTTCGCGTCTCCGCTCCTCCACATGCAGCTGCTGGGTGACCTTGGGCCAGTCACACTTCTTTGAAGTCTCTCAGCCCCACTCACCTCACAGAGTGTTTGTTGTGGGGGAGGAAGGGAAAGGAGAATGTTAGCCGCTTTGAGACTCCTGAAGGGGAGTGAAAGGCGGGATATCAAATCCAAACTCTTCTTCTTCTTCTTCTAAAGTTAGCTTACAAGCAGGCTGGAGTAAAGTTTTTTATAGGGCAAGACATCACATGTAGATCTTCTACTCTAGAACAAGGAAAGATCCTCACTCACTCTACACATGATGTCTTTTGAGATTCTAGCTATCCTGGACCAGAATGCAGGAGTAGAGAAAATAAGGTCAACAATCAAGACTGTTCCTACTGCACAGTTCTTCCCACAGCCCGCTTGCTGGCTTGATGGTAGAATTACGCCCTTAACATTGTCTTGATCTGCACAATGGAGAAAAGGACAAAGCCTCCTTAGAGGCATCTATGTCCCAGCCCAAAATATTGGCCCTGAATAGTTAAATTATTGAAGTTACTAAATTTATATCCTGCCCTTCCCAAAGTTCTTCCTAGAGGGTTGGCTTCATATAATCCAGTATCTTGTTTCCCAAAGTCACCAGCCAGAGACCTCTAGGTAGCCCACAAGGAAGACATGAAGGCAATTGTCCTCTCCACTTACTCCCAGGCAACTGGCATCATAAAAGAGTATATAGCCAATTATAACTCTTATCATCCATGAGTTTGTATAGCTCCCTTTTAAAGACAGCAAAAACCCAAGTTAGCTATGTATGGTGTAAAGAACTATTTCCTTTTCTCTGTTCAGACTCCGATTACCTTCACTGGATGGCACAGAAGTTCTGGAGTTATGGGGGGGCATACTTCAGCCACTTCCTCAACAATTTTATAAATCTGTCACCTTTCCTCATAGAGGAGTTGTTCCAGTCCTTTGATCTTTTGGTTGCACCTTTTCTAGTTGCATGGTATCCTTTTTGAGATGTGGCGACTAGAATTGTGCACTTCATCACCTCCTCTCCTATCCTTTTGGGGACATTACACAGTAAGAAACCCCTTACAATTGCATAATCTACAACCACCAGGTTAGAAAAGCACTATCAAACTACGTTAAAACAACTTTTGACAATTGTGTTTCTTCAGCTTTTAGCAATAGTGCCTTGGCTTTGCCATTGGTTTATTTTTTGCATGTACCACTCTTGATATTTATATAATAGAGTCCAAGCATCCCTTTGATATTCTGCTCCAGCAAATGCTCATTTGGTGTTCCTCAGAGGGTGGGTTTCTTTTAAATAACAAAGGACTTGGTGTGCTTGAAATCCTAAGGAACAGAAAGAAGAACTGTTGAGATAATTCAGATAGTTGCAGTAGAAGCTTTTGTACTAATATCCATTCACCAGCAATAATTATGAAAGCACACCACATAGCATTACAGCAGGAGTGGCAAACATGGTGCAGACTCCAGCTATCCCTAACTTTGGGCAATGTTGGCTGATGCTGATGGGAATTTGAGTCCAAGACATCTGGAAGGTCCTATGCATTACATAAGGGGTAGCTAAGCCTGCAGCCCTCCAAATGTTGGACTACAACTTCCATCCGCATGGCTGATGGGAGCTGAAGTCCAGCAACATCTGCAGGACCACAAGTTATCCACCCCCAGTTTAGCAGTTTTCTGTGTCATCCATATCGTTGTGAAAAGAACTCTACAAGCTGACTCACATATGTGAAGCAAACACTCTTTAATCCATGCATCCCCACCTGAGCATAAGATCAGCTGAATAAACCTCAATGTGGACTGTATCCTAAGCTTGTTGCCATTTCAGTGGTTCTGTGCTGTCATTATGATGGTAAAAAATAACAACAAAGCTTCCTCCATGTATACAGACTGATTCCCACTGAAGTCCCTCCCTCCCCTTGATCTTATATGTAGAAGGGAGTTTGGTGAAAACCATCCTGTCTAGCCAGCTCTCACGGTGTCATGCAGTGTGAAAAAGTTTAGTATGGCTGCCATCTACCACTGCTTTGTGTGTTAACACTGATCCTACAAGTTGTCGGGAGTGGGGGAAAACAACAATATTTAATATGTAATCTGGGTAAGGCTATAGAAATTCATGATCTTGCCACTAGATGGAGATACACCTTCCTGAGAGCTGGTATGTATTCAGTATGTAACAAGACTGCTGGAAATAGCCTCTTTCTGGCAAATGCTCCTTTCCATAACCACCAGTATAATGTATAGAGGAGCGTACAGCTGAGTAAGATGCCAACAGAAAAAACCTGATGCATCTCTTGCTATTCTCTACCAGGTCAGATGGGACATTATGCGGGACATAATTCAAAACAACTTTCTGTAAATAGTAGCCAAGCATAGTTTTCTTCCCTAATATGCTAGCCACCTTTTTATGGGACACTTTTATATGGAAGAACGTTCAGAGATAATTCCCTCCTTGCTCCCTGCATCTGAATTGGTGCAGTCCAGTTTACCATGTTGTCTGGGTGAATAGCTGTGCTCTTAGCCGTTCTGTACTTTAGAGTTGTGGCATGAGAAAGTACATTATCTCCACCCTTCCTGAAGCAGACATAATGGGTGAATTAATCATGCCAGTGCCACTACCGCATGGATACAGAATGCTCACCTTTTCACTGTTTGCAGCTTTGTTCTTCCTGCTAGCAAAACAAAAGTGGGAGAAAGTATACTGTTTTATCTGGGCATCTCATGTACATTACTTATATAGAGTTTTGTTTTCCATACATTCATGTTTCTACTGAATTTTCTTGGAGCAAGGATAAGGGAACCTATGGCTCTGCAGATGCTATTAGATTCCAACTCCCAGTATCCCCAGCCTGCATGGCAAATGGTTCAGGGACGGTGAGAGTATAGAATCCCAACAAGAACTGGAGGGCCACAGGCTCCCCATTACTGGGAATTTGCCTGCATATAAGAAGTCAATTAATAGTATTATTTCTAAATTGCTTAACGTTCAATTAATTTTTGTCTAACTGTTACAGAAGCAATACCCACAAGATCACATTATAAATCATATAATTGAGTTAAACCCTATACTATTTTTTATTTAAACATAAGTAATTTTATCCAGATAGGTCTGTTACATGGGTTTCAAAATATAGACAATATTGCTTTACCAACCTTGTAAAGCAGCTGTTGCACTGTGTACTTATTAACAAAGAAAACATCGGCATATGAACTTTGAAAGAAATTGCCTTGTACATTTTCAGTGATGGAAGTACTGAATGTATACAGTATTTACCGGTTTTTTTGCCCTATAAGACTCACTTTTTCCCTCCTAAAAAGTAAGGGGAAATGTGTGTGCGTCTTATGGAGCGAACGCAGGCTGCGCAGCTATCACAGAAGCCAGAACAGCAAGAGGGATTGCTGCTTTCACTGCGCAGCAATCGCTCTTGCTGTTCTGGCTTCTGAGATTCAGAATATTTTTTTCCTTGTTTTTCTCCTCCAAAAACTAGGTGCGTCTTGTGGTCTGGTGAATCTTATAGAGCGAAAAATATGGTAGTTCTACTGAGAATGCACTCATTTAAATCTGATCCACTGGTTTCAGTGAGTCTGCTCAGAGAAGGGGGTTGGACTAGATGACCCTCGGGGTTCTTTTCAACTCTATGGTTCTATGGTGCAATCCTTTATAGGGAAGACTGTTCAAGGCCTCCTTATTGCTTCTTAAAATTAGTAGCCAATGGGCGACCGGAATCCTCTTAAAATATTAGCCAACTGAGCCCAGCTTTAGGTATTATAGGCTAGGAAATGAAATGGCTTGGATCCAGATTTTGCTCCAGCTAGCAAAAGGGGGAAAGGGAGTTTTCCCCCCCATACCCCCTACAGCCCCTTGTGCTTTCTGAGGAAATGCTTCAGGGAGTTGTAACAGGCAGACATACAAGCCAAACAGTGTGGGAGATGGCGCTGGAGGGGGATTGGAAAAAGTTGCCTCCTCACCCTCTACTGTCAGCTAGATCCTTTCATCCAGGATCAAAAATCACCTGTGGATGGAAGGAGAAGTTTGGATCCGACCCGATATGACTAAGGCAAGGGATTCTGCACAATAGTGCAGAACTATTGATCCTTGGATCAATATTTGCAACTACAGTCAATGTTTCAGCTGTTCAAAAGTGGCAAACAGAAAGGTAAATAAATATACTTACGCTGAAGAATGTGCTTCTGGGAGATAAAAAAACAGGAAAAGAAGGATAAGCAAGTGTCATTCTCCATACTTCACACTGCCTAACTGCGCACTTTACACCAGTCTGTGGAACAGCTGCCATAAATATATGTTCACATATTTCCTTCTGATCTTGCAAAGATTTACTTTCAGACAAACACCAGGTTTTCCACATATTCCCAATCAGATCACCCAGCTAAGTGTTAATAAAAGTTATATTTAAGACCATTTAAAGCAGGGGTTTTCCATACATTCACCCACCTTTTCTGTAGTTTGGTTATGTTTTTCCTCCTTTCTCTGTGAGAAAGATGTGGTTAAATAATTTGAAGCTAATTATATTATGTGATCTGTAGTTTACTTCACTGTCTGATCTGATGTGGCCTTGTGACCAGATGTTCAGTCAGTCCCTCCTGTGCCCCACAAAGTGCCTCACTAGATTGCTGCATGTGTGAACAAAATAAAGATTCTAAAACAATTCTTTGTAGACCATGCTTGCACTCTATAAATGATAGAAAGGAAGCCATGTCAGTTCATTATATTTAAAAAAGAATTCCACAGTACGTAGGGGAATACAAAATAATTTGTCAAAACAACTTACAAAATAAGTTGCCAAGTAATTCCTAAGTAATAATTTATTGCTAAATTACAAAGTAACATATAGTCAATAAATTACTACTTAATTATTTGGTCTAAGTGGGATCTGAAGATGCCTGACTTCTTCCTAATTGCTCCTAGGACAAAAATGGTCCTATCTTACAGCTCACTGTTCAGTTAGATGGTTATTTTGTCCCTCGTGGTTTACTGCAGAATAGGAACAAGCGTCAATTGGTTTTTCTGTGGATTGATGTTTGTTCCGATTCAGCTGTAAACAGCGGGTTTTCCTAGTAAAAGAAAAACCTCTCAGACCCATGCCTAGAAATCACGGGGCAAAGAGGAATGTGGATGAACCCTGATTCTGGGGAAATAAAACTTTTATTTTAAAGAAAGAAAAAAATATTTTGGGGACAGGGAGATGCACTCTCATTGTTACCCAGCAGAGGGAGCTGGCTAATCAAATTCTGCAGAAATTTCATATCAAAACTTGCATCCAAAAATCAGCAATGTGATATAACAGGGCAGAAACCATGGTGTTTGAGCTTTTACTGAAATACTGTCTACATGTACTGACTGGCTTTTAGACAACTGAAATATATTTCGTTGCATATCGCAAATGAACCCACGAGAAACTGTGCTGTCTTTTCTGATGGCTGATGGCTTTTTACAATGGCTGTGGAAACGTACTAAACCTGACTCGGTTGCATTAAGCCCACCTTCAGCAGCAGCTGGGAGTCCCAGGCTTCAGTCCCACACTGCGCCAATAACATCAGATACAGAGAACAGCAACCATTGTGAAAACAACAATTTCCTTTCCATGTTAATATTGCCAGGTAGAAATCTCTTTGCTGGGGAGCTGCATTGATCTAATTTCCCATGTGGATCTTCCATACGGTTATAGGCCAACTGGCATGAAGGAAGACCATGGGAATAGGTTGTTAGGATTTTACTAGTGTGATTAGTATAAATCACATGAGATTTCTAAGAAGAGTGTGGGAACGGAAGACTGTCTTATCTCTTCCGTCTGAGAGTGTTATTGGACTGTACTTTCGCTTTTGCTGTATGCTTTCTGTTTCTGCCAGAGTTTGGAGGGCACAGACGTGATTATGGATTCTCTGTATATATTGTGAATAAAGCGTAGTTTAGATCTACAGATGTTTCTATCTTCTTGCTGTGTGATGCCAGAAGACTTGTGTGCACTTTTCATATGAGAAGTGTCACAGAGGGGCAATCTGGAGTGAAGGGACATGCCATTCCAGAGACGTGCCTACTGGGAGATGCTTGGAGGCACAGGGGGTCTGCCATCCCCCCCCCCCCGGAGCATTTGCCAACAAAGGTGTCCCAGCCTGTTGCAGTGATGCCTCAACTGGCTGCAGGTATATTGGCTTTAAATGGTACCTAAATTCAACACCATGTGAAAAATCCATCAAGGTAAAATTCTGCAGTCTAGTGTAGATTAAGATTTAGTGTACTCCAATCCATGACTGTTTGTTATTGAATGGTAGTCACAGGGGCAGCCTGTCCCATTTTGCCACCTGAGGCAAAATGGGAATGTGCCCCTCTTGTCCCCCTGCCGCTGTGCCCCCCGTCCAATTTCCATCGGTGGTGGAACACCATCCTGGCCAACACTTAGCAAAAGGAAAAGCATTCCACAATGCCTTGACACTCATCTTCTCCACCCAGGGGCAGGGTAGACAAGCGGCAACAGCAAGTACCAGAAGTGGTGGGGCAGGTGGGACACTGCCGTTTGTGCTTCTGCCACCTGAGGCAGCTGCTTCACCCTGCCTCATGGGTGGACTGGCTCTAGGGAGTCAGCTAAGTTTTACTCAGAGTACAGTCACTGAAATTAATCAACATGACTAAGTTAGGAGCATTAATTTCAATAGGCCTACCCTGGATCAAACTTAGCTGAATCTCACCACAAATTGAACAGTTACGGATGTAAAATACCCAAGGTTGTTAAAAGCGGGGGGGGGGGGGGTCAGAAAGCAATTCTAGATTTTCTGAGGGAAATTGCAATATTTAGACATTTTGCCACCAGCTTAAAACTACAGCCTTCCAATAAAGACTCAGAAGATTGCATATCATAAGTTCTCTACCCACCCTCTAATAAAAACTGGGTTGAAAACAGAACATGCAACACTGACTCCAACTCTCTGTTATTACAAGGGCAGCATCTTTTATTTACAGGAACTGTTCATTATCCATCCACATGGAAAAAACATTAGCTTTCAACGCAGACCAGAAGTACTGCTTTCTGGCAGCTGGTTCTGCTGTTATTTCCAAGGCTAAGGTTGTTTTTCCTTTTATTTTCCTATCACCCCCTTTTCCTATCACCCCCTTCCACCACCCTCCTTCCTATCACCCCCTTCCATGTGTGCTAGCTGTGCTCCGAAACCACCTTGGCTTCTGCCGGCCCACAACCACACACAGTTCACAAATATTTAAGCACGGGAACTTACTGATCAATCCGGGAAGGAAGAAGTTTCACTTACTTGAAAAGTAGCCCTTCTTTTGTGCATAATATACCCCGAGACCACAGGAAGCTATTATCAAAGCCACAATGACCACCGCAGCTATGATGCCACCTACATTAAGGTCATCTAGCATGGAAAGCAAAACAAATATAATTTCAAATTGGAGGTTGAGTATAGAAGGCAATATTCATGATATATATACACTCTCAAATAGGGCATGGTAGAGCCCTGGGAAGAGCGACTGTTTGTTAAACTACAATAACTATGGCCAGATAATCACTCTACACAGCTGGTCTAGGAACTGAAGTTAGTGAAAATATTATATGCTCCCTGTGTTTCCATCTGCAAAGGTGCATCTAAAGGCATTTCAAGTTGCAATCCTCACTACCCTGGATCCTTCTTTCTAAAAATGGTGCTACACTGACCACTTGGATCCGTGGAGGCCGCCATCTTGTGGCGCAGCTGGGGGAGACAGTGCCAGCTAAGCCAATCAGAGGCAGGGGTTTAGGGGCTGTGACCAGCCCACTCCTAGCCTATTTAAGGGAACGGTTTAGGTGCAGGCCACCCTCTTGGGTCCCCCCCCCCCAGTATATTTTTTCAAGAAAACTTGTGGCAGTGTCCTGTAAAATGTATTTTTTTGCTTAAAATATTTTCTTTTTATTAATCATCCAAACTGGGCCTTTAAAGATGTGCCACATAACCAAGTTTGAAGCTGGAAGGTGAACTAACACTTTTTAGTTTTCTAACTCTGTCTTGTAATTAAGACATTCTCATCTCAAGGTTGGTTGGTCACACTGGAATATGACATTTACCAACTTGCATTCGCTTTACAGAACATTTCTGAGGCTGTCCAACTTTATTGTCAGCTTCACAGTAGTACTCTCCAGTGTCATTCTTTGAAACAGAATTGAATTGCTGGTAAAAAAAAGAGAGAGAAAGAAGTAGAATATTCCAACTTTTAAAAAAAAAATATGGGAATGAGCAGTCAAAACTGAGACAACATTTCTAGTACATTATGCCATTGCATTATGATGATGATGATGATGATGATGATGATGATGATGATGATTACCACCACCATCAATGAAGTGGATTTAGAATACAGTCGTACCTTGGAAGTCGAACAGAATCCGTTCCAGAAGTCCGTTCGACTTCCAAAACGTTTGAAAACCCAAATGTGGCATCTGATTGGCTGCAGGAAGCTCCTGCAGCCAATCGGAAGCTGCAGAAGCCCCGTCAGACATTTGGCTTCCAAAAATAGTTTGCAGACTGGAACAGTCACTTCCAGGTTTGTGATGTTCAGGAGCCAAAATGTTCAAGAACTAAGCTGTTTGAAAACCAATGAGTGTATGTCACAGTTTTCCAGAATGCAAAATGACTGTCCAGTCTGACAGTGACAACTGATCTAAGGGATGGGAGAGGGTGGCCAAAGCAGTGCCAGCACACCAATATTTTTGGCCAAACTGCTTTCAACCTTTTTAGGGGGAGGAGAGAGAAATGAAACAGTTCTGAAAATTGGGGTGTAGCAGAAATAAGAAGTGCTCATGAATCAAACATCAGCTGGGTTTTCTGCAGATTGACATTTGTTCCAATTCAGCAGTAAACAGCGGGCTTTCCTGAGGAAAGCAGCGGTACAAAAGAAAAACCTCTTGGACCCATGCTTAGAAATCACCAGACAAACAGAAGCGTGGATGAGCCAATTCAGTTACTGCAGCAGACATTTGGTGAGATAAGTACAAACCTCAGCTTTGTAAAATATATCCCATTTTCCTAACATTTTCTCATACTCGTCAATCTATTTTATCATCCTATGGGTGAATCAGCAACACATCATACTGGTTCTGAGCTATATATCAAAAGATATACAACGTGTAGGATGCAAGGTGACTGAAAGAGGTCCTATTTACTATATCTCTATGCAACTGTGAGGCAAAAAACCTCAAAACCACACAGCAGGGTCCTGATACTATGTTGAATTTCCTCAGTAGAATGTTAAGCCTTTTCTTGGGCTAAGTAAAGTCCAATGATAAGTGGTATTGAGCAGAGGTTCACTAACCAGAGTTCCAGTTGTAGCATTCATGATATAAGGAAGTCTCTCTTTTTTAATGCTCCGCAATGCTGGGCTTTCCGGCAGAAGAACGCCATTCTTATACCATCTGTACTTTGACGCAGGAACACCATTGTTTTCTTTACAGCGTAGCTCCACTACTGTCCCCGTCATAGCTGAGCTGGGCACTTCACAAGCAGGAGGAGCTGGTGGGACTAGGAAATGACATGCTCTGTTTCAAAGTAAAATATCTGAATGGCTAAACCTGCCTATTTGCTCACAAGTTGCTCTAATAAAGGCAGCTGGACTGAGTGGTTTATGCATCACATTGTATGCATACTGTTCCTCGCCTCTGGCATTGTCCGACAGAAGTTTGATGTAAGCCAGTGCTTAAGATTTTTTAACAATGAATCAGCAAATGTAATATAATCTTTAGTTGTAAACAAAATACTGATCTGAGGTGCATTATGTCCAGACTTTCTCTTCCACAACTAGAGATAAAAAATAATCAGTTGTATCAAACTAACATCTAAATACTACTCCTCAGAGTAGACCCACTGAAATCAATGAACTTAATCATGTATTTTCAGTGAGTCCACTCTGGATACAACCCCATTCAAACATTTTAAAAATCTATTTCAGAATGTCTAAAATTAGTTCCCAGCTACTTATCTCTTTACAAAATGGTTGGCTTTAAAGTCTGGTTCATACCATTAATTTAACAAAAATTATCCCAGGCCCAATGGATGTGTACATTTCAGATAACAGTAAGATGATATAAAATGAAACATTATTTTTACAGGGGGTTTCTTTTAAAGACAACACACACACACACAAAAACAACAACAACACCTGGATATTTTATTGTACCCCTTTTGTAATCGGGTGGCAAACAAAATGTAAGAAGAAATGTACTACTGAATAGTGTTACCTCAAAATAGCTTTGTTTAGATTCTTACCCAACACTAAGAGAGAGACTATAACTTCCCCTATTTGTTGTCCATGTTCCGTGGATGCACTAATTTCACAACGGTATTTCCCAGAATCCTTTCTAGTCACATTTTTAATGCGGATGCTTGATTGCACTCTTTCTCCTCGCTTTTTAAAATCACCTGCAAAACAATCAAGACAGAGAGCAATGGCTAGAAAGGAACTTCCTCAAGTTTGCTTTATAAATGTATAAAACAATTAGGGAAAAAAGACTGGTTTTCCAGAATACAATGCCAGTGGCTCTCTACCTGCCATTCTCTACCTGGCTCTCTACCTGCCATTCCCCACGATATTTATTTTCTCCCTAAGACCTTCCAACACTCCATTCATATGAGCTAGTTTATTAAGGGATTTGGTGTCTCAAACACATTTTTCGCATGCAATTTCGATACATTGCAAGCTTTCATATGTTGCAGCAGAATGTTTTCAAATGAGAACTATCAGCCACTATCAGTCATACAGCTGTTAAAGACACAAGTTCCCTGTTTATTATCAATGCCATTGTTAATCCAAATGAAGGCCTTTGTGGATGCCATGGCTCCCAGGCACTGAGTTGGCAACTCCTGCTATATATCCTAATCATATAACTCCTTTTCTGGGGAGAAATAGCAGCTAGTGGCTATCAGGACATGTTTTGTGGTTGCTGCTACAGGGCTGTGACTGCTGGCAGTGTCCCCCTTTAATTCCTCATCCCCCGATTTCCCACCCCATTCTCTCCCCCATACAGATGCTCAGAGCGTACTCGAAATGACACCACTGAAAGCAGAGGAGCCATTTTGTGCAAGACCTAATTTGTGACTTAAAGGCAGGTTCACACATGAGATGCATGCTTTTTCTCATTTCTCCCTCAAAACTGTTACAACAGCAGACAGCACTACAAGACAGAGTAAGCCAAGCTACAGATGGAAGGGGATGCTTGAGTGTGGATGTTAGCTGTTTGAAGAAGGGTTAGTCAGGACAGTCAGGAACATGAATGGAAAATGGAGGAAAGCCACATATGTGCAACTTTGCCTTTCAAGTGTTTGAGCAACCCTTGAAACAAAGGATAGGAGATTTTCAGTGACACACAAGAACTCTACAACAGCAGAATGCAATATGTATGTTCTGTTAACTAGTTACTCCACACACAAACACACACACATATAGGAAATGTCACTTAATTAAATAAATCTTACGTCAGGCAGTCAAATCAATTTTATTTGATTTATCTATTAAGAAATGTGCCTATGACTAAAAGGAACATGTGAGCCAAACAGGCTATCCTCTTGTTCAGCAAAGTAGGCAGCAGCTATTTCTACAGTTGATTCACAGTCATGGAAATGGCTGCTAGAGCTACAAACTCAATCCATGAGACTCGGGTTCAAATGCCCATTCAGCTTTGAAGCTTGCTGGTGACCTTGGGCCAGCTGGTAACTCCTAGCTTAACTTAACTCACAGGATTGAGCAAAGATAAAATGGAAGGAAAGAACAATGTACGTCATCTTGACCTTCTTGGGAGGAGAATTGGTTAGAACAGTAAAAAATAAATCCATGTACATCCTGTGATTTCTCCATGCAATCCTGAACATGGGAACATTTCACATGAAGGACACAAGCCCTCAGCAGCACAGTAAACACACATACAAACATAAATGTAAGCATTTTCTTACCAACAAAGGAACCTTCAAAGTAGACAAATGTAACTCCAGTTTTGGTAATTTTTTTCCATTCTACTCTTGTAGTTTCCTTCCCTTCATTGTGTTTACAGCTTAGAAATGCCTCTGCAGAGGGGAAAATACGTCATTGTTTCTGCTCTGAGTTGGAATACACTACAAACAACTGGCACACTTTCAGAACTAACTTTTGTAGAATGACTCTACAGATTAACAGTCCATATACATTTTGTGTGTATACACTGGAGTACAGAATGCACAAACTTCTCATCATGCCCAAAGTGTGCACCTATTCGGGATTTTGGTGCATAACTCTTAAGATATCTGGACCCAAGCCTTTCAGATTCTGCAGGTGGCATGGGAATTTTACAGAAAGAAATCCATATACAGTGGTACCTCAGGTTACATACGCTTCAGGTTACATACACTTCAGGTTACAGACTCCGCTAACCCAGAAATAGTACCTCGGGTTAAGAACTTTGCTTCAGGATGAGAACAGAAATTGTGCTCCAGCGGTGCAGCAGCAACAGGAGGCCTCATTAGCTAAAGTGGTGCTTCAGGTTAAGAACAGTTTCAGGTTAAGAACGGACCTCCGGAATGAATTAAGTACTTAACCTGAGATACCACTGTATAAACACAACATGTGGGATGAGAGGCGCCCCTAAGTTTACAGTAGTACAAAAATAAATCCAAAGAAGCCAAGCAATTGCTAAACATCAGAAAAGCTAAACATCAAGAGCACTAAACAAGTTGTGAATCATCAAGCATTTTACAGTCTTCATCTTTCTCACTAAAACCATAATGATTATTCATCTCTAAAGGCTGATTGATACTTAAGAAGCAAGGAATTTGAAGGAATTCATTGGCAGCAGGACTGGCCCATCCATGAGACAAGGTGAGGCAATCACCTCAGGTAGCAGAATCGACAGCAGCAGATCTGACCTTCAAGAAAAGGATCACATGTAGATCTTTATTCACCCCTTGTTCCTAATATACAGCTTCACTCCCCACTTCTTCCCAGGCAGGAAAGGGGCGCTATTTTGTGCTTCACCTCAGGAACCAAAATGTCTTGGGTCAGCCCTGATTAGCTGTGTTCACACATGAAGGTAAACCATGGTAAATGTGTAATGTGAACATGCAGACAGCTCCCACTTTGCTCCCTCTCCTAGCACAAGCAGGAGCAACAAACCACAATCCCTGGTTTAGGATTATGTCAGAACCAAGAATTTTAGTTTGCTTGACTCCAAACAAACTATGATGTGAAGCCAAGTTTCTTGGCTTCCTGGCTGTGGTTTACTAGTGTGGAAAAAACCCACAATGTCTCAACCTGCAAAGGTAATTGTGGGAGATGATCTTGTACCCAATAGTTTTTCCTTCCTGTTTATGCACACATGATGTGCATGTACAGTGGCAGGTACCAGCAGTGGCCCGGCCTGACTCCCTATAATTAAAGTCTAACTCCATGTACAGTCTCATTTCTTCATTCACACCTACAACTTTCCATGTTGCAAATGTTCAAAGAATAAGAATGACAGACATACTTACAGACTTTGCAATTACATATTCTGAGCATAAAAGCAGCTACAAGGTTAGGTGGTGAAATTGGCCAGCTATTGTGTTATATTATTGATGCCTGCAAATTGTAGCAGGACACTTTATTTTCACACACACACACACACACACACACACACACACACACCGTTGTGGCCATTTTGAAAACTTTCTCAATCAATTAGATATAACCCCATATTGCTCATGCAATGTGCATGTAAGCCCCATATTACTCCACCCAAAAGAACATTTGTTGCATTTCAAAAGCATGTTAAAATAAGTTCTAATGATGGGATCTTATCCTGCTCCAGGAAATCATAAACAACATTCATATGACAGACTTCCACAGCAAAGCAGTGGAAATGCTTTTGTTTCCGAAGTTCTGATTGAGCGGAATAGGTGGTGTCTTTCCTGAAATGCCTGCATCAAGTAGTCTTTTCTTAATGTTTTCTTATGCTTTTAAGAAAGGTAAGTTACGAGACCACTGTGTTCTATTCTTACAAGTATTTTATTTGGCTGGTTCTCATATTGCTAATATTATAGAATTAAAAATGAGAGAAGGGATATGGGATTTCAGAATTTCAAATCTGCACAGTGGGGAAGCTATTTTGCTCTTGTTCATGCAGCCTAATTTTAAAGACAAACCTTTTCAAAGATGGTTTCTCCCTGGCATTTCTCCAGGGGGGGGAAGGTTCCTAAACTTTTATATTTGTAAGGGAAGAAAGATAAAAGCACAAAACTGTAGATGACAGGGGGATACGCGCGCACACACACACACACGAATGAATAGCTGACATGGGTGGTCACTCAAGAAGAAAAACAAAAATGCAAATCTGAGAAGGGTGTGGATGAGAGAATTGGCAATAAAGATAAAATGGAATGTGGATAAGGACAGATGGAAATATTTCTGAAAAAACAATAACAAATAGATCCAGAAAAGACAAAGAAAGAAACTGTCAAGAGGAAGTACAATGTCTAATGATTCATCTTCACTTCTGTTTGTAATATGATTTCTAGGAATAAGTCTGGGAGGTTTTTCTTTTGCTCCACCACTTTCCCCATGAAAACCTGCAGTTTACTGCTGAATCAGAACAAACATCAATAAGGTTTTCTGTGGATTGATGTTTGTTCTGATTCAGCAGTAAACAGTGGGTTTTCCCAGGGAAAGCAGCAGAATGAAAGAAAAACTCATTAGACCTGTGTCTAGAAATCATGGGACAAATAGAAGAAAACATGGGACAAACGTTAAGTGTGGCTTTACGGTAGTATCTTTCAAATCAATCACAGCAAATGCAAAGCCACTAACTCAGAAAACGATTGGACTAACACAATTACTGACTCTTCCACAGAGGACCCATGTTCTTTATTTCACATCAGGTCGTCTATATTTGTTACAGTTGGCACACCGTACTAGTTCCCATTTTGTTCTGGCAAGGGGAAATGCTGTGGAAGGGGATAACAGCCTAAACGATGCCAAGTGACCTTTCCTGGCAGTCCACAGCAGAACAGCCAATAAAGATACTCAAACAAAACAAAACATGCAGAGAGATATACACACATGGGTGGGAAATGAAAAGAAAAATACAGAAAGAGAGAGCGAGAAAACATTTGTTCAGAGATTAATTGTTAAAACAGACTCAAAGCACATGATTCTGACAATAACCCAAAGCTCTACAGGGTTGTGTACAGAGTTCCATGCATTGCGAGTACACATTCCCTTTATGGCTTCTTCTCATTATATTAAAGGCATCTTGTGATTTTAGAGTCATCGCCTAGCTTTTCATATTGACTTCTCTGTCAATGAATCCATGCACATCTGCAATGGAGTCTGTCTATGATAGGTGGGGAACCTCAGACCTGCAGCCAAATATGACCCACACCCATGGGATTCTCAACTCACACACCCTCCCTAGCCACACCCTCACACCCCAGGCCACACCCGTTGTCAGCCCTGCTTCACACCTTCCTTCACTGTTTTTGCTGGGCTAGAGTAAGTTCTTTAATTCTGGTTATGCCTCTTGCTTGTACAAATAGAGGACCGGGGGGGGGGATGTGAGTGTGTGAAGAAGCTAGCCTACTGTACAAGTACAGAATTCACATTTGTCACTCTGTTCACTTTTGCCTCTGGCCCTGCCCATCACTGGCATCTGGCCCCAGGAAGGCTGCCCAGCAGGAAATGTGGCCCCCAATTTGAAAAAGTTTCCCCATCCCTGCTGTGCATGTTGCAGACGATTCTGGAAGCGTTCCCAGGGGCACATTCCATTCACGAAGGGCAACAGCCAAGTCTGTACGGTTTTACCTTTACGCTGCATGAATTGTGACCCTAAAGAACACTGACTGTGGCTGGGCACTGGTAGAGAATATTAATAGTATGTGTACAGAAGGCCTGGAGCCAAGCCTTCGTATTTCCTACCCCCTAGGTTCACAGCTTGAACCAGTTCTTTTGTTTGTATTTCAAAAGTTTCAGAAACCATAGGTCCTAAGCATAGGTCCTTATAATTAATGTCCAATAATTAATGAATCCCCCCCCCAATTTGCCCTGTAAAATGCATTCGTGCCTCACTTTCTCTCACACAAACGCAAATAATCCATTTACCAGTATTGTATAACAATTTTAAGTGACATTAGGCAGAGTGGGTTAAAATCAAGAAGAGGTGTATAGTGATATATTTTTTAAAAAAAGTTATATGATTAGAAAATTAGATTACTTGAAATTCAGAACATAAAAGAGGGTGTTTCTAAATGGTTTCTCCCCTAAGGCGGGAGGAGTAACATGCCTCCATTACAGAGTTCTGAGAGTCCCTTTCCCCTGGGCTCCAGAGCATTGGAAGCAAGCAGTCACCATGAGTCCACAGTGCATGTTGCCTAGAAGGACAAAAAGCAACACACTCCAAAAAAGAAAAGCCAAACTGAATCTGAATATTCCAGCGGACAGTTTGGTGGTACATAGAAAAATCTTGAGCCTTCCCAATGGCTGCCCCCCTCCCCAGAAATTGGTTGGATTCTTAATATTCTAATCTTAGAAATCTTTTCTGTAATTTGTGGGATGCTCCCAAAGAACAATGGTATGGACTTGTCTGTTGACACTTACCCAAAGTGGTTACAATATGGTCCATGTCAAGCACTATCAAATCCCAATGGTTTCAACTGAAGGGGCTAAGCATATACAGTGGTGCCCCACAAGACGAAATTAATTCGTTCCGCAAGTTTTGTCGTCTAACGAATTTTTCGTCTTGCGAATCACGAAATCCCATAGGAATGCATTGAAAATCAATTAATGCGTTCCTATGGTCAAAAAAAGTCCAAACAAAGCCAAATTTGGTACAACAACAGTTTATTAACTGCTCTTTAAAGTCACACATACTGTAAAGAGCAGTTCAAAAATTGAAGGGAAAATAAATTAATTTTATAAACAAAACATGTCTTTGTTTTTAGACAAAGGAAACAAAGCCGCGAGACGTTTTCGTCTTGCGAAGCAAGCCCATAGGGAAATTTCGTCTTGCGAGGCAAATCGAAAACGGAAAAACCTTTCGTCTAGCGAGTTTTTTGTCTTGCGAGGCATTCGTCTTGCGAGGTACCACTGTATTGCAATTTCACCCATTAAAATCAATGGAACTTTAAAAACTGTTAAGTTCTGCTGGATCAGATGGGCTGCGAAAAAGGGTTGTTCTGAAATCTCAACCTTATGTTGTTGGTTTTTAAAAAAATAATAATAATTTGGATTTGCCCCAGGAAAAGCAACTCTATTAAATAGGGAGAAGTACAGGCTGGCATTTCAACTCCAATGATATTGTATAGACATTGCAAAAAACTTGAAACAGCAATTTCACACCAAACACCTGTCTGGAAGCACCCACAGGTTTGTATGTAACAAAGTCACCCTGTTTATGCAAGGACTTCTGCTTATGCAACCAAAGTTCTTCCTGCTCTTTTCTCTCTGAACCCGCCCCCCCCCCCCACCGCACATGCACACAAAATCTGCTCTGGAGGCTTGGGAATAGAATAGATTTGGGGACAATCAGTTGAGGGGGACAAATGGGATTACTTTTTTTATATATACAATCCAACTTCATTTTGTTGCTGCTGTATCCATTGTATCACTCCACTGCACTTTTATCAAACAGCCTTTTAAAATTCATCTCAGGGCTTTCACTTATCCACTGATATAAGACGTACACAGTCATACACATACTGTACCCTCAAATTCGTTTGCTGTAACATCTTTCGTGTCTGTCTCTACGACGATTCCATATGCTTTATAATCTGAAAGGAAAAAGAAATCCTTTACATTGCAGTGTCCATTCACTGTTTTTCTTTAAAAAAAAAAATCAAATAAATGTCCTCTGCAGTCATGTAGTTGGGCTGTTTGCTTAAATCGTGTTGCCTGCAAAGGAGATCAAACTAACTAGTTAAGTTTTTTCAACCATGCATGTGCAAATGTATTTCAGAGTCCTTTTCTTCTTTTAATCTACAAGTGCAACTCTTATTTCCATACACCTGCATCAGTGCCAAATGTACACTGTATTTTAACTCTAGGTGCAGTTCTGGATTATAGTATCTAACCATCAGATGAAATGTAAACTGCCCTTAAAAGAATCACTCAGGTTTCAGCTGAGCAACACCAGAGATAAGCAGTTTTTTTACTGTTGCACTACAACATCCTTTCGCACATTTCTCAGCATCAGTACTGTACTTCAACCAGCCAAAGAAGGCAGAGGGAGGGGGGGTTATAATTTTCATGTTATGGCTACAGCTCAACAATGATTCTAAGTTGCGCAGCCAAGTTGTGCAACTGGAAATGATATTCTCTGGTCTTTTCAGGGAAGACTGAGGATTATCCAATAGGGATGGTGAAAGTCTTGAGAACCTTTCAATTTAGGGGGCTGCATTTCAGATCCCTTCCATAAATATTACGATTCGCTCCCATTTACAGGTCAGACCATACCAAGTGTGGTGATTCCACATGGAATATTAATATAAGCACTCCCTCTAATGAAACTCTGCATCTGAGTGTGCTAACAGCTCTGTTGGAGCCAGGCCAAGTTTGTTTCACTTCAGTCCCACTGAAACCAATCTGGGCTGCATGCATAAGGCTTTTTGAATACCCACAATTCATCTAAAGCTTACTGCTTCTAAAGATGACTACACGTTTTCATCTAAAGTTATGAAGCCTTTTCTGGCTACCCCTTCCCCACCATTTTTCTACTTTGATTTAAACTAATAAATAATCTAGGAAATGTATGCATGTGTTTGTGCATTAAATAAAACGTGTGTTTCCACTATGCAATTTATAGTTAGTCTTACCACCGCTGCTATTAAATAATATAGGCAGTATAATTAGAGGGAAATAAATATACATATATTTCAAAAGTCAGCATTTTTTCTACTACTGTTTTTGCTGGTTGCTAGTAAGTACTGCCCCCCCCCCCACTGAAATAGTTTACTGTTTGCCATTTTCAGGAGAAAAAACAGATGCATGCAAACTTTCACCCTTGTCTTCAGTTACTTTGGAAACATTTTTAGGAACTGTGAATGTGTTCCAGAATTCTGAACAGAGACATTTATAAAAATGTTAACTGAAAGACTCCTTATACACATCACTGAGAATTAAATAACAAGAAAGCTCAGACAAAAGATGAGGTGGGGAAATTTTGACTAGAACTTTTCAAAGCTAAGACAAATGTTTTTTGTGTGTGAATCCAGTAGGGCAGACCTCACATGAACCACCTTTCTGAATGCAATACATGCACATACAAAATCACATGTAAGGTAACACATTTTTTAATACTGTATATGTTTTAAAAAGCATCCTGGACCTGAGATGTATGTGCACTATTCTTGCAGGCCTGGACCTTTACCAGCACACATTATCAACCACTAGGATGGGGAAGAAATTCAGTTTGGTTTGGATTTTAATCTGGATCCAGCCAATTCTCACTTCCCAAAAGAGCAAGTAAACTGAAGCACAGCTATCCTTTGTAATTCACAGTCCTGCAAATTTTGCAATGCAGTTCATCAACCCCCAAAAAGTGTATTAAAAATATGCATATCAGGGGAAAGCGTATATAAAATGCATTACATTAGTGAAACTGTCAAAGAAAAAGACACCCTATTAGGCAAAATTGCATGCAAAGTGTATATTAAGAGAAATATGCACTAAAATAAAGACATATTTTCAAGAGAATTAAAAAACAACCACCACCAACAACAACTGATGTAGGCATGTGGTGAACTGAATTTAAGACGGAACCAGGGTGGGGGTGGGGGTGGGGAGGTGAAATGAGAAACTGAGATTTCAAGACCCATCCAACCTCATTAACCGCTTGCTTTCAGTGGGAGTTGCACTGAGTTCCTTGAGCACAATATTACTACATACATCTATGAATTAAGGACACAATTCAGTAACAGAAAACTTTGAAGATTCTGCAGAAAGATCCTTTTTCTTCCCATAATGCTTTTGATTTATAAATTGAATAAATATTTTTCAGTTTCTTTTGGTAAGCATCAACAGGATAAAAATGCCCAAACTTAACTTTGAACCAGGCTTGAGAATTTTGCTGCCTCTTCTGTTTCTTGGCAATGAATAGGAAAATGGGGGTCAGGCGTCTTTAAAAAAGCTTAGTGTCTTACAAATAATCGACTTACACTGCTATTGTAAGAGCTGCACAGAGTTTATTTCCATAGCAACAAAGTTGTTGGAAACGCTGCCAATTTATGAAGCCTAAAAAATGCAAATGTTGTCCAAATGGCTGCAAAACTAAAATGCTTCATGTCTTTTTTTTTTTTTAACAGGAATGCAAGATCCACTAAGATTGCAAACCCTGTTGCACCTTTGTACAACACATGTATCATGTGTATGATAATTCTGTAGAGGAAATAATTTTGTGTTGGTGCATGATGTGCTGGGGAAAGATACAGTAGCCAAAATTTCGTCACCTGTACACCTGCTACGGATAGAAGAACTACTTCCTCATTTGACTACAGCCATCCTACACACTGCCAAGGTCGCTACACCTCCCAGGTAACTTTGGGTTTGTATGCACACATGCAGAATGCTACTTGTACAATCGGGTTTCCCTTTCCCTTCTCTGCACAACCTCATAATCTGCTCTGGGGCAGGGAGTTCTCCAATTCCTTGGAGCAGATTTTGACGGTGCATGGGAAACTGAAGAAAAGGAGAGAAACGTCCTATTAGGGTAGTCTGCTGTGCTAAGTGAAACAGCAGTACAGTGGAACCTCAGGTTACATACGCTTCAGGTTACAGACTCCGCTAACCCAGAAATAGTACCTTGGGTTAAGAACTTTGATTCAGGATGAGAACCGAAATCGTGCTCCAGCGGCGTGGCAGCAGCAGGAGGCCCCATTAGCTAAAGTGGTGCTTCAGGTTAAGAACAGTTTCAGGTTAAGAACGGACCTCCGGAACATATTAAGTACTTAATCCGAGGTACCACTGTATTTGATGAAACCCTTTGGCTAGATTATGGAAGCCACCTGGGCCTCGGCACACAGGCTCCCTGGCTTCAATACACAGTACACTGGACTCAGTACACGTTATACTGCTCAGACCATTGGAAACATCAAACCCAGAACAGCTTCTTCAGAGGCAGCAACCCACCAGACATCTCTTCTACAGCTACACCATGGAAGATGCTTTAACTAGAGGAGGGGTCAGCAAACCTTTTCAGCAGGGGGCTGGTGCACTGTCCCTCGGACCTGGTGGGGGGCCAGACTATTTTTTTTTGGGGGGGGAGAATGAGCAAATTCCTATGCCCCACAAATAACCCTGAGATGCATTTTGAATAAAAGCACACATTCTACCCATGTAAAAACACACTGATTCCTGGACCATCTGCAGGCTGGATTTAGAAGGTGATTGGGCTGGATCCGGCCCCCGGGCCTTAGTTTGCCTACCCATGAACTAGAGCAAAGCTAGCCAACACGGGGCCCTTCAGATATTGTTGGTGCACTGGTAGCCAGTAATTTATCGATTCCAAAACAGACTGCAGCCAAGCTGACTCTCAAAGCCTCGCTACATATCTTTAGGTGCCAGGCAAAAACATTCCTCTTTTTCCAGGCCTTTGGCTAATTAAACAATCTAGGGCCTTTTACATCGTGGGTATTGTTGTGTATTTGTTTGTTTGTTTCTTTATTTTATGTGCTTTTTGCATTTTTATATTGTAAACCATCCTGTGATCTTTGGATGAAGGGCAGTATAGAAATGCAATTAATAATAAAATAACTAAGCAACCAATATGTCACCCACTACATCAGGGATTGGGAACATGTGGCCTGCCAAGCATTGTTGGAGCACAACTCCCATCAACCCTGACCATTGGGCCCTGCTGCCAACTTCTGAGGAAGCCACATTAGCTATCAATGAATGAGACCTATGGGGGGACTGAGCATTGGACTACGTGCTTACAAAGCATGTGATCCAGTGTGGAGCTACAGCTTGCCTTCCGCAGGCATTGCAGTGCTCTGAACTACTGTTAGAATCTCGAATTAAACCCTTAAAGTTTTACATAATAATGCAAAAACAATGTCATGTAATCTTCCTTTTAAAAAAATAAATAAATAATAATTTAAAAACAGAAAGCAATGTTTGTTTGATAAAGATCAACTGGCACCTTTTGTAGTAAGCTAACAATTGCAAACTTTCAACTCAAGCCCTTATTTAGGTCTTTTTAAAAACAACTGTTTATACAAAAAGCAAACACACACAGGGCAGATAGGATACAGATGACACAGAACAATGGCAAGGCAAACAGGAAAACACACAGCAACACGGCATTTTGCTCTGTACCTCATTTGTTGGGTTAACGGTGCTACTTTTAAGTGGCCTCAACTGTTGCATTTTTCACTTCCCTTCTTTTATACAAAAGGAAGAGCCTGCCGCTGAAGGTGAATCTCTAAGGAAGCCTCCGTTGCTATGCAGCTCTCTGCTCCAAGCTCTTACAAAGGCAGTAAAGTAGAAAAACCATTCATGAATATTAGCACGCTGACCCAGGAACTTACAAAGAAGAAGAACCCCAACCTTCATGGCTTTTTTTCTGCAGGGCTTTAGACTCGGGAAACTGCCGCAGATTGCATTACCTCAGCTTTGCAACAAAACTGGGCAATAGAAAAAATGCTGAGAACTTTTCTTTGTTCAGATTCAGGATTAGTATTTAAGACAGCCCATGAAGCTTCTCAACAAAGCAGAAGAGAATTGCACTTTACAGTGCTGTCAAATGTAGCAAGACTTATCCTGGCTTACCATTTATGTAGCACTTTTAAGTGTGCAGTATTTGACAACCATTATTATCATTACCATCATCATAGCCTTTCTTACAGTTGAAAAACTGGAGGTTGAGAGTTAACGGCTTGTCAATGCGATGCATCCACGTCCCTGGCAACTACCAGCCTGGCAGGATTTGAAAGTGTCCATCAAGTTGGTAGCATTCTTAAAAATAGTAGAAGCAAGTCCATTAATTTCTGTGATTCTCCAGTGGTTTGACTTCACCTTCGGAGGCACACTCCATTGTCTCCCGAGACAGACAGATGCCAACAACAGCTCTGAGTAGAACTTAGCCGGATACAGCTCTAGGAGTTTCAGGTTTCACAGTGGATGCATTCCAGTGTGGTGTCTTAATGATAGATGGTTTATTTACGCACATATAAAACCAGTGCCTACTGTGGAGGTTTCAAACATCACATCCCAAGTGGACGCCAGCTTCTTCCAAAGGCAGCAGCATCATCCCTGCCCTGCCACATCCCACCTGTTATGCGCTTGCTAACCTAAACCCTGGTCTTTGCATTCTTACGCCTAGTTCTTTGATGCTTTGTTGTCCTAATGGATCATTACCCCCCAGGTTATTGCCTCAAACAAAACTAACTTTGTTTTGATTGCCTTGGATTAAAGAAGGTGGCTGATACACAACTTCTGTACTTTGCCTAGGTTAATTGTCTCTCCGCATACGCTAATTCCAGAGGATTAATAGCAGCTAACACACATCTTAAAACACACACACAGGTCTTGCTACTTCCCTGTTCCAACAGCCCAACCTTAATTAAATTCTAACACCAACTTAATCCAGAATTCAGGGTGTCTTGCACCCATAGATTCATAACAGTACAATTTGAGCTTATAAACTTTGGATAGCTCTGGAACAATTCTTTACTATACAAAGCTTAATTGAGATTAAAATCAGTTCCCAACACAATATCAAAGTAATTTGCATCTTGTGTTAAAAATGCTTTGAGGAGGATATCTTTCATTGATAGTTGTAATCCTGATTTATGGAAGGATCTTGGGACAGGGGAAATGCAGACGGGGAACAATTTCTAAAATTATATTAAGCCATCAAAACAGAAACATATCAAATCTTCCAATAATCACATCAATTTGAAATCACTACAGTGTACAAGTACAAAGTACCAAATCTGCCGGGAATTAAAGCTTAACAAGCATACTAGTCAGATATCCGACATATTTCAATACACATTGTTTTCACAGCTGTGTGGTTTGGCTTCACCTATCTGCGTTCAACACAGTTCTTGGGTGGGGTGTTTTTCTCCACTTCCCCCCTCTTCATTGAAGTTATATTTATCAAGAGAAAACATAATCTTTGAGGGCATGCTTTTGATTGTTTTCATGCATGTTACTTTTGCTTTCAGGGGCTCTGACAATCTTTTTTAAAGAAAAATAAAAACAACCCCCCCATATGTTTCATAACCCTCCTAAAAAGGAATGAATGTTTTCATTCCTTAACCAGTTTGAAGATGTTGTTATACCTTTAAAGCATATATTCAATATTTTCAGACCTAGAACCGACTTTTAACCCAAACATGCATTTGGGGACCCATTTCTTAATCTTTTACCATACATTTTCAGGGTGGCAGTGCTCCTGTTGCAACCCACCTTGGATCAGGCTGTGACCCACGAGTTGAAGACCAGTCCTTTGGGGCACTGTTGTTTGTTAATGGTTGCTGGGAATTGCTCTGTGAGGAGTAAATTACAGTGTCCATAATTCTGTGAGGGAAATAATGTGCTTTGAATGTGCTTTAATGTGCTGGTGCCAGGTTATTTTGAACCCTAGGCAAGACTAACTACATGCAACTCTCCCCCAAACGGCTAACTTCAATTTTCAAAAACAGGTTTCTTCTAGAAAAGATGAAAAGCACAGAATCTGAAACTGCTGAATTTATTTTAAATTGCAAGATTAAGTATCACAACAATGCTTGATTATCTTTCTGAAATACAAAAGAAAATGCTCTAGCACACAAATCATTTTGAATAATCTTGTGAATTGCAATATAAAATTTTAAGTCTCTTAAAAGTTTCCGTTTCAGGCACATCAAAATCTCACTTTGTGCACCTTTCCCTTTGCAGTTTTTTTCAACAATTCCTTTAGTAAAGATAAAGGGACCCCTGACCATTAAGTCCAGTCGTGGACGACTCTGGGGTTGCGGCGCTCATCTCGCTTTACTGGCCAAGGGAGCCAGCGTTTGTCCACAGACAGCTTCCGGCTCATGTGGCCAGCATGACCAAGCCACTTCTGGCAAACCAGCGCAGCGCACGGAAATGCCATTTACCTTCCCACTGGAGCAGTACCTATTTATCTACAGTGGTACCTCAGGTTACATGCACTTCAGGTTACAGACTCCGCTAACCCAGAAATAGTGCTTCAGGTGAAGAACTTTGCTTCAGGACGAGAACAGAAATTGTGCTCTGGCAGCACGGCAGCAGCAGGAGGCCCCATTAGCTAAAGTGGTGCTCCAGGTTAAGAACAGTTTCAGGTTAAGAACGGACCTCCGGAACGAATTAAGTACTTAACCCGGGGTACCACTGTACTTGCACTTTGATGTGCTTTCGAACTGCTAGGTTGGCAGGAGCTAGGACCAAGCAACTGGAGCTCACCCCATCGCGGGGATTCAAACCACCGACCTTCTGATCGGTAAGCCTAAGGCTCAGTGGTTTAGGTCAAGAAATAAATAATATAGTTGCCAAGCCCACAAGTCTCTTTTGTATTTCTTCACACAACATACAACCAATGTACAGCCCACTTGTTCAATGTATTTTACTTCCAAGTCAACTGCCTAAGGCACATTTATCAGAGAGCAGGTTCCATTAAACTCTAGGTTTAGTCCCAAGTGAGATGTTTAGGTTCATGGTGCATGGCTGCAGAATCCTATTCGTACTTGGGAGAAAGCACCACTGAACTCAGTGGAACTTCAGGTGTGCTTACTTTATAGTCCTAGAGTACAGTGAAGTTAGTTCCCCCCGACCATGCTTTTCACAGCTTCCCCCCCCCCGCTCCAGTTGTTCACATCTGGGCTTCAATTTGTGTGAATATGGATTTACAACCCAGCACTGAAAACACTGTGAGTCCACAGTAATCAGTGGAGTGAATCCAGTCTTAAGGATTGTGTGTCACAGCTGCAATCTTCCATGGGAATAAGTCAGGCTTCCTCAGCCTCGGCCCTCCAGATGTTTCGAGACTACAATTCCCATCATCCCTGACCACTGCTAGCTGGAGGGCTGAGGCTGAGGAAGCCTGGAGTAAGTCTTATATATAGCCAGATCCTAGGCATGTTGCCTCAGAACTTAGTCCCACTGAGCTCAGGTGAGCCAACTCGCAAGTAAAAATGTACAGGATTTCCCCTCTCCTAAACAAAGTAGAAATCCCACTTTAAAATAAAGCCAGATTTCTAGTCTCAAAACTGCAAAACAAGGCTTTCAACTACTTTCAAAACACACTTTAGAATAGGGCTGGGGAAACTGAGGCCCTCGCAATTCCACAACTCCCAACAGTCCTGACCATTGGTGAAGTTGGCTATGGCTCATAGGAGCGGGAGGACAAAAGCACGTGGAGAGTCCCTGGTCCCCATCTCCCAAATACCCCAAACTCCTTCTTCATAATAGCTATCTTTCCCCAGATTCCACGGGTCTCACTCCACAGTCGGTGTGCACAGCAGTCTCCTTCCAACCAATTATCATACAGGCTTAGAAGCAAGGCAAGTGTGAAGGGACACGCCCATGCACCTTAAACGCTTTGGGTAAATGAGCATCCTAAGATCGCAGCGTTCTCAATCAAAGCGCGCGTCGGGAATTGACACCAGTTGACCCCGGTGCCCTCCTGCGGCCCTGCCCGGTTAACAGACCCCCAGCAGGCGCCGCTCCGCTTTAAGCCTCGGCTTCCCCGCCGCGTGCGCCTGCCTCCTGGGGCGGCCAGCGCGTTTCCAGCCGGCCTCGCTAATCAAATCAAATCGAGCGGCGGCTGGGGCGGGGGAGGGTGAGTCCCGTCCTCTGCTTCGCGGCAGTACCGCCTAGTAGGAAGAGTCAGCGAGAAGAAAGAGGAGACAGACCAGAGAAGCCGGGAGAGGCGAGGTTGCTCTTCCCTACCAGGAGGAGGTGGACCTTTTGTAAGCGAAAAGAGAGCGAGCCACTTGCTGGCGTCGCTCCCTGGAAAAAACAACCAGATGCTCCTCGCGAGGAGGCGGCAGCGGTGGCGAACTTGGCGGCGAGGAAGGACTTGGGTTTTTTCAGGCGAGCTGAGCACCCTCTCCACCCAGGAGAGAAAGAGCCGCTGCCCTACGGGGAAGGAGAGGCGAAGACAGAGAAGCGACTTACAGCCCAGGAAGCCCAAGTGCCAGAAGAGCAGCCAGAAGACGCGGCGGCTCGCCATCTTCGCAGCAACAGCTGGCTCGCCGCTTTTCCTTTCGCCCCCACGAGGGAAGGGGCCGGGGGCGGGGAAAGAGAGCGACGCAGCTGGGGGGGTTGCGTTCTCCGGCTCCACCCTCCCTCCAGCCCTCCCTCCCTTCCTTCGCCCGGGCACCTCGAGCAGGGGAGGGGGACGGCGCCTCTCCCGTCGAGCCGGGGAGATGGGCAGGGGTTTCCGCTGGGTCCTAGTCGGAGAGGGACGGGTCCGAGCTGCTCAGCCTCCCCTGCCTCGCCCCTCTGCCCCCCTCCCCTTTGCACATCGACGGACGTTTCCTTTAACTCTTCTCAGCAACTTCTCAGCAGAAGGGGCGGCCAGAAGCAGCCGAGGAGAAGGAAGGGATCGCGCTGCTTTTTGAAGGCGCTGGAGAGAGAGAGCTTTTTGCCTCTTTGCCGGACAACAAGCCCGTACCAGGTTTCCTTATTGCATCGACATGCCCCCCTTTTCTCGAAGGAGCTCGAGGTGGCGCACGTGGTTCTCCTGCTCCTCATTAAATCTCCCCAACAACCCTGCGAGGGAGGCTGGCTGAGAGGCAGTAACTGGCCCAGGGAGCTTCATGGCCGAGTGGGGATTTGAACCCTGGTCGCCGCCCAGCTCTTAGCCCGACACTCTTCACCGCTGCACCATGCGGCGTCTAGCCTCCCATTCCATCGGGTATTACAGTTCTGTTGGGGCTTAATTTTTATCTAGCACATCTTCATTTATGTAGTTATAGCCCAGCTTTTCCCCAAGGTGGTGTACATGCTTTCTCCCTTTACATTTTTGCCTCAAAACCCTGTGAGGTAGGCTGAAAGATGGTTTCTGGCCAAAGGTCAGCCCCCCTTTTCTAAGGCCCATAAAAAAGCAACAGGTGTCTATTGAAACAAACGATCAGGAGCTCCAATTATCTCCTGTGCACCTTCAGTTGTATCCCATTGTTTCCAGTGAGCATTCTTGCTGTTCCTCTTAGTACATCAGCCAGGCAACCCTTTGATGGCCCATCTTGCATCAAAATGATCTCATACCTATTGCCTAGAACACCACCAGTTTCCTTTCATGTGTGTGTGTGTGTGTATGGTCCTTCAATAAAGAAAGCAAGAGTGGATTCCCTGGTCCTGGAAGACTGCGGCTGCAATCCTAACCTCCGTCACCTAGCAGTAAGCTCCACTGACATCAATATCTGAGTAGACATGGTCAGGATTGCATCAGAAACGGGCTAGGGATTTTAACATGTCAGAAACACACTTCAGTTAACTCTCCAGACATCAGCTCTTGGGAGGCAGCTGTCCAACTTTGCCATGTGCTGGCACTAGTTGAAGTGCGCTGTGCTGCATTGACTGATGGTGCTGGATTCAGTCCCGTGCTATATTAATGCAACATGAGAACATTTCTCATTTTAGGAGCATAAGAAGAGCCTGCTGCATCATCGGGCCAATGGCCCATCTAGTTGAGCATCCTATTTCCATAGTGGCCACTCAAGATGCCTGTTTGAAACCTGCAATAAGGGTCTGAACACAAGAGCATTCCCTCCTCCAGTAGTATGCAGCAACTGGTATTCAGAAGCATTGCTGCCTCCAGCTGTGGTAGTAGAGCAGAGCCATTCTGGCTAGTAACCATCAACAGCTTTCTCAATGAATTTGTCTGATCCTTTTTTAAAGCCATCCAAATTAGTGGCCATCACATACTGTAACAGTACAGTTGTCTTACAAGGCTCCTCCCAATGACTTGTTCATGGAGTGTTCATCCCAGTTTGCTTGCACAAAGCCTGAAGTTAGACTATATCTGGTCTTTATTGAGCATTCATCCTGAGTGCTTGCAGAGTGTTTGATTTGCTCATTCCCCACATTTTCATTCATTTCCTCAATACTTCTCTAAGTTTCTTCTCTAAAGTATGTTGTGCTAGAGAGCATGGATAGCCACCGTGGCATCCTCCAGATGTTGACAGACTGCAACTCTCATCAGCCCCAGCCAGTAGTCAGGGATGATGGGAGTTGTAGTCCATCAGCATCTTGATGGCACCACATTGGTCACCCCTGTACTAGAGCAACAAAGTGCTTTAATCCATTTTAATCAATAATTTAATTATGAATAAGTTTCTATGTTAATATTTTAACAACATAAGATATAAACAGGGTGGAATCCAACACTGCACAAACAGGGTTTTTCCTGTGCAATGGGAATTCATCTGCCTCTCCTCCAGCCTATGTGCTTCTGCACACCCTCAAAGCCTGCTCCGGAGGGCCATTGAAACACATGCACAAAATCCCCAAACAATAATTATCCCTCTCTGCTGAAAGCAACTAATAAAACCCCAGAACTTAAGAGAGAAAGGAAAACAGCCTTAACCTATTCATAGTGAGGAAAGAAAAGTTTTTCAGCTCAAGGCCTTGCTAAAGAATCAGGTTTTGGCAAAATGCCTAAAGCCATCAATTGTCTGCCACTTGAAAAAGATTTGGCCTGGATGAGAAATAAAGGAAATTCACTGCTATTGGGTGTTCCTGCACTAAATGATAACAAAAGAACAATGTTTGTTCTTCTCATTGGGGGCAATCTCTTCTCTGTTGAGGGAGGGCACCGTTCCCCTGGGGTTAACTTCTCAGAGCCAAAACTGGGTTAGGCACCCCCTTTTCTCTCCCCGCCCAACCTCTTTGCTTTCTCTCTTTTTGTCACTCCTTCCTCTCCAACTTTCTGCCACCCGCTATTCTCTCCCTTTGTGTTATCTCTTCTCCCCTTGTTTTTCCCTCTTTTCCATATACATGAAATCAGGCCAAGGGCCGCATGAAATTGAGCCAGGGGCCACAGGCTACCCATCTGCCTTCTATGGAGTAGATGAACCTTGAGGGAGAAATTTGATTCAGTTCATATTTAAAGGTCAACCTGCCTATTTCACACATTCCAAAACAATACATCAGCGAAAAGACGACCAACCATTCTTTGAAATTCACACGTCTCCAAATTTGGCAATGCAGTTCTCTACAAAAATGCATGTGGTAGGGTAAAGTGTGCATGAAACTGTATACATGCCACTGTCTGAATTTGTCCCCATAAAGATTTTTACTTGCCACTTGCAAGCACCTGAAGTGCCATCTTCTTTACCCAGAATGGATCCAATGGATACTTGAAATGTTGAGCTATCTACTCTTGTTCCTGAGACCATAGACTAGCAAGCCATTCCTTCCCTAGCTACACATTAAAATATCAAACCATGCCATTTTGGTTCCTATTGTGGTCTCCATCATGTCATCAGTGGCTGACTTTTGTTATGAGGTTAGTCAAATATGCCAACTGTGGTACCAGCCAAACTGATCAAAGGCTGTTGGAACTTGGTCATTTTACAGATTATTGTGTTTGGAGAATTTCTGCATACGAATCTAAGGTAAAAAGCAAATATAATGAACAACTGTTTGTGTATGCGCATGAGAGGGAATGTCAAATTAATCCCCCCCCCCCCGCAAAAATAAAAGTCTATGAAAAGGAAAAAAAGTTTTATTTTTTAATTAAAGAAATTCAAAATCTCCAAACATTACAATTGTTATCATATAATCCAAATATATAATGAAAACAAACTATTCAAAACAAACTCTTAACCATGAAAAAGGAAGTGAAACCAGGATAATTTGTACCATGGAATTAAGAGGTGCATGCCTAAATGAAAGTGTGCTGGGGGGAAAAATGAAACAATGTCTCTAACAACTATATCAATTTTTCTGCTGGTGTGGCTGTTTGTCTTTTGCCATCCAAGACGTTACATCTCTCCATCATCTACAAAAAGGTCAATTTGTAATTGCTCCACAGATGATTGCAGCTTTGTCCTTCATAACCCCCCCCCAAAAAAAACCCTCAGTGTTGTCCAGGACATAAAATAAATGTTGACATGCAGTCAAAATTACAAAAACAGTTCTATCTCATGGAAGTTGTGAAGAAGTGGTCTTTAGGGCAAGCATTGGCTTCCTTTGGCTCATGGCATGCAGTCAAATCAAAAGGTGAAATAAAAGATAATGACTGAAAGGGTAATTTCCATAAAAAGAAAATGCTCTGGAATCCAAAACAGCTTCCAGTATTGGGGCTGGAATTTTGTAAGAGATGAAGAAAAATATAGCTCTACTTGAAAGGTCTCATTATCCATGATTAATAGGAAGGGAGTTTGATCCAGCAGTGGATCCACCAATTTTTATTCAAAAGAATGAATGTCACATCTTTCTAGGTATAGTCTCTTCCCAGCCTGGTCTTAATAGACATTTGTCCCTAGATGACTCTGACAGAAAGAAGATTGGAGAAGGAGGATAAAGGAGAGAGGGAAATGGAGAGGGAAAGTAGAATGCAAAGGGTGGGGAGACACACACACACACACACACACACACACACACACACACACACACACACACATGCTTGCTGTATCCTCATTATCAGAAAGAAACAAAATACAAACAAATGGCCTCCATCCTTAAGGAGCAGGAATTCAGTCCTTTAGGAAGCATCCATTGTTCCTTGGCTAGTGCAGAACTACCTCACTTATAAAACACATATCCTCACCATAGCTGATCCAGACACCCTCTCTGACCAATTTCATAGATTCTCATAATCTTCCTCTTAGAGATTGTTATTTATACCAAACAGGAAGCAGCAGCAGTAGCAACAGCTGGAGTTGGGCTGAGAAATGAAATGTCCATAAAATGCTTCCAGCCAACACACAACTCTTCCATCATGCTTTAATATAAAAAAGCAAAAGGAAATGTCCCAGTTGCTGGAAAGGCAGGTTGATGGTTATGTTTCACAAGTTTACTGGTCACTGCTGTTGGCATGGAGATAACTTGGGTTAAAAGCAAACATGGAATTCTGAGGCCGTGTATGATGTCACAAGCAGGATAAGCTCAATGGAACTTGATGAAAGCATTGAAGTGTTCTAAGGTGTTTTTCTGAAATGAAATTAAGACCAGCAACAACTTCTAAAATGGAGCCCTCTAGCAGCAAAAGAAAAAAGAAAGCTGCTACTTTAGCGCAAGGACAAAATTAGATGTTACCCAAATGGAGCCTGCTCCTCCCAAACAATTGTAAGAACCGAATGCATTTTATTTGTTAAGATTGCAAGCTTTGTATATATAGGCTGTCATCGATTTACTATACCATACTTCAGCATTTCTCCTCTCATCCAGGGTGAGGTCCATATGTGAGCACCATTTGGGCAGAACTTCCTTAGCAATGTTACCTAAACCTTCTGGACAGCTGTTTGTGGACTCCTGTTGAGGATGTGCCCCATCTATAGACAGAACAGGAATCCCTCCCTTCTCAAACTCAAATCTTGAAACACTGAACCAGCATACTAGAGTTGTCAAAAGTTAAGTTGAGGAATGAGGGTGACAGGAATTAGCCTCATGGTATGCGGATACACTTTTGAGAATCCCTAATTATTGTCATAACCACAAGTAACTTTCATTTATTTGAAGGAGGTTAGCCAAGATGGTTCTTACAAGCATTTTCAAATGATCTGCACCTCAATATATAAAATGGTAAAAAAGGATCCTGTGAAAAAGTCTCCATATGATAACACTTACAGTTACCAGGTCCTGCAAAATAGTAAAAAATTAATGTTATGATATGAATTTCCCTTCAAAGCATTAGATGGAAGAGTCACAATATGGTGGGTTAACATCTCCAAGATAGTACCAAAGTCCCAAATAAGATTAACTCTTTTCTTGGCAAGATAGCCAGAGTTTCTATTGATCATCTGAATTTGATGAGTTATGAGTTGACTACTCAGCCTGCAAATCATTCTAAACCTCTTCCTCTATGGAAAATATATATATATATCCAATATCACTTGTCACAAAGATTACCCAACTTCCCAGTGTTCAGATTCCTTTAGCAGTTGTTTCTTACTGTGTGATGTTTTATTGTGTTTTTAATATTTTGTTGGGAGCTGCCCAGAGTGGTTGGGGAAACCCAACCAGATGGGCGGGGTATAAATGATGATGATGATGACTTTGAGTATATCCCATTTGTGACACCATACAAGACATTAGAATGCAATCTTTGATTTAGTCTAGGATATCTCCATGCCAACAGCACTGAGCAGGAAACCTTTGTAACTGGATAATAATCAGGCCAATTATCTAGCATCTTCAATGTTTATTTTGGTCTCCTAAACTAAGGCTCTGCACATTTATTCCAGCTACAATGCACTCCCACCACTGGGGTTTGAAGCCAAGTACAGTACACATGATATTAGCCACAATCCATATGTATCCTGTAGTTTACTGTGTTTAGATGTGTTTCCCCTCAAATTAGCTTTCATCTGATCTGAAAACTTAAGTCACTGTTAAGCTGAAGTGTGTACATTTGAGACAGTCATTATGCATGAGATGACAGCTCCATTGGAATTTGGTGCAGGGCAACCAATCAGGTAATGCACATCGGGTGAAGAAATCCTCACCCCCTATCTGGTATGTACAGCAATGTTAAAAAGCAAATTTAAATGTTGTGTGGGTGGGGAGGGGATGACCTCATTATCTTTTAAACTGCTAATGGGTACATGCCTTTGTCTGACAAGAGTCGTGTGCAATCTGAAAACCTGCTTCCAGTATCGAAAACTGTCCAGCACAGTTGATCCAATTAACGGTGTCATCTCACTTGCTGCGTGTGACAATGCAGAAGTCAGATGTAACTGCTTGAATTTACATTCTGATCTGAATATTTATTTTTACCCTTTCTAGTTGCTTCATGCTCTGGATAACATGGAAGTTTTCATATGTACAGCTCTACGTATAAAGGTTTTGTCCTTGCAGACATTCACACTATGTACAGTGGCAGACCTTGGGATCTCAAATTCCAGCAGCGCCCTGTGTGATGCCAAAATTTGGTGGCCCCCCCCACCAGTGCTGTGTTTTTTTGGTGGGCAGCTCTACAAACCAGTCAGTGCTGATATAATATATGCCAGGGGTTGACTGAATGCTGGGGGCGCCAGTCGCAAAATAGCTGTTGGGGAAAATGGCATTACACGAAATGGCTGCCATGGGGAGCTTGGCACAACACAAAACTAGAGACAGCTGCTCTTGATGCTCCTTGTGCTTACCATGGGATGTCAGCTATGTTCTGCTAGTCCTGGTTGTGCATGTAAAATCAATATTGTGGCGATCTCCACAAACACTGTCGCTGTTAAATAGCAATAGGCAGCATCCCCCAGTACCTGGAAAAATACACAAAGTGGCCATGCCACACACACACACACACACACTCATATTTCACAGAAATGACTTAGATCAGGCACCCCCAACCTTTGGCCCTCCAGATGTTTTGGACTACAGTTCCCATCACCACTGACCACTGGTCCTGTTAGCTAGGGATCATGGGAGTTGTAGGCTAAAACATCTGGAGGGCCACAGGTTGGGGATGCCCGACTTAGATGGTACCTGCCCATTTTGCCCTATAACTTTCTAGGGTTAGAGACATACTTTTTCTTTTTAAAGAAAGCTCAGCGTCAGTTTAGGGCACCTGAGGCATCCGCGAAAGCCTTTGCGGGTGCCAAGACGCCTGGTTGGTGGTGATCACTGTATGAACAGAGAAAGGGTCCGTCTGCAACCCCTCCGTCTCCTGGCCAGTTTCCTTGCAGCAGCTGCACAGCGGACAGAAATCAAATAGGCATAGTAGCTCTGCCCATTGCTACACCTCTTGCATTTCTGCCTGTCCACCTGCAGCTGACAAAACGGGCCGAAAGAATCGCTCGAGCAGGCGAGAGAGGAGCAGGCGCCTCAGCCCGCTCCTGCCAAACGCATAGCCCATGAGCGGCCGTTTCCAGAAGCTGCGCGCGGGGGGGGGGGGGGGAGCCGTCACGAGCCGCGCTGGGAAAGAGGGGCGGAACCTTTGTTTCGCAGCCGCTGTTTTCCGGAAGGCGACGACTGTTGGTGCTCCGCTTGCGCCGGGCTTCGAGGGGCGAAGGATCCGCCTGGCGATGGCTTCTCTTTGGAGGAGCCGCGGAGTGTGGCGAGGCTGCAGCCGGAGTGAGTGCGCCAGGGTCAGGCTGGGTCAGGCTGGCGGGTGTGGGGAGAGAAACGTTGCCCCTTTCCATTCCCAAGTGATTTGCACGCCCCATTTCAGCACGTGGGGAACTGCAGTGCTTTGCTTTCCCAAGTGAAGAAATGCTGGTTTCCCACCCACCCCTTTGACCTTCGGAAGCATGATTTTTTTTTTTTGCTGCACGCTGGGGCCTAGTTGTATCTTTAATTTTTAAGCCAAATGAGGTAGGCGCCTCATATATTCCAAGCTGAACCCTGAAGGTTCGTAACGAGTTCAGAGGCTGTGAGCTTTGGATCCAGTTTTGCTCTTTGTGGGTAGCGCCGTGGTCCTTCCTCTTCCTCTCTCTCTCCAGAGATATTGCAGCTTGGTAAACCTTATGTTTTGCTAAGTTTCAATAGGACGAAAAGGCAGTCTGATTTGTGGTTAGGGCAGTGTGTGCTGCTGGGGTAGGGCACTTTTGTGGCGTGCTCTTGTGCAGTATGCAGAATCTTTGTGCTGTGAGCAGGGCCCATCCTTTTTGTATGGTAATACAAAATAATTTGACTGGCATATAGATTAGTGGACAGATAATAGCGGCAGCCTAAACATTTACAGGGACACGCCTGCCTTTTTAAAAAATGCCTTTTGTTTTGTGTTAAAGTGGGAGGAGGAAAAACACTGTGATTATTCCATCCCACAACTTTTAAAGGGTTTGCCATAACTCCTGCACCATTTTTTGGACTTTGAAATGTATTTTATGTATTTCTTCGAAAGAGCTCAAGCCGGTACATACTTCTCCCTTCCCAATTATGCTCACAACAGCCCTGTATGGTAGGTTAGGTTGGGCAGTGTGTCTTGCCCATGGTCACCAAGTGAGCTTCATGACGTGAGTGAGGATTCAAAACTAGTTCTCCCCAGTACTAGTTCAATACTATGACCACTACACCATGATGAAAATTTCCTCTCTTCCTTTAGTTACAGCAGTGAACATATTAATAGTAATTTCCTGTACAACACTGATAGCCCTCTCCCTAATGTAGCATGTGGTGATAAGGCTATTAAGCTGGATCAAGTTACTTCTAGCTATGAAAATATGGATGTGTGGAAAGGCCCCTGAATACTGGCACAGCAGTATTGCTTTTAGATCCGACTTGTTGGTAAGGTCTAATAGAATTGTATATTTAAAGAACATGTTTGAACTTCTGAATATATGAAGTACTTTTTTCTTATGCTGATTATTCATTATAGATATTGATGGTGAGTAATGAACTTACCTAATAGTTTCAAAACTTGTCAAAGTCTTGTTTACTGCAACATTTTTTGATAATATATAAATTATCTACTATTCCACTTAGATCCTTAGCGCTTGCTTCCAAGGAACTGTTCTGGCATGGGATTGTTTTGTTTACTAAAATGAAGCAATATGCTGTTTATGAGACTTCTTTTATTTCCAGGGCTTGTTTCAACAGCTCCCGCTCCTCAACTCTCAGTAGCTGAGATTGCTCAGATGCGCAGTGAGCTCTTCACAAAAGAGAAAGAGAGACAATTGTCACTTTATCCACGAATTGAGAAGATTGAAGTTAAATATGTTGGCAAACCTAATCCAGGCACTTTTTTAATAATGAACAAAGGGCTTTCCACTCCTTACACTTGTGCTATGCGTAAGTACTTGCAAATGGAGGGCTGTAGTTATGTCACCCTTAAGCTAAATGGCAAATCAAAACCACACTTTTTAAAAGACGGACAGTGCATCAGCTAATTTTATATGAAGAAGGTCCTTGTGATAAATGTTCCTTTTTAAAGTAAATCTAGTTCACTGTTCCAAAGGTAGTACAATCAGATCCATTACACAGTTGCTCCTGTATCCCATTCAGAAATCTCTCCCTCCATAGGTTACTCCCATCCCTTTATATTTTATCATCTATTAATGGGGCCTAGCAATCTAGTATGTTGAGAGTAGAGGCCCCCCCCTTCATGGGCCCCCATTCCTTTAGGAGTAACTTGCCAATGGAAGACAGAGCCACTCTTTCTGTCTCTCACTTTCAGGTGTTCAGTCTTTCTCTCCTGAATCCTATTCTTCCCTGCCCAACAGGTTGCTCTTCCAAGGACTTGAATGATCCCTTCCAGGTGGTTTTCAAAATTAGGCTGAGGTCCAGTGGTTTCCCACCCCTTGTTAATCTCCAACATTGTTAGTTCCACCTTTCCCTGGCCATCAAAAGGATTCCTGCCTGATTTTTAATTTCACATCTATCAGGAATTCCTAACAAGCTAAGAAGGAGAAGTATGCTCCATCCATCCAATTTCTTTACAACATTCTACAAGATGATCTAAAAAAAAAAATAGGCTGACTAGGTCCTCTCTTTTCTGTTATCCCAAATGTTTTTGAGCTCTGATAGTGTCTGACAGTAAAGGCTGAGCAACAGCTGGTCCATGGAGAATGCCGCTGCTGCTCACTCTTTTTTAATTGATGGTTTATTGTCTGGCTGATTATTGTAAACAAAGTACAACTATACTATCACTATTATTTTGCTGTACTTTTTGTACTTTTTCTCCTTTCCTAGATTTAAGTGAATGGCACAGTAAGAGATCAGTACTTGCCCTTGTAGATGGACAGATCTGGGATATGTACAGGCCTTTGACTCACTCCTGTGAAATTCAGTTTCTTACTTTCAAAAGTGAGGATCCGGAGGAGGTGAACAAAGTATGTTTGTACCATTTTTCTTCACAGTGTTTTCTTCCCTTTGAGTTGAAGCTTTTTTCGAATAAAACCTAAGTAAGAGAAGGATTTGAATCTTGTTTGTTGAATACAAGCACAAAGATGAGGGCAGAAAATAATTGCTACATAGTCATACATGGTTACTCTTTAGGTATTATTCAAAATATTTGGCTTCCTGGTTTTCTTCTATTTTTAAATCACACACTTCTGTAGTACATTTATATCTCTTTCCACATAACTGCATAAGCAATGCTCTTCTTGTTTATAGTAGAACAGTAAGAAATGCAGGCCAATAACGGTTGAATCAGAACAGCTCTGTGAAATTCTATTTTACTCTGAAAGAGGAAGGCAGGGAAGGAAACTCCCCCAATTTCTCCTTTACCCTGTGTGTCCTGGAAAGCTCTCCAGAAAATTGTGAGACCATCTATAATAGTGTGGGAAGCAGCATGAGGAGACAGGAAAAAGGAGGAACCATTGAAGATCGCTTTCTCCTTTTCCTCTATCAGAGAGTCTCTGTTGGATCTTGGTGCCTTCCAATAATGGAAAGAATCTGGCCATTCCTCTAATGGGAAATCTGGATCCTACCATATAGCAAACAATTTCTAGAAAGATCTTGTACGTGTGGCTCTGCTCTAGAGGGCTTCATATCTTTCAACGATTACTAGTCCTACACAGTACATGAAAATGGAGGACAGCTCCACTCCTCACATTTCCACTTCTCTACCACAAGCAAACTTTATGTCAGAAGTGAGGTGGAGAGATATCCATTAATATTAGCAGCTGTCTTCTTGCATATTTTGAGACTTTTACACTTTGTTTTCACTTGAACTGAACTGGCATGGCATGATGTTAGAATAAATAAAGTTTGTTTGAAATCCTTTGTTGCAGGCCTATTGGCGCTCTTGTGCTATGATGCTGGGCTGTGTATTAGAACAGGCCTTTAAAGATGAATACCCAGTCACTCTTGTTAGAGCTCCGGAAGTGCCAGGTACATGTTTTGCTGTTGCAAACTTACTGTTCTTGAAAGTTGATCAATTGTATATTGGAACACATGTAGAAGGTTCTTTGATTAAAGGTCTGCTTAATTTATGCATTTCAAAAGCTTTGGTAATTTAGAGTAATTCTAATCTCGTATGAGTGGACTTCCCCATCCTCTCCTCAGCCCTGTAGAGGCCCCTTGCCCTGTGTGAGGAGATTTGGGGAAAGAGAAAACCTGTTTCACAAATGGATCAAATAATTTTTATCTGTTTGCATCATTAATGGCCATTGCCATATCTTGTAGCAGACAATTCTATAAGTTAGTTAAAAGTTGAATGGCGAAATACTACTTAGCTGTTTGGAATCTACTGTTAGTCAACTTCATGGATTCTCAGTGTAACTTACCTCTGATAAAAATTGTAGAAAATCTAAAAGGTCTGAGCAGATAAAAATGCTTTCACCTTTGCGGAAAAGAGAACAACATTGACACTGGGAGAACCTCTCTGAAAAAGGACTTCCAAAGATGAAGTGCAACTGTAAACCCTTTTCTCCAGTCACCAGAAGGTGGTGAAACTCAGAGCAGGGTGTCAGAGGTTGACCTTAATAGCCACCCAGGTTTTATTTATCTTTCCTGTAAAGAAAATGCCCCAACCCCTATAGATCATTGTGGTTGCTCTCCTCTTTTCCTACTCTAGTCTATCACTACCCATTTTAGATGGTGCAACCATAATCATACCCAATATTCCACATTGGCTGCACCATAAACATGTATAAGAGCATTCCGATACTGTAGGAAGCCCCATATGTTGGCTACCATTAGGATTGCAAAATAGGTTTAGTTCAGACTTCTAAATTACTCATTTTCTTTTGGATCTTGACTTGCCATGCAGTGATATCGGGAGCTTTTTGCTACGATGTAATCTTGGACAGCAGGCTGGACGACTGGAAACCAACTTCTGTAAGTATGATGATTCCCTAGACATGTTCCAGTGTACTCTTTATTTGGGGGATATTTGGTTATTCAGTGTTACAAAATACAGGGGAAATTTTCACCAAACACAGATCTACTTGCCAGCAAATACTGTCCAATAGACATTGGCTAGGATCCTAAAGCTTGTATCCAACATTGCCTGTTCCTAAGCAGAAGAGAGTTCTGTTTGTGCATTGGGATTTCCCCTTCCTCTCCTTCCCTCTTCTTCATGTCCTTAAAATCTGCTCTGGAGGATTGTGGGACCCTCTGAAACAAATCTTGGGGACACATAGGATTCTTCAAGACGGAGGAGAGGAAGAGGTGAGAGGAAAGCTGCTTATGCATTGTTGGAGTCCACCCTGAGTTTGCTCCCACCAGAAAAGATGACTTTTGCCTATTTCCATCTTCCATCTCTTGTCTCTCATCCCCTGAAAATCTATTCCAAACCTCCCGCAGAAGGTTGCAGGGCGGAAGAAGAAATAGGTGAAAAATGCTTATTTCTCTTCAGCGCATGGGATCTTTTATTGGATCTCAGTGCCATCCATGAATTCCAGAAGCTCTTCTGTTCACAGAAGTCTCCTTAAGATCCATTCAGGCTTGGAGTCACATCTTGGGGATATTTACGTTGGCATTGGCAAAACTTTATTTAGGCTAGTCCTTTTCCAGCATACTTGTAATTGACTGAGCAAAACCAGGCATCTGGAATTACTCAAGCATTTGTACTATATTGTGTAAGGCAGGGGTAGGCAACCTAAGGCCCGTGGGCCAGATGCGGCTCAATCGCCTTCTAAATCCAGTCTGCAGACGGTCCGGGAATCAGCGTGTTTTTACATGAGTAGAATGTGTCCTTTTATTTAAAATGCATCTCTGGGTTATTTGTGGGGCATAGGAATTCGTTCATTTTTTCTTCTTCTTCAAAATATAGTCCGGCCCACCACATGGTCTGAGGGACGGTGGACCGGCCCACGGCTGAAAAAGGTTGCTGACCCCTGGTGTAAGGAAAACAGTATATTGTGTACAGGAATATATAGGGTATATTCCTGTATACAAGGGTAGCAGTAGATTGTGTACAGGGTATTGTGTATGTGCACGTACAGGAAGTGTGTGTATGTATATGTAAGGAAACACAAATGTACTGGTCAGATGCTAAAATGCAATCTTTTTTTCTTTTCTTTTTTTAAAATAATATTTATTACTTTTAAACCTTACAAAAAGGAAAGAAGAAAAAAGAAAGAAAAAGAAGAAAAAAAGAAGAAAAGACATACAGTACAGTATATAAACAATACACAACATAACATTAACACATTAAACAAAACAAAAGCAAAAACAGTTCAAAAAACACACATCATACCATCTCAATACCCTCTCTTTCATTCCCTTGTTTCATCGACCTCCTCTCACCTCCCTTTTTGTATTCCATTTCTATTAACTGTTTCAGCAAATCCTTTCCATCTTTCTCTATTTTCTGTCATATGATTATCTTAACATATTTTAACCTTATTTTCCATTAAAACTATAATACTTATTTATGCTTAATTCCTTAAAACATTTCTACTAAAGTCATATAATTTCCTTCCAACATTTTTCTAACATTCATTAATTTTACATTATTTCCATATATAGATTTTAAACTTTTTCCAATATTCTTCCACCGTCTCTTCTCCCTGGTCTCGGATTCTGCCAGTCATTTCCGTCAATTCCATATAGTCCATCAACCTGGTGATCTTCTGTCCGAGGCTCTTAACTCTTTTCCAAGTCCCTTCTGCGAGTCTTCTTCATGTTTATACATGCACTTTACTTTGTCTTCTCCTGATCTTGTTCTTATTTTCCTTCCTTTGATGCTGAAAAGTAAATCTCGAGGAAATTCCCACCTAGCAATGTTTTTATTCCTTCTCGACAAATCAGCCAAATCTCCATAGTTAAAACTGAAATTCACGAGATATTTCCAGTCGTATTTCAAAGTTCCTCCAAGTCTGGCAGTCCCCACAACTCCAGTCTCGTCCTGACCCAAGTCCAAGTCCCAAAAGTCAATAAATCCCTGCATGAAGGGATCTATCCAACTTTCCTTCTCCAGTCCAAGCGGGGCTCCAATCCTCAAAGTCTGGCTTTCTATAGATTCAGTCATAAAAGGCATCCACTTATAGTCATCAAATTGCATCTGTAAGGCTGGGGCTCTAACAACTTTCTCCCCCGCCTTCTCCTCAATTTGCCATGTCAAGGTAGATCCCTGTATCGATTCCTGAATAGTTTCTGTATTAATATTCACTTTCTGTCCCAAGTTAGTCACTTTTTGTTCCAAGTTATCAATTTTTATAATCATCACATCCGTCTTCCTATGGAGCTGTTCCAGTGAGTCATTAATCTTACATAATGCAACCACTAAGGCTTCTTCTGTCAACATTCTTAACAGTCCAAGGTCAATCCCAGATTCTCACGGTCTTGTCTTACAGCTGGAAATTCCCTGCTCAGCTCATGTAACAATTTCAAAGGCTTCCTCTAGGGGGAAACAATTTCTATTTGTATCAATCCTTTTAAGCACAATTCAAACAATAAAGTTAGTTTCAATTTTCAATTACATTTACTCCTTTTTAAACGCAGAAGGAGACAATGGAAACAATGTATTTCTCTTCTTTAACTTACTGTCAACAAACGATCTATTCAGAGTCAATGAACATATCCAAAACTTCAGTCCTACTAGCAGCCCGTTTCCAGGTTCAGAGTGGTGGTAATTTGACTTTCTTCACTCTCTCCTGCAGGCTTACGCGGTCTAAAAATTCCCCCCTCTCCTCCTGCTTCCAGGGGGGGGGGGGTTTGATGATTTTAGCCGATGGAAGTTTAATCCTTTATGAAAAGCTTTCCAAGACTTTAGCTTGCAGCCTTTTTGCTCCAGTCTATTTACAAAAGGGGAAGGCGGACTTCCTGTTTGAAACCTCCCTGTTTCGGCACCAAATTAAAATGTTTAAAAATCCAATTTTCCGTTCTACTCACGGGTAGTTGTTTTAAGATCGAATTGTCCACAGGAAAAAGTCAGCGCTCTCCGGCAACAGCAATGCGGCTTCACTCCGTGAAAGAAGCAGTCAATTTGAAGCACCGCGCACTCACCCCACGTTGCTCCGGATCCCCGAAAACGGGTTTCCCCGCGAGTAGGGGAGGCGCAAAAGGTGCCAGCCGAATCCCACGTTCACAGGCTTCTCCCGCCTGTGATTTTTTGTGGGTCCCCGCCTTCGCCGTAGCGGTCAGACCTTAATTTCCACGAAGCGAATTCCTCCCGGTCAGAGGAATTCAGCCATTACCGGAGGCGCTAACCCGGAAGTCCCTCTAAAATGCAATCTTTCCCCAACCTCCAGGCAGTTTAGACCAGAAGTCTCATCATCTCTGGCCATTCAGCATAGAGGCTGGGACTGAGGGCAGTTGGAGTAAGCTGAGAAAGGCTGTTACCTTGTGATGAATAGGGAGGCTCACCTATTCCTGTTACTGCTGTGGTATTTTCTCTAATTAGTGATAACCCTGTGGATAGCTCAGTCAGTAGAGCATGAAATTTAAAATCTCAGGGTCGTGGGTTCAAGCCCCATGTTGGAAAGAAGATTCCTGCATTGCATGGGGTTGGACCCAAGGATAACCCTTGTGGTCCCCTCCAATTCTATGCTTCTAAGCATTAAAATAAATCGATTTTTAGACCATTTTTGTACACAGCTAAATAAATGCGGAAACGAAAAGGCCTCCAGATAAAGATCAAAATAGCTATGCCTCATTTTGTAGTGTGCACAGTAAAAATGATTCTCAAGAAAGGATTCCTCCCCTTTTATTTGTATTAGTTTCAACAGTGAAAATGAGAATCAATTAACTACAAATTAGTCTTTATAAACTGAGATTGACCTTCCCATGCAAGAGCTTCTATAATAGAGAAGGTCTATTACAGAGCTTACTGAACTGTCATGTCACAACATGTTTGTGTCGGCTGCAGTGTGTAGGTGTGTCGTGCGAACGCTCCCCACGCTCCTCCCGGGGCTCAAAAGGGGTTAGTTTAACCTCCGGTTTGCTAGTAAAACTGAATTACCATGTCGCGAAATGATGCATATCTAAAAAGCATGTCACCAACATGAAGAGTTTGGAAAGCTCTGGTCTATTATTTAATCCGTAAATGCAGTTTCAGGCTGGTTCCAGAGTAACTACTATTTGCCTTATGTGGAAGTAAAGTAGTGAGAGCACTTTTCATGGGTGGCTGTAAAACCAAAGAAGCTAAATAATTTTACAGTCTGTGGGGTGGGGTGGGGGAATGAAACATTACAACAAGGAAAAATCACCGGGAACAGTTAATATTTACTATTTGTTGTCTATATATTGCACCGTCTTGCCTTACTCCAAGGCTGAGCATAGGCAAGACTTATCCCAATTGGTTTGGCCTTGGAAAATCCACTGGAGGGTGAGGGCTAACCCTTACATGGCATGGATTTCAGTCATCTGAGCTAATTTTCATTCTGTATTCCTTGCTTGTCTTGTTGATCTGTGTATACATACATTTTTTTCTTCTTTTCCAAGGAAAGTCTCCATTCTCTTACAAAAGACGTTAACAAGCTAATTCATAAAGACCTTCCGTTTGAAATGCTGGATGTTGATGCAAAAGTGGCGCTTGAAATTTTTCAGCATAACAAGTCAGTATTACCATATTATGTTTAATAGCACATGTTTTTTAAAAGCAGGCCACCCGTATCTTCTGCTGAAATTGTGTATTGTATTTCACAAGATAAGTTATATATGTAATTTAAGTGAGTTTTAAAGCTGGTCCAATTGGTTACATTAAACAATTGCAGTGGTACCTCGGTTTACGAACTTAATCCGTTCCGGAAGTACGTTCTTAAACCGAAACCGTTCTTAAACCGAGGCATGCTTTCCCTAATGAGGCCTTCCACCGCCAGTCCCCTTCCACCGTTTGGATTCTGTTCTTTGACCGAGGTAAAGTTCTCAAACCGGGACACTACTTCTGGTTTTGTGGAGTTCGTAAATTGAATTGTTCGTAAACAGGAGTGTACAGTGGTACCTCGGGTTAAGTACTTAATTCGTTCCGGAGGTCCGTTCTTAACCTGAAACTGTTCTTAACCTGAAGCACCACTTTAGCTAATGGGGCCTTCCGCTGCCGCCGCACCAGCGGAGCACGATTTCTGTTCTCATCCTGAAGCAAAGTTCTTTACCCGAGGTAATATTTCTGGGTTGGCAGAGTCTGTAACCTGAAGCGTATGTAACCTGAAGTGTATGTAACCCAAGGTACCACTGTAATGCTAATTTTCCCTTACTAAGGTACTGACCTGAAGTTTTTCATCATTTTTGCCAGTAGATGGCACTACAGTCTGTTGCTGGCAATTAAAGGAATGTGGAACAACTCAGGTCAACCAAGCAGCCATATATGCCATGTATACCTGTGAGAGAGCTTACATATGTAACTTATTTTTTTGCTGTGTAGTAGATAGCCTAAATTAATCTACTACAAAGAGTGTTAATGAATATAAGTAAAGGGAGATGTGTTGTCTAAGAGAAACAATGTGCTTAAGCCTGAACGTATAGGTATCTATAATGCCTATATATATATTATATTATATATAATATATATTGTGGAGCTTGTAATGTATCTGAGTTAACTCCACTGTCACTGTTTGTTGTGGATTTGAGTAGTTAACAGAAGGAAGCTGTCTCCTACTGCTTACCTAGGACTGGCGGACTGTAAGAAAGATGCTCTTTTGGCAATTCCTTGAGAAGAACTCCTCGGAAAGAGGGCGGTTGAACCTAGTAGTTAGAAAGGAAAATATAAGGTTATGAATATGCAAAGAAGTGTGGCATAATGTGTATTCTTCCAATTCGGTTATGATCTTCCACTTTATACCTTGTGATGTTGAGTTATGAGCCTCTTTTCTGGTTCTGTAGGTACAAAAGGGAGTTAATTGAACAGCAAGCTTCACAGAACTCTGAAAGAATAGTAAAATTGCACAGGTGAGCAAAATCCTGTTTGTTTTTGTTTCATAACTAGGATTATATATAGAGAGAGAGCGCGCGCGCGCGCTTGCACGCTAGGATTCCTTGTAACCGTGACCTACCTGTCATCAAGTCACAAAAATGATTTGAACTTCCCCAGATACAATGAAGATACAAATAGGCAACTTGTTTAACAGCTTTCAGTCGTATTCTAGTCATGGGGTGAGACTCTGTGGGGATATTTTACATTGAAGAGCAGCATAGAAATGAATCACATTTTAAATGTGTTTGTATGTAATACAGTGGTACCTCGGGTTAAGAACTTAATTTGTTCTGGAGGCCCGTTCTTAATCTGAAACTGTTCTTAACCTGAGGTACCACTTTAGCTAATGGGGCCTCCCGCTGCCGCCGCGCGATTTCCGTTCTCATCCTGAGGCAAAGTTCTTAACCCGAGGTACTATTTCTGGGTTAGCGGAGTCTGTAACCTGAAGCATCTGTAACCCAAGGTACCACTGTATTCCGTACTTGTGAGTTGGATCTAGAGTTCCAAGAGCAAAGTTCTGCTTACAGGATAGGGAGCTCTCGGGCTTTGACTTCTTCTGCCTAGAATGTTCAAAATGCCTTAAACTGACTTTTAAAAATCAAACTGCTACATGTCAGTTGTCCTATTTTTACTAGATTCCATAGGCTAGGTTTATTATGGTGTTACCACAATAATCTGGTACCTTCCCTTTTGGGGTCCCAAACGATGCATCTCCTCTGTCAATGCAGGTGACACAGATAATAGCACATATACTTCTTAGTTCCTCCCATAAACAGCTTCACCTATAAACAACATCAGGTTTTCTAAAAGAACAGTTCTGAAATCTACTGACTATTGGTGCATCGCATTGGCAGGGCTTTTGTTTTGCAGTTAATGAGACAAATGTTTTTTTGGGGGGGAAATACACTTAAAAAAAAGTTATTAATCTTTCTTTGTTTTTGCTTTCAATCAGGTTAGGCGACTTTGTAGACATTAGTGAAGGCCCACAGATTCCCAGAACCAGCCTATGTCACCAGTATGAGGTGACAGCTGCTCATAATGTTCCAAGTGCTGAGTCTGAGCTTATGCGGAGATTCCAGGGTCTCTCTGTTCCAATTTACTTAAAGGTAAGTCATCAATTTGCTTGTAGATATTTGTGATTGAAGTAAGGAACATAAAAGATGCTTGTGGATGTGTTTGTCTTCCTTTTTTCAGGGCTTCAGTATAAGGTGCGTTAGTAGCTTCAGTTATCCCGTTAGACATGAGATATAGCACTTTTAGTTCCAATGTGTAGTTCCACTACTCTTTTTCGTAGAATAAGTAGAAACTCATTCATTAGAAACCTGTAAATTATAAATGGCACAAAGAGGAGGAAACCAAAAATTGTTATACAGCAGTCATAGAAGTGCTGTTTCCCTCCCACTGTGGTGGAAATACAAATCTCACCATCCCTGATTTTTGGCTGTGCTGATGGAAGTCCAACAACATTGGAGCATCCCGCCCCCATCAAATGGCTTGATTTTTTGAGTTTTGTCATAGGGAGCCTTCTTATGTTAATTACATTTCTTTTTAATTTAATTGTTGGGTTTTTGTTCTTTTTTTTAAGGGAAAGGCTGGGTGCAAATGTTATTTAATTAATTAAAGAACAGCTTGAATCACTTTCAATATATAAATATAAATTTGACGTAGAAGACCATCTGTTCCTTTTAATGAAGAATAAAAAGCAGCACAGCCTCTTTAAGGTTCCTAACCTAGATGCCCTCTGTAGCAGATTTTGGGTGGGGGGCGGGCAGGGAGAGTATGAGCAGAGAAGAAGGGGAAGTCCTGTCACACAATTGAAATTCCGTTTATGTGATGTTGGATGCTTCCCTAAAGGGGTCTGTTCCCCACTTCCCCCAACCAGACCATTTAATACTATTTGTTGGTTGTCCATTTGCAACAGTAGTTAGATCTTTCTTGTATATCGTAGAGAACAAGCTTGTTAAAGATGTTAAACAGCTTGTGTGTGTTGGATCAGTGCTCCCTTGGCAGTTTTTGTCAAGAGCTGAAAGAAATCTCTCTCTACATACTTAAATAAATTTGTTACAAGCATGTGCTTGCATTTAGGAATCTTTTTATGTACACACACACACCACAAGTTGTTTTGATATATTTGGGGGTTTAAAATACTCAGTTTACGAAGTTGCTTACAATAAAAGGCAGCATGATACAGTTGATACAGATATTTGAAAAAAATTGATACTCTACTTCTGGCACTTAAAGTTAACTTACCAAAGTGTTGCTTACTTTCCTTTTTTACATTATATTTTACTAATAAACGAAATAAACCAAACACGTACGGTATAAAGAAATACTGTTACATTTTAAGTTTTATCTTGCTAAATCATACTGGCGAGAGCCATTGAAATCAGTGGGCTTAATTTAGTCATGGCTAACTAGTCCACTGATTATAGTGAGCCAGCTAAGAGTATGACTAAGTTGGATAAAACCCTCTTGAGTAGTTATTGTGAAACTGTAGTGACGGAAGTTCTTGTCAGAGTAGTAGTTGTCATAGGCCATTAAAGTAGACATGGTAAGACATCTGTCTGGCTATATACTTGACTGCACCCTTTCACATTCCAGCTTCATCACACAATATGGCACAGATTGCGGGAAAGGTCTCGAAACTTAGTAAGTCTAGTTGCATTATTATTATTATTATTATTATTATTATTATTATTATTATTATTTGAATTGTTGACATGCTGTCTTTGGGTATTTAATGTTTTATTTCTTATAGGGCTATGGATCAAATGTATACAAAAATGCAAATTTTAAATTATCAGTTTTACATGATCCATATTAGCCCATCTGTTGAAAGTTTTGCTGCTTATTTGTACAACTTCAAAAAGTATGGGAACTTTGCTTTGCAATCCCAATTTGCATATGTAACTAAAACAGAACTGTAATTTCCTCCAATATGGTATGTATTAATAGAACAGTTTTCAGTGAGAAAGTGTTAATGCCTTAAGACGGAGGAAATTAGCATTTCCCAGGGGAGGTAAAAGCTATGCTGTGTCTTTGCCATTCATACATCAGATACAGCAGTTTTGTTGAGAAATATCCATGTTGAGAAAAGAGTGGCTGCTAATAGACAGGTTGTTTAATATGAGCGCAGTGTTTCTTCACTTGCTCTAAATGAAGGAGCAAGAATGACTCGGAACTGGTGCAAGTAGCATATGAGAATATATGCTTCCAGTAAATTATTTACTGTGTTTTGCAGATCAGTGAAGACAAAATGAAAGAAGCAAAAGATGAAAATGAAATCTCAAATATTGAATCGGCCTAAGTCTTTCTAATTTGCACATGGGTAAAACTTGTCAACATTAAATTGTGTTTTCTTTGTAAAGTACCATTTCATTATTCAATCAATCCCCCAAAGAGGACTTCTGACCGTAGGTTTTCATGGACTTGGACAAAAAAGCATTTGTTGGCCCTTGCTCCTACTTCATCAAATCAGAAGTAAGGTGTAAACATAAATGAAAGTTTTACGGATGGGAAAGTTCACTGGATAGCTGAGTTGGTTAGAGCACGGTGCTGGTAATGCCATGGTTGCAAGTTCAATCTCCATATAGGATAGCTGCATATTTCTGCATGGTAGGAGGTTGGACTTGATGATCCTCAGAGTCCCTTCCAACTCTACAGTTTTATAGGTCTATGTGCTGGCACACCTGCAAGCTTCCACTAAATTATGCCAACAGGATTGCTGCAATAGGAATTGGGAAAGTTGGTTTCAAATCCAGTTAGATAATGATGTTGCCTCTCATCTATAATGTCTGTCCATAGCCTGTAGTCTTAGCACATTTTACAGTTGATATGTACTGGGTTATGTATGTATTTTATTTTTAATAATAATAATAATAATAATAATAATAATAATAATAATAATTTTTTTGAAATTTATACTCCGCCCTCCCCGGCCAGAGCTGGGCTCAGGGCGGCTAACACCAATAAAATCACAGTAAAAACATAATAGGGGAAAACAAAACAAAAACAAAATAATTTAAAATACAGGTTAAAATGTAATTTAAAATGCAGCCTCAATTTAAAAGTAGCCGATAAATCAAGACCATAAGGGGAGGGAAACATAAGGGTCCAAAGGCCAGGCGGAACAGCTCTGTCTTGCAGGCCCTGCAGAAAGATGTCAACTCCCGCAGGGCCCTAGTCTCTTGTGACAGAGCGTTCCACCAAGTCGGGGCCAGTACTGAAAAGGCCCTGGCCCTAATTGAGACCAATCTAACCACTTTGCGACCTGGGACCTCCAAAATGTTGTCATTTGTGGACCTTAAGGTCTGTGGGGCATACCAGGAGAGGCGGTCCCGTAGGTACATGGGTCCTAGGCTGCATAGGGCTTTAAAGGTCAAAACCAGCACCTTAAACCTGACCCTGTACTCCACCGGGAGCCAGTGCAGTTGGTTACCATGGGATATGAAGCCCTGAATCATCACCACCAAATGAGGGCTACAAGAGTGACATTAAACCATACATTCTCTGGTGTGGTAACCTGGTGACTTAAAATTTTGCATCAGGAATTGTGTTGCATGAGTTCAAATTCAGTTCATGGTAGATGTTGCTGTTACAGTGCTGTCACGGTGGATGTGTTCTCTACAAGTCAATTAAACATACGCATGTTACAGTGTTTTAAATAAACCTGAAGGACACATTCAGATCCAGCCGGAGAAAATTAGTCAAAGAAATGATAAGACTGGAACACAGATCAGTCTTTCAAAAGTGCAAAGGGCAATGATGTAACCTGTCGCAGCAATAGAGTGCATTTTGAGCAGCCCTTGCCCCCAGTCTTCAGTAAGACTGACCTTTACCTCCATTTCCATGTAATGGCAGATGATGACTGACTCCATCACTCACCAGCCCCAGCCATCATGGCCGATGGTCAAGGATTATGAGGAGCTTTAATTTAGCAATGTCCAGAAGAGCACAGGTTCTTCATTCTTGTGCACAGAATTGGCAAGCTGAGTTATCACCTTTAGCCCTTGATATCCCTGGAAATAGAATCCATGCTAGCGGGACAGAGGGAGATGTCTGCCTGAGGTTTTGAAGAGCTGATGCTGGCCATTGACTCACATGGTAAAAATCACCTCTCTTTATATATGCAGACCAACTTTCACTTGTACCACACACAGTTGCTTTCCCTGCATATTCTTGACTAATCAGCAGTAGGTGATCCCTCTTGTCTGCCTCCTATTTCGTGGCAGCATCTATATATCAGATGCATGGCTGGCATCATTTGTTGATGGGGAGGACTAACCACCTAGCCCCTTAGCCCTCCTTCCTGAGGAAGGTGACTGGTTGTGAGGTTGAATTAAAATTTTAGGGGATCATTGAGGTAGACAGCTCATCACATCTCCTGCTGCTCAGACTGTCCCGTTTTGAACATACCAGAGCGGTTTTCCATTCATGGGTGTGTATGTGACAACTTGTTGTAGTTGCACATGTACTGTAGATGCACACATCTGCAGCAAGCCTTGGCTTACTCTGAAATCTGCTGCACTAATTTCAGTACCCAAAGCCCACCTTCATTTCCATAGTGGTGGGCCTTTCTTGCTGCTGGGTGTAGGATGTAAAGTTTCTGGAAACTTTGAAACAGTTGAAGGGGAAAAACTGGGTTTATTTAGGGGGTGGATGACAGAAATGGAAATCTTGCAATATGCAATACTCCCCCCCCCCCCGAGCCAGCTCTGCAGCTATCGCATGATGGCAAGAAATGTGTTTTGAGGCTTTTCACTATGTCAGCCTGGGAGCTGGTGTAGCAAAAAGGCATTTTTCCTCCACTCCCGCCCAGGCTGATTTGAACAGGGGCTGTGAATGCAGTGGTCACTATGCTGCTCCATTAAGACCAGCCACTTGGATTGTCTCTTTAATTTTTTCCACAGTTGTATGGAAGTATACATTCATTTATCTCATGGAGAAGATGGAAAAATATGAGTGAATGAGATGCAGAGGCTGTATTTGACTATCATGTTGCAGGAACAATATATTTGGCAAGCTCCCGAGATTACTCTCCTGCACCATATACCTTTTAAAGTTACATATTTTGCAGTATTTGGAAGAACTTCCCCAGCATCAAATCCTGAGATACTTGTTTACTAATCCAGACAAACTTGGTAGCAATGCTGTTTCTCTCTCCTTGCCCCACAGACGTGATATCTACTTTGTAAACACATGGGCCACAGGTAGCTGGTATTGTGCCCTGTTGTGGGTATCCACTTCTGCCTTGGGGTGATGTCCAATCATCTTAGGACATTGATACTGTTAACAGTGCTTATGCATACTGTGCTATTGTAGAGGAGTATGGCAGCTGCAATGTTCCCATGTTCATATTCAGTAGCTCTATATACCAGTGACCAACCAGATTCCTATGGGAATCCTGAAACCAAGACCTGTGTGCAACATTCCCCCCCCCCCTTACAATTTCCAGCAACTGGTATTAAGAAGCATATAGCCTCTGGCACTGAAGGTGGAGCATAGCTATCATGGCTAGTAGCCTTTGATAGTTTGATCCAGTTGGAGTGTCCGCAGCAGGCCCAAGAGAGTAACCCCACCTAGACTGTATTGCAATAATGAAGTCTTGAGGTTACCCATGTATTAATCACAGTGGCCAGAATAGCCTAGTTCAAGAATGGCTGTAGCTGGTAAAAGGTACTCCTAACCACTGAGGCTAACTGAGACCCCAGTAACAAAAGGTGGAACCAGGATCACCTCCAAACACCAAACCTGTTCTTTCAGAGGGCATGCAAATTCATCCAGAACAGACAATTGATCAACCTTCCACCCACTGGAACCACCCACTCACAGTGCCTCCATCTTCCCAGGGGTTAAGCTCAGTTTATTGACCCTCATCCAATCCACCGCTGCACCCAGACAACAGTCCAGATCATGCACAGCTTCTCCTGACTGAGATGTTATGGTCAGTTAGAGCTGTGAGCATACTGATGACACTTCACTTCTACACTCCTAATGACTGCACCTCGTGGCTTCATGTAGATACTGAACAGCACTGGAGACCAGATCGTGGCCAGATGCTCTCTAGCACAAGGACCAAGGGGTTGAAACCATCTCCCATTGCTGTTGTCTGGGCATGACCATGTGGGTAGGAACAAAACCACTGTAGAACAGTGACTCCAATACAGAGCCGGTCCATGAGCATACAATGGTCAGTAGTATCAAAAGCCACTGAGAGGCTGAGAAGCTGAGATGTATTCCCCCTGTCCCACTTTCGATTCAAGCCTCAAAGTCATGTCTGAGCCTGGATTGAAGCATATCTCGATAATCTATGTCCTTCAGGAACTTCTGCAGCTGCCCAGCCACCGTTCTCTCCACCAACTTACCAAAGGAGGGGGTAATTGCAGCTTGTTAAAAACCATATGGTACAGTGTGAGTTTCTTCAAGAGTCGATATACTACTGCCTGTTCAAGTACAGCAGGTGCCACTCCATTGCACAAAGACACATTCACCACATCATGGATCCACCTGGTCAATGCCATCTCCCAACCTGAACTACTTTTCACCAGCCAGGATAGACCTTGGTCAAGAGAAGCCAGTTGCATGATTGCAAGATTATTGGAGTGTGTGTGTCTTAAGTGCTGTGGAAATGCAACGGGGAATATCTCTGTGGTTACACTAGTGCTTGGAATCCACTTCCAAGCATCAGGCAAAATGAAAGATGCCCAGTCACATGACTTGAAAATAAAACCCACACTTTATCAAATGAATAGAAAAAGTCATAGTCACTTGTGCGTGTCCGTGGTCATAATAAAAGATTTATTGAGAAAGTGGTTTGATTCTGTTGTGGGAAAACACAAACATTTTAGCAAACCTGTATGTGAAGTACCGTAGTTATTTTCTGTCTTCTCAGCATCAAGGTGGCCCACAGTGGCTGCTTCTTGCTTTCCTTCCACCAGTGGCAGATGTTTTTCCATTTCAGTTCTGGAAATAAGCACCGCACACCACTAATGCTAACACGTAGGAGTCAGTTAGAAATAAAATAAACCCCTATCACGATTAGCATTAACAGCATGTGGCCTGAAAGATGAAGTCCTGAGTGGATGAAGCTGCTGCAGTCTTCTCTTTGATTTACCTGTAACATAAAAAAAGCTGTGAACTTAAGGAGGAAATGTATTCTAGCAGGAAAAGAATTTTGGTACAGGGAACAGACTTTATGGGCAATTAATTCCTTCTGTTGCAATTACTCAGGACTGGGTCCCACCTCCCTACTCAGAGTAGATCCTGAAAATAATAACTTAGGGGCCACCAATTAATAACTTAGGGCCATTAATTTCAGTGGGTATATGCTGAATAGAATTTAGTTGGCCACAACCTATAATAGCTTGTAGCTAGCCATAGTCTATAGAGGGCTAAAATTTCCCCCTCTCTTCCCAGCTTCGGTCTTGTATGTGGGAACCCATTTGCAATCTTGACCCAGGTTTCAAAGGCAGCTTGTGTGGAGCTGGGCTGACTTGAGAGTTTGCTTGATGTGGGTTTCTTGCCACCTGCCTCTTTGGTGAGTGGCCTGCACCTAAACTGCTGTTCGGAGCTTTCACAAAGTTGTGAAATAATGCTTGTCTTCAGAAGTTTTTCTTTTCTAAAGGAAGTGAATGAGGCTGCATATAATTTTCATAGCAGCCCTTAAATCGCAACTGAAGAGCAATGAGGAAGTGGATGTCATGTTAAGATGCGGTGAGTTAAGTGATAAATGGAAATTGCCTCTTCTTTTCAGTCTAAATTAAGCCAGCTAAATGCAGTTACAAGACTCAACACATTCAAAGGCCCGGAAGAGGCTGTTGCCAAGCATGAGGAACTCATGTAAACAAAAATGCACTGCAGGTGACACAGCATCTGAAGGGAGTGTCGAATAAAGTTACTAAGTCAATGCTAGGACTCAGAGTCACCCCTTCACTGACAAGGAGATCAAGCAGGTACTTTCCCTCCCCTTTCTCTGTTTTATATTGTATTGTTTTTCCTTTGAGAAACCTGAGAAATTAATTATTCTGATGAGCAGAATCACCAAATTTCCCCTTACCTTCCACTCAAATTCATTAATCACTTGGCCCTCAAAGTCATCAGGCTTCTCTAAGTGAAGAACAAAAGTCACTGGGCTTCCTTGGGTATAGCTAAGATGATCATCACACCTATCCCAAAGTATGTGGTGATCTACTGCCTCACTCAGGCAGATGGGAGGAAAAGAGCTGGTCTCATGCTACCTTTCAGAGCTTTCAAACACAAATTCCCACAAAAGAGGCGAGGCTTGCATGGTTCCATTAAAACAAAACCGGCCAACTACAGTGTGGGGGAGATGGAAACAGTGGATTGTTTAGTCCTAGTGAAGAAAATGTGAAGATGAAGCTCTTCTTCCACAATTGCCACCACCACCAGATCTGCAGTTCAGATGCATAGGAATTCATCCAAACAGGTCAACACCTTATTTTCATTTCATAAAAGATGGACTCTGGGACTGTTGTTTAAATGGTGTAGTTCACCTTCCAGGGGCCTTGGCTGTGGGGCTGGGCTTGACTGGGGTGCTGGATTATAATTGGGCTGGATGCACCCAAAGGGTTCTATCCAGCAATGTTTTTGTGCTAGCGAAAAGCACGTGTGCAAAGCACATTGTGCCACAAATTTCACTGATTTCTTGTTCCATACCACAGTTCTCTGCACAATGTCCCATACTCTTCTGGAGGCTCCTCTGACTCTTACAGTTGGAGGTAGAAAGAGCTGCAATGGGTAGGAGGCGCCACTGAAAACCATGTGCTGTACTTGGAACGGAAGTGTAGCCTTTACCAACCTGGTGGTCTCCAGATGTTTTGGACCACAACTCCTATCAGCCTCAGCCAGCATAGGGTGTGCTTTCTGAAGCTGATGGGAATTGTAGTCAGAAAACCTTTGGAGTTCGCCAAGTTGATAAAGGCTGCAGTGCTAATGCAAATCCACCATGAAAAACAGTCCAAAGTGCATTTTTTAAATAGGAAACCATGGTTTCTGATGTTCTTTCCTCGCTAACCATAGCTTAAGGGCTGGCTGAAAGCATTCTGTAGAATCAAGTAGTAAAGCTGTGTCTAGGATATATCATTTCAGGTTGCAACATGGAAAGACTGCATTTGTCTATGCTGCTTCAAAGAGGAACGACTCTTTTCACCTATAGATTCTCAGCATGTCTGGGAGATGGATTCATCCTAGTTTTCACCCTGCCGTGCTATTTTTCTATTTATATGGAGTCAATTTCCACCCATTTAAATGTGCAATACAGCCATGCTCCTCTCAGTTCCAATTCAAGCATGAACTGGTATTATCCAGGAAAAGTTTTACTACTTGATTCTGCTGCAGGTATAAACTGGTCATTAGTTATTTGCTGAAGATATTTCTGTGATATATGTCTCTGAATACATTTAAACATTACATGACATCAATGTACTTAAAACTGCATTTCCTTACCTTTTGAAGTTACTTTCATTAATATTTTGAGCACAAAATATGGGTTTAGCCATGCTTACTCAGGAGTAACCAGCAAACTTACAACCTTCTTTATCATAGTAAATGCTCAACCGGTACTTTCCCCAATAAATCTAGACACTTATTTGACTGAGTTCACTGTCTTTCTCACTGCATGCGTGATGGGTGTATGAGAGATAAAATCCTCTTTACAATCTATATTACTTTTGCTCATCTAAAGATTTACTTCATTATAGAAATATCTGTCAAGTTACTTGCATTTTGATATAATAAAACTAAACCTGCATACGAAAAGACTCCAAACTTGCATTTTAAATCACTATAATATACCTCTATAGGCATTTGGTTATTTTAATATTATAAATCATGTTTTTGTAAAGATCACCCTCAAGATGCGAGTATGGATACATGTTCTAAATGAGTTTTTAAAGGACGTTTTTGATAAAGGAATGTTGCAAACAGGAGTTGTATCTTGAGAGGACCATGCATGAGTCTTGTTAAAATCAACAATAATTTCCATAGGTCTTAATTATAACCTTTGTAATTGGATCATGGTGTACTGATTTGTGGCCCTAATATGTAGCAAGCTAAAGCAAACTTGTAAAACCACCTTATAAAACGAATAAAATCTGCACAGTCACTTCTGTAGATACAGTCAAATGTTAAATCACCTGCAAGACCCCCAAGGCTGTCAGTTGCTTGTTACTTTAACACAATTCTTTAAACCATTGCCCCTATTTCTTGGCTTTTTGGCATAATATAATTTAAAGGGCACCCCAAATGATAGACACTGTTGGTTTGTATAACAGTCTCTTATTTTCAAGAGCTTATTTATATTTATGTTTTCACGTTGTCTTAAGCCTGTCAGTCTGGGTGAAGTTCTACATATGTCTGGGGTTGATTTTTAACCACCTTGACTCTTTCCCCATGCCCTAGTTCCTTGGCCCACTCTATATTTCCTTGTGTGTTGTAATTTTTTAAAAATCTCTCTTTTAAAAAACCATAAATACTCCTACCTGTTTGTTGCAGGCTGTTTCCTCATAGATGCAAGCAGTTCAGCAAAGAGGCCACAGACTTCCTTTCGATCCACTTCGTGAGCACCGAAAATCACACAATGTGCATGTCCTTTTCTCTTTCTCCCTCTCTTGAAGGGAGAGGAAAAAGAATAAAAGCCCAGCTACACAAAGAAAGCACATGTTAACAGTGCCCTGGAAGTGGCTGGCATTGACCCTGTGCTGTGCATCCTTGTAGAGCAAGTTAAGCAAAGAAAGCCAGCCCCTAACAACCTTGGGACATTTTATAAGTCATGAAGGTGACTCATCCCCTTGCTTTCAGTAAATCCCCTGACCTCTTTTTTCACTCTTCTCAGAATGTGTGTGTGTGCGTGCGTGTGACAAAAATCCCATGCAATGTTAGAAAATGCACTGTGTACTTTCTATAGACTATGTAATTTCTGTAGGCTATTTTTAAAAAGAGTAATGAATGCAAATGGGTTGCTTCTATTTATTATTTACTTTATACATGAATTTCTAAAGCACTAAATCAAGAAAAAGAAAAAATATTCTCAAAGCAATGTACATAAAACCAAAGGTAAGAATATAAATGGGCAAAGATCAGAAGAACATAATACTTAGTCACATGTCAAGGGTAGTTTGGGTCAATAAAATATGCCTTACGCTGACCTCTTAAACTAAGCAGCTAAATAGTTAATGGTTCTCTGAAAGAGATGATCTGACCCATTAGCTGCCTTCCTTGCAAATATACAGAGGAAGGTTGGAAAGCCATCTTCAGGGATCATGGGTTGATTTCAATGGGACGAAGGCATGACTAAGGTGGTCATGTGTCCTACCTTACAGAGGATAATCCTCTCATTGGATGGTTTGTCAGAGGATAGCTCTCTATTGGAAGGTGTCCTCTATTTGAGGACTATCCCGTCCAAGTACGGTTAAAGAGGAGGAAACAAAAAAAGGACAACAGGAGCCTTGAAGTTGCTCATCAACAGTTAGTAGCACCTGGTCAGCAGACAGGTCACCTGGTTACCCTTCCCTGTTATGGTGAGGTGCATTGTATTTCTATTTATAGTGATTATTTCTAAATGTGTGTCTATACTTACAAATTAACACATGGTGACGAAAATCCTTTCATTTTTTTTGCAATGTATAACTGGCTACCCTAGATCAGAACTTCCATTGAAACGAAGAGAGTGCTACCTTAAGATTATAAAACAGTTTAAGGGATTTTAATACTGCATTTTTAAAATTATTTTGTAACCTACCCTGGGACCTTATGGTGAAGGCCAGGTAAGAAATGAGAAAAACACAGAAAGAAAATATGCCACCTTGGGCTCCAAGATGGAAAAGGTGGGGGATGTAAGAGAAAGAAATTATACATACATATAGTGGTATATAATACATATATATATAATACATATATAATACATACATATAGTGGCATATAATGTATGCGCTGTGGGTAAAACCTCAGTGCCTAGGACTTGCCGATCGTATGGTCGGCGGTTCGAATTCCCGTGGCGGGGTGAGCTCCCGTCGTTCGGTCCCAGCTCCTGCCCACCTAGCAGTTCGAAAGCACCCCTAAGTGCAAGTAGATAAATAGGGACCGCTTTATAGCGGGAAGGTAAACGGCGTTTCTGTGTGCTGCGTTGGTGCTGGCTCGCCAGCTGCAGCTTCGTCACGCTGGCCACGTGACCTGGAAGTGTCTTCGGACGGCGCAGGCTCATGGCCTCTAGAGCGAGATGAGCACACAACCCCATAGTCGGACACGACTGGCCCGTACGGGCAGGGGTACCTTTACCTTTACCTTTATAGTGGTACCTCAGGTTAAGAACTTAAATTGTTCCGAAGGTCCATTCTTAACCTGAAACTGTTCTTAACCTGAAGCACCACTTTAGCTAACGGGGCCTACCACCGCCACCACGCCACCGCCCTGCGATTTCTGTTCTTATCCAGAAGCAAAGTTCTTAACCCGAGGTACTATTTCTGGGTTAGCAGAATCTAACCTGAAGTGTCTGTAACCTGAAGCATCTGTAACCCGAGATATCACTGTACATACATACATACACACATACTAAATCTGGTTCCATAATCATGAAACATTTATTGTTGCAATAAGAAGGACGTTGAGTCACACATAAGAATGACGTGATGTTTAATTTGGCAAGGCTGTTGGAGGTAATACTAAAATGCCAATATATCTAGCAGGCTCTTTCCTGCTTTTCCCAATTATGCTAGAATGCTAATTGGTTTGACACTTCAATTTACTTGGACACAGATACAGCACCAAATATCTACCGCCACTTGTGATACTATCTGTCACTTTAGCATGGATGGGTTCCCCCCAAAATCAGTTAAAGCTTGAGTTTTTGTAGCGCTCTTTGCTCCTCAATTCAGCAATTGCAAACTGAAGCTACAATTCAAGGCTCACTTTGCCTGGGAGTAAGTCCCATTGGGATTGCGTCCAAGTCATCATGCATAGGATTGTAGTTTTGGTGTGACAAGCAGAATTTGGAATCAAATTGATACTTGGTAATGCACTTACTCCACATTCACCATTTTATTGGATGTTAAGGCTTCAATTTCCATCTTAATTTCCAGTCAAATTTCCATTCTTGATACCCAACTGATAAACTACTCAGTGATTTTTTTTTATTTCCTTTCTTACAATGCTTGTTAACCTGTGCAAGAATCTTGTTCCTATAAGTTGTTAAAATGGGGATTAAGGAGGCATGTTTTTCTAGTTGATCTAGCATGAATTTGACATCATCAACACCACCACCATCATCATCATGGTTCTGGTTCAGCTTAGAATGCCATGAGCTCTCTGATCTCTGTAACCATCCCATGGCAATCCACCTGCCACTCTAACCACTTTATGATGAGACTATTAATTTGAATCATGTACATTTTATGGGAGATGTAGTTTCTGTCTTGTTTGGGAATCCCAAACTTTCTAAGATAATGAAGAACATGTGTAGAAAGTAGTCTGATTTTGATTGATGCTGCAATGATCTTCTGGATCATTGAACCTGGGATCTTCTGCAGGAATGGACGTTGGTCTTTCAGATTTCAGCGATACTCTGTACAAGGCCCAAATCCAGTGCACCTCCTGCCTCTCACCTTCTGCTTAATTAACTACATCATAGTTGTGATGCCCTTTGACGCCCAGTGCAGTGGGACCGGTTGTGCTGCCCTAAGTCCACCTCTGCCATCTGCATACCAAGCAGACTGAGCTATGGTGCTTCCCTATCCTTAAAGCGTATCCTCTGTAAGGGAGGAGAAGAAGAGGTTAGGTGATGGGACAGGTGGACAGTGTGACAGCTGCAACTTCCCCATGTGCATTTGAAAGTAGGCACCAGATGAAGACCACCTAAATCCCAAGAGTATTTAAAGAAATTGAACCAGCACTTTATTGAACCATGCTGCTCTTGGGATTATCAGCCTGTTTGAGGGTGGACGTGGTGAAAGGTTCTGGAACAATTGCATTACAGGACAGCAATTCCCTTCTTAAAGGTAATCACACAATTCTAGGTTTGGAAGGTACCCCAAGAATCATTTAGTCCAATCCCCAGCAATGCAGGGATCACAGCGAAATGGAAAGAAGAGAGTGATGAGGAAAGCTTCACCTTCTGAACTTCTGTCTTTTAAGCGGATATTGAGATCACAGTAGGATAATTCCATAGTGACCAATGTAAAGTTTCCATAATATTTTATGTTTTATCTAATATTATTTGAACTCCAATTAACATGAAACTATTTCTGTGTTAACTGGTTTGATTTTCATTCTCAAAACTATCAAGAGGTAATTTAAATACTTTCTTTTTATTGTGTTTTAAAGAGATGTGACCAGTGTAACAGTTTTGCAACTGCAAAATTCATTTGCAACTTGGATGATTGTTTTCTCTATAAGTATGGACCCCCACCCATCCACCATGCACCAGAGCTAATGTCACACGGGCAAGCATCAAACTGATGGTGGTGATTATTGGGAAAAGGTTTCCTGGCAAATGGTCTCTGACCAATATAACATGGCAGATGTAACATGAGACAATTCATTGACAGACTCCCTGTGCTTATGACACTTCACTATGTTGCAGGTCTGTGGGAAGTTCGAATGCCCATGGGAATTTACACTTAGCTGTGGCAAAACCTTAATGACTTGTTTCTTTTCAACCTAACATTTAGTATCATTTCCAGGGAAGACAAATGCCACAGAAACCCCACTTTTTTTTAGAAGAGAATTTTTTACTAATGAATAGTATCACTTGGTCAATTTTTTATTATTATTTTCAGTTTCCCACTCACATACTCAACAGTAACAAAGTTGCCAAATGAGGCCAGTACTTCACTGGTTGTTCCTGCTTGTGGACCTTCTTTCAGGATAATTACATTTCCAATGTATTTGTGGAGTTTATTTTGAACTGCGTATGTTAAAAATTCATTTACATTTTGTGTTCATTATTGCCTTCAGCCTTTTGAAGAATTCATTGTATTGTTCCTTGAATACATTCAGCTCCTGAGGTGAATTTTTGTATCTCTAGACTGGGGCTGCGGAACCCCCACCCCATGGGGCAAACTTGGCCTGCCAGGTTGCCCCATTTGATCCAGGAGATCATTTTGGGCAAGGCACGGCTGCCCACCTTGCACCTGATGTCATACACGTAATGGGAGGGAGACCTTGAGCAAAAGGGCAGGACTTTCCTACCTTGAGATGATTGTGTACATCTCAAGGTGATATACTCTTTGACTTTCAAAAGACATCTGAAGACAGCCCTTTTCAGGAAAGCTTTTTTTTTAAAAAAAAAATAAAATTATTGCATTTTTTAAACATAAAACAAACCAACAAACATACACAATACCATCACCATAAGACAAAACAAAAGAAACAGAGAAGATTTAAAAAGTAGGCAAAGAATGAATAAAAAATAAAGTACATAAAATCAATTTGTCCGTTAATCAAATTCTCATAACCTTTGGACTTCCTCACATCACCCTTTTCTGCGTTCTCAGTTTTATAGTTGCGAGCAGCAAATTATTACCTTGTTTCAAATCTTATTTTGTAGTCTCGAATATTATATCCCCAATTTTCAATATTTTTATCATATACTAAACTGGTTAACTTAAGCATAATATTGCCTCATATTCCACCATTTTCTTAAACATTACTTAATCATACATCTTACAACTAAGTTACTGATGCCATGTTGTTTCCTATCATGCATTCTCTTAACATTCATACAACTTATGATGTTTTTGTAGATAGTCTTTAAATTTCTTCCAGTCCTCTTCCACCGTCTCTTCTCCCAGGTCTTGAATTCTGCCAGTCATTTCAGCCAGTTCCATATAGTCTATCAGTTGCATCTGCCATTCTTCCAGAGTGGGCAAATCCTGTGTCTTCCAGTGCTTTGCGATAAGTATTCTTGCTGCTGTTGTTGCATACATGAAAAAAGTTCATTTTCAGGGAAGCTTTTAATGGTTGATGTTTTACTGTGTTTTTAATATTTTGTTGGGAGATGTCCAGAGTGGGCTGTAGCAACCCAGTCAGATGGGCGACAGATGAATAATAAAATTGTTGTGGTTGTTGTTGTTGTTGTTGTTGTTGTTGTTGTTGTTGTTGTTGTTGTTATAGCATTTTCTGTCTTCATAGGGAGAAAAGGGACAACACCATTGTTCCTGTTTGTGATCTATCTAATGGTTCCTTCTGCAACAGGCAGGTGTGAGTAAAGTAGAACATATGTTTTTAATTTGGGGTTGTGTTTGTTGCCATAGCAGTCGCTTGTATGTGCTGCTGTAGAAACCTTTATTTAACGGAGTTTGACCACACCAATTAACGCTAAATGACTAACATTGTCTTCGCCTCCTGCACTGTCATCTTAAAGCTGGGAAAACCACAGGAACTTTACTATCCATTGTTTAATGCTAAAATACAGTGCACTTGTATATTTTCCTCTTCCTGTAGGGTATAATGATATTTTCTTTAAACTCTTTTTTCATTTCCAGCTTTCTGTTGATTTATGTCAGGTGTGATTATGGCCTAATTTTGTGCAGGTGGGTGGAGAATGAAAGGCGGGAAGGGGGACGAAGGGGGGGAAAGTAATGGAAGGAGAAGGGGATGGGAAAAGCCTTATGCAAGTGCTCAGCTTAGACTTCTTGGAAGAGTGATCTGACCCTCTATTGGCAGCCCATGGGGTGGGAGAGCCTAAGACCTCAGACACTCCTAGTCAAGCACCTCCTACTGTGGAGCAGCCCCCACCCCCCTCCTGCCAGCAAGGATCCTCTGTCTTTGGAGGTGACTGAGAGTAAGTCAGGTGCTGAGGCGGCGCCAACCCTGCCTCTGACTCCAAGGGCATGGAGATGTCAGCAGTGGCACCAACAAACCTGGCGAGCCCAACCCATTGAAGGAATGCCCATTTGCTTGCCCATTCCTGGGATACGAGTCACTTGCTGCACTGATGCTGTGCCCACCTCATCCTTCAAAAGGAAGGTGTAGGCTGCATGTTGGATCAGCACCTGAGCTTGTGCTTAGCCATGTGTCTGTATCTCTTTTGCACCTGTTGCTCTTGCCGAACCAAGCCTTATCCATGCACCATTCCGATCCATGCATTAAAGCCTTTGGTAGAAACCAAGCCCATAGTCCCTGTTCTTCATCCAGCAGTGAGGGTCAAGACACCAGCAGTAATGAAGTCTTCAACATACATGGATACTGGCTATTCTCTGAACAAACACGGGGGGCGGGGAGCTCAAATAGCATGCATTCACTGCAAATTCACATTAGGATTCTCCTGGGAAAGATGTCTCTGGGGGAAGCCCTTTCCCTACACATGCCCCCACAACTTGCTACTGTCACTACTTTGCAATGTGCTGATTGAAGAAAACAACTCTATATTTTTAAAAATACAAACAGCAGCCAGAGTAGATTAAGAATGCAGGGGTTGGGGAGGAAGAGTTTAGCTCTCCACCCCATTGTTGTCCTGATGAAAGCAACTTCAGAGGGGCAGTTATCTGAATCAGAAGGGAATCCACCACTGGCACCTATAGAGGCTTCTTTCCCAATTCAATAGCAGGTGGTGAGGACTTTCATCAAGACCGCAGCAGCAGAGGAAATGTTTCAGCTCCCTCTCTCCCTGTAGTTCTGATACTGTCCAGCTGCTATTTACTTTTTTTTTTTTAATGCACAGGCTAATTGAAATTTTCACAATTAATGGCTGATTTGGCCCTAGTTGTATAGTTATTTCGATTCTATCTAATGCTCCTGTGTGTAATGTAGGATTAAAGGTAAAGGTACCCCTGACCATTAGGTTGAGTCGCGGACGACTCTGGGGTTGCGCACTCATTTCACTCTATAGGCCGAGGAAGCCTGCGTTTGTCCACAGACAGCTTCCGGGTCATGTGTCCAGCATGACTAAGCCGCTTCTGGCAAACCAGAGCCGCACACAGAAATGCCGTTTACCTTCCCACCAGAGTGGTACCTATTTATCTACTTGCACTTTGACGTGCTTTTGAACTGCTAGGTGGGCAGCAGCTGGGACTGAACAACGGGAGCTTACCCCGTCATGGGGATTCGAACCACCGATCTTCTGACTGGCAAGCCCTAGGCTCTGTGGTTTAGATCACAGTGCCACCCGCATCCCCATGAGAGGGATTGCTCTCATCTACAACACAAAGTATATGTTATGAATTGCACTGTGGGTCACTTATAATTGCAAAGTTACATAAACATGAATGATTTCATCCCCCCCTCACCCTGTACAGTAGTGCTGTGCATATATTGGTTTAGGGAAAGGGTTAATTCTCTGTGTGTTTTATCTGACATACATATATCTTTCTACGGGAAGGAAGCTGAGCTCAAATTTCCTGAAACAATAAAAAAGTTTAGCTCAACTATATTTGGCACCACACAAAGCAGGTATCAGGCAAGAAGGAGACAGAGACACTTGGTTCTGTGTACCCATGTAGGTGGGGGGATTTTAGATGCTACTCACAACATGAAGGGCCCCATCTCTAGTTGCTGATAGCTGGATTTGTAAAGTACAGGGGATTTTTCTTGCCAGAAATCTCTGTATGATGGCATAGTTTGCTAACAGTTCAAGCTGTGGAATTTTTTTCTTTTGGAAAAGGAGTGGGCCCCTCATCAGCTGGCATCTTGATAGCATTGTGCAAGTGGCTTTTGGTCTACAGAAATCCCCTCTTTCTTTTTTATGTTAGCAAAAAGATAAGAAATAAATGTTAAGCACTCGTTCATGATCTGTGTTGTTACTGACTGTTTAAAAGGTCTGTTTTAAGTGTAAGCAAGCAAAGAATTAGCCACCTGAATAGTTAAAGGACTAACTCCTAAAAAACAACAACAGTATGGGGCATATTTAAAAGAATGAATGAAATCATGCTGACAGGTTGTGGTTAAATTCCAGATCAACAGGGTGTGTACATATGTACAGTGATTGTATGCACTGGTGTAAAGGTGTGAGGAATTTGTCCACATTAGACTTTTTCCCTGGCTCACGATGGATTGGTTTGGAAAATAAGTTACTTCTTTAAAAATGGAAATAGCGCCACTTAGTCTCCAAATCCAATCCAACCACAGAAATTGCCACACCTCCCAGTTCAACCTGTGCTCCTAATCCCTTCCTCTTCCGTTTCATGTTTCATGATTGTAAACAGATGGATTCTATACAAGAATTAAAAAAAAAAGTTTTGTTAGAGTTTTAGGGTATACAATTAATTGGTCAAAATCTAAATTAATGCCAGTGGGCAATTGCAGATTATCTATTTTGTATACTAATAGGTGATTGTGTTGGTATCCAGAGGTCTTGACATACTTAGGTATTTTGATTCCAAGAGATATTTCTCAAATGTTTAAACCGAATCCAAATAAGTTGATAAAGGGGATTTACTCTGATTTGGGACTCAGAAGTCCTGGATTTGGATACAAGTTTCAATGGAAGACCCTTCCATTCCAAGCAGCCTCTTAGTAGAAGTAAGCAGGGCAGATGATAAGAAATAGGCTGTGTACACATATAGCATCTAAAACACATGGGGTTCTTTTTTCACACTCAGCTTTTGTACATAGTGGTTTGCAAGTGTGTACATGCTTGCTTCATGTAATAATGTCATCTAAAGTGGTAACTACTAGCCATATAATACTGCACAAAGTGTTATTTACTCCCCTCCCTCCAAAATTACTATTTTCTCCTGGGGATGGAGACTCTTGGATGTGCTGGTCCCCAGGAACAATATTGGCAGTCCTCTTCTCTTCTCTCCACTCTCACTTATATTTTGCGTTCCTCTCCCCAACATTGCAAAACACTAATAATAATGTTGCCTGATGCCACTTTTTCTCTCCATAGCAGATGATGTTTTCTCCCTTCATTTCCTTAGCAAAGAACGTTAGGCCACGGAACTTTTGAAAGCATTGCTCACCAATTCTTAGAATTCTTGATTCTTCCTCTTTTTCCTGGAAGCTGCCGTTAAAATCATATGTCAGCTATGATTAATATAATGCAGGTTAAGCATATAAATATTCAGTTGGTCCTGAACTTACATGATTTATTCTTGATGCATCCTTTGTTTTCTTGGTGCTGGGTATATTGGCACATTCACAAGGTTCTGAAAGTATCACACCCACCTTCCATTTGGGTGTATAATATCTAAGTCTTCTATTTTATTTAAAGAAATAACATCTGATTTTAGATTCCCTGAGAGCTTCACACATTTTAGGGTAACAAGCCAACATTCTCCTCCAAGGATGCAGTTGCCAGAGTATTATGTACAATCTTAGCTGAGTGTACCCATGTAATATACGCATCTACATTTCTGATGTGTTCATACATTGCTTTGTTTAAAGCTCCCTTCTAGGGTTCAGAGTTCTTTGTCATCAGGTATTAATACTGACTCTTGTAAAAGAAGAACGAGTACCTATTCACATAAAAGCTTTCCCATATCCTCTATAAACCAAATAGTCTTATAACAGAGTGGTCAGGAATTAGATTCAACATCAGTTTCACTGAAACAGTGGCCCCATCTGTACTATACATTGAAAACAATATCATGTCACTTCAGACTGTCATGTCTTCCCCCAAAGAATTCTGGGAAATGTAGTTTGTTAAGGGCATTAAGAGTGGTTTGGAGATCCATATTCCCCTCAGAATTCCCTGGGAAGAGGGATTGATTGCTAAACTACTCTGGAAAGTGTAGCTCTGTGAGGGGAACAACCCTCAGCAGCTTTAACAAACTACCGTTCCCAGAATTATTTAGGAGATGTCATGACTGTTTAAAGTGGTATAACACTACTTTAAATGAATAGTGCAGATACAGTCTGACAGGTGCGGTATATGGGATCTAAGAGATACATTTTTAGGTGTGACCTTTTAGTTACACAGTGAGATCTGAAGCTCCTTAAGTCTGGCTCCTTTCTGGTGTTAGCCATCATGCCATTAACAATGTTGTATCTCTGTAGCCATTGATAATCATGCCTTTGCCAATCCTCATCTAAAGCCATCCAAGGTGGTGGTGGCCATCACTGTCTCCTGTGGGAGCAAGTTCCAAAATCCACCTATGTGCTGCATGAGGAAGTACTTTCTTTGATCAGTCCTGAATTTTCCAAGATGCCTCTTCATCAGAAGTCCAAAAGTTCTAGTGCTATGAGAGAGAGAGAGAGAGAGAGAGAGAGAGAGAGAGAGAGAGAGAACTTCTCTATCTTTCTCCATGCCATGCATAATTTTATAAACTCCTATCACATATCCTCTTAGTCATCCTTTTTTTAACAGAAGAAGTCCCAAATGCTTCAGCCTTCCCTCTTGGGGAGCCACTCCAACCCCTTGATAATTTCGGCTGCCCTTTTCTGAACCTTTTCTGAAAATATTCCAAATGTGGTCACAGCACAGATTTGTATAATGGCATTATGATAGGGGGAGTACTAATTTTCAGTTCATTTCCAGATGATCCCTAGCACCTCCCTCAGTGAATGTGTGGTGTGGAAGGGATAAAGGGAGCATCCCTTATGACAAGGAACCCTGCACTACAATTCCTGTCACCCCTGACCATATTGATTGGGGTTGATGGGAGTTGTAGTCCAATAATATCTGAAGCTGGAGGGTTCTCCATCCTTGCCTTCTGATATAAAGCTATTGGCCCTAGCACTGTGACTTCCTAGCATAGTTGGATCACGTTAGAACACCTGCTTAGATTCTCACCCACTCCCCAAATTGGGGAAAAAACCCCCCAGCACCAATGGGCTTTAACCCTGGTTAATTATGACTAGGATCTGCCCTAGGATTGCAACGTAAAATCTGAATTTCCTATGAGTGTATCTGGGAAAGCCCCTGTAGTTTTTCTGGAGAGATAAGTAATACTAGCAGTTGTTTCTACCATGAATCACATTTTTCACTTCTGTTGAACTTTAAGCAGAGCCACAGCAGCACAGGCAAAATGAAAGCGAAACTTCTTGGTTTGGCATGCCGATCATTGAAACAGTTACGGCACTAGTGAGAAATGTATGTGCTTGCATACATTTGCACATCTGAGTCTCTGGAGTGAACGGAAAACTCCGCATGATACCAAATGATACCAAATGTGGTTGTTTCACGAAACCTGGCAGACGGACTTCCAGAATGTAACATGTAAAGTATCAGAGTCTCATCCTCACAAGTCCACTTCAAGGGGTTCTTTACATTAAAAAAAGAAAGATCAAATGTTGACTTATAAGCTAATACATAAAAAATAAAAAATGGTAGCAAATAGTCTGTTTTCAAGAAGATAACAGTTGGGATAACCTTTTTCTCTCTAGCTAATGTTTCCTCTGCAGTATCTACACAGAAGAAAATGCAAAAAAATAGAGAAGCACTCAAAGTTTACAGTATTCTAAAAGCTTTGCAGTATTTTTAAAAATTTCTATGTGATTGAGTGTGGTCATTTCAGGTTACAATGTATTTTTAAAAAAATAAGTTTGTATTTCTTTTTCCAATTGTAAGTGGTAAGTGTTGAATAAATTTAATAATGATAAAGCAATACTATTTTGGGGTGCACGTGAGAGAGAAAGTTTGTAAAGTGACAAATAAATGCAATTAATAATAATGAAGTACAGTTGGCCTGCATCTTACATGGGGGTTCAGTTCCAAGGGTAACATGTATAGCTAAAATCACATTACCCTTGGAGCTGCCACATGGCTAGCTAGCCTGCCTTCTAATGAGGTTGCCAGTGAGGAAGAGAAAGAAAGCATCACTCCCATTCCCAGAGCTGGTGTGCTGAGCAGACCTTGCCCAGAAGCAAGGGCAATGGCTCTGGGATTGCTAGTGATGCTTTCATGAGATCTCACAGGCAATCTGACTTCCTGTGATATCTTGCTTGGAGACCTGAGGCTCAGGTGGATTTTGTGTGTAAGGCAGCTGTCATCTGGTACGATGGCTGAGATCCTTCATTCACAGTGAATATCAAAAATGTAACTGAATGAGAACAAAAGTTTTCTGTAAGTTCAGAAGATTTTTTACTTCTAATGAGATACCTTCATTGAATGAACAAACACTTTGTGCAAGAAGGCTAGATTTACAGATCAGTTTTATACTGGCTACATAAAAATCTAGTGCAATGGGAAATTCATTGCAAACACCGTGAAGTAAACGACTGGCATATATTTTTGTCCCTTCATTCTTATGAATGTTAATAGCATTAAATCATTATTAGTGATTACTGTCACTTTCATGTGAGCTTGAAACACCCCTCCCCCAACCTTTTAGCCACTCTGCGAGTTTGGCAGGATGCCTAAAGAAGGTTAAAAGTGGCTTACAGGGAAATGCAGTTGGAAAAGTCAGTGAGCAACTGGTGACTCTGAAAAGGCTCCTAGAGAACCTTCGGACTTCATGAAATGAGCATTTGCTTCTTATATTGTGTTTAGGAGGCATGGGCCACCCCTAAAACCAGAAATGTTGCTGTTCTGCAAGCGAGCTCCCAGTCTTTGAATGCAACTCGAAGATATCGCAAATTAAATAGGTGTTTTTTTTTGGGGGGGAATGTTACAGTAAACACATGCACCCAGTGAAATATTGCTTTCACTAACTCCAGCCTGGCTCCCAGTCCTGATTAAAGCCTGTGGAGGCCCCTGGGCTGTCAAAATTTCAGGGCCCCCCTCATTTGTGTACTCTAGTGGGATAACACTGAACTAAGAAAGCTTGATGGTAATTTTATTTCAAGATCAAATGAATATTATTTTGATCTGTTGTCGCTGGACTTCTAAAAAGTGTGGGGCCCATAGCTGGTGCCTAGTCTGCCTGTTTGGTAAAGGACCCCTGGATGGTTAAGTCCAGTCAAAAGTGACTATGGGGTTGCAGTGCTCATCTTGCTTCAGGCCGAGGTTTATTTGATAATCCGGCACTGTTGGCTCCAGCTTTGCATATGTGCTGAATGATACCTGCAAAGGGTTCAGCCAGTCCTTCTGATGATGGTCCAAAAGAATTGTAAGATCAGTGTGTTCAGTCCTGTTACCAAATGGGATTTTGTGAATTTTTTAAAAATAGAAATCCTCATGAAAATTCATCAGCATTTCCGTGTGAATATACACATTTTTGTGTGCAAGTTTGCCTAATATACAATTTTTAGCATAGCAATTTCCCCTTGATATAATGTCTTCTTGCATGTTATCTTCACTAATATATGCATTTCTCTGTGTTACTTTCACTAATATTTACATTTTAATGCAAACTTTATCCAGAATATGCAATTTCGTACACTTTACTTAGCCAGAAAACTGTACAGTGGTACCTCGGGTTACAGATGCTTCAGGTTGCAGATGCTTCAGGCTACAGACTTCTTATTGCAACAATAAATGTTTCATGATTATGGAACCAGATTTAGTATGTGTGTATGTATGTATGTACAGTGATATCTCGGGTTACAGATGCTTCAGGTTACAGACGCTTCAGGTTAGATTCCACTAACCCAGAAATAGTACCTCGGGTTAAAAACTTTGCTTCAGGATGAGAACAGAAATCACGCGGTGGCGGTGTGGTGGCAGCGGGAGGCCCCATTAGCTAAAGTGGTACCTCAGGTTAAGAACAGTTTCAGGTTAAGAACGGACCTCCAGAACGAATTAAGTTCTTAACCCGAGGTACCACTGTATTGCAAAATTCAGAGAAATGTGAATTTTGAAAGATGGCTATGTTTCATTTTTGCATACTCAGGGCTCTCAGCGGACAACTGACAAGTGGTACAGTGTTGAAGAGACTGAATTAGAAAGAAGAGGAAGATTAGGCATTGGAGCAGGCGTGAGGAACCTGTGGTCCTCCAGACTTCCAGACTTTGCTGGACTACAACTCCCCCCATCTCTGACCATTGACCATGTTGACTAGGACTGACAGGAGTTGCAATCCAGCAACAGAGAGCCAGTATGATATAGTGGTTAGAATGTCAAACTAGAATGTGAGAGACCAAGGTTCAAATCAGCCACTTAGCTAGGAAGCTCACTGGGTGACCCTGGGCCTGTCATAGTATCTCAGCTGAAAAGGCTGACGGGATGAAATGAAAAGGGGGAGAACAATGTATGTCACCTTGAGCTCCTTAGAGAAAAAGGTGGGATATGAAATAAATGTGGTAGGCTACAGGTTCCTCCCCCCGTCTTATAATCTGTAGGAGAGGTAGCTAACCCCTAAGTATAGCTTCTTAGACCTTAGCTATGTAACTTTTTCAGAAATATTGGAGTTTTTAATGATAGTGTGAGGACCCCCAAGGAGGCCAACTGGTGGTCTCTGACAATAGCAGATGGGGCAAAATGCATGGCAATGTCATCTTCATATAATAATAATAACGATAATAACAGGCCTTCACTGTAAAGTCCAAGGCGGGTCACAGAAATTAAAAAATACAGTATTCAAATCAGTTTAAAACAAGTATCACTAAGTCCTCATGCTATATTACATATTGTCTTCAAAATACTTTCCCTCCCACTTTCTTTTGGCTGCTACAGCCTTCTGAGAGAAAGAGATGTCTGGAAGTTCCCAAGTATAGCATGTAATTTTCCTAAACTGCACGTGGGAGAAAAAGCTGTAGACAGACTATTATTTTCTCAGTGAATCGAAAGGGACATGGTAGAGTCACCATTGCTCACGGTGTGCACACTCATTTTTTTCTGTCTCACTTTCTTTTCCCCCGAGTTAGCAATTGCAGGTTTTTGTAATGGAAAAGGGGATGGGAGTGGGACAACAGAAAAGTGTGTACATACTCCAGGCGATGCTTGTTCTATCTTTAAAGACTGTTGGAGGTTGGAGAACGCAACCATCTGCTGACAAATTAAAAGCATCAAGAACCGTAAATGTGTAAGGCAATTCCTGGAATGGATAATTAATAGCAGGCAATTGATAACCTGTTTGATGAATACTCTAAAGGTGTTTCAAGAAAGAAACTTCTTTTTTTTTTTAGCATCACAAGGATTAGGGCTGTGGTTTGGGTCTTTATGAACCACAAATGCCAATACAAAGTCAGGTGTCTCAATGGGATTTGGGACTTGTTAGAAGCAAATTAGGGGCACCAGCGGAGCATATGCCTGTGCTGCCCAGGGCGGGTGTGTGCCCGAGGGGGGCGGGTCACAGAGGGTGCCCTCCCAGGCATGGGATAGCCGCTCAGGTGCACAGAGCAGCACACGTACCCTGCAGCCGGGGGCGGAGTGAGCTGCCCACAGGGGAGGAGCCAGCCGCCAATGGCAGACATTTGGCGTGCCACCCATCGGCGACTCCCAAGCCTCCCCCAGCTGTCAATATGAAGGGGTAAAGGGGGAATGCCACCAGCAAAGTGGCGCAGCGCCCCCTTCCCCTGACACCTTGGCGTAGGCTTGGGAGTTGCAGGTGGGCAGATTGCTGAATGTCACCCCCTATCAGGGACCACCACACTGCACCCCCTTCTTCTGCCACTGATTGGGGGGGGGGCTCTGTGAGGTGGCACAAGTTGAAGCAGGGGCCCATAGAGTGCTTTGTGGTGTCTTGTTGATCCAGACATCTTAAAGCAAAATCCTGCAGACAAGTATCTGCTCCAATTAAAATAATAAAACTTTCCTTATAGAAAAGACATTGGCTAGTATCCCTGCAAGGGTTTTCTGACTGGTTCCAAGAGGGGATCATCCTGATCAGGGCTTTCCCCCCAGCCAGAACTCAGCAGAACTCAGTTCTGGCAGCTCTCAGGTGGGCGCCATTGCCATTACAAGAGAACAAGGGAGGTGTTCATGGTGAGTTCTGGCACCTATTTTTATAGAAAGAATAGCACTGATCATGGTGATAATGATGATAATGTTTCAGAAGCAGAAGAGTGAGAGGGAAGGGGGAAAAGATAAGTTGGCCCCCACAGTGATTCATGGGGTTGAGGTGCCTTGAAAAAGAAGCACGGCGAAGCCTTCTGGATGTATTCCCAAAGCTGAAGAAACTGACAAAGCATAAAGGATCTAGATATGGTGAAGAAGCTTATCAGCAGGCATTAATCCAAATTTGTGAGGTGATATTGCTAATGTCCAGGATGGGCAGAGATGGTAAGCAGTCATGAGCCATAGCAATTATGTTTTGTACCATAGAACTGTGGCAAGGCGACAGTGGCAGTTTTAGCCAATCAGTGTATCCATTTTTTTTAAAGGAACAACTAGGTTAAAATTATCAGGATCTGCAAACAGGGATGCTTACTTTAATTAGGGCAGAACATACTTGCTGGAGGGAATCCATTATTCACAAGAAATAATTAAAGACCAAATTAGAGATGTTACCTATACCAAGAATGGCATTGATTCTAGGGGATTAATTAAGATCTGACACTTTTACTCTGATCTGTGGCTTACGTCTTATCAATGCCGTTACTTCCCACCATCTTGCCAGAATTGGTATTTGCCTGCACTAACACCTGCTTTCTCTGGTTTACCACGATGGAACTGATACAAAATAAAAGACACGCAGAGCAAAGCCAAACTATCCAAACACACAGGGCCGTCTTACCCATAGGTGCTAGGGGTGCGGGGCACCCGGGCGCCGGGCTCTCAGGGGCGCTAGGCTGAGAGTCCGGGGCCCAAGAGTTGAGTCCGGGGAAGTGCCTGCCTGTTGGTCAGATCACCGTGGCGGGCTCTTCTGCTGTGGGCTGCTCTGCGCCATGAGTTTGGGGGCGACCAAGACAGCGAGACACTGAGGCGGCCGACTGGGCAACCGGGGGGGCCACCAGGCGGATCTTTGCACCCCAGCGCTGCATATGCTTAAGACAGCCCTGCACACACACACACAATTCCAGTTGAACAAAACACCCTAGTAACACTTTATATATCAATTAATCTCACCATAGTCTTGACCACAACGCAGAGAGCAATTACAGATATGACCAAGGATGTGCATACTCCCAGGTTGCGTGTGTGTGTTGGAGCAGCACACTCATATGCTGTGCTCTCATTTATGTAGCTTTCTATGCTACATAATGTGCTGCTGAAGCAGACCCCTGAAGCCAACAGGATTGCACCTTCCATAAGCGGGTGCTCAGTTTGACTGTGTGTGCATTCCCCTAAATATGTGGTTGAGTTTGACAGAAGCATAAGGAATTGACATATCTCTGGTAAGTCATGCATCTGGTGTTGGTAGCAAGAAACTTGTTTGCAAAAAAAATGGAGATAAGCAATGATTCCAACAGAGAAAATGTGAGAGTTTGTCTCAATGACCAAGTTAATTCATTAGGCCAGATTTAAAGAGAAAAGACAAAGATAAAATAAATTTGCAACAAATTGGCAGCCATTTATTGAATAAAGCAAGGATTCGGGCTTCATCAAAATATATTGTGGTTTTACTTTGTTTTGAATTCAGGTTTAGTGAGAATGTTTAAATCATTTAATCTCCTGTCATAAATTTATCATGCAGATTCTTGTCTCTTTCTCCCTCTCTCCATTTTTAAAATTTACTTTAGTTAATTCCTTTTGAAAGATGGTTCATGACTGATTCATTTCACAGATACTTTATAATTGTAATTTTGCAGATGTTCCATTTAAATTTAGATCCCTCCTTTTTAAATAAAAACATATAATTATATGCTTTTAAAAAGAATAAAGCGAGGGCAGAAAGCTGGTAGGTTTTGAGCTAAATATCAACCTCCTGTATTGTATATTTGGATAAATTTGGTCAGATTAAAAACTTTAAAAGTTTTTATGTACCCTAAAGTTTATTTTAAAATTAAATCCACATTCTTCAGTTGCTTGCAATAAAAATGAAAAATCTATTCTTGCGTAATCAAAATTATATCACAGTAAGTCATGCAGATAGTAAACTGTGCAAAAAAGAAAAGAAAAAAACAGTGAAAATGAGAGTGCTGCATTACTTGTGAAACTGCCTGCAACTGATGCCTTGATAAAAGTTTTCTCTGTAGTTGCTAATTTATAGGAAAAGTTAGTTTCTGTGGCTTGAAAGCTTATTCCTCCCCCCACAAAAAGGCCACATTCTAGAGAAGGGCTTGCATTAATCTTTAGCCACAAAGCCTTGAAAGAGACTTTTGGCTCCTTAAAAATGAGCAGATGCCTTATAGCATGGTATAAACGAAGCCTACTGTGGATCTGGAACAAGAGGCTCTATTCCATGAAAGCTTACGCCACTGCAAAATCTGTTAGCCATTTTTCTTCTTAAGAGAGTATCATCAAAAGCCTTCAAAATGGTTTTAAATTGTATGGAGTCCAGCAGAGATCCTATGACGTTTAACAGAGGCACAACTCATGTTTCCATGACATCTGCAGAAGAGTAGCGCATTCTTTAACCTCAGTTGTCTCAAAAAATAAAAAAGAGTGTATGATTAATCTAAAGAAAGAAAAAGAAGACACTTCAGAGATTATTCATGGACAAAATTCCCTTTTATTTAGGGCATAGAACTAAGTTCCTCTTTTTACACACTTAAGACAAATTTGTATTGCCTATGAATACCAAAACGGTACCTCACCATTTAAATTTTCCAAAGTGTATGGGGGGAAAAAGACAACAGGTGATATTCAATACTAGTCCGAGTAGACCCACTGCCCACTGTATGACTTAAATCTTTGACCAATCCAATAGGTTTTCTATCTTCCCCCACATTTCTAATGTATTGAACAGGTTCCGGTTTTCTCAGCGGTAATGATTTTGAATTCCTAGTACCCACATTGCTTTAACATTTCTAAGATGTCTATGAGGCTTCTTTGTGTATGTGTAGTTGTGATTCCATAGCTTTAAAGTGGATTAGACAAAGGAGAGGTCTATCGATGGCTATACTAGTCATGATGGCTATACTCTGCCTCCACAGTTGGAGGCAGTGATGCTTTTGAATATCAAGAGGGGGAGGGCTCTTGCATTCGAATCCTGATTGCTGGTTTCCCACAGACCTGATCCAGGAGACTCTTCTTACGTTCTCATACGGGGCTGTTATATCTAAGAACCTAGCAAGCTGCCAGGCCATTGATTCATCTAGTTCAGTATTGCCTACATGGGTCTTCATCAACTTGTTGCCTTCCAGTTGTTTTAGACTACACCTGGCAACAGGTTGGTGAAAGCTGGACTTGCAGCAGTAGCTCTCTAGATTTTTCTCTCGCAAATCTTTCTCATCACTAACTGGAGATGCCAGGGACTGAACCCGGAACCTTTCACAGGCAAGTTTATTTATTCATTTAGAACATTTTTTTCCTGCTGCCCGCAAAGATAAGTCATCTGGGTGGCTTGCTAAAACCAACAACAGAATAAAGCAGTTTAATAAAATATAAAACCATAAAACTAATGCAGCGTACAACCAGCACAGAGAATACAATTTATTTCTTTGTGGCACTTTTATGCTACGCAATTAACCAAGTCCTCTGAGTGGTTCACAAAACTGTAGAAATCAATTAAACATAAAATGCAATTGAAATACAGTCAAATATCTAAAAGAAAAATCAACACAATGCTGTACTGACACAAAAATCAACACAAGAGTTACGGAGAGCAGCATAAGATAGTTATAAAGCATCTCTAAAACCCAGCAGGAGAGGAAACAAGGAATGCCAAGATCTAAAATGCTCAACTACTCAACAAACTATATTTTGCTTCCAGGACCTCCCACAACTAGTAGACACTGACTGTCTACTAGGCTATCTAGAGATATCTGCAAACACCTGAGCAGGCAATTCTCCCTGCAGTCTGCAGTATGCCAGCCATGCACCCAACTATCTATGTTCCTATTAATAGAATTATGCATTACCACCCTTGGAGAAGTATCCTCAGCTTGGGGTTCTTTCTAAGGGATTGTTTCCCATCATTTCCCATGTGGTATGGCTCTTGCCTTTGAATCTTGGGACTTGCTTATATACTCACTCACTTTTGCCAATAGGATATGAACACAGCTGGGTATTTGCCTGTAAATAACAGACATGCTATTCAGGAGGGCTCTGTTGCTAACTCAGAGTGAAGAGACTCCTGTGCAAACAGTAATTTAGTGCTGGAGTTGCCATCCCATTGATGAAAACCACGCACACTGTGAGCATATTTGCCAAGCCTATAGTTAATACTAGGGTTCTACAGATGGTAGGATTCCAGCTTAGCCCCGAGAGTGAATCCACTCTAACTCATACAAAGACTGTAATAAGCAGTTGTAAGGATTGCAGGAAAGGGACTAAGTCTGCAGATCTTGCCATGATTTTGACAGTCGAGTGGAGGTGAATGAGAGAAAAAGATACTCCTTTCTTCTTTCTCCCTCCCAAGTCAAAGAGGAGTTTCTGTGCACTGTAACCTTAATCTCAACTACTAGAATGAATGCTCTGGTATTATAATAAAAGTAATATTCAGAATCGTTCAAAGCTCGCCTCATGAATATTTGGTGTTCTTCTTCCCTCCCTCCTCTCGGTTATTTTTTCATCACAATTTGGACCTGATCCCAAGTCAAATGGAAAAGCTTCCTTTCCTTCCTTTGTGACTGCAGCGATAATCATTCTCCCAACATGTAATGTATTAACAATCAGATCCAACGTTAGCCCACTGATTCTAATTTACATTTTAAACACCCAAGTTTGCATGGAAATTCCGGTGCAGCACAACCCTATGCATGTTTGATCGTAGTAGGATTGCTTCCACACTACTCCTTGTTGTAATTTATTCACTCATTTTTCATGACAAATCCAGATCCACAAATCCTCAGTGAACTGGTAGAACAATATCAATGCTTTTCAGGGATAACTGTGCCTAAAATAAAAAGTTTCCTGTTATAGGTTCTGGAAATTTTATTGTTTCTTTTCCAGCTCACCTGGAGGTTAAGCAATGATTTTTCCCTTATAACCAACTCCTGCTCCCCAGGGTGTGTGTGTTTAGTTGCTAGTTTCCTTAATTTCTTTTTCTCCTTTTCATTTTTAATAGTGAAACATACTAGTTCACTGTAAAAGGATATAAAAGGCGAGAAAGAAAGCAGGAATTAAACAATTAAGGGGCAATTAATCACTAAGTCTACTGCCACACTGAAAAGGAAGGAATAAAATGGCTAGAATCTGTAAACAGGAAGCTTTTAATTAACATTGGAAGGGAAATTTGTTGAACTGGATGAACATGACTAAACCTTATAGCAAAATCTTGGTCATAGAAATGGGCATTGTTGGATAATATAACTAATAAGTAGATGTTGTTGTTGTTTAGTCGTTTAGTCGTGTCTGACTCTTCGTGACCCCATGGACCAGAGCACACCAGGCACTCCTGTCTTCCACTGCCTCCCGCAGTTTGGTCAAACTCATGCTGGTAGCTTCGAGAACACTGTCCAACCATCTCGTCCTCTGTCGTCCCCTTCTCCTTGTGCCCTCCATCTTTCCCCAAATCAGGGTCTTTTCCAGGGAGTCTTTTTTTTATAATAATATTTTATTAAGATTTCCCAAAAAGAAATTAACATCCACAAAAAGAAAGCAACAGAAAAAACAAGCAACAAACATAAAAAAAGAAAATCAGAAAATAAGAAAAATACAGAAGAAAATTTTGCATAAAAAAACCACTTTTTTACATTGGTACCTTTCAAGACCTTATTCTCATTGCTTCCACCCGCCTTCCCTTCTTGTATTCTACTTTAAGAGTTAATTCAGCAAGATCGTTTAATATTCATTCTAGATCTTTATCCCTCCCTTTATAAGCTTATTTATCCTAATCGCTAGAACCCCTTCATTTCATTTTCAGAGCCTTCAACATTCATAAATTTTACAGTGTTTTTGTAGATAAGCTTTGAACTTCTTCCAATCCTCTTCCATCTGCTCCTCTCCTTGATCTCGGATTCTGCCGGTCATCTCAGCCAGTTCCATATAGTCTATCACTTGCATCTGCCATTCTTCCAAAGTGGGTAGATCTTGCGTCTTCCAATGCTTTGCGATAAGTATTCTTGCTGCTGCTGTGGCATACATGAAAAAAGTTCTATCCTTCTTTGGCACCAATTGGCCGACTATGCCCAGGAGAAAGGCCTCTGGTTTCTTCATAAAGTATACTTAAACACTTTTTTCAATTCATTATAGATCATTTCCCAGAACGCCTTAATCCTTGGGCACGTCCACCAAAGGTGAAAGAATGTTCCTTCAGTTTCTTTACATTTCCAACATTTATTATCAGGCAAATGATAGATTTTTGCAAGCTTGACTGGTGTCATGTACCACCTATAAATCATTTTCATAATATTTTCTCTTAAGGCATTACATGCCGTAAATTTCATACCGGTGGTCCACAACCGTTCCCAGTCAGCAAACATGATATTATGCCCAATGTCTTGTGCCCATTTTATCATAGCCGATTTAACCGTTTCTTCCTCCGTATTCCATTTCAACAGCAAATCATACATTCTTGACAATATCTTAGCTTTGGGTTCTAACAATTCTGTTTCTAACTTTGATTTTTCCACCTGGAAACCGTTTTTCCTGTCCAAGTTATAGGCCTCTCTTATTTGAAAATAATGTAACCAGTCCCGCACCTTATCTTTAAGTTTCTCATAACTCTGCAATTTCAGCCTGTCCCCTTCTTGTTCCAAAATTTCCGAGTATCTCGGCCATTTAGATTCCATATTGAGCTTTTTCAGAGCTTTAGCCTCCATTGGCGACAACCACCTAGGAGTCTTACTTTCCAGCAAGTCTTTATATCTCATCTGTTCTTAGCGTCAGTAAGGATTTTGTATTTTATTCTGGGCTTTTTGCCCTGCCAGACAAATCTAGAAATTTCTTTTTGCCACTTCTTGAAACAATCCATCTTGTCAATAATTTGTAATGTCTGAAACAAAAATAACATTCTTGGCAATACATTCATTTTGATAACCGCAATTCTACCCAATAAGGAAAGCTTCAAATTTGTCCAGGTTTCAAGATCTTTTTTCACTTCCGACCAACACTTATCATAGTTATCCTTAAATAAGTTAACATTTTTTGAAGTCATATTCACCCCAAGGTATTTCACTTTTTTAACCAATGATAAACCTGTTTCTCTCTGAAACTCTTCCTTCTCAATTAATGTCAAATTCTTCTCCAAAACCATTGTTTTCGATTTGTTCAACTTAAATCCTGCCACCTGACCAAATTCTTCTATTATTTCCAAAGCTCTGTTAGTACTAGGAATTGGCTCCTTTAGTGTCAAAACTAAGTCATCTGCATACACTTTAAGTTTATACTGTTTAACTCCGACCTGTATGCCCTGAATCTGCTGGTCCCTTCTGATCATGTTCAGCAAGACCTCCAAGACAGAAATAAAAAGCAGATGAGAAATTGGGCAGCCTTGTCGTGTCCCTTTCTCTATCTTAACTTCTTCTGTAACTGCATTATTCACTATTAATTTTGCCTTTTGTTCTGAATAAATTGCACCTATATCGTTTCCAAACCTTTCTCCCACCCCCATCCCTTGTAGATTTTTCCTCATAAAACTCCAAGAGATATTGTCAAAGGCTTTCTCCGCATCAATAAATATCAAAACAGCTTTTGTGTTTATATCCACTTGCAATTTTTCCAAGATATCAATCAAGTTTCTTGTATTATTTGACATATATCTGCCTGGGAAAAAGCCTGCTTGGTCTTTATGTATCATCCCATTTAAAACTTTTTTCAGTCTTTTAGCCAAAATGTCAGCAAAAATTTTGTAATCCACATTAAGTAGGGATATGGGGCGGTAGTTCTTAAGTTGTGTCTTTTCAGCCTCATTTTTCGGTATTAGTGTGATAAAGGCCTCTTTCCACGATTCCGGCGCTCTCTTCCCCTCCATGATTTCATTACAAACCTCCATTAACGGTTGAATTAAAAAGTCTTTCAAAACTTTGTAATACTTGGAGGATAGTCCATCTGGGCCTGGAGACTTGCCTAGTTGCAAATTCTTTATGGCGCCTTCAACCTCTTGTTCAGAAATTCTTTCATTCAAAATTAATTTGTTCTCTTGAGATATTTTTTGTAATCCATTTGTTTCTAAAAATTTCTCGATCTTAACCTCATTCTGTGGCCCTTGTGCATACAGTTGTTTGAAGTATCTCTGGAAGCAGTCTTTAATTTCCTTTGGGTTTTGTATATTCCTCCCGTTTACTTCAAGGTTAGTCACAGTATTTAATTTTTGTCTTTTCTTCAGCTGCCAAGCTAGCAGTTTTCCACACTTATTAGCCGATTCAAAAGTTTTTTGTCTCATCTGTTTAATCTTCCATTCTATATCCTGATTGACCAATTTCAAATATTGTGCTTGATATGATTTAATTTCTCGCAAAATCTCTTGTGACTTAGGTTTAGATCTTAGTCTCTTCTCTCCTTCTTTAATTTTTTCTAGAATCTTTCCTTTTCTCTCCTCTTGAAGTCTTCTCTTTATAGCATTTTGTTGAATCAAAAAACCTCTCATTACAGCTTTACTTGCGTCCCAGAATCCTCTCTTTTCCACCGTAGTCTGCAAGTTTATTTCAAAATAGTCTTTTATAGTTTTTTGGGCCTTTTTAATGATTTCTGGATCTCTAAACAAGGCATCATTCATTCTCCATCTGAAGGAACCAATCGGTGTTAATTTCATTTCCATTCTCACAGGGTTGTGGTCGGAGCAAGTTTTTGGGCAGATTTCCACCTTTCGAATCTTAGGTGCCATCCCTCTTGTAATCCAGATCTGGTCAATTCGAGTCCAGGTCATGTGGGTTTCAGAGAAAAAGGTCCCCTCTCTGCCTATGGGGTTTTTAGTTCTCCAAATGTCAATCAAGTCCATGTTGTCTGTCATTTCAAAGAAGGTCTTTGGTAGTCTTCCATCTTTAGTAACTAACTGTCTTTCAGATTTATCCATGTGTGTCGACACCACACCGTTCATGTCTCCCATCAAGATAATGTTTTGGTCCATGTAATCCAACAACGTCTCATGCAGTTTCTTGTAAAATTCTGATTTCCCCTCATTAGGTGCATAGACTCCAATTATTAATATTTTCTCTCCTTGAAGTTGTATTTCAATTGCTACAAATCGTCCATGTTCATCTTTGAGGAGAAATTTTGGTGATAATTTCTCTTTTGCATATATCACAACTCCTCTCTTTTTGACTTTGTCTGATGAAATGAATTCTTGGCCTAGTTGTTTATTTATCAACAGTTTTCTGTGGAGTCTTGTTATATGTGTTTCTTGTAAGCAAATCAAATCTAATTGTTCCTTTTTTAAAATGTGAAAAATTCTTTTCCTCTTACTGGGGGAATTCAAACTTCTCATGAGAAGTCTTCTCTTCTCATGAGGTGGCCACAGTATTGGAGTCTCAGCTTCACAATCTGTCCTTCCAGTGAGCACTCAGGGCTGATTTCCTTCAGAATGGAGAGGTTTGATCTTCTTGCAGTCCATGGGACTCTCAAGAGTCTCCTCCAGCACCATAATTCAAAAGCATCAATTCTTCGGCGATCAGCCTTCTTGATGGTCCAGCTCTCACTTCCATACATCACTACTGGGAAAACCATAGCTTTTACTATACGGACCTTTGTTGGCAAGGTGATGTCTCTGCTTTTTAAGATGCTGTCTAGGTTTGTCATTGCTTTTCTCCCAAGAAGCAGGTGTCTTTTAATTTCGTGGCTGCTGTAGTAGATGTGAGACTTTAATTTAAATCCTTTCCACAACTAACTGCAGCAAAGCATGCCTTATCAGCTCTAAATGGCTCTTGTGTGGTTGCAAACTAAATCCTAATGTGGGCTTATTATTAGATATGCATAGGATTGCAGTCACAGGTTATTTGTGCATGAGTGCTTTGGTTTTGAGTATTTCTGCTTGGGTGTCCACTGTTTCAGTCTATTGGCACCCTTTTAAAAGTTAGAAGGTCAGGGATAATGAGAGATGTAATTGTAGTCCTCAGGTCCTCCATCCCTTCTGTAGGCCTTTAAAAGGATTTGAGGCCCACATTTGAGAAAAAGGCCAGATTGCCTGTGCATTAAGCCACAGTTCAGCTTGACTCATCATATATGGGAAATATGACAGTGAAAATCATAGGGAAAATCCCTGCTAGCTGTGTGGTTTTTGTTCTGTGCCTGAATGCAAGCTCCTTTGGATGGTGGCATTCTGAAAAAAGAATAGAAGTATAGATAGGACATGAACTATTTATCCGACACTCACATGCCCAGATTGATGCATGTACATGTAAGACACCATGAGTCCAGCGGAATTTACTCTTTTGCATGCAAGCTTGGGATTGCAGCCCAATTCTGTTACTGTACACTCATGTCCTCATTTTTAGCAGGAATGTATGTATATAGTATGAAAACATGTACCTTTGGTAAACCAAAGCTGTTGTAGCTGTCTAACTTAATTGCATGTCAGAATCAAAGGCATGTAAAAGAACTCACTTTCAGACAGAATGAGTGTATCTGGAGAGGATGCAGAAGGGGAAAAGAAGCTCCTCTTGTATGCTAAAAGGATGCTTATTGCGTAAGTAATTGCTGTTTCAAAATGTGATGAGATATCTGTTACTAAAGATGACTTGTCAGTTCTGTCAAGCCGCGTGTGTCCGTGACTTGATTGGTTGCTGGGTGCTTGCTCAGAGAGAAAAGAGAGCCTTAAATGTGATCTGTTTGTTTTCGGGGGGGGGGGGGAGAGTTGTCATATAGGAATATAATTGGAAAAGCCCACCAGATGGCAGTAGCATCCCATGCCAGTTGACAAACTCTTATGAGAATTTTCTGCTCCCTCCTTTTCCTGCACTGCTAGCCTGTTCTTCTTGTTGTTTTTAAACTAAATCAATTCAACAGCAGTCAGTTTTTAAAGTTTAGCTTGTCCATACCAGTAAATGCAATAACAGCATTCTTAAATAAATAGATGAAGCAGCTTAACCAGGGTGGGGATAGATATATCTAGAGAGAGTTCTCGGAGGAGTGTAGCTGAGACAGGATTTACAGGTGCTAATCACAATATGAGCTCTTCTCTCTCTCTCTCTCTTTCTCTCTCTCTCTCTCTCTCTCTCTCTCACACACACACACACACACGGGGGGGGGGGGGAGAGAAGAGCTCATATTGTGATTAGTACCTGCAAATCCCGCCTCATCTAAACTCCTCCGAGAACAAAATAGGATTACAATGATTTATGGGCTTATTAAGGAGAAGTTATCGCTTGTGTGAACATGGGTTTAGCAAATTCCTGGTGGCCCAGCACTTGTGTAATTACCCAGAATACTGGGAATCTTGCGCAGTTGTAGCTGTTGGCTCAGGAGAGCACACACTAATACTTAAGTAGCAAAGCAACATTTAGGATGAGTCTGACTGTAAGCCCACTATGCAGAGTTATGGCCACTTTTTGTATTCTGTTTTGTATGCACAATGTGTAGCACATAGCCAGCGTTTGTTCAAGAAGACAACAATTACAACAGCATTAGCCCTCCCCTCCAAGGTCCAGGCACATCACCTATTATTTTGACATAATGTTTTCATGAAAGAGTATGGGCTGTTAACAGAATATTAGGTCAGTCAATGCGTGTATAACAAACATGGCATACTTGCCCTTCCTCTAGAACTTCTAGGTCCATGGTAATTTCATGCTTTGATACGATTGAGAAGGGAGCCACAGTGGCAAAAGCAGGTATCTTTTCATCATCTCTGGGGAAATGGTGCTTGAAGAGAGTGCATAATTTTTGCAGTGGGAAACCAACGGCCCATTAAACCCATTATTCCATTTATAGGAATGGATGTATAAGGCAATCTAACAGAGGATATAACAGTAGAGGGCCGTCGTTGAGAATTTGTTGATCCAGCAGTTTAACAGTTAAGGGTATGCTAAGATAGCCTTATTTCATTTTTTAATGGCCCAGTATTTATTTATTTAGTTATATTGCTTAAAACTGGGAATATGAAATGGAAACTAATATGGTACGCTTCTATGAAGACAAAAAATGCTGAAGTTATACACAACTGTAACAAGAATTTGTAGTCAAAATAAAAAAATTCCTTCCAGTAGCACCTTAAAGACCAACTAAGTTAGTTCTTGGTATGAGCTTTCGTGTGCATGCACACTTCTTCAGATACACTGAAACAGAAGTTGCCAGATCCTTCTATATAGTGAGAAGGTGGGGAGGGGTAATGTTCATCTCAGGCTCATCTCAGCTATCTGCCAATCTCCCATTCCCACCACCCTTCTGAGTATCACTCAGAAGGGGATCCATGAAGTCACCTTGAAACAAAGGTCTAAACCTGGCTATTTCTCATAGTATGGTCACCACAGGGAAGCCTCCATGTTGGAGCTGTAATTTATAGAGCCACTGTCCATAAAGACTGCTCTGATTGCTTGCCCTATGCCATGTTTTTATTAGAGACTGGTATTGGATTAGATGGTTTACATTAAATAAGGTTTATTCCCATGTTGGGGTTGGTTCTTCTGAATTATAACTGTCATGTGCAGCAGGTGCCCTGTGGAAGTGTTTCCAGTGGCTTGCAAATGGCCATATAGCAAAATTGTTGGCCTACATCATTTATTAAAGGTGGCACCAGGCATCTCTAGTTAACATGTAGACACATTTGCATGTTGGCGCCCCTAGATCAGTGTGCAGTTTTATGTCCTTCTGCAGTGTGAAAAATATCAGGAGTAATTTCATCCACACTGCTCCCACTGCTAGTTTGGGAAGCGGTGTGCACATGATGTTAGTCACAATCCACATCTATTGTGTCGTTTTCTATGAAATATTGTGTTTTCCCCCAGTTTGATCTGAATTGAGAAACAGACTGAACTAGTTGTGTTTCAAGCTGGTAATGTGTACACAGCCTGAAAATTTGCTGGAAACTTTTCTGACAGTCCTTGCTCCCTAGAGTTTTATTCCCCAATACAGTAGGGGATGCCAAAATACATACCTTCTCAGTGGAATCCTAATCCACTTAGCTGTTCAAACAACATCAACCTATCAAAGGATTTTAGATTGTTCAAAGGCTTTTCCATTGTTTAGTAAGACATTTATCCGAGCAGAGGCTGTAGATTTGGGATCTCGCTGAGGTCCGTGTTACACCTACTGTAATTACATACATTCACCATATGCATTCACTTACGGGTTGCGTGCAATGATTTATTTGAAACATCAGTGGGAAGATGGAATATAGAAAACAGAACTCATATTGCAAGCTCAGAATTTGTCCTCTTCACCTTTCATGAATAACTGCTTTGTTTCTTTAAGTGAAGGATCTTGTTTCACACATGTGTGCTATTTAATGAACCAGCAGGTCATTGAACTGCCTATAGTTGTTGCACGCACCACAGTGCATATCAGTTATTTTAGGCACCAATTACTATTGCTTCTACATTGATGGTTATCAGGAAGGGGGGAAATGTCTAAGATTTTGTTGTTTTCACAGTAGAGCAGGGGTACCTAATCGTCATGCTTACCTGAGCAAATAGAGCCCCAACCAAGACCCCATCAGTTTTGGTGATGGTAAAAATAGAATGGAGTTTAAACCTATCTGCCCAGCTCTGCAACCTGATGGGGATGAAAATGGCTGCTAACCCATCTTGTCTAAGCTTGTTTTTCATGGGCAGGCCCAAGGTTGATGGTACTGCCTCAGGCTGCCCACAGCTGTGTCCAATTCAGCTGTACTCTCCTCATCCAGTTGCAGGTGCAACAGGTTTGTTAAGTTTCCCAGGGGGCCAAAAGCATGGGGGAAAGGCCCCACTCCACTCACAACACTTGCTTCACCCTCTCTAATGGTTGAGCTTAATCAGATGATCATTGAGGGCTTGCAAAATGCTATGCCCTTACAGTTTGATTTTAAACTGCACAGGCAAACATAATGAGGTGCCTGTTGTCATTGTGATGTCAGGTGATTGTCAGATGGGCAGCCCTGCTCACCCATCAAACTTGGCCCATAGGGCGAAGGAAAATGAGGATCAGGCCCACAGGACAGATTCAGTCCACTGCTCCTGACCTAACCTGATCTGGTGTCTACACTGTGCTTCAGTTTCTGTTCAGTCTACGTGCATAATGCCTGAAAGGGGCTTATGTGTCACATGTGTCAAGTCTTTCATGTATGCATCAACCTAGGTAAAGTGCACCTTCAATTGAGTTTGTACAGCTCATTTCAAAATATTATTTCAGTGTACGCAGATTTTTACTGATTATTTCTATGCTGCTTTGTACTATTTTTTAAAAGCAGTCCTTGTACAATGTGCATGCAGGCTGATATATTTTGTCCTTTTTGTTGCTGTGGCCTATGGCTGAAGTAACGTACAAATACACCCAGATAAGGAGAGATTACAACAGACTTAAATGATGTCTTTGCTTGCATTTAACCCTGGGCACGAGGAAGTGGGGTATATTAAATGTTATGCTGGCAGGATTTCCAATTTAGTGGAACCAGAAGGACTCCCCCCCCCCATGGTCTTTTTCTCTCTGCAGAAATTAATAATGGCATGCCAGTTCTGGAAAAGGTAATTGGCAAATAATCCTAACATCCCAGCCAATGTTTAGCTCTTATTAAAGGAGATGCTTGAGGCCATGTATTTTGCTGAATGTTTGATGGTTTTCTGCAGTTTTCCAAACAGGCATTTGATAAAAAGAATACTAATGTGATGTAATGAAACTCTTCCTTTGAAAAACGACCAGATTGCGGCTTTTGAACGAATGATAAGAGTTCCTGGCTGGGGCTTCTATATGCAAGGAAGAGCTGACCAGTTTTGCATGCCACCTCTACCGACAATATTCACAGACTGTTCTACTGCTACTCAGCAGCAGAAGAGATGGCAACAGGCTCATTCCTCCAATGTATCATGCCCAAGGGCTTGGGGATTTGGATGTTTTGTGTGGTGCAGCACAGCCAGGCCTTTCTGATAAGAAAACTTTTTGGGGGTATTGTTGAAAGAAGAAGAAGAGGAAGAAGAAGAAGAGGAGGAGGAAGAGGAGGAGGAGGAGGAGGAGGAGTTTGGACTTGATATCTCGCCTTTCACTCCCCTTAAGGAGTCTCAAAGTGGCTAACAATCTCCTTTCCCTTTCTCCCCCACAACAAACACTCTGTGAGGTGAGTGGGGTTGAGAGACTTCAGAGAAGTGTGACTAGCCCAAGGTCACCCAGCAGCTGCATGTGGAGGAGCGGAGACGCGAACCCGGTTCCCCAGATTACGAGTCCACTGCTCTTAACCACTACAGTGGTACCCCTGGTTAAGAACTTAATTCGTTCCAGAGGTCCGTTCTTAATTTCAGGCTTGCTTAGTGTAGCCCTAATTTTGGTAATAGAAGTAGGTTGTTTTTGTGGGTTCTCAGCCACACATGCATAGCAACACACATGTGTGCGCACAAATGACATGTGTTTGGATCTTTAACCAAGTGAAATGGTGCACCATAGAATACCCGCCCACCCAAGAAGAATCCTGATGGATCAGACCAAAAGCCCATCTAGTTTCACACGGGCCAACAAGATGCCCATGAGAAGCAGCACCCTCCCCACTTATGATTCCCAGCACCAGAGACATACTGGAGGCAGGACAGTAATGTATAGCCTTCATAACTTCTTATCCACAAGGTTGTCCAAATTGTTTTTAAAGCTTTCTAGGTTGGTGGCCATTAAATTTTTAACAGGGATAATCAGCAACAAGACAATAAGCCAAAGTTTAGAGTAATGAAGCATACAGTTTATTACAGAAATAGATAGACTAATGGTTTTGGAAAGGTAACACAATAGCAGGTCCTGGGAAGTCTCTCCAAAAAGCATGAATGAGAGATGGAGATGGGCTACCTGGCTCTGATGTAGTTATTGTCCCTAACCAGTGATTTATTGCTTTGATTTAATCTGTGTCTCCGACTCTCGCAGCAGCAACAGCAGCAGACTGGGGAGAAGAGGACCGCCTTTCCTCTCAGATAATCAAGGTTCTGTGCAATCTCAGTAACGGCTCTAATTTTCCTTTTTAATGAAACAATGGTATGCCATACTGAGGTAAGAAAATGTCGATCATTTTGCCTACCTAGGCAGTCATCTTTCCACAAGGGCTGACATTGATGCTGACATCCAACATTGCCTGAGATCTCTGAGTGCAGTGTTCTCCAGATTGAAGCATAGAGTGTTTGAAGACTGCGGCATTCGCAGGGAAACCAAAATTCTTGTTTACAAAGCTATTGCACTACCAACCTTACTGTATGCTTGTGAAACGTGGCTCACTTATAAACACCATCTCCAACTCCTCGAAAGATTCCATCAATGGTGTCACCTGGGAAGACAGGCGAACTAATGTCAGTGTACTGGAAGAAGCAATGATCACCAGTGTTGAAGCTTTGTTGGACTGGTCATGTTGTTCAGATACCTGATTATCATATTCCAAAGCAACTACTCTATTTCCAGTTTAAGAATGGAAAGCTTAGTGCTGATGGACAACAAAAGAGTTTTAAAGATGCTCTCCAGGCAAATCTAAAAAAGTGTAGTGTAAACACAGATAACTGGGAATCACTTGCCTGTGAGTGCTCCAATTGGAGACTAGCCTCTACCAAAGGCGCCATGGACTTTGAAGAAGCACAAACTCAGGAAGAGAGGGAGAAATGAGCTAAAAGGAAGGCATGTTTGGCAAATCCTCACTGTGATCAAGTCCCACCCAGAAACTATGTCCCCACTGTGGAAGGATGTGCAGATCCAGAATTGGCTTCCACAGTCACTTATGTACACAATGTTAAGACCATATTCATGGAAGACAATCACCGAAGAAGAATAGATGTCATACTGTGGTAAGAAAAACCACCCAGTCACTCTTAACAGGCCCAGTTCAGCTGAGCCAGATAAGTGAACAATGAGATTTCTATATCACACAGTATCTGCCTTCTATTAGGCTGCAAATTCTTGACACAATCACATCAATATTAATCTTCTAGAGTGCAACACAGAAGTCACTGCAATTATGAAAAGAGCCTACTACTAATGACTTTTGTACTATATTATGAAAAAGATCAATATTAACAATTTAAATGAAAAACGCTAAGTGGAAAGCGAAGTTGCTAATGCAATAGTTGGGGTGAGGGAAAACTCTTTCCAAATGTGACATCGTTCGCCTTTTATCCTTACTTTCAAAGTAAGCAAAGGAGTGGCTCTGCGAGAGAGAAGGCTACCCCCAGAGTCTCATATGCCACTTGTTATTTTAGAAGCTGGTTTTGGACTTCAGTGGAGTTCAGCTGAGTTAATTGCTTAAATGTGCCAGCTAGTTACCTCATGTATGAAACCTGGATACCATTTTACAGAGTAATTTCTAATGAGATGCTGAAAGGGTTAGGTTTCAACTAAGGAGAACAAAAATAGGAGATGAGGGTATAAAAGCAACAATTCTAAAATAAGATGCCATAGCATTCATTATTGTAGGTTATAAAGGTTGGGGTTTTTTGTTTTAAAAAAGCAGTGGTAAATGGAAAAAATGATTAATTATGTTTAGAGTCCTTCAAGTTTATTTTTTCTCCTATCCTTAAGTGATTTTTTTATAGGCTGTAAAATAAGAGAGGGAAAGTGGTGCTAAATGGTGTGATTTTAAGAAATTAAAAGGGATGCAAAGCAAAACCTGTAATTCATTTTTAAATCTTTTGATATCTAGGTATTAAAATATGCTATCTTATTTTGTTCAAGGTTGCAAAGACAGTTTGTCATATTTTAAAGCCTCACTTGATGTGTTACTTTTATGTATTCAACATAATTAAGTGGTAAAGCTTCTTCTAGCCCGGTGCTTTTTAACAATGGGTCCCCGTGTGGACTACAATTCCCAGAATCCCTGGCCTTTGGCTATACTGGCCTGGGATGATGAGAGTTGCAGTCCAACAACATCTCATGACCCTGGGTTAAGGAATACTGTTGTAGACTATACAGTATAGTCAACACAGTCTGATATGGGCACAGTCCAGGAGAAGCTTTCCTACCAAATCCTGTTGCATGCATAAATACAAACTCATCAAGTGGAATGACCGCTCCCTGCTTAAAACGGGGGGCGCCCTTTGCGTGGACGCGTGCAGCCCCTAGATCTGGAGTGGCCCCAACAGCATAGGCTTGGCTTTGCCTTCCCTCAGGTGTGATACCTGGAGGTCTCCGCCTACCTCAGTCAGTTGTCCAATCCCACCTGGGGGAAGCGTTGCCAAGGAGACCAGGCCAGGTAGGGGAGGGATTACCTGCCCACACAATAGAGGGAGGATCTTACCTAGGACTATACAGTATAGAGTGCTATAGGCAGCAGGTGGGGATCACATGCTTGCTAGGTGGGGGGAACTGTGCACAGAAAAATCACCCACCAGGAAGAAGGTGAGACCAAGCCCTTCTTTCTGACATCTTTTTCTATCGGGAGGGATTTGAGGAACTTCTCTCTCCCACTGTAGAGACGTGGTATGCATGCAAAAACACAGTCTGATATGGGCACAGTCCAGGAGAAGCTTTCCTACCAAATCCTGTTGCATGCATAAATACAAACTCATCAAGTGGAAATTAAAATCCTGCAGAATGTATCAATTGGCTTTTCCTTGGCTTAGTCATTCATTTGCAATGCTAGTCTTGGCAGATCGAGTATGCTTCAGAATGATTCCAAAAACGTCTACCGGGGCAGGAATGGCTGCATTTAAAATGAAACAAAATGAGCCCAATGGGAAACTAATTTTAATCCGTATTTCATTTGTGTGGATAACAGTGTTTATGTAGATTGGCTCTTTTAAAGGCCATAATGTTAATGTAAGCAAAAGATTCCCACTGTCCTACATTGCAGTTTCTCCCTCTGTTGAATTTGTGTTGGAGGCTTAATAGATGCCTTAATTTAATGGCAATAGTGCACTAATTGAAAAGGGTACCTTGAAGTGCTGATGCGGCAGATGTACCCCTGCGAACAACAATTATGCAGAAACTCAAGACAGACAAATCATGCACACTACAACGCAGAGAGGGAGGGAGGGGAAAACAATTCAAATGGCAAAAATGCACTTCTCTGAAGTGCCACTTTCAATCAAACACTGACTCTTATAGAACATGAATTTTCTTCAGGGCTTCTTGCAATTTACAGTATTTGCTGATTGTCCTACAAATGGTATCCATTTCCCTCATCTATTTGCACGCTATTTAAACGGATTGCTCCCATTAGCAGTAATAGGAATTACTTGGATTAATCTGTTAAAGCACAGAAGAAAGAGAGAGCCCTCCCTAAATTTGGTTGGAGAGCTGCAAACAATGTCAGTGCTGACCTCAAAGGCCAAACCCGCATTGCAAGAAAAACACCAAAGCATTTTCATTTTCTTTCAAAAAAGGTGGAGTCAGTTTGATGGCTAGCTAAGGCTTGATACCATTTCCAGAAGTCACAGGTGCTGATGAGAGCATTTGGGGTCATGGTTGCATCCTGGTGGCCTCTTTCGAGTTAAGAAGGATTGTTAATTGATGAACAAGCAGTGCCATTGATGGCCAATGTATTATTATTACTGGTGTTTTCCAGTGAGCATCCCAAGGATGTAGTCAATTGATTAATTTCCCATAAACCTGCACATGACTTCCCAAAGTGGCTTGGAGTCCTGCCCCCATAGTTTCCAGAACAGATTTATGGATGGTGGGGTACAGAGGTAAAAAAGAAAAAAGGAGTTCTGTTGCACAAATGTAAGTTGTTCCACAAGTGCAATGACTTTGTTGAATTCAGCCCATTGCCTTGACTTGTTAGCAGAAGGTGCAAGAGAAAAATTCTCACCTGTCCTTAGAAGGACGTTCTAAAGTCTAAGTTCAGTCACTGAGAAGACTCTTTCTTGTGAACATGCCGAATGTGTTCGCATTGGTTGGACATAAAGAAGACTCTCTCCTGGGCACCTTAAAACCTGGGCAGGTCTGTATTGGCGAAGGCTGCCCCACAGATAACTCTCCCTTGCTGGACATCTTCAAGTAGAAGGTATGCAACTATCTATTGATGATGTTTCAGGTCAGAAATTTCCTGCACCAAGCAGATGATTGGCTTATAAGGCACCCTCAAACTCCATAAGTTTATGATCAGTTAAACCCAGCATCTTAAAACCTGGCCAGGCTTTTATTGGAGAAGGCTACTACCTCATAGATAACCTGGCTCCAAACATCTGAGGGCTTTAAGGGTTAAGCTATCTTCTATTCTTTGACATCCCTTCTGATTTCCTGCTCCCTTGTCCCTTTGTACAGGCCACTTATCTAGCTCTCGGAAATCTCTGAGAGAATCACTAGATTGCCTCTGACAAGGTTGAATATCGCACATCAACAGTCATAAATCCAAAGTTTAAGGAGTCACGCACATTTATGGTCCATAAGGTAACAGGCTTCCCTTAAATTTATGTATTGGTTCTGCTGTTCATTATGCTATTTGATAGAGAATCACTATTTCATCTCTCTCATGCCCATAACATATAATGTGTACTTACACTACAATGCTAATGTCTTTTCCTTGTGTTTTAGACTATTCTCCTTGAGGAGCCTTGAGAGAGGAAGAAGCAGAAGGACAGGGGTGGATAGATAAATTCCAAAAGTATGACAAATATTTTTAAACAAATTTTTAAAGCAGGTAGCAGCCATCAGGATCAACATTTGGCCTTGGTATTTTTTTCTGTTGGGAGACTGCACAAGCATACATACAAAGGAGTAACAGTCACTAATGTTCAGAACTGTTCAGTACTGATTTGTTGCTAGCTGTAAGCTAGCTTCCTCCTCCTGCCCCTATCTCTGGGAATGTGCATAACGACTGTGCTATTGTATTGAAATGACATCTATAAATCCTTTTTAAAAACAAAAAACAAAAAACAAAACACAGATCCAAATCTGCTAGGACTCACAAAATCACAGCACTGGTATATATCTCTCCCCTTAAGTTACATAACATGGTTTATATGCTCTGGTGGACAAACCAACGTTCAAATGTTAGTCACCATTTACATTTTATATAGAAAATGCTTTTTTCCTTTTTAACAGAAAAAATGTTTAGTATAAGCACATTTTCTGTCTGCTAGCTCTTAGCTTTCTGCTAGGCTGGTTTAATAGATTTATTTACACAGTGGGATGAGCCTGGAAACATATTTTAAATCTAAAATCTTACATTCTGCTGAATGTAGCAAATGTCGTGGAAAGGCACCAAACATGCAGAATCCAGACCTACGTACCTGCTAAATGTACTTGACAGGCAAACACAGCTATGGGTTTATGATAAAAAGGCACAGGGCATCTCAAAATGATAGTCTGGCATATAGCGCAATAAGTGATGCAACGTCCATCTGAAATAACTGGGGCAGCCATTATTTTACTTAAATGAAATTAAAAATTACTGGAAATTATGTTCATTGCCCTCTTTTTCCCCTCAGAATTGTATTTATTGCAACACACACACTTTTTATTGTTTAGTGTAAAACAAGATGGCCATAATCTTGCCTTCTACTTTGAACAGTTAAATGCCATTGAAATCCACATAGTTTTAATGCATAAAACTGTACATGATTGCGGCCAATGTAAGTGCTATAATAAGCAAATATACACCTGATTTTTCTTGGTTTCTACCCCCGGCCCCCAAATACTTTAGTATATAAGATCCATATAGGTTTGTGTGTGACTTAGACTGAAGATGTTCTGATAATTGATTTACATGGATAATAATCCACCACAAAATTCTCCTCTTCAATTTCCATTGACGGCTGGCTGACATTCAGTTTAGTGGAGGTTGTGTTGGTGAATGTCTTGGAAGATTGTATATCATGCATTAGGTCTGTTGGTTTTCCATTTTGCCATCCTTGATCACATCTCAGTTCTTTTTTCATTTGCAATATTTATGTCCCATATTTCTACCTGACAGCAGGACTCCAATACAGGCCTTGTTGATAATAAGTGAAAACTGATACATAACAACACAATTATAAGATTCTTTCAAAAGGTAGTGCTGTTTTATGAAGGTTCTTGCAGGGTATGTGTGGGATGATGGCAGCTATCCTCTAGGCCTTAGAGATTGCTGCTGGTGGCATGACTGTTTTCAACTACTGCTCTTCAGAGGTTCCATGGAGACCATGACAGAGAATAGTCTTCCTGCCACATGTGCTCCCTAGCAACCTAGGACCAGGTAGTACTAGAGGGTGTTGCCCTGGAAGGACTGGGCATCTCCTTACACAGCTGGATCTGTGCAGCTTTCAGCTCTTCCCAAGGACAAGTGTTTATGTGCTCTGAGAAATGCTCTTTGGAAGGGATGGGGAACTATAGACCTGAGGGCAAATGTGCTCCTCTAGACCTCTCATGGTATTCTTCCATGGCCATGCCCTTCCCAAGCCACACCTCTCGCCAACCCTGCTTTGCATTATCTGACTGAAATGTGTCCTTGAACTTGGTCAATACTTCTTGCTTGCCTCAATAGAGGACAGAGAAGCTTGTGTGAATGTGTAGAAGCTACTCTACTGTACAAAGATAAAATTCGCATTCATTGCTGTGTTCCCTTTGGCCTTTGTCCCTGTTCACCACTGTTATGTGACCCCCAAAAGGCTTTCTGGAAGGGATTGTGGCCCTCAGGCTGCAAAAGCCTCCCCTTTCCTGCTTTGGATAAAAAATGATGGGGAATCTCCTCTCCCTAGGCCTTAGATGTTGTTGTTGGTGTGACTGTTGCCTGAGGCAGCCTTCTCCACTTGCCTCATGGTGGGGTTGACTCAGCTAGACAGCAGTTTGTTCACTTGAAAACAAGTTGCATGAAAGTACCAGGGGTAGCTCAGCTTGTTAGCATGGTGCTGATACAGCCAAGGTTGCAGGTTCGATCCCCGTATGAGACAGCTGCATATTCCTGCATTGCAGGGGGTTGGACTAAATAATCCTCAGGCCCCCTTCCAACTCTACAATTCGATGACCACCATGGGGCCAGTTCATGATTGAATTGCACCATGGTAAGAGGTGGAATCAATGATGAGTGACTTAGGTTTATAATCCTATTGTAGTATTTGTAGTGATTTTATGTTGTGAGTTGGTTTAATAACTAACCAATTGTGATCTTATATTGATCCGTCATGAACAAAGTGCGATTGAAGTCCCTCTGCCCCAAGAGGTCTATGAGTAGCCAACTTCATTGTGATGGTCTGAATTTGTTTTCTGCTCATTTGAGGCTAGTGTTTGCCATTAGTAGCAAAAGCATCCTTCTGCAAATTTTATTTGTAGGTATATGTGACTAGCATATTGTTTATGTTCGAATGCATATTTAATGCTGCTGAATCTTTTCTTCTAACATTTATTAGCCTTGCTTTCTGGTCTGGAGCTTGTGTGCTTTTCTGTGTGCGAGATAGTACTTAATCAGAATCCTTAGCTCTTGTAAAGTTCTATATTGTTTAGAGCTTGATTTAAATCTTATGGATAAATCCTGCTCTCCAGAGCCCTCAAGGCAGGATATTATGCATCTATAGATAAGTCTGTCTGAGTTCCAATCTTTCTTTAAGATGTAGGGGAAATTATTGCCTGATATACAAGAAGAGTGTAAAAATGAAGAATGCTTTGTGGCCAGGCATGCTTCTGTCCTACATATAATTGGCTGTGCCTGGCCATTTTGCATCTACAGTGACTTTAATTTATATGTTTAAAAAATGGCTTATATCGAGATTTTTTGGTGTGTCATTGGGAAATGGGATCATAGGGCACTCTCCATTTTCAGTTTGAAACTGACACCCTCAGCTCAGTAAACTCCCCCCCTCCCCCAGATGCTTGAATTATAGGTATGAGAGAGCAGTGGGGAGAAAGAGAATGCAGGGAACTCTGATGAAAACAACTGTACATTAGATTAATAAAAATAATGATATTTTGCATGCAGTGTAGGAAAGTTTCAGCGCTCGTCCAGGAATCTTATCTGTTTTTGAGGTTCCTGAATGTGAAAGGTGATAAATATTGCAGATAAAATCTTGAATATTGGATGATTTGAGAATGTAAAGCACTGCTATAGAAACTCAATAAAGCATTTTTGGAAAAGTGTTTAGTATGTGCTTTCAGTGCCCATGTGTAATATAAGGAGAGGGAACTCAGTGAATGATGAGTGTAATATAAATGAGAGGACACCAGAAGAGGTTAGAGAGTAAGGAATATTGTTTTATAGATCAAGGCATTATCTTTTTAAAATCTTGACCTATGGTGGTTCACTTAAGGATGGAATGCAAATGTTTAACTAAAGGAGCAATTCATCTTCATTGCGTGCTCAGTTTAAAATGATGCTATTAAGTGTTAGTTCACACCTGCAAGTGCTACTTATTTTCTCTTGTTTGATCATGACCAAGTGGGGAGAGATTTGTGTGCACCAAGAAAACAATGGGGACAATGGCAGAGATTCCCACAGTTACTGTGGACAGAGAAAATGATCACTGCTAGCCAATTTATTTATTTGATTGCTTACCTGATCTTCACCATAAAGTCCCTAGGCACTTTGCAACAATATGATAATACATTATTAAAATCAATTAAAACAGCTACTATCAAACCTCTACCAAAAAGGAAGAACTAGTGTCCGAATCATCCAGATCCCGCCGTGAAGAGCTAAACAACAAATGCTCAATTCAGCTGAAAAGAACGGCTGCAGATGAGACAGGAGTGAAATGCAATTATTGAAGACTGAACTTCAAAATAAGATTGCTTCTCTGGGAGAAGGATTAATCAAAGTAACTGCATAATAGTGTTGTGCGATAATGATTGAAGCTGTTTTTTGGGGGAGTTTTTGGTTGTTGTCTTTTTGCTCCAAGCATGCTTAATTACATGAGACATGAGCTAAAAGCCTTTCATCACACTGAAGATGAGGTGCCAAATCTACATTTAAGAGTTGACCCACAGATGAAAAACTCTCTTTCATTAATGTGAGGACTGATAGCGGCGAGGCCTCTTTTGAGTGCTGGTTTTTTCTTTTAAATGCTGCATCACTGGATTGGTGCTGACGTCTCTGCTGTTCATCCAATCCATTTATGTTCAAGTTTGGCACACACACAGAAGGTCGATTCTTAGGCTCTATCCTTCCCGTTCCATGGTGGCAGCAAGCCACTGATGGTGAGGGGTTTTGGAAAACAAACCCCATGATTAAAAGTTGGGTGAGTTTAGCCTGGAGATGAGAAGATAAATGCGAGACATGACAGTTCTCTTCAAATATCTGAAGGGCTGAACCAGAGAAGGTGGGACAGACTTCTTCTCTGCTGCTGCAGAAGGTGTGACTGGAGGTTATGGGTGGAAAGGGCAATTACAAGAACTGTTCTAACAGTAAGAGACAATAGTGGAACAGACTAGCTAGGGAGGTGGTAGACTCTCTTTTGCTGGAGATAGCTAAGCAAGGGTTGGGCAACCATCTGTCTGGGATGCTGTAGTTGCACCCTGCATTGCAGATCTTGTATTGTAGAGGGGGCTGGGCTACATGAACTTCAAGTTATCTTCCACTTCTAAAATTCAATGGCTATATGTGCTGAATTTTGGTAGGCCGTGCCACCTGCAAAGGTGGTCATGCAGTGTTTCCAAGCCTACATGTGTCTCTGTCAGGGCTTCAGGAATTCTATTTCTTCCCCGGTGGTAGCAAAAAGAAGAGAAAACAAGATAGTTTTTTTAAATGAGTTTATTCATTCATAACAGCGAGAGACAAAGGAACGCAGTCTGCCCTAATCATGGCGTTGCTCCAGCTCAGCTCCTTCTCCCTCCTTCCTAGCAACAGCATTTCCCCTTATGGTGGCTGCTCATGGCCAATTGTCTCTGAGTCCTTTGTTCCTGCACTCTCAACAAGTGCCGAGTTCTGGGAGAAGGGATATCAGAAATACTCTCCAGTGACAACATCTCAGCTGGCTGCTCTGCCTCTGCCTTCCCTGGCTCTGCCTCCCCCTTCTCCTAACTCTTCCTAACTCTTTTGATCATCTGTTTCTGAGCTGTGACCCTCCTCAAACCCCTGCTGTAAATCAATGCTGCATTCCGTCAGGAGAACTTGGGTGGGGTGGGTGATCTCCAACATTCCTCCTCCATCTCATCCCCTGGAGTCCAATCCCTGACATCCCCCTGTCCACAGGTTGGTTGCATTGATACTGGTTACCGGGAAGTAGAGTGGTGGTTGTGAGGAAGTAAATAGGTCAGCAGAGAGTGAATGCAGTGGCAGAGCCAATTCAGCACTCCTGCTAGCACATTTACACCATGCTGCCCTTCCTGCTGCCTTCCCTCTTTGCCTCCTAGCAGGCAGTAGTGGAGAGAGCGACTGGAAGTCAGGTGAGCAGCATCGCCTCACTGTGCCACCCACTGCTGGTCATGCTATCCTCAGCACACATGCCACCACGGAAGCATTTTGAGATTGTGAGCCTGGAGTCCTGGCAGACTGCACTGAAGTTGCATTGTACTCTCAGCACTGTCCCAGGGAGAATGAACAAGAATGACTGAATCCCAATAAAGGTTCAAAAGCAGTTACTTTCTTATTACAAACACAAAAATGGCACCAGAGAACAAAATAGTGTTGTGGTTACGAAAATGAGATTATTACACAGAGGAAAAATTAGTTTGAGCACAACTCATATACAGTCTGTATAAATACCACCATGCCTGGACCTACAGCTTATACTATGATTGTTGCTATAATAGAGACAGAGGGAGTCAGGAAACATTACAGTTGCAATATAATAGGGCAAGCAGCCTTCCACCCCCCCTCCGCCACCTGAGGTCCACATGTGGAAGTAGATAGGTGGGCAGGTGGACTGCATGGCCAGAGCAAGTGGTGATCAGTTCCCCCATTGATTTGAACTAGAATGCAGCCTTTACGCAAAGAATGCTCCGCAAGTGAACTTACCATTACAAATCTGTTGTGTTACCCATCTCAGTTTCTGGACCACATAAATGGCCCATATAGGATACTACATTGGCACCTCTGGCTGCTGTCTCTTTCAAATCTTTTATGCCCTGGCTGCGCCATAGAGATGCCACTGTGTGGCAGTGTTGCCCCCGCTTTTGGTGAGGAATAACATAAGGATTTCAGGAAATATTAGGGGGAATCTTAAGACCATGGGCTCTGTCCTTCCTGTGCTTGCAATTGATGTGGAAATCGAAGTAGTTTTTCTAAACTTTGAGACAGTTTTTCCACCTCATCAAGAAGCAGTAAAGGGGACAAACAAAGCGTTTTTATGGTACTTCGCCAGCATGCATGCCTGGAGGTAACTGTTCCATTGGAAGAACATTACCCATCTGCTGGCAGTTTCAAGAACAAACATAAGTAATGGTGGGAACAATTAGTGGGCTTGAACAGTACTGTGATATACCTGCTGAAAGCTTACACAGGAGACCAGACTCTGGAATAATGGCTAACGGGCACAAAAAGAAGTTGCTGTTCTGGAAGCAACTAGTGATGTGGAATGAAATAATACTTAGAATTTAATAATCCTTTGAAGATTTTGCCAGCTGCTGCTTGGAAAAAGAAGGTATATCTCCAAGTAATAGGGATCACATCTGGATGGAATACCATGCAGGAGACACCGAAGCACTTTCTGCCCTCCTCCTCAGAACAGATGTTGAGTACCGTGTGCCGGCAGACAGCTAAACTCATACTTCTTCCTCACTTCGGACAGAAGCAACATCCAGACTGAATTCATCCCAAGTAAATATCTAAATGTGCATGCGGAATAGTTGGCTAACTTCCTCTTTTGTGCATCTCAGCTGTTGAAAAGGAATGGGTAGCTGATCCGATGCACAAGGGGACACTCCCCTATGAGGCTCATTGCACTGACAGGAGAGAGTAGCATGCCTGGAAGCAGGGGAGGAAACCTATGGAGGTCCTGACAGACAAATAAAAACATGGCAGAGGGAGAAAACACTGTGCTTCCTAGAAAGTGGTAGAAAATGAATTTATCCATGTGTCCCACTAGATATCCATAACTCAAGACAGAGCTGCGAGTGTTGTGCTTATTATTGAGAACCAACTGTATGAAACTTTGGGGCAGGTGGTTGGCTGTGTAGATGGTTCTAACCTTAATACAGAATGGCAATGATTTGCAAATAAACCCTTGTTGCTGGGGGTAATTCTTCAATTGAGAATGTGCATTCTTAGAATGGGCAAAGTAAGGGGTAGACTGCTTTGGTTTTTCTAGCTACCCATTGTATAGTGGACTCTCTGGCTGAACATGGAGGTGAGATTGAAATCGTACAAATGTATTGTTGGGGCAAATATATATGTAGTAAGACTTAAAAAAGAGAAAAGCTTGAGGATGCAGTCCTATGCACACTGTAAAGCTGGAAGTAAGTCACATGCAACTGTGGACCAAACATCCAATGTATCAGACACAATGGAAGAACTCTGAGGCTGTCTGTGATATATTGTAGGATCCAAGCTAAAAGAATGGCAACCATACTTTTATGTTGCACCCGTGGCTGAATTCAGATCTGTAGAACGGATCATGGTGAAGCTGCAAGAACACGTTCATATCCTGTATACCCACCTACTTTATCAGAAATCATAAGTTTCTACAGAAGCATTGGCTGTAGCTCAATGCTAGAACACATATTTCAGTTTCTGAATTTACTCCAAGTGGGGCTGCGAAAGATCCCCATCTGAAACCCTCAACAGTTGCTAACAGTCAGTGTGGAACAGACAGACTCTGACCTGATATGAGGCAGCTTCCCATGCTGAAGCTTTCCATTATTAGAAGAGGAGGATTTGGATGTACAGAACCTCTACGGTAGATCAATGGTAGCAAAGTGCATCAATTCTGTGCATCGTTCATTTCTCCCCCTTCCCCCCCAAATAAATAAATTATGGAATTCAAGAATCTTATTGGCCTAAACAATCAGAGATATGCCAAAATTTTGTTGTGCTGCTTTTTGGTGTTTATGATATCTTGCTGCAAGGCTGTGTAAACACTTGAAACACATCTAAATGAAAGCATTTAAAGAGTGCAATCATGTTGACAGCTTCCATCCTTTTATTAGATAATCTTATTTGTTGCACTAGCACATGCTTAACATGTGCATCATCCTAAAATGAATTATACAAATCCATATGGAAAGGAAACCTGCTTAAAATTGATAGGAGAAGAAAGAAACTGCACCCCAAGGACATTTTTTTTAAAAATATAAAAAATCCAAGCCACCGACTGCTTAGTCCTCAGTTTGCAATTGTAAAGATGGGGGCTGTTTTAGTCAGCTTATTTAGTCTTTTGCAAGAGATGTGTGAACCAGACTATAAGGAGATGAAAGCTCTGTTGTTAAATCCATACTCAGATGAGCTCACTGAACATTAAGGATACCCTGAAGCAGAATGGGAACTTACTTCAGAGGTGTCATTGCTTTTGTAGTTTCAGAACATGTTGCCAGAGGGAAGTATCTTAAGCCTCTCTCTCTCTCTGTCGCTCTCTCTCTTAAAGCAATGAGCCATCAAAAACTTGCAGTTCCTAAAGTTTGTCTTTCTATTGTTAATTAACAGGTTTTTTAGAAGTTTAAAGCGGGGGGGAATTATGGATGGAAAGTCATATAAACAAGCAATCAAGAAAAGAATGAGAGATGGACATACTTGAGACCTACATTGACGCCCAGTATGTTTCCAAGCACAATTCAAAGTGTTGGTGCTGACCTTTAAAGCCCTAAATGGCCTCGGTCCAGTATACCTGAAGGAACATCTCCACCCCCATCGTTCAGCCTGGACACTGAGGTCCAGCACTGAGGGCCTTCTGGCGGTTCCCGCACTGCGAGAAGCCAAGTTACAGGGAACCAGGGAGAGGGCCTTCTTGGTAGTGGCGCTTGTCCTGTGTAACACCCTCCCATCAGATGTCAAACAAATAAACAACTATCTGACTTTTAGAAGACATCTGAAGGCAGTCCTGTTTAGGGAAGTTTTTAGTGACTGATGTTTTAATGTAGTTTTAATCTTTTATTGGAAGCTGCCCAGAGTGGCTGGGGAAACCCAGCCAGATGGGTGGTATATAAATAATAAATCATCATCATCATTATTAAAGCCAGATACCAGCAAAAGGGCTTCTAGTGGTACCTCTAACCCAGGGATGGACAGAAGGTAGATCTACTGGTAGGTAGATATTGGGGTGCTTTGAAGTAGATCAAGAAGGATTTCCGGCTACCATTTTTAAAAAACAAAAATAAAGTGCTGAAATTAAGAGTTAGGAGAACATAACCTGGGGTGTTTCTTGTGTGTGGGAGGCCTGTGGTTGCAGTTCATTTCTGGTGCTTAGAGTAAATCATTGGGCTCAGAATTTCCCAGATACAGAAACCATTCACCCACATTGTCATTGTCTTGCCAGAATTCAAGGTCATCACTGAAACGTGTTTAGTTCCCCAACCAGAAAATACACTGGTGTCTCTCTGTTCTGCAAAATACAAGTATATCAAGTAACAAGCTGATGCGTCAGGACTACAGAAAAGACAGCTGACCTAACCGCCTTTCTCAACATGAAAACAAAACAGTTAGTCAGAAGTGTGAGCAGAGCCATTACGTTAATTCTCTGGCAGGTGGGTTGCTGTTGATTATAGGAAGGGCAGGGCAGTGAGACGGTTGGTGCAGTGCAGACACATCAGTGGAGCCCATCTGGTGCTCCTGTCTGTGCATTTGCACTGCACCAACTTCCCCACTGCCTTTACCTTCATCCTAGTAACAGTGATCTGCCTGCCAGGAAGCTAGTGGGGTAGCTTTGCCCCAGCAAGCCACTTCTGAATGTTGTTAAGCAAGGCTTTTTCTTAAAGCGGCAGGGTGTGTGGGTATGGGGACATGTAGGCCTGCAAATATTGCAGGACTACAATGCTGAGGGGAGTAGGAGTCCCAACAACATTTGGAGGGTCAGAGATTCCTCACCCCTGTCTTAAAGGACACAAAAATAAAATATATACTAGATCATTTTCATTTGTTCTCAAATGTCACCTTCCTGTTTTTGAAAATGGTGAATTGGTGTGTGAACAAGCAGCAGCAGCAGCAACAACAACAACAACAACCACCACACACAGACACAAACACACCCCTGAAAAACTACCCTGGGAGAATGCACAGATCTGACTATGAATCTGAGGTAGTCTGACTTGCTGATTGTGAAGGCCACAGCAGTGGTTCCAGAGGGCTGCCTTCTAAAACAGTTTTAAAATGGAGAAGAAAATCAAGAGTTTTCTGTAAAAGTCATTTGCCAGATGGTGTAAAAATGAATATAGAGCCAGGGGCACTTCTTTTTAGTTTTCAGAGTATGTTGTTAGAACTTTGCAGTTGTTCTAAATGTTAGTTGCCATGGTGCTAGGATGAACTTTACTTCATTATAAAAGTAGGCTGAGAGAGAAAAATGACAACAGCAACAAAAAATTGTGGAGTCGGTGTACAGAAAATGTTACTTTTACCTTCAGCCCCCTTGCCCTTTTTGTGCTTTGCACATTATCTGAAATTGGGGAAAGAGAACTGCACTTCCAGCTTTTAATTCTGAAAGGTAGAGGAGCTGAAGTCTCACAGTTATTTTTGGAACCACACAGCTGCTCCAATGTTTGCACAGGAATCCGTGTGGGAGATGTGCAAGCTATTTCGGCATGCAGAGTCTGCTCTATCTCTTCCATGCATTTCCTTTTTCAAATGTGCAGATACAAGCAGGGCTCACTCATGTCTGCAGCCTCCTAGGGTCTTAGTAAATGTGAGTGGCCGCTCAGAGGTGTGTGACAACTGCTACTAAGTCAGACAGTATTCAGTAGCGCTGAACACTCCACCAGACAACCTATATTTATTGTTTATTGAACATTCATTCTGATTCGCTTGCACAAAGCTTACACAATACACTATACCTTTAAAGCATATTCAAAACACAGTCATTCCCTTGAAGAATTCTGGGCACTGTAGTTTACCCATCACAGAGCTACAATTGCTACCAACCTGTAACAACCACAGTACCTAGAATTTCTTGAGTGGGAAGATGTGCTTTGACTGTGCTGTAATGTTATAGTGTGTAGATAGCTTATGCATGGTCTTTATTGAGCATTCAGCTCCACTCGCTTTCATGGTGTTTATATGTTTCCCCATTATTCAGTCATTCGCTCTTTTCAGTGCATTTCTTCAGCACTTTCCTAACTGCAAAAGTCTGTATTTTTATGGATTTGTTGCACTAGAGAGACAGAGCACTATAATTGTGCAGGTCTAAATTTTGGGAGAAAAGTCAGGACAAACAAACAAACAAACAAACAAACAAACAAACAAACAAACACCTGTTGTATGGTTGAATCCCTCTATAGGTGATCTGATATCTCTGGCCCTAGAAGCCACTTTCCTTTTGTAACAGGATTCCATATCTCCTACTTTCATGGCATCTCCCCCAAAGCCACAGAATAAAAATCTACCAAATTAGTTCTTGCAAACACCATCTCCTGTCAACAGAGTGATCTGAAATGCAATTGTGTGTAACTGGCAAGAACTTGCATGATAAGAAATTGTCAGTCAATTGTCAAATGCTACAAGGCTTTGGAAATCTACAAGTCGAATAAAACCCTTTTGAAATTTAAAATGTCTTTGAATTTTTAATGGAATTATGTTTAGCTTTTTAAAACAAAAATGCTTTCTATAAAAGTTGCTTGATTTCTGCATGCCAGGATTTCAGCATGATTATTATAACCTTGCAGCAGCTCTCACAATGAAATACTTTTTGCTCCTAATATAAAATAATAAATTCAGCAGGAGTTGTTGTTTTTAATAAAGAGAGGTTTGAAAAAAGAGTTTGGAGAAGTCAATAGTTGTTGTTTTTTTAAAAAAGTTATGAAAGCTGTATGACACATAACTTTCATGGTATAACGCAATGCATTTCATGGAAATTTCTCCTGCCTAACATTCCATCTCTTGCCTTTAGATTGCCTTTGTTTCCATCTTACATTTTGTCAGGTTCTCTTTTGATTTAATGTTCCAAAAAAGTAGAATGTGGCAAAAAAGTAGAATGTGGCAAAGGAGGACTCTCCTGTGTGAGTGTCTGAGGGCCCTGCTCTTGCCGCTTACCACCTGGCCCGGGGCGGGGCCTGAAGCCTCATAAGGACTGCTGTGCTCTGCTGCCCAGGAGGACTCTCCTGTGTGAGTGCCTGAGGGCCCTGCTCCTGGCACTCACCACCTGGCCCAGGACGGGGCCTGACAGGCCTCACAGGGACGGTTGCTGTCACTACTGCTGCGGCCCAGGGGGATCCAGAGGGGCGCAGAGTTCTTTTTAAAATGTTTTAACATTTTCCTTTTCCTTTTTATTTTATTTTTTTGTCTATGCGGGGATGGGGATGGGGGTGGGATGGATGTTTAGTTGGGATTTTTTTTGATTTGATGGATTTGTAATTTTTACAGTTTCTTATTTGTATTGTTTTTTGTTTTCTGGGGTGTCTTTTTTATCGTTTCTTGTTTTTATTGTTTCAAGGTCTTATTTTGTTCTTAAGGGGAGAGGTCCAGGCTGCCGGGGAGTGGGTCCCAGCCAACAAAATGGCTGGGGCATGTTCCACAGAGGGGGATGTGCTGGGACAACCGATCTCAGTGATCACGGGTAGGAGGAGGAGTTACGCTAAGACCAGACCATGTCATTACAGAGGAGGCAGGTTCAGTCGTTGTCTGAGGACTATCCCTGCCTCCGGGTCTGGTCCTGACCGGACGGATACTAGAATCAGCAAGGGATAACCACATGACCTGAAGGTGCTGCTGTGCAATGCCAGGTCAATGATTCATAAGACCACTGCCATCCATGACTTGATCATGGATGGAGGATTTGACCTGGCATGTGTAACAGAGACTTGGTTGGATGAAGCAGATGGGCCTGTCCTTGCCGCTGCTTGTCCACCAGGTTTCTCTTGTGCACAGCAACCTAGGTCATGTGGGCGGGGAGGGGGGATTGCAGTGATTTTTAGGAAGTCATTAGTTTGCACCAGGTGTCCTATTGGGAAGACCCAGTTCTCTGAGTGCATGTTCTGGAAGTTGGGCAATAGGGGCAGTACAGGATTCCTTTTGGTGTACTGACCTCCCCGCTGCACCAAGGATTCCCTGCCCGAGCTGCTTCAGGTCGTGGTGGATGTTCTCCTGGAGACACCTAGTTTGGTTGTCCTAGGGGAATTTAATATCCATGCCGACACGACCTTACAAGGGGCCGCTCGGGACTTCATGGAAAGCATGGCCTCCATGGGGCTGTCCCTGAATAAGTTTGGCCCAACCCATAGCCGCGGACATGCCTTGGACCTGGTGTTTACCTCTATGGATATTGGTGATCTGACACTATGTAAAAGCGAAACGAAAGAAGTGCCATGGTCAGACCACTTCCTGGTGCAACTTGACTTCTCTGCGACCCATGCCCTCTGCAGGGAGGTGGGACCAATTCGGATGGTCCGCCCCCGCCACTTAATGGATCCAAATGGTTTCCAGAGAGTGGTAGGGGATGCTTTATCCCATGTTGATGGCCTTTCAGCTGATTCCCTGGTGGCCCGCTGGAATGTGGAGTGTGTGGGGATGAGTGTTCAGACCCCTGGGCTCTCACTTGTGGGGTGCCTCAGGGTTCTGTCCTCTCCCCCATGCGTTTCAACATCTACATGCAGCCGTTGGGAGAGATCATCAGGGGGTTTGGGCTGGGTGTTCATCAGTATGCGGATGATACCCAGCTCTACCTCTCTTTCAAATCAGAACCAGTGAAGGCGGTGACGGTCCTGTGTGAGTGTCTGGAGGCGATTGGAGGATGGATGGCGGCTAACAGATTGAGATTGAATCCTGACAAGACAGAAGTACTGTTTCTGGGGGACAGGAGGCAGGCAGGTGTGGAGGATTCCCTGGTCCTGAATGAGGTAACTGTGCCCCTGAAGGACCAGGTGCGCAGCCTGGGAGTCATTTTGGACTCACAGCTGTCCATGGAGGCACAGGTTAAATCCGTGTCCAGGGCAGCTGTGTACCAGCTCCATCTGGTACACAGGCTGAGACCCTATCTGCCTGTGGACTGTCTCGCCAGAGTGGTGCATGCTCTGGTTATCTCCCGCTTGGATTACTGCAATGCGCTCTACGTGGGGCTACCTTTGAAGGTGACCCGGAAACTACAACTAATCCAGAACGCAGCAGCCAGACTGGTGACTGGGAGTGGCCGCTGAGACCATATAACACTGGTCTTGAAAGACCTACATTGGCTCCCAGTACGTTTCCGAGCACAGTTCAAAGTGTTGGTGCTGACCTTTAAAGCCCTAAACGGCTTCGGTCCAGTATACCTGAAGGAGCGTATCCACCCCCATCGCTCTACCTGGACACTGAGGCCCAGCACCGAGGGCCTTCTGGCGGTTCCCTCACAGCGAGAAGCCAAGTTACAGGGAACCAGGCAGAGGGCCTTCTCGGTAGTGGCGCCCTCCCTGTGGAACGCCCTCCCACCAGATGTCAAAGAGAACAACAACTACCAGACTTTTATTATTATTTTTTTAAATGATGTTTATTGAGAATTTTAAAGTTACAAAGAAAGAAGAAAGAAAAGACAAGAGAAGGAGAAGAAGAGATAAAGAAGTAGATAAACATAACAATTAAACAATACAGATCAATAAAAGCCAAAGTCAAAAAAAGGTAATGAAACACACAATACATCTAAATCAAAAAACAATAATAAACAAACAATTAAAAAACAAATGTAATATTCCCAAATCCTTAACTTTCATTAACTTATTTCAACGACCTCCTCACACCTCCTTTTTTGTATTCTAGTTGTTAATTATCTCAGCAAATCCTTTCCATCTTTCACAATATTCTGCCATTTAAATTACCTTAATCTATTTTAACCTTATTTTACCTAAAAAACTCTAAAACTTAAAAATTAAAACTTATATATACCAAATTCTTTTTAACCATAACATATCCTTTCATAATTCTTTTTGACATTTCTGCTAAGGCCAAATAATTTCATTCCAACATTTTTCTAATACTCATTAATTTTACAATACTTTTCTAAATAAATTTTGAAACTTTCTTCCAATCTTCATCCATCGTCTCTTCTTCCTGGTCTCGGGTTTTGTCAGTCCTTTCTCGTCTATCTAGTCCATCAACCTGGTGCTCTTATGTCCGAGGCTCTTAAATCTTTTCCATGTCCCTTCTGCAGGTCTTCTTCTTGTTTATACCTGCCCTTTACTTCATCTTTTGTTGATCTTTTTCTTGTTTTCTTTCCTTTCTCATTGGGGGGTAGGTCTCAGGAGGACTCCAATCCAAAAGTATCTCCATCTCTCCTCAGCAGATCAACCCATTCCCCACAGTCCCATTCCCCACAGTCAACACTGTAATCCAAAAAATATTTAAGAGCATGTTTCAAAGTCTTTCCAAAATTAAGAGCCCTCACAACTCCAGACCCCCCCTGGTCCACTCCAGATTCGAACTTCAAGAACAGCGACTTATACTCCTGCAAGGCCTTGGATCTCTCCATTTGTGTTATCTGAGGTTCAACAACAACCTCCTCCATTTTCTTCTGCCCTTGCACTTGCCCTGTCAAAACAGATTCCTGAGCTGGTTCCTGAATGGTTTCTGTCAGGGAACTGACATCGGAGGAAGGGGAGGTGGAAGTACTCACAGAAGCTGGGAGGGAGTCAGCAGCGAAAGCAGGGACCAGCAGGGGGAGAGAGGGTACTCTGGAGGAGGATCTCATGAATGCTGAGAGAGACGCAGCAGCCAAAGCAGGAACTAGCAGGGAAGAGGGAGGGATGAGGGACACGTCCAGCGAGAACAGCGGGGAGGTGTCAGAAGCGCCCATAGGGAGACCCATGCTTCGCCGGAAGCTGCCACGTCGTGAGTCCAGGAGACGCGTTTCCGTTAAGGAGCTTCTATGCTGGAAGCGCTTCCGCAGACAGCCACTGTCAGACTCTACGAGTGATTAGAGCAGACATGTTTGAGGAGCTCTGTCACACACAGAGGTTTGTGGAGCCGCACAAACTCTGAGGGACCACGATTTTACGCACAAGCAGCTAATCATCCCATCATAGCAGTCTGACAGTCTCTGTACGCTGCCTGTGCAGGAGAAAGCATCATGAGCGACCCAGCCGGAACCGGAGGAGCAGGGGTTGGAGCTGGTCCAAGCTTGGAAGAAAGATACCGAGCGTTGGAAGTCCAACTTGCGCTGCAGACGGCGAGGCTTGAGGAGAGAAGGGCTCAGGATGCAGACAAGAAGGGGAGAGCCACCCAGTTCCCCAGAAAGGTACCAGGATTGGTGCAGAAATTTGGGGGGGACCCCAAGGACTATCATGCCTTTAGAACAGAGATGCAATATGCCCTCAATGTGCAGTTTGATGAATTCCCTGACGAGGAATCGCGAGTGGCTTTCGTGATTGGGCATCTTGAGAGGGGGGCGAGAGACTGGGTTAGGCCCCTGATGGCAACGCACAACGACGTCCTAAAGGACACCATGAAGTTCTTTCGTGCAATGGATCTCATGTTTTCTAGCGATATTGAGGAGGGAGTGGTGCGCAGACAGCTAATGGCTTGCAAGCAGGGAAGCCGATCTGTCCGTGAGTACTGGACTGAGTTCACTATGCTGGTTCACAGATTGGGGTGGGACTTATCGGCGGCACCCATTCAAATGCTATTTGAAGAAGGCCTGGCTTCGGCCGTGAAAGACGAACTGTCCCGGGGTCCTAGGGCGGATTCCATGGATCAGCTGACTAAATCTGCGCTGACCATAGGCGCGCGCCAGGAGGCTAGAGCTTTGGAGAGGCGGGAAGGGAAAGGGGAACGTTGGAAGGAGTTCCGCATTCCAGACATTCCTGAGCCAGCTTTCCCGCCGGCAGAGCCGATGGAAATCGGAACAGCGCGCGCGCGCGCAGTTTCAAAACCCAGTGAGGGGGCTAAGAAGGAGGGAAAGGGCGCCCGGAAATGCTATCTCTGCCAACAGCCAGGCCACTTTGCCAGAGTCTGCCCCCAGAGGAAGGAATGGCAAGGGATGGTGGGAGCTGTTGAGGGAGGAGAGCAGGGAGAAACGGAGCAGGTAAAAGCCAACGCCTGGTTGCCACAGTCGGGGCACTGCAGCCAGGCCAAAGAGCAGTGAAAGTGCCCGTGCCAGAAGCTCCTCAACCTGCTCTAGTGATTGAAGTGTCGCTAGAGCTGCAAAATGGACACCCCCTAAAAATAAAGGCGCTGTTGGACTCAGGCAGCTCCTGCAATTTTATGAGCAAGGAGTTTGCTGCTGAACACCAGATACAGACGATCCCTTTAAGCAACCCCCTGCAGGTGACCACGATCGATGGCAGGGAGTTGTTGGGAGGAGGAGTCAGCTGGCAGACCGTCCCAATGATAATGAGGGTGGCAAGGCACACAGAACTGATAGCGTTTAATGTGGCCACCTTGGGAGGCGCTCCCATTATTTTGGGAATGAGCTGGCTAGCGTTACATGATCCGCTGGTGGGCTGGCATCAAAGAGTGGTTTCCTTTGGTTCAGCACATTGCTTAGAACACTGCAAAGGGGAAAAGGGTTCAGCAGGGGCCCAAGCCACCCTAGCAGGGACTGAAGTAATGGAGAAGGTGAAAGTACCACCACAGTATGCAGATCTCAGCGACGTGTTCAGCGAGAAGGAAGCTGACCAACTACCCCCGCATAGGCCCTTTGATTGCCAGATCAATTTACTCCCTGGAGCACAGCTTCCTGTAGGCAAGTTGTATGCCATGTCAGACAGAGAAATGCAGGAGTTGCGAGAGTTCATTGACAAGAACCTGAAGAGAGGCTTCATCAGAGAGTCCAAAGCAGCGGGGGGTAGCCCAGTGTTTTTTGTGGATAAAAAGCACACGGACAAGCCGAGACTTGTATGTGATTTCAGGCGGTTAAATGCAGTGACAGAACCAGTGGCTTTCCCTATGCCCAGGATTGATGATATTTTGACCAGGGTGCGGAAGGGAAAGATTTTTACAAAGCTGGATCTAAGGGGGGCGTACAACCTGATACGTATAAGGAAAGGGGATGAATGGAAAACCACCATGTTCACCCCTTTGGGGGCATTTGAATATCTCGTTATGCCTTTTGGATTACAAGCAGGCTCAGCGTGCTTTCAATCGTTTATGAACCACGTACTGGGTCCTTTGCTCTACAAGAATTGCGTGGCCTTCCTAGATGATGTGTTGGTGTATTCGGAGAATGAGGAGCAACATGTGAGAGACGTCAGAGAAGTGTTGAGCAGGCTGCAAGCCAACAGGCTGTGGGTGAAACTGGAGAAGTGTCAGTTTCATACCAAGGAGGTGGAATTCCTGGGGTACCTCCTGTCAGACAAGGGATTGGCCATGGATCCCGGCAAGGTTCAGGCAGTGCTGGAATGGAAAACACCCAAAACCAAGAAGGATGTGCAGAGGTTCCTAGGGTTTGGAAACTTTTATCGTAAGTTCATCCGAAACTTCGCCCACCTGACGGCGCCCATTACGGACTGTCTCAGCAGTAAAAAGAAGTTTGTTTGGACTGCAGAGGCGGAGCGAGCGTTTGAGGAACTGAAAAGGGCCTTCGCCTCTGAAGGACAACTTCTGCATGTGGATTTACAAAAAAAGCTGAGGGTCGAAACAGACGCATCTGACAGAGCCATAGGGGCGGTGCTTCTTCTTCTGCAGCCAGGGAAGGAGGAGTCAGAGTGGCGACCGTGTGCCTTCTTTTCGCGAAAGTTGAACAAATCCGAGAGGAACTACACGGTGTACGACCGGGAACTTCTTGCCATTCATGAGGCTTTCCGGAGATGGAGGCACCTGCTAATTGGTGCACAACATAAGGTGCAAGTGTGCACGGACCATAAGAATCTAGAGTATTGGAGAACTGCGCGAGTGCTCAACCAACGGCAGTTGAGATGGGCCCAGGAGTTCTCCAAATTTAACTTTGAGATTTGTTACGTGCCAGGCCCAGAGAACGTTAGGGCGGACGCTCTCTCACGCAAACCTGAATATTTGGAGGGGGAGGGAGCACCCGAAGAGACCCATGTCATTCCAGAGGACCGCTGGGTGTGTGGGGCGGCATTGGTGGGGCAAAGGGAATTGGTAGAAGGAACGGTGCATGATGAATACGCCCAGGACAAACTCAGGGGTCTCAGGAGGGAGGGAGACAAACCCGGGGGTTTTGAGGAGAGAAACGGAGCGTTGTACTACAAGGGAGCGTTATATATACCTGAAGGTGAATTGAGGGAGAAGGTACTCAAGCAACTGCACGATAGCCCAACAGCAGGGCATTTTGGGCAACACAAAACCATGTGGCTGGTTACCAGGGAATTTTGGTGGCCCAAGGTCAGGGAAGATGTGCGGGAGTATGTGAGAGGGTGTGACCAATGCCAACGAGCCAAGGGGGAGAGGCGGGCACCGGCAGGTTTATTAGAACCACTACCCACACCTGAAAGACCATGGGAAACAGTGGCAATAGATTTCATGACTGATCTGCCAAGGTCCAGAGGGAAAACAGCCATAATGGTTGTGGTAGACCTGTTAACCAAAATGGCCCACTTTATAGCCTGCTCACATGCGGTCACAGCAGAAGAAACCGCTAAATTGTTTGTAGAAAATGTGTTTAGGTTGCATGGCGCCCCCTTGAGGGTGGTTTCAGACCGAGGGAAACAATTTACTTCCAGGTTCTGGAGGAAGCTCATGAGCTTACTGCATGTAGAGGTTAATTTCTCAACTGCCCGGCATCCAGAAACCAACGGGCAGGCGGAAAGAGCTAATGGTGTCCTCCAGCAATATTTGAGGTGTTATGTGAATGACAGAGAGAATGATTGGGTGGAGAAGCTGGCGTTGGCAGAATTTGCCTACAACAATGCAGAGAACGTGTCCACGGGGATGAGCCCCTTTTTGGCTAATCATGGGTGCCATCCCCGAGCCTTCCCAGGGGGGGAAGGGGAGAACTGGAGCGTTCCAGCTGCAGAACAGTTCGTTGAAGAAATGGAAGCGATCCATCGCCAGCTCCAACTTAACTTAAACAGGGCTAAGGAGGAATATAAGAGGCAGGCAGACAAAAACAGAAGGGAAGGTGAAAGCATTAGGGTGGGGGACCAGGTGTGGCTATCAACCCAAGGGTTACCATTCAAAGGGGGTTGTAAGAAGTTAAGACCCAAAAGGCTGGGCCCATTTGAAGTCACGCAGCAGGTCAACCCAGTGGCTTTCAGACTCCGGTTACCGAACCACATGAAGCTGCACCCAGTTTTCCACAGGTCGTTGCTGTCACCGTATAAAGGGGACAGAGAAGGGAGGGTCAATAGGGGACCAGCAATGGAGGAGAAGGAACACAGCTACCATGTAGCGGAGATTCTCGATTCCAGGTGGAAGGGAGATCAAGTAGAGTATTTGGTGATGTGGGAAGGGGAGCCGGAGTCGGAAAACACCTGGGTCATGGCAGAGGAGGTAGATGACGAGGTTTTAATAGAAACTTTTCATCAGAGATTCCCACGTAAACCTCAGCCAGTGGCGAGGTTCCGGAGGGAATACTTTGCCACCACCGACGAAGAAGAAGAGGAGGAGGATTCAGCGAGCCGGAACGAAGACCGATGGAGAGAAATGTTCGAGACGTCGGAAGATGAAGAGGATTCTTTTCGGGGTTTTAACTCCTCACCGCCCAGAGGAGAGAGTATGGGCGGGGGGGAAGGGGGCCTTGGAGGGGAGGTGGATGTCAGGGAACTGACATCGGAGGAAGGGGAGGTGGAAGTACTCACAGAAGCTGGGAGGGAGTCAGCAGCGAAAGCAGGGACCAGCAGGGGGAGAGAGGGTACTCTGGAGGAGGATCTCATGAATGCTGAGAGAGACGCAGCAGCCAAAGCAGGAACTAGCAGGGAAGAGGGAGGGATGAGGGACACGTCCAGCGAGAACAGCGGGGAGGTGTCAGAAGCGCCCATAGGGAGACCCATGCTTCGCCGGAAGCTGCCACGTCGTGAGTCCAGGAGACGCGTTTCCGTTAAGGAGCTTCTATGCTGGAAGCGCTTCCGCAGACAGCCACTGTCAGACTCTACGAGTGATTAGAGCAGACATGTTTGAGGAGCTCTGTCACACACAGAGGTTTGTGGAGCCGCACAAACTCTGAGGGACCACGATTTTACGCACAAGCAGCTAATCATCCCATCATAGTTTCTATATGGGTATTCACCGTTTGTCCAAAGTTTTTAACTGCAACAGTCATCAAATCCATCTTCTCATGCATCTGCTCCAGCAAGGCACTTGTCTTGCAAAAAGCAAGCACCAAGACTTCTTGTAAACACATTCCCCCCCCCCCAAGGTTAGAGTCTGGTCTCACGATCCTAATCATACAGCTGTGAGGTCCCCAGATCAGCTCCGGCAACAAATTAACAAGCTCCCTCTAGAGGAGACAATTTCTATTTGTATCCATCTTTTAAAAGCAGGACCAACAAAGGAAAATTACTTTCACTTTTCAAATACTTTGTTTCTTTTGATTGCAAGAAGTAACACTGGAATCAATATATTTCTCTTTTTTTTTTTACTATCTGTCAAAAGACGTTCCGTTCACAGTCGATGAACTTTCCCCATAAATTTCTGTCTCTGACACCCCGTTCCCAGGTTTGAGACGGTGGAAAATTTATCTTTCTTTACTCTCTCGCCTGCAGGCTTAAACAGTCAAAAATCCCCCTCTTTTCTCCTGCTTCCAAGAGGGGTTTTGGTGGTGATGAATGAAGGAAATTTAGAACTTTATATACGACTTTCCAGACTTTAGCTTACAAAGTTTTTGCTTCAATCTATTTACAAAAAACGGGAGGCGGACTTCCTGTTTAGAACCTTCCCGTTTCAATGCCAAATTGAAATATTTCTTAATACTTAATCCAATTTTCCGTTCTACTCACGGGTACTTGTTTAGAGTCCAATTGTCCACAGGAAAAAGTCAGCGCTCTCCGGCAACGGCTGTGCGGCTTCACTCCGTAAAAGTAGCGGTTGATTCAAAACACCGCACCACTCTCCCCACTTCGCTTCGGATCCCCGAAAAAGGGTTTCCCTGTGAGTAGAGGAGGCGCTCTTGGTGTCAGCCGAATCCCACATTCCCAGGCTTCCTCCGCCTGGGATTTTTAAAGGGTCTCCGCCTTCGCTGCGGCGGCAAGACCCGATTTTCACGGAGCGGGTTCCTCTCTGTCAGAGGAACTCCGCCATTGCCGATGGCGCTGTCCCGGAAGTGTCAACACCTACCAGACTTTTAGAAGACATCTGAAGGCAGCCCTGTTTAGGGAAGCTTTTAATGTTTGATGTATCACAGTATTTTAATATTCTTTTGGAAGCCACCCAGAGTGGCTGGGGAAGCCCAGCCAGATGGGCGGGGTATAAATAATAAATTATTATTATTATTATTATTATTATTATTATTATTATTATTAAGTGTTGCATTGGCTCACTGAAATGAGAATTTTCTTTTAAAGTGATATTTCATAGCCAGCAGAACAGAATCCTTCAAAGATAAACTAGCAGAATATTATCTTATTTTCTCAGTCAGTTTTAATTAGTTTCCCAGAACTACAATGCCTCATTATTTAATATAGATTTCATTAATATGAATCATATAATCACCATCAAATGTTTGGGAATTTTGATTGATTTCTGTCTCTCCTGTGAGACAATGGAAGATTGTGCTTTGGGAGTTAGAGAGTTACTGTTGGAGAGTTACAGCACGTGCTGCGGCTGTAGAGACAGATATGGGAGCAGTGCTTTAAAAAAATATGTTTAGGGGTACTCTCATTTTCCTACTCATATTGAAATACTGCCCCTCAATGAGGCCAAACTTAGATTCACAAAATGTTTAGGGGTATGCGTACCGCTGCACCCCCCTAGAAAAAAGCACTGTGTGGGAGAGACATGTTTTGTTGCAGCTGGGGCAGATGAAGGTTTCTGGTTGTGCTGTTGCAGATGCACTATGGTGTTTCTTCATTCTATGCTCTTCCCAGCAGTCATTATTCCTCTGTCTCCAACAACTGCAGTTATGTGCAAGGGATCCCCGCACGGCAGGTTTAATGTTGCCAGCCTTCATGTCACATTGGAAATGCTAGATGTCCCATGTTTGACAATATTCTGTTCACGCTACAACGGATCAGAAGATGAGGTGCCAAATTGATTGGGCTTCAGAAAATAGATTAAGGAAAATGAATAAAGAAGGCTGTGTGTAAAAGCCAAGAGAGAGCATTCCTGTAGAGTGACAAACAACAACAACAACAACAACTAGGGGTGTAGGATGTGTGTGTGTGTGTGTGTGAGAGAGAGAGAGAGAGAGAGAGAGCGAGAGAGAGAGAGAGAGAGAGAGCACACAAGCACAGTGGTGGCAAGGCCAAGAGCTCATCAAGACAGTCTTCAAGAAGTGTCAGAACGTTTTGGCAGCTGTGTTGACCCCTTCTGTATAAGGATCAATGAACAGTTACAGGCTGCATTCACACCACATATTTAAAACACTATGATACCACTTTAAGCAAAGTATTCTTGGAGCTATAGGTTGTTAAGGGTTAATTCCCATTGCAGCTTAACATTCAGTCCCTACAGAACTCAGGAAACTGAAGCTTTAGCAAACCAAAGATCCCATAATTCTTTTGGGGAAAGCCATGACAAGTGGTATTATAGTGCTTTAAATGAATAGTGTTAGACTTTCAAAGATAATTATGAAAAATGTTGGTTGGAAATTAAAAAAGACTTGGATATTTGGTCAAGATTGAAACTTACCTTGTCAGGCCGAATCGCAGCTATAAAGATGTGTGTTTTGCCAAAAATGTTATTCTTATTTCAAACCCTTCAGGTCGTGGACAGAATGGAATGTTTTGGAAAATGGCAGAAGGATATCTCTAAGTTTGTCTGGCAGGGCAAAAAGCCCCGAATAAAATTTAAAATACTAACTGACTCAAAAGAAAGAGGGGGGTTTGCCCTGCCGGATTTAAGGTTGTACTACGAAGCTGCAGCCTTCTGCTGGTTGAAGGATTGGTTTCTGTTGGAAAACACCGATGTCCTAGATCTGGAAGGGTTTGATAATGTGTATGGTTGGCATGCATACTTGTGGTATGACAAGGCGAAGGTTCACAAACTGTTTAAAAACCATATTGTCAGAAAATCAATTTTTGCCGTCTGGATGAAGTACAAGGACTTATTAGAAAGTAAGACCCCGAGGTGGTTATCACCAGTGGAAGCCAAGATTTCTAAAAAAAGGCCCAATATGGAGGCCTACTGGCCAAAATATTGGGAATTGATTGAAAGAGTTGGAGATAATTGGAAGCTCCAAAGCCAGGACAAACTAAAAAGTAAGGTGCGAGATTGGTTACATTATGCTCAAATTCAAGAGGTATTTAAAATGGATAAAAAAGTGGGTTTTCAGTTGGAGAAATCGAAATTGGAGACGGAGTTACTAGAACCAAAGACTAAGGTACTTTCGAGGATGTATGACTTGCTGCTTAAATGGAACACACAGGATGAGACAGTTAAATCTGCTATGATAAAATGGGCACAGGATGTAGGACATAACATTATGTCTGAGGACTGGGAAAGGTTATGGAACACCGGTATGAAATTCACGGCATGTAGTGCCTTGAAAGAGAACATTATGAAAATGGTATACCGGTGGTACATGACCCCAGTCAAGTTGGCTAAAATATATCATCTTTCTGATAATAAGTGTTGGAAATGCAAGGAGGCAGAAGGGACATTCTTTCACCTCTGGTGGACCTGCCCGAAAGTAAAGGCCTTTTGGGAAATGATACATAATGAGCTGAAAAAGGTATTCAAATATACCTTTTCTAAGAAACCAGAGGCCTTTCTTCTGGGCATGGTGGACCGGAAGGTGCCAAAGAAGGATAGAACTTTGTTTATGTATGCAACCACAGCAGCAAGGATCCTTATTGCAAAGTTCTGGAAGACACCAGATTTACCCACACTGGAGGACTGGCAGACGCAGCTGATGGACTATATGGAGTTGGCAGAAATGACTGGCAGAATCCGAGATCTGAGCGAAGAAACAATGGAGGAAGACTGGAAAAAATTTAAGGACTATTTGCAAAAATACTATAAGTTGTTTGAATGTTAAGATTGTGCACGATTAAGAAACGTCATGCTTCTGCAATTTATCTAAGTAAATGATAAAGTAAGTAATGACGAAAAAACGAGATAAATTAGAAACAAAATATTATGTTTATTAAAAGTCTTGAAAACAAATTACAAACTTTCGAAATTGGTAACATAATAAACTCAAAGGTACAATAAGATGTGAAACAAGATAATAAATTGCTGAACTGGTTAGAATAATGAAAGCAATGTTGAGAGGATGTGAGGAGGTCTAAAAGAAAGTGAATTCGATGATATTTAACTTTTGTCTTCTTTTTTCTATTTTTCTTCATATATATATAAAAAAAATGTTTCTTGTATGTTGCTATGTAAATTAATCTGTTAACCTATGGAAAGAAACGCAATAAAAAATTTTATAAAAAAAAAAATAAATGAATAGTGTTAGACTTGCCATACATCTGGAAAATTCCAGACATGTATGGAAATTGGATGCCTAAAATGGTGACTGGGGGGAATTTTTGAATTTTAATTTTTGTCCGGAATTTCCCACAAGTATGGCAACCCGGGTCCCCCCCCTGGTTTTCTGTTTTTATGTGTGAGTGTGTGCCACCAAGGCTTTCTTCCCCCGCGTTGGCTGCTGTTGTCTTCCCTTTCAGCCCCATTCTCTGCCTCCCAGCGTGTTCGCTTGGCCCATTGTTCTAGCCCTGCCCACCATATTTCCACTGCTGCCTTTGGAGGGAAGAGAGAGTGACGGATGCACGCAGGCATGGGCGAGGCGAAGTGCTTGGCAAGGAAGGCCTGCACCAGGCATGGAGCATCTCCCTTCCTTAGGTGCCTCTCTCTCTCTCTGGGCTCCTGGGATAGGCTGTGAGGGGGTTGTCTCCCCTCCTTGAGGGCCTCTTTGATCATTCATCCCCGGAGTTCTCCAGGTCTCCTTGCCACCTTGGCATCCAGGTCCTGCCTGTCATTGCTGCTCCGACGAGGCCTTCACACTCAGCCCCTTGAATTTGGGGCGGGGGCTGCCGCCTTGGGCTGGGTGTGGGGCTTCGCTGAGGCTGGGGCTGTATTCTGCTGCCCTTCTGGGCTGCCTAGCAGCAGCAGCAGCAGCGAGTCACCATCTGCACCCACGGCTGGGTTTGAGGCAGAATATAAGTGCGAGTCCTTCATGATACTTCTGTATGTGAGGGGAGATATATAAATAACCAACAGGATGGCACACGGGTTATTGGGCGATTCTTCCTCCTCAGCTTCTTCATCCCTGCCCAGCAGCTCTCAGGGCTGCTCCCCCCCCCCCACGTCCCTCTCCAGGTATTCTGAACATGCTGGTGTGGTTTCGGCTCCCCTTCTCTTGAGGTGGGGGTGTCCCCAGTTCTCTTTCACACAACTTTGGAGGTTTCCTTACTTTTTAAAATATGGCCAGCCTAAATGGTGTGAATGTGGTCATAGAACAGTTAGCTGGCCTCTTTCTCTGACTTCCTCTAGGGCAGGAGTAGGCAATCTCAGATCTTTGGCTCTCAAGACTCTCACCTGATCATGGCCCCTCCCAAGACCACACTTCTCACTCCAATTATTTTGCCTGCCTAGAATGTGTCAATGTACTTTGATAATTCCATGTTTTGATAACTGATCGATTTTAGGGTTATATATCAAATAATCAAGGGTAATAAGCCTGTTACCAATGAGATATATGCCAGTCATCACCATAATATTGCACATCATGTAAATTTGTTTCCATCCTTCACTTCCATCTAAGACTATAACCCTTTCTGCTGTTTCTCTTCTGGCTATGGCATTGGCTTCTAACATCCCCCAAATTATCAGCATCATTCTGGTGGTCTTGCACAGAGCACAGCTGCCTTGATCTGAGAATGCGGCAGACTTCTTGTGATCTGATGTTTTGAAACACTGGGAAATTCATCTCCAGCATCTCCAGGCTATCGTTTCAGAACATTATTTCTACAGCTGCCACTACTGTCTCTTTGCAGGCTGACTAGGAAATGTATCCCTTTCAAACTCTGGATAATTCATTTGTGCCCCAAAGAAATGAAAATGCTGAAAGTGTGTGTGTATATATTAAAGCCAAGTACTGATTTTGCTTTTAAAGTCCTTTGAACTATACAAGAAAGCTTTCATGCCTCTTTAGAAATGCCATCCGGCATAGGAATAGTCAGCGAGAGGTTAAGCTGGAAATCTTTGAGATCCAGATGAGCGTTCACCTTCCAGATGTGTCAAAAATTTGTAATGTAGAAAGCTGTAGTGCATGCCTAGAAGAAAATATGCACCCGTGTGATGACTTTTCGTGCCCTTTGGAATAAATATGTCAAGAGAAACATGCCCCTGTCTTTGACGAAGCAATTAATGCTTGGAAATTGGATATCATGGGATAAAATAAGAACCAGGTAATACTATTCAAAAGCTGCTTACAGCCAACCAAATATACTCAGAAAAAAATGTCGCATTAATGTCAGTGAAAAGCCTTCCTATATGGTTCCTTGAATTCTCCTTGAATTTTATGTATGTAACATTTGCTCTGACTAGGTATGGGGGACCCACATGCAGAGGTCAGCTTCTGGGGGCACAGCTTGTACTTATTCAAATGTTTCCCTCCCCCTCTGCATCATGAAGTTTACATGGCTCTTTCGAAATTAATTTGGGTGAATGTCCTGAAGCAAATAAGGATGCATATTCCCAACCAAGACCACTGTGTGTTGTGCACGACAAGAACTGGATTGCAGCTCTTTTTTCTTTTGTCACTTGCCAATGTGTTTGCCTCAATATTGCAGAAATGACTAATGAGCAGATACAACTGTCTGTCGTGCTACCAAAAGAGTCTTTGCATGACTTGGAAGCTTTTCATTTGATGCTTCAGATGTGTTCTTAATAGTAACATATTGGGCACCCACCAGGAATTGCACACATCCCTTTTGCAAAAAAAGTCCTTTCTGATATGACTGCTCAGAGTCTGCTTTGGATTTCTGAAATCACTGCAAGAGCTCAATGCCTTCCAACTTTAACCTTAAGGACCGCCAACTCATCACAAAGCCTCGACCTTGGCTTAGGCCTTAGGAAAAGCTGACTCATCACCAAGTTTCCATTCCCCAGCTCTGTAACTCCCCTTCCAGAATGCAAGGCTTGCCTTGGTTCTTGGGCTCTCCTCACAACACAGACTCCCATCTTCTGCTCTTTGCTGCCCCCACTCTTGAAATTGTTTATATAGCACGATCTGGGACACGCTTCTTGGCAGTGGTACTTGGCAGCACCCATTTCTGGAGCCCCGAGATTGTGTTCTGGTGACAGAGGCCTGTAGTATCTTTAGCTTTGTACAATCACTCGCATCTACAATCAAAATGAAGAGCAGTTAACAAAAATAACAAATTTAGCACCAGCTTCACAGAGCTCTAGAAAAGCCTCCAAGAGATGTTACTATCAGGATTTCATTGTGCAGAAGAGTTTGAAAAAACATGTCTTTTTACAAAAATAAAAAAGTATATTTCATCAGCACTGGATAGTTCAGTTGGTTAGAGCATGGTGCTAATAACACCAAGGTTGCAGGCTTGATCCCCTTATGGGACAGCTGCATATTTCTGCATTGCAGGGGTTGGATGACCTGATCCTCAGGGTCCCTTCCAGCTTTTCAGTTCTATGATTCTAAGATTTTGGAAAGGAATAGGCACACTTTCATGTTCCTGGAATAGGATCTACTCTCTTATTCTGGGTAGGAGAGAGGTAAAGGGACAATTCATGTCCAAATTAAATATGAAGAAAAATAACACTTTTGTTATTATTGTTAAAACTAGCAAAGTATTATGAAAATCATGAGCCCTAAGTCAGAACACTGAGAACAGGCATATCCTTTAACTGTTTTTTTTTAAAAAGGAAAAAATGTATTTTAATATACCAGCACCATATTATGAACACTTAGGGATCCTAAATCAGAGCCTTGTTAGCCTATTGGATTGTTAGCCTTGGTCAAAACAGACTGAAAAATCTCAATTGTCAGAAAAAAATAAATTCATCAAATGCAGGATAAATTCGTCTAGTACAGATATTCTAGCATCCTTTGCATGGACCATATGACTGGAGCTCATTCAGCAGCAGTGGTCCACTGATCATAGTTTCAGGCTGTCTAGTATAAAATATTGGCCATTAAACAATTTCTGATTATTAGATATAACACCTAGGTCCTAAATTTCCTGTGCAGATACTGCCTTTATCAAAGCTCAAGTCACATGAGTAAAATACGCTAAAAACCGGATTACTGAATTATCACTGGTGTCAGACTCCCCAAAGCGTGGCCCTGAATTTTCAGGCAGATGGGGTGTGAATATGGGTAAAGTATTAATTTTGGCTTGACTTGTGACCATATCATCGGCTATGCTAAGCAGTCCGTCTTCTGCATGCTCAGGGCATGCTTAAGTGTCTCAAGTTGTGCATTTAAAAACGGGGCCATCTAAAGCTGGCAAGCACCACTGTGTTCTGGGACTAAGTAAATTGCTCATTTTTTGATATCATGATTGCTTCTGAGTTGGAAACAAATCAGTTTTCTTTACTCTTAGATCCATGATGGGCAAAGATTAATACATCATTTTCTCTCTGGAACATGCAGACTGTCTTGCAGTGCAGTTTGAATACAAAGCCATCTGCAAAATGTTTCCTTTATTCCTTTGGATTTTGGCTCAGATTCCAAGCGAAATTTAAATGCAACACCAGTTCCACTGTCTAATGACTGAATAATTAGGCTTTTAACACAGACAAGGGATCATCTGAAGAAATGGCTTTTTGTAAAAGGGCATTTCCTTTTGAACTATGCCTCTGTGTCTGTTCTGCCAAGTTATCTCCTCACTGCAGAATATATATCTTGCTACGAGGACTAAAATATATCTTACATAGCTTAAAGAAATGTTAACTCTCATACCTGAATGCCTTTTCATAGAAGGCTTCCGTGGGCTTGTTATCAAAAAGACTGATCGTTTTCCTTATTGTTTAGGATTAAATTTGTATGAAATGATGGCTAGTCTTATAGCAGTTCTGGGGCAGTTGCACATTTGTAACCTAACCGGATTGTAGCAGCTCTAATGCAGCCTGAATCTAACCTGCTTGCACAACTTGTCATGTGCAAGCTCAATAGGGCATTATTAATATCCACCATGCATTCAGTGAACGTGTTGGGGGAGACGTGTTGGGGGGACGTGTTGGATTGCTGCTCTCCCACTGCCCATTCAAAATTCGTGTGAAAGGGGATCTATGCACATTCAAACCTAGCCAATCAAGGTTCTCTTTCCCATGAAGGATCATTATAAGAATATAAGATGACCCTGCTGGATCAGATCAATGGCCTATCTAGTCAAGCATGATGATATGACAACAACAACAACAATGCAAAAACCAGATGTGAGGCTTCAGAGGCATGGCTAGCAAAAGTGTGGCTAGCCATCATGCTTCCCCTTCACATGATCACTGAATGGATGAGGGTTTGTCTAAACATTCCTAACACTGCAAACTCAACATGTTTTCCCTTGCAAAATCAAACTCTGAGTTGCTAGAAAACAAGTCAATTTGTCCTATGAAATGAAAAACATACAAGATGGTGGGAATCAGCCTTGAGTTCTGAGGCTCGTTTGTTAGCAATTGCCTCTAATCACCACCACCACTACCATGATTTACAATGAGAAACAAGTTTATGAGCAGAAATTCAATTCCAGTAGCAGATCCCATTCACAGGCTATCCATCTAAGAAAGTTAAGATTTTTACAACCTAAGAAAGAGAAGATACTTACAAATAGGCAGAGGACAAAACAGAAAGGGGTGCAGAGAAGGAGAGGCCAAGAAGAGATCCGAAGGCTAAGGAGAAGAGATACAGTACTTTCCCAAGAAAGAGTTCCAAAGAAAAGGAGTGGCAAGATAGCAGGGACAAAAGAAACCACAAAACAGAAGAAGTAATCTAAAGTCTAATTGAGAGGATGGCAACAACCCAGATAAATGGAGGAAAAATATGGATGAGCCTTGGCTTAGTGGTACAAAACATTGCCTGTGTACGAAAGGCCCCGAGTGCAGTCTTCAGCAGCCCGTTGTCTTATTTTACCTGAATAAAGGGACAAAGTGCATAGAAAGCTGTGGGGCCATGCTTAGACTCCTCTTGTCCTCACCATCCATCAAAAGCTTGGAAGCATTTGTGCATACACCTTTATGTATTGGGGCTTCCCCAGATTATGGAGTCCTAAATGTACACGGTTTTACGATCCAGAAAGTCTACCCACATAGAAGTCCATGTGTGAATGCTTCATTACTCCCCACCATCCACCATCAATGTGGAGGGGGATTATTGGGGAGGCACTAAGAGGCAAGTTGGTAGCAGGAGGACACTGGAAGTGGGCGTCTCCAAGTGCATTGACTGCTTATTTGTGATTGACCAGGCTAGAGCCTAGACCTGCATAAAGATATGTCTGAGGGTCTTCTTTTGATGGACATTCCATCAAATATCTGAAAATGGATTTGATGAGTGATCAAATCCATTTTCAGATATTGAGGAAGTTCAGGTAGTGGAGGAAGATCTAACTGAGCTGCAAAACGACATCGAGCAGAAGCCAAAGTTTAAGAAATTGTACCAAGTGTTTTGGTTACAGAAGGATAGCCTTGTCCTATTCTGCATGGGCAGTGGTTAAGAAGCTCCTTGTTGCATTTCTTCTTCACAATTTGGGTCAAAAGTTGGTTTGGGGAAAACACAAAATGCAGTCGTTTGTAAGAAATGTAATGACAGATAAAGGATAGATGTGGATTGTGGCTAATGTTGTGTGTATGCTACTTCCCAAACCAGCAGTGGGAGTGCTCTGGGTGCAGAGTAAAGGGGAGTGTGTGCATAGCCTAAGGAGAGGTTGCTGACAGCCCATGCCAACTCTGTGCTGGTTGTAAGAAGATTGGCAGGATGAAGGAAGACTGCATTTGGTGGGGCAGAACTCTATTTGTTCTAATGAGCCAGCCTCCACTGGGACATCTTACAGTGTCTTTCTTCTTGGAAAAAGTAGAATATTTCTCCAGACACTAGTCTGGCTTTTATCTTTTCTTTTGAGTCACATAATTCAGACTTTTCAAACTTACTTGGAAAAATTACATTGTTTTACAATTAAACACGGGGGGCCATAATTCACGCAGACTTCTATGCACAAATTCAGAATATGGAAAAATCCATTTGTTCCTCAAGAAGAACATCTAGGCAGAAAGTCCTAAAAGTCTTAATGGAAATGTTATGCTTTTCTGTCCATATGCGTTGTACTTAATTCTACATCAATTTTACATGGCACTTATCCTAGAGTCTGGTTTAGAACTGATGAACAAGTCTTAAAAGGATGGTGATGGTGAAGATAACTGCAGTAATTACAACCACTGATTACTTATAAGGTGACTACAGTTATTCCTCTTATTTCTGGAATAAAGTGGTGGTGGGGATATTTTCAAATGCCCATCAGGGGGCAGTAGAATTCCATATACAAAAAGCTTATGTTGCAGCTGTCATAAATTATTTTGTGCTCTCACTCTAGCATTAAGCTAGAAAACACTGCAAAATTCATGCTTTTCTTTTTGAAAAAAAGTAACTTCTCTACAGCAGACTATTTGTCTGTTTTAACCCCAAACGTATAAGTTCATTTAACTATTTTCATTTAGCGGGCAATAAATAAAACCTTCTGAAATCCCACAGTCCTCATGAGGAATTTACTTTGCATCCCAATACAGCATTCAAACGGAATTCCATTTCCTCCTTTTTGAGAAACATGGAGTAATTAGGCTTTTCTATAGAGAAGTGATTATCTAATAAATGACTTTCTGCAGAGTGCAGTATTCAAATGCAGCATGAGGGGGTTCTTGGGCCACTTGGTGGCCCAGCACTGAAAAGGCTGGCACTGAACAACCGAAACGTTACAAAAGCTTTCGAAATAATGAAAAGGCTCACAGATAGAATAGGTCTTCAGGGCATTTCCTGACAATCTGGACAGTTACATAGAAAACTTTCAGCAAAAGATGGTGGAGTGATAGGTATTTGGGCTAACTCTCCACTCCAAAGATACTAGAAGCAAATGATAGCTCAGTTGATTAGAGCTTGGTGCTGATAATGCCAAGGTTGCAGGTTTGATCCCCGGACAGCTGCACAGCAGGAGATTGATCCTCATGGTCCCTTTTGACTCTACAGATTCTATGATTTTTTGCAACCAGGATCATATTATCATAGATCTGGGGTACCAGAGGGGAGCTATCCTTTCCTTCTGCTCTGGGAGTGGACAGAGACAAGAAATTTGGGAGGCTGCCAAGGTGATGGGGGCATGATGTCACAGGCTACTACAGCAGATGGAGGTGGGCTTTCTGCTCTTGAGACTGTGAACTGATTTACAAAGGGACTCTGTCTGCAAGTTCAACAATGATTTTGAAATTCCGTGATATGGTTTCTTGTTGTTGTTCGTTTGTTTGTTTGCATGCTGCTGGCAGTGGGATGCTTTCCAAAAAATGTTGTTAGTAACAGTGACTACATAATCGTATGAGCACTGTTCCAGAGTACTTTTCATTCTCATGTATATTACATCAATTCGAATAAAGATTGGGTATGTAACCTTTTTATGTTACAGTTTACAATACCTACGCTATTTGAAGTTATTGTTATGTACGCACAGGTCATCGTTTGAATATTTTATTTACAGTTAATGAAGAAATTACACATCTTTCTACTCACAAGTGTTTGTTGAACTAATTTGCTGGTGAAGAATAGAAAGAAACAGTAGTTGCTATCAGGAAACACTGTTCAGCATAGTTCAGAGTTGGACATCAGAATTGGACAATTGCCGATTATACAAAGCTTTACAAACTTGATATGACTTATTCAAGGACTTTCAGACACTTCAGTTTGATAATTTTGATGTTTTGCATTATTCCATTAAGTTTTATATAACTGTAATTGTTTCTGGCCATCGTGTTGCTTTTGATATTGCTGAGGCAGTGGGATGTAGCAGGTGACTGTTGGAATTACCCTGTTTAAGGATGTGCTTTTTGCAATTATAAGGATGGAAATTGTTAATGCTGTTTAGGAGTTATTCAGAGGGTTTTGTGTATGCATAACTGTGTACGACAGATAAAGGGAAAATGTGTGTTTTTGACATCTGCCCTGCGCTACAGGAGTGCCAGGGAAAACTGAAGGAGACTGGAGGTAATACAGCTCTGCTACTGAGGCTTGCAATCTTAGTTAAACATGTCCTGGAAACTCATCGTCTTTGGGCTGCCAGGATGTGGGTGACTGGGTAAGGTGATTTGACATGCAGAAAGGTGGTTAGGTCATGTGTGCCATGGGAAAGAGGGAGGCTTGAGTTCTTGGGGACTGGAAATTGCTGGAAAGAAATGAGCTGTTATTGTATTGGGGTTGGGTTAAAAATGTAATGGCTTTTATGATCTGTTTTGATGCTGATTTGTTTTAAATGCCTTAATAACTGTTCTTTCTTTATGTGTAGTATCTGAAGTTAGATGCCTTTTTAAAGAAGGGGATAATGCCATAGATCTGGGGTACCAAAGTCTGTTAGCAAATGGTAGAAATTAAGAAACAGTGGCATTTAGATAGTACAGTCAAACCTTGGATCCTGAATGCCTCTGTTTTGGAATGTTTCGGCTCCTGAACGTCAAAAACCTAGAAGTAAATGGTCCGATTTTCGAACGTTTTTCAGAAGCCGAACATCCAACGTGGCTTCCACTTGTGTGCAGGAAGCTCCTGCAACCAACTGGAAGCCGTATCTCGGTTGCCAAACATTTCGGAAGCCGAACGGGCTTCTGGAATGGACCGAGGTTTGAATGTATTTGGGAATATGAAGGGAAAATACTAGCTGCAGAACTGTGCCGGACAAGAAAATCCTGGGTTAGCTGACACAAACCAGCTGGATGTCACACAGGAAAATGTGTCCCCTTTAAAACAGAGTGGTTTGGGGAAGGAGAGGAGCCACTTAGAAAAGGTTATTGGGAAGAAGAAAGGAGGGGCCAGAACTCAATGCAGAGCTTGTGCAGGGTAGAACCAAAGTTGTGGAAGGATAGGTGAAGGAAGTTTAGAAAAATGTAGAAAAATACTGAACAAATACTAATGCCTCAAGCACTAATTTCCCCCTTGAGTTTATAAGAGATGAAGTTTTAGGGCTAACTGGCAATGCATTCAATTTCTATCTCAGGGCAGCATACAAGGTTCAGTCTCTCAGCTGCTTTTATCTCCACAGCAACCCTGGGGGAAAGTAGGCTAAGGGATCATGGCTGTCTCAAATTCACTCATTGAGTGTTTTGGCTGAATGAGCATTTGAATATTGGTTCACTCCAATCCTAGATCGGCACTCCTAACCATCACAGCATACTGACTCTCTGGATGCATCACCAGGTCTGGACAACATACCCTTGAGAGTTCCTAAAGATTTAAAATGTGGCATGGACTGTTTTACAGTGCTCAGAGAGTGGCTCAATCAGTTGGATCCCACTGGATAAACCAATCTCCTTCATTACTGATTCAGAGCTCTTGAGGAAATCATAAAATAAAAGGCTCTGGGGCAAAGAACCACCATATTATGATTTATTTGGCAAGTATTTCTCAGTTTAGTTTCTCTAGTTTGCCTACCTCTGCCGTATCCATATCCTCTATTCTGTTCTACAGCCATATATCTTCAAACGTCAGCTGTAAGAGTTCCCAATCCTGAGTCAATATATCGCCAAAGGAAGGTAATTTTCAATTTTAGCAGCTGTGTGTTGTGTTTCTGCACAATACATGTACGTGTTGCCTAAACACTTCATCACTTTGCTTTCCCCTTCTGTTCCGACACATTCTCCTATGAATGGAAAAAGTGACAAATACAACAAATATCCTAATTAATGATGGGAACAGAATGCCAAAAACACATTCACTCTTTTAGGATTCAACCCGAGCAAAGGAAAATCTGAAATAGAGAGCAGGCAACCAAGAACCAATTTGGGAAATAATTGTCGAGTTCATAATATATTTTTTTTTCTTTAGAAAATTAATTTGATTTCATTTCTAATGTTGCCTTAGGAAGGAAGTTGTATGAATACTAATTTGTCAAGATTTCTTCCAAAGAGTCTCTTTCTAAAACTGTGGGAGTAGAAGGTCTCTTATTGAAAGACTCAAATAATGCATTGATTTAAAAGTTATAAAAGCCTTGTGTGTATTTATGAAAGGGAATGTTAGAAAAGAGGTACTCGCTTTGCTTACAGATTAACTTCCACCAAGTGTGGACATCAAGTTATTCCTCATGTTGTTAGAAGCTCTCTAATTTCAGATCAGTTCTTCCTGCATTATACATTAGCCCACATTCTCCCCCTCCCCACTAACCCCATTCTCATTACCGTAGAACATTAATGTAGAACCAACTGAGCCATGAAATGTTATGGAAATGCCATCTTATCCTTTAGAACACTTCCCCTACTCTGAAGCTCCTTGTTATAATAATTTTATTTTCCCTTGTGAACCCAATTATTTAGCCACCTGCTCAACATTTTCTTTGGTGAGGACTTCACACTTGCTTTATTAACAGCTCCAAAGATACAAGTGAGGTGTGCATTGCTGACCTATATGGGCTCTAACTGAAGAGCATAGAGAAAGAAGTCAGTTATGGCAGCTTTTCTACAGAGGGGAACACAAGGCTTGCCCATCTTCTATGAGTTCTAGATTATAACTTTTGGAAAGGTCCCGTTCTTAGCCACAACCAAGTAAGAAACCACATGACTTGCCTCTTAATTGCATGGGGATATACAGGTATAGAAGATAGTACTATTGCTTCTTCAATGACATGTTTCCTATGCCCCAACGAGTCTCTAGGACTAATGGCAAGTACAACAATGTTGTTGTTGTTACAATTTATTACCCACCCTTCACCCCAAGGTCCCAGGGCAGGCTACAAGAATTCAAATAAGATGGTCAAGTACAGAGGTTTCCCCTCTGAAAATGAATCTCATGTCCCCACTCCAAAGGTGTCATTCAGCACTCTGGGTGTCAGGAACATGGTCCTCCAGAGTGCAGGAGAAGAGTTAGACTCAGAAATAGAACTAAACGAATGAGGGGAAGACTCTGCAGATGAGAGCTGTCTGTCAGAGTCGGGAAAGGGCAGTAACCCCCCTTCTCAGGGAAAATTGTTAGCTTTCAAGACAAAGAAGAGTTGGAAGGTAGCCAGAGCATTGCTAGACAATCAGCAGATAAGCAGAGGTCTGAGTTTGGGTCAAGTAGCAGTGGAAAGCGGGCAGGCCAGCCTCTCAGCCCTTGTGCTAGGCATCTAGATAAGATCAGATGACAACAGAAGGGCAAGAGGGGAAAGGCGGGAGTTTGGCATCCTTCCTGCTGTGGGAAGGGCGAAATTTCAGACTGACCAACTATCGTAAATGTGAGCAGGCGAGAAGCCATGCTCTGGATGTGTCTTTTTGTAAATAAACGTACATAAAACTGCCAGAGAGTCATTACTTCTTATCGGGGCTTGATTGCCTGCCTGAGATCCTTCCACTGGGAAGGCCAGGGCCAGTGGAAGTTGTGGGGGTGGCCTGTAGCTCAGTGATAGAGAACTTGCTTTGCATTACAGAGACCCTGGGTTCAGTCTCCAGCATCCCCAGGAAGTACCAGGAAATTCCCCCCTCTGAAACCACAGAGAGCTGCTGCCTGTCAGTGTAGACAATACAAACCTAAATGGATTAATGGTCTGTCTTGATATAAGCATCCTATGTCCTCTATGATTATTGCAGCACCAGAGCTGGTGTTGGTGTCCCATTTCCCCCAGTCCTGTGCTTGCGTTTCTCCCAGCCAAGCCCTTGATGTAGTATTCCGAGGGTCCCATGGTTGGGCTAATGGCTGTATACCTAATGTCCCTATACCTCCTGCTGAAGGATCCAAGGATCTTATGACATGTTACCATTTGCTGCATTGATTGTTTCTGAGATTTACAGCTGATGCAATTCTTCTTGTCCCCTTCACTGCTACTTCTTTTGATAGACACTTAGCAAAATACATCCCTTGCCGGTAACACCATGGAAGGAGTCCATCTGCCAGCCTCAAATAAGGATTGAGGATTTGGTACTGTGACGTGTGTGTAGACATCTAGTACATTGAACTAAGTGATGTGTGACGTGCTAGTGTGCCTTGCATCCATGTGGGCATGACATCCCAAATTCTCAATATTTTTAATGCTTACTTCAAAATAAAGACTAAGTTTCTTGCATCTGTTTAATATTCTGGGTTGATGCAAGTTGGCAAGAGACACAAGTCAGTGTTCATCTAGATTCCAGGCCCAGCCTAGTGCCAAACTTGATTAGAACCCAGCCCTTGTTGAAATTATGTAAAAAGCTGCAATCACTCTTGAACAACCTTATATAAGTAGGAACAGGTGCAGTGCACTCACAGCCCCAAATTTGCAGAGCAGCACATTGCAACCCCCAGCGGAAACAACTCAGAAGCATCCTGTTTCGAAACCAGATTACAAAGAGTCTCCAGACCCCAAGAACGTGTGTAAAAAATAGAAGCTAAGCTCTGCCATCATTACTTTTCTTACTGGGGAAAGTTGTGTATGTGATGCACACATCATTTTGGGATGCTACTGAATTCTGTAACTGGGCTTTTCTTTGGAATTACAAAGGTCAAAAACAGATGATGGCCGAATATTAGGGCTCTCCTATCCACTGTCCCTCACACAGCTGAAAACAATGTGACTGCACTGGTTCTTTGTGCTGCTGAGTTAGAGCATATATTTTTCACTGTGGCAAAATCCAATCTCCTTTACATGTCAGATTATCAGGACTGCTGTTAGGAGTTGGAATTGCTGTACAGTAGCTGGAGCCCACACTTCAGCAAAAATCCCACTTTCCTCTTGAGGCCTCTGCCTGTTCACCCTTGTCTCCAGAGTGACAAGAGCAAGGAAGAGGAGGAGCCTTCACTTGACCTGCTGTTTCATTCCCAAAAGTAGTACATTGGGGTCAGAAGGAGAGGGCAATGGGGGACACTGATGGTGGTGTGATTTTGGTCCATCTTTCCCAAGGGCCCCACAAAAGCTAAAGCTGGCACTGCACATTATTAACGCTCGGTGTGAAATGAGTAAGGTCTCTTCCAGACATCATGTTTATTGAACATTCATTCTGATTTGCTTGCGCAAAGCTTATGTGGAAGTTAGATTATGCCCTGTCTATTGAGCATTTGCTTGCAGGACAGTTGTGTGACCATGAATATTAATCCAGATTTTCATATGGGCTGTTGTTTTGTCTTATATGAGCCAGTTGTGCATGCAGTGCTTTTCAGTGCATTTCCCATCACTTTCCTAATCGCGACAAGTCCATATCTTTAAATGAATTTGTTTTGCCAGGATGACACAGCATTTTAATCCACTTTGCTTGCACAACCCTAACTGCAATATACTGGTGGTTTGGAGGCACCCTAAGACAAGTGAGTGAAGAGGGAAAGCAAACTAACAGGCAGGAGTGGTAAACTGTAAGAGGCTTTTCACATGCTTTCCCACACAACCTGACCACCTTATGCAATCAGATCACTATGTGGTCATGTCTGTCCTCTTCCTGCTCCTCCTTCAATGCTTGTTCCTTAAAAAAAATGTACAAAATTCTGCAAAATACAATGTTATCAAACAGGATCTAATGACAATATATATAGTCCATATACAATTACAGATCACTGTTGAATAAAAACAAACATATTCCCCCATCACAGGTATATGAATGCATGGACGATAGGGAGTGGAATTATTTATAACATAGACATAATGGTTAAACAAGACAGAGTTACATAACAAGGGCCCTGTTAAACCAAGGGAAAGTAAATCACATGTGTCGAGTCACTGTATCGGCCGTATTCGTTCATAGACTGATGTTGGTTCTAGCCTATTTTAGCCCTTCTGAAGCTTGCAGGTGCCATTCATCCTTAAAATGCAGCACACAACAGTTTACAAATGTTCTCATGGACTCTGCACATACACTTCAATTTTCTAACTTTCAGCACGTATAAAATGGCTGCCCACTCACCACACATCTTCGGTTTTTTGATCCCTTTTCTGAAGGTCAGTTTGTCCCCCTGCAGTTCATTCTGGATCACTTTAAAGGCAATTATCTTGGTCTTGCATGGTGATACATGATAATGTGTGATAATTAATGGGGATGGATTGTGATGGTTCAGTGAACGTTTTGTAGCCTACAGTATCTTGACTATACTGTATAATAAAGTCATGTTATAAAGCTACTATAGATAAGAGGCTTTTGTTCCATGTTCCTTAATGTCGTATTACACTGATACATTTTAAGCTCATTGCACTTAATGAAAGCCATATATCCTATTTTATTAATCAAAAGGCAGCAAAGATTGCTTAGAAACTCCACAGTGAAATTTTTAAGGATGAGTTGGAAAGCACTAATAAGGCTTTTTCATGAGAGATTATAAAGTCTCCTGGAGGATTTTTCCAGCCTGTGTCTTTTCTCTATTTTTTGCTTTTATTAGTTTATTTTTTGCCTATTTTTGCCTTTTGCATCTTATCCTTGACTTATATTCATAGTCTTTGGAAAATAGGTCATGATTAGGCTGCTATTTGCTCCAGAACTGCTGATTCTATAAAGTTGGTTGTATAAACAAACAAATCATGTAGACGAAAGTCAGAGTCTATTGTGAAGCTCCTGAAAAAAAGACTTCAGTTGGTTTAATTCAGAGATGTGGACCCCCCAGCCCGTGGGTCAAATTATGCCCACCATGGGTCCTCATTCCCTTCAGCCATGTCCATCATTCCCATACCTGATGTCATAACTTATCAGGTGTAGGCCAGCCCTGACTGCAGAGGAACAATTGGGAGCTTTAGAATGTGCTCTGGATGGTTCCCCTGAAAGCAGGACTTCTTGCATTTGGCACCTTTTATATTCGGCACCCAAATGGGATTGCTTCCACTCCAGAGCTCCCAGTCAGTGCTTCTAAGTGGAAATGGTTCCTGTTGAATGCAACTCCTGCTTTCAGCAGGAAACTTTGCAGCCCTGACTTGAAGAAAGAGTGTGCTCCCAGTTCTTCCTTTGAAGTTGAATAATGTGATATCAGATGATTGGCAGGTGGGTGGCCCCACTCACCTGTCAAAAGTGCCTGCAGAGGGTGGGCTGCTTCTGGGTCTGCTCCACTGGTCAGATCCAGTTTCCAGCCACTGGTTGAATTAGTCTTGTTCCTGTGCAGCCAGAAAAACCAGTTCCTTTCTCTTAATTTGATGCGCAAATGATCTGTACTGTATGTTCCTTTGATTTGAAGGCATACTGATCCTCTGAGACAAAACGATAATGGCAAGTCAATATGGTAAAGTAGTGAGAGTGTAAGAATAGGCCTGGGAAGACCAAGGTTCAGATCATCACTTGATCATGATCTCAGTTGGTGACCATGGGCCAGTCACTATATCTCAACCTAACTTAACTCACAGGACTGAGACAAGGTTAAAACAGACTGAGGGGGAGAAACACATATGTTGCCTGGAGCTCCTTGTATGAAAGGTAGGATACAACTGTAGGAAACAAAACAAATCTTTAGAACTGCCAACTGCTCACAGAGGACCTTGCTGAATTTCTGATGTAGAAACTGCTGTGGAATGCAGTTTTTAATGAGCACGGAGAGACTCTTGGGGTAGCATAGTGGCACAAGTTGACTGGAGATGTTACACTTTGCTTGGTCCAGCCGTATCATTAGGTAGAGTGAGGCAGCAACAGAAGTTGAGGCAAGGAGCTGGGAGTAGCAATGAAGTGCTGGAGCTGTGTGTGCCTGCTCTAAGCTAGCCAGCTGCTTTCAGTGTGATGCTTGGCCACATCCCTCATGTTGAAGTAAGATTAAACTAGTATTCTGGTTGGCTTATGGACATGGAATGGGAGGCACCAACAACTTGTCATTTGCCTCAGGAAGCAAAATTACTTGGGTCAGCTCTTTGGTGGTGAGAAGGCCACTGCTACTTGCAGCAGCTGAGGGGCAAATAACATCTCTGGTTTTCATATAGCTTTATAATTAGCCAGATCACTCATTAATAATACTTTGAAACAGTTCTTTCCTCTTTTCCTTTCAGAATTTCAAAAATACCCTTAAAAAAAAGAAGACAGAAAGTTCACTATTACACCCATTACTATACTGAAGAAGGTTCTACCCTTTTAAGAAACTGTTAAAAATTGTTACTAATTTTAGCCAGGTCTGGAATACATTCCTGCAAGCTCTTTTCATCTTGCTTGGTATGCGGAATATAGATAATGTATGCAGAATACATTTGAAGAAACTCTGAACTCTCATCTGCATTGCACTTCATAATGGCCTCTATCCAGCTTAATGAGCCTCTTTGCTTTAATAAAGGATACATTTTTAAAACACACACACCCCTCCCATTTCCTTTGCAATTCCAGGTGTTAGTGCCAATATTCAAGTATCATTTCAATAAAAAGGATATATTTAAGAGCAGTTTTTTAAAAAAACAACAACCACAGATATATTTACAGAACATTTAAAACACATCTCACCCCCAAAGAACCCCAAGAGTTTAATGGTGAGGTATTTGTAGCTCTGTAAAGGTGTAAACTACAGTTCCCAGGATTGTTGGTGTGTGTGTGTGTGTGCGTGCGCTTTAAACGTGTTTTGTCTTCAGAGCTGCTATTGAGGCCACTGCCCGATGGAATTTACATTTGAGTAGACATGTACATATAGGATAGTACTGTGGATTTTTACTACTTAGTAGAATATTAAGTGCTTAATAAATTCATAGCAAATCTACAATTATGACATTGTTTAATTTTTCCATCTTTCCCCATCTTTTAATAATGCTTAAGAAAACTTCATTTCACCATCTTGTTCTTGATGGTAGAATAAATTGAGTGATATTTTGTCAAAGGAATTCATCACAGGAGAATTTGCTGGGAATTATGACCGTAGTTTATTTTTTCAACCATTTATCAAGGACATTTGAATCAGATAATTGGGAGGGGGACTGGAATGGACAGAATGGATCCATCTAATCAGAAGGTACTGTAACAGCTGCCCAGTGTTTTCTTGAAAGACCCAATGAAGATTTCATAAATTCCCCAGGCAACTTGTCCCAGTGCTGAACTATTTTTATAGTCCTCCTTAATATTTCATTCACATAGACCTCTCTGTCATTAAAAAGCATTGCTTCACCTTCTAATTTAATTTACACTGATATAGTAAAAGTGCATCCATGTTATTGTATGCAGACAAAGTCAAATCAGATCCATATATGTCATGGACTGGCTGGATGCAGAGGTTTATGTAATGGGAGGCACCAGCAGGGGAATCCCATAGGGAACCCTCAGGGGAAGAAGGCTCCAAGCTAGGGGATTGGTGGTGGGACAACAATGAACAGGAAGAGGCTGTGGCAGAAAGCAGTTCAGACTCTGACTTTGAGGCTGAAGTGGACATTGGAGAGGAGGGTGGCCAAGAGGCAGAATGGAGAAGCCAGGGAGACTCTCCCTCTTGCTACAACCAGCTGTCTCTCCCCCCCCCCCCCTGGTCTCCTAGACCTTGCAGAGGAATGAAATATGGGGTGGAATAATGTAATGACAACATAAGTTAAATCATTAATTCTGTAAGTTACATCATTTCACCACAGTGGACAACAAGAGGAGTAATGTTGCTTTGGGAAGAAGACAAAGTGCAGCAGAACAGTGCTGGGCAGACTGGAGTGAAGCCTGTTCCACTCTGGTCTGCTCCCAAGTCTTACCCACTCATTTCAGCCAGATTGGTCCAGGATTCAAATGTTAGGTGACAGGAAAGCCTGCCAATCCAAGCAGCCAACCCAGGGATTCTCCAACCATTGGCCACCTAGCCCCAGCATTGATCCCAGGAGATCTGAGCCCACTGTGATGGACTGCAGCAGTCCCACACCCCGTAACTGGATAAGTAGCCATTGTTTTGGGAAGAAGACAAATGGGAGCAGAACGGTGCTGCATGTGATGTACACAGCACAGATTGGAAAACACTGCCTTCTTACTTCCCTAAACTCAGCAGCATCTGGATGCCACATGTTAGTCATCTCCGGATGAGGAACATCAAGTGTCATTTTCTCATTTTCTTTGTTGCTAGTAACCACAAAAGCTCATAAGCAAGGCTAAGCTGACTTCCTGAAATTGAAAGGTATGCTCATGGAAGATATTCTTTCCTTCTCATAAAGGCACCTGTTAGCATGATACGTTATTTTTGCTATTTGCTCAGGGCATATCATTATCCAGCAATCAGCATCCTGTTCCAGTATGTCAGCAGAAGCTGTAGTGTATCTGTGGATCACTGACCACAGATGGAAGTAAAGGCTCTGTGTAGAAAATCTTTACAAAGCTAAAAAAATAAAATCATAACATCAAGTCACCTTTAGAAAGAAGTCAAACTATTCTAAGATTAATATGATTATAAGAACTGGCACCAGGGATGCAATAGTTCATTCATTCAGTAAGTAATAGTTTCTATCTTGCAAAATCAACTCCCACATGGGGAAAAATAAGGGGGAAACAGAGAAATACCAATTACCCATAAATAGTCCTTCCCTTATGCTGCAAGGCAGGAAACTTTGTGATTGAAAGGAGGATCCAGGTGATTTGACAGGCACCTGTGTTGCTTCACTAGCTCTCATCAGTTTTGAGTTCATCGGCTCAACTCCCCTTCTCTGCAGTTGACAGTAACAAGTCTTGAGAAGGTGAGAGGAGAGAGTGCCAGAAAAATTATTTTTTTCTATTGACGTAGACCTCCCAACTAAAAATGCACCCAGACCATCTTGCTCATGAGACATTCAGTTAATAGGTTCAAAGAGTCAGGGCTTGGTTTCCCTCATTATTCTTCCCTGATCCTGAACTTAATTGATACACAATTGTAGCCCAGATTGAGAGAAAGTTAATTTGCCTCAATGATTTCAGTGGGGCTTCATATATGTGCTTATCACCCTTTGTGATATTCCTTCGCACACCTGGAAACTAAGGCCTTTGCTAAGCTCCATTTCATCTGTGGCAGCTGAATTTTCAATCAGTTCATGCTGACTTCTGGCCACTTAATAAGAATATAATATAATAAGAGGTAGTTAATACCATTTAGAGAATATGTTAATCAACACTCATTTACAGACAAAGATGTCTTATCTGGGATGCATAATTTTTTGTGGGCTACTGGTATACTGGATTGTCTATGTCAGGTATGGGAACAAGCTTTCAGTAGCAAAATAGATTTGGAAAAATGTGGAAAATGTGGGAGAATGTTCCATTTCATTCCTCATTAGCAAGATTTAAATAGAATGATGACTACCATACAGCTACTGAGTTGACCAATTTTTTGCTGCCATATAACAGAATACCTATTGACTATGTGGCATCCATTTCAGAAAAAATAGCACAGCTTCAGAACAGGTTTCCCCCCTTTCCAGATGGTAAAAATGGCTGCAATTGTTATTCAGTGTATAGGTACATTGTGTATGCACTGTGGGGTTAATTGCATTGTGTTGCTGCCACATCATTCTCCTGGAAAGATCAGAAGTAAGTTTCTATTAAAATTACAGTGCTGTTGATCCCTCTACCTGAGACCTTACAAGTATCAAACTCTTGCTTCAGGTGAAGAGATGTTGCTTGTGAAGACCCCCAAGACCTCCCAAAGAAAGACACAGTTGACACCAATATTAGTTTAAGGTTATTGGCATAATTTTGGCCACAACTTTATTGATTACAGAATGTGAGTGGGCATTGGTTCGACTAGCTGCACCTACACCTCCAGCAAGGCAGCAATGACAACTGGACACCGGCATTAGTCAGTAAGACACAACCTCACCCCAAAATGCTCCCAGGTGTTCTGGCATGGCCCTAACCCCTGGAAGGGGATCGGACAAAAGCATGGCGAGCACCTGGATTCCTTTGACGGAATACCTTTCACGCATTGGAGGGGCAGGTGTGACAACCTCCCCTCCACATTGAACCAATGCCTAACCGCCACACCTTACAAAGTTGTGACAATTTGCTACGCGTTAGACGAAACCCAAATGGCAACAGCCAATAAGCCAAATGGGAAAATTCCTGCTGGGCCCCTGCCCCAAAAGCAGACAACCCATGACAGCATAGCAAGGTCATAGCAAGACCCTAAATATAGGGAGGGTGGGCGGGTGATCCGATTCACGAGGCGCTAAGAGGAAGCTTGACACAACTTGTAGCGGTATAAATAGGTCCCCCGGCTGCAAATTCTCTCAACCCCATTGGCCAGAATTGCCCCAGCAACCGAGGGACCCAATCGGGTTCTTGAGGCTATCCAAACGATCCCACCCACACAAACGGTGTGATCTCACTGCAACACGTGCGCTCTGTGGATGAGGACACAACCTACCTTCATCTAAAATGGATCGCACATATGAAGTTTTCAACTATCTTTTCCCTATCTAAAATCAGCAGATTCATTTAGCAGATGAAATGAGTGGCTGAATACGGTTGCTATTTTATTTTGGTGCACATAATTCAGCTGCCGTATTAAGTTCTCTCTTGGCACAGTATACAGTGGCTCTTCGTGGCAATGGCTCCAGAAGGGATAATAATAGTCCGCAAAAGGACAGACTTCACACTGCTACAACAAACTATCTTTGGCAGCCTCAATTACCTGTGAGTCACATACACTATGTCAGCTCTGATGCTGTTCTGGCACAAAACTATGCCACATTTTTAAGACAACATATGGCAACAGGATAACATTGCTGTCATAAAAACATGACTTTTGAGAGGAAAGCTGACACTCAAATTATTATTTAGTCAAACGCTATAGCAGCACTTTCCCTCTAGTTTATGTAGTAGGAATATGAGACAGTAAACATGCAGCAGGAACTGACTTCATTATCAATTCTTAAAGGAATGTTGAAGGTGGAAAGACTAACATTTGCAGATTTATATGGTGAATTCTGGGTGCTCATGAATATGGTAGCAGTCAGAGCCTTTTAATGAGAGATTAAAGGGTTTGAAACACTTTGCCGAAAGGTAGCATCCCAAACAGGGTCCAGATTCAAACTTCATTTTTTTAAATGCAATCCTGTGATCCAAAACATAAATGTATGTGGCATAACACTATTCCATCACAATTTGTTCAGATGTTATTAACATTCAACTGAAAGTGTTTGAGATAAACAAGATGTTTTGCTTCAGAGAACCATGAGATTACCATGTAAAATAAGGATATCAGTGGCTGCTAGCCACTGTCAGAGACAGCAACGCTCCTGAATAGCAGTTGCTGGGCATCGCAGGAGGGCAGAATGCTGCTGCACTCAGGTCCTGCATGCATGCTTCCCAGAGGCCACTATGCCAACAGGATGCTGTTTGAGATTGGCCGCTGGCTGTTATACTATTTCTAGTGGGGAATGCCCAACACTGCTCGGGAATATATAGAAACCAGAAAATATTGTGAGTTTTAAACGGATGGTGGAATTTGTGAGTTTGGACCTGTCATGCTAAAAATCAGGCAAAGTCACACCAAAGTCATGTTTTGGTCCAGCATCTTGATTAAAAATGGCACCTAGCATCCAAATATCAATGAAGACTGCTATTCCCGCCTCGTGAACTCTCATGCAGACTTTGGCCACAGTATCTACAGAGGTGACTGGACCTATGCTCCCCAAATAGGCAAAGTCACACCAGAGTGATGTTTTGGTTCACCATCTCGATTCAAAATGGCAGCTAGTGTCTAAACATTGATAATGACCAACCCCACCTCAGGAACCCTTGTGCCTAGTTTGGTGATGATATCTCAAGAGGTGTCTGAACTCATAGAGAAGAGACAGATAGCTTTCACTGCTGGGTCATATTGCTGTGATAAAGATGAATGTATTGCCAAGAATGTTGTTTCTGTTTCAAACATTGCAAATTGTGGACAAAATGGATTGCTTCAAGAAGTGGCAGAGAGATATCACTAGATTTGTCTGGCAGGGCAAGAAGCCCAGAATAAAATTTAAGATATTAACAGATGCAAAGGAAAGGGGTGGATTTGCCCTGCCAGACCTTAAACTTTACTATGAATCAGCAGCCTTTTGCTGGTTGAAAGAATGGCTACTTCTTGAAAAAACAGACATTTCAGACTTAGAAGGTTTTAACAATGTATTTGGATGGCATGCATATTTATGGTATGATAAGGTCAAAGCACATAAAGCATTTAAAAACCATATTGTCAGGAAAGCATTGTTTAATGTCTGGGTAAGATATAAAGACTTATTGGAAAATAAAACCCCAAGGTGGTTGTCACCAATGGAAGCAAAAGCTCAGAAAAGGCTCAATATGGAGGCCAAATGGCCGACATATTGGGAAATTTTGGAACAAGAAGGAGACAAATTGAAATTGCAGAGTTTCAAAAAATTAAAAAACAAAGTGAGAGATTGGCTTCATTATTATCAGATAATGGAGGCATATAATTTGGATAAGAAAATCGGCTTCCAGGTGGAAAAGTCAAAATTAGAAACAGAACTGTTAGAACCCAAAACTAAGAATCTGTCAAGAATGTATAACTTGCTGTTGAAATGGAATACTCAGGATGAAACGGTGAAATCTGCTATGATTAAATGGGCACAAGATGTTGGACATAATATTATGTTTGCTGACTGGGAACAGTTATGGACCACAGGTATGAAGTTTACGGCATGTAATGAGAGAATATTATGAAAATGAAATACAGGTGGTACATGACCCCAGTCAAGCTTGCAAAAATCTATCATTTGCCCAATAACAAATGTTGGAAATGTAAAGAAACGGAAGGTACATTCTTTCACCTTTGGTGGACGTGCCCAAAGATTAAGGCTTTCTGGGAAATGATATATAATGAACTGAAAAAGGTATTTAAATATACCTTCCTGAAGAAACCAGAGGCCTTTCTCCTGGGCATTGTCGGCCAATTGGTGCCAAAGAAGGACAGAACTTTTTTTATGTATGCTACAACAGCAGCAAGAATACTCATTGCAAAGTATTGGAAGACACAAGATTTACCCACTCTGGAAGAATGGCAGATGAAGGTGATCGACTACATGGAATTGGCAGAAATGACTGGCAGAATCCGAGACCAGGGAGAAGAGTTGGTGAAAGAAGACTGGAAGAAATTTAAAGACTATTTACAAAAATATTGTAAAATTAATGAATGTTAGAAGGATGTTGGATAGAAACTAAGGGGTTTCCAGCTGTAATGCTTTAGGAGATACGGAAAAAAAGGTTTATAAATGGGTAAAAGCTTAATGGTAAGGATTTGCTGAACTAACAAATTGAAGTGGAATACAAAGAAGGGAGGTATGAGGAGGTCTGGGGAAATACGCATAAGGAAGATATGTTATGGAAAATTATTTGATTTTTAACTGTTTTTGTGTTGTATTTTGTGTTTTGTATCTTTTTATTTTTATTTTTTTCATTGTTATATTTTAAAAACTTTAATAAATATCTTTTGGAAAAAAAAGTGAAGAGACAGATAGACAAACAAACCATTTTCCAAAATATATAGTAGACGTTAGAATCAAGATTAATTGACTGGTCTTTTATGTATAAATGGCTTGTGTTATTTCTGATCATAGGGGCAAAATTCAACTGCTGGTCTATAAAAATACAAAATGCTACACTATCAGTGGCCATCTTATAAATTCTAGAGAGTTAAATAACTGGACAAAGCCCTGTAAGGGATAAAATAAGCCCAGTATGAATCCACTGTTTGAATAACTTTTATTCCCCTCCCCATGAAGTTGAAAATGTATTTAATCTGTTTTTCTGAATACTGTACAAGGCTGCACTACTTTCTTGGAATTAAATATCATTGAACAAAGTAGGACTTACTTCATAGTAAGAATACTTAGGATATGTCTGCCAGTCATTAAGCACAATAATGCCCTTTACTAATTTATGTCCCAATTTAAAGAACTTCAAGTCAGACATCTAAATACTGCATGAAGCTCCTATTGAGTTCTATAAAATAGCTGTGCCCTTTACCGCATTGTAAGCAACTGTCTAAACTCCACTGGATAGGGAAAGAGGGAATTAAGTTTGCAGGACTATTTCTGGACCTTGCATTGCCCCTGAGTTTTGACTTTGCACTGTGATCAGGCCCTGCCTTTTGGATTGCTGCTGTGAGTGGATTTGCTGGATTTGGTTCCATTTGAAGCAAGACCGTTACCAAATTTGATATTATGCTTCCTGAGACCAGGAAGCAGGTTTTAGTCTAGTTTGGATAGGATTGAATGCCATTTTGAATCAAGATGGCGGATGACATTTTAAGCTGGATTTCAAATGGGATTTTAACAAAATTGGGTAGGATTGTATAGTATAGTTTATCACAACAGCACACACTCAAGCACATATCCATTTATAAATAACTCTTAGTATTTTAGGGTTTCTGAGAATTCCAGAGCAATGCTGGTACTTTCTGTAGTAAAATAAATACTGTACAACACCTTGAAAATTAAAGTCACAACTTTGTTTTAAGGAAGAGAAATTTGTAATAAGAGCCTTCATTTAATGCTTTATCTGGTCATTTATGAATAAACAGACCCCTGTCAGTATACTTGTAATAATTCAACAAAATCTATCACTCTTCCTTTTCTTCTTCCTCTTAATCGGCTTCCAAAAAGTTCTACATTTTTTAATTTGGTGTAACCTCCCAGAAGATACCATGGTGAAGAAAAAAGCATCACTTTTATAGACACTGTGTCTAGCCTTTCAGATAAATGGATGAATTTAGCTCTAAAAGTATAACTTTTAGAGTTATACTTGGCCACCTAATATATTACAGCCTTTAGACAGAGTGTAATTTGAGATTTTGATTGTCATGAGAAAAGGAAGGGCAAGTGCTCCTCTGTTTGAACAATGTGAAAATCCACAACCCAGGCCCATGATTAAAATTAGGTTGAAGCACTAGAGGTTCAATGCTATGTACACTTTCTTGGACATAAAGCCCCTATTGGTCTTAGGCTGTAATTCTAACCACATCTGCTCATAATTAAGTGCTATTGAATTAAGTAGAACTTACTCCCAGGTAAGTGGGGTTAGGATTGTAGGCTTAAGCTCTGAGTAAACAGGCATAAGATCAGCCTATATATATCTTTTCATCTATTTAACGTCTCTTTGGATTAATGACCTAGGAGATACTAAGGATGAACTCATATTTGGGACATTAGAAGGACGTGTGAGACAATCCTGCTTCCTATCCGTCATGCAAGTTCAAATGTACACCTAGAGCCCAGAAGATTATTTATGTACTGAGAGAACCCATAGTAGACAATCATATGGCACTTGGTAGTATAGTAAAACATGCCTTCTCTTACACAAATCCCAGCCACTTTAGTCTGAACCCTTGTTCTCAAATGGATATGCTGCTGCTACAATGCCTGCAGTCCTATCCCTGTATTGTAAGTCAGGAATGGGGAGCCTTTTTCAGCATGAAATCTGCATTCTCCTATGGTCAGCCTTCCAGAGCTCACATGCCATGGTGGGCAGGACCAAAGGCAAGGTGGGCGGAACAACAAATGCAAATTTTACCTTTGTACAGTAGCCTAGCTTCTACACACACTCATACACCTCATTCTACTCTCCGATCAGAGTTCAAGGACACATTGTGGCTAGACAAAAAATGCACATAGAAGGTTTGAAGCAGGATTGGTGTAGGGTATAATCTGGAGGGAGTGGGTGTGGGCCGGAAAGAATCTCAAGGACCAGATGGAGAGGTCTGGAGCCCTAAGCCTAAGGTGGTAAGGGTGCTGGTGCTGGAATTGCCGGTAGTGGAATCTAGTATAAATGAATTGTCACTATTTGGTGTAGGCATCAGTCTGTCTTGGGAGACAGTGGAGGAGTGCGCCTCTGGTGATGAAGTCAAACTGTTGGAAGATAGCAGTACCTGCTGTAGCTGCAGAAGCCAATAAGGGAGGGACATGTTTTGTTGCAGTTGGGGCAGATGAAAGTGTCGCGTTGTGCTGCTGCAGATGCACCATAGAGCTTTTTCTCTCTGCGCTCCTCCCAGCGGTCATTCCTCCTCTGGTCACTGCTATTTCTCCTTCTAACTTTTCATTACTCTCTGACCATACTGCGTACAACTCTCCTCCACCCCATTATGACAATGTGTATGCCTGGAACTGAGGATTATATTTCATGCATCTAATGGATGCTGGTGCACAAAAGCTTATGCCACCATAACATTTGTTCATTTTAAAGTTGTCACAAGACTCTGAAATTACAGTTATACTTGAGAGGTAACCTTTTGCTTTCAACCTGCAAACCTCTCCCTCTGAACTTGACAAATTACAGGTGGCTTGTTGTATAGCAATTGTGTTTCAGGAAAGATAACACTTGGAAAAGGTCGGAACTCTATTTCAATTAATTGTTCATATGAGGAGGCACTTAGGATGGACACTGGGAAGAAAGATAAGTTTACAGGGGCTACAGATGTGAGAAACAAATTACATTTCTAGCTGTTGCCTTCAGCAATTGCACTATACGTTGCAACACATGGAACGTGTCAAGAGCTTTTGTAGCTGCTGGTTAATTAATATGTACTTAGTGAAGTGAATTTAATACTGCTTAATCGAGCAGCACCAAAGCTCACATGTTGACCTTCCTTCTATTTTGCTAATGATATTTTCATTCTGAATTTCAGATAATTTTAGAAATGCCACTTCAATCTTTCTAATGGAAACACTTTCAGTCTATTATGAGTCTATGCACACTGGTCTGGCTTTCTGTCTGTATGTCTGATCCTAAAACTACTAAAAAGATTAATATTTATGTGCAACTAAAATCACCATAGAAAGTCTGTTAAGATTAGGGTATTTCTGACAGTGTTTATATATCCACGGCCAAAGCTTCCTCACATGGATGAACAATAGCATATGTTTTCCAATGTGCAAACAGAGCTTCTGTACATGATGCCTCACTAGGGAGGAGTAAATCTGTCAATTTTGGTTCCTTTCAATTTCTCATTTTTCCACTCTTTAGTTCAGTTCCCACATTTCAACATCTGTTTGTGGCTGTTGCTGTTTTTAAAGAAGTCCTTATGAAAAGTCATCTGCATTTTAGAGCACAGGTCTCCAAATACACACTTTTTGTATACAGTTTTCCCTAAAGAACACATTTTTGCAAAGCACATTTTCGAATTATTTATCTTTTCCCTAGCATAAAACATCTTTTGTATGCTAGTTTCACTGATATATGCATTTTAATGCACATTGCACCTCGGTATAGGTATTTTTGTATACAGTTCTTGACTGGAAAACAACAGTGCAAAATTCAGAAAAAAATGCACATTTCATAGGATGGCAGTATTTTAGGTTGCACATTGTTTCAGAAAATGTGAATTCATGACTCGCCTTTAAACGTGAACTGGATCAAATTCCTCTTGCATATTTACATCACCATGCATTTCAGTGGAGAGAGCCTCTTCATGCATGCAATGTGATACATTTGAAGTAGGACTGCTGGAGGCATTCATTGGGCCTGAATTGTAAGGTGAACTCACCTGAACTGTACCTGCTGGGTACAGTATAGATTGAATACAATTCCCTGTAGGAATCAGTACCACATACAAACTTGTCTGAGGTGGTCCAGGGGCTGAATCCCATCCTGCTGCTCTTGTTGAAGATGGGGCTGCAGGTGCATTGTGGACATGGTGATAGTGATGATGATGTGAAGTATTCTTGTGCACATTCCGCTTTATGTGCTTGACATTTTTAAAGAAAACAAACAAACAGGCAGACATCCAGGAAAAAAGACCTTGGCAATCCCACCCACCATTGCACCCCATGTGTTTTGACTATACACAATTTTGGCGTTAGGTGTGATCCCTGGAACACAATCCCTGTGTAAATTATGGGCTTACTGTATCAGCCCTCCCAGAAATCTTGTACAGAAACAAAGACAGTGTCCCCTATGGTTTGTTGCTGCAACCACTCCTCCTCATTCGGCATGTCTATGTTGGTTTCTGCTCTCTTCACTGTGCAGCGAAGTGCTTGTCACAAGACAATGTTTACATTCCACAGTCAGAGCACTGTTGGGTTTTCCCACGGGAATGGGAAGCTGGATGTGACGTACACTGGTTTCCTGTTTTTCACTGTTTTCTCTCGGTGTTCTTTGTTCCGAGGAGGACGGTTGCTTCTCTGCTCCCGCAGAGGCAAGATGCATGTTTGTAATTTCTCAACATTGAACTGAAAATAAAGCAACATTAAGCATGTGGCACGTACTGCTCATCATTCCGTTGTGCACAGGACTCTGCAATTACAACATTTTTGGTTTCGGGCCCAGAAAGACGCAATCAAACTGAGGAATGGAGACTCCAGAAGCCGAGTCGGAATGCCGGCAGAGGTACAGAGAAACGGATCGCGTTATCTGCTCTGCGCGTCGAGTTTGATTGATGAAGGTATGTGCTCATGCTCCGGGCAGCCTGCCAGCTTCTAATTTATGGCTTTATGGCTGGACTTTGTACTTTTAAAGCCGTTTTGCCGCGATACAGGCAAAGGCACTGAGTCACAGGCTCACAGGCTTGGTGGCTGGGAAAGCGAAAGTACTTTTTACAAGTGCTGTTGGAAGCTGCTGTACTGTGACGCAGCTTGATTAAAGCAGCAATGATGGCTAATGCAAAGCTGGCTGATGCTTTTGGGATTCCTAAGCTCAATAAGAAAAATTATACGGACTGGGTGCTTTATGCAGAGGCAATTCTGCGGAAAGAAGGTCTGTTTAATGTTATTACAGACAACCCCCCAGCTCCAATTACAGCTCAATGGACTACTAAGGATTCCAAAGCACGGGGAACGCTTACGCTGATAGTATCCCCAGAAGAGCTCTGTCTGTTGCGTGGAAAGACCACAGCCAGAGAAATTTGGGACACTTTAAGAGAAGCTCACTTGAGGACAGAAGCTGGTTCCTCAATGTACTACTATGCCAAGCTGCATGATATGGCTCTTGCTGAAGGTGGAGATGTGCGTACACATCTGATGGAGATGCAAAATCTGAGACACGGGCTGCAACAGAGAGGACTCAACTTTCCAGAGGCTGTGTATTCCTTCATGATACTACATTCTTTGGGTCCAAGTTGGGAGTCCGTTGCCACTCAGATTGCTGGTCAGCCAACTGCTCAGCTCACAGTAGCCTATGTTACTGCCGTGATCCAGAATGAAGCAGATCGCCGGGGTGCTAGCTGCATGGGTAAGGGGGAGTCTTCACAGACTTCATCCCAGAGTGCAGTGGAACCACCAGAGGGCGCTAAAGCTTTGAAGGCAGTGAAATGCTACTCGTGTGGACGTCTAGGCCATATAAAGAGGGAATGCAGATATCCCAGGGCCAAGACAGAGCAGCGCAGCGGAAGCTCATCGCGTGGAAAAGGCCAAAGCAAAGGCGAAGGTCCGGTGTCCAGGACAACGCAGCACAAGGCAATGGTCTCACGCTTCACTCCAAAGGTTGCAAAGGTCCAGAAGACGTCTAGATCCTTCTTCGTTGTTGATTCAGCAGCTACCCACCACATGTGCAACGATAAGAGACTGTTCGTGTCTTTTACACCGCAGGAAGGTGCGATTCACCAGGCGGATGACCACACAATCCCCAGTCAAGGCTACGGAACTGTTGTTCTTCACAGTTTGGACTTATCGATACAGGATGTACTGTATGTTCCAGATGCCACACACAATCTTCTAAGTGTGATGCAGCTGAATGAACGCAACATTGACGTTTCCTTCAAGAACAAGAAATGCACCATCACAAAGAAAGACGATTATGTATTGCATGCTGAGAATGTTGATCGTTTGTTTGTTTTGTATTATGATGATGTTGTGCAGAATGATACTTGTTGCATTGCAGGTTCAAACAAAAGTTTGCATGCAGGGTGTATTCATGATTTTCACAGGAAATTTGGTCATTTGCATTTTGAGGCAGTATCTAAAATGCCTACCTTGGTTGAAGGTATGACTATTAAACCCTGCAGGTACCACATGAAGTGCAAGGCATGCGCAGCAAACAAGTGAAAATGGCTGCGAAAGGTAAGGTGTCTAGTAGGCAAGCTACAGAACCATACCAGGTTGTTCATGCTGATTTAGTTGGTCCACTATCGCCCTCTTTGGGTGGCAATAGGTTCTTCATGGTTCTCATTGATGCATTTTCCAGGTATATTTATGTGTACAATCTCAAGCAGAAATCAGAGGCTTTTCCAAGGTTCAAGGAGTTCTGTGCTTGGTTGGAAAATGTGCATGGTAAGAAGATAAAAACTCTTTTCACAGATCGCGGGGGAGAATTCACTTCTCAGCAGTTTGAAGCTTTTCTGACTGAGAAAGGAATTCAACACGATTTGTCCAGTCCTCGCTCGCCATGGCAGAATGGGCTTTGCGAAAGGGCAAATCAGACATTGCTTCAAGGGTTAAAAACCTTGCTGCATGATGCCAATCTTCCAGAGAGTTATTGGGCCGAATCTCTCTCATGTTTTGTTTACAGTTACAATCGCAGATTATCTTCAGCAATTGGTTGTACCCCCTATGAGAAGATGTTTGGCAAGAAACCATACATCAAACACATGAAAATTTTTGGTTCTGACATGTGGGTTCACTCACCACAAAGCTCCAAATTAGGCAAGCGTGGGTTGCATGGTATCTTTCTAGGTTATCAGAAAGGTTCTTACAGAAAAATGATGACTGACTCTAAGACAATTAAGCTCACAAGAAGTGTTGAGTACAATGCCAAGTGGGGGGAGAATGTGGGAATTTTCCAATGTTATCCTGATGACAGTGATGAGACTGAGGATAAGCAACAACAACCCACACCCACTGATGAAGGTTCTGATTCTGAGTCTGAAACTGAATCGGATAATTCAGAGGATTTCAAGAGTGCGAAAGCCTCTATGCGACCCTCTGAAAGCTCTGATCAAGAATTGGAAGAACCATTGTTCACAATAGGTCACTTTTCTCCTAAGAAGGAAGAGGAGAGTGTTGAAGACCAAAGGCTGATTCGCAGGTCACAAAGAGCCACAAAAGGCAGACCTCCAAAGAGATTTGCTGATGAATTTGCTAAGACAGCAGTAGCAGCTGTCAAAAGCTCCAAAAAGGTATTTGAACCTTCAAGTTTCCAAGAACTCCAGGATTTGGATTCTAAGGAAGCTGAGCCATGGTTAAATGCTATGAAGGCTGAGCTTGATTCCTTAGAAAGGAACAAAACTTGGGAGCTAGTTCCAGTAGTTCCAGGAATGAAACTGCTTGGAAGCAAATGGGTCTTCAAAGCGAAGACTGATCAAAATGGCAAGATAGTCAGACACAAAGCCAGATTGGTAGCCAGAGGTTTTGCACAGGTACCAGGTGAAGACTATCACGAGACCTACTCACCCACTGTAAGATATGAGAGCATTAGGCTTATGCTCAAGCTAGCTGCAGAGGAGAATCTACACATTAGTCACCACGATGTGAATACAGCATTTTTGTACGAATCTCTAGGTGAATCACTTTATATGCTTCCACCTGATGGCATACAGGTAAAACAGGGATTTGTTTGTGCTCTGAAGAAGTCCCTTTATGGTCTCAAACAAAGTGCACGGTGTTGGCACACAAAACTCACTGAAGCATTGTTTTCTCTAGGTTTTCAACAAGGGAAAGCTGATCCATGTGTGTTTGTCAAAGAGGAGGGGCAAAAGAAGCTGTATTGTTTGTTCTATGTTGATGATATTTTGTTCTTTTGGAAAGATGTCACAATGTACAATAACGCCCTAGCTCAACTGAAAGAGCACTTTGACATGAAAGATCTTGGTGAGGTAAACAACTACCTATCTCTGGAAATAGAGAAAGATCAAAGTGGTAATATTCTAGTACACCAGTCACGGAAAATTGCTGATGTGTTAAGCAAACTGAACCTGATGGATGCTAACCCTGTAGACACACCGATGACAACAGGTTATCACGTAGAAGACACTGAAGAAGCATTTTCTGACACTACACTGTACAGAAGTGTGCTAGGCAAGCTAAACTTCATTGCCAGATGTTCAAGACCTGACATTGCTGTTAGCTGTAATTTGCTAAGCAGGCAAGTTAACAATCCTACTGTTAAGGATTGGAAAGCTCTGAAACGCATAGCACGCTATTTGAAAGGCACTATGCATTACAGACTGAGATTTAACAATCAAAAGTCTGGTGGTCTTGAGATTTTTGCAGATGCAAGTTTTGGAAGTGACACTACAGACAGGAAAAGTACGTCTGGAGTTTGCTACATGTACAATCAGGGTCTATTTGATTGGTCATGCAAGAAGCAAACAACAATTAGCTTAAGTACTTGTGAAGCTGAACTGAATGCACTGTCTTATTCACTTAAGGATTGTGAATGGTTGTTACAATTGTGCAAAGACATGAAAATTCCTGTCAAATGTCCAATCCAGGTTTACCAGGACAACAAAGCATGTTTGGCTTTGCTGAATTCGGAAGGTTGTAAGCAAAGCACGAAGCACTTGCAATTGAAGTTGCAACATGCTAGGGAACATATTCAGAAGGGACTCGTAACGGTGTCCTATATGCCAGGTAATGAAATTCCTGCTGATGTATTGTCCAAGATTGTATCAAGGGATCAACACTGTACCTATGTACAGAAGTTGGGTTTGTACTGACATTGTACGAACACGCTGCCCAGTGATGTTCACAGAAAGGGGGAGGATGTTGGTTTCTGCTCTCTTCACTGTGCAGCGAAGTGCTTGTCACAAGACAATGTTTACATTCCACAGTCAGAGCACTGTTGGGTTTTCCCACGGGAATGGGAAGCTGGATGTGACGTACACTGGTTTCCTGTTTTTCACTGTTTTCTCTCGGTGTTCTTTGTTCCGAGGAGAAGGACGGTTGCTTCTCTGCTCCCGCAGAGGCAAGATGCATGTTTGTAATTTCTCAACATTGAACTGAAAATAAAGCAACATTAAGCATGTGGCACGTACTGCTCATCATTCCGTTGTGCACAGGACTCTGCAATTACAACAGTCTATACCATCACTTCCAGGGTCAGTCTGGCTCTGTTTTCAACATGTGGATTGTGCTTTCCAGCTTCTCCCCCTTTTTGTCTCTCACTCACTCCTACGAATGACCAAGAAATGTCTGGCACAACCAAAGTCTGGTCCTTTCCTTCATGCTTTTTCCTGGTCGAAATGCCTCCACTTGCCCTGTGATGATGGGAACATACAGACACTACAGTGGTACAGTGGTACCTCACAAGACGAATGCCTCGCAAGAAGAAAAATGCGCAAGACGAAAGAGTTTTCCGTTTTTTGAGTCGTTCCGCAAGACGAATTTTCCTATGGGCTTGCTTCGCAAGACGAAACGTCTTGCGAGTTCTTGCGAGTTTGTTTCCTTTTTTAAAAATCCGCTAAGCCATTAATAGCTGCTAAGCCGCTAAGCCGCTAAGCCGCTAATAGCCGTGCTTCGCAAGACGGAAAAAACCGCAAGACGAAGAGACTCACGGAACGGATTAATTTCGTCTTGCGAGGCACCACTGTACCTTGGGTTAAGTACTTAATTCGTTCTGGAGGTCTGTTCTTAACCTGAAACTGTTCTTAACCTGAAGCACCACTTTAGCTAATGGGGCCTCCCGCTGCCGCCGCGCCGCCGAAGCATGGTTTCTGTTCTCATCCTGAAGCAAAGTTCTTAACTCGAGGTACTATTTCTGGGTTAGTGGAGTCTATAACCTGAAGCGTATGTAACCTGAAGCGTATGTAACCCGAGGTACCACTGTATATGGGTAACTGTACATTTGAACCTCCATTGAACAAATAATAGCTTGGGGTGTGTGTGTGTGTGTGTGTGTGTGTGTGTGTGTGTTTGTGTGTGTGATTTCAATATAGAAATGGTATGTGACAAAAGTGCTATACCTCTTCTCCAGTAGCACTATGTCATTGATTTTTATTGGTGGACTATGGACCTGATTTGATCTTCAAAAACAACAACAGGAGGACAGATTTCCCACTGTGGACTGATCTGCCACACTGCATCTAGTCTGGCCTTTAAAAATCTGGTTAACACATTGCTAGCTAAAGTAACGTTTGCACTTTGGAGTGATTTATCAGCTCTCTATTTGCCTGCACAGAGTAATTTTGTAAGCTCTTCTGATGATATGCCAATGGCTGGCTGACTTGCACCCCCCTTTTGCTTTTAAAATCAGATACCCAGCTTCTTTTGATGTTATTCAGGAAGTTCTGTGTTTTAAATATACACCAGTGCTCCTATCACATCTAGTTTGGCTCTTTACATTTAGATTGCAATCAAAATTTCAGTTTAAATTTGACTTAAAGATATTGGGGGGGTAAAGGGGGGGGGGCGCAAGATACTCAGTTTCCTAAAGTGCCCAGAGCATAATCTCACTGTCACTGTTTCTTATTGTAGATGATGAAGTTGAAAATAGAAGTTGTACTTACTACATTTTGGTAACTAACTGGGGGAAATCTGCTTCCTCCTAGGCTTTTTTAGCCTGCAAAAGTCATTATAAAATGTAAATGTGCACATTGTGAGCCAAATCTGAATTACAAATACATTTTCAGGAGTGTTGTGTGAAAATTATTCACGTTCTGTTCAGCCTTAACTAACAGCTTTGGGTATGGATAGGATTTTGTCATAGAGTGTTTGCAACATCTCTGGTTTTGTTAAACTGGAAAACTTTTAAAACTTTTTTTAAAAAAAGCAAATATCACTGCTTTAGGGTAAATGTACCTTTATTCCAGAATTACCCAAGTGCGAATATTAAAATTATACATTTAAACTACAGCAGCATTTGAGCATTGTCTATTATCGCAGGATGGCAAGGCACCAGGAATACAAGACCTTTGGCAAACCGGGGTTATTATCCAGGGTTGAAAACTCAGCCTAGAAGTTTATTAGCTGTTGCTTAATTAATTTTATTTGTATAATCTGTTGGCTGGTGCTGATATAAACGTTTCAGGTGGCACTTTCAGAATAGTGCACATGAAAATACATCTGTTTTCCAGCATCTTTATCCTACTCTTAACTCAGTATTGCAACAAATGAAAAATAGGGGTAATAAGGATCTTGCAACGCTTAAGAGTACTCATCTGCACTAGAACACTGTGAAGAGCTGTAAACTCTAAAAAGCTGCTGCTAATTCTATTCGCTTGTGTGTTTTCTGAGAGGTTTTTAGATTTGTTATGGCAAGAGCTTCTTCCATCATATGCATGGAAAGGACTTAAGGGTTTTGATTTTATACATCTGGACAAAGAAAAGAAGGTAAAGGTTAAAGCACCCCTGGACAGTTAAGTCCAGTCAAAAGCAAGTATGGAGTGCGGCGCTCATCTTGCTTCAGGCTGAAGGAGCCGGCTTTTGTCCACAGACAGCTTTCCAGGTTATGTGGCCAGCATGACTAAACAGCTTCCGGTGCACGGAGGACCGTGATGCGTGCCAGAGCACACGGAAATGCCATTTACCTTCCTGCCACAGTGGTACTTATTTATCTACCTGCACTGGTATGCTTTCAAACTGCTAGGTTGGCTGAAGCTGGGACAGAGCAAAGGGCGCTCACCCTGCCGCATGGATTCGAACTTGCTGACCTTATGATTGGCAAGCCCAAGAGGCTCAATGGTTTAGACCACAGTGCCACCCGCGTCCCTGAATCTGGACAAATAATACTGGTTTAACCCTTAAACATGGGAACTCCCTACCTAGTGACATCGGGTAGGCTCCTTCACTGTATTCTTTTTGGCACCTGCTTAAAATATATTTGTTTAGGCAAGCCTATCCAGACACATAGAGGATGGAATGCTTTAATCTATTTTTAGTATACTTCTCGTTTTAATTATTTTTAAAATGGTTTTAATTCCTTGTTTTTATTGATGATTTTAACATTTCTTGTAAACTACATAGGTTTACAAGTCAAGTGGTACATTATTTGCAAAAAACAAACAAATAAAAACAAGTAAAGGAAATTGAAACTGACAACACTGGAAAAGGAGGAACCTGCATTCTGATAACGTAGAACCTGAATAGCTCATAATGCCAAGGTTGAAAGTTCCTGTTGAAAGTTCCATATTCCTGCACTGAGGGGAGTTGGACTAGATGATCCTCAGGGTCATGTCAAACTCCACCATTCTAAGATTCTGATTCTACGATAGTTTGAACATAAATACATTTCCTGAAGTACCAAAGTATGATTACGAAACTATTGCTGTGGAGGTGAGTATGGGGGAGGAATTTACTTTGAGCAGTGAAAATACCAACCACGACTTCTATTCAAATGTTGAGAAATGTCAAACATGCAAATGAGTTTGAATTCCTCAGCCTACCTGTACTTTGTCACAGATGTAAAGTTTCTCAGAAGAGTGAAACATTCTTTGATAATTTGACTTGACATTTTGAGTGTTTTGACCCACCACAGAAGCCTCTTTCATGTATTTCCATCAATCATGTGAACAATGGAGGGAGTTAGTGGGATCACCGCCCCCACCCCCACCCGTCCCAAATCTCCATGCATTCATCACAGTTTGTAAGATCCCAGATCATACATAGACATCCTATGCCAGGCACATACAGTTTGCATGGACTCAGGATCTGTGCACATGTGGCAGTCAGGGAGTGTCAAGTAGAAACAATCTCCTTCATCCCTCCACATGTACACTGATGATGTAAAAAGAGCTAGAGACATCCTTGCTGGTATCAGATTCATCATATCCTTTGTGGTTCGAGGACCCGATCTCCGCGTAGTGGAATGAAAACACAAGGACACGTGATATAAGGTTACTGGGCAAGAAAAGGCCACAACTTTATTGATTACAGCAAGTGAAAAGGTATTGGCTTAGGCATTGGATTACGTCAGCTGACTCCACCCCCCTCAGAGAGGGGTGAGTCTAAAACGGGGGTTTATTCACCAGTAGGTGGAGCCTGTTGATGCTAATCCAACTATAAGCTCTCCCCTGATGTCACCGAGGGTCGTGCCATGGCCTCCTGCCACGCAGGCATTGGACAGAATACACGACTGCCAGATTCCTTTAACGGAATACCCAAAATTGAAGGTGCAGGCGATGGCCACACCTAGCCCTTCGACACACCACAACACGCTAAACACGCCCCCTCGCAGGCACCTGGTTGGGTGCCTGCCCGTGGGCGTGGGCACCAGCCATGTGAGTGGGAGGCAGGGGGCTAACGCCCCCTGCTTGAGGCGGAGTCTGGATCCCGACCACAACCACTCCCCTCTCTTGCAGGAGGAGAGTCTTTCTCAGCTCTCCGGGAAGAGACATGCACCAAACTCACTCTGGCTGTGATCTATTAAAACATCTAAACAACCAGTTCCCTAATCATCAATGAATTCACTCTGGAGTAATTGTTTAGTAGTTACAATGTCAAATCAGCCATGAGAATCCATTCTCACCTCATGTGAGTAGTTGGATGCAGAATAGATTAATTCAGCCAGCAGATTATTCTTGACCCTACAATTTCAGGAACAACCAGGCACACTCACATATATAGGAGTAATTTGCACCCTTGAATGAATAAAGTGTGTGGTGTGAATGGGATAGGACTAAGGAATAACAGGCCATGTGCAGCCCAGCCAGTCATAGAGAGATTGTAGCAAGGCTCTTATGTTCTTAACAGGACAACATATACTCTACTTTGAAACACTGTGTATAACAATGGATTCCATTTTGTATTGTCAGCGAGAGGGAATCTATTAACTTAAAGGCACCAGGTATGCCACTGCTCATCTGGAAGACAAGGGGCCCTCATTATCTGTTTCAATCTCTCATCCCGTCCATCTCACCTAGACTTTGGATGGGAAAATGGAGAGATGTCACAACAGTGCTTCCTGTTTGCCAGGTTTGGCTCCCTGAGGTGCATTCTGGAAGGCAAGGACAGCAGATAAGAAAAAACTGCTGTTCTGGAACAAGCCAGTGGTTCATTTAATGACACTGGTTAGCGAGGTATTGGGTAAATTCACAATCATGCCAATATTCACTCCATGCTGTTATACTCCAAAACCTGTTAGAGCTTGTCCACACCAGAGTTTACTGTGTCTTTGCAGCTGTTTCCATTCCTGTTTAATCTGCATAGTCCATGTGGCGTTACCCTCAAACAAGACCAAGCTTGGGTTTACCCAATATGGGTTTAAGCCAGTATATTGGGGGATGTTGGGTTCTAAACCAATCCCTTTGGGGTTGCAGATTATTATTTTTTTAGTTTTGGGGTGGGTGGATAAATTGTCAATTTCCTCTACTTCATACCTATTACTTCCTCAATGCTTTCATTTCTTTTCCAGCTGTCTTGAACACACACACACACACACACACACACACACACACACTTTTAATTGCTCAGACTTCCACAAAACTAGACAATTTCAGAAGCAAATTTACTATTTTGTGACTGCTTTTGCACACTTCCTGGGTGGGGAATTTGTTTAAAAACAGCAACAAGGTGCCTACACAGATATAAACATGCATGTGTGTCCTGCTGGTAATTTATTGATATAATAGAACCAACATAGTAAAAGTCATAAACAAACACAGAAGGAAATGCCTACTGGTATGAACAGAAAAGATTGCAGTGGATTCTCATATACAAATTCAAATATGCACAGGTGTGGACTACTCCAGTCTAATTTGAATGGAGGGAAAGTGGATTAACAGCTAAATAATGTTCAAATATGGACAAGCCTTTAGAGGTGCATTGCCTCTGAAATGGCTTTCATGGATAGAAGCTAGTTATCTTACATGTGTTTATCTAATTTTTAAAGCTATTTATGCTGGTTGCCTTCACAGCATGCTGTTGCAGCATTGCACAGGTTGATTATATATTGTGCAAAGTATTCTCTTTTGTTGCCTTTAACAAAAACAGTTTCAGTGCATATCTCCAATTTTCTACATTTTGAGAGAGTGACTATTTCCTCCTTTGTCATTCTGCCCTCATTCCTCATGATTCTATAGACTTCTATAACATCATCTTCCCAGTCAAATCCTTTAGGCCATCTGTCATAAGAGAGGTCAGTTTCCCTCACAGCTACAGTAACCCTAAATATTCCAATTTCATTATAACACGAGTAGAGAGTTATAGGGAAGAAAAGCTTTTTAATGAGATAAATTTGGAATGAAAGTCATTGCTCATTGCTGAGATGTTGTTTTCAACTTCTATTCCTGTTTTGGTTATAATGATTTGCAACAGGCTTTAGGTCTGGTTTTGTAACAGAAACTGCCTTGGTTGCCCTGGTGGATGACCTGCAACAGAACAGGAGTTGGACAGGGAGAAGGCTGCCTTGTTTATCTCCCAGTCACTTTCAGTATCGTTGTCAATTATATTTTTATGGGCCAGCTGGCTGGAAAGGGAACCCTTGGCATGACTTTTCAGTGGTCCCATTCATAAAACTGGAAGGCTGGACACTGATGGTAGTGCTGAGAGATGATCCACTCCATAGCTTTGACTTGTGTGGAATAGTTTCCTTCTTATCTCCCACTTTTAAAGATCTGCATGAAACCACTGGGTGGTGCAATTATGAGATTTGGGCTGAGATACCAAGGCTTCAGCTAAGTGTGACGTAGACTCTTCATAAGTAATTGGAGTGTGTGTGTGGAGGCCTGATGTGAGCATCACTTCTATTTACATACCTAATATATGGAAACTATATCCTGTCGAAATGAATATGTTTAGTTTGGCCTCTAACAGCCCTTCTCAGTTACATTAGATGCTTGGAAAGAGCCACATTCCAAACTTTCCTTTACCATCCAGTCAGTGATGGACCTTTGGGGTCTTTGCAATGGGAGGTGATCTTTAAATGGGCAGCAGTGAACAGCATCACAGCTAGGCCCTTATGTGTAATGGGAGGGTCTTGATTGGTGTCTAGTGACAGAAGGGCCAGAGCAGGGTTTGGGTTCAATGATTGACCAATAATATTAGAAAGCACATCAAAAATGCCTTGCCATAATCCAGTATGCAGGAGAAGTGATAAACTGTTGCCTGGAGTCAGCTCAGGAGTGTATGGGGTTAACAAACGGAAGCGTAATCTAGACTGGCTGATGTCCATGCTTTTAAAAAGGTGAGCCTGGGAGAAAAGAGAAGGGCAGAATATTACAAGACATTACTGTAACAAATATTGAGAGAGTTAGACTTATAATATATTATGCAGTATACCTTGAAGGGACCGTTCTGGCTTACATCTCATCATAAATATTATAAATTATTATACATTCTCTTCATCTGGTGCTTGTTGAAGGTGTTTGAAGTGTATGAACCCTTCTTCATACCCATTTCATAGTGTGCATTAAATTCTTCTTTCAGATCTCTCCATTCTCCCTGCTGGAGTGCAGAAATAACTTCTCACCATTTCCCCAGTACTTTTTGGAAAAAAGAGAGAGAAAAGTCTCCATTCCTCACATTATGGGATAAAGGTAAACCTCACAACCATTTCCCATGATTCTTTGGTAGACAGAGCTTCCAAATTCTGAAAGAATAATAAAAGGACCAAATAAAAGGCAAATAATTCAAGCAGGATCCACTCCCTCCCTGCTTTTATAATACACACACACATCTGCCAATGCCGTGCTGCTGATTATACCAAAAGAAAACTAGTATAAAACCAGCATAGGGGTGGGTTGGCAATACATTTGTTTTTATCTATTATTCTTTTACATTTGGTATGTTGATTTTCTGATGGAGAAATAGGTGCAGTTCGGAGATGTGAATTTGCAGAGTTAGAAAGAAAGATGAGTAGCCATTTTTGAAAGTAGAAACACTCTGATCATTCATATATATATATATATATATATATATATATATATATATATATATATTGTTTCCTTCTCTTAATTGGCTGAATCCTTGACCTAAGCAGAGTGCATCAAAAGGAACCTCAGCCAGTGGGAGTACTGAGCGAATGGAGGCAAATTAAAGGCAGGAAGGAGAAAACACACAAAGCCTGAAGGAAGAGAAGAACAGAAAAAGAGAAGGCTGCTGAGTCCATAGCTTCCTGATGGCAGAAAAGAAATGAAACAGATCCCTGAACTGGTAAAGCAGCAGGTGAGAACTAAAATATTCAGAGACAATAGTATATTGGTTTATCCAGAACCAGAAGTAAGTCCTATTGAGTTCAGTGGGGCTTATTCCCAGATGAGTAAGCATTAGATTGCAGTCTAAGGCTGCAACCCACATAGGATGTCTGCCAAGTCAAGTCATAGTTCATGTAACTCAAATGTATCAGCTACAGAAATTTGATTTAGAAAGTTCAGGAAGAGAGTTCAATGAATTACAGCCTGATCCTGTGCAGGTTTACTATGAAGTAAGAGCCAGTGTGGTCTATGGGGCTTTTGACAAAGGAAGTGTGCATAGAATTGCAAACTTAGAATGGCTTCTGGTCTAAGAGGGGAGCCATGTGGATCCCTGAGTCCTGCTAGTTCCTAGAAGGACAGAGAGAAGTTTACAGTGTGTCAGTGGGCCTCATATGGCCTGTGGGAGCCCAGTAAGGAATAGCACAATTTTCATTACTTCCAACATTTCACAGGTGAAAACAGAATCACCCTACAGTAAGTTATTCAACAGTTTGGAATACACCTCAATAGCCACAGCTTAGGCAGCAACTTGAACAAAATGTTGAGGGATCCACTCCCACCTCCTTGACCACACTTCCCCCTCTCCCCACACTTCTCCTGAGCACACCTTCATCCACCATGCACAACTGGATGCAGGTCTCACCCTCCATGCCTGCTCGCCTCTCACCCCACACCTGTACAGAAGAAGTTTCTGCCTGTGGGTCTACTCTTTTCATTCTTGGATTGAAATCCCTCAAACAAATGAAGGCAGTACAGTGGTACCTCTGGTTAAGAACTTAATTCGTTCTGGAGGTCTGTTCTTAACCTAAAACTGTTCTTAACCTGAAGCACCACTTTAGCTAATGGGGCCTCCTGTGCCGCTGCTGCATGATTTCTGCTCTCATCCTGAAGCAAAGTTCTTAACCCGAGGTAATATTTCTGGGTTAGCAGAGTCTGTAACCTGAAGCATATGTAACTCGAGGTACCACTGTATTTTCCACTGAAGAGTTATGTTCTTAATGCTGTCAGGTAGCAGTGAATGGATTTGGGTTAGCTGCACTATACTGCAGTGTGCATATAAGACTTCAGACTATATCTTTTTTTAAAAAAACAACAACATTGTGCCACAGATCTAGGGAACAGACGAAAATGAATCAATACTATCCATAAAACTAGCCTAGTATTTAAATAGAAACCTCCCACTATACCTCTAATCTCAAATGAGCCCTACCTGAATGACAAATGCATTTATCTTTTACTGGCGCAATAAAATCCCTTCCAACATGGTGCCAAAAATATCTCAGGGGAGCTATCTCCTTTTGGGTAACAATGCTTTATTATTATTGTTATTATCATTATTTTTATTTTAGCAATCATGTCACCATGGAATGATGCTTTATCGTCAAGGCTACACGACTTGCTAGGATTTCTCCCCACTGGAACTGTGATTGTCATAACATGGTAGGTTTTATTTACTGCTCCAACTAAAGAAAATGATTTCTCAGTCCGCTGATATCAGACAAATATCAAGAACATAAAACTAAGCATAAACAAGTTGAGGTTAAAAGGTTTTCTAATCCATACTCCATATTCAGCCTTGGAAGTTTATTTTTCCACAGAATATATCAAGTTGTAGTTTATGGAACTGAAAAAACTGGGACAATTACAAGCTACATTAGAATTTTTCCTGATCAGAATGAGAAGTCAGATCTTTTTTCTGTCAGTATCCATGAATATATGAAATCTCTGTATACTGTCAGCCCATTGGCAATCCAGTAGAGTATCTAGTCAGTCTTGTCACTTCTGCAACAGCTTATAAAATTTGAGACTACATATATTCTTCATCTAGGCTTTGATCTGTCAGCCATTTCAAAACCCTATGCATACGCTACTCATTTAAGGCATAATCATGTATGGACTGAAGTTTGGCCATGCTTTTAACCTCAGCACTGATGCCAGGTCTTTGTTTTTTAATAAGCATGCGTATCTGTAAAGAAAGCCCAGTTTGTGAACTGATCAGGGCACCATGTTGTATGGGTGTCCCAACTGTGCAGAGCACACACATTGGGTTTTCTCTTCCGATAACATCATGCAACACAACATGGTTAAAAGGGGAGGACCAGTTGTCAGAGATGGGGCTAAAATGTGCCCCAGTCTTGTGTGGGCATGTTGATGCCCTTTGCATAAGTGAAACGTAGATAAGACTTAGGTAGTTGGAGTTCAACGGATGCAATTTCAAACCAGAGAAAAATGAACCTTCAGCTAGAAGGTGAAATTGTCAATCATCCTTTCATTTAGATTCTCTCTTAGCACATAGAGGAAGCCATAGAAGACAAAAAATGTGAAGCCTTTTTCGTTACCTGAATGCTATACCTTTAGAATATACACTAAAAGGGTGAATATTGGTCCCAGATCTTATGACTTCAGTGCCTTATAGTACAAGTTTTAATCATTATAGTACACTTGTTTTTATCATTTCCATGTATTGCCTTATAGTTACTCCACTGAAAGTTAAACCAAATTCATTTGAATGTTATGATATGAGAATGTTGGCCATCTAGATAAGAGTAAAAACTAAATATATGAACGTTGTTACTATTTATTTATTACTTGCCCTTCACCCTAAGGTCCCAGGGTGGGTTACAACATTAAAACACAATATTAGAAACAATTTAAAAGAAATTAACAATAAAAAAACCCAAGGTGGGTCCCAAAAATGTTGCAGATGCACATCGCCAATGGTGACTGACATTTCCTTCGCAGATGATTATCAACATTCACCCACAAAAGCTTTAAAAAGTGTCAATTCCCAGTTTCTGACATTTTGAAATAACATATATAGTTGCTATCTTGCCACTCCATTTAGATTCCTGATGAATTGGTCTATTGTTTACATAAATACATATGCCACAATTAACCTGTTGAACTGTAGCAGTTTCTGCCCTTTTTTGGTGACAAAACAATACTAGAATGTAGGCATGGTGGAAATTGCATTTGCAAATATTATGTGAAGAAAATGTTCATGAAACTACCCTGAAGCAGACTAGGAAAGGAAAATGTGATGTGATATATATGCCATAAAAATATTGTGCTCATGGCTGGTCTAGTACAGCAATAAACTGCTTCTTAACCTGGCCATGCTTCATTTTTTTCCTTGTTGCAACTTGCCCCCTTTTCTTGTTGGTTCTTCAAAACCTGTTGATTTATTTATCAGTTGTAAAAGACTATTGTTCATTGAGGAGGGGACAATTTATAAACACAATCCCATTAAATTAATGCAAATCACTGGTGTCAGGTCTCATCTAGCATATGAGTAGACTTGACTATGGCTCTTTTATGGCACAGTAAAAGCTGAGTCACAAGAAAAGCATGAGTTTATGGAGCTTCCTCTATAAAACCAAAAATGTAGGGTTTTTATTGGTCTTTAGGCACAGATTATTAATGCCATAATGACATTAAAGAGTATTAAATGCAAATTTGCAAAGCTCCAAAGAGCTTTATTAGGATAAGCAACACTTTTATTGAGTCACTCTTTTAATGAAAATCTGGCAAAGTAAATCTAGATGGAGGCCTCCACAGATGTTGTTCCATGCTTTACCAATGAGAAAACTGCTTAATGGTAGGGAGTGGTGGGCAGGCTTGGATGCACTTCAACTTCAGCGTTTACTCCCCCTCATTTATAAAATGTACAGTCTAAAAGAGTTCCATATTTCAGACTGTGCTTGCAAAAGTAAACGGCATAACTATGTCATATACTGGCAGTCAAAGATCACTCAGCTGAGAATTTCCCCAAATACAAGTGAATGTGATTTGGGCTTAGTCTTCACTGATTTGAAATCTGTCAACAAGGGCTGGATTGAATGGGGCTTTCCCCATTAGTCATGAAAATAGGAATGTGTGAATATTTTAATGAATATTCACATGTGGTAGCCTTTCCTTTGGAGAGTGTGTGGCTCGGAAGACTTTGTCTCCTTAATTTGTCCTACCTTTCCCCCACTATTGTGCTTAATTTCCTGTTGTTCGATAAAAGTATCACTCTGGTGAACCTCTCCCCAGAAGAAAACAAAAAATGAACATTGCATAGTTTATACTCAGAAAATGACACCTGAAAATCCAAGTAGATTTAAGCCATTTGTTGTTTCTCTCCAATTCAGGAGAGATACCGTAATGATGAAATTCAGTTCCTATGGACACTAAGCAGACCTACCTCTTCTTCTTAGTCTTTGGTGCTTGAAATGTGGTAGTGGCCCTCAGGTTTCTTATGTTGAGGCCTGGCCGTGTTTTACTATTATTATGTTTTAATTTATTTCTGTACGGGATAATCTTATTCATGTCTGTGCAGAAGCAAGTCCCATTAAATTCAGTGGCACTTAACTCCCAGGTAAGTGGGGTTAGGATTGCAGCCTTAGAATTGTTATGAATTGAATGATTTGTCAGGCATAGGCAAACTTGGCCCTCCAGATGTTTTGGGACTACAACTTCCATCATCCCTGACCACTTGTCCTCTTAGCTAGGGATGATGGAAGTTGTAGTCCCAAAACATCTGGAGGGCCAAGTTTGCCTATGCCTGATTTAAGTGGTTTTATATTGTCTTACATTTAGACATTGATTTGTGTTTTATATACGTTGCAAGCTGTTTATATAATCCACAGTTCTTAAAAGTGGATTATAAATCCTAGAAATAGATAACTGATTTCCAGTTCTGGCCAGGGAAGACACACAGGCACCAGAGCATTAAAACATTTTTTTTAAAAAAAACAAAACAAACACCAAACCATCCAAAACAAAACAGGTTCCAAAAAATATTAGGTTATTGCTGGGGAGGAAGGGGGCAACTTCCCTGACACTAATAATTCAAACTGACTCTTCCGTTATGGAACAATGACTATACAACTGTGCATCTGGGGACTAAGAAGTAGATGTTTTGTTTTCTATTATTTCCTCTATTTCACAAAAGGAGACTACAGGCATGAGCAATGCGACTTGAGAACAGAAGAAACCACAGCAGCAATTTATTTCAGCAGGGAAGTGTACATTGGAGCGCTGCTCCATTGATCACAGATGCTGCTGCGCCCCCCCCCCCCGCCTCAGACATTTGCTCTCTCACACACAAGAATACACTTGGCTGTTAGTAACATGAGAACTTATATTCGTATATATTATGAGCATAAGAATATAAAGTTTTCATCAGATAATCTTTTGGAATCCTTTTGTTCTGGAGAAGCTGGCATCATTGGAGCAGTTTTATGCATATGAAGGGATCACTCTTATACTATAGGGGCTAGAGACTTAATTTTTTTTAATAAGGAAGCTTAGAAGCTGTGTCTGCAACTGGCTTTGAACCCAGTACAGAACAGTGAAGTTAAAAAAAGGCATTAAATGGGCTGAGGTGTTTGGCTGATTTGTTGTCAGATATTGTGTTTACTATGGTTGAACTGGAAAGGCCCCATTATTTTACAGTCCTGTTTGTGGGTCCTATTGGTGATGCATTTGGAAGGCCATAACTATGATGTAGTATGGAAGGTGAGAGATGGGGATGCTGAATTTTGGCGTTGCCCAGGGTGCCGTTAAAATCTGAGACCCAAGACCTGCCACTGTTGTTGGAAGGGAATGTATGCTGCCTTTGAAACCAAGTAATGCATATTTCTTTCCTCAGTACTGCTCTGTGACAGCAGGCAATTACACAGTCACAGTGCAGTACGGGAAGACAGAAAGAGTTGCCTGGATGCCTAGGCAACAAGGAGATGAGTTGCCTGTCTTATTGTACAGTGTTGCAGTGGTTTCGTTGCCTACCCTTGCAGTGGCAATTGGTGTATCCAGTCTTCCGATGCTGCACTGAGAGGACAAGCAGTGCAATGTAGGAAGACAGGAAAAGTTGCCTTTGAAAATTGTGTTCATTAGGGCAGGGGTAGCTAATGTGGTTCCTCCAGTTGTTGTTAGACTCAGCCCCAGGCAACAAGGCGAATGGCCAGGGGTGATATGAGCTGTAATATAGCAACATCTGGGGGCCACTACATTGGATACATCTGCATTAGGACAATGTTACTTCATTTGCCCCTAGTGATGGTTCCATTCCAGTTGGCTATATAGCAGTGCCATGCCATCTCACTCCCTGATTGGCTAAGAAAGAAAAATGGTAACAGGGAGCAGCAAATAATGGGGTTTCTCAGGGGGTGTTTGTGCTTCCAAATCCCCTCCGTCTATGAACTGTACAAGCTGAAGCCCATGACCTGATTGGTACTCCTACATGGACTTTTGTATTCGACTACTGTTTTTATTTTAATTGTTGTTGCTTAGTCATTTAGTCGTGTCCGACTGTTCATGACCCCATGGACCAGAGCATGCCAGGCACTCCTGTCTTCCACTGCCTCCTGCAGTTTGGTCAAACTCATGTTAGTAGCTTTGAGAAAATGGCCCAACCATCTCATTCTCTGCTGTCCCCTTCTCATTGTGCCCTCAATTTTCCCCAACATCAGGGTCTTTTCCAGGGAGTCTTCTCTTCTCATGAGGTATTGGAGCCTCAGCTTCAGGATCTGTCCTTCCAGTGAGCCCTCAGGGCTGATTTCCTTCAGAATGGATAGGTTTGATCTTCTTGCAGTCCACGGGACTCTCAAGTTTCTCCTCCAGCACCATATTTGAATTACTTGTATGTATAAATATGTATATATATAGAGAGAGAGAGAGAGGGAGAGAGTTTTAATCCCATCAATGTTTAATTGTTTTTTAATTTTAAATTGATTTCCCCCTATGTTTTTAGCTGTTCTGATAGCTGCTTTTAGTCCCTGTCACAGAAAACAGCAAGGAATAATAATAATAATAATAATAATAATAATAATAATAATAATAATAATAATAATAATAATAATTATTATTATTTTCCCAGTACATGATTCACATGAAGGCATTATTTATTTTTATTTTTACATGAGGAGCACATTTCCTAGTCACCAAAGTAGCACACACACACACCTCCAAGAAACCCAATTGGGACTGTGCAGCCACATTTAATAGGGAGGAAAGCTGAGACTCTGCAGAAAACTGTACTGCATTCTAGATTGTCCCATTTGCTCTCTATAGAGAAGGACCAGACTGTTCAATAATTATTGTGATATGCTATTCTTGTGTAGAACAGCAACGGTTGTATCAAAGCTTATTTTCCTGACATTTATTTAGGATGAGATTAAAAATGGCCTTTTCTTCCACATAACAGGGAAAATTGATAGGAAAATTGATGGGTTTTGCAGTGAGCTCTGAAGGTCAATTTAATGCAATCTTGACTGTTCTGAACATTTTCCTGTTTAGAGGTTTAACAATGCTTTTAAGCATCTTCACAGAGCTTCAAGCCCTTTGAACTGATGTGCTTTTCTTGCCATTTTTTAAATCACACACACAGAGAGAGATTCAGAATGTAACATCTAATCTGTATATATTATTTATGGAACAGCCTACTTGTTTGTTACAAAATGATATACTGCTGCACACAATTGCCTTGCCATTTCTGTGCAGATAGAATGTTGAGTTTTTGGCTCTCTAAAATAGTATAGCAAATACAATCAGAAGGCTTTAATAAGATATACAAAGGTCCAGGCTTTGAAATGTGCATGCAAACATGTGATGTGAGCTTGCAAGTACTTGGGGCATACCAATTTGAACAGTGCCCATCCAAGACGTTTTGCTGCTTGACATCTCGGTAGTGGCGCCCTCCCTGTGGAACGCCCTCCCACCAGATGTCAAAGAGAACAACAACTACCAGACTTTTAGAAGACATCTGAAGGCAGCCCTGTTTAGGGAAGCTTTTAATGTTTGATGTATCACAGTATTTTAATATTCTTTTGGAAGCCGCCCAGAGTGGCTGGGGAAACCCAGCCAGATGGGTGGGGTATAAATAATAAATTATGATGATGATGATGATGATGATGATCCTCGCCCCTTCCACATGCTATAGCTAAACAGACTAACCATTAGAGCTTACTTTAACCTGGTGTTGGGAGAATGTCTGGAAAGTCTCTTCTCAAAAGATCTTAGAAGCCCACTCTGCAGAAACAGCATTCCTGCTGCGATACAATGGGCACCTGTACCTGAACTTTCCAGAAACTTTTCAATATATTTTGTTCTGACGGGCCTTCCCAGCTGGATTAGTCGGTGTTTACCATGTTAGGGTTTACTTGTTAGGGTTTTAGTCTTTTTAAAAAAACAGCAACAACAACATTTTTGGGGTGATATTATCTGTTTTATATGTAAATTGCCTTAAGGGTTTTTTCAGCCGGAATTTGCCAGAACTCAGTTCCAGCACCTCTCACGTGGGTGCCATTGCCATTCTAATAGAACGAGGAAGGTGTTCATGGAGATTTTGGGGTTGCGGCACTCATCTCCCTTTATTGGCCGAGGGAGCTGGCGTACAGCTTCCAGGTCATGTGGCCAGCATGACTAAGCCGCTTCTGGTGAACCAGAGCAGCGCACAGAAACACCGTTTACCTTCCCGCCAGAGCAATACCTATTTATCTACTTGCACTTCGATGTGCTTTCGAACTGCTAGGTTGGCAGGAGCAGGGACCAAGCAACAGGAGCTCACCCCGTTGCGGGGATTCAAACCACCGACCTTCTGATTGGCAAGTCCTAGGCTCTGTGGTTTAAACCACAGCGCCACCCGCATCCCCAATAATAATAATACATTGTTTTATTTTTGTCAGTAGTAGATAGGTAGCCGTGTTGGTCTGCCATAGTCAAAATAAAAAAATTCCTTCCAGTAGCACCTTAAAGACCAACTAAGTTAGTTCTTGGTATGAGCTTTCGTGTGCATGCACACTTCTTCAGATACACTGAAACAGAAGTTGCCAGATCCTTCTATATAGTGAGAAGGTGGGGAGGGGTGTTACTCAGAAGGGTGGTGGGAATGGGAGATAGGCAGATAGCTGAGAGAGCCTCTTGACGACTCTTAATGACTGTAATAGGTCTTACAGGAAAAGGCAAGGGGTGGGAAGGTGAGAAATGGTTTAGTTATGTATAGTGAGATAAGAATCCAATGTCTTTGTTCAACCCAGGTCTTTTCATGGTTTTAAGTTTGGTAATGAGTTGTAATTCAGCAGCTTCTCTTTCCAGTCTATTTCTGAAATTCCTTTTTAGTAAAACAGCTACTTTGAGATCTTGTATAGAATGTCCTGGGAGATTGAAGTGTTCTCCTACTGGTTTCTCTGTTCTGTGATTCTTGATGTCAGATTTATGTCCGTTTATTCTTTGGCGTAAGGTTTGGCCTGTTTGTCCAATATAGAGAGCTGAAGGACACTGTTGGCATTTGATGGCATACACAATGTTAGACGATGAGCAATTAAATAGTCCCGAGATGGTATGTGTGATGTTGTTGGGGCCAGTAATGGTGTTGTCCGGGTGTATGTGGCAGCAAAGTTGGCATCTGGGTTTATTGCAGGCTCTGGTGCCAGTGTCTGTGTTAAGTCTGGTTGTGGTATTATTGTGGGTTAGGAGTTGTTTAAGATTGGGTGGCTGTCTGTAGGCAATGAAAGGTCTTCCTCCCAGAGCTTGAGAAAGAGAACTGTCATTGTCCAGGAGAGGTTGTAGATCTCTGATGATGCGTTGTACTGTTTTAACTTGGGAGCTGTATGTGATGACTAGAGGTGTTCTGTTATTTTCTTTTTTGGGTCTGTCTTGCAGCAAGTTCTCTCTGGGTATCAGTCTGGCTCTGTTGATCTGTTGTCTAACTTCATCTGCTGGGTATTTTAGTTCTGAGAAGGTTTGCTGTAGATCCCTTAGGTGAGAGTCTCTGTCTGTAGAATTGGAACAGATGCGGCTGTAACGTAGTGCCTGGCTATATACAATGGACTGTTTGGTATGTTTGGGATGGTAGCTAGAGGCATGTAGATATGTTTGTCGGTCAGTTGGTTTGCGGTATAAGGTGGTGTCTATGTGCCCATCCTGTATTTTTATAGTAGTGTCCAAAAAATGTATTTCTTGCATAGATTGATTCATTGTAAGGTTGATTGTAGGGTGAAAATCATTAAATTTCTGGTGAAAGGTGTCCAGGGTCTGTTGACCATGTGTCCAGATGATAAAATTATCGTCAATGTATCGCAGGTACAAGAGAGGTTTGAGTGGGTAGGAGTTCAGAAAACGTTGTTCTAAATCTGCCATGAAGATGTTGGCATACTGTGGGGCCATGCGGGTGCCCATTGCTGTGCCGCTGATCTGAAGAAACAGGTCATCACCGAATTTGAAGTTGTTGTGGGTAAGGACAAATTGGCAGAGTTTAGTGGCAAGGTCCGCTGTGGTTTTATCTGATATGGTGTTCCTTATAGCTTGTAAACCATCGTTGTGTGGGATGTTGGTATACAGAGATTCCACATCCATAGTAGCTAGTATAGTATTGTTGGGAAGATTATTTAAAGATTGTATTTTCCTCAGAAAATCTGTGGTGTCACGTACATAGCTGGGAGCATTGATGGCATATGGTTTCAGAACAGAGTCCATATAACCGGAGACACCCACTGTAACAGTGCCAATACCTGAAATGATGGGGCGTCCTGGATTTCCTGGTTTGTGTATTTTGGGTAGAAGAAACACCGTTAAATAGTCCCGAGATGGTATGTGTGATGTTGTTGGGGCCAGTAATGGTGTTGTCCGGGTTGTCCGGGCTCCCAGCTATGTACGTCCCACACAACGATGGTTTACAAGCTATAAGGAACACCATATCAGATAAAACCACAGCGGACCTTGCCACTAAACTCTGCCAATTTGTCCTTACCCACAACAACTTCAAATTCGGTGATGACCTGTTTCTTCAGATCAGCGGCACAGCAATGGGCACCCGCATGGCCCCACAGTATGCCAACATCTTCATGGCAGATTTAGAACAACGTTTTCTGAACTCCTACCCACTCAAACCTCTCTTGTACCTGCGATACATTGACGATAATTTTATCATCTGGACACATGGTCAACAGACCCTGGACACCTTTCACCAGAAATTTAATGATTTTCACCCCACAATCAACCTTACAATGAATCAATCTATGCAAGAAATACATTTTTTGGACACTACTATAAAAATACAGGATGGGCACATAGACACCACCTTATACCGCAAACCAACTGACCGACAAACATATCTACATGCCTCTAGCTACCATCCCAAACATACCAAACAGTCCATTGTATATAGCCAGGCACTACGTTACAGCCGCATCTGTTCCAATTCTACAGACAGAGACTCTCACCTAAGGGATCTACAGCAAACCTTCTCAGAACTAAAATACCCAGCAGATGAAGTTAGACAACAGATCAACAGAGCCAGACTGATACCCAGAGAGAACTTGCTGCAAGACAGACCCAAAAAAGAAAATAACAGAACACCTCTAGTCATCACATACAGCTCCCAAGTTAAAACAGTACAACGCATCATCAGAGATCTACAACCTCTCCTGGACAATGACAGTTCTCTTTCTCAAGCTCTGGGAGGAAGACCTTTCATTGCCTACAGACAGCCACCCAATCTTAAACAACTCCTAACCCACAATAATACCACAACCAGACTTAACACAGACACTGGCACCAGAGCCTGCAATAAACCCAGATGCCAACTTTGCTGCCACATACACCCGGACAACACCATTACTGGCCCCAACAACATCACACATACCATCTCGGGACTATTTAATTGCTCATCGTCTAACATTGTGTATGCCATCAAATGCCAACAGTGTCCTTCAGCTCTCTATATTGGACAAACAGGCCAAACCTTACGCCAAAGAATAAACGGACATAAATCTGACATCAAGAATCACAGAACAGAGAAACCAGTAGGAGAACACTTCAATCTCCCAGGACATTCTATACAAGATCTCAAAGTAGCTGTTTTACTAAAAAGGAATTTCAGAAATAGACTGGAAAGAGAAGCTGCTGAATTACAACTCATTACCAAACTTAAAACCATGAAAAGACCTGGGTTGAACAAAGACATTGGATTCTTATCTCACTATACATAACTAAACCATTTCTCACCTTCCCACCCCTTGCCTTTTCCTGTAAGACCTATTACAGTCATTAAGAGTCGTCAAGAGGCTCTCTCAGCTATCTGCCTATCTCCCATTCCCACCACCCTTCTGAGTAACACCCCTCCCCACCTTCTCACTATATAGAAGGATCTGGCAACTTCTGTTTCAGTGTATCTGAAGAAGTGTGCATGCACACGAAAGCTCATACCAAGAACTAACTTAGTTGGTCTTTAAGGTGCTACTGGAAGGAATTTTTTTATTTTTATTTTTGTCAGTTGTTGAGTGTATGTTTAACCAGGAACTTAATACCCACCCCTTGAAAATTCTAATAGTTTGGGTGGGTAAAACACACGGCCCACTCAGTCACAGAGCAGTAAGCACCATTTGAATGATGCCAAAATAACTTGTCACTCTTCTATGCTACAACCAACCCCACGCAAGTCCCTTCCTGAGTTTCATGACATGGCATTAAGGGGACTATTATCTCCTTGCTTGATTGTTTCATATGTTTTGTTCACAATGCATATAAATGCAGCAACAGGAGGGAGGACTAGAATATGTTTCTTCTTGTAATTAACAACAGCATTCATTGTTCACGTGGACCTAATCACTGTAGTCCTTCAGATTTCTTTTTTTTTTTAAAGCGCATCACTGTATGTAAAAATGGGTCTCATTCATGAAGGTTTCAAATCATTATGTAGGAAGCCACATTTTGCTCAGTAGCAAAATAGTCTTTTAATATTTAACTTTGCATAGCGAACAAATCAGGCAGAAAAGGGGCTGAATTATTTAAGCTAATTTATCTAACAGGGAAAAAAAATATAACTCCACTGCAGGACTTCCATCTGTCTACGGTGGTAAACAGCCACCACCTGCTTCCTGTAAATGGTGGTGTAAGATTATTACTCAGTAAATGTCACAATTTCCATTTCAAAACCCCTTTTCAGCTGTCTGCTTTTCCAGCAACAAAATAATAAATCACCTGCTAGCATTGTCAGAATAAATCCCCTATCTGTGTATTAATAATTGGGGGAAAGAGAGCCAGGAGAAACATTCATTTATCGCATTGCTTCCTTTTATGCAGTACTGAGTCTAGATGATACAAAAGGCAACAGATACCATTGCACATGGTAGCTAAGAGACTATTCTTTAGAAACCTTAGGCTGTAACCCTTTGCTTACTTACATTTGAGTAAGCCCCACTAAACTCAGTGGAGTTTTCTCCTTAGTAGACAGGATTGTACTGGCAGCTTCTTTCTGTCAGAGAGTACTCTGCGTCAAAATAAAGCATTATAATTCGTGTTATTGACTACTTTACACTAATTTCAGTGTACATTGTCATGCATGAACCAGAGACCTATGTGGGCTCTGATGTGCTCCAAAACCAATTCCAGGTAAGGAGAGCCCCAGTGTTTGATATTGTTGACCTTAGGTTTGCCATGTGTCCTACTTTACAGAAGACATTCCTCTCCAGGGTTGCTAGACAGCAGTCCTCTAGTTCAAGGGCTTTCCTGTCCAAGTCTAGTTAAGATAAATAACCATAAGGGGGAGGGTAGTTATATTTATGTTGCCTATCCATGGTTAGATGTGGACAGCAGACTAGCCACAACAGCTTCAGCAGACATAGTGGGCAGTTTCAGCAGACCTAGTGGGCACCAGCTGCCTCTGAAAAACTTCACAAAATATCACAATAAAACATTACAAATGAAAATCAAACGCAAAATACAATCTAGATCTACATTTAAAGCAGAAGAATTCATAGGAAAACAAAATATTTACAACAGCCTCATTTACTCACCTCCACTTAGGGCAATATATTACCATACAGATAGCACCATGTAGGGCCTTCTTGTATACCGGGTCTCTGAGAGGTATTAAATAACTTTGCAACACACAAAACTTTATGACCCAGTCTCTTATTTCTTTTAGCTTTCCATTGATGGTAGGCCAATGTTTACTTGTGCTGCCATTTATTATGCATGGTTACTTTGCATAAAGATTCCAAGCTGGATTTGAGATGTAAAAATAGTGCCATAGTGAGAAAGACATCAAAAAAAGGATATAATCCAGGGCCTCAAGATAAAACCAATGTTGTGGCAATGGTCAACAGCTGAGCACTGAGCAGCGAAGTACTGTCTGACTCAACATGCTCCATTACTTTTTGGCTTCACCCCAGGAATCACTGCAGTACAGAACAGCAAACCAGGGCTAATTTGTAGACTGCATCCCATTTTAATGTTTCAAGAACACTGGCAAAGTGTGACATATATTTGAGAGTGCTTTTTGGGACATTTATTGAAACAAGTCTTCACACAAGACACATAAGGACATGACATAGAAACAGGAAGGTATTTCCTAAATCTGAAGCATGGATAGGAATAGTCCTCCCTGGGCTCTTGAACAGCACTGAAACAGACTTGAACAGCCTTTTTGTGCTAGGCAGAAAAGAAAATGTAAGAGAGAAGGTTTGAGAAGTTTCACCCCATTCAGTGGCTCACATGATCAGGTAACATGGCTAATTTTACAGAGTCATAGACCTGGGAGAATGAAACACTGTGGTCTAATTCCTGAAGCAAAGCAGGACTAGAATAATAATAATATAATAATTTATTATTTATACCCTGCCCATCTGGCTGGGTTTCCCCAGCCACTCTGGGCGGCTTCCAACAGAATATTAAAATACAATAATCTATTAAACATTAAAAGCTTCCCTAAACAGGGCTGCCTTCAGATGTCTTCTAAAAGTCTGGTAGTTGTTTTTCTCTTTGACATCTGGTGGGAGGGCGTTCCACAGGGTGGGTGCCACTACTGAGAAGGCCCTCTGCCTGGTTCCCTGTAACTTGGTTTCTTGCAGCGAGGGAACTGCTAGAAGGCCCTCGGCGCTGGACCTCAATGTCTGGGCAGAACAATCGGGGTGGAGATGCTCCTTCAGGTATGCTGGACAAGGCCGTTTAGGGCTTTAAAGGTCAGCACCAACACTTTGAATTGTGCTCCCATCTACAAAAATCAAAATAGCAAAGTTATGGAAATCTTCAGCCACAAACGTTTGAGGACTTTCTTGAAAAGCAAACATGGCAGACAGTTAAAATTGTTAAATAAACAAATATTTGAATGTAGGAGGGTCAACAGCTTATTCTATCACCACAGCTTCCTCAACTCAGAACTAACCAGCTGTTCTTCAGTTGGGTGAAGAGATATCCTTGCATGCAACTCTCTGCCTGCATTCTGGGTGCTAACTGCATACTAAAGAAAAATAGAATATCTCTGACTCCTTCCTCAAACCACACATAGAGAAACATCATTAGAACAAGGCTGCAATCAATCCTATCTTACTTTCTTTTTGCAACTTAGTAGCCATCAGTGGTTTTAATGTTTTTAACCAGTGCTAATTTTTTTTTTCTAGAAAAAGAGGTGCTGGAACTCACCATGAACACTTCCCTTGTTTTTTTCTAATGGCAATGGTGCCCACCTGAGAGGTGCCGGAACTGAGTTCCAGTGAGTTCTGGCTGAAAAAGCCCTGCTTTTAACACCTGCTTACATTATTTGCTTGTTGCACTTTAACGTATTGTTGGTAATCACTGTGGGATCATGTAGACGGAATGAAAGGTGGTCTGCAAATTTGGAGAAATAGATAGCTAGATAGATTCAGGCAAGTCAGTGAGAATATGTGCAGTCAATGCAGAAGATCTAAGAATGTTTTTGGGTACATACTCAATTTATGCAGGGTGTTGACCAGTCCTGTTAAGACTCACCTTTGCCCCAAATGAACTAAGAAACATCCTAGGTTATCCTGAGCATCTCCCCTGCAGCTCTGTGGTTCAGGAGAAAAATGAGGTGGTGAACAACCTGACTATCAGGGAAGCTCATTTGTAATAACTTATCACTGGATCCAGAGTCAACCATACTTAAAGTAGACCCACTGAAACCAATAATACTTAAGTTCCCATCCTCACTAACTTAAGTCCCATTGATTTCAGTGAGTCTGTTCTAAGCCTTCAGCCTACAGTCAACCCATAGACAATTGTCTGTTAGTCTGTTTTATAATTCTCAATATAGATCTTTTAAGAAACAAACTGATGGAGACAGCTTTCACAAACCAATACAATAATGTGTTCTGGATATTTGTTTTAGTGATGAATGATAACTACAATTATGTATTTCCATAAATATAATCTTGTGTCTTTTTCAGTGAAGAAAAAAAAAAGCTCAAACAACAAATGGAATCTTCTGAGTGTATGTTATATCATGCTACAATGGAGTAATTATCTAAATTATTTTACAGTATAAAACACAGCTGAAGATTTCTTTTAAAGTTTTCCCCAAGCAAAAAAGTGTTTTGTCACAGATTGCTTTGAAATGGAATTTTATCAGCCTATTTTTAAAATGATATTTAACTACTTCAAGGAGTCGAGGAGGAATCCTAAATATTGCTTGGCATACTTTTAGTGCTTTCTAGCCTCTATCAACTTATGGGAAAATCATTTTTATTTGCAGTTCAAAATAATTAAAATGAAATGTAGTGGTAATATAATTGCATAATGGAAGAAAATGACTTAATCTATTTCTAAAAGTGGCTATATCAGGCATGTTTGATCATTTTAATTTCATAAAGATAAATCATGAATTTCAATAATTGAAGTACAAACCAAATTAACTTAATGATACAATGTAATTAGAGATTCAATACATGCAGTAATGTTACAATTTGATTAAATACGTCTATAAAGACTTTTCTAGAAAATTTATTTATTAAAGATTGGTAGTGTATCACTGACCATAGTGCTGGAGCTTCTCCTGTTGCTTCTTTTCTGAGGATATTATATAGTTAGTTGCTGATTTTATTAGTGTTTAAGGCAGGCACAGGCAAACTTGGCCCTCCAGATGTTTTGGGACTACAACTCCCATCATCCTTGACCACTAGTCCTGTTAGCTAGGGATGATGGGAGTTGTAGTCCCAAAACATTTGGAGGGCCAAGTTTGCCTGTGCCTGGTTTAAGGGAAAGCAAAGCAAAGAGGGACTGTGTAATATGACTGATAGCCAGTAGTGGTTAGTAGGGCAGCAGGACTCACCTGACCTCCTGTTGCCCACATCCCAAGTCTGGGAACCTCTGGGTTAATGGGAGGAGTGAAGCAATGGCAAGTTTGGTATGGGACGAATGCACCAATCCAGTGCTTCCGCTGGTGTGTTTGCACCACACTGACCTTGCCTCCCTCTACAGTGGTACCTCGCAAGACGAATGCCTCGCAAGACAAAAAACTCGCTAGACGAAAGGTTTTTCCGTTCGCGATTTGCCTCGCAAGACGAAATTTCCCTATGGCTTGCTTCGCAAGACGAAAACGTCTCGCGGCTTTGTTTCCTTTGTCTAAAAACAAAGACATGTTTTGTTTATAAAGTTAATTTATTTTCCCTTCAATTTTTGAACTGCTCTTTACAGTATGTGTGACTTTAAAGAGCAGTTAATAAACTGTTGTTGTACCAAATTTGGCTTTGTTTGGACTTTTTTTGACCATAGGAACGCATTAATTGATTTTCAATGCATTCCTATGGGATTTCGTGATTCGCAAGACGAAAAATTCGCTAGACGACAAAACTTGCGGAACGAATTAATTTCGTCTTGCGGGGCACCACTGTACTTTCTGGTTAGCAAGAGTGATGCAGGCAACAGAAGGTCAGGTGCATGTCATCCCCCAGCAGCTGCTGGTGATAGCACAAGATATGGCGATAAATACCAACGTGGATGGCTTTACAGGGGAATTAGACAAATCCATGGAGTATCAGGTCACCAATGATTACTAGTCATGATGGTTACGTACTGCTTCCAGGATCAGAAGCATTCAGTTGCAGGGAAATGACCATGGGGCAGGGCTATTGTACTCATGCATTGAGCAAGGAAATATGTATACACACGCCAGACGCTGTCTTGAGGACATGAGTCCTTGCAGATCAGATCCAAGACCATCACGATAACATTGGTTCAAAACAATAGCAACATGGCACTATATAGCATGCTTGTTTCAAAGGAGTGAAAATAGCATGCAACAACAGCACTGGATTAAAACCAACACACAAGCTCTTTGATGAATTCTGGTGGGTGACCAGATGACATGGACCTATCAACTACAGCCAAGATCAAGGCTGCAATCCCTATTACTCTTATCTCCATGGATGCCCTAGTATATATTGGCTCAGAGAATTAGGCTCAGAAAAATGCATGCCTGAACATTATATTTATCCATGTAATTTAACTTTCCTTCTTCCATGGCTCTTCAAACATTAGGAACTGTGAGGTTTCGGTCTTGTCAAGTTTATAGATGATCTTTGATCTCTGTCGCAGTAAGTAATCATAATAATTACATTATAAAATGTAAAAGCTTGAATTAAGCAAATAATGTGTGCATTTTAGACTGGATAGCTGCAATCTTGACATGTTCTGTTTGAATAATAATGTAATGATTTAATAATCAATTATTAAAAATATAAGCAAAATCTGCTGGCTGTTTAGGTACCAGATTTTCCTAGAGAAGAAAACAAAATAACTCTCCTCACAGTTCAGTGCAGAGCCATTTTTCAATTTATTTAGTATTATATTCTGTGCCATACCAAGATTCATTATACCAAAGATGGCATGCCCACTGTTCACAGCAGCTGCAGTGCATTAACCTAATGGATTGGAATTATGGGTTGCCGTAGGAATTGTCTGTTTTGTGCCAAATCCAAATGTAAACCCTACTGTGAAAAGTCTTGACACTATTAAATGAGATAAAATACAATGTGTGTAGAATGAGACAGAGGAAGAATATGGAAATGGAGGAAAGGGACGGCATATGGCTAATTTTAAAAAATAGTATAGGGTTACTCAAAGGAAGCTTTATACTTATCTGTAAATGGCAGGCTAAAATAAACACCAGCAGCTGAACTTATTGGACCAGGGAAGATTGTGACCAGAGAGGTTCATACGAGAGGTGTAAAGACAAAAATGTCCAGAGATGTCAATGACTATAAAATAAAACTATGGACAGAATGAAAAGACAGGAGGAACAGTGTAATGTAATATGTGGTTGAGCATTTGGAAGATAAAAGCTGATTGACCATGAACTGCTTGACCAAATAGCATAACAGGACTGCAAAAATATACATGGTTTAAAAGGAAAGTGTGGGTAGGGGAATAGGGAACAGTATAGCAAATTTGTGTTTTAAAAGAAAGAAAACCTGTTGAAGATTTCTGGACAGAGGTTGAGATCTCTAAGCCATCTTCTGAGAAAGAGTGGTGATATAACCTGAAGCTGTTGGATCAATTCCATTCCTCAGTAAAAATCGTTTATAATGTTGGGAATTATATCTGTGTGACTGGGTAGATAATGGCTTCTACATTCACAGGCTCATAGATTTTTAAAGCCAGAAAGAGACATGATCATCTGGTCTGACCTGTATAGCACTGGCCTGGGAATTATATTCTGATTATTACCTCAAGTCCCATTCTACTAGAGTAGTGCAGCTAACAAAAAAGAAAGAAAGAGATACTTTTTCATTTAAAGATATTTACTAACTGGAGTGTTTATTGGCTATACTTTTGGCTCTTCTTAATGTCACATGGCTGATCTACCCACCCACCCAAAATATGGTGGCTCCTAGAAGTGAATTCTTTTGACCAGTAGAGGAAGCCATTTACCCCCCAGTAATGTCTCAAGAAACAGCTCTATACCAACTTAGAGAGCTATAAAATTGAATCAGACAAATTCATGAAGGGTGTAGCAATTGATGGCTTCTAGTCATGATAGCTATACACTACTTCCAGGATCAGGGGTGTGATGTCTTTATATATCAGTCACTGGTCAACAACAGCAACAGAGGACTACAGTGCTTGTGGGCTTCCCATGGGCACATGCTTGGTCACTCTGGGGAAATGGATGCTGGACTAGGCAAAACTTTGGTTTGATCCAGCAATTTTCTTCTGTATACCTGAAGGAATGTCTCCACCTCTGTTGTCCAGCCTGGGTACTGAGATCCAGTTCCAAAGGCCTTCTGGCAGTTCCCTCACTGCGAGGTGTGAAGCTACAGGGAACTAGGCAGAGGAATTTCTTGGTAGTGGTCCCCACCCTGTGGAGTGCACTCTCAGCAGATGTCAAACAAATAAACAACTATTTGACTTTTAACAGACATCTGAAAGGCAGCCCTGTTCAGGAAAGTTTTGAATGGTTGATGTTTTATTGTGTTTATAATATTTTGTTGGGAGCTGCCCAGAGTGGTTGGGGCAACCCAGTCAGGTGTGCAGATAATAATAATAATAATAATAATAATAATAATAATAATAATAATAATAATAATGTAGTACAGTGGAACCCTGGGTTGCGGATGTAATCTGTGATGGAGGCACATCTGCAACCCACAGCGTTCGCATCCTGAAGCGCCGCGTCTGCGCCGGCGCCGGCACGATTTGGCGTTTCTGCACATGTGCGAGTGGCGAAACCCAGAAGTAACCCGTTCCGGTACTTCCGGGTTTCCCACAGTCCGTAACCCAAAAACATGAACCTGAAGCATCCGTAACATGAGGTAGGACTGTAGTAGCTACTTTGCTGTTGCCTGAAAGGTGTTTGCATTGTGAGAGGTGGGGAAGCAACCTTTGGCCACTTCATCAGTAGTGGTAAATAAAGAAGGAAAGGTTTGTTTTAATGTCTAAGATTGCCCTAGCTGCTTGAATAGGGAGGTAATTTCTCTCCTACATGCTGCAATACAGCCTTCACCAGCCTGGTGCCCTCCAGATGTTGTAGATGTCATCCCAGCGATTTCTGAAGAGCACCAGGTTGGCAAATGCTTCTGCAGAAGATCTCTTTTGGCATAATAGTTGAGCCTAGAATCAGATGCCCCTTCAGACCTCCTGGCAGATGAGCAGCATAGACCTCAGGAAAAATTACTGGCTAACTCAATTTCTGCATAGGATATGGTTGAACATTTCTAGGGTGTTTTTTTTTTTTTTTTTTTGCTGTGAAATTGTCACAGTGGCCTGATCTGCTTCTGAATATTAGACGGACTGAAATAAAGATCAACTGTGATTGCACCATGACCGTTGCCAACCTCAGAAGGAACAAACACAGGGAGGAACATTGGAATCTGGATATAGCACATCGATCAAAAATTCTGAACATTTAATTAACCCTTTGCTCCCCTTCTTTTTGATACATGGGCGTGCAGGAGTTTAAGGTATTATGGGGACTGGTGTCTTCCAAGCAAGCAATATTGTCATGAAAAGCATTTGTTGATTTTCAGTGTGCAAACTAGGCTATTTTGAGATGCCTGAGCTTTATTGCAGGGCAGATTACCGTATTTGCCTTTGAATTTAAAATTCAGCGCACTCCAGGAGGGTAGGGAGCTCTGTGGTGCCATTTTATTTGAGTCAAGATGATCATAGCTATTTCATTCTTTTGGGTACATTTTCCTTCCATTTTCACTACATATCTTTCAGCATCAGAAGCACAGATGCTTGCAAATGCTTTTGAAAAGCCTGCAGATCTGCTTTGTAGAAAAGGGGCTGGATGTGCTCTGCAGAGTCTGAAATCACAGCAATGTGACTTTATGTTATTGGTTTTATGGGTGGCACAGAAGGTGGTGAAATGATCAAAGTTGGTAGGTAATTCATATTTAGCTCCTCATCTATTTTCTTAGAGGGCTTCTGCAGCCAACAATGAAATCATCCGTAATTGTGCTTTCACACATCACAAAATCAGCCAAGTATGCAAAGGATACACTAGGAAAAAAGCAGAAGTTCAATATACATGCTACAAGTATGCTTTGCATTCACTGTGAACCTGTTGCAGCTTTTTTGGCACTTTTTCATTCCAAAGAGCCAGGAGAACAGGTAGGGCTCTTGAAAAACTGGCAGCTGAATTCAGCCAGCTCCACATATAAAGTAGCTCAAAAGGAAGAAAAACATTTACTTTCCTTTTTATACAGCCAGGTTTTGTTGTGTGTTTTTTTTAAAAAAAAAATTAAAATTTTGAACAGCCACCCACAACTCCTGCCCCCCAACCTCACTCAGTGCCTGCCCCCAAGCATCAGACCAAAGCTCCTTGTATTTGGGATTTTACTTATAAGCAAAATTGGTTTATTCTGAGTTACATAGATAGTAGTTACAATAACCCACTTCATCCTCCCCTCCAAAGACTAGAAGGTTTGGCTTTGTTATTAGAGCAAGCCAAGTTGGTTTGGCGTTTTCAATTGTTTTGAGTTATTTTAGAGTTATTTATGTGGTGCCTCCAGTCTCTCCTTGGGTGTGGAGCAGTGCTTCCCAAATAAGTTGTTATTGACCCCTTGGGGCAGCCCCCTGTAACACATGAAGCATTTGTTGAACAGATACACTTCTTTAGCCACATGAAAGCAATCTTTAGATCTTGATTTGGAAAAAACAAAACAACCTTACAAAGAAGCATTAGCATTCAAACTCTTAGCCCGAAGTAGGAAAAGAGCAGCTTCTATTGGTTGTTTCACCCGCCCTTTTGTCTCCATCTGAAATTATCTAATTTCTATGCCTATATCCTATTTAGTCCCTTGAAGTTAAACCTAGTAGTTTGGAGTGCTAGAATTGAGTGAATGATGATAACTTTTCTACTGAGCTTTTAGCAGCTATAAAATGCAATTTATGTTGTAGAACGATGAAAGAAAACACTCAGGAATATCGACTTTTAATTATATTTGCCCCTACACCTCATTCCCCCCCATTTTCATGTAATTACTATAAATACAGTAGGCATCAATTATCAATCGAAACATCTTTACCACTTGCACCATAATTACAATGCAATTTCATGTATTTATATTGTATCAGTTCATATATTAAAATAAAATTAGATGTGTTTTCTTCTCTCCCTCTAAAATGAATGTTCAACCAACCACAATGTATTGTAGACACAAACGGGTTTGCCTCTTACATCTAGTTTATAGTATATTGAGACCACAATAGAACAGCCTAATGGCTTCTTCAGGATTGTGGCCCTAGTGTGAAAAAACCCCCCAATTAGATTATCGTATGAAGAGTAAACAGTATGAAATCCTATTTTCTGGCATGAATTCCTCATTCATATATTTGTAATACAAACTACCCAGATCCTATCTGTTTAATTTGGAAATGCCTAATCTAGGGCCCATTATTTATTCTGCCTTTGATATCATTAAAGAAACTTTCTAACTGCTGGTGGATCAAATAAACCTAATTGATTAAATGTTCACTTGAATTTATGAGTCTGATTAGGGAACAAATGTTTTGCATACAAATCATTTTGTACTGCTTGGGTTCATTTAGGAAGTCTCAGCGTGGCTTAGAAATGAACATGACATTTCAATATTGCACCACTTTCCTTGCATGTAGACAGCAAAAAGAATAAATAAATGAGTTTAGAAAATAGATTCCACTTTAATTCGGAAAATGTAAGCAACTCTATTCTGCTGCACTGTGCAATTTATCCACACTTTCCTTAGAGCTTCCAAAGGAATCTCAAAAGAGATCTAAGCTTCAGCTTAGCTGTATTGAATAAGGGTGGCAGTTGATGGGGTTTGCATTCCTGCAGCAGGAGGACAACACCCACCACCTACAGTGGACGACAAGTGGGGAACAGTATAGGATCAGGTTAAGGACAAAACCAAATGGGACCTGCAAAAAATGTTGCCATGTAGAATGAACTGCAGGTGGGAACAATGCAAATCACAGGTGCAGGAAGTCTGGTCTCAATGGGGACCAGAGAAGAGCCAGATAGTTTAGTCCAAAGGTTGGCAACCTGCGGCCCATGGGCCGCAAGCAGCCCACGGGGGCAGTTTCACTGGCACATGAGCTGCCCCCAAACCAAGCCGCCTGCTCGGTGAGTCCCTGTGCACTGCGCTAAACCAGCGCAGTGTGGGGACTCGCTTCCGCGACGCCGGAAATCACACCTGCGCATGCCCAGATGCCGAAAATTGTGTGTGCACACAATCCGGCCAACGGAGAGATCTCCACAGGACTTGACTGGCTCAGGCAGATAAAACCTTGCTGACCCTTGGTTTAATCCCTTCTACCTCACATACCTGGGTCCTAATCCAGACTGTCCCTAGATCAGGGAAATATTGAGCACAAAGTCAAAGCTGTGTGATACACATTGTTGCTTGGTCCTCGAGCTTGAATGATATACAGGGGTTCTTCTGAATTAGATTGCAATCTGCACCTCACACCTTATCCCTCTGACATGTATTGCATCCTCCCCTAATGTCTGCCTCCACACTGGAGAAAGGAGTAGCCTGATCCTTTGTTGCATTTAGAACATGCTTATGGAAACATTAGGAACTATGTAATGCAGTTAGAATGGTTAGATGTGAGACTGGTACTCTTAACTGGCATATCATTTCCCAAAAGTTGCATGGAAATCTTCAAAGCCACACATTGTCTCATTCCCTCCTCATCTCTCTGCTTCTATATGTGATACATCCCTGCCTTTGTTCCTCCAGGTCCCCTAAGTTCAGCCATCAAAGACTCTCCTGCTCAGAAGATGTGGTCTTTTCTACCTCGTTGGTCTATAAGTTTGGGAAAGCCTCCCAAAACACCCGTGCTACTTCTTTAAAACCCCTTAAAGCCCTCACATACACTGTCATGTACATTTTTCTGTCTTAGAACTCTATTATTTGATTTGTTTGATTTGCCACTCACGGTTGGAAACCTCATAATATGTTGTTCACCTTCAGAAACAAGCTCCTGTGGATTGTACCCTTTGAAAGGCCAGAGGCTTGTATACATATTTACATTTTCCAAGCTTATCTATATTCATTGGCATCAATGTTGGCAATATAGGTGAAGTAAAGAAATCTGAACATGTTAAAACACTACATAAATAACAAATATCACTGTATAATAATAGCTAAGTGTCAGGGCTGCCTCAGGTCTCAGCTCACAAAAGACCAACGCCAGGTTCTTCTTATATACAAGGATGTTTATTGCAGTTCATTATTGCTTCCACAACCGAGGCGCGCAGCCCCGCGTCTCTTAGCCTAGACGTTTTAAGTCCCCTCTGAATCGGTCCCGCCCCTACACCAGCTTAAGAGGCTTGTGCTAGTCCATCTCTTCCTGTCTTTCCTTTTCCGCAGGGTCTTTCTGCCCCCCTGGGTTCCTTCCCTCCTGCTCTCTCCCGAAGCGGATTCCTCAGATGCCTGTTCCCCCCTCCTTCGTACTTTGGGGCCAGGCTCCTCCTCTGAGCTCTCTCCATTTCCGTGCGCCTCCACATTTGAACTTGGCGCGCGTTCGCTACCCCTGACCTTCCTCTTGACACTTACACTACTCCCTGTACTACTCTCCGCCTCTTCCGGCAGGACGTCCTGCCCCGATCTCCTTCCCCTGTCTCCTGCCTGCTCCGCTCCGTGTGTCACACTGGGAACTCCACTCTCTTCACTTCGTTCCTGCTGGGAAGCCGGCCCCAATCTCCCACTCCCACTCGGGGTTTCCCTGCTGCTTCCCTGCTCCTGGCAGGTCCCCCCTGTGACCCCCCTTGGCCTGACTAGGGGCGCCCCCTTCTGGGAATCCTCCGATTCACTTGAGAGACTCATGGAAGACCTCAAGTCATTGTCATCCTCTTCCTCACAGTCCTGGGATTCTTCCCCATCGCTCTCCGTCTCCCCCCTCACCTGTGCCTCTGTCCCTGAACCCCTGACATCCATCCCCCTCTCGAAGCCCCCCTTCCCCCCTCCCGCTGCTCGGGCGCAGGTTCCGGGGGCTCCATCGTTGCGGAGGTCGCTGCCGGACACAGGTCGTCGACGTCGATCTCCTCTGCTTCCAGTTCATTGTTTGTGTGCTCGAACCCATGGTCCTCTCCCAACATGTTCACGTCCTCCCCTCCCCCTGTTGCCTGGGTGGGGTCTGCTTGCCAAGGACCCATCCGCCACCTCGTGCGCCAGTCCTCTTCTGGTTGGTCGTCCCACCAGTAAGGAGTGTCGGTGTCCACCCCCGAACACGATCCCCTTGGAGGGCTCGACTCTGGCGTCGTCTCCTCTGCGGAGGAGAACCCTCGGAACGTGCTGGCGGAAAGTGTGGGCATAAAAAGCCAATCGTCGAAAAACTGTGCTGGCATGGGCCTGTGTGGGAAAAGGGCATGGAACTCGTCCTTGAGGAGGGGTTCGTCCAAAGCGTAGTCCGGCACCCAACTGTTGGCTCTGGCCGGGGCGCCCTCCCTGGCGAGAAAATATTCTACTCCCTCTTCCCCCCATCTCGAGTCCAGAATCTCTGTGACCTCGTTGATTGGTTCGTCCCTAGGTGACCTCCCCCTCTTGGGCGACTCTCTGCTCGGTTCTGGTGCCGTCCCTGACTCCTGAAATCTGTGTGGGGCCCTGTAAGGGGTGAGCACCGACCTATGAAAGACCGGGTGCATTCTGGAACCTTCGGGGAGGGCCAGTCGAAACGCTACAGGATTGATCCTGGCCTCAACTTGGTACGGCCCTAGTTGCCTGTGTCCTAGCTTCTTCTTAGCTAACGACTTGGCCGGCATTGCTTGGGCCGCTAACCATACCCAGTCTCCCACCTGGATGTCTTCCCCCTCCCTCCTGTGTCTGTCTGCCTGCACCTTATAGGCCTGTTTGGCTAGCTCCAAATGTCTCCGTAACTCGTCGTGGACCTCTTGCAATTCTGCTGCGAAATGGTCGGCTTCCTGTGGCGCCCCCTCCCCCGTCGTTACGAGCCCCGGGAAGGTTCTGGGATGCCGTCCATTGTTAGCGAAGAACGGCGTCACCCCCGTCGACGCGTGTTTCGTGTTGTTGTAGGCAAACTCAGCCATCGGCAGGTAATCCACCCAAGCCGCGGGTCGCTGATTGGCGTAACATCTCAGGTACTGCTGCATGATCGCGTTGACCCTCTCTGCTTGGCCGTTGGTCTGCGGATGTCTCGCCGACGACAGGTTGATTTTGACGTGCAGAATCCCTAGGAGCTTCTGCCAAAAGCTGGACACAAACTGGCGCCCCCTGTCGGACAGAATGGACCGTGGCAAGCCATGCACCTTGAACACGTGGTCGATGAACAGTTTGGCGGTCTGCTCCGCTGTCGCCACCTTCGCGCAAGGAATGAAATGCGCCATCTTGGTGAACAGGTCTACAACCACAAGCACCGCCGTCTTGCCTCGCAAACTGGGCAGATCAGTGACAAAGTCCAGCGCCACCCTCTCCCACGGTTGCAGTGGCGTCTCCAACGGTTCCAGCAGTCCCGCTGGCTTCTGGTGCACTGGCTTGGACCTTTGGCATGTGTCACACCTGGCGACGTACTCCGCGACCTCCCCTCGCATCTGGGGCCACCAAAAGTCTCTGGCCACTAATTCCGTCGTCTTTTCCTTGCCGAAGTGGCCAGCGCTGGGTGCGTCGTGCAACTGCTGCAGAACCTTCGCGCGGAGATCGTCTCCCGGAACGTAGAGAGCACCTTTACGGGTCAGCAGGCCGTCGCGTATCTGGAACTCGTCATCCTTCGCCGTGCCTCTCCGCACCTCTTCCATTTTGGACTGTGCGAACGGATCCGCCTGCAACGCGCGCCGTACCGCCTCCAGGTCCACGACGGCTGATGCGCACGCCCACGCCTGTGGTGCAAAAATGTGCTTGGCTGCCGCTTCCTCGAGATACTGCGGTTTCCTGGAGAGCGCATCTGCTATGACATTGTTGTCGCCTGGGATGTACTCGATTCTGAAATCGAAATCCGCAAAGAACTCCGCCCAGCGTATGTGCCTCTGGCTCTGTAGCTTCGCCGTGCGCCAGTGCTCTAGGTTCTTGTGGTCCGTGCAGACCTGCACGGTGTGCTTGGCTCCGATGAGAAAGTGCCTCCATGCCTTGAAAGCTGCGTGGATGGCCAGCAACTCCCTGTCCCAGATGGTGTAGTTCTGTTCCGACTTGCTGAGCTTCCGGGAGTAGAAAGCACAGGGCCTCCAGTACCCCTGCGGGTCTTCCTGCAAGAGGACGGCCCCCACTGCTCTGTCAGATGCGTCAGTCTCCACCCTCATGGGCCTGCCGGGATTCACGTGTAACAGCTGTTCCTCGGACGCAAAGAGACTCTTAAGTCTCCTGAAGGACTGCTCCGCCTGGTCCGTCCAGGTGAACTTCTTCTTCTTGGAGCTGAGAGTGTCCGTGATAGCTGCCGTCTCCCTGGCGAAACCCCTGATGAACTTGCGGTAAAAGTTGGCGAAACCGACGAACCTCTGGACCTCCTTCCGCGTTCGCGGGCTCTTCCAGTCCAACACCGCGCGGACCTTGGCGCTGTCCATGGCTAGTCCCCTGTCGGACAGCCTATAGCCCAGAAAATCCACCTCCGTCACGTCGAATTGGCACTTCTCCAGTTTGGCGTAGAGCCTGTGCTCCCGTAGCCGCTGCAGGACTTCCTTAACGTCGCTCTCGTGAGCCTCCGGCGATTCCGAGAAGATAAGAATGTCGTCGAGGAAACATACGCACTTCTTGTAGAGGAGTCCCGCTAGCACGTGATGCATAAAAGCTTGGAAAAAGTGGGAGCCATTTTGGAGACCAAACGGCATAACTCTGTATTCGTAGGTGCCCAACGGTGTGAACATGGCCGTCTTCCACTCATCACCCTCTCGCACGCGTATGAGATTGTAAGCTCCGCGGAGATCCAACTTGGTGAAGATCTTCCCTTTCCGCACCGTGGCGAGCAGGTCGTCAATCTTGGGCATGGGAAAGGCCGCGGGCTTTGTCTTCGAGTTTATGAATCTGAAGTCTACGATCAGCCTTTTTTGGGGCGTGTCCTTCTTCTTCACAAAAAACACAGGACTGCCCCCTACAGCCTTTGATTCTCGGATGAATCCCCGCTGCAGGTTGTGATCTATGAACTCCCTGAGCTCCCGCAGCTCCTCTTCGGACATGGAATACAGCTTCACAGGCGGCAGCGTTGTCCCTGGCAAGAGGTCAATAGCGCAATCGTAGGGCCGGTGAGGTGGCAACTGGTCTGCCTCCTTTTCGCAGAAAACCTCCAAAAACTCCTTGTACTTGAGGGGTACTGCTTGCGCCATGCTGAGACGTAGCTGCTGCCCCTCCTCTTGGCCCTCCTCCTCTTGACCGGTCTGGATGCAATGCTGTGCGCAATAGGACGAGCCGAAGGTGAGCTGCCGCTGGTACCACGCCATGGTCGGGCTGTGCCTATCCAGCCAACTCATGCCTAACACTATAGGCGTGTCTGACAGGCGGGTGACATTGAAACTGATGATCTCTTGGTGATTGCCAATCTGCATCACCATGGGTGGCGTCTGTTGCACCACCTGCCCACCCAGCAACTTCCTGCCATCCACCGTGACGACGTTCAAAGGCAGCGTGGCTGGTAGGAGCTCTATGCGATGCTGCTTGACGAAGTGCACCCCCACGAAGTCTGCGTTGCTCCCACTGTCAATTGTAATGGGGACTTCTAGGGTGCGTCCATTAGGTAGCTGGAGAGTTGCAGTGAGCTGCACCACTGGTTTAGGTGGCAGGGGGTCTGTAGGCTGCAAAAGCGCTGGGGACTGCCCTACTGACTCGCCTGGCTGTGCCCCAGCATTTCTGCTTCCAGCCAGGCATTGCCGTTTCCCTGAAACTGCTGTTCATGTTGTGCTGCTGCAGTTACTGTTGCTAAGGCTGCAGTGTGCTGCCGGAGCCTCTGGGGACACTCTTTGGCCATGTGCGTCCCACTGTCACAGATGTAACACTTCCTGTTCCCTCTAGGAGGCTTTGTCTTGACTGCTCCGGACGCTGGGGCTCCGGCTGCTGACTGAGCCTTTGCAGTCCCCAGTTCCATCGGCTCCTCCCCTGCCTGCAGCTGAGGGGAGGGACGCGTACTTCCTGGATCTCTGGGAAAGAAAGGAGGCACTCTAGACGGTGCGTGAAGCTGGCTACCCCCCTCATTGCGCCAAGGGCGTTCTTCATGGCGTACTCCAATGGCAAGCGCCCGCTGCACCACGTCTGCCAGGGTTTTAGGTCTGTCCCCCCTTGCCAGTTCGTCTTTCACAGGGCCAGAGAGCCCCTCTCAAAACAAGTCTCTGACTGTCAGAGAATCTTTCTCCCATCGCAGCACATTCAGCAAAGGCGAAAAAGCGAGCATGGTACTGACGTACTGAAGCCTTGCCTTGCCTTGCCTTAAACCATGCATCTGCTGGCGTGCTACATCCACATCCACGCTAGACTGGAAGCAAGCGTCCATGCATTTGATAAATTCATCAGAGTCCCTTCGAGCAGGGCAATCCTCGCGCCACAGATTGCGCAGCCAAGCCCTCGCTTCCCCATGCAAGTGGGACACAATGAAACCCACTTTTTCCTCCTCATCTTTAAAGTCGTCGCGAAGCAAATGCAACGCATATTCTACGTCTGCTCTAAAACTGGGGTACTGCTTCAGGTCCCCATCGAAGTGGGCTACCAAGTTGCCTCCTCTTCTGCCCAGTGCTACTCCAGCAGCTTTGGCCCCCGGGAACCCCACCTGGCTTGCATGATCCCACCTGGCTTGCAGATCCTGGCACCGCTTTTCCGCCTCTTCCCCCCTCTTCTGGGAGATCGCTACCTCAGTGGTAAGCTGGGAGACTGCGTTGCGTAGCTCAGCTATCTGCTGCTCCATACTCATGGCTGCCAAACTTCGTGAGCTTTGCAAAAAAAATTTTTGCGTATCTTTGGGAGGGGACTTACTGTCAGGGCTGCCTCAGGTCTCAGCTCACAAAAGACCAACGCCAGGTTCTTCTTATATACAAGGATGTTTATTGCAGTTCATTATTGCTTCCACAACCGAGGCGCGCAGCCCCGCGTCTCTTAGCCTAGACGTTTTAAGTCCCCTCTGAATCGGTCCCGCCCCTACACCAGCTTAAGAGGCTTGTGCTAGTCCACCTCTTCCTGTCTTTCCTTTTCCGCAGGGTCTTTCTGCCCCCCTGGGTTCCTTCCTTCCTGCTCTCTCCCGAAGCGGATTCCTCAGATGCCTGTTCCCCCCTCCTTCGTACTTTGGGGCCAGGCTCCTCCTCCGAGCTCTCTCCATTTCCGCGCGCCTCCACATTTGAACTTGGCACGCGTTCGCTACCCCTGACCTTCCTCTTGACACTTACACTACTCCCTGTACTACTCTCCGCCTCTTCCGGCAGGACGTCCTGCCCCGATCTCCTTCCCCTGTCTCCTGCCTGCTCCGCTCCGTGTGTCACACTGGGAACTCCACTCTCTTCACTTCGTTCCTGCTGGGAAGCCGGCCCCAATCTCCCACTCCCACTCGGGGTTTCCCTGCTGCTTCCCTGCTCCTGGCAGGTCCCCCCTGTGACCCCCCTTGGCCTGACTAGGGGCGCCCCCTTCTGGGAATCCTCCGATTCACTTGAGAGACTCATGGAAGACCTCAAGTCATTGTCATCCTCTTCCTCACAGTCCTGGGATTCTTCCCCATCGCTCTCCGTCTCCCCCCTCACCTGTGCCTCTGTCCCTGAACCCCTGACACTAAGGAACAGGATGGAAACAGCTAACCATGCCAAACCTGAGTAGGAGTGGATAACCTGCGGCTGCCCAGATATTGCTGGACTATAAACCCCATAATCTTGACCATTGGCCATGCTGGGTGGGGCTGATGGAAACTGGAGTCCAGCAACACCTAGAGTGCCACAGGTTCTGTTATGTATTGAAGTTCTCACCCTGGCCACCAGGAGTATTGTGTATGTAGTTTTCACTCAGGTCCATGTCAGTTATTTTAGGCGGGAAACCCTGGGTTGTTGTTGCTACAATGTTGACAGCCGGCTGCCTATATAAGCAGGCTGGCTGAGCTGTTTGCTGTTCAGTTCTGTTCCAGCTTACAAATAAAGAGCTGCTTTGGAAGAATCGCTGTGTCGTCTGATATGTTCGCCCACAACTTAACAGGTTCCTCATCCCTGCTATGTAAGTAATGAGAGGTCAAAGTCCATAACTAGTTATGGGATTAATATACTCACTTGAATCTAAACTGGGATCCAGAGAACCACAAATCTAATTCCGTATGCATGTGAAGGCTTTGGCCTACTATTACTCAGTAGCATCCTACATTTGAAAACAAGCTTTTGATGCTGCACAGGCAGAGTGTCTGACTCCTATCTAAAAAAGAACCACAACATTAAATGAGTATAATGCATTCAAATGTACTTCACACACATTTCCTCGGAAATCTTTGAAATAGCTCTGGTGGGGGAAGAAAATAATGTTTTGCTCATATTTGCTTCGGGAAAAACTAGATGTTTGTACAATTACTTAGCATGCAGCTATGCATCTTGTTTTTCCTTAAATAATTACAAGCCAGGCTAGACTTTATTCTAAGGCTCTTAGTCATACAAGGTGCTGATGGTGGAGACAATCTCAGTCATGATGAAGGAGTGAAGAGCTAAGCCTGCATGTGGCCTTGCCATTAAGAACCAGGCTTCCCTGTGCCTAAAATTGCTTAAAGGAAAAACAAGACATGTAGCTGGATGCTGCAAACTTCTAGTTTGTCCTTTAGTGTTATTATTGTAAAAGTGATATTTGAACCTCGGTTCTAGCAGGAGATACACAGAGCCATCAGTGTCTACCAGCCTTTGGGAGGGCACTGGAAAGAGAGCTGGGCTGCAGCTGTTTGTGAAGAACCCCCATCCCACAGCTGAAAAGAAGCCCCACCAGCAGCAGTGATGTCAAGAGCCTGATCATGAAGAAGCCATTTGGAAAAATGGCAAGATGCCAAAGAGTTATGGCCAACTTTTAGTTACCTTCCTCTCAGCCTCCAGATCTCATTTGGCAACACTTGCCATTCTTTCATTAACCTGTGGGCTGTTTTACTCCGGAGCCCTTGCAACTACCTAATAAACTAGAGAGCCTCTCATTTTCTGCACAGAAAAATAACTCGGCAATCTCTCTCAGAGAGAGAGAATGTCTGGAAGATGCTGTATAGATGGTATCTTACGCCAGCGAAATTGGCCAAAATGTATAGATTAAAGAATAAGACATGCTGGAAATGTGGTGAAGCGGAGGGAGACCTTTACCATATGTGGTGGCTATGCAACAAGGTGAAGGTCTTTTGGGAATCAATATACAATGAGCTTAAAAAAATATTAAAATATACCTTTCCCAAGAGACCTGAGGCCTTTTTGCTGGGAATGATGGGTAAAGAAATAAAAAATGAAGATAAAATAATATTTCTCTACGCCACCACAGCCGCAAGAATTATGCTGGCACAAAATTGGAAATTAGAAACTATGCCCAGCATAAGTGACTGGCAGGTCAAAATGGTAAATTACGCCGAGCTTGATAGATTAACAGGCAGAATACGAGACCAAGATGAACAGAAATTCCAGAAAAATTGGAGTAAATTTTGGAAATATATTGGAACGGATTTATAAGATGAACTGGCGGGGCTAGAATAACTCTATCAGCGAATAATTCTAAGTTTAAAAATTAAATACGCAATCATGGAATTTATTTGATACTTACCAAAAGGGTGGAGGGGAGTCAAAGGCTCGGTAGAGCCTGAAACACTATGATTTTCCTTTTCTTATGATTTTCTAAGTTTATTCTTTGTTTGTATAGAATGGGGAATGGGAATAATAGTCTATGTAATTTTGTTCTTTTCTGTATTTGTTTTCTCTTTATTAAATCTGAATAAAAATTTAATTAAAGGAAAAAAAAAGAAAAATAACTCGGCAATCTATCTGGTACTCTTCTCGATATTGACTTGTTCCATTAGAATTTCCGCCTCAGATCCACTTTGCTGGCTATACACAGGCCTGTTGTCAAAGGGTGGCTCCGTCGTATATGAACCACTGCTGGTGGTGAGCGTGGGGCCTTGTGTAAATTGGACCATCCTGACTGCTGATACTGCTCTGTCTCAATTCTTGAGAGTGTAAGACAAAGTTTGGAAAAAAGAACATTTAACCAATAGAAAAAGCTTGAAAGAAAACTATCCAATTTCTTTTCAGACTTTCCACAAAATAGTCTTGTTCCTTCCCTCCATGCCACAGGCAGTGTAGCAAGGAATGAATGACAAAGCATTTTCTGTCAGGAAAAGGATAAGCTATGTGATGCATACAGACCACAAAGGAATCCCTGAACGCAGTTTTCACTCCAGCTCTGAAATAACTACCCCAATTAGTCTTTAAAATGCATGTTTTAAAAATGTTGCTGTAAGATGCAGTATGGTTCAGAATCAGACAGTTATTTGTTAACCTCTTTGCTTTCCACAGTCTTTTTTTTCTTTTGACTTTCTTGCTGATTTAAAATACGTGTTTTGTTTTGTTTTAAAACCAAGACCCAGTAGGTGTTGTAGGTCTACTCTCATCAGTTGCTGTTACGACAGCAACAAGGAATAGCTTTATTGCCAGGGAAGGAAAGTGTGGCAGTTTCCAAATGCAACCTTTAATTATTTTTGTCAGTTCATATTGTATTTTACTCTGGAACTGGGAAGCATTTACTTCTCTCGCAGCTCATAATTAAGGAAGAAATGGCTTCTCTATTCCAGAAACAATGATAACGGACTAGAAACAGCATCCGTTCCATATTATAATTGTAATCTTGGGGAAAACAGTGTTTGTAAGTCCAGAAAATTATCTTTCCACACAAGCCGGTGTGTTTATTTTCTGAATATGAACCTTTTGGCAGTTTTTAATCTTCAGCAGTGAAGCAGAACAAGAATAAAAATCTGATATAAAACCTTTTCTTTAAAAAAACCCCTCTCTCCCTTTCCACTTCTCTTTTGAATAGAACAATCCCACTTAAGTGACTTCCCAAACATTTTATTTGTAAATTTAATAACAATATAAGGCTAATATCCTATACACATTTACCTGAGAGTAAGTCCTGCATAACTCAGTGGGGCATACTATAAATATGCAAAAATAGCTCACATTTTTAGCTCTGGGCTGGAGCATGGATTATATTTACCATAATCTTTCATAGTGGTCTCAACATGGTGAGCAATCCCTATCTTAGTTCTAGTGCATGGAATTATAAATCAGGTTGCTGCTTTCATATTATGAAACTCGATCCTCCATGGCTTTTCCGCAAGGAAAGTGATGCTACACAGTTTGGACAGGATTTGCCACAGGCAATCTATTTTTAGTGATATCCCCATGATGAATGCAATTTGTGTTCTGGATTTCATTCTTTCTCCATGAGGAAGATCCATAATGTTCTCTTTTTTGCAGATCGGAGACTGAAATTGTGAGAAAATTGCTCTCTAGCCTCCAGGGGAGCCTGGACAGGGATTCCACTGAATGCCCTCCTGATTCTGATATGTCAGAACATTCAGACATGTCTGACACAAAGAAACTGAATTGAGTACATGGGGAAATCAGTATTCAAAACAAATGTCCAGTGGCAGGCAAATTGTTTTTCTGCTTAGATACATATGGGAGGGACTTCACTGCCATAGCTAGACTTTTGGATTGTCCAGAGAACAGGAGAAAGACGAAAATGATTCTGTTATTCAAGGAAGTGTACAATCTTTGTAGGACCAAAAAGAGTGTGTGGCTTTGAGATTTTGAGGAGATTTTGTTTTTTAATTGCTTGACATTTCCAATGGCAAAACTGTGCCCTACTGGACCAGCCTCCACTGACCATGGGACTGTTCCAGCTCTGAATAAGCTAGAATGCATGTGAGAGATCACTGTCTGAATGTGTCTTCACAAAAAAATAATTCCCATTTGACTTGAGGCTCTTTCTCCCTGGTGTGCAGGATAATTCTCACTACTTGGTGTTGCAGATTACTGCCTGTCAGTTTCTGCTCCTCATCAATATAAAAAATAATAAAGCAACCTACCTCATAAAATTGTGATGAGCACAAGCAAGCTAAAGGTTTGAAAGGACTATACATGAACATGTTTCAAAAGTGAAAGATTAATAATAACAGTACCCTTATTATAGTCAAACAAGAGCCTAATTAAATCTATTTGAGAAGACTTTGTTTCTCTTACATAATGGTATGCTTATAACTCTAAAATGATGGATGCCTTTTTCAGCTAGTCTCACTTTTATGCTAATTGATGGATGCTGCAAGTAGAAGGGAAATCTTAATCAGGTCAAACACTTTCTTTTTTAACAACAACAACAAAAATTCAAACCAAACACACACACAACAACAACAAACCCAACCAAAGTGGCAAATAATAGCCTTGAAGCAATTTCCACAGGGAGCACAGTGACTTCCTATTGTAAAGATACACACACATTGTTAATGTGTGAACATATGCCTCTGAAACTGCAAAAGCCTTGCATTTTTGGCAGTAGCAGTTGTTCTATTGAAGGCCTTTAAAAAGAGGATTTGCCAAATGCTCTGTTCTTGAGGATATATTACATTTTTAATTTTCAGAGAAAATAATTCAACACAGGCAAGGCACATCTGATTTATTATAGTTTGCCAATAGATTAGCTGCTGAAAACCCTGAATATGTGCAATACCTAAAACCAAATAGAAAATATCAACTGAAAGGAAAATCTTCCAACAGAACCAGAAGACTTGAAGACCTTGCCGTGGCTCAAGGATTGCTGTCCATGGTACTGACCAACCGCACTTGTTCCAGTAATACCACAGCCTGATTTTAAATGAGATGCTGCTAGTACTCATGTAAACACATCGTATTTCTGAGCCTTATCTGAAATGTCACAAAATTTCACATTCATCCTTCAAAGTCCTGTGTTATGAGCTCAGAGTGACTGAACTGATTCATTAGCTTTTGGATGCCCTGGGGTAAAAGTTGGTTAGTGTCACTTTATCCTGATTGAAGGCATATGCCCTCTTAAGAATAAAATGTAAGACGTGGAACAATACAGCAAATACAAAATATAGCCAAGCTGAAATAACTGTTTAAATATTCACATAATACAGGTGTACTGTGGGATTTTCTTTTAGCTCCCTACCTAATTAGTACTATGGGGGAACTGAGGTGAAGAGGCGATACTGGAAATGGTTCTGCTTCAGAACTTCAGCTTCTTTTAATGGACACATTGCAATGTTTTCCTGTGGTTTCCCTTAGGTATGTATATTATAACACATGACTGCACTGGCAAATACCCTTTAGCCACAGTGCCAGTTCTTCTGTGCATTCTAGAGACCAGATGCCTAACTCATTTACTCACATATTTTCTGGGGCCTATAAATCATATGAGCAGTACCAACTCTCACTGTATCTGGGATCTCTCAGTGTTCCTAACTTTTACGGTGCTGGTCCATTGGCCTGCTGTTGGCTCTTCCTGTTTCTGCACAGGAAATGCCAGCAGGAACCAAGGAATTCTGGGACATGTTGCTGTTGAGAGCACATGTCACATAGTTTGGCACACTTTCCCCTCTCTCCTCCTCTTTGCTCCTGCTAAATCTGTCCTAGGGATTCCCTCAGCCTTCTGAAGCAGGGGGAGGGAAATTCCCATTGCACAGGCAGAAATCCTTGCACTGATAAGACCCTGACTTAGTGCTACATTTAATAATAATAATAATAATAATAATAATAATAATAATAATAATAATAATAATAATAATAATAATTTATTATTTATACCCCGCCCATCTGGCTGGGTTTCCCCAGCCACTCTGGGCGGCTTCCAAAAGAATATTAAAATACTATGATACATCAAACATTACAAACCAAATGTCAACAAATTCCTTATCACATAGGTAGTGATCCCTGACTTCCTCTAATAAGTTATTTGCATTGAAATCATCATCATCATCATCAACAACAACAACAACAATATCCTGGTTTTGCTGAAACAGAAATCCCAAAAATGTGTGTATGCTCATATAAACTGCTGTATTGTTTATCATGAAATCTATCCTTTTGTCTCTAGATTTTATAAGGTTCAGAGTTTCCTGAATCAGCCTCGTCATGCATGCTTTCAAATGATTATCATAACCTGGAGGCTGGCTTAGTTTTACATCTGCCATTAGAACCCTGCTGCACAAAACCGATTATTTCCACTGCTGAACTTGTAGGAACCAAGGAAGCTCTTGTTGTAGTGCCAGCTTTTTATTATAACCTTCTGATCACAATTCCTGCCTCATGAACTGGGTTTGATTTTCCATGCATTTTATATACTGGAAGCTTGAATGAGAAGGGTGAGGAGATGGGCTGTTAAGCACTGTCATTTTGCTATTTGTATGTCATAATAAAATTGACTTTAGACATATTTCTCTCGGAAGATGTTGCCCTCCAAAGCATTTAAAGAGCACATCTACAGATGAAATATAGCAGAAGAAAAAGAACGGCATCCCAGTAATAAACTGCTGGATCTACCATCTGTCAAATACATAGAGATAATGGACTTTATTGCTAATGTAGGCCCTGGCCTTAATTTGCTTTTTATGGATGTCAAAAAATGCATTCGGAAGAAGTAGGCATCGCTGAGAGAGGGGCTAAACATCATGGTTGTCATGGCAGTTTGCATGCATAAGGCAAATTCCTTGCATACACCCTCGGATATATGGTATATAGGGATGGGTGGCTCACTCTATTTCCAGGCCATGTCACTGTCACTCATAACTATTTCATAATTTTAAAACTGCTCTGAAAACTGTATTATAAAGGTAAAGGCTAAAGAAAATATATTATGATTGTGGATTTGTGTTCTCTGGTAACTCTCATTTTCTGGGGATCTCCTATATATTGCAGGTTTATCAAGATAAAAGAGTTCTTGCATATTTATCCAGCAGTGTCCCATGCATAGGTGGGGCACACGGGGTGTGATGGACCAGACCCATGGTTGTCCAAGATTCTGAACAATGGAAGGGATGTAAGCAGTAGGGTCTTGCCTGATACACTTGACTATTAAGCTAAATTTGGCACAGTGTGCTTCATGCCCAGTTCTCTATAGATGCCAGGCCTAGGAATTGGGCTTCTTATGGGCTAGCTTTGCTTGGTGGAACTGGTGGAACCAGGACACTCCAGCTGGAGTACTTAGCTTTGTCCCATTAGTTTTCAGGTTTCTTGCTGTAATAATATGTATGCATATCTGCAGATGGTAATCAGACTAAGTTAATTAGTTTATGCAAGCTTATTGTGAAATGTATTCTTTAATATACTTTATAAAGGTTTAGCCCTGTGCTTGATGCTCAGAAGCGGGCTAGCTAGGAGTGTTGATTCTTGCTGTACATGAATAAAATGTGTGGTTTCCTTCACTCAAAAGTGTGCTTTTTGCCTCCTAGTAAAGAACAGCTGCCTTTTGGCAGAACACGTGCCTAGAACTAAACTGAAAATGTTGGGGTTGTGTTGGCATGAAATGTTTTAATTCACAGTACTTATAGTCTGATCTTTGGGGATGAAGAAGAGTAAGAGGGTGGGCTCTCTTACTCACTGGAGTAGAGATATTTTCCTGTTTGACCTAATGTCATATTGGGCTGCATAGTCCTCTGAGATTTATCCTGTCTATTAAGAAAATTATTCTGAGTATACCTGTATAGAACTACACTGTAAGTAGTAAAAAAAGGTTATAATTGCCCTAGATACATGTGAACACAGCCCAAATCTCACATTCAGTAATTTATCAGTAATTTATTTATCTTCAGTCTATCTTTACAAAGCAGGGAACTGCTCATTTGCCATTACATTGCCATTAGATGTGAATAAGGCGTGCAGAAGGCAACATTCCAAGGAATCTAAGCGTGAGTGCCAGAGAATTCAGTAGAGAGAAATATTAAGCTGTGCAATCTGTTCATCTTAAAATGTGAAGATCTGGATAGGGTTGAACCTTTCGAGCTTCAGGCATAGCATCCTAACACACTCTATAGTTTGTTCAGAACAAATTGTAATGGGGACACAAATTGTCAAATCAGACTTGATTAATGGTACTCATACAATGGTTGTATATTTGCTTCTGTGATAACAGAGCAATGTGTAGACCATAAATTGCCACTGGTAATGAACTATTTGCTCTGTATACAACGGGGAAGGGAATCATTATTTTCTTGTTTAATGCTTTATTAATAGAGACAAAAAATTAAAGTAAATGTGAGAAACTAAGGAACAAGAGAGGCAACAGCTTATACGCTCTTTTAAGAGAAAATAAAAATAAAATAAAATGATATTTGGTATCTTACTTAATTTATTTTATTTGAGGTACTTCAGTTACTCAGCGAATTGCAGTTCAGCTTGTTTGGTTTTATAGAGTCACACAACAGGCTAGACTGAGTTGAATAGACACAGCCAAGATTAATTTTATTTGTGTTGAAAACAAAGAGAGAACTTAGATTGTGACTTAGAATGCAAGATAAGGATGATGAAGGAAGGAAAGTTACCATCTCATTGTCTCCCACTTCCTATCCTCATGGAAAGCCTCTCTGTAGGGATGAGGGGCTCTCTTTAGAAATGTCGGTGTCACAACTCCCTGGCTAGCTGTCTAGTGAAATCAGAGACATAGAGAGATTCTGCTAGTTATTTTATTTAAATTAACAGAATACACAGAGAGATCGTGGATTATGCTCCTCTAAGTTTTGAGACATTGCTCAGAGTGCCTGCTCCACTTCCCTTGCTGCATTTCCTAGTTTCCAAACCCCTCCTTACAGCCTATGGTGGCGGGCAACAGAATCTTTCTGTCTCTGTTTGGCCTTATGCTCTAAGACAGGGGTAGGCAAACTAAGGCCCGGGGGCAGATGCAGCCCAATCGCTTTCTCAATCCAGCCTGCAGATGGTCCAGGAATCAGCGTGTTTTTACATGAGTAGAAAGTGTCCTTTTATTTGCTGACCCCTGCTCTAAGATGTGAAGGAATCGCCTGGTCCTTGGAGAAGGAGGAGGTTCTACCAGGCTTTCAAATGATGTAGTTTCCACTTCTGAGTCCTGTCTCTGTTCAGGACTAGAACACCTGCTAGCTTGCTCCTGTTCCTCATCCCCCATCATTTCCCAGCTCTTTGCTGCTTCTTCTGGGATGTATCCTGTTCACCACCACCATGAATCTGTGTCCATACTATTGCCATCTTCCTCCTGCCCTGACACATCTTGAGGTGGAAGTCTCTACCACTCCTCCCCATCGGCCCCGTCACTGACATCAGGATTAGTGTCAGGGGATTTCTGGAAAAGATGAGAAACTTTCTTTCTGGGAATGTCCTTTAACTTATAAGGTCCAATTTTGGACAATTTATCCATTCCCTAGAAGCCCTCTCTTACACACACAAATGACAAAATGATCATGGAGGGCTTCCAGAGAGGCTTTTCAGAGAGTGTGGGATGCTGTGGATAGAAGAAGGGATGAAAAACTTCCCTTCTTGAGCTTCTTTATGCTAGGATCCAAGGTAACATCAGCAAATGTGCCTTAGGCTATGTTCAAACACATCCTTACTTGGGAATAGCCCTAATTAAACTAGCCTGGACTTGCATCTGAGTAAAGATGCACAGAATATAGCTGAATGTCATCTATAAATGATTTATGCTGAAATAGTTGAGTGTCAGTGGACCTCAACAAGGCTAGAATGGATAAAAGAAACAAAATTGGCTGAAAACCAACAATTCGGCCTTAACTGATTTGTGGTCCAGAGAGAGTCACAAAAACTCTGCATTCGGTGATTATGTCACATAATATGATATACGCCATGATGTGAAACATACTCATGCAGCACAACTGGCCTGTGTGACATACCTTTAGTCGCTGGAATCATCCTGAGTTGTTAAAGTTCAGAGGCTCCATTAAAAATCAGTCTACCCTTCTACTCAACTATGATTAGTTATTTTATACCACTTTCAACAGAGCTATTGCTCTTTATTATACCATACCTGAGAGCTAGGTCACATCCACACCATACAGTCAAGCACTCTTAAACCACTTTGGCTGTCATAGCTTCCCCCAAAGAACCCTGAGAACTGTAGTGTGGTCAACTGTGTTGACCATTTTTGGCACCTTTAAAAAACTACAGTTGCCAGGATTCTCCAAGACTGTTAAAGCAGTACAGTACAAGAATCCTTTAAATGTATGGAGTGGGTGGGACTTTAATCTACACATTACACAGTGTCTTTGGAGACATATAGATGCCAACACAGAGTGAGGTGATAAAGACAGATGGTGGTTGAATTCTGGCCATTTCAGACTGCAGGAGGAGACTGCATGTTAAAAATGTAAGATATCAACAACACTCTGTCTGCAATAAGAACACAAGAGAAAAGCATTTAGCATACCCCTCTCCTGAGGTGCTACTTTGCTACATCTGAGGAGCTTTTTACATCAGATAATATCCAGGTGTATAAGCTCCATCTGTAGTCTGAAAAGATACAGTCCAGAATTCTACCACCTCATGCTGTACAATATATAGATTGGCTCCAGGATTCACAGACTATAATGTGCATTCAAATCCCAAAGCAATCACACCTATATAGTAATACATGGTTTGGAGGAATTGAAGGAGGAAAGTGTCCCTTGACTTCAGAGATGAAAATTGTCTAGTGTTAATTAATGTATAAACACAGCCTTACAACTTTGAGAGCTTTCAGTGTAAACCTGTGATAACATTTCTTGAACTCTGGTGTTTTCATGCTGATCAAGATCGTACACCTAATCTGAACAAATTGCTCAGTGTGTGCTTTATTTATGCCCCTGCAAAATTGTTAAGCGAGGTGCTGATGTCTAATGCTTACCATAAACCAAGCTAAAATGTCAAATCCATTCCAGCTGCCAGAAGTGGATTCCTGCTGCTTGATGACAGATTATACTACACTCTCTAGACTTCCACAAAATTAAAAGCGTTTTTCTACTATCCAAACGCACCTGGCCATTACCATAAAAATGATGCTTTCAGAGTGTGAAACCAAGAGAAACTTTGATTTGGCACAGCAGCAGCTTTTTTGATACACAAAGGAACTCTCCTGCTCAAATATCACGAATGTTAGAGTCCCTTATACAAACCAGCAGATTGGTTTAACTTTTGCTGTTATCGTTCAGCTGCTGGTTCAGTTCCACATGCTTGTGTCCAGGCTACCACAGTAAAGCAGAAACTACGAGGCAACCAGATTTTCTGTTTATGAGACAGGTGGCTCTAGAAATTTTCATCTGAAATAAGGGGGTAAATATATTGAGTGAGTAACTGATCATTGTACATTTAGATTGCTTCTTACTGTATTTCACCCTCTCTGTTTTATGCATTCCAGCATCTTAGTAGGACTCAACAGCTGCTGCTGAACAAATGCTAGGAGAAACTTGGAGCCGGCTGTTGTTTTATCTACTGCTTTTTCTGAATGGTTTGTTTTATTCACTCCCTGTCTCTTCAGATTCCTCTGCCTTTTCTCCCTCTCTATCTCCAAATCTCCACTCTCCTGCTTTGAATAGCTTCAGCCAAAACCCCATGTCAGGCATTTCCCCAGATGTAACTTACAAGTAGGTAAAGTGGAGAGCAGGGCTCTTTGTCCCTCCCCTCTTGGTAAACTTATAGGTGGGAGGATGGGATTGAATCCTGCAGGAACATGCAGCCAAGTAAGTAGGCTGTCACCCTCCATCAGTTAATGTGTAGTTCTTCAATCCTGCTCAGTTTGGCATGCACCAGCCCCCGCCCCCCGGTTGAAATGAAGATTTTCTTCCTCATTTTAGCAAGGGATGCCAGTACAAACCCCTGCCTGATTCAGGATGGGATTTGTATAGGAATATTGTTAAAACAGAGTGTTTCCAGTCAACCCAAAGTTGCCCTTTGAACCTCTGAAAATCAAGAGTTCAAACAGTAGCACATGGCTGCTTGAAAGCCCATTGCAAATCTGGATATGACTTCAGCTTCATCTCATAATCACAGCTCCTACATATGGGCCTTCTGGCTCTGCGAAGTCCCAAGGTGTTTGTTACCTCTTCTCTCTCCTAGTGTGAAAGTCCTCACTGCTGGAAAAACAATAAAACCCTCTTGCTTCACCCAACTATAAGACTGATCAGATTTTCAACTTTCTAGTGATTTTGCTTTTTGCTTTACTACTTCAGGAAATAAGAGCAGAGATTTGTCACATTTTTAGTATTTGTATATGTTCTGTTTAGAGACTTGGGCTTGAATCTTAAGCAATGCCCCACAAGCAGGTAGACACCTTTTGTCTGTGGAGGAAACTGAGATCCAGTGAAGGCTTTGGATGAAATACAGGGGCAGGGCATCAGTTCTTTTTTTTGCTGATTTCCCCAACCCCTGTGCTGCCTCTCATGCTGCTTGGAGTTCTGCTAAAGGGATGCTTCTGACAGTGAAAAGAGGAGTTATGCCATTTTTCTCTCTCACCCCTTGCAGGCTCTGTGCCCTTTGATATCTGCTCAGGACATTTGAGGGGCTTGGGTGGGTTGAGGGACCCTTCACTCGCAGAACATTCTTGCCAACTAAACCACAGTGAGGATCCTGTGCCTTCAGATCCAAACTCATACACACTTACCTGGAAGTAAGTCCTCTTGAACTCAGTGAGTCTTCTGAGTAGCACTGGCTGAGGAAGAGGAGGCGGGGGGAGCGCACTGCCCCCGGCACCACGATCCCGGTGGGGTGCCATCGCGGCTGCCCCCCCCACTGGCTGCCACGCCCCCACGGGTGGTGTGCCACGCCCCCTGGATGCCCATCCACCAGGCCCCCACCTGCTCTCCACCCCCGGTGCCGGAGCATGAAGCTCTGCCACTGCTGAGAAGGCATAGCTAAAATGATGCTCTAAAAGAGAAATAGGAAATGTGGGCAGTCATCACTTTTGGGAGCCCTGGAATATTTTCCAATCGTTTGCTTTTTAAAACAGACTTTGGCAAATGCTTTCGCAGAGTTCCAAGAGGTGCAGGTCTCATCGCCTATCACATTCAAGACATGCACTTGATTTATTTCATTATCTGATATAATTGATATGTAAAAATAAAAGCTCCATATGAGTCCAAGTAGTGAGAAGTAATATGACTAAACTTCCATTTATATAAAACTTGATTGCATCATTTATCAAATATTTGCTCGAGTTCCTACACTAATATAGTCACTTTTGTGCCAACACTTATTATGGTCTCATTTTTCAGATATGTTGTCAGGAGGAAATTAAAAAGGGTCTTTTCTAAAGGTTAGTTAATTACAGGCAGTAAATTCTGTTATGCAGACACAGACTCCCAAATGATTTAATTTTCAAATAAAGCACACCAGGCTAGTATATTAAAGCTTACCTTTTGTTTTCAGTGTTAAATTACCAGTGAAATTAAAGGTGACAGAACAAGAAAGGAAGCCTTCAAATGCATTGATGTGTTTGGATGAAAATGTAATGGAGTGTACTATATCTTGCTTCCTTACATATAAGATCTAGGCATTCAAGAGTGCAAAGGAAGCTAATGTTGTGTAACGTGTTTATCATTTTATGTTATATGCACCACAAATTGACCATTACTTTATAATGCACTGAAATTAAGATGAGTTTATAGGATGACAGTCATTCACCCCTGGTGTATTTCCATGGTCATTTGTCTTTGGCAAAACTTTCTTCTGTCAGTATAGCAGAAGATTTGTATTGAATAGCATTTTGAAGTAATACTAAAAACAAAACAAAAAACCCTCCAAAGGACCCATTTGACTAAATATATATTTGACCATTGGCAAGTTCATTCACCATTCAGAATGTCATTCCATAGGTGAATGCAACTTTTTAATGTCACTCCCAACCATTAAGAAGGAAGCCTTAGGTTGCTTTCTTCTTCTAAGGGAGAAGTAACTGCTCCCAATCATGTAAAATTTCATGGCCAATGGGCTCAGGGCACCTACAAAATATGGTCCCAACCCAAAGTTTGATGAGGCCCTAAGCTACTGAAGGTAATGGGGCCCTGTATATGTCCAGCCATCCTTTGTTAACAACAAATTGTCACTGTTTTTGTGTTGAATATATGCTATATGACAATTTATGGACCTAATAGATATTTAAAGCCTCATAACAAAATATGTATTTTATCAAAGTAATTGCTGAACTGAAATACAATTAAGAAGAAGTATATTAATAGTGAATTTTTTTGGGCCCCCCCAAGAGAGTGGGGCCCTAAGCTATAGCTTGTTTAGCTTATAAGTAAATCCGGCACTGCTCCTACAGCATGTAAAACTGGTGGACTACTGCTATGCTACGGTTTCTCTCCTGCAGTCCCAAACCACAGTGCTTGTGTGCAGAAAATGTAACTGTCATATAAAACAACAGCACTGGCAGCCTTGCCATAAAACTCCTAACTAGGACAAAGAATGTTTACATTTCATAAGATTTGTGCATAGCACATTCTAACCACATTGCTTCTGCAACTTGTCTCACACATCACATCTGTGCCATATCTCATTTATATGGTGTCATGCCCTCAATTTCCTTTCTCTAAAAATGTATCTTTAGTTTGAATTTGCCAATGATGTTGGATCATAATAGGGATACATCATGATTAGTAAAGAAAAAATTGAATTTATTAAAAGCTTAATTAGATTTAAATGACACAGGCCTTTCCTTACAATCCTGAGGTTTGAACAATGACTGCCAAGTATGACAGATTCATGAAATGTCAGGAAACAAAGAGAGCAGTTTCATATTCTGTTACAATATTCAGGGTTACTTTTATTTTTATGAATAACTTGGCAAAAGAAATTCTATTAAAAACTCATTTACCAACAGGATGTTTGCTTGATTTAATCAATTAACCAAAGGGGAGAATTAGCCTTCAAGATTATCCTCTGGTAGGTATTGCTCATTTTAAATATTCCTGGTGCTAGTTTTTATGCAAAGCCTTAAGTAGTCGTTGTTGTTGTTGGTTTTTTAAGCATGCTATGTGGAATGTTTGAATGTCAGTGCATTGCAATCATTTATAAACAAGCAGCTCTTATTCCACTATTGAATGAAAGTGGAGGGCAGGTAACAGGTCAAGCAAAACTAAATGGGAATCTGGACAAAGCTGTGAGAGCTTGTGCCTTTCCTTCAGCTGTTAGAAATCAAGAACAGAAAATAGTTAAGTCCACATTGCTTCAATTTTTGGGGTTAGTAGACCCAATATGAGTCGCATGACTTGAAACCTATAAGGCACAGGGAAATTTTATTCACACCAGTGACTTTGACATGTGAGATAATCCAGTACAGCAATTTTAATCAAAATCTGAGGTGTAGTTTTTTGGTTTTTTTAATGTGGTGATCTGTCATTGAACAACCCCACCGAAGAAGATGACAGTGGTTGCAAAGGGGCCCCCATAACAGTTTAAACTTCAGGGTCCCCAAAATGTAGGTCCGCTACTGGTATGCATGTTATGGCTAGAGAACTGCATTGCAACATTGCAATGCCACCATTTATCAGCCACCTTCCGACTCCCCGTGATGGAAATGACAGTGTTTTTTGACCCATCAGAAAGTACAGCTGAAATAAAATAAATGGTCCTTTGTACAGCACTCCTGATTTGGTTCAAGGCCCGATTTGGTGATCCTGAATAGGCCTTGATCTGACCTGAAACAATCTGGGTTCAAGTCAGGCTTTGCATAATCCTAATATTTAATTGGGGTTTAAAACCAAAACTAAACATGTGGTTGGTAGTGGTGGGGGAGAGTGAGGAGATATGCTAGCAGATATTTCTGCTTACACAATCTTCTTCTTCTGGTTGTCCAAGTGCCCCTCCCTTTTGACAACCCCACATTGCTTCAGGTGGACCTGAACCAATCTCGGGGGGGGGGGAGCAGATCTGGGAGTGCCTCAACTCGCTCCATACAAATCCTGGATTGACTTGAATCCCACTAATTTGGTTTAGGATCTGGGATTTGTCGGGACCAGATGCACAGTCCTACTATCCACCAGAAAACATTTATTCGGCTTAAGCAGAATGTGTTTAGTGCTATTTTTTACAAACAGAAGGCGTAGAAGACAATTCATTTTTTCAGTCCGGGAAGTTTTCTAGATTTCAGATTTGGTAAACTTAGCCACTTATATCTTCCCCTGAGGCCAAACTTAAGCTATGTTTGCTGAAGTAAAATAAAGACTAAATGTTCTGCAGGGAAATTGTTTATGAATGTAAGGGAACAGGGGGGGAAGAGAGAGAATTTATTAGGTTCTGAAGGCAGAGCAAAACAACAGCAGCAGTGGCAGCAATACCCAGCAGAGCTGCAGATGCAATGGAGTCATTTGCATGCATATATTATATTACTGTCATTATATTTTCCATCAACTTTACTATAAGGGTAAATGTGTTTGATTTCATTCTGAGAGGCTTGTCTGCATGTAATGGAAAAGATATGACAGTATTTAGATAATAACAAAGTTGAAATGATCCCACACTCCTACTTTCGTTGTGCTTAATGGAGTGGTGCATCTGATCAGCATAAGGGGCTGCCCAGGATCTCTGACCCAGGCCTACAAACCACAAACCTAACCGAATAGCAAAAAGATTCCTGCGCAGGAAAGACCAAAGCAAGGAAGGGAGAAAGCAGTGGAAGGTACAAGGATGCACTTGTCCCTACCCTCCCTCCATCCTATCCCAAGTTTCATGCAAGATGCTCTCTCTCACATAGCAGCAGCACCATATAGCAGCAGCAGCAGCCCCCATTTTACGACTCTTCTCTTGTTGGACATTGATGGGGTGGGGCCAGGTGGCAGGAAGGTCAGGGTAGCTCTACTATCACCATCTTGGCAAGTAAAGTACCACTACAAGAGGGTACTGCTGCTGTTCTTCTCCCTCACATGCCACTATGGTTGGCAACATATGGGTTTGGTATGTTTGGTGTTGCCAAAATTCAACCTATGACCTAGTTGACACAGTGAGTTTCCACTACACATGAGCATGTACTACTTTCCTTGGCTGTGATGATGTACTTGATTGAGTGGAAGACATGTCTAACTGTAGTCAGAGGCGTAGGAAGGGTGGTGCGGTGGGGGTGGTCCGCCCCGGGTGTCATCACCAAGGGGGGTGACATTTGGCACACCGCCTGCCCGCAACTCCCGATTCCACCTTGAGCCATCAGGGGAAGGGGGGAGCTGCTCTGCTTTGCTGGGGCAGCCTTCCCCCTTTGTTTTGACAGCACAGGGGAGGCTTGGGAGTCATGAGCAGGCGGCGCACCATTGCCCCACATTCCCGGGCTGCTGGGTAGAAGGCAGGCGAGCAAACAAGCAGAGGGGGGAAGGGAAGGAGAGAAGCAAAAGCTCCCTCAACTCAGGACCCAAACCCTAGAACACACAGGAGGAGAGGTGGGGTGTGAGAACAAAATTAGGAAAAAAAGTTTTACGTGCTTATGCTCACAATGTTAAGTAAATAAACAAGAAAATAACACTTGCAACTGTAAGTATCTTATTCTTCCTTCTTTTAATAATTCCAATGGGGTGTGTGTGTGTGACAAAAAACTTTCCTCACTGGATACCATCTGACCTTGCTACGCCTCTGACTATAGTTGACTGAATGCTAGTTCAAGCGCCCACAATGCAGGAATCTTTGATACAATGTGGAGCTCAAACTCACAGCACTTATATTAAAAGTCCAATACTCTACCGAGTGAGCTATCTGAAGCTAAACATCCAAAGGTTGGGGGTGGAGGAAGTGCGTGACAAATTGGGACATGGCCAGTGCATGTACACTTGGCATCCTACGCACATATAGCACATGGGATCAGACTGAATGCCTCAATATGGCTCATGAAGCACTAGCATGGATCCATTTTATTCAAGTTGGCACCCCTGAGCCTGAGGAACATTCAGGGGGTCAGCTGCAAACACTTGTTCATTCCATTGTCTTATGTTATTGCTTTTGCATGTTATGAAATAGCCCCTGTTGGAATGGGTAGTATGACAGAGATGGACATCGTCTTCACATGTCCCCTTCAGTGACCTTTGCTATTACCTCAGAGTCTCTCCTTGACTTTAGCAATAGACTTGAGACAGGAAATGCAAAGTCTTCATTGCAGGTACAGGAAATTCTGTTTAAATCAGATACCTGATCAGCAAGAGCAGTATAAAGTGAGTGATGATTTCAAAAGAGAGAAAAATGGGATAGCAGGTGGGGTTGCCCCAAACACAAAGAAGCAAAGAAGAGGCAAAGAGCCTGATAATGATATGGGACTGATAAGGATATGGGAAATATAATAAAATAGTAAAATACTCAACGTGTTTTGGTGAAGACGTTCTTTAAGCGAACAAGAATACAGTTTTCCTAGTAAGGCAACATATTTTAAGTCTTTGCTGGGAGAAGAAAGTCTTCATCCTACTACTTTACTATATTATTTTCAGCACCATTTGCTTCTTTTCCTCTTCTTTCCCTTTCTTCTTTTTTATTTTCAGATTGTTTTCCAATCCCATCATTTTGCTAAAACTTGTGAAAAAGAGAGAGAAACTGTTTCCCTACTGCCCTAAGTTTCAGTAGAGCTACTCATTATTTTACCAGCATGTAGCAGTCAAGAGTGACTATGAGGAGGTGATTCTCAAGCTGTTATTTCATGCACAGCTGTAAGATTTTTCTTTGTGGAGAGTGGACTTGCTGTCAACTGGTAATTGTATTACTGCATTCATATGTGTTACTCTGTGGGATCACTGTAGACTTCTCTGTTAAAGGAGTTCCACATATTCAGTGCCTTAGGTCTCAAATTTCGTCTTATGTTCCTGGTATATTTTTGAAAGAAAGCTTGTTATAAATAAGTTGCTATTGAATAATGGATGCCCTTTTTCATTTGTCCCTAGAGATAGTTTAAATAGTGTTAAATCTTAGCATTTTATCATTCTTATGTGTTGCAGTCATGAGGTATTTGTATATACCTCAGAATATAAAATATTCCCCCCAAAAGCATGCATTATGGGAGCTGTTGGGAATTAGATTGTTGCCTTATTTATACAATCTCTTTTACATATAAAAAAGAAAATGGTGCACTTTCTCTTTCATAGAATAATTCAAATAATTTCCTAATTAAACTCTTACAGAAAAGAGCAGAAGTGTTCTATTCCATGTCCAGTTTTCACAATTTTAAGAGAATTGAAATATTATTTGTTCTTAATGATACACTTTTAATGAATAATCTATATAATTAATACATGATATACGTATCAAAGTATTGAGTACCCTTTCTAATAAACAGACAACCCAGAGAACAAGTCAATGTGCTGGCCTACTGTTAGGCAAAGTGAGGTGGCCATCTAAGGATATCATGAAAAGGCAGAAAAATATGTGCATTTGCATGTACTCTTCACCCCAGGCTATGGATTTTTGAACACATTATTTGGCTGAGGAGATGCACTACAAAAATTGGAGATGTATGGATTTTGAAGTATGGCTGTGTTTCAGTTCATGTAGGTATGAATTTGGTATGTTTTCTTGAAATATAAACAGAATTGCTGTTCTCTCCCATCCCTAATCATGGGCTTAAACCCCAAGGTCCCATCTGCGCTTTGCGTTTAAGGCTGTATCATACTACTTTGAACAGCCTTGGTTTTCCCCAAAGAATTCTGGGAACTGTAGATTGTAAAAGGTCCTGAAAACTGTTATGAGACCCTGCTTATTCCTCCCCCCGAGTGCTACAATTCTCAATTTCCTGGGAGAGAGGGGTGGAGTGTATTGACCATTAGAACACTTGGAGAATTGTCACACCAAGTCTCTCTAACCTTAACAGCCAAACCTTTCATCAAGATTTCTGAAAGAGTGCCATGCAGAAAACAAAGCATCTCTTCACAAGCCATTATCCCAAACTCTTGCGTCATCACACCTCATTCTCAGCTGTAACTGATAGGCAATGTAATGAGGATAGACACCATATGTCATGGAGTGGCAGGGGCACCAGCACAGGCAGGATGAAGATAACCTGTAGAAGGGCACCACTGGCTACTGGAGGTTCTCAAGACTTGTATCAGGAGACCTCAGCATCCCCGTGCAACATGGAGAGGTTCCAGAGGGTCTGGGGAATGAGGGGCCAGTGGAGGAGTAGAAATACAACCTGGAATACCAGGAACACAGGGAAGAAGAGACCACGCAGCCCTCAATACAGAGGAGGCTAGGACCCTGCAGGAACATGACTCCCCATCCCCACTGTTTCCAAGAGCCATTAGGAAGATTAGGCGGGCAGGACAGCTGGGACAGTCAGCCAGTAGGCAGAAGTACAAGACTGAGAGCACATGACTCACCACTTGAAGTCAATTAACAGTCAGGCCAGCACCTGAAACCAATGGACTCTGCCCAGCAAGTAAGGACTATATAAGAAAATAGGTAACAGGCACTCAGGGTCACCACAACTTTCTCGAGTGGATTCTTGCTTGACCCAAGATTTGAATGAGAAGGGGATATTGGAGACCAGCAGAGGCAACAACGACAGAAGGAAGTGAGGAAAGCATTGTCTGAACAGCAAATGAGTGTGTGTGTTGTGCCAGGCAGCTGCTGTGACACCGGATAGTGGGAGGAAGCAAAGGCAAAGGAGCCTTTCAGGAGAAACACCTTTGCCTTACGCCTAGGGGATGGAGGACTGCAGCGTTGCTAGGAGGTGTATAGGAGCCACCAGTTCTATTTTGAGACCGAAAACACCCTGGGATCAGCACAGCATGTGAGCTGCTGACCTTGATTCCGAGTGCCCACAGGACCCCATACAGGATGCTGCTGTCATTACATGCTGTCATAGGTGCTATAACAGCAATGTTTGGAGTGCATACAGTTACTTCTGTTGAGAGACTGTCTGTTGCTAATGCAGAACACCCCCCCCCCAACACATATGCATGTAGAGATCACCAGCCCTAAGGGCTTCCTCTTTCATATTAATGGAAGTGACAGCTCTATGTGCTCAAAAATAGGTAGATGAGCTTGCTTAAAGTCAATGGGGACATGATAGCAGGCAAAGGAGTGTGTCACAGCATATCCACAATACTGGCTGGGGACAGAATGCTGGACTAGGTGGGTCTCTGGTCTGATCCAGCAGGACTCTTATGTTTTTATACTGGATTGAGGATGGGTATACTAAGCAGCAACCGACATCATTTCATTTCAAATATATGTTTACCATATTTGAATGTTATAGCCTAAGATGCCCAAACTGCTTATCTATCCATTATCTCCCCCTTCCATTGTTGAATTCATAGAGCTACTTCAGTCTGAGCCAAATGGAATCTTACTTCCTTGATTTCATTATTTGATTCTTGTGCAACTCTCTTAAATAAGAAGTGGAAACATGATGGTGATGAATTATGTGGAGGTTTTTACATTTTCAGCTGCATACTATTAACAATGATGTATTACATAGTTCTGACTCACAGTGGTGTATACAAACAAATTTGTTAAATATGGATAAAAATAAAATAAAAGGAAACTGGGCATGTACCACTGTTTGAAAAAAAAGCCCGGAATAACCTAGTTTTATTCCTTTATCTGTTTTGCTTAGAAGATGCAGTGTTTCTTTTCTTTAGCATTCATCTCTTTCCTAGCAAGTCTGCCAATTCTAAGATATCTGCAACAGAATTCATCACATTGTTAGTTTGTGATGTATTTACCCTCCTCCCTTTGAAGTCAGGCCTGATGTTATATCCCTGCAACTCAGGCATCTTCCTTACAAAAGGATTATATGACACACATTTCACTGTGATTACAGATAATTCCTTTAAGACTTTTTTTGTTATCAGTAGCCACTAGCTCAGGATAGACCAGCACATTCTTAATATTATAATTTTATCTTCTGAAAATAAACATAATTAATAGTGAATTATCAAAACCACACCAGTTTTAAAACTCATTTGATAATATGTAAACTGCACTACATCTGGCATTTGTTGGTCCTACTCAGCAGCATCACCTGGCTACAAGGAGATTAAATTACCTTAAAATAAGAAATGGTGGCAAATCACACTTACCGTTATAAGGTCAGCATCAAATAGTAAAACCAGAAGCTTAGTCTGCCAGAGATTACTGTCTGTTTGTAGAGTTGACAAAGCCCAAAGCCTCATGCTAAACCTCTGGAAATGAAAGCGTTTTAGCAAAGTCTAATATGCTTTTTGGTTTAGGTGGCAGGATAATCTTTCCTATTCTTGCACTAACAGCAGAAAATGTGAGGCAGCTATTCAGCCTGACATATGACACCGGAAGAGTAAATACAACCAAATTGCTCTTTGGGGGTGCTGGTAAAAAGGAACAAAGTACTGGGGTTAGAACATTTTCCTTGTCCATAGCCAGTTGCAATATCTCCACACTTTAGAATAGATGGCCTTAATATTGCAGTTTCTCTTTGAGATCAAGTACCTTGGTGCCATCCAGTCTCAGGTAACATATTTTGGAAACGTGGTGGTGTCACCATTGATGGATACTGACTCTATTCCTTCCTCCACATGCCCAGAGTTCATTGGCTCCATAGAGTCTCTGATCTGTATTCCTGGGGCTGTTCTCAAAGATCTTCCTTGCCTGACATGTGGAATATCTCTTATTATGTATTGAAATATGGCATTTGATAAGATAAATGGAAATGAGAACGTTAAGTGGCACCCAGGAACAAATGAAGCTGGAAAAGAAAATTACATGTTTGTCATAGTCCAAGCAAAGTTCTGATGTTTGTGGGTTTGTTAATGACTTGTTAAACTCTCAGTGCCACTTAGGAGAATTTTATTTGATGCTTCCATTCTCCTATATCTTTTGATTCCAAGTTTCAATTTACACGTGTAAACCCACCACACTTTTTCCCTCCACATGACCACTCATAAAGAAATCCTTTGTCAGAATTGTCACCACATTGTATTTTCTATGCAAATACGCACCAACTCTATGGGGCCCTGGTCCATTGACTCCCCCCCCATAAAATATTTAGGAAGGATGCTGCCCCAGTATTTTCTACAAGTTGGTGCCTCCCTCCCTTGGGTAGCCCCAACCCCTCAGCTGGGGGCCACCTACTTTCTCTGGCTTGCCTTACAGCTTTTGGTGCCATTTCCAAGCGTGTCTGAGCTGGGGCAGCTGAGGAGAGGCAGACAGCAGGCCAAGCCAGTCGAAGATGTGAGTAAGTGAGCGGTTTAGGGCAAGAGACAGTTAAGTGGGTAGAAACTTACTGTGTGCAGGTGGTGGGCAAGACGGGGATGGGCAGGGAGGAAAGGGAGGCCTGCACCCAGTTGTGTGCAGTGGAGGAAGGTGCACTCCACAAAAGCAGAGAAGTGAGGGTGGGGGATATTTTGTTATTTATAATTTAACCCATAGCTGTGCTAAAGCTTCTTTGCCAACCGCAAGCCAAAATTCTGCAAGTTTGGCTGCATTCAGGCGGCAAACGTTTCCTTATCTGTGGGTTTTTGGGGGTTTTTTTTTGCATTCTATGTGATCTTTCACATGACATAAAAGCCAGTTCTGGAAATCCAGTGGAAGTTTAGCACTCATTTCCATTCTATCCCCTCCCCCCCGAAAAAAATCTATTTGCAGCCTTGTTAGCTTGGGAAATCATGTGAGTTTTGCATTGTAATTTTCACAAGGTTCTCATTATGCCACCACTGCTCATGTGATAAAATTAGGGGTGGTAGCCCAGCATACAGTTCTTTTCTGCCATTTAAAATTCAGCATGACAAGGTGGTATAATTCAAGAACACAACAGGTACTGAAAAGTAAAAAGAACATTAGAAATCAGGACAAAAGTGCTAGCACTATAAACGGTAAAACTAGCACAATAAACCCCATGTCTACCTTGAATCTTCCAATTCCCAGTTTTATTGGATCTAGTACTACGAGGGAGAAAAAGCTTCTCTCCATCCACTCTTTCCGCATACTGCATATTTTTATATAATTCTTTATCCTTACTCTCATTTTTTTTGAAAACTAACTCTCCCCCCTTCAAACATTGCAATATTGTCCCACAGGGGAGTTGTTCCAGCCCCTTGATAATTTCGGATTCCCTTTTCTGCACATCTTCATTGTGTTATATACTTCTTAAAGTCATAGTACTCTAGATGAAGTCCCATTGGTACAGGATATTTAACAACTATCTGAAAAAGAGGAGCAATGCTTTGTTTTGGCACTTTCCACCCCGATATGCAGTCATGGTCTTTAACATTCTCAGCTTAATTCTCAGACTCCATTTTCTATAATCTGATTTATATATGTGAATTTTATATTCCACATTTCATAATCCTATGGTTTTGGGGATTAGATTTTAAAAAGTTTTTAAAAGCTATAACCTGGTTGCTATCCTTGGGATGTAGCCATCACTTCTTTGGGCTTGATGCACTATCCAAAATATTGGGGACAGCTGGATGATTTGACTTAAATGAAACATAATTCTGGGCTTTGTCCAGGGGTTTTGAAAAGAGATTTTGGATGCTAAACACTAAACAAGATTAACTATCGATTTGTTGCCACCTCATCAATGTAAGTGGCATGAGTAAAAATGCAGTTGTAGGTTTGTAGAGATTTTTTTTTAAATACTTTGCATGAAATATTGTCTAATGCCAAACACTACTGCATAAAAACTACTACACTCTGGTTGTGTGTGGAAAGCAGGAGAAAGGGAGTATATCTTGGTTATTTCTCTCTCTGCTCTCTATTATGTACAAGGGAAGTTTTTGAATTCCCACTTCCTAATTTGGTACCATAATGTCAGGAACCAGGAGAGGAATCTGAAGGAGCACAGGTATACCTACTTCTCCCCAACATCCTCTGACATCGCTCTGTTTTGGCTCCCTTCACCGGCAGAGGTGCATAAGTTTAATGATCTCAGGCAGACACACTGCACACCTCAATTAATGACTCTCTGGCAGTTTTATGGTATGTTTATTTATAAATCACATCCAGTGTGTGACTCCCAGCCTGCCACTCTTGAAATGAGTTGGTCAGTCTGAGTCTCTGCTCTTCTCACAGCACGAAGGATGGCAAAGTCCTCCCTTTCCCCTTTTTGTACTTCCATTGCATTCTAACCTTTTCAACTCTCTGAGAATGGGGGCTACGAAGGTGAAGATCCCCTACCCCCGCTTCCAAAAGAAGAACTCTCTGTCTGTTGTCTCTCTGCTGGTTGCCTAGCAACTCTCCCACTGCTGTCTATTTCTTCCCCTTCTTGTGAGCTGTCTGTGTCTGCTCTAGCTGAGTCAGGGAACTCTTTGTGAAGGGGGGTCAAGCCCACCCCCCCTTGCTCTGGCTGTGATCTTTCGTCTCCAGAGTTGGACTCTGTGTCTCTTTGTTCATCTCCTGATCCTGATTCTTCTCCGGAGTTCGATTCAGCCATGTCCCTGACAATAAGTACTAGGGATACACAAGTGTAAAGTTCCTCCACTGTATCTCTGACACCAGTGGCTACCTGCCAGGACGGCTGTGTACTATCTCCAATGTTTGAAGCAGTATGCCTCCAAATACCAGTTGCTGGGACTCACAAGTGGAGAGAGTGCTGTGGTGCTCCTGTTCTGCTTGCAAGCTTCTCATGAGCATCTGGTTGGCCACTGTGAGAACAGGATGCTGGAACAGAAAGGCCTTTGGTCAGATCCAAGAGGGCTCTCCTTTTGTACAACAGAGGGCCAGTTGTGGAGGCATGTCTAAAGAGAGGGGATCCCCATCAAATTATTAAAATCTTCAGCTGCCATATTGGGAACTTAGGGTTGTTCTGTAAGTTACCTAATGATACTTACATGCTGGCCTTCCTTTGCATTCATACTACACATCTCCAAGTACCTAAAAGCCACTTCAGGTAATCCCGTAATTGTGAAGAGGAGACAACTTCCAAAAGAGATGCAATCAGCAAGTAAATAATGGTAGCAACAAAGTATTTCATGGTGTGTAACATTTATAAATGATGGATATGGATTAACAGGTGGAAGATTGTGGTGATGTATATAAATATGCTCTTTCAGAATCTGAAGGGGGGATATATATTATGCATTTATCATTGTTCCTGTTCAGCTGAAACCAAAGCATTTTTAAAAAGAGCATTACAAAGTTAGCATATTCGTGATTCCATTTGAAACACATATTACCTATTTACATTCGAAGCTGAACTCCACTACCTGGGGTGGTTGCTGCTTCCTGATTTCTATAGGGATAGCTTGAAGCTAAATCACTTGTTTTTACTAGCAGGATTCAGTTGCTAAGTGCCCAAGAGAGAAACAGGAGAAAATGGGATGTTATTTAAAAATGTGGTTTACTGAAATGTTAGAAAATTGGACCGAGTCTGGGAAGAAGAAATACAATTCTTTAAAAGGAATTTCTTTGCTTGCTCCTCCTGAAATGGAACTATATTTATCTGAATTCAGAAAGCTCTCCCAGTAAACAGCACCTGAGGCTCATATTTGTAAGTTCTGAGATATTGGCATTGCATGCTACACTCCTCTATCCACTTACATGGGAGTAAACCCCACTGAACTCAATGTTTTTCCCCCTTAGTAGGTATGTATAAAATTGCCCTGGAACCCTTCCTTCCTGAACCTAATATTGATATAAATTTGGACATACAAGGTGGGGGAGAACCCCTAGGGAGCCAGTGTGGTGTAGTGGTTAAGAGTAGTAGACTCGTAATCTGGTGAACTGGGTTCACTTCCCTGCTCCTCCACATGCAGCTGCTGGGTGACCTTGGGCTAGTCACACTTCTTTGAAGTCTCTCAGCCCCACTGACCTCACAGAATGTTTGTTGTGGGGGAGGAAGGGAAATGAGAATGTTAGCCATTTTGAGACTCCTTCGGGTAGTGATAAAGCGGGATATCAAATCCAGACTCCTCCTACGTTGCCCCAAAGTGACTAGAAATTGTGCACTGGAACTGAAGATCACCTTGGTAAGTGTGAAAAGGCCAAACAGGCCTATTGGGGTGCATGTAAGCATATATATTCTGCTGCCATGGCTCTTGAGGCAGACCCCAAAGTGTGCATGCATGCCCTGGTGCCCCCTGTGTCTTCTCTTCCCCCAGTTTGTCAAAATGGTGCCCCCTGGCCACAGTTTTGTGCAGCTGAAGGGTGCAGAACAGCACACCAAGCAACTCTCAGTGGCCCAGCTGACATGTCTAGATAGTGTACACTTGACTGGGTTATGCCCGTGGTTCGTTTACAAATAACGAATGTCATGGAATTTTAGATTTGACCGTGATTTCCTTCCTCCTCCCACCCCTTCACCATACCATATCTGAACACTGTTGCCCAGAATGTACATATTTTACAGTATCTCTGCCAAACAGGAAACGAAATTAGTATTTAAATTGTATGTAAACAGCATGCTTGCAGTTCTTCCCACTGTTTAATTATGTCAATAGTATTAAGAAGGTTTTAAAGATTAAATCAAGAGTAAATTTTCTCCCTGAGTAGCTTGACAATAAGCTGCATGCACTTTCAGACCTCTCTAATTCTTTGCATACTGAATAATGATTATGATAATAACACTCTGCAGTTTGGTGGTGAAAACTAAGGATCAATGAGATCAGAACAAACTCTGTATAGTCAATGTGGGGTAGAAGCCTGGAAACCCAGCCAGATGGGTGGGGTATAAATAATAATATATTATTATTATTATTATTATTATTATTATTATTATTCATTTTGACCTTTACAACAGCCTAGTCAGGTCCAACCAGAAGGGGCCTTTCACACAACTCTTGGTCTATTTACTATTGGATTGTTTTCATAGCAACACTGCCCCCACACTTCAAATTCTCCCAGATCGGAAAGGCTATTTTTATGAAAATCTTGTAAAGAACTACTTATTAGACAACATGCTATGGTATACTTTTAAACCTCTGAACTGATTGGTTATTGTGGGCATAGTGTTCATGGGGTCTACTAGAATGGGGAAAAGTCTTGCCTTCACAGTAGAGCTGCTTTGCCCTGGATTTTGGGTAAGTCAATTGAAAAATCGTGTCATTTTGGCGTTTTTGTAAAACAACAACAACTTTTGGGTTTTTGAAATATGGCAACCCTACTTTACAGAGGCCTCCATAAAAGCGTGGGAGTTACTGAATGTACATTGGGGTTTTGGATTGGAGTTTATGGCTTGGATCCAGAGATGTGTACTTGCCAGATCAATACACAAATTGGGTTTTATTGAGCCATTTTTCTTTTCAGCAGCATCCCTGAATGCTTAACCTGTTCTTTTTTTAAAAAAGAAAGTTCTGCCTGTGTGAATGTAAATCACTTTGTTAGATTGGGGCCTATCCATACTTGTAAAAGAATATCCCGAGTAATGCATAAATCAGCCCCATAATTGCATTGCAAAGCATTGGCAAAGCTCTTCTTGGCAAAACTCAGAGGACTGATTCCCTGTTCTTCTAGAGTAGTGTTTCAATGCATAGACTTGTGCAGATACTGATGACAACACAGATTCTAAGGTGTTAGAGAATTAGATGCTAGATTTACAGTTCCCCCTCCATTCCTTTGTGACCCCACTGTGTTCCACATTCTGGCAGGAGCCTTTGTGTAGCATCATTAAAGCCACATGCTGCTTAACTGTAACAGATAAATAAACCCTTAACAAATGTACTGATTTTTTTATTTGCGACATTTCAAGTTCAATACTCCAAGTGAGCTTTTTACTTATGCTATGGTACGCTATAATTTCCCCAAGCAGGGAAAGCATGGAAAAATATATTGCAAGAAAATTTGGCTCTGATCCAGCAGCCAGACAGAGTTAGTTGTGCTAATATCCCACTGAAATCAATGGAACAGTGTAGTCATTTACTAATTTAAACTGCAATTATTTTACTGGGATTTAGGCTTGACTAGCTGTAGATGGATTGGGCTAATGTTTATGAAACTGTGTCTTGTTTTGTCTTTAAGGATTGTTCCCTTGAATGTAATTAGATATCTATTTGCCTCAACTGTACTTTTCTACCTTACTTTTAGCTTTAGCTTTTTAAAATCGATTTAATATTTGCCTTCCACTTTTCTATTGTGATACTTAGAGTATCTTACAACAGCAAACAACAAAGATACAGTCACAGAGTACTAAAACAATACATTCATTATAACAATAATAACAGCAACAGGGGACTCTGCTATACAGCTGCAAACAAAACATTTTAAGTGTGTTGTAAAGTGCAATATACAAATGTGACACTAGATGGCGATTGTGAGCTATGGCAAATTCAATATATTTTTCAAAACATTTTTTTAAAAATGCATTTTCACAAAAGCATTTTATGTGTGTAGATTCCACAACAGTCCAATTTCCTTCTTTCCGTTTTCTCTAGCAGAGCTGAGTTTCAAGGGCTCTGACTCAGATTGCCGTTACCCACCAAGACGTGCTCTCCCTTTTGCAGCCACCAGAAAATAATTATGATATTCATAATCTGATTGTTAATGTAGAGTCAAATTGTGACCCAGAAAAATAAATAGTCTGATTTCAAATGCATATGCCAATGGGCTGGATCAGAAGATATGTTTATCTGATCACATGACAGAGAAGGAAAATGTCCTTATTGAGGTGTAACATTATAACAGGGCATACAGGTCTAAAACCAGTACTTAAATCCAGGACATATAGGTCTAAAATCCAGCACTGTAGAACATTTTATTGGGATTTCATTTGTGCAATGTAAACCTATGCATGTTGAATGTTATACACATGATACTATATTCAAATGTTATGCTCATGCATGTACTGCCTAGGATAGTAGAGTGGATGTGTACCTGGTGAATACAAGGGGAAGGTTTGTTTTCGCTTAATATTTGATTTTCTATGCATATTATCCAATAGGGCCCCAAACAATGTAGTTTCCCGCACCCCTCCCCAGCTAGAATATAAATGAGCAAGTGAATTATTAGTATAGAACAAACTATTTATCTTTAAAAAGAGAATGACATGATTTTAAATGATAGAAACATGCTCATGATGAACTGACAAAATAGAAAACTTGGGGATGAATGGGCCTGCTGGTATCTCTAGTATCTTGCAGGTATTCTGGAAGATGGCATGGCTAGCTGGCAGGCTGGCTGGCTTGCTGCTACCCTAAACAGGAGCACTCCTGTTATGGGGTGAGGATACATTGCAACATTTTGCTGTAGCTTCTAGTTGCTCATGTTTTCAGGACCTCCCAGTTAATATAGGGATTCTTCTGCATTATATTCAAAAGATGGAAGAACAAAATAGGTACATAAAGAGAGAGAAAAACCCAAGCCATGACCTAAGACCACCAGAAGTGCATCACTGCCATAGCACAAAGGCTGGCTGACATGTGCTGATCTAGTTTGAGCATAGAAGGCTATAGTGTCTTATTTTCTCGCTCCCTTCTTAGCCATGGCTGAAGAGCAGTTCCACATCCCCAAAGGCCATGGCAATGGCTTACAAAGCTAAAGGCACACCCATATTACTATTCTGGAGACTGGGCATGCAGCTCTGAAAGCTTTCATCTCACCCAGCAAACAGCTGAATGGTGTTAGGACTGGCAGTCCATTGTGCATGGCTGGCTTAGCAGAGTGATCACAGGGGCAAGGCATCTAGCTGTCCCTCCCTGGAAGTCTCTAGTTGAGAGCTACAACATCCAGTGAGGAATGTGAAAATGTGCTTTCTGGATCAGCTGTCAGTCTTCAGTCCTTCTGCAGTCTCTTTGCAGAGAACAATGTTCCCTTACTGAATATCAGCATACTGAACATGGGCTTTTTAGTGTGTGCAGAGATGCCATTTAAGGACATTTCATAATTCTTTAAGAAAGTAAAAGGAACACAGTTGCTTGAATGGCTGCTCAATGCTTCCAGCAGTGAAAAGAAAGGATGTCTGGCATGCAGCTGACAGAGGCCACTGTACCCCATTTAATAGTGCTGGCTTCATATTCCTTTTTGGAATGTATTATGCAGCATACAGAATGATATCATTTTTCAAGGAGACAGTTGGCTCAACTTCATTTTATCGGCACCAATTTTTGTAACAATTTGAATAATAGCCTTCAACCTTAATGAAATATTGCCCAAGCTGCCCCCATCCTTTTCCCAGCTTTTGACGCTACTAAATAAACTATGGTTGGGTGGTGTCATTTCAAAGAGAAAAAGACAACCCGCCTGCCACACATGCTGTGGGAAGGAACACAGGCTTTCAAAGTGGGAAATAAGTATATATCTTTTTGGATATTGGCAGCAGGGAGCTATCATTTTATAATTGCCCCATCATGTCATCATGTTGCTTAATATCCTATAATGACCACCTGGCACAGAGAAATAATGAAATGTTGACTCTGCTGAATATTTAAAGAGGGGTATACTTATCAGCGAGGAAGGTTCTTATTAGCTCATATAGTAGTTCTTCATGGTGAAGTGAAGATGCAAATCATCATTATTTTAATATGGCGTAGGGGGAGAAAAATGTTCCTGTTTGTGAAAGCCGCTCTTTCAGAAACAGCTCATTGACTCTCTAGCCCTTATCGTGCATTCCCCAAAGGCATGCAAATAGCCAGCCTTCCAAAAGTGTTAAGCAAGCTCTAGGTCTTATTAAGAGAGAGAAGAGAACAAGGGATAGAAACTTTTGCTATTAAGAGTTTGGGGTTCCCTTTTGCCCCTTTTAAAATGATATATTTGCTGCTGTTTACAGTCTGTGGGGTGTTATGGGAGGGGTGTACCTCTGGTGAGAAACACATCGTGCTCCTTGGGGGATAGTTTGTCCACCTTTGGTCCCCACCTTGCACTCAGCTCTCATCTGTGGGTTCTAGAAGCTGTCAGCATGCAACAGCGGCCACACCCTGGGAACCGGCTTTGAGTGGCTAGCTAAACCAGGTGAGGGTAGTCAATGGCTCTCAAACATGCAGCGATTTAGGGACTTCCCCTGCATGCTAAAACAGACTCTGGTGGATTGAGCAGTCAAGACAAATAGTGGGGCCCAAGGTCAAGAAGGTGGTCAAGAAGGGAAGGGAGGGGGAGATGAGGCTCATCAACATGGGAAGGTAGCCTGTCTATGAGAAGGAAAATTCTGATCCTCAAACTCTGCAGCCTTGCAGCTATACTCATCTGTGAGAAAGCTTTCAGGACTGAACTCTGAGGACAAACCCATACCCACTGCCTTGCAGGACATATTGGGGAGAATAAAAGGCTAAAGAGTGAATTCTATACAAATTCATAGTGGAGTCCCTAAAACAGTTGGATGATGCCTTATATGCTTCCTTCTGGCAACTCCTGCAGCCAAGCTGGTGCCAAATGTATTACTCTGCTTTCCTTTGGACTATGTCAGTGAAGCTGAGAGTGGAGTCTTGTCATCCATACACGATGCTCAGACTTGTTCCCTGGGGAAGTCACTTTGGTGAATGCCAGAAACAACATGGGAGACAGTAGTTATGAGTTATCAGTCTCTAGCCACAGCAGGCACTGTGATTCTCTAGCAGATTGACTTCACTCCCAGAGCCTAACACCATGGTCCCTTGAGACTGATGGATGCCAGCAACTATGTAACATGAATTACATAAGAGGTGCTTCTAATGTTACTAGAGTGTCATGGCTGCTGATTCTCTGTCATTTCATACTGTAATGACATTTACGTAGTGCCATGGGAAGAACCAACAACACAGGGTGCTATCCAACGTTTGTCATACAGAGCAAACCCAATGAAATCAGTGGGATTGTTTCCACTGGTTTCAGTGGATCTACTTTGACTTTGTTTCATTAGCATAGTTCCTATATATGTCAGTATCATCTCACCTCTTTTTTGTATAATAATTTTTATTAATTTTTAATTACAATGATCCAAAAGAGCCATATTATCACAATACCGAATTACAATACAATTAAATAGCCAATTATTCAAATACCAAATTAAACAATTTTGGGTGACTTCCCATGTGCTGGATTTCAGGCTACAAAGTTCTTATTTCTTTCTGCTTCCAAAATCTTGATTATTTCAATTGCAACAGCTCTGATCTTGATCCTTTATTTGTATCATCCCACCTCTCACTTGTGATGGTGTAAGGGCATAACAACACTGGCAGGCGGCCACTGTGATCTTTCTGTTTTAACATTACTGGAACAGCATGAGGGGCAAGCAGAAACCATGTTGCTTCCTTAATGTAAGACCTGGTCTTCAACAGTTATCCAAATAACCAGATGACAAGTTTTGTCCCTAAATCCCTAGGCTTACCTGACCTCTGAGACCATGGTATAAGCACCCTAGACCCACGTTTGTTTGTTTTTTAATACTAAAATCTTGTTAATTTCAAATACTTTAATTGCATTGTGTATTCAGTTGAGAATAGTTCAGATTCTTGACCACAACCATTTAGTGCCTGTCCTATAACAGAAATGGGGTTATGTGACCCTCTAGTTGTTGGTGAACTACAATTCCCACCATCCCTGACTACGTTGTCTGGGACAAACAGGAGCTAGAGTTCAACAGCAGCTAGAGGGCCAGAGGTTCCCCCATCCCTGACTTAAAACTATTTAAGAAGCTGATTTGCCATTTGAATCTGGACTCCTCTGGGGCCATGCAGATATTCTTACATCACAGCCATTCATAAAGGTCTGTCATCCCTGAATGACAGTTATAGCTATCGCCCTCCATGATAATTGTTCACCACTGAGCAGGTGACTGGGAAGTCCCACTATGGGTTTATTGTACTGTATGTTACATTGTTATTTCACCCGACCCCCCACCTCCCCCAAAATCAGTTAATGAGCATATCAGGGACCTTCCATGATAAAAATAAATAAATCATTTTCATATATTTGAAAACCTCAATTAAACTATTGCTTCTTAACGGACTATTGACTAATCTTAGGTCTCCTTCCCTCTCAACTCTTTCTGGCTGATCTAACTCACTAACACAGAGATGTGAGGATGAAACTGAGAGGACTGTGCTCCTAGAAAGAAGAGTGAGATTAAAAAAACCACTATCTTCCTTGTGTCTAATCCTAACTCTCCAGAACATTCTGATGAATATGCCACAGAACATGGGCGGGGAAACTTGTGTACTGCCAGATGATGTTGAACTTCAACTCCTATAATCCATGACCACTGGCTATGCTATCTGATGCTGATGGGCATTGGACTAACACCTGGAGGGCCACACAGTCCTCATTTCTGCTATAAAATAAAAGGCAACTAAATCTGCTGCAAGAAAAAGAACCGCTCCTGTTTAGCTCAAAGACAGCTCAAAATGACTCCATTAAATGGTAAACAGCTTACTGGTCTAGATAATAGACAGAATCTTCACTTCCTCAAGTTGTATGTATATGTATGCACACACACACACACACTCCAGGCAATTAATCATATAGCAGTATCTTAAATATATAGTTGCCCGGAAATGTGTTTTGCTACTTATAAGTGCTCAGAATATGTCACCATGACTTCAAAAAGCTTTGGGTTGGAACAGATTGCATGTCTATATTCTCAGCATGAGGGGCTCTTAGTCATGTCATCGAAGCCTGAACAGTGTTAAGTATTTATTGAAGCAACACAGACAGAAGATGGCAGTGTTTATTCATTGTTGAAGAATAAAACTACAGTTTTTACTTGGGGGTAAAAATATGATTTTGGAAAGGAAGGGTATTGAAAAAGGAGCGTTAGCAATTAATTGTAATCAGCCATTCACTAAAGTGCCCATCTAAGGCTGCAGTCATCCAAAGAGGCACACACAGGTTTGTCTTACACATCTGGGAATCAGCTTGAATTCAAATAATGTGTGGGAAGCCTTACTGACTCACAGTTTAAAGCTGTGAAGGCAGGAAAGGAAAATGCTTCATTTTCATTAAGTAGGATTAAACATCAAAAATTGAAACATCCTGTTTATGATAAAATATTTACTGTGCAATTTAAACAGTAATAGCTCCATGTACAGTAAGGAAGGTTTTTAGTGGCAGGTAGAGCTGGTTAGCTATCCAGCATCTATGTAAAGCCAGTGGGTGTTGTCATCTAACTGTAATTTATGCTTTTGTGAAGGATTTTCTCCTCTAGCCATGGAAAATTTAATTTAGCCCAATGGTTAAAGGGGCACCTGAAAGACTATGCTATGCCTTCTGATTTGAAGCTCTATTTCAGTTGGAAAAACAAGCATTTAATGACAGGATAATTGCAGTAAAGAAATAACAGTATTGGGGACTGGAGGACTCCAATGTCATTTAAGCATTTACCAGATATTTAAAGGCATCTACCATTTTTCATAAAGAATGCCTGCCTATCACCAAATGGAATGAGCAAAATAAATAGTAGCGGATAAGTAAAGGTAAAGGTACCCCTGCCCGTACGGGCCAGTCGTGTACGACTCTAGGGTTGTGTGCCCATCTCACTTAAGAGGCTGGGGGCCAGCGCTGTCCGGAGACACTTCTGGGTCACGTGGCCAGCGTGACGAAGCTGCTCTGGCGAGCCGGCACCAGCGCAGCACACGGAAACGCCGTTTACCTTCCCGCTAGAAAGCGGTACCTATTTATCTACTTGCACTTAGGGGTACTTTTGAACTGCTAGGTGGGCAGGAGCTGGGACCAAAAGTAGGATACTGTATTGTTAAATTTGATTTCAATATTGCTGTGATTTGTTAGCTTCCTTGGGTGTTGTTTTATCAAAGAACGTCAAGATATAATTGTTTAAGTAAATGAATAATTCAGATAAGAGAGATGTAAGCAAGTGTTCCACATTGAAGAGAAAAGCTGGGACTAATATTGATGGTTGTCCATGTGAAAAATGAAGCCAGTGTCTGGGTACTGCCAAAGGGTAGAGATATGCTTGATATGGTAGTCTTCTGGATTGCTGCATAGTGAGCCATCCATTCATATTACATGCCCTCTCTAGGAATGGGTATGTAGCTTGAGATTACTGCTGGATCCTTTGCTGTCACTTGAGGCTCAGGTGGTCTCAGTGGCACTGGGCCTTCCATCAGCTTCAGTTGGTGGCTCAGCTGTGGACCTATCTGGACTGGGATAGGATAACTACTATGGTCTATGCTCTGCTAACCTCTAGGTTACATTACTGCCACATGTTATACGCAGGGCTGCCTCTGAAGATGGTTTGGAAACTTCAGTTGGTGCAGAATTTGTGTGCTGGACCCGGGGTAAGGTACCGTGAGTGTAGCAGAGTCCACACGAAGCGGGGCGAGGTCCGATGCAGAGAGACGGGCGGGGAACAGGAACGCTGGAACAGAAGGCTGAGCAGGTAACAGGAACACCGGATGGTCGGGAACAGGAGGCCGAGCAGGGAACAGGAGTACTGGATAGTCAGGAACAGGAAGCCGAGCAGGGAACAGGAGTACCGGTTAGTCAGGAACAGGAGGCCGAGCAGGGATCAGGATCACAGGAAGGTCCGAAGCCAACAACGACGTTGCTCCCGCAACCTGGGGCCGGGATGAGTGGGCTTTTATCCTCTTCTAAGGTCAGGGGCGGTCCCGACCCCCAGGAGCCCCGCCTACTCTGGCCTTAAGGCGAGCACTCCTCCTGGGGGCAACCAGTTCCCTTCGCCTCTCTGCCCTAAGCCTCTGCAGATCAGGAGAGGCCGAAGGGTTACTGGGCCCTGGAGGAGGCTCACCTGTGGCCACTGAGTCTTCCAGCACCTCTGGGGCCAGAATGGCTTCACCTGGTGCCTGCTCTTGAGTTTCCTCAGCATCTAGGCCTTGCCCCAGTTCAGCCGGCCCTGGAGGCGGGGACTCCTGTGCCGGCTGGGATTCCTCCGGATCGCTCTCAGACTCGGAATCCCAGGCCATCACAATTTGGCAGCCATGTTGCTCACCAGGCAAGACGGTTTGAGCACATTACACCAATCCTGGTCTGACTGCACTGGTTTCCAGATAGTTTCTGGACCCAATTCCAAGTGCTGGTTTCGACCTATAAAGTCTTAAAGGGCTCAGGACTGTAATACCTCGAGGGCCACATCTCCCTATATGAACTAACCTGGACCCTGCAATCGTCCTCTGAGACCCTTCTTCATGTACCTCCTCCTTGAGAGGTCTGAAGAGTGGCAACATGAGAATGGGCCTTTTCTGCAGTGGCCCCCCATTTGTGGAATGCTCTCCCAGGGAGGCTCGCCTGGCACCTTCATTATACACCTTTCGGTCCCAGATGAAAATGTTCCTCTTTAACCAGGCCTTTGGCTGATTACCAGCCAATACCCTTTTAAATGTGTTTCTGTGAGGGTGGGTTATTGTTTTATTTTGCTCTTGTTTTTATGATATATTTTGGTTTTTTTTAATCTTGTATTTTTATGCTGAGACCCACCCTGAGGTCTATGGATGAAGGGTGGTATACAAATTTAAACAACAACAACAGTTTTATTATTTGTTGGCCGCCCATCTGAGTGGGTTGCCCTAGTAATAATAATAAGTTGCCCAGCAGTCTGCAGGCAATGATGTGGATGACATTGTGCTTGTTTCTCCTTCTTGTGCTGCCAGGTCTTGGTCGAAGTGATGGATATATTTTGAAAAGGAATGGCAATTAAGTGAGGTTAATCCCCTCTCTCCCTAAATCAATCAGTACAGGTGAATAAAAGAGCTATGGTTGCTGCTTCCTTAAGGAGTATTCTATTTTAAGAACAGATTAATTTCTCCTCCTAACACAATCTATCAATATATGTGAATAAGGATTTTCTATGAATGATCCATAAATTAGTATGTATGCTGGCTGTCTTTACTCTGAGATATAAAATACCATCCTAGGGTTCTGTTAATATAAGATCTGTTCAGTCCACTATGTTGCTATTGTTGTTATATTATTTTAATCAAATACAAGCATATTCTTCTCAGTAAGTCTCTGTCTAAAGCTGGCTTTGAATGTCACATAATGTATAAACTTGTTTTGAAAATTCTATAAAAATGTAAAGGACGCCAATGTTGCATCTCTTGCCTTTTTTGATCATGCTGAAGTGTTTGTGGCAATCAGAAACAGGGCATACATTTCTGATTTTATGATGGGATTAACAAAATTTTCATTATTTTGAAGTCACTGCACCCTTAAGAACCTGCTCAGGCCTTAACACCAGCCTCATGGACCTACTTTTAGACCAATTAAACTGGCAGGAACTAGAGACAGTCTTTTCCGTGGTAGCCTCCATGTCTATGGAACAACCCATCCCATCTCAGGGATATATTTCTGAGCTTTAATTATTTATATTGCTGCTGTTTTTGAATTTTCCCTGCTAAAACTGTTTGAGCTAGCTTTGTAATGAGTGTGCTTCTGGATTGTGAAATGTTTTACACTGCCATTTTAATTGATTGTGTTTTGTTGGTGCTGTAGTGTTGTATTTGATGTTCCTTATGTAAGCTGCCTTGAAGGACATCTTACATGAAAAGGTGGCATAAAAAAGTGTTCAATATATAAATAAAATAAATACATCAATGTGGCAGACAAGACTGAGGTAGACCTGTGCAATGCAAGCTCTTTTCCAGGATACAATAGTTCTTTTCTTTTCTTTTTTGCTGTGCATTGTGCCCCTTGCAAGAGATCTGTTGGTAGGGATTAAGAAGGCGTCTCTTTCCATTCCACTGTTGTCAGTGCATGCAGCAGTGTTCCCATTCTGCTGCAGTTCATCTTCTTCCATAAACTATGTTGTTTGTCTTGCTGCCTGCTGTGGTGAAATTATGTCACTGGGTGTCATTTATGTAATCAGGTATGCAAATTAAGTAAGATACATTGTCATTATGTTATTCTACCCTATTCACTTTGATGCAAAGGAAATACAGTGCAAATGGAGGGCGGGAAGAAGTAATCAATTATATACCTTTTGCAGGCCCAAACCAACAGCACCAGTGAGTGCCTATTGTTTTTACTGGATTGATTTCCATCCTGGACATGGGATGACTAAGAAAACACTGGTAATTTCTGTTCCTGTTTCTGTTGTCATTGGAATTCTCTGATTTCTCTACAATGGTGAAGGCTGCACCACTGCATTCAATGAGAATGAGAATGAGAATGAGAATGAGAGAGAGAGAGAGATAAACATAATACTCCAACTATCTACCCTCAAAATCAATGGCATATAAAGCTTGTTAACTCTGACTGAATTGCACCCATTTATATTACAATCGGGAATGTATTTATGTGTCATCACAAGTATCAAGTATCAGCCAAGCAAGTATCAGGATCTAGTGCAGTGCTTAGAGCCTATGCTATGGATGTGTAAGATGGCCTTGTTAGCATAAGAAATATAAAGGTGATTTGCTTTATTATTTAAACAATCACTGTCTTTTTGAACCACACATATGGAAGAACAGACACCTCCTGTGGTGCAAATAAACCTCAAGGCTCTGTGCCAAGGTGTTTAATGGCAGAAGGAGAGAGGCTGAATGAGAACAATGCATAGTTTCCCTGATTTGTAGTACCTATCAATAGAAAACATTTGAAATCACTTAATTCCCCCCTAGTTTTTTCTTTGTTGTGCCTTCCTGAACACATTGACTTATTTCTGACTAAGCTCCCATAGGATTGGATTACAGCACATTTGCTCAGAAATGTCCCACTAAGAAAAATGGGGCTTATTCCCTTGTGAAAATACTTAGGATAACAGCTTAAAGCAACACACAAGTGATGGGTTGATCAAATAATGACTGATTTGTTTACTATCCTTGTGTCATTTTGATCACATCTGTACCATACATTTAAAACATTATTATGGCTCCCCTCAAAGTATCCTGGGAACTGTAGTTTGTTACGGGTGTTGAAAGTTCAAAGAATCATAGCATCAGAGAATTGTAGAGCTGGAAGCAACCCTGCAGTTCATCTTGTCCAACCCTGCTGCAATGCAGGAATCTCGAATAAAGCATCCATGACAGATGATCACCCCACCTCTACTTTAAAATATCCAATGAAGAAGAGTCCACCACCTCTCCTGTTCCCCTCCCAGACCTGCAGTTCTCAGAGGGCAGCAGGGGTCTCTTAGCACCTTATTTTTGTCCCCACAATAAGGGCAAGAGGGGAAGATTAATGCACTATTTTGTCCCTACTGAGAACTTGACAGTATGAGGCCTTTCCTTCTCCACAAGTGAGGCACAGGTGAAGTTGATGGAAGAAGAAAAATGTCTCATCCCCTTGTCCTTCCTGCTGTTACCTGTGACCCACAAATAGCTTTGCTAGAAGGTTGGGGCTCCTGAACAAGGTTGGATAGGTATAGTGGACTTTTGAGAGGAGGTGGGTAGAAGAAGCTCCCTGTGGTTCAGTGGTAGAGTATGTCTTTTGCATCTAAAGGGGCCCAGGTTCAATTCCCAGCATCTCCTGATAGGGCTGGGAGAACCTCCTGCCTGACACCCCAGAGAACTGCTCCTATGTCCCATCAGTGTTAGCAGCAAGATGGGCCAATGGTTTGACTCAGTTTAAGGCAACATCCTGTGTTCCTGTTTCTGGACTTTCAGGGCTTCCCTGAACTTTCTTCAGTTACAGATGGGTAGCCGTGTTGGTCTGCCATAGTCCAAATAAAAAAAAAAATTCCTTCCTGTAGCACCTTAAAGACCAACTAAGTTAGTTCTTGGTATAAGCTTTCGTGTGCATGCACACTTCTTCAGATACACTGAAACAGAAGTTGCCAGATCCTTCTATATATTGAGAAGGTGGGGAGGGGTATTACTCAGAAGGGTGGTGGGAATCGGAGATTGGCAGATAGCTATCTGCCAATCTCCGATTCCCACCACCCTTCTGAGTAATACCCCTCCCCACCTTCTCAATATATAGAAGGATCTGGCAACTTCTGTTTCAGTGTATCTGAAGAAGTGTGCATGCACACGAAAGCTTATACCAAGAACTAACTTAGTTGGTCTTTAAGGTGCTACAGGAAGGAATTTTTTTTATTTCTTCAGTTAACTCATCTTGGGATGCAAGCCTACATATTTGAGCGTCAGCATTATTTTTTGTATCAACCAAGTTTTAGTAAATGAAGCAGTCCTTGCTTGCATTCTAAAATTGCTGTTTGTAGTGGTTGACTAGACAGTCCTTAATTGTAAACACAAGCATGCTGAACTGCATATGATGAACACAGCTTTTTGAGTGGTTAATCTAAATTAATGGAACTTGTCACCAAACACATAGAATAGAGCAAAATATTCTTAGACAGTATGACATATGAATCCTAGTAACTACAAGTCTATATGCAGGAAAACATTTTCAATTCTCTCTTCTGCATTGCTCGATCAATTCAATATATGATAAGCTTTCAAATTAGAAAGTGCATGCTGCCACTCCACAAGCCTTTCTTGCTATTTATAATTTTTGCTTGCAGCACAGAATTCTGTGTGAGGCACCAAAATCTATTCTCCCCACATATGGAAAATTCAAGAGTCATGCAGCACCTCGTTTTCGCTTTCTGGGATCCTGTTTTCTTTTCTTTCTCTTTCCACACAAAAGAACCACCTCCAGCTCAACCCCTTGCTTTCTTCCTTTTTCCTTTTTAAATATAAAGCTTTCTTAGTTATAAAGGATAGAGGCTTTCATCTGAGGAGTAAGCAAGCAAGAAAAAGCCAGGCTTCTTTTGAAGCACATATAAGTTCTGTAATCTTGTGTTTCAAAAAGTGCACATTTGAATATTTATTTTAAAACATATCACGGGCTGAGCAGGCAAGGTTTCTCTCCACTGCTCCAAAGAAAAATGTAATTATTCTTTATGTTGGCTGAATTGATTGTTGGCCTAGAATTGCACAGATACTTTGGGTTTTAAAAAATGGCGTATGATGTTGGCATTTGTCATGAACTTCAGGGCTTATGCTGACTACATATTTGGCTGTGTATTTATATCTTTATGATAGTTAACGTATCAAATGAGTACAGTGGAGCAACCAGAATTAATTACATTGGTTGTATAGGCTTGCATCCAATGCAGCATCCCATCAAAACAAGGATTTCTGCTTGCACTATGGGACTTCCCCCATTATCTCAACTTTCCATGGGTTTCCCAAATCTGCTCTGGTGGGTAGACAAGAAACCCACAACAGATTTAGGGGACACACAAGGAGATAGGGGGATGTCCCATTGTTAAAGTGGAAATCCTTGAACTGGTGGGGCACTTACTGAGTGCTGCATCAGATACAAGACATTGTTTTAATGAGTAGGAAGCACAACAGAGGCCCTGTCACTGCTGGTTTAGAACAACTTAATCCCAGGATATCTTAAGCACTGCTTTCTCTCACAGCAGTCTGTTGGTCTCCTGACGATCTGGTGCAGAGGCCTTTTCCTATGTCCCACCCATGGTGGAGGCATGGCCGGGGAAAGAGGAAGGACCTTCTTGGTAGATCTGTTCAAGCATCCATTCCCAACAGGACTTGGATCATGGGAGGAGGAGGAGGAGGAAGAAGAATTGGAGAGTAGGGCACAATAGTTAGCCCTATCCATTCCACCCCATTCCGGGTTTTATATCACACAGTGAGTTTTTACAAATACAGCCAATCCCCTGCTGCAGAAATTACCTCTTCAACACATGGGGGTGACAGTGATAGGGACATTGCAAAGAGTGTGACACCAATGAGTGCATCTCCACTCTCTCCCTCACACAATTCTTATTGTGTGTGGGGTGAATATCTGGACCTGGCCTACTGACTGCATTCACACTATGGAGCAGCTTCTCCTATGAAGCTCAAATGACCCCCTCCCTTGCCATCTTCCACCAGCTGGTAAAGATTTTTCTATTCTGGCAGGCTTTTGCCTTGCCAGACAGATGTTTTGATGTGGTGGATGTCATTTTCTGCACCTGTTTCTACCTTATATGTTTGTTTTGTCTTGGTGTTTTAGTGTAAAGTTGTGATCTGAACTGAACTGAACTGTAGTATGCTGCCCTCAGTTATGTATACACATTAAGGACAGGATATAAATTTTCAACTAAAAAGACACATTGAGTTATACAAAAGGGATCTGGTGGGATCATTTTGCTAGCCCATCTGGAACAGGGAAGGCTTCTCTGAATTGATTGTTGTACATAATGAATGATCTCATTCAGGTAACTGACCAGATCAAATATGTACTCAGTTTGCAATTAGGCGACAATCCACAACTCTGAATCTGGGCTCGTCAGTTCACACCAGCACACCTTTAATGTGCAAACATCATGAATTTAGGCTACTGTGTATAGACACACATGAACACACACAGAGAGAGCCTTACAATATCTATCTGCTTGTGCCTTAATGGCTCTTATTCAAACCAGTGGTGGAGCTAGCTGCTCCGGCACCTAGAGCGGCATGCACCCAGTGGCTGGGGCTAGCCACCTGTGGCTCGAGCGTCCCAGGGGTGCGTCGCCCGCTCCGGGAGTCCTGGGGGTGTGCCACCCATGCCAAGTGTCCTGGGGGTGCGCCGCCCATGGTGCATGTCCTGGTGGGGTGTGCCACCTGTGGTGAGCATCCTGGGGAGCGGTGTGGTGATGTAAACCCCTCCTTAGGGATGACACCTGGAGCAGACCGCACCCACCACACCCACCTTGCTCCACCTCTGATTCAAACACAGCAGTATCTTGGCATCTAATTTCACTGAAGCAAACATCACACCTGGCAGTACACACATTCATATAATGTCCATGCATGATTTTAAAAAAGCTATGTGAGGAGCAGCATTCCACCTGAGTACGATAGCATTCCCATATTCAAGGATTTGGCCAGCCTCTGATCTAGTCTCTGTTGAAGGAACTGGACATGGAGGAAAGGGTTAATCCCTTTCATAGGCACAAATCACCACATGTATGGGATAAAGCCAAGAGGTGCAAGGTCAGCCAAGCCAGTTGCTATGGCAATGGTCCAGTGTCATTAGTCGGTCAGTGAATGCTGTCCATGAGTCGGAGTCTGTGTTACAGCTTGGAAATGCTGGAGCAACAGAAATACTTTGGACTTGTACATATCTGTACCTATATCCTCAAAGCCAACAAGCTGCATATATATCAACATCGGAAACTATATTACTGAAGCCTAATCTGCTACAGCAGTAAACTATTTTGGACCTTAAGCTGCCTCTGTGTGGTGACTGGAACAGGGGGCATCTTCCGCTACATGGTATCTCACTGCAGATTCCCAACATCATCTGAATGCAGAATATAAAACTCACTGTACTTTCCCTATGATTATTTTAAAAGTAAAAGACAGCATTTTGAATCTTCTTTATTTTTCCTACGCTTAAAATCAAGTTTCATTCTGCTAGCCTGACAGTACGAAAAGTAGGATTCATTAGTAATTACAGTGTAGTTCATTGAAGGCCCCGGTGCAATCTCTTAGTCAACACAAGCGGCAAATTGTTTCTGCCCCTTCATCCAAAGATGTAAGTCTATTAGATCTGCCAGCTCAAGAGCCTGATACTGAACCTCTGGATGTCAGGCAAGATAACAGCTGTCATGCCTGCTCCTGAGCTTAGTGCAAGCCAGAAAAGCATTGCAGTGGCCTCTACAATTACAGCAGCAAAAGAATGTCTTATTTGGCTTACTAATTGTTCACATTTATGACATTTGTTATTGCTTTTGCTGAGAAGGCAGTTGCACTCCTTTAAATATTAAAATAATAATAATAATAAAGGAGAGAAGTCATGCTTTGACATGAAAGATTATTGGTATCCTAGGTGCATTTAGCATGACCAGGCTGCTTTATTGGAGTTTGCATAAAAAAGACACACATCATTGTTCATTTGCAAAATGACAAATGAATGCAAGGGCTTACAACTGTGGATGTGACAGCACAGATAGTTCTCTTGTCAAATTCTAACAACTGTACTGAATGCCAAATAAAACTGCTCTCATCACCCACACACCCACACCCACACCCACCATGCTGTATTGTTATGTGATGTGAATTTCAAATAATTTCCTATGGTATTGCCAGATGAGAATGATTTAATAATAATGGAGGGTCGGTTCATCTGTGTTATGGTTTGCCTCAACCAATTTCTGCTTAGAATCACACGTTGAGAAAATCTGCACTCAGCAATGATTTGATTTATTTTATTTTGATAATTTATAGATCACTTTATTAGGGAGAAGGAACACAGCTCAACAGCGGTGCACCTGCTTTGCATGCAAAAGCTTCCTGGTTCAGTCCCTGGCATCTCCAGACAGGACTGGGAATGTTCCTTGTTTGAAACCCTACAGAACAGCTGCCAGCCAGTCTGCTGGCAATACTTTTGATAGCTTATCACGTTCTGGCAACACTATCAGTGTGACTGCACCTTCCACTACCTCTGGGGGCAACAGACTAGCTTAGGACATGCAAGGCAAGGCACATGACAAGCGCAGCTGTTCAAGGCAGACAAATAGGTTGGAGTTGCATGGATGTCCACTCAGCCTTAACTTCACCACTGCCCTGCCCTCCTGTAGCAAACAGGTGTCAGAAGGGCAGCTCTGTCCCCATCACACCACACGGTTACTGACCGTTGCACAAATTCTACTTTGGCACACTTTGGGTGATAGCCAACTAAATCAGAGTAGACCCATTGAAATCAGTGGACTTGAGTTATTTAAATCTGTTGGTTTCAATGTGTCTACTTGAAGCATGACTAATATCAGGGGTATATAAAAATGGGAGAATGTTTGAAGAGAACAACAGTACGATTCCTGAGTAGTGCCTGTTTGGTTTCTCTGTCAGATATAACTTGCTTTTTCATTCATCACAGAAGAAGGCTGAACCAGGAAAGGTGAAGAACAGATCATCTTTAAAGAAACAGTACTGAAGGGTAATTGTTTCCCTTGTCCAAAGTTCATTTTTTTTTAATGTGAAAGAGATATCAAGCTTATTGGCTAAAAATCTCTGTTCCTGAAAGCAGTCCCAGTTTTACTGAGAATCTGAGAGATTTTCAGAGAGCAAAAATCTGTAAATCTATAAAAATCTAGGGGTTCAAAGTAATCCATACCAATTAAGAGTTAGTGAAATATCCTCATGTTTGCATAAACCAAGTTTGTGTTTTTCAGGGCACTTATCCCATTCGTACGTCTGCTTTTTTGTCTGCAAATAATATAATGGAAGTGAGGTAAATCTCATAGGCAGATAAAATGATGCTTAATTTGGTTTTGTGGGGGATTATCTGGACTCAACTAACATCTTAAAAGTTCAGCGGACTCCACAGATGCAATAAAAGGAGTGTGTAATTATTCCCCTTAGATAATGACTTGTGCTTAAAATGAAATATAACTTTTTTTTCCATGGTGCACTCTGTTGCAAGCTTTCCTTCTGAGATACAGTTTCTGAGCTACATGGGTCATTGGTGCTTAGTTACAGTGAAATCTAATTAACCAGCGCACATTCTTCCATACAAAAAAGAGCTGCCATCCATGAAAGGTGCTCCAGACTATATATATGGCAAATGAACATCAGTACAAGAAGCTACATATTATATGTACTCTCTACAAGTTTAATCTTTTATAGAAGAAAATACCAGAATCCCAAAACTCAACTGCCTGGATAAAGTAATCTCACATGCATCATAACACACAAGTGGAAAGATGCTTGTAAATTTTCTGGAGCCATTTGTGACTCTGTAACATATGCTTGCATGTACCTCCAGACTCCTCGGAATCACGTTCTGTACGATGTGCGGTGTTTGTGTTGTGCATATAAAATGGAAATTCAGTCAAAGTTGTCAGAGGTGTTGAGAGCGGAAAATGGTAGATGGAAATAATGCCATATCTCAAGACTTGGTTGTGGTTTCGCTGCTAGCCTCTAAAACCTCCAAATGAAGAAACACATTGTGTGGTAGCCAGCTAAGTTCTACCCAGAATAGACACATCAGAGGTGATGGAGCTAAGTTAGTCATATCAATTAACTTCACTGGTTTTACTGAACAGGACTTACATTGAGGACTACCCATTAAAGTCATGGCAAGCCCAAGATATTTTGCTACTTAAAGTAAGTGACAAGATCTCCCTCACTCTGCATTACAGGTACAGAAGTCAACCAGCATGACAGTTTAATCTCATCCCAATGCTAGCACTGGGACAATATCTTCCACCACACCAGGCTAGCTTGGAGAGTGCAGAGAAGGTTGCCGACATCACACCATAGGTCACTCACCACTCTGTTTGGAGTAGTCTGCATTACACACTGGTGTGTGATTTAGATCATGCTTCTTCAACCTCGGCCCTCCAGATGTTTTAAGACTACAATTCCCATCATCCCTGACCATTGGTCCTGCTAGCTAGGGAGTTGTAGGCCAAAAACATTTGGAGGGCCGAGGTTGAGGAAGCCTGATTTAGATGCTGAACTTCCTTATACCACACCTTCATAAATGTGGCTGAAGAGCTTGGAATTGTGGGTTTTGAAGACACAGTCTCTACTCGAGCATGCTTTCCACTGCAAACATTCATTCCCCAACACTTGACAGGTGGCAAGCACAGCAATGGAGAGGTGCAGGGTGGGGCAGACCAATGGACTTGCCTTTGCTCTCCCCTTCATGCAGTGGTAATCACAAAAGAAAGGAGGAAAATGAGTAAATAGGGCTGGTGCTACAGAACACCACCTGCTTGTTCTGTGATGGTATGCACCCAATGATATTGCTCAGATCATACCTTTGACATATTTAATCAGCACACCTGAGTCACAGATTCCCTGAAAGAAGTGCTTCTGCCTCCTGCCCTTCATTGAAAAAAGGAAAATATTTCTATCACCCTTCTATTCCTCCCCCCCAAACCCTAGAGATCTCTGTATGCATGCATTATTCTTTTACAAATTTATTGAAAAAAATAATTACAAGCATAAAGTGTTATTGTCCAGAACAAATGCATGTGCAGAGGTTAGGTCTTGCATGCAGTCATCCACGTGGCATCAAAACAGACCTGGAAAATCTTTTACATTACAAATTAACCTTAGAGCCACAGGGTATGTGTACCTATAAAGTGTTAAGATAATTTCTCCGTAGTGGCTGCTGTGAATGGGACAGAAGGGAGATTACTGTGCCATGTCATTGTTGATAAATGATATAAATTGAGACCATACAGCATCATGCATGTGTGATGTGTTTGTGTAGACTGAACTATGTTCAGATCTATGATCAGAAGCACAGAGGCATTTTCTTTTCCTACAGTAAATTGACAAATTCTTAGGTAAAGCATCATTTTTATTTTAAACATTATTCAACACAGGTTCAGAGATCATGCTCTCCCTTAGATCATATTACTAAAACCAGCTGTTCTTGGACTTTCCCCTTTGAAAAATTTCCTATATACATTGAAAGAAAGAATTATTACGTTCAGGACACTTCTACTGTTTTTAATCAGTCCCATTACCAAAAAAAGCCATGAATCTCTTCAAAGTAATAAATGATTCTGAGTTCTGGCGATATCTATATGAGCTCATTAATCCACACAATTCCTTCTGTGATATTTGTCAAGATCAGGATCATACCAGCAACTGAATTACAATTATTCTGAGGGGGATTCAAACTTGACACTCTAAAAACTGTAGCACAGTTCAAAAGGAGAAAGCAATAGTCTATGCAAGTGAACATGGATAGTTTGATGTCATCCAGTAAAATACTGTGGTATACCATGATGACTAAAAATGACAAACGGAACAGCTATATGGGACCTTTTCATTCAGGAAGCAAATGAAATCAGTTGTAGAGGAGCAGCAATAGCAGATGGCTGTTGTTTTCACTTCCTAATTGTTGGTTCCCCCAACACATTTGGTTGACCACTGTAGGAGACACTGTAGAGGCAGGACTAGGGAGGGAGAACTTATCTCCCTTCAGATGTTGTTGGCCAATGATCAGGGATGACATGAGTTGTAGTCCAACCACAGATTTCTCCATCCCTGATATAAACATTGGTTCCCATTCAGGAGGGCTTATGGACTAACATTTAAAGGGTGGAATTCAACATTGTGCAGTATAACATTCTGTATGTGCAAGCTTTGTCTCTTCTGCTCCTCAGCCTGTGTACTGTTCTGAGGGATCTCCTGACCTCCTAGAGCCAATATGGGGGCCACATGTGGAGAGGAGAGGGGAGAAAGCGCCGTTGTACAAGTCCTTGCTCAGAGATTTGACTTATGGGGCTCGTTAGATGAATCCCACCCCAAAAAATTTTCTCTCATGGATTTAACAACCCTTTCCCTTTTAAAAGAGCCAAATATTTAAGTATACTTATGACCTCTCCTGAACTGGCTTCTTATTACACTTTAGGCAAAATTCAAAGCACTTGTTTTAGTCTATAAGCTTTAAACTACATAGCATAGAAACACAAATCCATTCCTATTCCTACTGGGATACCTAAATCTGACTTTCCAACAAGTACAAATTATAAATTAAATACATAGTTTGCACTGAAATTAGGTGAAGAGTATGCAGGATGTACGTTGTGGCGTGGGATGTCTTATGCCTGTTTTAAAATGAAAAAAGACCCAACCATTTTCAAAATAGAGTATTTTTGTTATAGATGTTCATTTACAGTTCTAAGCCAACTTCTACCCTGTTGCCCTTGGTAAATTTGGTAAGAAATGGTTTAGAAACCCCAAAATGGTGTCCCCCTCCCCACCAAGGAGAATGCATGAGGGGAAAAAAAATCTACATCAGGAACAAAGGAGGGAAGAAATATAAGACACTGGGATCTGCTGCCCTGGTGGATTCTGCCACCTGAGGCAGTCGCCTCACCTTGGTTGATGGGCCAGCCCTGGATTTCCTCCACCGTTGGAGGCCATATGCTTCTGAATACTGATTATGCTTCTGAATACCAGTTGATAGAGGCAGTGAGAGAGGAAGTGCCATTCCACTCAAGTCCTGCTTGTGGGCTTTCCATAGACATCTGGTGGCCACTGCTGAACTAGATGGACCACTGGGCTGATCCAGCAGGTTCTTCTCGTGTTCATGTTTTAAAATAAAAGCATGTCATTTAACAATAAATAAAATAAATATTTTGTTGACAGTCCCCAAAAGCTGCCAGAAGCTGAAGACTGCTTATTTGTGCAAGTCCCCGTAGGCCATTGGTAGATATAATTCCCTGTGATGAATCCCCTCCAGCAAATTTGGTCAAGTCATATGGAAAGTATGACATGTCCCATTGAGACATTTTTGTCATAATTCCATTCTGTTTCTGCACAGCAGAATTCTGTAATTTGACAATTCCCAGTGTACCGTGTGCTGAAAGTATGAAGTACCTAACCTGCTGTTCGTATGGCTTCTCTTTGATTCGCAGGAAGTGCTGATTGCCTGCTAAAGGTATCAACTGATTATCATGAGTCCAAAGCAAAGTTCACTGAGCCTCTTATATTGAATCATCAGGGTAATCAAAGTCTTCCTCCGTGTTATAGTGTCAACCTATAATTGCATCAGAATTAATGTTATGCATATTAGAGTTGGCTTTTTAAAAGGTCACTTACCAGTTAAAAATCCTCTTGGTTAGAAATGTAGTGAAGGAGGCCTTGGCAAATTTAGAGGTTAAAAAAAAAGTCATTGGAGAGATTACCGAAACTCAGCTTTCTAGTGTGATGGCTTGGCTTTTGGTCATCACATTAGGGAATTGATTACTGAGTAAGTGACAACTGGAGCATAAAACATGAGTCTTTATTGTATGAGTTATGTAACTTTTAGCTCATCCAAATAGGAGGCTCATTAACCTCTAGGTAACCTCACACTGCTTTTCTATCCAAAGGAGGAAATCGGGACAGAGGCAGCCAATTTGAATATGAACATTGCTCCTTAATTTCCTTCTATTGCATGGGTGTTCCTATTTGTTGGCCTGGACAGAACATGCAGTTTTGTGCACTAAAGTGTGACCATGGGAAACTGCAGATTCTGTTGAATGAATCACATGGTCCCTTATCTTTAACAGTAAGCCCCGAAGGAAGAAAGAAAAAGTAGAGACATAAATACATGTCCTGATTCACAGTTAAAAGTGCAATTTATACTGAGCATGTTTACACAGAAGTAACTCCTATTCAGTTCCATGGAATTTATTCCCATGTCTGAATAGTGGAGAAATTAAAGGAGTTTGCATTTAAAGGCAAAACTACCTAATTCTCACTTTCTAAAATAAGTTGAATTGATAGACAGCCATCCTTCAAAATTCACACTTCTCCAAATTTTGCAGTGCAGTTCTCCAGCCATGTAATGTGTAAGAAAAAAAAATGTATACCCTAGGGTAAAGTGCACATATTAGTGAAAATAACATTTAAAATGCATTAAAATTATGAGAGTCTGCTTTGCAATATTGGGTATATTCAGCAAAATTGTAGATGAATGAGTTTATTAGGAGATTTGTATTAAAATGCAGATTAATTTTCAGAAGGCCTTGAGTAAAAAAATTGCAAACTGATTTGGGGGACAGAACTTAAGACTGGGGAAATGAGAAACTGAGATAAATTGAAATGGACAGATGCACACTTTCTTATTTTTAAGTGAGAATAGAATTGCAGCCTTAGTGTCATATAATAATTTGTAAGCCAATAACATCTGTTTCAGTGCTGTGTTATAGAAATAGAAGTTGACCTAGTCTGAACTTCTGCAGTAGTTATTTTACGAACAAATGAAGTTGCTTTATGATGAACTAGCAGGCCAGCATTGCTTGATAATTCTGAGAAAACAAAAACTCAGTGCAGTTTTGAAATCACCAGTTAGTATCAGTGCAGTTTTCAGAGGTCTAGTCCATCATCTTGATTCAATTGTATGCAAATGTAAGATGAGAACTTGACCAGTGTCAGGAACCATCATGGACTTAGGCTAAGATACCTTAAGAGGTGTCCAAACACACAGCAAGCAAACAATTTTACAAAATATATAGCAGATTGGACGATTGGTCTATCAAACCCAGAATTCAGTGTTGGCTGGTACCCAATGGAAGGGCAGGGAGACCACAGGAAGTGGAGCCAAAGCCAATGACAGGCAAAGGCAACTAATTTTAGGTTTGTCCACCCCCCCCCCCGTGTTCTACAATTATATTGAAGAAGAAGAATCTTACAGGCAGTGTCATCCCCTGCACTGGTTGTAAGGAAGAAGTCAGGCTGGTGGGGGCTGACTGAGGTTGAAGGGCCAGCATCCACAGTTAGTATGGTCTGACAATAAGTAAGTTTCTGAGGTCTCAGGCAGAGATCTTTCACAGCCCTGCTACCTGAGAGACTAGCTCCCTTGCTCCAGAAATCCATTTCTCATTGCATTAAAGGTAAAGGTACCCCTGACCGTTAGGTCCAGTCGTGGATGACTCTGGGGTTGCGCACTCATCTGGCTCTATAGGCCAAGGGAACCAGCGTTTGTCCGCAGACAGTTTCCAGGTATGTGGCCAGCATGACTAAGCTGCTTCTGTAGAACCAGAGCAGTGCATGGAAACACCGTTTACCTTCCCACCAGAGTGGTACCTATTTATCTACTTGAACTTTGACGTGATTTTGAACTGCTAGGTGGGCAGGAGCTGGGACCAAACAACAGGAGCTCACCCCGTTGTGGGGATTCAAACCGCCGACCTTCTGATTGGCAAGCCCTAGGCTCAGTGGTTTAGACCACATCGCCACCCGCGTCCCTTCTCATTGCATTACATAATCATAAATGAGATACACTTCCAGCTCATAATGGAGTTTGATACTATTGATGACTAGTCAGCCAATCTCCGAGCAAACTTACTCTAATTATTAATATATATTCTCAAAGTATTAATACTCTCAAGTATAACCCAACATTTATGATTTGATAACTTTGTGTTCAAAAACAAGTACCGGAACTGAAATGGCAAATTAATATAGGTACTGCTACAATTTCAATATTTGATGAAAATATTTGGTGTGGGAAAGAATGATACATTTGTAGCAAAGGGTAAAGGTTGTACTTTTAGCTGAGAGTAAGTCTCTTTGAACATAATGCTCCTTATTTTCAGGTTGCATGATTATTTAAGGAAGCCATCAAAGCCTAACAAATCTGAAGCTAGAGACAATTAAAGGTGTCAATGGGCTTATAAAACAATGATGGTAGCATACTCATTTCATCAAAAAGCTATTAAGTGAGGATTCCAATTTTAATAAACCTCGTCAAAAAATACAGGAGCCTTGGGAAATCAAGGATTTTTTGTAGGATGACTGATGTAAATGGAATTAAGGTTGAATGCCTGTCTGGTAAATGAAGACATCAAAATTATGCAGCTTCATCAGATCGAGGAAGCAAAATAACATTAAAAATATATAGATTGCAGGTGTTTTTTAAAAAAATATCCCAAAGCTATGGCATTGTTCAAACATTTGATCCTTTGTTCTGGAAGGGGTTTGGATGAGGTGAGGTGTCCTTTCTCCAGCTCTGCTTAGATCTGCCAGAAGTGAGGCTACACTTTCATAGAGGTCACTGCTCTGCAGGCTGAAAGCAGGACAGGTGGAAGCTAAAGCTGGCAGGATACTTGCCTATGTTAGCAAGCATATAGCCCTGAAACAGGGTGTTTTGCAAGTGTGGAGAGGACAGAAAAGGAGTCCAAGGATCTGCTAAATCCTAAGCTAGTCCAGTGAGATATAAATTGAGTTAGGGCCCCAATACAGGTCTATTTGCTATGCCAACCCTGTAGCAAAACAACTTTGGCAAGTGTTGACTTAAACGTGTGATCTGGGGAGTGGTTTTAATATTCCTTGATAGTGTGGATTTTCCAGAACAGGGTAAACGTTAGTGTTATGTATTCAGTGGTCTGTATTTGCCTGAGCTTGAGTCTGGACTAAGAATTCTGAGCCCCTGCATTCTGATTTGATACATGATATCCGATCACAGAACATTTCAGGATTTGGGCCACTCCATTGGCCCTTAAACTCTGAGTTATGATTCACAGCTTGGAAGTTTAGACAGCCTATCACGTTGGGAGTGGGAGTGGTCCAGGCCTTCAGAAATGTATATAAGAAGCTGCTTTGCCCCTTTATCTAGTTCTGTTAATTCAATAAAGGTTCTTGCTGCTATCCCTGTGCCTTGCTTCGTGTGAACCCACCTACACTTCAGTTAGCTTTAGTCATGTATAGTGGACAGAGTTTGGGAGGGGTATTCCATCTTAGTTTCTCCCCACGCCCCCCGAGGAGTTTGGAATAGGAAAAAATTATACTGGCATGATTTATCCTAGCATAAATTATGCTGACTTCCTATAGTTTGCATTGCTTTGCTCATGTTCTACTTTTGTTCAGACAAGAACCCTCGCTAGTGTGGCAGAATCACCATGCTTCTGTATCTATCTAGTACAGTATCTAGTACTGTCTGCAAGTGAAAGTGGGGTGTGTTTGTGTGTGGATCCAGCTCATGCTGTGAATTCTCAATGGCCTTTCACATTCCATGCTGGTTAGAAGCTCTCTGGCTGTTATATTGTACATACATAGCCACCAGTCCTTCAATTTCATCCTATACACTTCTTTGTTTGTACTATAGTTCACAGAATAAGCCAGGGGTTGGCAACGTGTGGCCCATGGGTCGGATGCGGCCCACAAAGACCGTTTTACCGGCCCACGAGCCACCCCTGAACCGAGCTGCCCGCTTGGTGAGTCTCCCAGCACAGCGGGGACTTGTCGAGCGGCGCCAGAAATCGTGTCTGCACACGTGCAGATACCAGAAATCACGTCTGCGCTTGTCCACATGCTGAAAATTGCTTCTGCGCAGGCGAGATTTTCGGCATCTGAGCAAGCACAGACTTTTTTTTGGCATCGCGCTGTGCCGGTCCAGCCCACAGACAATCTCCATGGGAGTGATCTGGCCCATGGCCGGTAAACCTTGCCGACCCCTAGAATAAGCAGTTGGCTTTATTTGAGAGTTCATTTGGGATTTTTGAGTTTTGAATCTTTGACTAAGAGCATTAAAAAAAAAAAGCAGCTGAGATTCTGTCACAGGTGATATCTGAATTATTTAGTTAGGCACTTTGGGATGTGTACATATATCCTTCATGGCAATGGGTAGTATCAAAGGACTTTCAGATGAGTGAAGAAAGTCTAAAATATTTTGGCAATTTGGAACATTACTATTATCCTCTTGGTAAATGGGATCTAAAATCCTATTGAAAAGCTAATTTGTTCACAGAGATGTGAATCCCTTCTGGTTGTTCTGTTGTAACTATAGTTTTTCAGATTGAACATTTTGTCCCCAAACATGACAACTATTAGAGTGTTCAGAATTATAATTTTATAAATAAATGAGATAAAAATATCTTTCCAGTACTCTGCTGCATTAGAGCAATCAAAGCTTAGTACATCCCAATGCTCTGATGCCATTTAATAATGCAATAACTGTGTCTCCCTTGTCACCAAATGCAGTGTCCACGACTTCTGGGAAATGTAATATTTAGCCATGATTGCTAATCTTTTTGTTTGCCTGCTCATAGCTGTCTAGGACAGAAATATTTTAGGATCCTCGTGGAATAATAAAGAGCGTAGAGTCTTAGCAGTGAAGCGCCAATCACTGCATACTTTGAATAGAAAATGGATGGCTGGTTTAAATGGCACAGTAATGAAAAAAGACTGCATGTTTAGCACAACAACCCAAACTTGAAAACCAATTAATAAACATAGCAAGCCTTTGTTCAAAGATTGTGAAGAAGGGGGAAATAATCAAGTTCTGGTGGGTTGGATTTCCACCCTAAATAGACTTTTCTAAGTATTTGCAATATTAGAATTCCATACATTTAATATGCCCAACTCAACTTTATGTTCAACAAAGTCAAAAGTCCTTTTCATGTATTCTTCTGCATGGGAAGGGCACTGTAATGGTTGTCTCTAGCCCTGACATATATACAGTTGTTTCAGCCTCTGAAATGTTCTTACTGCTTACATGCTGGAAATAGTTTCAGAAGCTGAAAAGAACATGTGTAGGGCGGGGTCTGCCACCACAAAGAAACTTAAATATTGATGGTGATCATGATGATGCTTCCACCATTGTGTGCTAATTTTTCCACAGAAGTAAACTGGGTCTTTTGAGCTCACTAGTTATAGTGGTCTATTTGCTGGGGGTTTCTTTCTGGTTTTTTTTTTTTTTTTGCCATTCAGCCACATATTGTCATCATTATTCAGCTTGTATTCTGGAATAGCACACTCCAAAAGCACTTTTTCCTCAACAAAAAAAACAACAACTACAACAAAGCGTGTTCTCCCTAACAGAGAGCATGTGTTGCGGTTGGGGGATACAAGCCACCATGCTGTTGCTAGGCAGATTTGGGATGAACCCAAGCCATAAGTGGTTAAATTGGGTTGGTGGGGAGTTTTGATTGTTGCCAATTTGGAGGAGGGGTCAGAGTCTTTAAATACAGGACGCCCGATGCTGGGCGTCCTCTTGGCCGTTTTGCACCGGATCACCTGCCCACCCTTCCTTTAATAGGGGGGGTTTCTTGATCGCTTGACCTTGCTATGCCTGTCATGGGGTCATCTGCCTTGGAGCAGGGGCCTGGTAGGAATTTTGCCATCTGGCTGATTGGCTGGTGCCATTTGGTTTTTGCCTACTGCGTAGCAAATCGTCACAACTTGTAAGGTTGGCGGTTAGGCATTGGTTAAAATTGGTTGTGGAGGGGTAAGTGCCTACCCCTCCAATGGTGGCGCGGAAAGCGAATTCCGTTAAAGGAATCCAGGGGCTTGCCATTCTTTTTGTCCTTGTCCCTGGCATCGGACTTGGGCCGTGCAAGCCCTGCAGGAACATGAGGGTGAGACGTGAGGGACTGATGCCCAGCTTCATTTCCTCACCCAATACTTGTTTCCCACGCTGGCTTCCATTGGAATCTGGAAGGCCAGCTCTGTCCCTGGGGGCAAGGACAGATAGTCATAACCAATGCCTAAGCAACCACTCACATTTTTTTGTATTTTAATAAAGTTGTGGCCAAAAATTATGCCAAAAACCTTAAACAAAAATTGATGTGTGATGTGTGAATTTTGGGGGGGGTGGCATTGTGGGACTCAACACGCAACAGCAACAGCAACAATCTAACTTTTGTGAAGGATCTGGAATGGATCCTCAGTATTTTCATGTGTGTGGCATATGTACGATCATTGTACCAGTTTCTGTGTGGAGGGGCTGGGGCTGGTGGACGTGGTTTGGGAGTCATCTGTTACATGTCATTTCCCTCTGAGCACTGCAAGCTGTCTGCAAGATTGGTTCAGAGAAGAAATGTGGCAGCTGCATACAAAATTTCATCACAATAGCCAGGTACACCATAGCTCAGTCGGGACACATAGTTTCTTTCCTAGTCTCCTATACTCCCACAAGATCCAAAACACTAGGCTTTTAACAATATTTTTTCATGCTATGAGCTCTATGCACTTGCTCATAACTCTGACATTTACTAGTGGGAGGGACGCAAGGGTACCTAAAGGATGTGATTGTAGCAATGGGACTTTTCTCAATTCAGGCACAATCTGCCATTTGTGTGAAAAGAAAAACCCCACACCCTCTCTCTTATAACAGTGACATGTGACAGGTGCAGACAATCAGCTGCAAAATCAGTGTTAAAAATGTCATATCAAGCATCAACAAATTGTAAGTGTGGAATGGCCCTTAGTCTCTTTCACCAAATTTGTAGCTCATTAGCTGGGTGAAGGCTATTTGTGCAATTGAGGTGGCCCGAAAAAGGGCTGCTGCCATCAACAAACCACAGTGACTGTGCAGGTACTGCTAGATGAAGGTGCAACTTTTCATGAATGCTGCATCTTGTTCTTTGAGCTCAGTAGTAGACCCTGCAGGCTTTCAAGAGCAAAAGCTCTTGATCATTCTGGAAAATGAAATATCATTGGAGGGAGATAAACCACTACAAATATAAACTGGGACCCCCACAGCAAAAAGGCAACACTGCTTTTATTTCACAGTTCTAATAGCATTTGAATTTAAAAGATTAATGTCTGTGCTACCTTCTACTTTTGGGTTATTGACGTCCTTTTTTCTTTTAAAGTGTTAATGTCATTCTTCTCTAAAACACAGCCTTGGCATTACTTGCAATACCATCCGAAATGGAGTGCACTGTCTTCTCTTTATGATTGGCCAATATAACACCCATAAAAATGTCTCAAATTAAAATGAAAATCTCTTTTAAAAATAGACTTAATAATTACCAAAGAACACATAATCCATTCTCATTCATATTGGAGCAATTAAATATTTGCTTTGAGTGATCACTGCAATACAATTTGTGTCACCCATTTTTAATCAAAATACCGCCATATCACCAACGTAAATTAGAAGGTAAATTTCAGCTTGGCCTTGTTTAGAAAGGAAAATACAGCAATAAAACTTGTGCCACAGATATATGAGCAGGTTTGTGTGGGGGGAAATGATCACTTATTTAAATAACTCTCATCTGTTTAAAAAAAATGCATATTGATAATCCAACTTCTAAGTACAGGAGCAAACTATACACAGGAGAAGAAGTGTCTAAGGATATGAAAAGAATTTGGGTATGGTTGAATAAATATTGACATTTTAAAGTATGTAAGGATTTTGTAGATTGTGTTTTTATCCCTTTCAATATGCTTGTGTGTAGTGAGGTGGAGATTCAATTCTTCTAGAGCCTATCCTGGACAGTTTGTTTTGGAACATGACATATGCAAAAGATGACTCCCCAGTACATTTAAAAGCACTTATGTGGAAATCTAGAAATGTGGTGTTTAATATTGTAATATCTGCTTTTTCAATAGTAACATAAGCACACTTACTAGAGAACAAATTCTATTGAATTTAGTGGAATGAATGTCTGGGTAAAGATATTTAGGAATGCATTGTAAATTTGTTATTTATATTTTAATGAATAGCTGCTATGAATATTAGTTTTCACAGAATGAGCAGGAATTTGTGATTATTTGTTCTACTAAGATTAGTTAATGCAGTGATTGATGCGTCACTAAAGCTCTTTTAATGCATTCCAAGGCTTCCTTCAGTGTCTCCCATATTGACCTTGTGAGCGAAGTATAGTTTCATATATGCATTTAACATACCAAGGCTACTTGTTTAGGGAAATCCTGCTAGAAGGCTATATGCTGTGACTTAATTGTTACTTCCTGGTGGAACTATTTTACCTAATACAAGCTAATACTGCATTGCAGATCATGGGGTGTTGATATCTACTAGCAGTCTCAACTCAAGCCTATGTGACCATATGTAAAATTCTAGCTGTTTATGTAGTTGATTTCTCTTTTCCCTATGGGACAGTAGGGAAAATGGCTAATGGGCTCATTCCTCTTTGGTCATTTCTCTGCCCAGTCTCCCTCTCCTTCTGTTTCCTCACCATGAGGCCAGAGGGATGGCTATTCATATCTGTATGAGAGGGAAGCCTCTGGAGATGAAGCAGAAAAATGGCCAGATGCATAAGGGTTTTGCAGGACCTCAGCGCAAACTCACACCCATCTAATGCTGTTTTGTTTTGCTGTTCCTTTTTTCCTTTTGAAATCAGGAGCACCTTCCATAAATTACATGTTCATTCTTAGAGTGAGGGAATTTAACCAGTGTCATTCATGCCATTGTAACCTCAGGGATGAACTACAGAAATGTATATTATGTAGGGCTGCTACTTAAAGCTACCCAGAAACCCATCTCCTGCCTGGTATACAGAGGTGGAAGCTTCCTCCATTAATATTGAAGGAACTGCTGTGGCTACTTTTTTTCTTACTGGGCAAGTTCCAGGTACTGGTTATGACCGTTTAAAAACATTTGAAAGCTGGTTCCAACATACTTCAAATGGCATGTTTCCCTCATGAAATCAGTGGTGATCCTCTGGCCTAATGAGGGACACCAGGCTCCTCCAAATGGTCCACAACACTCCTTTCTACCCAACTCCACTCATTGACAATCCGCTCCTCCTCCCTCACGGCAGGCAGCCAGGAATGGAATACAAGCTTTTTTTACCAAGGTATTTTATTCATTATTCACAGAGAGATATGCAGCATGTTGTCTCTTAGTTAATGGCATTGCTCCGAATAATCTCCTCCCCCGCTTTCACCCTCAGTTGTCAGAATCTCCACCCCTTAATATGCGGTGGCTGTGCAAGGTCTTTTGCCTCTTGCTTTCTGTTCTATCACTTTTGCTGTCCTCCCAGTCCTAGGAGATGGAGGACCTGGAATGCTTTCTAAAGATAACTTGTCAGTCATCTGTCCCAGCCCTGCTGCTTCCCCCCCCCCTCATCTTCCATTATCTCCATGCGCTGTTCCTCTTCTGTCTCAGAGTCATGACCTTCAGCAAGGACTCTCCTCCTGAAGAGAGGGGAGTGGTTGTGGGCGGGAGCCCGAGCCCCACCTCTAGCAGGGGGCGTTAGCTCCCTGCCTCCCACTCACCTGGCTGGCGCCCACGCCCATCGGCAGGCACCCAACCAGGTGCCTCCAAGGGGCGTGTACAGCAGCCTTAATACTGCGGCGCCAACCCCTCCTCAGCCTCACTCTTCATCGACCCATCGCGATTCACCCACCCTCCACTCCCTTTGAGCTCAGGGTCTTAGTTTTCCTTGGCCTTGCTATGGACCTTAGGTTGGTCGCCCTGGTTGCCCGGGGGGCCTGGTAGGAATTTTTCCATTTGGCATTAGGCTTTTTGTTTTTTTCGCCTACCTCGTAGCAATCGTCACAACTTTCGTGGTATTGGTGGGTAGGTTAGGCATTGGAATAATGTGTCGTGGTGTCGAAGGGCTAGGTGTGGCCATCGCCTGCGCCTTCAATTTTGGGTATTCCGTTAAAGGAATCTGGCAGTCGTGTATTCTGTCCGATGCCTGCTTGGCGGGAGGCCATGGCACGACCCTCGGTGACATCAGGGGAGAGCCTATAGTTGGATTAGCATCAACAGGCACCACCTACTGGTGAATAAACCCCCCTTGTTTCAGACTCACCCCTCTCTGAGGGGGTGGAGTCAGCTGACGTAATCCAATGCCTAAGCCAATACCTTTTCACTTGCTGTAATCAATAAAGTTGTGGCCTTTTCTTGCCCATTAACCTTATATCACGTGTCCTTGTGTACTTATTCCACTTTGGGGGGGATCGGGTCCTCGAACCACAAACCACTGTTGTAAATCTATATTGTCCTCCTCTTCTTGGGAAGGTTCAGGAAGAGGGGGAGGCGGTCTCCACTATTTCTCCTCCAATGTCCAGTCCCTGACAGGCATCATCTTGCATCACCTGTCACTCATGCCTGTCACCCCTGGCACTTGTCACACTTTCTGTTGGACCCACCACACATCCATACAGCTGAACTTGCTACCACAACTTGTAATTCCCAGATGTGGCTTTGCAAATCTTTGCCCATTTCTTTGGCATGCCTTTTGAATGGGTGCAGGAGTGCCAACCTGAATAAAATATTGGGGAGGGGGTAAGCCCCAACATAATCAACCACAAGATGTGGCACATGCACACCATTTGAATGGCAATACCCATGGGAGGGCGACTCCCACAAATATTCTATTGTGGGGACTGAAGAGACCTCAGCCCCTAGAAGTTGGCATCCATGAATGGATACCTTTTCTGAGTCTAGAGTCCAGTTGCTATGGTGGTTTCTAACAATGCCCTGGAAGCTGAGGATGCTGCTGCTAATGTTCTAACTTAAAGAGCCATTCACTTCCCTCCTTCTCAAACCAGATGGTAACCTTCAGAGCACAAGAAAAAACACTCTTTTAAAAATGGGTTTTAAAACGTTTGAAACCCACCCACCCGAAATTTGTCCAATGTCTGTGAGGACTCAGTTTGTATGTGACCATGTTTGCATATGGGTCTGTCTTCATCTGGCCATAGCTAAATAATAGCAAATTTGGGTGTACACTCTTTGGGGAACACCCTTAACCTTGTCTATGGGAGCTCTCTGTGTGAGAGCACCTTGCTTTGAATTGCTATGCTTGGTGGACCTCAGATGAGACTCTGTGCGTGAGCTTTGTGCGTGTTTCCTGTGCGTACATGTGTGGGACACTTTTGCTTTCCATTGATAACACAGAAATTATTTTGTTGCTTTGATATGAACTGAAATTTAACTTACATTTTTGTCCTGTACATTTGGCCCTCAGGAGGTTAGCCCAGGTACAAATCTGGCCCTTCGTCTGAAAGAAGTTCCCCAGCACAGCCTTATGAGCTCCTTCATAGCTCCAAAGGTAATTAAACATCTCCCAGAACATTCTCACTTCACTTGGGGACTTCGCTCCTGGCTTTTAGAAAATAAATGTAAAGCCTGCTCATTGCACAAGGCTTTTGGAGGAAAGGTCTGTCAGGGGTTATTTATCATGATGGTTTTACGGAACCTCAAAGCACAGAAGTAGGATGATATTAAACACCAGTGGCTGGGAGGTTATAGTCTTTCCCCACTGGGAAGCAACTTTGGAGGACGGTTATTACCTTGAAGCACTGCTTGTGGGATTCCCAGAAGTATCTGGTTGGCCACTGTCTGAAGCAGGATACCTGAATAGATAGACCTGTGCTCTCCTCCAGCAGGCCTTCTTTCATGTGGCTAGTGGCTGGCTGTTGTTGTTTTACCACCCAACTATGACTCATAGTGTAATTAGGGTTCCCCCCTTCTTGTGATGACGACAAATTGTTATTGTTTTAATTTGCATGGGTTTACTCTGAATGTAGTATGCAACCTTGATCAGATGAATCAGTAGAATAAATATGTTTCAATAAATAAAGGAGCAGATGTCAGATCTGCAAAATGGCAATGGCACATCAACAACATGACTGACAACTTCAACAATAAAGTGCTTTGCAAAGTCCTGAAGTTTGAGATACAGCTTTCTTTCTTTCTTTCTTTCTTTCTTTCCTTCCTTCCTTCCTTCCTTCCTTCCTTCCTTCCTTCCTTCCTTCCTTCCTTCCTTCTCTCTCTCTCTCTCTCTCTCTCTCTCTCTCTCTCTCTCTCTCTCTCTCCCCTTACACAACAAATTGGTGGGTGGATGTAATTATGTGGCATATGGAATGCTTGACTAACTCCCAGTGAGTGTTACTTTGCCTTCCCTGTAATGTCACTCATTATTCTATTTGACTTTAATTGTGTTCTCAGATTGAGATGTTAAAAGATTTATTCTAAACTGAGAAGTTATTTACACTGATAGAAAGATGTAAATTGTATAGCAATTAAGGCATTTTTCTTTCACATGTGGGAAATCTGTGGCCTCATATACCTCAGAAGTCTCCATTTTAGATGTGATAGATGTGTGCTGAAAATTCATGGCAGAATCATTGAGAATAACTATGGTGGCTCTCTTGTAAATCAAACTATCATGATTAACAAGATTCCTTTTAGTGTTTTTGTTTTTTTTAATCTTGCCCGACCTGCCCTGAATGTTCAGGAAGGCTAATCAAACACTAAAAGCACTAAAGATTAAAGTCACACAAATATGCCAATTAATTTTCCTGTGGACTATTAAAAAATTGCAAATCGAGACAGAAATGTAGAGAACTGAACTTTAGATAGGAAAACTGAAAAACTGAGAGAAAGTGAGAGATTTGCCCATCTCAACCTGGAGGTGAAATTTACTTCTGGGTATAAATTCATAGAATTTTACTATGCTTTCTGTGCTAAACATTAGCACCATGCTTCTGTTTGTTGCTAAGGGATGCGGGTGGCACTGTGGGTTAAACCACAGAGCCTAGGGCTTGCCGATCAGAAGGTCGGCAGTTCAAATCCCCGTGACGGGGTGAGCTCCCGTTGTTCAGTTCCAGCTCCTGCCCACCTAGCAGTTCGAAAGCACGTCAAAGTGCAAGTAGATAAATAGGTACCGCTCTGGCGGGAAGGTAAATGGCGTTTCTGTGTGCTGCTCTGGTTCACCAGAAGCGGCTTAGTCATGCTGGCCACATATCCTGGAAGCTGTACGCCGGCTCCCTTGGCCTGTAAAGCGAGATAAGCGCCGCAACCCCAGAGTCGGTCATGACTGGACCTAATGGTCAGGGGTCCCTTTACCTTTACTTCTGTTTGTTGCATCTTTTATGGGGAAGGGAGAGCACAACTGATATTCTCTTCTGTTGCACACTCTACAGGAAGAGTAGCTAACCTGTAGCCCATAGGTCAGATCTGGCCTGCTAAATTGCCAGAAAGTGGCTCCGCAGTCCCCATGGTTTTAGTTCCTGAGCTGATCAGATAAAGCACTCTGCTTGATTTTTAGAGTGATCTCTAAAGATAAGAAAGAGTGCTTTATCCCTCTATCTCAGGAGAAAAAAAATCAACAACCTCCAGAGGGCCACGGATTCTCCATCCCTGATCTAATTGCTCATCACAGAACTTGTTCAAGTCACACAGAGAGTTCCCACAACACTGCTACATATTACTGGTAGCTATTGTGGAAACTCCCAAATTCATATGAATCATGCACTGAGCAGTTCTACAAGTGATAGCACCAGCAGAGTACTGTCACTTGGAGACAGTTTCTGGCAAATATCATGTGATGATTATAATGTGCAGGTCAGCCCTCCAATTTTACATTGCTACACCGCACTCTCCTGCCTGAATATTATTCATATTTTCAGGCATGCAAAGTTTCGGGTGTATGGCATACAGTCTGCTGGAACAAGACAGAGTGCATTTTTAGGAATTCAGCATAGCTGCTCAATGGAGTATTAAAAATCACATCATTTGTCAATGTTGTGACATGATTAAATCACAAAAGCTTGCTAATTGTCTTGTAAATAAATTCACTGGGTTTGTTTTCATACTAATGATTATAGAAACTACGTGGTGACTCTAATTCAGAGGTGGAGCATATGGCAGGTTGCAAATGCTAAGGCTCTTCCCCAGATGCATTGACTTAAGGAGAACCATTAAATAGACACATCCCAGTCTCAATAGCTGGCATTAATGGAGATGGTTGGCATGTACAAAAGAACAAGGGGCAGGAGGAATGAAGCTTCAGTCGTCTGGCAATACAAAGCAACAGAAAGGCTAGATTAGAAAACAGGTGGTTTAGAGGAACAAAGAATTCCCTGCTCAACCCTACAGTGCTAACTGAATTGGAAAGTAAAGCTATGATATTATGATGCATATTTGTATCTGTCATTTATATGTGCTAATAGGATTATAAAGCATAAGCCTAGCGAATATGTGCTGCGTTTAAGTAAATTTATAATAATGTAAGGCAACAAGAAGCCCATTGCTGAAGTCTCCTGTTAATAGTTATTCAGGAATAAATCATCGGGTGATTGAATTTTTCTCTGTAGGAAGACTAAGTAAGGATTCTCATATGAAAACTTTGGTATATTCTCAATTCAGGATGTTATGCTTCCTTAGTAGGCCAGCATGAGAAGCTAATCACTGGAAACTAACTATCCTCATTAGTTCCTCTCATCCATAAAAAATGGTTGAGTCATTGGTTTTCACCATCTCCTTCCACCAAGCTGCAAACTATTTCTGCAGAAGGAAAATATTTTCAGGTTTGACATAGGACGTTGGGGCTTAGTCTGGTGTCTAGGATGGCCCTGGGTGAATTCTGAGTTTTCACACTGTAACAGGCATGTACTTCCAACTTTTTCAGCAGAACAGACTGGGAAGTACCCTGCATTTTTATTTTGCACTTCAGTAGTGTTCCCACCACCCACATTTTATCAGCCCAGGTCTGAAGATGTGGGGAATTCACAATGATGACATTTAAAGAGGAAGAGGCGGTGCTGAGTCAATTCTCTTTTCTTTTGCAACTGATTAGCATAAGGCAGAGCAGTCAGCTGTGGACAAAAATCATCCCAGCAGAGCTCATTAATCAAGTCTGGATTCTAATTCAAAAGTTTGATTAAGTGGTTCAAGGTAAAAAGGGTAAGAGATAGTAGATTGCTTCAAAAACAAAAGGAAAGTACTCTTCTTATTAATCTTAGGCTGGTATAATCTTTAAAATAGTTTCAGCAACGTACAACTAAAGCATCTTTGGCTGATTTTTCAAAGAGCACAGGATTCCATCTCGAGGCAACAGAGACAATGAATTGCTCCAATTAGGATGGAGACAAGAACCTTTTCAGCTATCCTCTTTAATATTGTTCAGTGATTGGCAAGGAGAAGTCAAGAACACAAGATTACATCCTTAGCACATTGAAACAGGCCATTGCATAACACTTTGAAGTAGGACATGGAAATAGCTTCAATTCAATACCCACTTACTTGGGAGCGAGCCCTATTGACTTCCTTTGTGTAACTATGCATAGGATTGAACTGCAAACCTGAAGATATGTCTGCCTTCCTTCCATTCCAGACACAGGAACAGATCAGATCAAAGGCCTCTAAAGTCAAATATTATGTTTTAACAGTGGCCAAGCAGAGGCCCAGTGGGAAGTCGTGAAGCAGGACTCTCAATTGTGATTCCCCGCAACTGGTATTCAGATCATATTTCTTCCAGTCATATAGGCTTTACTAGTAGCCTTATTCCCCCCCCCATGAGCCCGCCTTTAAAGCCACCCAAATTGGTGGCAGTTGTTATACCCTGTTGAACCATATCCCCTAGATTCTCAGTTTTTATTTTTTAAAAAAGTATTTTGGCTTTGTAGAAGTGGTCTGGAGATATGAGGCAAACATGAAAAACTAGCCTTCTCCCACCTTTTAGTGTTCTTAGTCAATGAATAAAGTCATAGCTATGACTTATATTTATGAAAACTCATCTTGACAATGACAACAAGAAGGCAAAAGTAAAACCAGTGGTGCCGAAATGATTTTCTGGCTTGAGTACACTGTTTTTGGATCGAGCCCTTCATCCTACTCATAAAAGATGACACAAATTTGAATAACATATCCTTACACCTTTTGTCATATGCAAAGTTGTACACTAATTTGTTGGTGGGGTGGATGGTCCAAAAATGAACCAGGGGCCACACTCATGCAATAGTATGTCAAAAAGACAGAAAGCCAACAGGTGAAGCTTTCCCCATGATCAGACAATAGCCAGGCAGTCGGCGCTGGAGATTCACCCTCCCTACCCTCCCTTTGTTTAATGTTTCTTGTTTGCAGATTAAGTTTTTCTTCCTGTTTAGCAGGCACTGCTATGGTCTTTGGCTGGTTGCTGTTGAAGGACTGGGAAGAAATTTTTCCTGCATGGGCAGGTTTTGTCTTCCCCGTAGCAATTCGTCACAACTAAGGTGGTTATGGCCTTGGGTGGAATCCTTTAGTCTTTTCTTTCCTATATGGTGTGTGTGTGTAAAGTGGTGACTCATCCCCCTGTGGCAGCGATTCCCAGTCCCCCTCTTAAAGGGGTTATATATATATGGGTATCGCTGGCCATACACTGAAATGCCATACACTGGCCATACACTGAAGTGAGCTACCCTGCGTGAGGGGATATGGGCTTGGCTGCCTGCTACACTTACGTCTTGCACAGCACCCCCATATCCCATTTACCCTGATGAGCCCCAGTTCCCCTGGCTGGGGGCCTGGGAGGGATACACGCCCAAGGCCTAAGCCAAGGTCTTCCTACATTTGGAAGTTTAATAAAGTTGTGGCCTGATTTTAATTCCATATAACTTTTCAGAATCTTTATTCCTTCTTTATGATCCCTGGGGGCTGGGACTGTCACCGCCTGGTCACGCAATTACATCTCCATATTATAAGTCATTTTTTTTTTGCTTATCATGCAGCTGTTGAAGGCACAAGAACCATGCTGTTTTCCAGTGCCAACCCTCAACATTTCAAAGAAACGAACACTCAACCGCAACATTTCATGAGTTGTCATGTTGTGTCACTGTAGTCATTTCTACATTCACTGCAAGATCACAAGTGCACGTGTCGAAAGAGATTCAAGATTTATAGTAACCAAGGTTCAAAGGTCCATGCTTGGATAAATTCAACATTAAATTGTTAAAAATCAAGCAGCATATTCTAATAGAATTCTGGAGAGAAATGAAGCAGGGGAGAAGCTAATTCTTTCATTACAAGTATGATTTATCTAGTACAGTGGTACCTCGGATTACATATGCTTCAGGTTACAGACTCTGCTAACCCAGAAATAGTACCTCGGATTAAGAACTTTGCTTCAGGATGAGAACAGAAATCGTGCTCCGGTGGCGCAGCAGCAGCAGGAGGCCCCATTAGCTAAAGTGGTACCTCAGGTTAAGAACAGTTTCAGGTTAAGAATAGACCTCCAGAACGAATTAAGTTCTTAACCCGAGGTACCACTGTATTGCTGTCCTCAAAATTCTGTTGAACAGTAGCATATTAGGACAACATTTATTAGAATCCGTCCAGTGACTTCTACATAGTACTTCCCCCCAGTTAATAATTGAGATCTATTATTGATATACTTAAAAAAAACTTTGTTGAAATAAAAAATTGCAATTTTGTATACAAACTTCACTTGACACCATGCTTGCTTGCTTGTTATCCACTCTTCAGAGTGGCATACAGAAACATTAAAAAAATAAACCCCTGATCGCAAAAGCCAACAAATTATACTTACAATCTGAAACGATTAGGAATATAAAATCATAATTAAACAAACAGGCTGGAGTGTTAATTCCCCAAAAAATGCCTGAACAAAGAAGTATGTCTTTTGTTGGTGTGCCATATTTCGAAGAGGAAGGAGCTCCATAATTGGGGAGCGACCACCAAGAAGGCCTTTCTACGGTCTTCAAATCTACATGGGAAAAGACACTTCTTTATGTAGCCAGGTTCCAAAGATGTAGAGTATCTACAACCATAATTTGCATTCAACAGACAATTGGAATAAAAAGAGCTTTTGCTGTGTTTAAGTGATGAAAGATAGACTCTTTTTCATTCTGCCTCTTTTATAAAGACACTGAGTGAATGGTCTGGCACAAAGCCATGCATTTTGTCATCTTTGCCCTGTGGATTTCAATCAGGACACTCACAGACATGATCCTGAGTTTTCACAGCACACGGCTAAATTTAGCTTTTCTATGGGATTGCATATAGCATTCATCTTTTGTCCCTTTCTATAAAATTAGCTAATTAGAAAAATGATAGGAATAGTTAATGGTCGTCAAAGTGAAGCCTTCTGCAGAAAGGATTAAGTGTTTTAAGATGTTTCATTTAAAATTCTGGCATCTAAATATATGCAGGCTAAAATAATGTAATTTCTTTTTTTTAGCAAAAAAAAATATTAATAGCAAGTTCATTTAAAGTCAAGTACTTTTTTATATTCAAAGCATGTGTTAGGTTTTCATTTCTCTTTGGCTGCTTCTGACTCCCGCTCTGTCTTACAGATGAATGGAAACTAGAGTCCTTGCTTCATTACAACATTTGCACAGGGCTTTTACACATACTAAGTAAGCAGCTGGAATTCCTACATGCAGTGAGGGTGGTTGTCTATCAAGGCATGTACACACATATATCAACTGTGTGTGTTGAAATTGCTCTGGCCAGCACTGGCTCCAAATTACTTGTATGCACCTGACCTTCTGTACAGCACTTACTTAATTGCATGTGTACATAAGCTCTGTACAGAAGACTGTATGAACATTTATTTATTAAATTTCTTACCTGACCTTCTCCATAAGGTCCCAGGGTGGATTTCAACAATTTAAAAATACAGCATTTGAAGCAGATGATCCTGTGACCTCTTTCCACACCTGATAATTCTTCTACAGCCTACTGAAGCTATGGGGAATTTTAAAATAACCCTTAAGCTTGGTGAGACCAGGACTCACTTCACACTGAGAAATTTTGTAATACGATAAACCACAACATGATCACTTTGTGTCTGGTGCCTTTCTCTTCGATTATTTAGCATCAAGGCTAATCCTGCACTGACTAACCAGGACAGCATCCATTCTCTTGGTATTAGTTATGTTTATACACAAGTGCAAAAGAGAGAAGCAAATTTGACTTGGTTTCTAGAGGCCACAAGTATGACTCTATGTACAGAAAGAGAACTGCTCTGTTAAGTAAACTTGTTAATATAGCTGCCTTGGTGCTATTTAAAATTTCCTTAGGCTTTGAAACGCAAGATGAATTAAAAAGGAAGTTGCTCAATCGGGTTCTTTTCCATGCTGTCAGTTTGTATAATGTATGGAGCCAAAATGTGTTTCCTTACCTGAGTTGCTTGCAGTCAGAAAACCAAAACCTAAGCGGATAACAACATCCTGCATCCTTGTCATAACATTGTGATGCGTGTGGCTGTGCATTCATACTTCCTCCCTCTCTCGGAACCTCCACTTCATCTTAATTAGTTCCCATTATTTTGCTGTATTTAGTGTATGGTTTTGGGCTAGAAAAAGTGGTGTTCTACTTTTTACATCTAAATAATCACAGGAAAGGGAGATTGGATTATTGTGTGTCTGACTCGTCTGGATGCAGATTCCTATTTCTTCTATATCCCAAGCTTGCTCCATTGCTGTTTCATGATGGTATCAGGCTAGTACAGTGGTAAGTCTGCCCCTGTCCACCCAATTGGTGTGAGAAGTGGGGTTGTGGATGCAGCAATGGCCCTGTCACTCCACCTACTGTCTGGACAGGGTTTTGATTGTAACCTTAGCATATGTAAAGGATGCCCATTGAATGCAAGCGACCCTGGTTTGACAAAGAGTGGAAGCTGTTAGCTGGGTTGTACCTCTGATTTTTCTTTCCAGACAGAATTAGAGATAAAAAGAGAAAGCTGGTGGCAGACTATGAAACACTACTGGCCCAACTGGCCTCCGCTGCAAGGCAATGGGGGTGGGGAACTACAGGATGTCATGCAAGCAATACCTGCTGAAATTCCCTTTTCCTGAAATCTGTTAGAGCTGCAGTGCCCACTTTATCACCACCCCATCCTAGTTTAAACAAGCCCTGGTCAATTTGGAACCACACACTCAATCCCAAACAGGTAGTTCTTGCAGCTCTTACAGCACTACTCAACCATTTTGGGGGTAGGGGGTTGAACCCAGTCCCTACACTTCTGAATTTATAAAATAAATCTTGCACGCCTGCAGATTAAAGATAGTTTAGACCTTATAGATTAGAGATGGGGATCTTACAGCTCTCCAGATGTTATTAGACTTGATATAAGGATCAAGGATCAGCACATCCGAAAGTGAGAGCTTCACGTAGTTACAATATCTGTTTGTATGGAAATTATGCAGTTACACTTAATTTTCATACTGCTCTATACTTAGAGAAGACCTATGGGCCTTTGTTATTAAGCTTATATTTTAGCTGCAGGCAGCTTAAATCTTTTACCTTGCTGAAGATCACTACCCTGATTTATGTTACCAGAGACTGTAAACTTTTTGCAAAGCGAAGAATGGATGAGCTCCCTGTGGGCTTCATTTTGGCAGCCTACCCAGTTGAAATATCAAATATCATTATTTAAACTTCAGGACAAAAAATATGACTCAGCATATTGGTTTGAAATGGTGAGTAGTTAAAAGTACGTCTCTCCTCCCCTTTCCAGCTGGCTTTGTTGATTTACCATCTGTTACCCTCTAACAGTGATCCATCGATCCACTCCTAGCTGTGAACTCTTAGCATTTGCTTAAATTTATTAAAACAGGTGGCTAGATAGCATTGACAGTGAAATAATTAGTTTAATTAGTCCAATTCACTGAATCAATATATTTGGAAATCATGAATATACTTATTTGTGGGTTCATGAATTAACAAGCAAAACTTTAGTCAATATTGATTTAAGGTTCCGTGAAGGTGGTTGATTTGTATTTATTTTATGTTACTGTTATTAGCCATAAAAAATGTCTTTAAATTTCTTAAAGGTGAAGACAGTTGTTGCTAAATAAATAAATAAATAAATAAATAAATAAATAAATAATAATAATAATAATAATATTTTATTATTTATACCCCACCCATCTGGCTGGGCTTCCCCAGCTACTCTGGGCGGCTTCCAAAAGAATATTAAAATACTATAATACATCAAACATTAAAAGCTTCCCGAAGCAGGGCTACCTTCAGATGTCTTCTGAAAGCCTGGTAGTTGTTGTTCTCTTTGACATCTGGTGGGAGGGTGTTCCACAGGGAAGGCGCCACTACTGAGAAGGCCCTCTGCCTGGTTCCCTGTAACTTGGCTTCTCGCAGTGAGGGAACCGCCAGAAGGCCCTCAGTGCTGGACCTCAGTGTCCGGGTAGAACGATGGGGGTGGAGACGCTCCTTCAGATATACTGGACCAAGGCCGTTTAGGGCTTTAAAGGTCAGCACCAACACTTTGAATTGTGCTCGGAAACGTACTGGGAGCCAATGTAGGTCTTTCAAGACCGGTGTTATGTGGTCTCTGCGGCTGCTCCCAGTCACCAGTCTAGCTGCCGCGTTCTGGATTAGTTGCAATTTCCGGGTCACCTTCAAAGGTAGCCCCACGTAGAGCGCGTTGCAGTAATCCAAGCGGGAGATAACCAGAGCATGCACCACTCTGGCGAGGCAGTCCGCATGGAACATGTTTGTATATAAGGTGGCTCAGGACTCTAGAGTGGCACAACAAACTCACCCACCTAATTGTTATTAGCACTGTTGAGCACAGTCCAGTCAAAGTGAAGTAGTCCAGTCCAATAGAATGAATGCAGAGCAGCCAGAGTGACACTTGTACAACCCTTTCAAAATAAAATAAAAGAAAAATCCCACTGATCACCTACCTGTTTGGTGGGAAATAGGAAGCTTGTAAGAATATACTAACCTGAGAAGAACCTGGCCTGGCAAGAAAAAAATATGACCCTGCCCGAAGTGAATCAGCTCTTTACTGACCCTTGCCCCACCCCCAGCTTGTAGCCAGGTAAACCCACCCACCCTCAGTGCATGTAAGAAAAATAAATAAATGTTATTTTTTGTCATCTAATACTGTCTTATTTATTTTATAGTAGAGTACATTGATTATTGTCTTCATTTTATGGATCGATGGTCTCGTTAGACAGTAAAATCTATGTTAAATTGCTGTTTTAGGGGGTGTTTTTCATCGTCTAGAACGGATCAATTCACTTTTCCATTACTTTCTATGGAAAAGTGTGCCTCTACTTACGTACGTTTCTAGTTATGACTGGACCTCTGGAACGGATTATGGTTGTAAGTAGAGATTCCACTGTAATGGGATTTTGTTGCCAGGCGGGTACAGTGGTACCTTGGGTTACATACGTTTCAGGTTACATACGCTTCAGGTTACACACTCAGCTAACCCAGAATAGTGCTTCAGGTTAAGAACAGTTTCAGGATAAGAACAGAAATCGGGCTCCGGCGGTGCGGCGGCAGCAGGAGTCCCCATTAGCTAAAGTGGTGCTTCAGGTTAAGAACAGTTTCAGGTTAAGAACGGACCTCCGGAATGAATTAAGTACTTAACCCGAGGTACCATTGTATAAGATAGCAGCCAGAATCTTCTCCCCTTCACCTCCTTTGGAACATCCAGCTTTTCACCTTTTGGAATCAAAGCCTGCTTTGAGGAAAGTGCTCTACACACACCGGTGCATTTGACAATTGGGGAAGGGAGCCATGTGTGCAGTACCCATTTGAATGTGTTGTTTTCTCTCCAGCTAGAGGTCTCTGTTTGGAAGCCTACAGTGGGACTTTGTATGTTGTTGAAAAGTGCACCAATTTTCGTTGGATTATATGTGTCTTAGAAAATGTAAAGTTTGTAGGTATAAGTAGCATCGGTGAAAAATCAACAAGTTAATACTAGATAAAAATAAAAGTGTGTGGTGTGTGTATGCATGTATATTCCATATTATTTCCCCTGAGATTTGGATGTGCTGAATTATCTCATCTTGTTTGAAGAGTCAGACTGATGTATTCTGCCACTTTGAATTTCTGGACTTTTTTTACAGGCTGCTATACTAAACAACAATACATGTAAAGTTTATTACAGCTTCAGCTCCATTTGTTTATTGCAGACCTGTGCACATTGTTGAAACACAGCTCCCTGATTCATGATGGTGTAAAGGATTTGTGTCATGATTACTTTTTGTGCACATGTGTGCATCAGTAACCAGGATGTGGGAAGAAAAAGGCATGAAAACTGCAGCAATCTGCACATAGGCCAGTACTGAAATTAGTTTTGGAAACTCTCCACATTAAATTGGAACCAAGGTGGAGTGGCCATGAGGTAAATCAAATGCCTAGAACAGTCTTCCTCAACATGCCACCTTCCAAATATTTTAGACAACTTCCATCAGCCCCTGCTAGTGCAGTTATGCTGGCTGGGGTTCATGGGAATTGTAGTTCAAAACACCTGGAGGGCATGAGAGAATGTTGAATTCCAACTTTCATCAGCTCCAGCTAGCGTGGCCAATAGTCAAGGATGATGGGAGCTGTGGTGAAACAGCATGTGATGGCCTGGGAATCCGATTCAGAGGCTGAACAGGAGGAATCCCAGCCTGCACAGGAGTCCCTGCCTCCAGGGCCGGCTGAGCTGGGGCAGGACCTTGATTCTGAAGCGCCTGCACCTGTGCCGGATCCTCAGGAGCAGGCACCAGGTGAATCCACTCTGACTCCGGAGGCGATTGAGGACGCATTGCCTACAGGTCACCTCTCCCAGCCCTGTCAGGGGAAAGTGAGTCTCCCCCTGGGTCCAGTAACCCACCGGCCTCTCCTGAGCTGCAGAGGCTCAGGGCAGAGAGGCGAAGGGAACTGGTTTCTCCCAGGAGGCGTGCTCGCCTTAAGGCCAGGAGAGGCGGGTCTCCTGGGGGCCGGGACCGCCCCTGGCCTCAGAGAAGATAAAGGCCAGTCAGCCCGGTCCCAGGTTGCAGGAGCAACGTCACTGTTTCGGCCAGCACCCAGTCCTGTTCCCCCAGAGTTCCTGTCCTTGCCCGGTTCCTCGCTGTGGACCCCACTTCACCCATGGAGGACTGCCTGCCGACCCTCGTCTCAGGTCCTGGACCTCGCCCCACGGTAACCTCTCCCCTGGACCAGCACACAACAGCTAGAGGACCACAGGTTTCCCTACCCTAGAACAATAACAGAAGAGAACATCCCTAAAAAGTGTTTTAGATTACTGTATTTTCAGAGAGAGAAGGAAAAAGCCACAGCTGAAATGTTATTCTTTTCAAAACAAAATTATCCATATTTTATTGATGAAACTACAACATGTTATGAAAGCTCCCTTCAAGAACTAGTTTTGTTTTAGTTTCCTGCAACTCTCACCTTAGCTCAAAGCAACTTTAGAAGTTATGTGTTTAGCCAGAGCATGGCCTCTTTGTACTTATAGCTAGCAGCAAACCTTATTGTAGTAACGTTATTTCTTCTACATTCACTTTCTTTCTTTCCCAAGGCACCAAGTGGCTCCTTTGAAGTTTTATCAAATGTGAACTTCAAAAAGTATTTGCAAATATACATTATAAAATAACTGACTGGAAAAAAGAGAAGTATAGCTCTGGTTAATAGTGACTCCTGCTGGGAGAAAGAAAGCTGGAAGCAAAATGAACAGATTTCACAAAGGAAAAGGTTCATTCATTTTGTGTTCGCTTGCACCTTCCATTCCCCACTGAAATCAAGGTATTTAAGATTTCTCTTCAATTTCACCTGCATCAGCATTATATCCATTAGGGGCCAATGAAAAAAACCCCACTCGATTTTGAATTAAAAGTAATCACGCTACAAAGGTGCATGTGAAAAAATATATATTACTGCAACTTGGTTTTTTGAAATTGTATCTTCCAGGACACTTAGGCCACATTCACACCATACAATTAAATCACTATGATGCCACTTTGAATAGACATGGGTTGTCCCAAAGAACTGAGAGCTGAAGTGTGTTAAGGGTGCTAAGTTGTTAGAAGATGCTTATTTCCCCTCCTACAATTCCCAGAGTGGTTTAACAGCCAATCCCTCTCAGGCCTGTGCAGGGGTAGGGACAGACGTGTACACTTGTGCCGGGCCTCAGAGGACTAAGCTGGCTGGAAGGCCCTGCCAGGGACCTGCCAAACTTACGCTGTCATGCCAAGAACACCTGTGCCTCCCAGCCATCCCGTTGCTCAGACAAGCTCTGCATGGGCCTGATCCCTTTCCAGAGGGAACTCTGGGAATTGTAGCTCTGTGATGGGAGCAGGTGTTGCCTAACATCTCTCAACATCCTTAAAAAAACCTACGCTTCCCAGGATTCTTTAGGGAAAGCCATGACTGTTTAAAGGGGTACCATAGTGCTCTAAATGTATGGCATGGTTGTGATCTTAGGACTATTCTGCACTAGGGCTGGAGACCCCATGGTTCTCAAGTGGTTGTTGGACTCCAGTATTGCAGCTCCAGTATGGCAAGTGATCAGGGCTGATGGGAATGGTAGTCTCAATGTACGGAGGGCAGCAATTTTCCCATCCCTCCTCAGTACTAACCTAAGGACCATCTTCTAGGAGCACAAAACAAATGGAAGGGATCATCTCTTCCAGTGTACTTTTTCCACCAGTGACCAGCCACGTTCCTCTGAGAAGTTTATAAGCAGGGTATTGGGGAAACAGCTTTTCCTTTGTTGTCTGCTTGTAGCATCTAGTGTGCAAAAGCATATAGCATAAACATATGTTCCATTTAGCGATCACAGCTATTACCATAGCTGTCAACTTTTTCCTTTTTTAAAGGGAAATTCCCTTATTCCGAATAGGATTCCTCACAAGAAAAGGGAAAAGTTGACAGCTATGGCTATTACCCATTGATAAACCCATCCGAGTCACCTTCAGAAGGAAGGGCAGGATAAAAATTGAATCAGTAGTAGTAAATGTACTTTTGTGAGGCAGCAACAAACACTTATGATATATATCCTCTCACAAACACGCATGGGAATAACAGCTGACAGTGGAAAGCATGGGGGATGCAGCTTCCATGTTAAAAAGTTTAGTCTTGATTGTTACATGAACTACAACAATTTTTTTAGCTTGTCATTGGAATTCCAGTTTCCAAAGCAACATTCAGCTTTGCCTTGGCAACAGAGATATTCATAGACCAGTAGCAGTTGCTCAGTTACTAAAATCAACAACCCCATTTGTTATAATTAATTGAATAAATTTCTTTTTGTAAGAAAGTCTACATGCAAATGATCAAATGAGGGCAGTTTCTGTGGAATGCTCAGTAGAAGTTGATTGCTATCATTTACTAATAAAATGGGGATATATAACAGAATCAGAATTCAAAAACAAACTGCAGAGTGGCAGACTTGTGGCAGCAAAAACAAGAGGGTATTATGGCATCTTACGAGTTAACGCTGCCCCATCTTACTCAGTTGTACTTATGAGCAGCCTTGCACTGTATGATTGCAGCACAATATATTTGTTAGGCTTTAATGACCAGATTCTCCTGATTATTCGCAAAATGCACTGCTATTTACATTTCTAATTATTCTAATTATTACATTTCTAATCTATTCTGCTGTATATATCATCCTTAATATCTTTTTCATCAAAAACCCTTTCAGCTGCATGTGTTCATATCGCTATTTCAAGTACTGAACATTTTCTAACTTAATAAATTCTTATAATTTAAATGAAGGCTTATCAGAAAATTGAACCTTGTTTAAGACTTGAGTTACACACACTCACAGATACCCTTATCCAGAGATCCACTGCAGATATGGAAGCTCTAGTGTGCAATTGAAGTGTCCCTGTCCACCCAGTTATGCTGCCAGTGTCACAATGATTGCTTCCATTTGATTCTGGGTAGGATGTTTACCTTCTCACATGATTAGGATGGACTGAGTATTTACCAACATATTGGCACTTATTGGGAGCATAAAGATATACAACCCATCCTAAATATGGTGCCTTTTAGATGTAATAGTGCCACTTTCCCATGCATTCATCTCTGTAACATTTAAAATCCCACTACCATTATGGATGATGACAGTTGCATGGCACTTTCTGTGCAGTTTTCTTGGTCAAGATCAGGGACAATAATTGGAAGGTGGGGAGGCCTTTTTTTGACTACAGTCAAGCTGTGGGATGAACCCATGCCAAAGATACACATGGATAGAAAATGCACCCTAAGTGTGGGAGCAACCATGGTGGTGGTTGGCAACCACCATACCATTCAGCATTAAACATAAGCATGGCTCCAGTAAGTGAAATTTAGATCTCTGAAAGTGCTGTTCTATGCAAATCCCATTCAGTAATCTCATAGCGTCACAAATGAGCCAGCCCAATCAGCTCCCAGTGAAGAAAGTAGCCAGGAAGAGCAAGGGTTAACTGCCAGACAAGATGAGCATAGACTAGTGCCAACTCACCCGCCCTTAGGAATGCCAGTTGATAAGAGAATGATGGAGGGCAAGCGTCAATAGAGAAGGAAGCAGTTCATCAGGTGGGAACAGAGACAGAGATAGTGACTTAGAAGAGTTGTATGGGAGGCTTGCTAGACAGGAAGCAAAAAGATGTAAGCTTTGTAAGTTCGCTTTCTGTTTTAGAAAACGGAAGGGACCCTTAGAAGGGTCATCTTGATTCATGATGGCAGAGGCTGTGTTAATGTCATCCGGATTTATCTATTCATTTTGACAACAAATCATCCTTTTTAATTAACTATGCTCACTGTGCTATCAAGCTGGGGACTGGACTCCTGACACACAGCCCTGTGAGTATAGCTTCAGAAAGGTTTCATGGATGCAAACATCCTTTTTGTTTCGTTTTGTTAGTGAAAACAGAATGAAGCATTACTTCAGAACATCATACATAAAATAGATGTCAACTCCCTTGAACACATGTTTCCTTCCCATAAAACAAATAAAAACAAAAATCACTGCTGGCCTTTGATGATGGTATCACCCAGCATTGTGGTTCTCCATGATTACCTTAATACATAGAATGTGAGAAACATTAGTTTATATTTTGTAGTGGTTAAAGAATGTACAGTTGGTGATAACACACCTGACAATTTTGTCTACCTGAGTTCCACCATAACCAGCAAGCTCACCATCAATGCTGAGCTGGACAAACATATTGACAAGGCAGCTACCACAATGGCTCGCCTCTCCAAAAGGGTATAGGAGAACGTGATGTTAACGTCCATTATCAAGATGAAGGTCTACTAGGTTTGCATGTTAAGCATGCTGCTTTATGGAAGTGAGCCACGGGCAATGTACAACCACTTGGAGCAACACCTCAACACCTTCCACGTGCACTGTTTAAGGAAGATTTTGGGCATCACATGGCAGGATAGAGTCTTAAACAAAGATGTGTTCTCCCAAGCCCACATTCCCAGCAGATTCCTGTCTCAGTGTCATCTATTCTGTCTTGGTTAGGTCCACAGAATGGAATATGGGAAGATCCCCAAGGATATGCTCTAAGGGGACAGACATATGCCCAAAACAGTAAAAGAGATGTAATAAAACTATTTTAAACTTAGAAATATGCTGATGCTAAGCTGGCATTACAACAATAAGCAAAACTTCCCTATGTCCTCATGGTTGCATATTGTATAAAGGAAGATATTTGAGTTATGAACATTATAAATATTTTTGAGTTCAAAATCCCAACCAGAATAAGGCTTGGTGCATACAGGTATTCTTCAAATTCCCCCTGTAAGCTTCTTTCAAGACTTCCAACACCTCTGCCATTCACCTAAGATATATCTCAAGAATGAGAGTATCTGCTTCTTCTATCATTTAGATCTTCTGACTTTGTGCTAACACCTTACATGTTGTAGAATGCCTTTGGACAATTTATCATTTTATTTGTTCCCCATAGATTAAGAGGCAAGTTTTGACCTTGAAGAACAGTGCTGACATTGTTGCCAATGTCACAGGAACAGGCTTTCCAGCATGTTTGTACAAAAGTGAATCCTGAAATCCAATACCCAAGTTAAATCAGCACCGGCTTTGACAAAGCACACTCTCCTTTATCACTAGCTGACAACCCTTAACGCAGCTCAGGCAATGCTAAACAATTCACAGTGAATGACAGCTAATGGCATATACGATGAATAGACAGAGGGCAAGGTGATGCAGATGTATAGACATGCCTAATTGTTATTTAAATTTATGGACAGCTCCATTATATTTTTTTAAAAGTGCATTATTAAAATGTGTTCACCAGTGGTAGTAATCCTTAAGGAAGATGTAACATTTAAGATTTTGGATCCCCAAATATTGTTGGAGCATCACTCCCATTGGCCAATTTAGCCAAAGGTCGGGAATGAAAGTTGTAGTCCAGCAACATCTGGTTGTCCAAGGTGGAAGCACATAACTTTAAGAGATCTTGCACTCTTGTGTTGGCCAACCCACAAAGCATCTAAATGTCAGCCAATGACCAGCATATGTGCTGACTGACATGGCATGCATTTGGTAACGATAGACAACAAAAGAAAATTTACATGCGACACCTGCCACATGGCACACTGCCAAGGGACAGCACTTGGAATAGCCTGTGATATTTAAATTGAGGAAATATAATACCAACTCTTTTAATATAAAACAGTTTTTGGAGGGAATATATCATGGAGCACGCTGCTACTTGTACTGCAGAACTAAAACTGAACTGCACACTGGCATGGTACACTGTTCATCTAGTATAAGATAGCATAGTGTTTATTTGTTTGCCAGATTGATATACCACCCTTCATATATGTGTAACTAAACCATATATCACAAAGGCACCGCAGTTCCTGCTGTGCCTCATTTCCAAAGGAAAACACAAAGCCTGGATAAACTCCTGGAATTTTGCGCCACTCAGAGACTGGGATGGCATGCAACAATAAGTTACAGCTTGCATCACTTCCTGGGAGCCATTAAGTCAATTGGATCTCCAAAGATTCTCACTAAGAGTGGTATCTTGAAACTGTTAGGAGAAACTCAGTCTGATTCTGTGGAAGAGTGAAGTTTCAAGAGGCACATGCATGAAAGTCCCTCCACAAATAGATAGATAAACAAATAAATAAGTAAGCAAGTAAAGTCCTGCACATAAAAAAAACTATATGTCAGTAAGAAGGGATCTTTCATATCAAAGAACTTTCAACCATGCAAGACCCTCACTTGCAGTGTGATGTGGCATCATCTGTAAATAGGATGTTGTTTTTATTTTGTGACATGTAGCTCTGAGTTCTGCAGAGATCTGGACATTGTGATTTGCTCCTGGTCTTTCTGGTCCAAATAGTAGGACTGGAAGAATCTGTTTAATGGCTTGCTTGGCTTGCTGTATGATCCATGTGAAGGTTAACAAGAAATATAGAATAATACACCTGTTGATGCCAGGTGGAGGCTGCTCACCGTTGAAGAAAAGAGGTTAAAAAAAGAACAACACTGCTTTTGGACTGGCAACTGAATTAACATCCACATTTCTTGTGCAGCACAGTCAAAACTGTCATATTGTGGGATAATATCTGTAGTAAAATCACCACTAAAATGTCTTTCAAGCTTCATTTTTAAAACAACAACATGGACACAAAGAACGTTTTCTAAATTGCACATGAACGTAAGTACCAGCTAACAAGCCATATTTCTACCATCAGTACTTTTCTGGATTTATGTCTCATGCAGTTAAGACAGAAGATGGCAGTCTGTGTTCAGTGTGAATCATAGACTGAATATTTCACTTCAAAAGTGTAGTGAGTTTTCCTGTCTATTAAGGAAGACTATATGCAAATAGCAATATAGTAAATCTTCTGTAAGCATGTCATTTCTGCATTAGCAGCAATGTAATAAAACAGGAACCATGTTTTGCATTATTAAAACATCAAATGAATCAGATTATGCAGCACTAATGACTGCATCATTGAGCTAAGCTGCCTCATGTTTTGTGCAATGTTTATGTTATTTTTTTAAGAGGATGTTCAGAAGGGTAAAAAGTTTACTGTGCAACAAAATACAACAACAGATTGTTCTATTCAGCAGATCTGATATCTCCTGACAGCATTACATCTCTCACTTATGCAAATTGAGCCCAGTGAAAACTTTTTAAGAAACCAAGGTGTTTGCTAGAGGAGTAAAAAACCAAAACTAATCTACCCAAACCTGCAGTAAATGATCATGCAGCTGAATGAATAATGTGTGATTTATAAAAGTCAGCATTTGTGGCATAATATTCATGTCATGATCATGTCTGAAGTGTCTAAGGTATCTATGTGCACTGAGGATACAGGTTGTTGATCTCAGATCACAATTTCAAATGTTGCTGCATTAGATTCTGCAGTCTGCACAGTACATGATATGAACATCCTCTCTCTTTGGCTCCCATGAATTATTTTGAGCCAAGATAGGGGTAGCCAGGGATGGGCACATTGTCAGTTTTGGTTTCTCATCTCCCCCCCAAAAAAGTTAAATTATCCTCATTTCTGCATCATTTTGCATTTAATGTCAACACACATAATGTTAGCATTTTAGTAAGCATTTCTCCCAATACATTCATTTTTGTATGCAATGTTGCCTATTGTACACATCTTTGCAAGCCATTTCCCCCAACATTGTGCATTTTATATTATTTTCATCCACACTTTATGCACACTTTCCTCCAATGTGCACATTATTTGGCTAGAGAATTGCATTGCAAAATTCAGAGACGTGCACATTTCGATAGGATAGATGATAGCATATTTTTTTTGAACGCTGAAGTTCGGTGAGTTCACATTCAAATGCTTACCAAATCAAATTTCCCCCTATTCCTAACGGTAGCAGAACAATGTGACAATTTGGCCAATATTTATTTCATACATCTCTCTCCATATATCCACCCTTGATTGGAATACTGCTGGGGGAAGGAACCAAAGTTTTAGGGAAATCGGACTGGATGGTATTCAACTAGATTTTATTCAGAGCAGACTCACTGAAATTAATGAGCTTAACTTTGTTGTGTTCATTAATTTCAGCGAGTTTTCTCTGAGTAAAGTTCCATTGAATACCACCCAACTGGTATTCAATGAAGTGCTTCCACTAGCATAATGACTTCCACTTGCACAATGGAACTTCCATCCCGTCTCCTTTCTTTACACCCTCCTAAAATCTGCTCTGGTTGGTTGAGGGAGGCCTCCAAAACTGATCTAGGGAGCACATGGGGAGAAGCAAGAAAGGAAAAATTCTACTGTATAGTTCAAAGTCCTTGTGTTGGCAGAACTACTTGGTTGGACACTGCCTTTCATCTTTGTTCCTCCAGTTAACATGATGGAAATTCATGTTTCTAGTAGGGATGCTTGAGGCACGTGGTGGGTCTGAATTCCAAACCAAATGTTTCTGACCGAAACTATCTGAATCAAGGTGGATTAGAATAAGGTCTGCTCTAGAATCCATATGCTCACTGAATCCCATGAGGTTGTCCAAGGGCTGAATTGACACTTCTCTCTCTCTCTCTCTCTCTCTCTCTCTCTCTCTCTCTCTCTCTCTCTCGTAGGCACTACACACCTGGAGCAATTAGAAAGCATGGCTCCTGCTATATTATTTATTTATTCTGTTAGCCACTTTAACTCGCCCGGGGCAACCCAAAACTACTTAAAACTAAACAACCAAACATCCCTCACCTTGAAACATTAAAAGCAAGCCGGGGGTGAGGGGTGGGGAGAGAAATACATTAAAAATACACCCCACCAACTTCTAAAAGGCCACAAATAGTTGTAGGCCAAAGGCCTTTCCTTTATAGAGGAAAGTTTTTGCCTGGTGCCTAAAGATATATATATGCCATGCATGTTAAAGCTAATACTGCAAGTGCAGATGGGAGCAATGGGGCATGGTGACATGTTGTCATTCCCAGGGGGATGGTGCAGAAAAAATGGCTGCCCCAGTGGACCCATTCTGTGCAATGTTCCTGAGAAGGGGGGCACATTATCATGTCCCATCACTTCAACTCCAGTGGCTGTCTTGCTTCAAACTGATGGCTGCTCTAGGGTGACATAATGTCTTCAGAGAAACTTTCATAACATAACTCCTGTATACAACAGTGAGTGAAACACAGCTTTAACAGCCATTGATTTTTGAACGTTTCATGAGGGAGAATATTAAAACTGTACAGTTTGACAGTTAACAGCCTGATAATAATAACAGGAACAATGCAATATCTGTCAGCTTTTTTGAGATGCACACATACCTTTTAGGCTTAAAGAATTGGAACTTTTGTGTCTCTCAGATGAAAATAGAATAAGCAGAGAACAGTGACGGTGTTTATGTATTGGTAACAATTGTTGGAAATGAAGAACAGATAAAAGCAAGTGTAATGCAAAAGTACTGCATTCCATCTCCTGGGTATATGCATGAAATAAGTGTTGTGTTGTATCTGCCTGGTTCCTTTTTAAATCCAGCAGTGCAGAATTGGAAGGGCGCAGATTTGATTCTCCTTTCCACCAAACAGCAAATATATGTAATTGGTGGTGTTTGGAGTGTGTCTAAAATAGAGTATATTTTAAACCCTTAGAAAATCCCAAATATAAGTTAGAATCTGTTTCTATATAGCCTATCTTTCTTCACATGTAGATCCAAGGTCTTATAAAGGCAGGTTATCTTTAAAAAGAAAAGCAAATTAAATAAATAACATTCTTTAACACAGCACAATCAACCAAAGGAATGTTTTTGTACCCCAAAATATTTCTGGGCAATAGACGCTGGCTAGTTCATGGACTTCACTGCAAGAAGTTCCTCAGCACCTGCACTTAGTTCCCACCTCTCACGCTGAATAAGGGAGTTTGTGCATCAGGATTTCCCCAGGACACCTAAGAGAAAAGGAAAAAAAATCTGTCTTATAATTCTGTTGAATAATTTGTTAAGACTTCTTTGCCCATACATTCTGAAAACATTTATCCCAGTCTTCATTCTTCTTGATTAATGATTCCTTTCTACTCCTTTCTGCTTTTTCATCTGTTTGACAGACCTCCCATAATATTTAAATGGCAAGGTATTAAGTTACAGATCTTCCTTTGTGAGAAAGATGGCTAGACTACTAATAAAACTGTACATTGCTCAGGGAAATCTGTCAAGCTGTTACTATGTTCAGTGCTAAGTGATTTCTTTTTTTCTTTTGAAATCAACCAGTCTATTTAATGCCAAACAACTGTATGACTAACTAGTTCAGGCATGAGATAAACCAGATTTAAGGGCTCTTGTTTCACATGTGTGGCTGGGTATGGGCCTAGCAAATGCCCTGCTTTCCTGTAGGATTCAATTAGGACGATTGTTATGGAGGAACCTGTGTGATCTCCCTGTTTTCCTTTCTTGCTCTTGAGATAAGCCCATGCCTTTCATGCTTATACCTTTATGATTCTAAAGCAGTACTGCCTGTAGTGAGAACTTCTGGCTGCTATGTGGTCAACCTAGCAAACAATGAGATCCCAGGTGCCATGCATCTCTCTTCCCTCTATCCAAAAGAATGTAAGCTATGCCTTATTGTGATGCATTGAAGGAAAACTGAATTGCTTCCATCAGTAACTGTACAGGAATGGATGTGGAAGTAAAATTATTTTTGTTTGCTTAATTGTATACAACTGGAGGCTTTTTCTGTGCAGCCCTTCACAATTAAGGTGGGTTTAAGAGCTCTGACATTTGGAAATACACGCATTAATCTCAGATATTATTAACGTTTACTTTGGCTCTCTAAGGGCCTGCCACAGCCCCTGTTTGTGGCCCTCTAAGGGCCTGCCACAGCCCCTGCTTGCATAGGTAAACAAGCTAAGACATTAACCCAACAAACAACATTCCCACTTGGGTCCCGAGAATGAGAATGAGGTGTGCACAACTTCAGTGTAGAAGCAGAGCTGTCCTTTGCACTGGGCAAACAAATGAGAAATCTTTCTAGAAGGCTGAACCAGCATTGTAAATTTGTGCCTGTGCCAATGCCTCTATGACCTAGGTGATGGAGGAGTGGTGGCTCTAAGCCAGACTGAGAGGCAGATTCCTCCGGAGAGATCACATTAGGAGCTGGCTCCAGTAGTACCAGAGGGAGTACTGGGATTGGAGCTGAGGCTGGCATGGAAACCATGGGTAAAGTGGCATCTGGGTGTCATTGGAAGGGACAGAGCAATAACATTGGGGGGCTGTGCTGCTGGGACCCTCCCTGACTTCCTCCTGAGATGACTCATCAAGATCCTGACGCAGCCCATAGCAACCCACTGAGCCCCTCCAACCCCCATCCATTGTGGAAGAGAAGAGGGAAGTCATATGATATATTGAACAGTAGAGCACTTTGCTCAATAGAGGCTGCATATTATATCCTGCAATCACAAGCAAGTTTTCCTTGGTCTTTATTTGTGCAGCTTTCTATCCGATAACATTTGATTAAGCTTTTTGCTTGTTCTCTTTTTGCCTTTACCTGATTATACCTTAATGTTCATTCTTTGCTTCACTATTTACTTGGGAGATGTGTTTCAAAGGCAAGGTTTGGGCAAAATATCCAGTAAAAATGATGCAGAGCTCTATAAAAAGCCTAGTGTGGAAGAAAGCCTCTATAAAAATGTAATGTGTGGCCCAGGGAGCTGATTATTGTGAAAAACTATACTCAATGCTAAATGATCTATGATTAAAACTATATGCACTTTTTCTTCTTTTTACAAATGTTCTCTGCATTATTATTTCTGACCTGCTCATTGTAATGAATTAGCCTTTTGGCTAGGCCTACGCATACAGTTCTTCTTCAAGCACCTCCTTAGCCAAGAAAGGACCTCACCATGATCACAAATGCCCAATTTATATTTCTTGATAAGATTTACAAGCTGCATGATCAAAGAGCTCTACAAGTGGTGTACAAATAAAACTGCAAATAAAGCACAACCAAAACCCACCATCAATTGGAAATCAATATACATAAAACCAAATGCAGTAGGCAACTGCACCTTTTGTCTAGGTAGGCTTGATGAAACAAAAAAGTTTTTAGCAGGTGACTTAGAATAATGTAGTCAGGACCCCTGCCTTAGGTCAGTTGCAAGTTCAAGTGCTGCCACACTAAAGCCTTGAGTAGTCACAAAAGCAGAATGGGCATTATGTGGCACTTGTAAAAGGGTACGAAGTGCAAGCTGCTCCCATTGCATATCAGTCTCTTTTGTTTTTTCAGCCCCTATTGGAGAGTTTCCTTTCTCAACATACCTTTTCAGTAGAGACATTTTAATCTCAAGCTATGCTTGTATTAGACTCAGAATTGGTTTATATGTGAAATCATCTTAATTGTTTTTCTATGACAATGTTTTAATTGATTTTGCATGTGAAATTGTGTGTGTGTGTGTGTGTGTATACACACACACACAGCTGATGTTTTTATTGTTAAATTGCTTAGAGGTCTTTTATAGGAAACAATTCATCAGTGGAATGAACTAATGCATAAATAAGTAAACGTCCTCTTACCTTCTCCTGACAACATGAGTTGCTTGAAGATAATACACAGTTTACCACAGGCAAATCTTTGTCACATTTGTCATATCTCTCAACATATACTTCCCTGCCAGTGCTCAAAAAATTCCCTTTGTTTAAAGTGTGTTGCTGGGATCCAAATAGTCATTTGGAGTTTGGGGCACTGTTTGAGCAGGTGTAACTGGATATTTTGAGCATTTTCATGCTTATCCTAAGGCAAACTTTTTGAGTGTGGCATGAACACATAGTAAAATAAATTGAGAGCCTCTGTATCACGGCCTGACAGCATCCAATTAGTCAGTGGATGTGTGTGTCATAGCAAAGGGCTTTGATTTAAGGTTGGCTGAAATCAGAAGGCAGGCTGCTTAAACATCTGTCAGAAATCTTGCAATTCATGAAAGGATGATCTCTTGACAAATGTGCTTGCCAGTGCAGGAAATTCAGGTGCCAGGCTGTGAAATCAACACCCAAACCTTGCAACAGATAGAAGGTGATACTCTTCCTGCCGGCTCTCCTTGTTATACTTGTTAGGAGCACCATTTCTTGCTTTCTTAACCACATTATTTAATCACACCTTCTTTTTTTCCTCCAGCATTGTCAAATTTCAATGAGCTTTAAGCATTTGTGACATTTGCAAAGCTCCCTGGGTGGGTGTTGACACAAAAGCTTTGCAGAACACGCTAAGAGAGCACTCATAGGAGGCAGTCAGTAGGGAGTTGCAAAGGCTTACCTGATTTCATCTGCTGCTGCTGCTTCACAAAAATGTGTACCTTTAGAAATCTGTTTTTATTTCCCATTTTCTGTGGTTTCATTAGGTGCTTAATTCTATCAAACAGCACCTGCTTTTAATTCATTTTTAACTACCTACTGTATTTCAATGATCCAGATATTATTATTTTTTTACAACACCTCAATCATGCAGTTGTGTTCTGCTACAATAAAACGGGTAGCCAATAAGGTGCTTTCTGGCTGCTGTTGGACTACAGCTCCCATCAGCCCCAGCCAGCATGGCCAATGATCAGACGTGATGGGAGCTGTAGTCCAGCACCCGAAAGGCACCACAGCTGGGTACTGCTGTGTTGACGAAAGCAAACAGCATTGAGGTTATTTAGATTTTCTTCCTCAGCTGAACATGTGCAATTCCCATGGCAGATTCCCCACAACAGTAAATATTTTAATTTAATTAGTGACACTGTCAGTTCTTTCCCCTGTGCATATTGTCCTTTGTGCATACAATTCTGCCCACATGGAGGCAATCCATGTGAGCAGGGGTGAGAAACATGTGACCCTCCATCATATATTTTTTTAAAAAATATTTTTATTAAATATTTCTTAGTTTACAAAAATACATGCATTGTCTCTTTTTTCAAGTTGTGCTTTTTACAGATCAGTTGTGAGACATCAGTCACCATTAAACATGCTGGCAGGGGCTAATGGGAGTTGGAATTCAACAGCATTGGGTGGGATCATAGGGACCACACTTCTTCCTTCCTCTCCCAAGCCCTGATCTTGTCAGATTCTCATGGTGTCTTGGGTACTTTATTTATTTATTTTTTTATTTATTACATAGCAATGTGCTTAATAACATGATCACAGATTTGAAGCAAGCTAATTTTATTTGACAGGTTTTACATTGCATGATTTACCTTTTTTCCCATAACTGCGTTGTTTCTTTGCTTTTGCTTTCCCCCCCTCTCATTACAGGAGAGGCAAGGACCCAAAACCTTCCACCTCCAGCCACTGACAGTCTTATTCAGACACCTTTCAGCTAATGAGAGCTGGGCGCTGCCTAAACATATTCAAGCATGTTTTCCTTGTGGTGGTATCACTGGTGAATGTGTTGTGCAAACAGGACAGTAGCGGTGAAACTTTAGCATATAGTAGATTCACCACTACCCAAAATATTTATGGGATGGAGGATGTGGCCTTTTGCCACCAAAGAGTAATTTAGGTTGAAATCCTCTACACACATACATGGGAGTAAGTTCCCATTGAACCTAATGGAAGTCACTTCTGAGCAGAACTGTATAGGAGATTGTGCTATCAGTTTTTAGCCTTTGGTTAAATACCAGCTTTCTGGTAGCAGGGGTGCTAACTTGAATAAAAAAAAATGTGGGGACCCAAGTAAGTCCCACCCCATATAACCGATCACATGATGCACACACACCATTTGAATGAGAAGGCCCATCAACCTTGTGGAGGCCAGGCCCCCTCAAATATTTTATTGTGGGGACTGAAGCCCCCACGACCCCTAGGAATTGGATCTTATGAAAGGGAGGGCTCATTGGGTGTGTTTTTCTGACCATAGTCTTGGCTACGAGTGACTGATTAAAAATGTATGTAAATTAAGATAATGGGGAATAATTAGTTTGCACTTTCCACAATTTCATCTTCCAAAATGATTTCTTAAAAAAGGAAAAGAAAAAGATAGCAGAGAGATTCCAAGCTCAGCAAATTAGATAGCACTTAGTTTCAAGGAGGGTGTGCAATTAGCAACTGGCAAGGAGGGGAAAAAGCTGACATCCTGGGTTTCTTTTTAAAACTGGGCACAATTTTGCATGACTGGAGGGAAAGCATCCCTGGACTTGCATAACTCAAGCTAAAGTGGGCTTGCTGTGCTATTGAGCCGATGCTTTAATATTAATCTGATTCACAGCATTCTTATTCTTTGCAACTATTCCCCCCCCCATCAAAATTGCTCCCTCCCCCCAACTGTAACTCCACAGCTGAAGGGAAATATATGGGTATCTTCCATGGGTGGAAAAACAGCTTTGTGAGGAAGAGTGGGGTGAGACGATTTGGAGGGGAAATAGCTGGGATGTTTTAACAGCATCCTGCCATTCTTCTCTTCCCATTTGTAACAGCTTTTCATTTATTTGAAAAGTATAATTGGGTTTGGGATACTTGCATTCGCCATACAATGTCTACTTTGATCTCCAAACCCAGAATTGTGGGTTATTTCGAAAAGCGTCCATGTGAATTATTTTATTGATTCATTGAATTTATACCTCACACTTCCTCCCAAAGGACCCCAGGACAGCAATTATGCTTCCTTGAGGAAGCCCTGTAGCACCATGGATGAGGAGAGGATTGAAATATTATAATATGGAGCTCTTAAAAGTAAGGTACTCCTATTTAAGTACTGCAACTGTACAAGTTAATATTTTACATGATTTCAACCATTGTTTCAGGCTTTGCTCATTTGCTGTATTATCTATAAATATAAACCAGCATGGGATTTATGCCGTCTCTGCTATATTGTCTGCAAAATTCCCGTACATGAGGCTCTAGCGACTAGAGGATGTCATTTGGGCTGTCAAACAATCACTGAATCAGCTATGACCCTCTCCTGTTAATACTAGGCTTTCCCCTCTTCTTAAGGTGCAATGTCTCGAACTTATTGTTACCTAAGGATTTGCTGCTATTGTGAGTGAAAAATTCCAGTTCATCTCACAGCTTGACAAGATCATGTACTGTGTAATATACAGCTCAAGCTCAGATATTTCAGAAGGTGAATGATTACTTGTTTTGGTTTTGGTTGATTTTTTTCTTTTTAAGGCAGAGGTCAGCTGGAGGGAAAACAATTGGTTGGCTCCAGACTTTGGTTCATTGGTGGCTTGAAAGGCAGAAAGATTATTTTTTTCGCTTTCTGTACACACATTTGCGCTTTCTGTACACACAGGGACAGGGATGTCTTCATCTGCTGCACAGTACCTGATTTGCTTCCCCTGGACACCCCCCAACTCTGATTCAATGAAAATGTCATCTGAGCATAAGCCGTCATCTGCACATGTGTAACAATAGCTGTCTGCAATGTATACATCTCAGCTTAACAGCAGTTTATGCTTTCAAACTGGATGGAAGCTGACTTGAAGGAACACACGGAACTTCTCAAGAAACTACAGAATGGATTTGGATTATGGCTAACATAATGTGTACTCAGGTTGAAACACCAGTGATAGGAGAGCATGGGAGAGTAAACAATAATTTGAACACAGCATTAGAGTAGGTGAATACATTCAAATAAGTGGGACTTATTAGCCAGTGAGTCTACCTACTTTAAGCATGCCTAAGCCTGGATCCAATCCAGTGTAAAGTATGTTATAAGAATGCAGCTATGAGGTCAGAGTATTTCTCTGTCTAGCACAGTATTGACGCGGGTGGCGCTGTGGTCTAAACTACTGAGCCTTTTGGGCTTGCCAATCAGAAGGTTGGTGGTTCGAATCCCTGCGACAGGGTGAGCTTCTGTTGCTCTGTCCCAGCTCCTGCCAACCTAGCAGTTCTAAAGTATACCTGTGAAAGTTGATAAATAGGTACCACTGCGGCGGGAAGGTAAACAACGTTTCCATGCGATCTGGTTTCCGTCACAGTGTTCCGTTGTGCCAGAAGCGGTTTAGTCATGCTGGCCACATGACCTGGAAAGCTGTGGACAAACACTGACTCCCTCGGCCTGAAAGTGAGATGAGTGTCAAACCCCATAGTCACCTTTGACTGGATTTAACCATCCAGGGGTCCTTTATCTTTTTTTACATTTTACCTGTTAATACTGACTAGCAACAACCTCCAGGGTTGCTGGTAGAGGCCTTTCCTTTAACCTGATAAGTGATTCTTTTTATTGGAGAAACCAGTAAGAAACCAGCTGGAGAAGCAAGTAAGGCATGTATTCTGCTGCTGAGTTATGATCTCTTCCCTCCAGTATTTGCTAACAACGTGTGCAATAGACTAGATATTCTATGAATGTGCATGAAGTGTTGTTATATACAAAATAACTTTAGCTCCTGAGGACTGGCAAACAACCTAAGAGAAACTTGTGGAAAAGCACAGATTTAGATACTTGTCACCTCCCTTCTATTTAGGTGGGGAAGGAAAGTCTGCCTTCAAATACGCAACACAAAGGTGGATAGCTTAGAGGCTTTTCACAGAAGCTCAGAGGTGTCAAATTTTGTTGTAGTAACTACCAGGGAGATACCAGGGTGATTGTAAAATCTGCTAGTAAACAGGTAGACAAGGCTGGCATCTGTGGCAGATTTGTGGGGTCAGGAGTCATTGCAAACCTTTTAAGAATAGTGAAACGTGTATTTTAAAAAGTTTAAGAAGGTCAAACGCATCGGAAGTCTAAGCCAACCAAGGAATTGGAGTGCTTGGATGTTATGATCAAATTGACAGGCAAGTACAATGACCTTAGCAGCTGCATTTTGATTGTGCTGAAGAAGGCAATCTGTGTGTGAGTCTGAGAAACCACAAAGGAAATACTGTAGCAGCTGATGGAGCGTATAATTACGGGACTGCTTGAATGAAAAATAGAGATGTGGGAATGGGAAGGGAATCGTGGCAAGCAGGGAAATGGCATTGTTTTATTTATTTTACAATTTAAAAGGCAGTTCCTGGCCTCCATCTCTTTATCAAGTGTGGCTTATTAAGTGTGGCTATGCAGACGGGTGTGGGCTTGATTCTCAATAGTAGGCAGTGGCAGCTTCTTGGTGAATTTGCACAGTGCCTCTTATTGGCCCAAAGAAAAGTGCAATAAAAATCAGTGGGATTCCCTCCCTTTCAGGATGGTGACCATGATTTGCAGCAAGAGGTGGCTAAGGGCCCCGATGCCAATACACTAGCAGTTTTTGGTCAAATTGTGAAGGAAGGCCAAGTCTCAGAGGCTGGCTGAGTCCCCACTGGTGGTGTCATAATGTAGAGTGGTTGGCTCCTGACTGACCAGCTGTCCTTTTGGAAGAAACAAGACCTACCTCTCATGTCTGTGAAAACTTTTCCCGTCATTCCTAGTGACTATATCAATGTGGTGGAAGTAGGGTGTGTGAGCTGGCAAATAGGATTCTCCTTCACTCTAATGGGAAGCAGAGACAGGAATTAATTGGTCAGCATTCAGATGGTGAGATCATGGGCAGAATTGTGGACTTGATTGGAAGCATGTTATTGTGTCAAGACTGGAGTCAGACACAGATAATTATATATTTGTTCCCTTATTGCATCTTTGAGTGATATGTATATAGATGTACCTGCGGATGATGTTATCTAAAAAACGGATCATAGTGTTCTGATTTCAGTTAGACGTGGAAGTATTTCACAATGTTCTGAACAATTTATATGCAGATCGCATTTATCTTACCTTAAGTAGCTGGAAACATAATGTCCTGCTTAATATAACACTGAAAATGGCAAATAGGTGTAAATACTGAAAATATTATGAGCCTGCAACCTCTGTGTTTTAAGTGTCAGGAATTGCAGCTTTCTAATGTTGACATCCCAAAGTACACATTTTTGCTGAAGGTACTGGTCTAGCCATGCAGAACTTCTACATTTAAATATATTATGTAAATTAGATTTTTGAAAACTTGTTTTTTTGTTTTTCTCCACTGAAAATTGGTGTTTTACAGATATCATGTAAATTGTATGGAAAAAAGGACTTCAAGATTTAGTTATTTCTAGGAATATATAAAGCAAGTTTCTTTTAAAAACTGGTGCCTGGTTAGTTGTAAAATATAACTGAACATTATCATTCAAAAAATATTTACATAATGTATTTAAATATTTAAAGCCTCAAATAAATCTAATATTGTTCCTGTGTTGATGGGTTCATTTTAGCTGGCAAACATGTATTTTAATTTTATAGTTAAGTTCTTGCTTTTGAGGTTTTTGCTATCTAGGAAATGCCTTAGGGATGTGTTTTGTTGATCACATGCCTTAAACAAGAGCTGAATAGGTTCCCCCAAGTTAATTCTCTGTTAATTTGGTATTCTATTATACCCCAGTAAGTTATTAAATCAGATATGTGGATGCCATTGCAGATGAGTGTTATTGTCACTAATAAGTGGTAAGGCTAATGATTGCCTTTTAGTACATGCTGTTATTTGACACATGCTACTCACTTTTCTGAAGTTACCATTCTGGGCACAAAGACATAATGCTTAATGGTCAAGAAAAACACAATGTGAATTCCAATATAAAAATATGTCTTATTTTCTATCAGTTAATGGAAGCAGGTAACTCATTAAAATAATGTGTCTTTAATTGCAACTCGGTGTAATAATCCACGTCTAATTATTCTAACTACATAAATTTGTCCCCATCACCCTGTGCATACAACCCAATTCCATTCTGCAAAAGAGTTGACACCCCCAAATTTGAATACTTGCTTGATAGTGAAAGCACCAATATCTCCATTCATAGCAAGACCAAACTCTTTTTTTTAAAGGACACTCCCTAGCTTTTGAAACATTAATTCACTTCATTGTATTGCCTGTAGTCTGTGCACTGGTGGAGCACTTCTGCACTGATCACACATCTTTGTGAATATTACAATCATAGGCATGCCTCTAGGAAATGTTACACGGAATTCAGTGGGGCTTCTGAATAAATGTGCTCAGGATCATGCAGTTTACCCAAGTCATGTCTCTACCTTGCATGCTCAGAGATCTCTAATGTGGTGAGATGAAGTCAGGAATAGCGGCTGCTATCATGGCCTAGAGATATCCCAGACCTTGCTAGGCTACTGTCATACAATGCTTCTAGAACAGGCCAAGAGTCCACCAGAAATATTTTCCACTGATTGAAACTGGATTTCAGCTGGGATTTAGGAAGTGGCACTGAGGTAGAGTGGGTGCAAACTTTGGAATGAGAGTTGAATATAGTAATATTTGATATACTCTATTTAATAGATCACAGGTAACATGGAGCTGTAACTGTATCTGTCAGTGCAGGTTATCTTAGTCGTCTTGAACATATTTAGGTTTATCCTAGCTTTTCCGCTTGGGGACTTGGACAGTATGGTTAAAAAGTGGTGAATTTAGAATGTGGTCTAAAAACGACGACTGAAAAGAAAGTTAACCAATTAATATGCTCTCACATACACATGTCCTTTTTGTGGCAAGGCTGTATTGTTTTTAACACTCGATTGGGAGCTGCCTAGAGTGGCTGGGGAAACTCAGCCAGATGGGCGGGGTATAAATAAATTATTATTATTATTATTATTATTATTATTATTGATTTCCTCAATTTTAGATTCATCTTCCCATAATGTTAATAAAAGATAATGACACAGGCTAGCCTATTATTATTTAGTATGATGAAAGGTGGTATATGCACATATTAAATGAATGAATTATTATTCAGAAGTGATTTGTTTGGGCTGCTGTCTCAGAGTATGTGGAAATATAATGTCTTGCATTGTATTATGCAGTAACTTTCCAGTTCAGACTTTACTCATAAAACTAATACAATACCAGCTTGGAGATGTCTGTGTAATCTCATAAAACTTGGAACAGAGATACTTTGATAACACTGGCAGATAATACTATTATTAACAGAAGTGATAGGTACCATTTAAGTAAAGCATGGATGCCACTCATATTTGGTAAAGCATTTAGCCAGTGCATGTCAATCACAGAACACTTTCCTCCTACTTTCACTTTTCAGTGAATAACTGTACATAATTATAATGATAGCTTTGAACAGCATCAATTCAGTAAGATAAAAATAACAGGTTTCTAATATGAACCAACTGCTCCATGCACTCTTGTGAAAGGTCAACACAGAATGCTTTTCTCAAGCCGCAAGGCATTCTCATTCACTTCAATGGAGGCGACAGTTGGGCCCAACAGCCTTCATGAAAATGTGCTGAGGACGTGGTGTTAAAAACACTGATATTAATGATGTGGAAGTTTATAAAATATGAACTTGGAATGTCTGGAATCATTTCCCCTTAAATGATACATCTATATGAGTTGTTCTTTTCAAATGAAATGGACTAGTCATTACTCATATGACCCAAGTGTGTTTAATTTCCCCCCCTTTCAGTACATTTATCAGTAAGTTTATGAAGCTTGGACAGTAATTCATTATGAGGTAAAAACAGTTGTTAGGGCTGCAGCAATTACTTAGAACATATATAATTCAAATTATTGTAGCACCTGCCAGGGCCCCCAAATTCCATCATAAGAAGAAGTATCACAGCAAACCTTGGATGTTCCTTGTACACTCTTCTGATGGCTAGGTTTGCCATAAGCTTAATAAAACTGGAGCCTAGTGGTCAATTTTGCCTACCACAATGACCCAGCCAGAATCATATATTCATCACAATAATGAACAAGGTGAGATATATAAAGGGAGAAACATGCTAATCAGAAATATGCAAGTTGAACCCCCCCCCCAAAAAAAAAGGAATAAGGCACTTAAGGAAATTTCCACCCTTATTACTTTTACCAGGGCCTGCCTCTTACTTTTAGTTAGCACTAGGAATGGTACCCTCTAGTTGATGTTGGACTCCCATTAGTCCCAGCCAGCATGGCCAGTGGTCAGAGATGGTGTGAGCTGTAGTCTGGCACCCCATGGAAGGCCACAGGTTCCTCATCCCTGTGACACACATTTAAAAGTCATGATGATAGGATGGTGCAAGTATCTGTTTTGATATTATGCTTGAGCTTGGGACACTACTAGGCCTTGCAAACTCTTAAAATTCTCTCTCTTTGTTCTTGAAGGGTAGTTTTGATGTAACTCTATGCACATAATAGTTCAACTTGTTCTGCCAGCATTTCAAAAAGGGAAATCACATTTAACGGGAAATACTTGGAAGGCTGTATTTTGGCATTATATTCACTTCATTACGCATCTTGCAAAAATCATATCTCTTCTGTGGCACAACATCACACATTAACCATACCTCCCAGACAACCTGCTGATGTTACTTCCATCTGCAAATGAGATTGTAAAGGGCATAATTGTATGATTTAAATTTGCCAATTGATTCTGAAGCTCTACTACCAGCATGCGACAAAAGCTATGTGGAGCTAATCTAATCCTCATTATTAGATCAATTACCACCATTCAAGGGACTGCAAAAGGTACAAGAGTAAGAATCATACTAGTTTTCTCAATTCAAGGTACCTGCACATGTCAATGATTTATTTATTTTCTAATCCTATCTTCTGTTTTTTATGCTCTGGTAACCTCTGCATTAAGGGATGCGGGTGGCGCTGTGGGCTAAAGCCTCAGCGCCTAGGGCTTGCCGATCGAAAGCTCGGCGGTTCGAATCCCCGCGGCGGGGTGCGCTCCCGCTGCTCGGTCCCAGCGCCTGCCAACCTAGCAGTTCGAAAGCACCTTCGGGTGCAAGTAGATAAATAGGTACCGCTTACCAGCGGGAAGGTAAACGGCGTTCCGTGTGCTGCGCTGGTTCGCCAGATGCAGCTTTGTCACGCTGGCCACGTGACCCGGAAGTGTCTCCGGACAGCGCTGGCCCCCGGCCAATAGATGTGAGATGGGCGCACAAACCCCAGAGTCTGTCAAGACTGGCCCGTTCGGGCAGGGGTACCTTTACCTTTACCTTAACCTCTGCATTAGATTACCACAATGTGTTGTACATGGGGCTGCCTTTTAAGAGGGTTCAAAAACTACAGATGTTTTTTGTGGCCATATTCTTTATCGGTGCAGAACAGTCTGGATATATAACAACAATTCTGGCATGGCTGCGCTGGCTACCAATAGTAATTGCTGGACTCAATTCAAAGTGCTGGTTTTGACCCATAATAAAGTCTTATTCAGTTGAGAACTCTAATACTTCAAGATCCACCTCTCCCCACATGAACTGATCTAAGATCACCTGAAGCTCTATGTTCTTCCTCCATGGAAAGTCCAAAGGGTGACAACACACAAACATACATTTTCAGTGGTGCCTCCTTGCTTGTCGAATGCTCTCTCCATCAGTTGAAGTGATTAAGAGACCTGTAGCTGAGCAGGAACTCAGTCTGCACAACAGGATCTGCATGGCAATCTGCTGAGGGGCAGGTTTCCTAAAATTGAAAAGCCTATAACAAAAGCCTATACAGAACTGCTGGCACAAACCTCTTGGTCTTTTGGGACATTTGTAATACCCAGATAGCTTACAAAAAGCAATACTACAAACAAATAATTTTGCTATGTTGCTATTTATTTCTGCATTGAAATGAAGTATTCATGCTAATATATTTTGAAGGGAATCATATTATTCTTGCCCAGCATTTGCTTTCTAATATTTGCATTGGAACTTCATTTAAAAAACCAAAAAAATCTCTAGTTTATGATTCACAATAATAAAAAAAAATTCTTGGTTGCTACTCTTCTCATCTAGAGGCTTTGTTCTGCCTCAAGTACTTTAAAACCTGTCAAAAGCTTTGTGGGGAAAATAAATGCTATCTGCAGTATTAAAAATGTTATCTTTGTGTGCAAAACATAGCTATAATTTGGCTCATCCTTCGGATAAACTCAATTGTGCTGCTCCACAAATGTATTTCCTGTATATAGTGAAGGTGACATTACTGTGCATTTAATGTATTGGGAAATCATTTCTATCATAGTTTTTTTTTACACCATGGTGGTTTTAAAGCATTGAAGTTTCTTCTTCATATACGAAAGAACAGAGCATTTGATTTATTGGCCTTAATTTAAACTGAATCACTCCATTTTACAGATCCAGACACCTGTTCCAACATATGAAAATAGTTGAATCTAATAGACCTACTCATAGTAGACCCACTACAATCAATGGACTTAAGTTAGTCATTATTGAAAAGAACAAAACTATTTTCAATTAGCAAAATAAAAGCACCACATCTGAATAATTGTAAATGGGTGTCCAACATAAATATATATGTATATACAATATCCATTAAAAGATCTCTGCTGTGGTTTTCATATGACATGGAACTTACAGAATTACAGAGCATCTGATAAGATGTAGGACTCATGGGATCAATATGTTATGCATTTATGAAATTAAAGGCCTGCAAAAGAGAAGTCTTTCAGTAGAGATCAATAATTATGTACTGAAAGGATTATTCCTCCCTCTGTAAAAAGACTTCAGTAAGCTTCCACTACAGTTAAAGTTGTCTGGATTCCACAGTATGGGAAAGTGTTTAAAATGTGCCACAAAACAACAACAACACCCCCCAAAAACTTTGGGGGTTGTTATTGGTCATTTTGGAAGCCCTCTAGCTAGTTCACTGCGGCTTTTGATATATATATATATATATATATATATATATATATATATATATATATATAATGCATGGCTTCTCTATTCCAGTTTGTAAATACCTTTTGAACTATTAAAGCTGCCCCAAAGTTACAAATGGTTTTGTAACATTTCCCTAACAGAAAGTGTCCTGTCCAGGCTTGTTTATGCAACAGAGACTCCAAGGTTATCATAGTTTTCCAGCTTGATACATGCAGAGATAACAGTTTCAGGCTACAGGAACAGTGGTTTCCTCTACAGTTTTAAGCTGCTTTAGGACATTAAAAAAATTATATTTATTGATGCTGATTAAGGACCTGTCAAGAAGTACATTTCACGCAAGAGAGAAAACGGCGAAGCAAATAAACAAATCAAAGCACAAACACAAACAACTCAGGTGGATAGTGCAAAATATATGTATGTAAATAGTTGCAACTGCAAGAAGATCTAACACATCCATTCTTAAGGAAATTAGCCCTGAGTGCTCACTGGAAGGACAGATCGTGAAGCTGAGGCTCCAATACTTTGGCCACCTCATGAGAAGAGAAGACTCCCTGGAAAAGACCCTGATGTTGGGAAAGATGGAGGGCACAAGGAGAAGGGGACGACAGAGGACAAGATGGTTGGACAGTGTTCTCAAAGCTACCAGCATGAGTTTGACCAAACTGCGGGAGGCAGTGGAAGACAGGAGTGCCTGGTGTGCTCTGGTCCATGGGGTCACGCAGAGTCGGACATGACCAAACGACTAAACAACAACACATAGTCGCAAGAAAACAGAGAAGAAGCCTCTGTTTGCCCAGGTCATGTATTTATTTATGGTTATCCAGTTCTACCCTTTATCCTCTGGTTTCTGTAGAACACCACCCAGAATCTGACACTTTAATAATCCTCAGGATTTTGTGGTTTGGAAGAGGAATTTAGGCAGATACCTTATTTGCTCAAAAGGTCTTCATACCCTTCAGTACATTACAATAACAACAAAGAGCTGAAGTCTTTACTGAAGTCTCGTAATCTGGGGAACCGGGTTCGCGTCTCTGCTCCTCCACATGCAGCTGCTGGGTGACCTTGGGCCAGTCACACTTCTTTGAAGTCTCTCAGCCCCACTCACCTCACAGAGTGTTTGTTGTGGGAGAGGAAGGGAAAGGAGAATGTTAGCCGCTTTGAGACTCCTTAAAGGGAGTGAAAGGCGGGATATCAAATCCAAACTCCTCCTCCTCCTCCTCCTCCTCTTCTTCTTCTTTAATATATATCAGATTAAAATCCATTTTTTCACATCTTGCTGTAGAAAATACCACTTTTCAAAATACTGGAGGGGATCCTAGGTCTTGTACCCAAATTGCCAAAACTCAAGCAGAGCCATAAACAAGCATTATTATTACTACTATCATTAAAGAGCAAATTTGCTTGCTGAATGTGTTTCTCCCAAGTTCTGCCATCTGCACTAATGATTCTACACATTACCAGCTCTATTATCATCTTGAAGCACTAAGGAAAGTCATGTTCCATTTGCCGATCAAGGGCAAGTTATGCCCTGAGGATTGGACATGTGTTCATGTTTCTGATTTGTAATTTGTCACTTACACATCTGATTATCCCTGCACCAGAGACTAGCACTTAGTTATGTTTAACTCTTATACCTACATCACTTTTCTCCTTTATGATGATAATTCATCTTTGGCTCAGCACAAATAAATCCTTGAATTATCTTGCTCCCGCAGCGTTCATTGTGACAGATTTTATCTGCTAGGTTTAAAAAAAAAAAGAAATCAGCAAGATTACTTGGTCTTATCTTTTCCTGTGGTTTTCCTGGTTTCTTGGAACTCAATACTGAACCCTCCTGTTCTTTATGTTTGGTGGGAGATAAGTGCTAGTTCATTGAACATACATACTAATGCTGAATGTTGTACAATTTTAGCCAAGATCTCATCCAATATTTAAAGGATTTTCCCAAATAAATCTCCAGTATAAATTCTCATGTGGGAATCTAGGTGGCTTCTGAAAGAAGGAGTCAGGCATTTGGAAAGCCATTTGATAATAAAATAATTACTATGCTTGCCTTAGCAGTTTTTGGAACAGATATTTTAAGGACTGTGTGTTATTCTGCTTGACTGTTGCTGTTGTCATGACAGCACTAAATAATAAACATGTTTCAGTTTACTTTTCTTCTAGAAATACACTATTTGAGATTGCTGCAGAAGGGTATGTATACTATTTTGGGGCCAGGTAGCTTCAGATCATGTTGGTAAGAACCAGAATCTTAGCCTGTCTTCATATGCTTAAAAGAATAAAGAAACACAAAGGATTTGTACTACTCCTATTCACCCCGAAGATGCACAATACAATGTTTCAGATTTTATCCTTGAACCATGTATATAGGAGTCTCTTCTACTTTCTGTCTTGTGTTTTCAACTTAAAGACTTGTAGGTTATCACAGCAGCAGCTCTGACAGCTGAAGAGCCAAGTCTCTAAACTGAACAGTTACTTGCCTATGTGAAATGCTAGAGGGAAAATTGGATGAAAAGGTCCAAGCTATGCATATTGATCCTGTGTGTCTATAATATAGTTTTGAATGCAGCTGAAAGTTGTGGGATTGAGGGATGCACAGTAAATGTGAATAACCAATAATGTTAATAATTACCGTTTAATGTTGTGCTATGTTCAGCTAGTAAAAGTTTTATCTTCCACACCAAAGTGGTTTGAAGTTTTTACAGTCAGCCACCTCTGCTCAAGTGGAATTTTACAGAGCAGCTAATCTGCTGATCTCCTTTCCTTTAAAGTTTGCAACCAGGTGGCCTCGAGGCAACAATTGACTGGCAACATTCTAATGCATTTTAATAGGGTTTAATGTTAGGGGGAAATATTGATTATAGGACAAGCAATAAATTGAATCCTTCTCTGTGCAGGTTAGCCAAACTAGAATGTTTAAACCCAAATGTAACTTTTTATGCAGGGAGGGGAGAAACAGTCTGAGTAATAACCACCTAGACTCTAGAGAAAGAAGTATTAGTTTTGCATGCAATTATCCAACCAGTCAATGTTGCTGGTGGCTGGAAGCAATCCCAGATTGGGACAGGGTCAATCAGTTGGTGATCCGTTTCTCAAGAGACAAAAGTAGGAGCTGGGCAAACAACCTGCAGAGAGAATACAAGAGGAAGCTCATGCTAAAACCATGATCTTCAGCAGTGTTCAAGTACAGATTGTTACTTCAATTTGTTTATCTCAAGCACTTTCCAAATTGGCCAATCTACCAAGACTACCAACCTGCCAGGTAACAACCTGGATTGATGTACATGAGCTCTTGAAAGAAATGCAGGTGAATACAAGACACTTGGAGAGAAGGGGTTACTTGTTCACTACTCTGATGTTGTTCGCTTTTTATTATTGCGTTGAAGTAAATTTAATGGTGTGGCAAGTCACTGAGCAAAAATGGGTGGTGGAGTTCTGGAAAGTGATGAAACTCCTTTGCATCATATAAACACTCTGCCTCAGTGGCTCAATGGTAAGGGTGGGGGAGAAATTTGATTCAGTCCACATAGGAAAGTAAACCTCCCCAATACACACTATGAACTGAAATGCTGCCATCCTTCAAAATTCCCACTTTTCTGAATTTAGCAGTGCACTTCTGCAGCTGAGTAATGTTTATTAAAATGCATCTATTAATTAAAATACCATTGAAACATGCATTGTATGGGAAATTTGCTTTGCCTTTTAGGAAAAATGGAAGACTAAAATGTGTATATGAGGAGAAATTTCAGGGTGTTGACTTTTAGTCACTTCTGTAGGCCCTCTTGAAGGAATTCTAGGACAGTTGATATGCCAGTCTTAGTATGGTGGTGAACTTTTGCAGACCACATGTGAAAGGACTTCCAGGGGGCCTGGTAGATACACATGGATGGTCTTCTCAGTTAGAAAAGGGTGTCTATCACTGCACTTGAGAGATCCATTTATGTCAGGCACTTCTGTTCAAATTCCACACAGTTGCAACCAGGTGGGATCTGAGATAGTATGTTCAGTTGAGCGGGTGGGCAAAGTGTGGGGAGATGGCTGTTGGATCCAGATGCTGCCTATTGGATGAGGCTTTGCATGCCATGGTAGAAGCTGTAACGTCATAGCCAGGCAACATTTCAGCCATAGAGTTGCCAGGGGTGGCTGGAGGATCCAAGACTCCCAATTGGAATATAAAATGCATTTGTGAATTATCATTGCACCCCAAACATGGAACCATTGAAAATCTTTGCTAAGGCTGCAATCCTAACCTTACTTACTTGGGCGTAAGTCCCACTGAATTCAGCAGGACATACTTCTGAGAAGACAAGGTTAGGATTGCACTGTAAGATAGGCATTCAAATTTCACACACATGAACTTCTACTGTGAGATATCTGTCCATTTTTGAGGGAAGCATGAAAGCAAAGAGGGAAGAGCAGCAGAAGCTGCCTCAATTCAATCTTTCACCCACTTGTGCCCCTCAAACAGTTCAGGATTTTGTTCAGGGTATACAAATATCAAGCATACAATATTTGATCATTTTTCTTCCTTCCCCTTTGGGAGCATTTCCAATTTATATTACTTTGATTTTCCTCTACCATCACAAGCACACATGCGTGTGTGCGTGTGCGCGCACACTTGCACACACACACACACACACACACGAGTCCTCCATCAGTCTAGGAGAGCTGTATATTCTGATGGGTCTTCAGCAAAACAGCCTTGAAATAATACTTAATTTTTTCTCCACAGAAGTGAACAGATGGTCTCACACGAGCCAGTGTAGTATGCATGGAATAAATGTGTTAAGGTGAATGCGGAGAGAGAGCTCTCACTCTCCTTCAGTAATTGACAGGTCTCCAAAAGGCCCATTAAAGGTAGCTAAGACCATGTTCAGAGGTTCCTAAACCAGTTCATGCAATCTGTAATTACTTGTTAACATAAGCCATTTACAAAAGGGCCAAGTGATTTCCATATAAATTAATGCAAAAAAGTACTTCTTCCAAAGAGAAGCAGTTGTAGAATAATTTTAAAATTCAGAAAGGAAAGAAAAGGCAGGCGTGTGAAATTAGTAGCCGCCGGCTGACAAACCTCTTTTGCATTTTAAGCAATTATTGATTTGCTGCAGCCACACAGGACAAAAGGAAGCACTGATTTATTTGTGGTCTAAATCATGATTTAGTCTGACTGCCCCCCTCAGTGTATGTTCATAATTCAGTGTTTTCTGCCAAGTTCTGACTGGACTATGTTTCATTTGAAGTAATAGAGAAGTTATTTCTTTTGCGAGGCCTTAGCTATGTGTGAATGAGACACTGACTTAGAAAATGTGACTACATTGTACCTCATCCTTCACAAGTATAGATATGGACATTATAACTTTATTAGGTGTAATTGAAGATTTCAGCAAAGTTTCAAGGTATAAAATCACTGTACAAAATCTGAATATCTGAGCTTTAATTTAAACAATTTTTCTAGAGTTACAAAGTGGTATAAAATTGCATGGAAATATTCTCCAATCAAATATTTGGCTAAATGGATATTCCAAGATCTAACTGTGTTATCAAAGTACAGTCATGAGAAGCTGATATCTGAGTTTACAAGGGAATTAAAACATTGCTCCCAACTGAAAACATATTGACTACAGAAAATGTCCGTTTTAAAAATGATAATCCTCCCCCTGCCCTATATTTTTTATTTCTGAACCTACCATGATGAGTCAACGCTAAAATTCTCTTCAGCTGGCAAAACACATTTATGGATTTTATTTAGGAAAATAAAAGCTTGCGCATGTCCATAGAAACCTTATTTAGAGGAATAAATGAAGGGCTAACTGTTCTATTGATTACAAATCACTATGAAGCTGCCATGTTGGCCCATTTTAAAAATCACAAGAATTGCTAGCTTTAAAACAGATTAACATCTCAATAAGCTTAAATAATATTTTGAGGGATTTTACACAACATGATAAATAATTTGTTGTCTGCGTTTTTTCAGTTGATTTAGGACGAATCTGATGTGCTGAATCCAAAAATCACATTGGTTTTGCTCAATCAGGTCAAGTTTTTGAGCTATGGCCACATGTCAGTTTTTTATATTTTTGTTCACATGTACGCTTGTGTGGAGCATTTTAGAAGAAGTTGGTGGGGGTAAAATGCCATGTCGAATAATTGTTTTGATTGGAAATGATTATTTTAATGACAAGAAGTATTCAGGTCCGATAGTTCTGGGTGATTATGTCAAAAAGGGATCAGTTTGAAGTCATAAAACCTCGAAATCTTTCATAAATTGGTGCGGCAAAGCATAAAGTTGGGGGATCAAAACTAAGTTAATGGGGCAGCTGCCCCACGAAGCATCCTGATCTTCAATCAGCACGTCGTCCTGTAGCTCATTGTGATGAAATTCCAGTGCCTATCTTCAGAGAACTTCCTGACATTAGTGATGAAGATGCCTCCAGTGTTGAAGGACATGAAGAAGAAGAAGTGGTTCTTGAAGATGATGCTCCACATCCATTTTTCCAAAAGAAGTTGAATGATCTAGTTCGCAACCTCAGCTTGTCAAAGGACTCTTTGACCTCCTCTCTGACAGTGCTCGCATCAGCTTCTTCCACAACAGGCATCAAGAGTACCTCTGTTTTTTCTCAGAAGAGAAGGACTTGGTGTACTGTGCAGATATTGTGCAGGTTCTGTGTGCCACAGTACGAACCCAATGATTGGAGACTGTTCATTGACAGCAGCAAGTGATCACTGAAATGTGTTCTGCTACACAACGGCAACCAGTTTGCCTCTATACCCCTGGCTCACTCGAGTACACTGAAGGAGAACTATGAAGCGGTGAAGCATGTGCTGGAGAAAATTGGTTATGATCAGCATAAGTGGTTTATTTATGTTGACCTGAAGATGGTGAACTTTTTGTTGGGACAACAGTCTGGCTTCACCAAGTACCCATGTTTTCTGTGCATGTGGGATAGTAGGAACTGTGCTCAGCATTACACGAAGAAGGACTGGCCTGTGCGGGAGGAATTGGTGCCTTGCAAAAAAAGGAACGTCATCAACGACCCTCTGGTGGACAGAGACAGAATACTCTTCCCACCGCTGCACATCAAGCTCAGCTTAATCAAGCAGTTCACCAAGGCTCTGGACAAGGATGGTGACTGCTTCACTTACTTGTGCCAGGCTTTTCCAGGATTGACCATGGAGAAGTTGAAAGCTGGCATCTTTGACAGTCCTCAGATCCGTCAGCTCATCAGAGATCCAGAGTTCAGAAACTCAATGAACGAAGTGGAACTGGAAGCGTGGAAGGCATTTGTTCTGGTAGTGAAGAACTTTCTTGGCAACAATAAGGCCAGAAACTACGCAGAACTTGTCAACAACATGCTGACTGCTTTCAGAAACCTGGGCTGCAACCTGGGTTCAGTGAGTGACGAGCAGGGGGAGAGATTCCATCAGGACATGAAAGAGATGGAGATCAGGTATCAGGGTCGCTGGGACGCAGTCATGATGGCTGACTACTGTTGGACTCTGAAGAGAGACCTCCCTGCCTCTGAGCATTGCTGGAGTTCCAAGAAATGGAAGTTCAAGCCCTGAAGTTTGAAAAATGGTGAAGCAACATGCAATTTACGTGTACTTACCTTTATCAATGCCCACCATTCAGTTTACAGTAAACCTGACCTGATGGAGAGAAATGGATGCCATTTCCTGATTCACCAGTGCAAAAATACCCTAAATCAGTTGTAGAAATCTAGACAACATTCAAAAAGTAAAAAATTGTTGCCCAGTGTAATCAGATCAATTCTATGCATGTTGGCTGTGTACAATATTTGTTGTAAACATAAGAAGAAAAATAGTTCAGGTCTTTAACCCCTTATAGCACTTTTTTATAACAGTGAGATAAAAGAACATTTGCTTGAAAATCGAAATTGCATGGATTTATGGAGTTTAGGAAATTATTGAAAGAAGGCACGTTCACATTTCCCCCAATATTTCCAACCTAGAAACAATGCTCATACTTTAGTTGTTAAACAAGGGCCCCTTCAAGAACTTTCTGAAGTGGAAACTTTATGTTGAAAGAAGACACGGCATGATTACTAAGCGGAATTTAAAATATCATTACGAATTCAAAACGTAAGATAATTCCTATCTATCTAAACGGGAAAGAGGCAGTGCGGAGAGAGACTTGGTTATGGGATAATATGCCACAATACACCATCAATGTAAATCTTAGAGAAAGTTTCTATGAAGTGATTTTTGAAAGGTATTTTACACCAACATACCTCAGTCTACTATTTCTTTTCAATATGGTGCTGAACAAAGCAGTACTGTATAGTGAAACTTTTAGGTGATCATAGAATCATAGAATCATAAAGTTGGAAGAGACCACAAGGGCCATCGAGTCCAACCCCCTGCCAAGCAGGAAACACAATCAGAGCACTCCTGACATATGGTTGTCAAGCCTCTGCTTAAACACCTCCAAAGGAGGAGACTCCACCACACTCCTTGGCAGCAAATTCCACTGTCGAACAGCTCTTACTGTCAGGAAGTTCTTCCTAATGTTTAGGTGGAATCTTCTTTCTTGTAGTTTGGATCCATTGCTCCGTGTCCGCTTCTCTGGAGCAGCAGAAAACAACCTTTCTCCCTCCTCTATGTGACATCCTTTTATATATTTGAACATGGCTATCATATCACCCCTTAACCTCCTCTTCTCCAGGCTAAACATGCCCAACTCCCTTAGCCGTTCCTCATAAGGCATCGTTTCCAGGCCTTTGACCATTTTGGTTGCCCTCCTCTGGACACGTTAAAGTTTGTCAGTGTCCTTCTTGAATTGTGGTGCCCAGAACTGGACACAGTACTCCAGGTGAGGTCTGACCAGAGCAGAATCATGTCACAGCACCCACAGGTAACATGTAACTTAGCCTCCAAATGATTAGTAGCATTAGGGATGAGCCATGGCTGGGTTGAAGAGCACCTACATTACATGCACAAGGCCCAATGTTCAATCCTTGGCATCTCAAAGTATGGTAGGAAAAGATTGCTGTCTGGAGCACCAGAAAGTCACTGAGGGTCAGTAAAGACACTGCTGAACAAGGTGGACCAATGATCTGTCTCTGTATGAGGTGTTTTCTGATGTTCTTAGGGTGTTGTTCCAAGTAAGGTCAGATTGAGCAGGAAAGCCTTTCTATTTTTTGAACAATGGTTTAGATAATGGTGGCCAGACTCAGCCCTTCAGATGCTTGGGGACTACAACTCCCATCATCCCTAGCTAACAGAACCAGTGGTCAGGGATGATGGGAATTGTAGTCCCCAAACATCTGAAGGGCCGAGTTTGGCCACCACTGATTTAGAAGAAAGGTTCAAGACTGGCAAATGGGCCTGGAAGGGCTTTGCCTTCCAGCTGTTTAAACCATTCAGCAAGGACATACTGCCATCACCAATAGCAATATTGAATACGGTTTGCCACAGATTCAAGCAACTCAACTTAAAGAATAAGCTTATCTTTGTGTTAAAGATTCTCAAACAATTGTACAATGAGATTGTTTCAATGGTATTGCAGTCCCCCCCTTTTGGAATATAAGCGACTGTAAGCCACTCTTGCTATTTTCTTCCTGCTGACAACATAAAAAAGTATCATATTTAATTCACAGGGCACTTCATCTTTTATATGTGCTTTCTGTTGTGAACTGTTCTATTGTACCCATATGTATGGCTGATTTTTATGATTTGAGGTGGGGAGAGTTCTCCATTCATATCCATTTTATTTCCTAATAACTATGCAGGCAAAAGAAAACTTAGAGTGATGACATTTGAAAGGAGATAAACTCCCAAGTGATTTGTAGAAAGCCCACTTAGTTTAATGTGACAGGCAGCAATAACGAGGCAATTCTTATTCACTATCAAGACTTCCAAATGTTTCTGCAGAGAACTTAGGAAATGAACATAAAGAAAGCTTTAAGAGCCCAACACTTCAGATGAAATTACTGGGGAATTTATTGAAAAATGGATAGTATTCTGCAATAAGCATCACTCTGGTGCTCTTGAGCATCTCTAATACAAATTAATAATAAACTGAGTTTGTGATGCTGAGGAAGGCCTCGCTTGATGGGGTGCTGCTATGGATGTCAAAAGTGATCCATCTCCCAAAGTACTTTCCCACTGATATCAAAATTACAAGTTTGCAAGCACCTATAAGACTATGTTTTTGTTGAAATTATTATTTCAGCCCCAATCAGTGGGATTGAAACATACTTTGTACTTCCTACACTCCAGTGGAAACTAGAGGAACAGCAAATTTTGAATCTGTAAGGTTGGTAGGACATACTAATGGATTCTCACTTTTCAAAGAGTAGTGGTTGGGTAGGTGGGTCTGCTATGCTCTCCTGGCCTTCCTCCTGGCTGGGTTGCTCCATACCAGCATGGAGATGGGGAGGGGAGAGGTGATAGTGAGGTTGGTGTGGTGCAAATGCACCAGCAGGAACACTAGATTGTCTCCACTGGCACATTTGCACTGCACTGATCTCACCGCTGCTTAGCCCTCTCCATCCTAGTACGTTGCAGCAACTTAGCCAGAAGGAGGTCAGGCGAGTGGCACAGCCCCACCACAATCAAAGGACATCAAAAAAGGGAGGAGAGGAACCATCGTTAATGTCCAAGTAACTGAACATCATTCAGCTAGTTGCATGGATGGCTGCCTTGACAGCCACATTTGTGATATTGCCATTATCTACTGCAGTGATCAAGTTCCCTAAATCTCCCTAGATCACCATTGCTACAGATGGAGAAAGGCTTCCTGAAGAATTACCATATTTACAGTAACTGTGTGATCTTATGCATGTCCACTAACAAGTACTACTCTCAGAAGTTCAAGCTAGCCTCTCTGTCTATTGGGATACATTTCCTGGTGGAAAAGTGAATTTAGCTAAGGCATTAGTGATTTGTGTCTCTCTCTTTTGGTACATACTAAAAGTATTAGCTTTCATACATTGCCACGGGGAACACTTGGTCAAACAGTGAGTTAACTGACTTGTTTATCACTGAAAAGAATAGGATGGCTTAGGATTTTAGATGCCTATGCTAAATAGCTCTTAGCATATGATTTCTGGAAATGGAAATGTTGTATTGGTAGAGAATCTAAACACTGAACTTTTAAAGAGAGACACAAAGAATATCACTTTAGGCTGGGAACATTCCTTTTGTAAGGTTCAACAAGCTTTATTCCATTTAAAGTTTTGGTGTATAAAGTCAACATTTTTATTTAATTCAGATGTAAACCATATGCAAATACAAAATTATCATGCTAGTCATATGGAAAATTCTAAAAGGATTGCTAGCACTGAGATTGGAAGTCGCAAAAGAGGATTAAGCACGTTTTGATTATAAATTGCACATCCTGAAATAACTCTGTAATCTCCTTATTATTTCCATTGCCCACATTTTCAATGAAGAAACAGGGAGATAATATTTTTCCTTTTCTGTATTTACTTTGCAACTAATTTAAGGGCTTTTTTTGCTGTTTACTTTTTGCTGAGAAAGAGGCATGCCAAGCGAGCTCTTTAAGGAGAACATGGAAAGCAATCCAGAAGCTCATCTGGCAATTGTAGATGAATGGGAGAACAGGCTGAAACACAGGCACAGAGCAAAGAGAAGGACTGAAAGAATCAACAGGGGATCCAATATTTATAGTTGTGACTCTTATTTCTTATGCATTTTTCATAAAATAAGTTGTTTTTCAGAGAGACTATTGTGAGGAGATCATAAAGTGAATGTTTAGAGAGCCAGGTTCACTTGACTTTGTGCAATTAGCCCAGAGCACGTAATTGCTCTGGGCTAGAAATAATTCTAGCTGATAGTTTGCATCTTACTTAGTCCTACAGACGACTACTGTATCTGGCACTTTTGGAACTTTGGGTGCAAATCAGCTTGTAGAAGAGGAGTTTGCATGGAGTTAAGACAGATAGAGTGAGAGACATCCAGATTCCCAGAATATTCCTGCATTCCTTGTTGTTGTTTAGACTGTGATATATTAAGATGCATCCTGTTTACAACTTCCTCCTCCTCACACTTCTCTCTCAGACCTCAAGATGAGAGGTCACATTCAAGCTATTCTCTGAGAGAACAAAGGAGTGAGCGTGGGTGCCTTGTTCTGTTCTAGACTAGTTAATGAAGACTAAAACTAGAAACCATCTCCAACACAAGTTATGTATTTATTGCAATAAACAACAATCATTTTCTTACCTACAAGCATCTCTCGCTCTGTGATTGCAACAGACACAGTCTACTGTCTCACCAAAATTCACAGGCCAGATACGGCTTACCTTGCATACAAAAGGCATACAAAAGTGTTTCATACAAATAGGTAATTTGCCAGTTATCCCAATAGGCATACTTACATGTAACAAAGTAACCAAGGCTGAAAATACATGATGGACAGAAAACTAGCTGTCTGAGAGTCCTAGCTGACGCTCCTCTGCTGCAAAGCAGCAAGGTAGGTGATCTGAAGGGCTAACATTGCTCCTCTGGTTTCTAAAGGGGGCAAGTCCCCTACCCCTAGTTGGATGGCTAGATAACACATGGGCTTCAGATGTTGATGCATAGTTGTGGTTGCATACCTGTATAATGCAGCTTGGCCTCTTCATACACATTATGCCATCCCACCTATTTGCCTGTGTGTGCTGTAGTTTAATTCTAGATTGTTACCTAATAAGACCACACTAATCCAATATTTAATTGTGGGTGACAGAAGATCTGACATGTATTACCAAGACCTGGGTGAACTGGGAGGAGTTGATCGGGCTACTTGGTGCAGCATCAACATAGGCAGAAGGGATGGGAAACCTCTGTCTTGGAGATGGCTCTGAGGGCCTGCAGCTGATGTCAGGCCAAGCAGATGGTAAACTAGGCTGCTGCTGGTGGATCTTCCCTGAGCTGGTGGAGAGATATGAGGTGTGATGTTGAAGGAACCCAGAATGGTAGTTCTTGGTTATTCTAGTGCTGAGGCTGCCTCTAGCATTCTGGCTCAGGACTTCATGGTGTCAGTGATGACCATGCAACTGTCTCAAGTTGTCCCTGGTCCAACACATAGGGCATGGCACACCCTGTATTTGTTTTTTCTTTTCTTCAATGTTGGAAGGAGTGTTCAGGAAACAGGAGTCAGGTCACTTCCTGGCAAAGTTTGAACTTACAGCTGTGATCCTCACTTGCAGAGGTGGTAGATAGTTTAAGATGATCCACCCCCGGGAGCTATAATGGTGCTCACACTTGTTCTGAATATAGTAATGTTTGTCACAGAGCCTGGTTGTTTAGTTAATAAAGATCAGTCTCTCAGCCCAAAAGGTTTCCCAGCCCTGACTTCAAAGCTGATTTTGCACATATTTAGTTTAGTACCTATTGCTGAAGATTACACTGAAGATTTCAGAAAAATATTGAAGGAAGTGTAAGGGAAAGTGCATGAATATGTTCTTGAAGAAACATGGTAAGCATTTTTCCAGTACATATTGTTGTAATCTACTGCAAACAATGTGTTTTTTTGTGTTATGAGACACAGAAGCTACATGAATGCTAATGGCTGAGCTATGAAATGTCCTCAGAGGAATGCAGACTTTACAAAATATAAAGAAAAGCTATTTACTAGTATAAATAAAACTGCAAATGGCTTGGACATTAGTCTGTTCCTATGAGTGATGAAGGCTTTTTATTATAATGCACATTAACCATGCATCCAAATATCAGAATTAAAATGGCAAACACATTAGTGTAAGGATGAATAAAGGAATCAATGAAATGCTACAAAAATGATTTTACTACATGAGCTGTTCAGTGTGACTTCTTGAACCTTACTGTTTTGAATAGGAAATCAGGCCATTAGCATTCCAGAAGCAAAGCATCTAAAACAAGAAAAAATGTTGATTTAACGGAAGTGTGCTCTGTGTGAGCCTTCCTTCTGACAAGAATAGTCATTATTATTTGAAAAGGGAATATAATGATCATAGTGGAATTGATGTGCACAGCAACAGAGTCTTGATTCAGTGGGTTCAAAACAAAAGGATGGCTTCCCAGGTGCACTCTGTACAGGGTAGCCACTTTTTTACTTTTTGTTTCCAAAACCTCTTCCAGAGCACATGTGTCAAGACGCAGCCTTTGTCACTTATAGCACTATGGTCTTCTGTGAGTAGGGGCTTTGCTAGGTGGTTAGACGACTTGGATTTTTTAAAACAACAACAACAACAAAACCCAAATGACTATAACTTTCCCCCTGTTAACAGAAGTACATGAAATTTGAAGGTATGTTACCCCAACCAGAGTAAATAAAGCCTACCTAATTCTAGGCAAATAGGACCAAGAGTGTTGTTCTAGGCATCTTTACCATTTGCTTAAAATAGCCCAAACCTCTAATGCATTTTATTTTGAGGGTGGGAATTTGTGAACTTGGTCACCCCGTCTGTGGATAGCTGCATTTCATGCAAGGGTAGGCATCACGTTCTGGGGGGTTTAAAAAAAGTTTTGCCAGCAAATGTTCTGAAAATTGCATAAATGAGAGAAGTCCCCTCGGGTAAGAAACCTGCTGATTTTCAGAGTCTGGTAATCTTTGTGCTAGACACATTTAAAGTCAAGTTTGGAGTGGGAAGAACTTAAAACAATTTACTTTCAGGGTAAATTATTTCCCTTTGACTACAAGATTGACTCCAGTCACAATGGAGCTCTCCCCCTCCCCATGCTAGATTTTGCTCTTTCAGCAGACACTTGTCTGCAGTATTTATTTATCTTTGAATCAGAAACACTGATTCTCCAAAAAGAACTTCAGTGTTCCTCACTTCAACTTTTTTCCGCCTTATACAGATCCTACTTTACCTACGACAAGCCAAAATCCTCTCTGAGGCACCTTACTTGACCTTCGTGTATCACTGAATAGCATGCCAGTCTTGTACATCTTCTGGGAATATTTTATTGTTATAGATTTCCATGAAAGTCTCCTTGGGAGGGAAAAAAAATGCCATTGCCACCATTTCTTTCCCACTGGAAAGCTATCCCTTGTTGTTATGTTTATATTAGAATCTGAGATGTAGCCAGATCCTTTATAAATCCAGCAAAGATCTGCACAGTGTGTAGTAAAATGAAAATGCTTTCCTCACCGGCCAACTGAATAGGATTTTGAATGCTGCAAATGAAGTGTGCTATGGTTGAATGCTCACCTATAAGCTGCTAGCATGTTTGTACCTTCTATTCTGGCTTGACTTTTAATCTTCATATAACAACTTCTTCTCTGTGAAGGATACAACTTGTCTAGCCACCGTGCTCCATACACACTTTGCTGGATAGAAAGGTTGATTTAAAAATACGCACCATCATATATTTTGATTCACTAAGTACTGCACTTTTCTAAATGGAAAAATAATCTGCATGCTATAAGGCAAGCCAATGTATTATCCACACACATTTGCAGAAAAAGTGCTAATGTAATTCCACCTGGAGAATGGTGATGTAAATTATACTTTATTATTATGTTGCTGATGCTGTCCAACTGTTGGATATTTCTTTCTGGCTTAAAACGCATCCAGAAAATACTTGTTACAGACTAGGTATTCTTAGTTTAAAGAATCTTCTGGCTTTTAAAAAAGGTGTAATGGATATTCATATATAGTCATCTTCATTGTATTCTAGATCTGGGATAAATATGAATTCAAAGTGAGTCTAGAAGTCTTACCTCTATTGTCTGTCAAAATGGAAGATGTAAGAACAATGACTGGCATACAACAAACACACACAAAAACAAATATTTGTTCTTAGGGCACCTTGCTGAAGTTAAGCAGGTCTAGGTCTGGTCAGTGTCTGGAAAGAACACCACCTAGACACTCATGTAAGCCACCTTGAGGACCACAATGAAAATAATGTGGGACATTACGTTCAAATAAGCAAGTAAGTTATGAGAATGTACTAAAATAATGTTACACATTACCCCAACCTCCGAGCACTGCGAGATTTTAGGTGCTTACCCAGGGTTCATGTTTCCTTTGGAAATGAGGCACAGTGGAGACTGCAGTGTCTTTATGATAGATGGTCTATTCACACATATATACAGCCTGAGTCTATGATGGAGGGGTTCAAAGCATTAACACTCCAAAAGGTTCTTGCTTCTCCCATAGCTGTAGTCTGGGATCTGAAAAGACCTCAGCCATGGCGCTGATCCTCCCTCCAGCTTGCCGCTTACAGACGGAAACATTTTCACTTAGAACATGCCACAGAAAACTGAAATCCTAAACACACAAAACTTTTTCTTTTTTCTTTGTTTCTGTCCAACAACTGAGAGCTCAGGGTGTGGTTCCAGCCATCTGCATCTGGCACAGAATTTCTGCTTTCTTAATGGCTCATCACCTTGCCTTTGTTCAGTTAATGAATCATTCTTAGCAGCTTTTAGCAGCCTGGTTTGGCTATTCTGGCAGCTGAATCCCTGCTGAATCCAAGGATTCAGGGGGTTGATTAAATTCTAAGTGTTTACTAGTTCCAGGAATTTAGGGGAGTCTGACCCCCCACCTCAATTATAAGAATAAAAATTAGTTGTTAACTGTGGAGGGTTTAAAAAAAACAGGATATTTCTGTTCCATTATATATAAAAAACATCTCTAAGCAGTGTACAGTATTTCCCCCCAAAATACCATAAAACTATCCTTACAAGCTACTATTATATACTGACATCAGTACTATAACTGGGACTGATAGTAACCCCCTCTCCTTCTGACATGCCTCTCCATTCAACACTTCTCAGCCTACTGGCTCTCACCCAGGGCCCTGAAATCTGTCACAACAAGGGCGGTCCCCTGAACAGCTGGCGTCCGTCTAATCTCTTACACTGGGTTCAACCTCACCATCCTAGTCAGAAATCAAGGGTCTGGTTCACCTGTAACTCCTCCAGTGATGTCACCCCTTTGGTGGGAGTGGCCTTCCAGCCACGTCAGGACTTGCTTTTATGCCCATAGCTATATCCTGTTCAGAAATCAATCAGTTCCAGGCAACAGCAGGTTCAGGCTATCCCAGGGAGGGAAATCTTGTAAGCTAAAGACATGTGATGAGAGCATGTGTGTATAGATAGGCCAGTGCTGCCTTCCAGCCTCCCCATGCTCACGGGCTCTGCATGTATTCTGTACAATGCTTCCTTACACGTAGGCTTTCTCTGTGAACTGAGGGTTATGTATGCATGTATGCATGCATGCTCTGTGCAGAACTCCAAAATATCTGGGGGTCAGGAACAGGGACAGACAGTATATGTTCTATGACCATGCGAAAAAGAATAGAATTTCCATACTATGCAAGATCTACTAGGATGGTATGAAAGCAACAGTGGTTCAGAAGTGGCAGTGCTTAAGATGTCATATAAAATGTCACTGACCTTCAGATGTGGTCTATTATTCGGCCTTAATGGTCAAAGTCAAAATGCCAGCTTCTCAAAAATGCTTCTCTCCCCCCTCCTGCATTCCTCTTCTTTTCATTTTAGGATTGTCAGGTAGCATAATAGGATTTAGAATGTCAATGCCATTCATTATAACTGCCATCAAGTTATAGTTTAGCCTAAGAACAGCAAAAGAGGGTTTGCTATTAGGGAGATTTGTCGCAAGATCATGCATGCTTGATAAAGGAACTGCTGTATCTGAAGCTTTCAAAAGTGCTGTTCATAGGTTACTAGCAAAATGTCCATCACAATCATGCTGTGTGTGTGTGTGTGTGTGTGTGTGTGTGTGAGAGAGAGAGAGAGAGAGAGAGAGAGAGAGAGAGAGAGAGAGAGAGTGGTGTATGCCAGAAGTAACCAGAAGACTGTCAGTAGCACATCTTAGACACATTGTCTTAATGTTCACAATTTGCCCTTAGCATGGGGAAAGGGTTCTCCCATTTTGAAAGCAGCCAAAACATTAAGAGCTGCCATGACTCCACTGCCATGACGGGCTGCCATAGTTTCCACTTTTGATCAGTGCTGCTTCCACTTATTCCCTCGTACCTATGGGACTGCCTCTCCTGGTATGCCCCAAGGTCCATAAATAACAATACTTTGTAGGTCCTGAGCCACAAGGAGGTAGATTGGTCTCAACTACGGCCAGGGCCTTTTCAGCACTGGCCCCGACTTGGTGGAATGCTCTGTCACAGGAGACCAGGGGCTTGCGGGATTTGGCATCTTTCCGCAGGGCCTGCAAGACGGAGCTGTTCTGCCTGGCCTTTGGCTTAGAATCATCTGACCCCTTATATGGGATTTGGTATATAAATCTTCCCTTGGCTTTTTTGCTGGCCCATGTAGGGCCAGCATGGATAGCTGGCTCGGGTGAATATCTGATGTTTCCTCCCTTTATGGTCTTGACCTATGGGCTACTACTAAAATGAGGCTGCATTTTAAGCTGTATTTTAAGCCGTATTTCAAGTACTATATTTTTCTCCCTATAGGACGTACTTTCCCCCCTCCAAAAATGAAGGGGAAATGTGTGTGTGTCCTATGGGGTGAATGCAGGCTTTCGCTGAAGCCTGGAGAGTGAGAGGGGTCAGTGCGACTTTGCGCCGGGCTCCCGAGGGTTGCGCAGAGTTGCTTGCATTCCCGGGCTTCACGGGGGAAAATAATTCCCCCCCATTATTTCCCCCCCAAAAAAACAACAACAACCAAGGTGCATCCTATGGGGCGGTGCGCCCTATGGAGCGAAAAATACGGTAACTGTTTACTTAAAACCATTATGTTTCATTGCAATTTATATTTGGTGTTAGCCACCCTGAGCCCGTCCCTGGCCAGGGAGGGTGGGGTATTATTATTATTATTATTATTATTATTATTATTATTATTATTATTATTATTCCTAGACATCTCAGGAATCTAGGCCTCAGTTTCTTCAGCACTTCCTATAAAATCAGTACTCTTTAGGCAGCCTGAATACACCTGAATGATCCAAAACAGATTTTTAGGAAATTGAGCAAAGCATAATCTTTAACTTTAGGAAGCAAAATGAAAAGAATGTATTTCAGATAACTTGTCAGTCCCAAGATGTTAGGAAGGATTTACCTCCTATGCAGAACAGTCCTTTTCTGCATTAGTAAAGTAGGATGTCATATGTCATGTTGCTTAGTGGTTGGAAGACCTCTCAACCCCTGCAGGATAGAAAAAGCTACCTTTAGCAGGTGGCACATAGATGAAAAAGTACTCAGAGATTCAGGATCCGTATTTAGAGTTGTTTGCATGATACGCATGCCAGAGCCTATTGCCTTTCCTCCCTCTGCATCTAACCCGCTTCCCCTTTTGGCTTTGTTCTGATTATATTTACTTTAATCTGTATGGTACTGCACTACAAATCGCTATGCTCTGTTGCCGATTTTCTTTTTTTTATTCTTCTTATTCATGGGACTGTATTGTTAAGGAAAAAACAGTAAAAGTATGCATAAAAAGAACAACAGCAGAAGGGAATGTGCTATTTCCTTAACTGGTATGACCCTTTTTATTTTTATTTTTTGCCATCCTCCCCTTCTTGAGCAGTAAAGATGAAAATAGGCACTGTTTGAGCATGATTCCTTACATAATGAAATTGTAATGAAGACATCAAAATGTAAGTCATGAACACTGCAAAAACGATGTATGGGGGTGGGGAAGGATCAACAAAACCCCACATTTGCACATGACAAGGCAGGAAGAGAATTTGGGCTACACATGGGATGGTGGGATAATAGGACTTGTTATTTTAGGGGGTGAAACTTTATTTTTGCAAATTTATTCAGTGAGGAGTCTTAAAAATGTGTTTTGTTTGTGAGGAATTCAAATCTGCTGTTATTTTGTGATTGGGCAACATTTAGCTTGGTAAATCTAAGTTGGATTAAAAAGCATCTAAACTGCTCTTGGAAAACCAAGTAATTTTAATTCTATGTTCTGAAAAATGTCAAGTAAGATTATTTTTAAAACATAGTTTTTCTGCATAAAACATCCTACTAAGCATATAACATTATGTTGAAATCATAGAGTAGCATTAGAAAGTAATGACATCAGTTTATAAGAAATTTTAACAACAAATTTCAACAAGTCTTGCTTTGATATGTTCTTGGACATCAGCCATCAACTTGCAGCTTGGCCTCTGATGTAGCCCTCACATTTGCCATGTGTAAACACCCTGACTGCTGCCTCTGTGATTTGTTTCACATACCTCTCTATAGACTGAGCATGACAGGGCCACTGTAGAACTTGCATGAGCTTCTTGATGAACTTCTTTACATCTATTGCAGTAAGTTTAGATATCAAAGGAGGTTCATATGCCTTGTCAAACCAGTCTCCAATAGGGATGAAGCACTGGGGTTGATGGAAGATGTCTTCCTCAGACATATAGAAAGATCACCCAGTTTGTCATAATCTCTGCCCCTCAAGTCAATGATGTTTTGGACACCAGATCTTCTCTTCTCACTGAGCACAAGAGTGCCTGGATTATCATTTCACTGAATGCACACCATGGCTGAGTGCTGGATGGTTGGCAAAACAGCATCCACCACAGCCTTCTTTTGCAGCCTTATTCACTGCAGCTGAAACAAGATGTGATGTGGGTCTTCCACTCAAGAGTGGTTTACTTTGATGTTGACACACAAACCATGTGTTCCACTATCATGCTTAAATTTTTGAGGGTTTTGTCTTTAATACCATGTTTTGAAACCCATGTGACAAAGCCTTTGCTGTTGAATGCCTCACTGGATCCATTTCAAGAAGGGCCAGATCTGTGGGAAGTTTTATTGTCCTTATGGCCTGTGTGATCAGATACCCTTGGGACAATTTTTTTTAAGGTACAGTTTTTCCCAGGATGTCCTCCACATGCCAGTCATATAGACCAGAGACATCTAGCAGAGCTGGATAAGTGGTATGTTTGCAGTGCGCGATTTTGCTATTGGTTGCAAAATCCAGCAGACATGCACATTCTGCAAAGAACTAAGCACATCAGAGGGTCAGAAAGCTTAGGATTATATCTATAAGCAGAATCATCACCAATACTCAGTATGCAACCAGATACATACTAACCTGGGGTAAACCTCATTTAACTCAATGAGACTTTTGAGTAGGCATATGTAGGATTTATGTTGATAGGCAAGTGTGGCAATAGTATTCCAAAGGAAATAGGTTCTTGTTACTATAACTGACTGTTCACAAAAGATATATTAATGTTTTAGGATGGAATCTCATTTTCCCCCAGGCTGCTTATTAAGCCTATTCAATCAACAGCCTGACCCTGTTTAGTTGGAGGTAAATCTCAATGCAGGCAGTCAGGCTTCCTCCTACAAGGATTAATCTGTCAAGAGTTTAGAAAATCCTAAACCAGTTCATAATGCTCACAGACTTTCAGCCACTGAATTAGATTACTATTAGTTATATTAATTATCTGCCCATCAGCTATGTGTGTCTTCAGTGGGATTTATGCAACTAGACAAAGTGTTCAAGCTTTGGATTCTCTAGGCTCTGAATTCGACCTGTGATCAAAGTTCTGGCTGTAGTCTTTTATCTTGAATCCTCAGATTCTCATCATCTTGTTTACTGACTTGTCTGCATCCTTGTTCGCATTTCAGAGAGATGCAGCCTGTTGCCATGAGGGTCACTGGCTGTCCTGTCAGGGAAGAGTGGCACTTATTTACAGTCATTCCGCCCTCCCTGTGCAACCAGCAATCTGAAAATAGGCTTTCTATCCTGACGGTATGATCTTGATATGTCATCTTGCTAAGGAAGAACAGCTGAGGCCTTTTGGGGTCTTTCAGAAAGGTTTCCTGCTGGACCCTTATTAGTCTTTGCAATGAATTCTGGGTACATGCAGCTCAATGCCAAAGCAGAGTAAAATGGTAATGTCGACTTTTGAAAATATATTATTTTAAGCTAATCGGTGTATCAGACACAATCTTCAGACATTTTCTTCTAAGTAGTACCATTATGAGATACTCCTATAATGATGAATGATGCTGCCATAATGCTGCCATTGCTTATAATAATCTCAGCTGCACATACTTCAATCTGTGGCTGAGCAGGGATGCAAAGGTCTAAGCCTCCTCCATCCATCCACTCATTGCAGACTACAGAAATTCTGCTTCAAAAAACAACAACATTTCAGCTCTCCTGCCTATTCCCATAGAAGACAAACATGTTCCAGTTCTCCAAATTAGCTGCATGAAGTTTTTGAACTGAACTCTGTTCTATTGTTTCAACCGAAACTGTGTTGCAGAAATATTAAAGGGAGATTAAGTTAAGCATTTATTTTTAGGCTAAACATTTATTCACCGATGAAGAGTAAAATCTTACAATTGACATTGCTAATTGCTTCTTGTGCATGCTCAATTTAATAACAGCTTGTGAATATTCACATAGTCCAACTTCCTTTATGTATTTAGATCTGCAATAAAATCATTGTATATGGAGCATTTAAACTACAGCCTACCTCCCCCCCCCCATTTTAAAAGCAAGGGCAGAGCATCTTGCTTTGGAAAGAAGAATGATAACACTCTGTGTTATCATTGGGGGCTATGAGTCATGGGCTACTGTATATTGAGCAATCTGAAACACTGACTTTTCATTTTGAAATAAAGAGGACACAGTGACCATTGTTTATGGGTATGATGATATACCACACAATGGGTGTTATGGTAATCTTCAGCAATTTAGGTCACATCCACACCACAAATTTAAAGTACATTTAAAGTAGGAACCTGGCATAAGCTAGGAGCCTATGCTTCTATGTGTAGGAGTCTTCTCCTACTCCACAACCAGCATGAAAATGCAGGATACTAGTCTATCATACTAGCTTATTAATAGGAGTGCTATCATGTATCTATCTATCATCTATCTATCTATCTATCTATCTATCTATCTATCATTTATATAATTTTCAGGCTAGTAGCTTTTGTAGACTTATTTGCAAGGCTGGCATTGACATGTCATAAAGCCGGATGCTAAATTGTAAAAAACGAACAAAAACGAAACCCTCATTAACTGTCTACCTCAGCAACTTAGCTGGTCCTTTAATTCTTAAGATTGTTACTTTATATAAATAAAAAAATATGACTGAAATTGATTATTTATTCATTTTTTAAAGGTCCTATCTATTTCATAGGTTTTTTTTCCTGGGCAAATTGTAGCTCAGGTGCACTTAGCCAGAACATGAAAAATAACAATCTTCTCGGCCCTCCCTCACTGTCTGGAAGTGTAAAATTATAATGAGCCCTTATAGCCAGAAGCAAGCCAAGTATTTAACTACTTAGGGAACTAATGATCCATGTGAAATAATCTTGCCCAATTAAAGCCAATAGAGATAAAGAATTTCCAGGCAGCCAACTGGAAGGGAGTAGGGGGCAGAAAGAAAGATATTCAATGTTTAGGAATATCTTGCTGAATTTTTAAGCCTGCCACTGCTTGTTTTGTGGGACAGGATTGTCCATTCACTATTTAATTGCTTGTCACCTCTAGTTTTCTTCTTATTTTATTTTTGTCACTATTATACAAACCTCTTGGCATGCATCATTGCTGCTGCTACTGGGGGCAGGGAAGCTCTATTGACTTCCATCCTGGCAGTATCTGCTGAATACCTCCATGTGGCTGCTGTCACTCCACGTTGAGCCTAGCATGGATTGGTTGCCACTACAAAGAAATGGATGTAATTGGCCAGGGTTAGTGTCATGCTAAAAGTCAACTGGCAGTGTGCTTAGCATATCGTGAGCAGTCATATGACCTGCTCAGTGATACCAGGCCTAAAACTCAGCATGCTTCCTGCTGATATCCTATGTTGCAGAAAGGAGGAGTGCGCTTAGGATCCCAGAGTTGGAAGAGACCACGAGGGTCATTTGGTCCAACCCCCTGCAAATGCAGGAATCTTTTGCCCAACGTGGAGCTCAAACCCACAACTCAGAGATTAACAGTCTCATGCACTATCAACTGAGCTATCTGTGTTATGCCACCGAGACTTTCTATAACAGAACACCAGATGAAATAATATCTCCACTATGCAGAATTCAGTCATCAGTTTTCCTATTTGTAAGTATTCCCGATTTCTAAATTGGCAATATATTCATAACAACTACAAAGTCTGAAATAAGTAGATCCCTTCTGTTTCATCCCTGTCACCCTAAACCAGTGCCCTGTCAACAGGATAGAAATAAAGGAGAAAGGTGTGTGTGCCAAGTGAGGAAGGGTAGAAATGAAAATGGCTTAAAGTACATAAAGACTAAACCAGAATCGAGTCTTAAGGTTGTAGCAGTTAGTGCCTTGACCCCACTTCTTTCAAACTATCTATTGTGACATGCTGGTCACACATATTCAAAATGTGTGTTACAATTAGGGTGCTCAAGGAATGTGGCCTGTTCATGTGTCACAGTGAATTGATTTGATCCACAGGTTCTGGACTCATGTGGGGATCAGAACATACTGTGACTTTTTTGTGTTTGCTCTGTGCTCTCTGTACTATGAGGCGGTCTGAGTTTAAGTTTTTCATTTAGATAATAGTCACAGCCAACAAACAAGCAAACACAATCGCTGTCATATGTTTCCCCAATGCAGATGTCCCTGGGACTTCATATGGGGGTGGGGTGGGAGATGTCCATCCCTATGTAATGACAGGGGCAACCACCTTGTCTTCTCATATAAACATACTTGTGAAGGGTGGGATAATATCATATATATTCACTCTTAGGGCATTTGCAGAGCCATTTGGTACCAACAGTTTGGGTTCCTTGCCACTTGGAACAGCTATTATCTGCTTCGTTTGCTTTAAATTAAAAAGTAAGTGCAACCTCTTTGGACCACATCATAGCCCAGGATGATATTAGGTTTGAAACACATTTAAGTGTGCTTTTAAGGATACATGCTGAAATATTTATTTGAGCAAGATGTACATACCACACAATGGGGGAAAAAAAGTTTCTAAGTAGCTTACATAAAATGATATAAAATATTCATTAACGATGGCAATAAACACATACTTTAAAAACAAAAGCAATAATGAAATTATCAAATTATCGAAAAAAAGTAACAGATATTTTTAAAACCTAGAAGAAAACAATAGTTAATTATCACTCAGTTAAAGCTCAGAGTCCCTTAGAATACTGCAGTGGAATTTTCCAGTGTTAAACCCATTCACCAATACATTCCCATTTCAGCGTGAATTAAACCGATTCAACTTGACATATGTTACAGGAGGCAAGAAAGCTATGATGGATTATTTATTTATTTATTGCATTTATATCCCATATTTTTCTCCAAGGAGCTCAAGGTGGTCACATTGTCCCCCCACCCGACTCCTTTTTCTCCTATCCTCCAGCCACTTCTTGCAATGAAGAAAATCGAGCTTGTCAGTAAGGCTGCTGATGTTACTTTCATGCTCTCCCCCAAATGCTTTTATTGAAAAGACAGACAGGGGTGGGGCAGGAGGTGGAACTTGCCCTCTTCAACAACAGCTGTAACTGTTGGTCTTAGTTCATTCAGGCAATCTTCCAGATGGTTTTTGTTCTGGTTGGCTCCTCAAGCAAACAGAGTTCACACCAACATACTTTGCCTAATAACGCAATGCTTTGCAGCCTTATCTAGAATACCTGTGTGTCGCTCTTTGTTTTTAATTAGAAGTTAACATTTCTGGTATCATTATCCCCCAGCATGGGGGACACAAACAACCCACTCCAAGAATTTAGGTGAGTATGATAAATGAAGCAATTTAAATTTACAAGCAGAATATTGCCTTTAGTGAGAATATTCAGCTTTGTCCAACAATTTGGTCAAAGCCGAATAAAACTAGGTCACATTGTTGTTGCATTGCCTTGTGATGAATACGCAGCAAAGCTCCAAAGGAAAATTAGTTTTTTAATGAAAAAGATGCAATTCTGAAACAAGATTTAGGCTTTTACATATTTGAACTATGTTAGGGTGATAAATCACCCTTAATCTTGAGCAATACACAGAATGTTCCAAAAGGAGAAATCACAGAAATAATTGATGCCTGGAATTGTCACACAGAGAATCCTGATCTCCTGGAAGTGATGTATTGCTTAGCAACGGTCCCTCATAACACCAGTTTATTATATGCCATACGCAGGTTTATTATGGGATGGAACTGCAAGCAACTAGCACCTTTTAAAAACAACAATGCAGTAATGTAGAAAAATTATAGCTGCTTTTCTCTCTCAACTGATTTCTCCCAAGGTTTTACTTATATATATGCCAATAATTTTACTTCCTCCTTTGTACAGACACTGAGACAGCATATAGGCGGGGTTGAAGGTAGGGATAATAATGGAGCTGCTCTTGAACCTGAGAGTCAAACCCTTCTAGTAATAAATGTTTAAGGCAATGAAGAACATAAGAGCCCTGGCAGATCATGCCAGTGACCCATCTAGCCTAGCACTGGGTTCTCACAGTAGCCAACCCAAGGCAGGACCCAAGCTCAACACCACTTTACCCACTTGTGATTCTCAAAAACTAGCATTCAGAGTCATACTGCCTCCAACAGTGGGGATATGTAGAACATAGCCATCATGACTGGTAGCCATCAATAACCTTATCCTCTATAAATCTGTCTTCTCCTCTTCCAACAATCAGCTTCATTGGATGTCTGCAAGCTCTACTGTTAGAAAACAGTTTTCCTCCCTCTCTTATACCCACTTTCTCACACCATGCATAATTTTATACATCTCTGTCCTGTCCCTTCTTACACTGCCCCTTTGGGGCAAAGCAGGCAATTGCTGTTGTGGAGTGATGGGAACACCATGACTTGCAGGATAAAGGTGAAGGGCACCAGCAGCTGCTGGGGGTCCTCAGGACTTGGATCAAGAGACCTCAGCACCCCTGTGGAACACAGAGAGGTATCAGAGGAGCTGGTGGATGAGGGGCCAGTGGAAGAGCAGGAAAACAGCATGAAAAACCAGGAACATGGTGAGGGGATCACATAGCCCTCCAGCAAAGAAGAGGCTAGGACCCTGGAGGAACATGACTCCCCATCCCCTCTGTCTCCAAGGGACAGGAGGAGGATTAAAGGGTAGAACAGCTATAGTAGGTGGGAAGGAGGAGTGCAAGACTGAAAGCACATGACTCTCTACCTGCAGCTAATTAAGAACCAAGCCAGCACCTGAAGCCAATGGAGCCAAGACCCAGGTGGTGAGTCTCTGCCCAGCAACTAAAGACTATATACCAAGAGCGGCTGCCAGTACCTGAGTACAGGCTTGGCATGACTTTCTAGGGCAGACACTCACTCAACATGAGAGGTGCATGGGAAGAGGAGCATTGGCAACTGACAGAGGCAATAGTGTTGGAGTAAAGTGAGGACAACATCATTTGAACAGTACAGGGAGTGTGTGGGGAGCTGCTGTGATGGTTGGAAATTCCCATTGAGTTAGAATAAAGCCTACTCGGTTAATCATTAATGGAGCTAGGCTGAGGGTGTACCTCTGTGGCTTAGTCAAAACATGATCAGCTAACCAGTCACATGAAAGGGATTGTGTTTCAGGTCTATGCATATGTTAATTTTCAGGCATCCATGTTGGGTACGGTGTTTCATTTGTTTTAAGCTACTGAAAACAAAAGTAGGACATGCCTACTTTTGACTTGGGTCCCATCTACCACTTTCTGTAGTCAGCCTGCTCCTAATATGTGGTCCCCAACCCATAATCCCCAAGGGAACAAGATCACTGAAACAAAGAATACTAGCTCTCTCGCACTGTTCCAGAACCTTTCACTTCCAAGCTAAAGCAGTATTATGAACTGCATTAGTAATGTATTTTTCTTGTTTTTCACTATAATACGCCAGAGGTTTTCTTCAGAAGCTATTTTGAGATGAGTTAAGTTCTAAATTCCCCTGTAATTTAGCCTGTGAAGTTTGACAGAAGGCAATATATAATAATATCAAATAACAAGCAGAGATGCTAAAAAGGACAGTTACAAAAGTGAAAACTCAAGCATTGGGGAAGGTATGAGGAAGGTAAACTGGAAATACTAAAAAAAGAAAAAGAAAAGAGGAAAACAGATGACATACCATCTGGAAAAGAGGAGAAAATGAACTTTAGATCTCATAAAGGCCAAGAACACGCTGGTTACAAATAAGAATATTAAATTTAGATGGAAAAGGTACTTCCATCATCATCTTAGTGCTGGAAATGTTACATGGCAAAATGCTCTAGCATTTCATGAGATAAAGTTAGATAGTGTGACTGTTGGAATCATATAGCTAAATGAACGACAAATGTAACAGCTGAGAGATGTACCTGTAAGGCAAGGGTGGGCAGACTTTAAGCAGCTGTAGATCACAAGAAGACTTCATTCCCTTCCATTGGCAGAGCCAATGACAAAAGGTGTTGTTCTTGTTTATTACAATTGATTACCATCCTAGATTTGAAGATAGCAGGGTGGTTCACAACATAAAAATACATAATGAGAAAGCAAAGTACATAATAGCAACAAACAAAAGCAAAGCAATAACCTCCCTTTTAGAAGGCCATGGAATGTTTAATCGGCCAAAGGTCTGGTTATAGATAGATAGACATCTTCATCTGATGCCTAAAGATATGTAATGAAGGCATCAGGTGAACTTCCCTGGGGAGAGCATCCCACAAATGGAGCGCCATCGCAGAAAAGTCCTGTTCTCATGTTGCCACTCTCCAGACCTCTTGTGGAGGGGAACATGAAGAAGGGCCTCAGATGATGATCTCAGGGTCTAGGTTAGTTTATATGGGGAGAGGCGGCCCTTGAGGTATTGCTGTCCCAAGCCATTTAATGCTTTAGAGGTCAAAACCTGCACTTTGAATTGGGCATGGAAACTAATTGGCAGCCAGTGTAGTTGTCCCAGGATCTGTGTAATATGCTCAAACTGTCTTGCCTGAAGAAGTGTGCATGCACATGAAAGCTTATACCAGAACAAACTTAATTGGTCTATAAGTTGCTACTGGACAATTTTATTTTATTTTTAAATTTCAACTGCGTCAGACCAACACGGCTACCTACCTGTGTCTTGTCTGGGTGAGCAACATGGCTGCTTTTTTTTTACCAACTGAAGTTTCTGAACTGTCTTCAGAGGCAGCCCCACATACAACACATTGCAGTAATCTAGAGGTTACCAGAGGGTAGATAACAGAAGCTAGGCTATCCCTGTCCAGAAAGGGGCACAGCTGGACTACCAGACAAAGCTGATGGAAAGCACTCCACATCAGTATGGCCACTTGAGCCTCAAGCAACAACAAAGGACCCAGGATTATCCCCAAGCTACGTACTCACTCTATCAGTGCCATCAAGAGCAGCAACCTCTCAGCTTTCTGGTCTAGGGAACCACCCACTAACAGTGCCTCAGTCTTATCTGGATGGCGCTTCAGTTTGTTGGCTCTCATCCAGCCCATTACTGAGGCAAAGCAACGGTCCAGCACATCCACTGCCCCACCTGCAGGTGTTAAGGAAAAGTAGAGCTGTGTGTCATCAGCATATTGCTGACAATGTACTCCAAACATGCAGATGACCCCACTCAGCAATTTCATGCACATGCTAAACAGCATAGGAGATCAAATAACCCTGAGGTAAGATAGAGACTTATGGATAAAACTATGCATGGTATGGAGACAATGTAGATAATTGAACCTGTGGCCTCCAATGAACCTGAGGATGTGTCTACTAACTATGATGACTGTATACTATCTCCAGTGTTGGAGGCACTGTGCCTATGAATACTAGTTGCTGGGGAACACAAGTGGGGAGAGCCTTGCTGCGCTCTGGTGCTGCTATGTGCTACCAATGGGCTACTGTGAGAACAAGATGATAACCACAACAACAACAACAACAACAACAATAATAAATTTTATTTACACCATGCCCTCCCCGGCCAGAGGCGGGCTCAGGGCGGTTAACACCAGTAAAATCACAGTAAAAACATAATAGGAAAAACCACCAATTTAAAATACAGGTTAAAATGCAATTTAAAATGCAGCCTCATTTTAAAAGTAGCCCATAGATCAAAACCATAAGGGGAGGGAAACATAAGGGTCAGACTGAGTCCAAACCAAAGGCCAGGTGGAACAGCTCTGTCTTGCGGCCCCTGCAGAAAGATGTCAAGTCCCGCATGGCCCTAGTCTTTTGTGACAAGAGCGTTCCACCAAGTCAGGGCTGGTACTGAAAAGGCCCTGGCCCTAGTTGAGACCAATCTAACCACCTTGAGACCTGGGACCTCCAAAATGTTGTATTTGTGGACCTTAAGGTCCTCCACGGGGCATACCAGGAGAGGCGGTCCCGTAGGTACGTGGGTCTCAGGCCGCATAGGGCTTTAAAGATAGAGGACTATACAGGACTTTGTCTTGATCAAGAGGGCTCTTCTTATGTTCTTAACAGACTCCTATTTTTCTGTGCAAGGAGATGCATTGATTGGAAGATGAACCTGGTTTCTATATCACTGAGGGATAAAAATGCCTGCAAACATCACAAGACTCTACGGTTCTATGAGTCTCATACCAGCTTCAAAAGTTTCAGGAAGATTGCAGAAAAGATGGTAAAGCAAGCTTCAGCTATCTCTCTTCTGCATCAGTATCAAGAAATTGCAGCTGCTCCCTTGTCTTTTCACATCAGCTACTCTTGTCACATTATCAGCTTTTAATCAGCGGGTGTAATCTAAATAAATCCATTGGTGTTGCTTGTTGTAAGAACAGATAATCATCCCCACTTGGAAAATAACAGTATTGGCTTCTCAGTGTTCCCCCTCCCCATAAGCTCCCCAGCTTTCTCCTAGCATTTATGTTGCAGCACAAGACTATTATCATGTCACAATGTTCTCTTTCACTGACATTATCACTTTAGGGAGGTAAGTACCTGCATAACCAGTCATGTCAGGTAATGCAGCGACTTCTGTGAGATACATGTTGTCGCTGTGAGTAATTTGAAACTCCTCTATTGGCTTTTCCTGATGTAACTTTTGCTAAAGTTACACATCGGATTCAGCAGTACCTAATGCTGCACGTTTTGAACACTTTGTCTACATTAAAGGAACAACTCCACGGTAAATAACTTTAAGGTCTGAAGCCTTAGCAGCCAACCCTCTGCAAACATTCTGAATGAGGTAAGTGCTTCAAGGGCATTCTTTGGCAGGTATAACAATACATGCAGAAAACTCAAACAACACTGCAGTAGATATAAATCACTTGAATAAATATTGTGGTTACGGCAACCAAATAAAGAGAATGGTATGGGGGTGGGGGATTGAAATAATAGTGAAAGCTTTCAACATAGTTCCTTGACTAAAAATAGCAGTAAAAGGTTTAATTGCTCTTGTCAGTCACACCTTTGTTTCAATTTGAGTAAAACCTTCCACTTAGATTAGAAATCCATTAGCCTTTCGGCTCTCACACCTGTTCCCTGGCGCTGCTACCTAGGATAAATGAACTCTCGCCATTTCCAAGTCATTCTTCAGACTCTGCTTCCTGCTTTGCTCGGTATGGCAGCCCAAGATGTGTCGAAGCTACACACACTGAACAAGGCTAACAGGGAATATAAAGATGGATGCACTCCAGATGAATCTGTTAAGAAATGGAGTTTATTCAGAAACCATTGGAATATAAATTATCAAGAGAGCATACAGCCCTACATATTATTTTCATTTATCCAACAATTACACCACAAGTTGGTTTTTCTTCTTATTTTTTTTCATTTATTGGCCCTTCAATTTTAGGGACAATTTAAATTTCCCTTGGGTAATACTAATAAAAAATATTTCCTCATTATTATTTTATTCATTTTTTTTGTTTATTCGATACTTGACTTTATAAATTGTGTGTATTTTCAAAATAAAATAGTTTTTTTGGGGAAACTTGCAATTTTGTGCATCAGGACTATGGAACTTCAGACTCAAGGGCCAAATGCAGCCCTGTTCTGGACCTTGAAACTTTCCTCAGGCCATACCCATCACTGTTCCTGTGTCATGTCCTCTTAGAGTATGTTTCCCTGGCTGAAATGGGTCCATCAGTTGTGATAATTCCTACTGCTTATCTGGATGCAGTATGGAAAGGTGTGTGGGTGGGTGGGCTTGCAGAGGTGTAAAAGAGTCACATCTATGTCTTTCTGCATCTTGCCCCACCCACTTTTTGCCTTTGGCTCCACCCATCACTGCCACGGGGCATTCAGAAGGCTGTCTGTGTGGGAATGCAGACTTTGGACTGAAAAAGCTTCCCCTATACATGTCTCCTTGGAAGTACATCCCACAAAATTCAGTTGTGTACGCTCCAAGAAAAGTGAATGTACAACTGAAACCTAACAGCACAATATTATGCATGCATGCCTATGCAGAAATATGTCCAATTTAGATAAAAAGGGATTGCTCCCAGGTAAACGGGTATAGGATGGTTAGGTAAGTTAACTAAATTTGCTACTTCTTTCAAGTTCTTTTGAGCTTTGAATTTATCATGTGAACCATTTTCTAATTTTGTAAAGTATCCTGGTTGAAAGATTTCTGTCTCAAAAACTCAACATCCTGAAACTTGACATCATAGCTGTGATTATTATAAATGCCCACTATGTTCACCTGTTGGTGATAGTGCGGTAGACTTGGAAAGCAGGAACTTTAATTAATTAATTAATTAATTTACAAGGAAGATTGGCTCCCAATGCAGCTTAACAATTAAAATGTACAAATGTTGTCTCTCTCTCTCTATCCCCCAATACCCTCATTTGTCATGTATTGAGGAGTTGCTGCCCAGTGAGCAGGAATAGGCAATCAATTGTGACATCGTTCACAGAACTGGACTAATACCGTTTGTCTAAAGGCAGATTCACTTAAAATGCTGTCAGACTTAGGAAAGCATGAGAGCATTGTAGGTTTGCTGAAATCTTTCGGTTGCCATCCTCTGCACAGTGAAGTCATGTAAGGTCCATTTGAGGCAGCTGTTATCTGCCTAGAGAAAAACATTTTTGGAAATTATTAAAGGGCCGGTCCACTTTTGCCTTTGCCATGAAGACATGCTATAACATGTCTTCAGTGAATATAGGTGTTTTATGAAATGTAATGTGGAATCACTGTTGCAATTCAATTTCCAGCTTATTGCACAAGAAGCACCTCTAAGGGTGTTATCAAAGCATTCAAGTCTTACAGTTTACACCTATGTGTGCTTGCACAATCGCATGTGTGCAGAAACACTCATCCCCCCCATTCATATACTGATTAATCTCTTTGTGAGGCAGGTATGAGTCATTCAACAGTTTCCTGCTGTATGCGGAGATGTTTTCCATAAGAAAGAACTACTATGTTAAAGAACTATTGATGGTACTTGGGTACTGCAGATGTCAAAGAAGCACATGCAGCTTCTGTAGTCATCTCTGTTATAAGATGTAATGAAAACTTTGCCTTTGCCTCCTAAAATGATCTCATATCCCTTTCTCTGTAACTCTATTACAAGTGAAGGAGCTGTAGCTTAGTGGTAGAGCATCTGCTTTGTACACAGGTTGTAGGTTCAGTTCCCATCATCTCCAGGTAGTTGTCCCTTTCTGAAATTCTTGAGAACTACGGCCAGTCATTGTAAACAATACTGAGCCACATGAACCATATAGTCTGATTTGGTATATGGCAGCTTCCCAAACTTCTTTTCTGAGAAACATGGGAAGTCTTTTATAACCTTTCTTTGCAGTTCCTTCATGTTCTTTTAAACCATTCTGATTTCTCATGGGAAATCTCCTTTCTTCTTTCCTCTTTCAACAAGGACACTTAAAATTAATGTTGCTGTGGGAGGTGGAGGGTACTGTCATTTCTAAAAACTACACTGTAGCACAGTTGATTCTCTTTCCATTTTAAAATGCATCTGTTTTGTATAGAAGGAATAAAAGCTGTTTAGCACTCAGGGCCAAATCTTTCATTTCCATTCTTTGACATGCTTGTTAGCCTAGCAATTTAACTTCCACTTTTTTCAGTAGTTGAAACATTGTGGATTGTTTTCATTTGGAAGTAGTTTCATCTTAGTGTTAATATGTTAGCTTTGTGTAGTCTTGTGGATATCTTCAGGGTTTTATAACCTCAACAGTCTGTTTCCCCCCCTTTTACCTGGACTCTAAGATTCTTATAAAGGCCTTCCCAGGTGTCTTCACTGAGAGGATGCTTTCAGGTACCCCAACAGCTCTGGTTAGGTGTACATTTTCTAAACCAAGAGAAACAGTTTATTGTAGGAGACCTTCCAGGACTTGGATTTGATAAATACAGATTGCTTGGCATTTGGCTGTAATACCTTATGTTCCTAAAATACTAACAGCCCAAGACAGATGTATGGTCCACTTGTCTGCATGCTCCAAGTATTTTTAGATGATATGAAAGTGGCTCCAATACCGTGTTGCCTGAACATACAAATAATATTTGGACAGAATGATGCATTTAAAGATTGTCAGGAACAGAAATCTAGAGGAACATTTGCTGATTTGGCCTGGGGGAAAATAACAGGATGATGTGAGAAAGAAAGAAAAAGGAACAGTTTGCAGCTAATATCTGCCCTTTGATTTTTGGATGAAACAAACAAACAAACAAACAAACAAACAAACAAATAGACTCTGAGAACATTTCACAACTGAGGCTCTGGAGGAAAATACTTGGGTTGTGCATGCCCACCTTCCTTGATCCAATTGAGGACCCATTCCAGCACTTCAGACCAGACCCAGACCCTGAACCAAATTGGGAGCCTTGCATAATGATGCAGAGAGAAAGAGATCCATGTTTCTTTCTCTCTCCCCAACCCCCAAATGGTATGCTTACTGTGTTAGGGAATCATTCTGCAAAGAAGCAACTGGAAAGTTTCTAGAAGGTTCCAGAGTTTTTTCATTTAAATTTGGGTACTTTGACCTTAATTGGTGACAGCTGGAAGTGCTAGTAAAATAAAGACCACTCTGCTTTGTATTAGCAGATGTCTGACAGAAGAGTGCTGCCTGTGACGGACTCTTGCTGTCATTTACAATGTGCTGGAGATAAGACTTTTGTTTGATAGTGTATTGTTTATGTTAACATAAAGATTTCCTTTGCAACCTTAATGCTTGTACCCAGTCTGGGAATAAAATATTTTGACTGAGTTTGGTGAGCTATCTCTAAAACAATTTCAGTAGTAGATAGGTAGCCGTGTTGGTCTGCCATAGTCAAAATAAAAAAAATTAAAAAAATTAAAAAAATTAAAAAAATTAAAAAGCTCATACCAAGAACTAACTTAGTTGGTCTTTAAGGTGCTACTGGAAGGAATTTTTTTATTAAAACAATTTCGTCATTGTTCACCACTTCTGTGAGAGAGGGAGAAAGAAAAGCTCTGCTAAACAGTTTAGAAAGAGATTTACCTAACCACCACTATCTGCGCAGCAAAAGTGTGTGGATGGTAACTTCTAATATACTCAGGTTTTAAACTGATTAAGCATGTGGTGGTGATGGTGGGGAGATGCACAGAGACTGCCTGTGTACTTACTTCCCCTCCCTTCATTGCCAGACTGCCACTCCCCCCTTTGACAGACCCAGATCATTGAAATGAGTCCATCAGCGGCTGCCCCAACCTGATCCAGCCAAATTCTGGGTCAACCTGAATTGGCCCGATTTGCTTTGAGATCTGGAATCCAGGCAGATCTGGTGTGCAGCCCTAGAAAACACATTACATGTAGAATTATGGACTTCCTCACAACAACAGAATTGGGATTCAAAGTCATCATTTCCACTCCTGATTAATTTGTCTAGACATAGCTTTTTGTATATAAGAAATGAATTCACTATATGCAACTTTTTACATGTTAGGCTATTTTTCTTATTCAGATTTTTCTTAGTTTTAATTATATGTAAGCAATGCCCCTCCTGTAATATAGCTGGGATATTTGGAAGGCCACCACTGCTATGATTCAGCATCAGCTGCCTGAGGTGGTTGGATCACTCTATCCAGTGGCAGGGTCAGCCCTGACTGTTGATACACAAAAGGCAACAGACTTATTGAACAAGCAAGCATATCCAGATATAGTAAGGGGTATGCAAAAATAAACAGTGAATAGAGAATAAGAAACAGAAGAAAGAAAAAGGGAACTGGGGTGCAGGAGAGAGCAGGATCCCAGCAGGACAGGAATCCTGGGAACACATGGCATCATTGCTCAGAAATATAGTGAAAATGGCTTCCTATAAATGTGAAGGCATGCCTCTTCAATTAAAAGCACTCTTTTCTTAAGCACGAAAATTCAGCATGTCACCAGTCCAGAGCTTTCTGAATATAATAATTTCATTATTAGTGTCTACCAAAGTATACTTGAAAATTAAAACGAATAGGAAGAAAATGCATTTTTAAGTAATTTAAGACTCAGTTTTCTGTTGGACCCTGAGCTTCATTCACACTGTTATTTCCGAGACCTTTATGCTGTACAAGGCAAAAGTTCCACATTGTGACATCAGTGTGTTTTGAACACATCTTTCATAGAAAGTCCAATTTACAACAAACTCTTGGCTTTCAATAGATTTGGTAGCACATGCCCTTCTATAGAAAGGGCTGAGAAAGGACTTTGGGGAAGACACTGGCCCCTTTGAGCTCCCCGTAAGCTTTGCTACTGGAGTGAGTTGCATCCTTTGTCTTGTAAAGGTCAGTTAAAAAAGGCTGCTTCTACTTTTGGTCTGTTTTTACAGCCATGTCCTGCTATTTCATAAATCGTGAAGGTAATGTAGATAGCTAGTGAGAAAACTATAATGATAGCGCTACCCCATGTTATGAACTGCTGTGTAGGCTGCTAATGCAATCAAGAGATCCCATTACTTAACAGAGCCAATTTCCTGAACTGAGGCTGCTGCTGCTAATGCTGAAATTTCATAATTTAATCTATGGCTTTGTAATTATGTTATTTTACTGAGAAATACAAATGCGGAACAACATTTCATTGTAATGAAATTAATCATTCCCCCCCTCCACTAATAGATTTGTCTGTAATGTTTCAATGCCTGTTCTGTCACTGTTATACGTTAGGCAAAGAGCTATATTTATGGGATTATCAATAGCAGTTATGTATGTCAGCAGTCGTTTTTAGTCTTTTGGAAATGGTTTTAGAAACCATGTCAGATTTCAGGCTGGAACATGGCCCAGGAGATGTACCCTACAGGGGATCATATTGTGTGTAATGTATTTATTATTACTACTTTCATCCAGTAATCTCCTACCTGTCTGTGCACACTGCAGAACAGTGATACTGCCACAGCTGTTCTTCTGTAATGTGCTGCACCCCGAAGGTCTGCAAGACTACAAAGAGAATGCTATATTCACACACACCATTTCACAATGGTATAATAAGTACTTAAGAGAAATACAAAAGGTTTTCAAGGGGGTCAAAATAATTGATTTCAAGATTGAGATTTCTTCATACCACCACCCTCAGCCCAGGATTGTACAGATTTCATGTAACCAAAAGTATACAAGAAGTGACTATTAGGGGTACATCTGTAATGGATGTCTGTGACCCTAGGTTAGCCTCCTAATGACCCAGAAACCAATCAGGGCTGGGTGATGTGGCATCCAATCAGGAGAAAGAGTATGGACTTAGAAGTTAGACCCTGACGGTTTAGATGTCAGATAGGACTTAACTGTCTGCGAGGGCTCAGTTAGGACTTGTCTGTCAGTTAGTGTTGGTTAGGGCTTGGAAAGCACCTAGACAGGGATCACTTCAGAGCTTGGTTAGGGCTGAAGTAGGGGTTAGCTAGGCATGACAACCCAAATTGTTTACCTGATAGGAAGGTAAAGATCCTAGAAGGGGTTGGGAGCACAAAACCAATAGCTATTCTGGGAGGAATTTGTCTTTTAAGAAACAGGTAAAGTTCTTAACTATCTCTGTCTGCAACAAAGTGTTCTACCTTACTAGAAAAGCCATTAAGCTCTAACCCTCATCAAGTAAATAGCTCAAGCAGTAGAACATAAGACTCTTAATTTCAGGGTTGTGGGTTTGAATCTTGGGCAAAAGATTCCTGCATTGCAGGGGGGCTGGATGAGAAGACCCTTGTGGTCCTTTCCAACCCTACAATTCAAAGTGTAAAAAACAAAACAAAACCCTGTTTTCCCCAATATGTGTACCAAAAGATACTAGAACATACTTGCAGTGCCACCTATCAATGTTCCTGTATTAGCTTTGATATCTTTCCATCAGTCCCTTCAGTCCTGCCCTTCCACCCAGATCCCTGTGTTCATGATTTTCATTCTCCCTTCCTATTTCCGTACTTCAGTCAGCACAGTGGTTTGCCGCCATAAGGATCTTCAGTTGTGAAATTTGGTTCATCCCCTTTTTGTCAGAAGCAGGGTACTTGAATATCAATCATGGCTATAGATAATGAGTCCTTCTTAAGGTCCTTCTTTGTGGTGTGTGGAGCCTACTCTACTTGTGGAACCCCTCACTTGTATTCACCCCAAATCCTGTCGGATTCATTATTGGCTTTGGACCTTGACAGTCGGTCTCTAGGAGGGGTGGGTGACTGTCAATTTCAGATTCTCATTTTTCCAATCTTCAGCTTAGTTTGAAAATCAATAAATTTCAAATGCATGTGGAATTGTGGCAAAGTCCTTACAAAAATCTCACCATTTTAGTGCATGCTTCTTATAACATAGGCATTTTAACTAATACACACATTTCCATTAGCAACCTTCTTTCCCAACCCTCTATTCCTAATGTTTACATAATTGTGGGGTTCAAGGATGGTAAGCTGAGCTTCACAGAGATGGCCTATAGAGCTGTATGCTAGTCTTGCCATCACTGTCCTCTAGCTTTGGTTTGTGGATTCAGATGAATGGTGGTAATGCAAAATGTATCTACTGAGGTCAAAGCAAGCTTCTCTGTTTATGTGAGAATGTCATGAAACACTCAAAGTGTCATTTTCAATACACTACTGGAGGACTATATACAAAGCCATTTTAGTTGAATATTATTCAAGGCTTATTTTTCATTGACTTCCTTGATCTATCATCTGATTAAAAGTTAACTGCTATTTTATGGCTATTGTTCTCGACTTCCCTGCACTTTTATTAGCCAAGGGTTTTAATTAAATTTCCTATTACTGCAATATACAAACAGAAAATCTATTAATATGCCTCCATCCAAGGCTGATAAAATGCCCATCTGAAGAGAAAAATTTCTATGGAAAAAGTGTTTGCAGAAGATCTATTGAAAGTTAATACTTTCATTTTCAGCAAAATTTCATTTATATCTCCAATAAAAGCAGTAGTAAATGAATTATGCCACAACTACATTTACATTTAGCTGGGGTGAAAAGGAGAAAGCTATTGAGCCCAACCCCGATCTTGTGAAAGTCAGTGGGAATTGTGGCATTAATTTCAACATCAGCAAGTACCTCAGAGTTATGAGTTGCAGTATCATAAAGTTCAGAGGCACACCTAACTTCAAAATTATGAAAAAATGCACTAAAATGAATAGGAGTAGCATTATTGTTCACACACACAAACACACACACACACCCCTTCCTGATCCCGAACGGTGACCCATAATCAGTGTCAAAGACAAATACAAGGAGGACAGGTGACTTGATGGATAGGAGGACAGAGAGGGAAACCAGCAACCTTGAATCCCCTTAGAAATGGTTCTTAAATGCTTCCATTGCCTGCTCAATTCAATTAGTCAGATACCCCAACAATGTGGCCCAATGGCTCTGCTTATGAGTGGTGATAGTCACAGATGGAAGATAACTGGCATTGACATTTGATGTACATAAAATGCTATGTTTGAATGTGTTGTAATTAAAATGCTGTACAGAGAAGTTTACCTAATGCGAGAGGATCCACTGTGGCAAAACTGGTCATTTTCTATTCCAAGTACCGAAACTACCTGGGGAGAGCATTCCACAAATGGGGAGCCACTGCAGAAAAGACCCATTCTCATGTTGCCACCCTCTGGACCTGAGGATATGAGGATAACACCTCTAAGATCTTTAATCTTGTTCTTTGCTTTGGTGTAACAGGGCAAATGGACAAATGCTGGTAAAGCTGATATGAGAGAGTCCAAGAAGAAGGAAGGATTACTGAAGTTGTTCCTGAGGTCTGTAACAACACAGTGGTTTTCAATTTCACTGCTAGGTGGAAACTAACAGTGTCAAAGGAAACAGTGACAGTTCCTTAGCCTGCAGGAAGGTGAAAAAATAGTTCATTCCTCTTTGAAATAACCTTTGGTGTCCAAAGATTAATTATGTCAGACTTCATTTGTTGTAAGGCCCGTGATCTTTCAAGCAGCTCTTTGGAAACAAATAATTTAATCAAAAATGTTTGAATCTGAGGGCTGTGTGACTTTTCATTTGAAAAATATCGCAGATGAAATGAATAAACATTAGTGTATTTTTTTGCACTGCTTTGTTTGGAAAAAATATATTAATATATTCTACATCACACTTTTATTTTTACTCTCAAGTCTGTATAAAAGCTGAATGTGCAGATTTTCTTCCATAAATGAAAGGCCAGAGAGAACTGTCAATTTGACAATTCTTGTGGTGGTGTTACTTGCGTCAAAACTGTCTGAACAAATCAGCAATGGAATGTGCTCTGCAAATGCCATCAGCTTTCTGGGTCAGAAAGAATTAGGAGTATCTTGGGGCACAATCTCTCTCCTTCTGAGATAAGACTGTGATCTTTATTGCCATATAACAGTGGTGAGCAATAATGAAGAAAGGGTGAATAGAGAAAAGTAACCTCCATTGATTCTTCAGTATTCTTTCAGGCTTCATCTAGTATTGGTTGCTGAATAAGGCATTAAGCTAAAAGTTCATTAGCTTGCTGCTGCTACCCATTTGATAGGACATAAAGCACCCTTTGTATAAGGACTGCTCCAGCCTTTTCTCTATGAGGAAATGTTTCACAATGCATAAACAGCATAACAAACTCAGAACATTTCTTAATTTGCAGAAGGGGACTGTGCTTGCAGAACATTGTAAGGCGCCGAGTATTTAAAGTCTGACAGCAGGACCAGGTGCTTCACCCTGTAGCTCTGCAGAAGAGGGAGAGGCTATCCTGCTCTCTGAAGTGCTCCAGCACTAATACCATGGATGAGCAGAAGATAGGATTGTAGCTGCCTATCAGAGGGTCACATAACTCAATGGACCAGTAGCATTCCACCAGGTGCTACAAACTTCTGACTATTGCCTAACAACCTATCCCTTCATATTTGTTGACTGATTTGGTGGTCCACTTGCTTGGTGGCCATTCTTCCTGTCTTGATACCCTGCCTGGGCAGTAACTGCTTGCTCTATGTACCTGTTGCAGATTCATTTGTAAGTGATGTGAGTCTTCATCTAAGGATCACACATTTTCTGCCTCCATAGACCTCCAGAAGAAAGCCAGAGTGTCCCCTAGAGGATAAAACAGACAGGCATTGCTTGACAGAACTTTTAGCACAGGACTTTCCCCCCTCCCCCTTTCCATGTCTTTGCTACCCAATACTGCACAGCCTACAGTATATAGTATATTCATATCTTATTTAAAACAAATTCACCATTGCCCATCCAACAGGCTACACACTGTTGCTGGTTAGCATCCAATTATTTCATCTGCCATTTTGGTTGTAGGTTCCTGCTTTCTGACCTGATCCCATTTCTCCTTTATTGCATGCCAGTAATTCACCAGCTGCACTCCATTCAAGCATCCTTCGTCAATGTTATAACTCTCCGTTTCATTCAGGTTGGAGTTTGGATGAACAGTAGTGCTTCAGCAGAGAAGCAGCTTAGATTGTGAGCTTATATAGGAGCTGAAGGCTCCAGCTACTCTTGACTTTGAGTCAGGCCTTGATATGAGCAGGTGTTTCCATGCATTTGCTCCTCCCCTTCTGTAGCCTCATGTGCAGCTAGCAATTCACATACATGGCAGCTTTAATGTTCCTGTGCAGCTTCACATCTCGTCTGCTCTTGTGACCCTTTGCGTGAAGACAGGGGACCTGAGATCTAGCCAGGAACCAAAGCAGCTGGTGTGGGGACTTCCAATCATAGGGCAGGGATGTCCAAATTTGATGGCTCCTTAGTGTTATTGTCAGGGATGGTGGTGGTCCTAGTCTCCTTGCTGTTCATCTGTCAATGCTCATCTTTATGACTATTAGCCATGATGGCTATGTTCTACCTCTATTACCGGAGGCAGTATGGCTCTGAATGACGGTTGCTGGGAATCAGTGAGAAGGGGAGTTTTCTCTTTTACTCAGGTCCTGCTTGTGGGCTTCCCGTAGCCGTATGAGAATAGGATGCTGGACTTGATGGTCTTTGGCCTGATCCAAAAAGGCTGTTCTCATGTTCTTCTGCATGGGTTGGCAAACCAAGGCCCGTGGGCCGGATCAGGCCCAATTGCCCTCTAAATCCAGCTTGCGGACAGTCTGGGAATTGCCGCATGGATCGTCAGCGTGTGGATTGCCAGCACGTGTGTTCTTTCCCTCTCCCTCCCACGGCGGTGGCAGTGACAGCGACTCCTCCCTCCCTCCTCCAAGCTTCTCCCTGCCCTGCCTAGAGGAGGAAGGGAGCTGGGCTTTTTTGGTGCTAGCCCCTCTCCGGAGCCTTTTGTGTGCCACTCATTGTCTCTCCGCCAAACCCCGCCGTTCGCAAGACACAGGACCCATGGTTAGCTGAGCACCCCTCTCGAGTGACCACCATTTAAAGCAGCCCCTCTCCGGAGCCCTTTCACGCACACCACTCATCATCCCTCGTTCATCCCCCCCCAAAAAAATATAGTCTGGCCCCCCACAAGGTCTGAGGGACAGTGGACCGGTCCCCTGCTGAAAAAGTTTGAGGACCCCTGTTCTTAGGAGATCTCAGGTTCAAGGTCTGGGCAGGGCTGAACCTTGATGATAAATTGTTCCTAAGGATAGATAGATCAGTCTATTTCCATTTCATGTCAATTTCACATGTGCTCAGTCTATGTGAGCCAAACCCATCCCATTTTTTGCAGTTTTTTTTAAAATGCTTTTAAAATTGTGTTTGAATTGTACACAATTTACATGTATTTTATATTCATTCTTAAAATATGCATTTTGTATGCTTTTCAATGTATTTACCCTTAAAGAATAAGTTTTGTATATTTTTATAATCGTCGTTCTGTGCAATTTGCATTTTTGTATGATTTTCAATGCATTTCCCCTAAAAGCGTATGTTTCATAATAATCTTACTGTAAAATATGCATTTTTTGAACTGAAACTGCAATGCAGAATTTAGAGTAGTGCTTAAACCAATTGATATCTGTATGTTGGGTCACACATAATTATGTCCATGATTGACTAAATGGGGTGATTCACTTTAAATACAAAGAGAATTAATTTAGCTTCCATCCCTATTCATTCTATTCAAGATCTAAACTGAATTTGTTTAACAGGTCTTAGCCCTTTTACTGAGTTTGTGTGCAAATCCCAATGACATACGCCATTTCTGACTTTATTGTTATTATTCCACTCAGGGAGTATAATGCCAGTAGGAAAAAATAATGGATACTTACAATTTTGTAAGCAACCTTTTTCTTGCAATTCAATAGGCCTCTTAAGTGCAGGAACTCTAGTATCTCTCAAAATAAAGCTGTTTCCACAGTAATTTTATTCCTGCAGCTTTTGTTCCTATCTTAATACTTTTTTTTACATTTGTTTAAAGGGGGGGAGTGCTGCATGTGTATGAATATATATATAATGAAAGGATATAAGGCACATAGATTTCAAGAACAGACCTACATATGAAATTAAACAAATACAAAATTGTAGGCTGCCTTGTTTTTACTGACAGTACCAGCTCAGAATTCAGGTATAAAGCAGTTCTCCCCTGTACTGTATCTGACTTCATGACACACATTGATGGTGTCTCTGCTGTCACTTTTGCATTAAAACTATTTTGGGAATTTGTTAAAAACTTGTTAATTACTCGCCCTTTACTCTAAGGTCCCAGGGTGGGTTATAGCATTAAAATACAGTGGTACCTCAGAAATCGAACGGAATCCATTCCAGAAGTCTATTCAGAATGGAATCCGTTCCAGAACTCTATTCAACTTCCAAAACATTTGGAAACCAAGGTGCGGCTTCCGGTTGCCTGCAAGAAGCTCCAAACCATTTGACTCACAAGGCGTTCGGGATCCAAGGTACGACTGTAGAATATTAAAAAGAATTTAAAACAACTGGCAACCATACAAATAAGTTGGGTCCTAAAAACATACACCTGAAGTGTAAGAAATGCATTTCAGCATTCCCCAAAAGCTGTATAATGAAGGTGCCAGGCACACCTCTGTGGAGAAGGCCAACTTTCCAAACCAGAGTCATCTCCAAAGTTAGAGGGCCCCCATGGTAAAATTCTGTCTACTGGCCCTCTCCTTCCTTGGTGGGCCCCAATAGTGGTGACAGGCAGCAGCAAGGCTCTGAATCAGTGCTGGGCACCAGTGGTGCCATTTTAAATTGCCGCAGTGCCCTAGAGCAACCCTACCTTGACTGATTGGGGTGTGGTTTTTCTGAAAATAAATGTTTGGGGTTCAAGTCCAAGCATTAGCTATGGTCCCTGTGAGGGTACTAGAGTCCTGGCAGCTGCCTGAACATGTCAGGTCCTGATGTTGGAACTGTTTGAAATCTTATATAAAAGCTTATTTTTAAAAAAATAAATAAATACCGTGTGTTAAAATAATTCTCTTCAAAACATTTGACAGTACAAATTTTCAAGGGTTAACATATAACTATGAATAAGTTGCACCTGGGATATTCAATTTTTCTGGATTAATTTTATTTTTACACCTGAGAGTCAATGCATCTGGCAACTCATTTAGGCAAGGACAATTATTAATCACCTTCCATTATTTCAGTTATGATGTATGAAGTCTTTCACACTTGTGAGATTTCAAAAGTATTTAAAGCTGATGCTTCCCTCTTGCTAATTTAAAGTCTATTACAAATAGCTCTCTTGAGGAAACAACCACCTGTGTTCATTTAGCAGCTCATGGTCACTCCAAAATTAATTAACACTCTGTCAATTTTTTGTTTGTTTTCGCAAAGTATAGTTGCCACTTGATGTGAATCAGTTATATTGCCCTTCAACATAATAGAATATATTTGTTTTGATTCACTTATTTTAGAAGTTTATCATGAGTTTGGTAGGATAACATCATTCATTTTTCTTGTTCTTGACTGATAGCAATTAACTGGGGAGGGGGTTAGGTTGGGTTTAAGTTCCTATACCATTGAGGAGAAAACAGTAAAAATACTGAGACTGAGAGTTAGTCATTAGAAGTATTTGTCAGATTTGGATTAATCCTAAGGCAAAGTGCTGAGATATTTTGTGCTAGGCAGTGGTGAAAATTGGACCTCAGTGGCTAAAAGTAACTTTTTTAAAGAGGTAGTTCCTTTTGTGGAAAAAGAAATATTGCAGAAATGTCTGCTGAAAGCCCTTGAACCTACTTGCCAGTGATTTGGCAGGCTTTATCCACCCTGCAGGGGCTAGTATGCCTGCAAATTTTATCTACTTCTGTCAAGACAAAAAAGGTATAGTTCCTTTTTAATTTCATAATAGTGAAAGGGTGGTGGTGCACCCAATCCTAAAAATGTAATATAGAAAAATCACTACAGATTACCTTGTGTAAATTAACAGAACCCATGCTTTCAGAAGGGGTGACTTGTCAGCAAATTTCATCCCATTTTGGCCAAGAATAAAAACCAAGTTATAGATTTTTTTTTCAGGGAAGGGGAGGTAGAGGGATAGGGGAATGGGTCACAATTTAGAGGTATTGAGCACAAAGTCTCATAGTGACATGGCTAACAGGAGAGGTCATTCGTGGAACAGAGACAGTGACACGCCAGCTAACTTACAGTTAATTTCTTTATTAAAGAAGCAGAACACAGGATACACGGAGACTTCTAAGAGTTGCTCCTGTCTAGTTGAAGCAGATGCTCAGATTGGCTTGTACCTCCCACTTCACTCCATTCCCTCCATCCCCTCCCCATGTGACACTCTCTGGCTCTCTGCTCTGTGATATGCACAGTTGCCTTGGGCAGGGGGTGGGCCTTACAGGCTGTCAGCAGAAAAGCTGTAACAGTGGCTCTGTGGTGAAGTTACTAATCACCTGCCTGCTTTCTCCTCATCCTCATCCTCCAAGCTCCCAGTCTCCAGTACTTCCGAGCTCTTCCTCCCCTCTGGAGTGTATCTGATTGCCCACCACCAGGATCCAAATCCTTAATAATAATAATAATAATTTATTTATACCCCGCCCATACGGCTGGGTTTCCCCAGCCACTCTGGGCAGCTCCTTTCCCTCTGTGCTTCCCATGGGGGACTCTTGGTCAGGCGGTTTCCACCCAGCCAGTCCCTGACATGTAGGCTTGTTTGCCTATAATTTGGAAGGAGCCACTGCACTTGCAGATTTCTTCTATTTCTGTTTAAAAGGGGCAGAGGGAGAAGCTATAGCCATTTAAAAAATTCCCATTGGGGATTGGGGAGGTCAAAGTAAATTTGGATTCTCAAACTGAATTGGGCAACCTCCCAATTGGTCTGAGCTGATTTGGCCTATTTATGAAAATTGGAGTTCTAACTGAATCTGGTGGTCAGCACACACCTCTATTATCCAGTGCCCCAAGTCATCACAAGAGTACCGCTGAAGCTCTTCATTTCCCAGAAAGCTTCCCAAGCACCACACTATCAGGTGCTCTGCTATGGCACCATTTTGTTCAGCCCCACAGCCATACTCTGCCCACAGGCGTTGCTGTGGGAAGGGGCTTGTCTTTACTAGTTTCTACTAACTAAAATGTTCAGTTGGCTTATTTTCCCTATTGAGGTAAAGCTTTTAGCTACAGTTCAAATGAGATTTATCTTTTTTTCTGTCCCCAAAATGTGTTTTCAACAATGTTTTCAAAATTGAAGCTGTCTAAATTGCATTCGAGACTCTTATAATTTCCAGCATATTGCATGCACCACAGAAAGAAAGAAAAACCGAATGGCATCTCCATGTGAGCAGGGGAGGAAGAACATAAGAAAAGCCATTTAACCAGGCCAATGTCCCACCTTGCCCAGCATCCTGTTCTAATGGCAGCTAACAATACAAATTACAATAAAAACAAGGACCGTTCCATCAGCAAGGGTTGGTGGAATGTGAGCAGGATCCTTGCCCTTCATGCCACACCAATTTCATTTCTTGTTGCAGTCAATACAGATTTGACCTGATTTTTTTTACTGAGTCCTGATGTAGTTATTTCAGCATTATCACACGGCCCCAAATTGCAGCTGCCTGGTCAATTCACAAGATAGAATAGATTGCTTCCATCAACAAGGGGACAATGTTGTATCATAAAACTCCTAATAGTTAATGGTTTTTATGAAGTTTGGTGAATGCTCAATCTATCATACAAGGTCACAAAGGTGCTTAAAGTTTTGCTGATCAGTTAATGGTCAATAAATTTGGGGTTAAGGAATGTGTAAACATGATGAGCTGACTAGAAGGATGTTATGATATAAAATGTGATGGATTAATGTGAGGATTAGGACTTGTCAAATTAAATTTAAAGCTTGCCTTATCTAGAAAGCATGCATGTGTCTCCTTGCTTATGTCTCTTTGGCATGTTTAGGGATAATAAATTAGTAAGTAGGTGTAAGCCTTCTTCATATATTTTGATCTCAAGAAACAATAAAATAGCTTAGACTGTAAGCCTAATTTATGGGAAAGTGACTTACTAACTTCACATAAGATTCTCAGAAACTGTATGCTCTGAAGTTTGAAAATATTAGCTTCCTGCCATCTGCAGCTCACTTGCCTGTGCCTATGCTGGCAGTGCAGGAAAAGAGCTATGTATGTATGTGTCATTAGAAATATATATCTACTAAAAATAGAAAATGAACTCAAAGCTTCTCCTGTACTATAAATTACAAATGTATATAAAATCATGCCTTGTTTCTCCCCATCCACTGCTTGCTCCCCATCTCTTTTTACTATCAAGCTGTTGTGACTTTCAGCTGCAGCACTGACTGATTGTGTCAGGTGTGTTTGTGCCTTGAGACCTGGCACAGGTATGAGGTCAGTTACTGGCTGGCATCATTTTTCATTTTCTTCTTTTGCCTACTTTTACCAGTTCTTTAAGTCAACCTTAGTATTTTGAGGGCTTAAATTGAGATGATGAGATGAGAGCAATCAAACATTCTGGTTTGCAATGTATTTGATTATCCCACAACAGTGAATATATTAAAAGGTCATGGATTTCTTCACAAGTGTACACATCCTTTATATGTAATGCTCCTCCTCCTGGCTTCTTGTTTGGTCTATTCCTTTTAATCAGGTTATTCCACTCACCTCTGGGTATGCTGAAGTTCAGGACACTACAGATGTGTAGTCATACAGTTGGGTGAGAATGATCTAGGCACCCAGAAGTGCATCAATCTCATGCTGGTGGTGTCAGCAGACCTCAAGACCCTGCACATGACATACCCCTGCATGCCCATTATTTGGTGGTAACTTTTGGAGAAGCAGTTATGGAGAGGTACAGAAGAGCTAGCTGGCATAGATAAATTGGGTGTGAAAGAAAATGAACACAGTTTTTGGAATGTGGTATCAAAGCTCAGGGGCAGAGTAAACTGGCACTCTGGCATTCTGTTGTCTGACAACATGTTCTTCAGATCGGATGGGGTGCACTAGTCAGCAGCAGGGAATGAAGTGTGGTTGATGTATCTGGCCAGGGGATTGGTTGCAGATGTGAGTGGCTTGGTGGTGAGTCGGCCACAGTGGAGGTCAACTCAGGATGTGGATTAGGCATTGGGTTGGATCCACAGTCCATTGGGTACCCCGTTTAAGGGATTCAGAAGGGGTCTCTCTGTCTGGGGGCCCAGGTGGCGGCCGATGGGCCAAAGCACTCCTCCCAAATGGTGGCCCTGATGGGGTCATCCTATTTTATTTATGTCGTAGGATGAACCCACCATATTGATCAACTAGCAGGTGAGTTGGTTGATGTTGAATACATACCCAATGCCTTTGGCAGAGCCTACTTACATCTGTAATCAATAAAAATTGTGGCCTATTGTGACCCACGCCATCCGTGTCTCATTTCTTCTCCTGGTTTGTCGCACACTTCAGTGCCTGGGTCCGCCAATACAACAACAGTATAAGCTAAGGATACAGGAAAGAATATAATTTTTATTCATTTGGCTTCTTAAGCACACACACTTTCTCAAGGCATCAAGACTTCAAGATGGATTATACCTCTGCAACAGACAATAGCTATTAAAAGCCTATTTGGATACTCTGTTTGAATGTTCTTTGGCACAGCAGTTCCATCAAATACATGCTCCAACATATTTGATTTCTCCTCAGGAGCTTCCATCAGCAAGATGGGTGAAACAACAGAGGATTTCACTTTCAAAATTGCCTCTTTCTGAACATTCTATTCTGGTTTTTTCCTTTTCAAAAAAATGCTGTATTAAATCCAATACAATTTAAATGTGTCATCACTAAATCATAAGGCTTTGCTAAATCTCAAAATTTCATCTGATCTAAAAATGGCTTTTTCTACAGCTTTCAATATTCTACATACGTTTTTAAGTATTACTTCTTTGCTCCAACCCATTCAAACCCTTATTACTGCAGTGAGATTCATTAATAAGCTTCAGAATAGTGTTTTTATCACAATAGGACTGCAGTGACCTTCAGGTGTTTGTGTGCTTTTCCCCAGAAGCTTGCTTTTTTCTACCAGAAAAAATATATTCCTAAAAGTAATCCAAAATTAGTTTTCAGCACAAATCATTAGCACAAAAGAAGGTAAGATTATACAGGTACAATGCTTGAGGAAACAGAATCCAGACTTTTATCTTTCATGGGGTTATGGCAAGGCAGAATAGAAAAGGGAAGACTTAGATTATCAGCAATATTTTTGTACTCAATAAAAAGAATATGTCAATGTAGGACCAAGTCCCCAGCACAAGTCCCAGTGAAAAAAAAGGATCACCATGTTTTTCCAGAACTTTCATTGAGGATTGGGCAGGCAGGATAACTTCCTTGAGACTGTGCCCACATCCAGGAAATGCATTAGACTTCAAAAAATATTATGAATGTTGTCTAGAAGCTGATGACAAATTGGGTTGTTTTGTAGTATTTTTCTTCCATCATGTATTGAACATATTGTAGTTTTTTCTTATTATATCAGTTGAGCAGATTTTGTGTGTAATTTAAAGCATTGTTATGTAAATCGCTCTGGGACTTTTGTGTAAAGAGTGTATAAAGTCTGAACAAATAAACAAGCAAGACAAGCTTGAATGCTTTGCTCAAAATCATTGTACATGTCATAAGTTTGGCAGAAAGAAAAACACGGGGAAGTCTACGGGTCAGGAAAATAAAGCAGATAAGTCTCTCAAATGAGACTGGGCAATGCACAAGAGAAAAAAATTGCCTTGGGCACAATGCGGTATTGGCAGGAAGATGAAGTACGTAACCTTATAGATCTTTACCCTTCTACAGCTTCTACAGTTTTGATCCCCATACTATGTAGTCATGCAGTTAATGTGGCATCAATCATTGCATCACCATTTTAAAACTCCTGGCACATTGAGTTAGCTCACAGTGCAATTTACAAGCAAACATCAAGCTTCAGACATTTTTTACTGTTCTCCATTTATTTATTTATTTGGTTTTTTGAATGGCTCCTTAAATACAGGCTGTATATGCCTTTGCACAATTGATTAAACTTCAGTGCCCCAATAGGTTCAATGTGGCAGGTTGTATCTCAAAAGTCTCAGGGCCCCACCATTCTATTATGATTAAATTTTGTTTGGCACCACTGAGTTTTTGCATTGTTTTAAAGAAACTTTGCAGTTTGGGAAACTGAGCTCTGTCACACTTCTTTCTTCTAATGGGTGGAATTTGGACTGAGCTATTGTTTTTAGTGAATAGCACCATTTAGGATAATTGGCTGTTAGGTATTATGTACAAAGCCAAAGAAAAGCCCAGTGTCAAAAATAGGAATTAATTTGATTTTTCAGCCATGGGAGTTTTTCTACAACAAGCAATGCACAATAATAGAAATATGAGACATTATTCCATGCGCACTGACTCCATCCCTGGGGAAAAGAGAAATAGTCAATTTCTAGACAGAAAACAGCAGTATCTATACTGTATTTTACTTGCAGCAGTAAAGCACTGCACACTGGCTCAGTGAATGAACATGGAATGTTCAGCAACATCCCAATTTTGCAGTGAACAAACCATTATAGCATGTACAAAGATGTGAACTGACTGCTGATTTTTGCCTCTCTATTTATTGTTAAAAGCATTGTTTACAATCAGTACAATTTAAAACGCATTCGTTGTTGTTGTTGTTTTAAACACAAACACACAATTAATACATCAAATTAGTAACACTTGCTTTGAGCAGGGAAAATGGATCTGCCATTATGTAGAACTATTTTTCTCTAACCTCAGTTCCCCAGAAAAAAAAGCGTACAGGTATTTGAATAAATTGCAGTGCATGTACCCCCACTATTCAAGATTTAATTTTCCACGCACCTTAACACACTTCTCTGCTCAGAATATGATTCATGATCATTGCTTGACTGAAAACCATATTGTACCATATCTAATTCATAGTGATTACCCTAAATGTTGATTTTCTGGACATTTGCATGGTCATCGAGGAGAGACAAGAAAGCAGATGTGCCCAGAAGATATCATACAGGCAGTACTTTTTAATTGCAGGGATCATTCTATAGCAACAGTGTTGGGCTGATCCTAATACCGAATCTGGAAAAGACCAAATTATTGTCAAATCCTATTGTCCATCACAAGACATAATCAACTACACATCAAGACTGTATAGATAATACATTCTACAGAACGTAGAGTGCCATAAATCTAGTCTACAATGTGACATATAGGCATGGAGCAGGAATGAAAAAAAGAAGCCCACATCCAGAGATGGCAGCTTCCGAAGACACCAGAAAATGTGCCGAGCCACATGCCACAAGAAGTGGAAATCCTCCTCACCATGTACTCATTCTTTCACATGACATATCTGGGAATATGAGCATGATGGTTGTGGGAAGCCATTGGGGTCGGGGAGGTACAAACCCATTCTCCCTGTCCATGTTTTCATATTTCCATAAACGTTGCCATCAACCTTAACCTGGGCAAGCATGTTTTCCCACTGAACTCAGTAAGACTTCCTTTCAGACTTTCTTTAGATCAGACTGAATCTCACAAGAAGAAGGGCAATAGCAGCCCTCACCTACAGTAGTTCCCCAGCACCTCATTTTCAAGAGAGGTATGTATTCTGCCTCTAATCCTGAAGATAGCATGGAAGCTACTGATATTCTTTACCCACATGAAAAGCAGACACATTTAGGAGAAGGGTAGCTGTCTCATTTTGAAATGATTTTTTAGTCAATTTAACAAGAAGTTTCCAAGAAATTTTTATTTCCTCTGCTAAATTAAATTGTAACATAAACCGTGAGGGTTGCAGCATAACATCTCAGTGTGGATAGCTATGTTTTGGAGGATAATATCCCTTTAAGAAAGATACTTCATGATCTGCACACAATACATTAGCTCCAACTTTTGTAGAGAATACTTAAAGACAGAAAATGATATGAATGTGGAAAGTTCAGGAATCTTTCCGCATTAAAATTCTAGGATGGCACTAAAACACTCAACAGAACTCATTAAGAACATTTTTTTTTACTGTTTAAATATATTTGCTAGTTGCAGAAAATAAATTGGTAAATGCTAAAACATTTCATCTATCATTAATGTGCATAGTCCAATCTGCCTGCCTTTTAATGGACTAATATCCCTTAGGTTCTGTGGAAATTGCCATTTTAAAAGCATGTGGAAATGTTTTACTAAAAATTGTTCCATTTAGCTCACACACAAAAAAAAGTAGTCTTCTAGAGACAAATACAATAAAAAGATTATCTGTTCCATTAACATTAGAGAAGGCAATTATCATTTGGTCCAAAAGAGTTTTGAACTGAAGTAATTATATCTGGAGCTGGGTGGCATTGCTGTGCTTCCAAGAAGGCTCTTTTACAGGTTCCTGGCATTCAATAAAGAAAGAAAGAAAAATAAAATGTGGACAATTGTTGATCTGCCACAGTATGCTGAATTATTTTGATATCATCTTTGACTCTTTTCTGTATCCCACCAGATTGATTCTATTGCAAAGCTGTGTACTGTAGTTTCTCTTTGTAATATTTTACTCGTTTCCCTCCGCCCTGCCAGTGCAAGAAGGCGGTCTTCAAGAATGTCTCACTTGATTAAGTCTGGCTTTTTGACCACCCTTCTATCACCTTTGATGGTGGTGTCCTATTGCATTCAATGAGATTATCTCCAGGTGTGAGAGTGTAGGATTGCTGCTTTAGTCCTTGATTTGCTTTAAATTTTTCTGCTTAAAGTTCTTTGTCTGGTTGGAAATTTTGATTATATTACTTCTTTTTGTTCTTTTTACAGGCTGCAAATGTTTAAATGTTTTGTACCCAATTTTAAGCCATTTTATTAAATTGACCCCATTTCTCTGCTTGATCTTTTTATGTTCTCCTGTTCATGTGCCTTCTTCTCGTTAGGATACAAGTTCTTGTGTTCTGTCAAACATTTCTACTCTTTCTCTCATGCCTCTCCCTATTTGTTTCTGGAATGATCTTCCAGAGCATATCATAAACTTTAGGTGCATTCCAGCTGTGGCCAAAACAAAGTGGATGTAGCAACCCTATACTCACTCCAGCACATAGGACATCCATTGCACATCTGGACATAGAGCACACCCACATCCCCCACACACGTATAGACCATATGCACACGGAAAGACTTAACTAGATTATGTCTCAGGACCTATAGTATATTGAATTCTGAACACAGAATCATAGAATTATAATGTTGGGAAGGATCCCATGGGTTTTCTACTCCAATCTCTTGCAGTGCAGGGTTGTGGACTCATGTGCATGCCAATGGAAGAAATAAGACACAGAACATCAGTATTGGGTTGAAAGAGACCACCTGCTGCCCTAGCTAGGACTGTACCAGCTGTTGGGGCAGCACTATAAAGCCAGTCTGCCTTGGGGCGGGACAGCCACTGAAGGGCCAACACCAAAGGGAGTCATTCCCTTTGGGGGCAGAATGAGGGCATGGGCCAGATAAACAAAAGGAGACAAACCCTGAAATTTAAATCATAACAATTGGTTGAAATGGTGAATGTTTTGAGATGAAGGGATGCAATCCCATATACCACTTACCTGGAGGTTAGTTCCATTTGCTCAATAGCATCGAGAAGGCATAGATAGGTTTGCACTGCATGTTTCTTGTCTCTCTTTCTCTCTCTTGGCAATATAGTAATGGCTCCACTGAGAAACCCCTCTGGAATCCCTGGGCATGTATGGGGAACAAGAAGTTATTCCGTGTGGTAGAGGGTGGTAGAATGTCATCAAATTTCGGTTCATACAAGGTTATGCTTGCAAATGAGCAGTCTTTCTATTAAACATAGCCTGATTACACAGACAATTGGCAGATTAAAAAACCAGCTTTACTGCTATATTTCCCAGAGCACTGTGTTGGCGTATCAAATTAAATTAGCATTTGGATTAATTGGTTTTGATAAGAGATGGGCACAAGCCACAGAAGTTCATCCAAGTTCAGACCCAATATTTTTCTCCCAGGTTCTAAAGTCCCCACTCTCAGCATATATTTGACCAGAGTTTTACAGATATTGTTGTACTGCCTGCAATATGTATATATTAATAATCTCCCTCTCTCTTTCCAAATTATATTCATTGCCCCGTCCCCAGGTTTAACCCATCTTACACTCATGATGGCTTGCAACAGCTAAAAGCATAGCAAGATACATATTTAAATGACTAACACATGCCCTCCAGATGCCTGTATGAGTGAGATAATGAATGGATGAAATCTTACATTGCTCCAGGAAGATACTCAGGTAAGGAGTAATTTTCAGAACTAGGGACCACCTGCTGACGATAATGGCATATTAGTCATCACTTACTACCTTTTTAGCTTTACCGCCCATTACACTCATACCCACGCTTGTAATAACAGGGAGATTCCACCATTTCAGTGCATGTTTATGCGCAGTGGGGATTCTAATCCATAGTAATGGTTTTGGAAAACCCCATGAAAAAGCTGTGTTTCTTGACAATTGAGTTTACAGTGAAGAACAAGCTTTGTCTCTAAGGTAGGATTTAAGTGATTTAAAATTTTTACTTGTGAGATAAAAGTAGCTAATTATATACTATAAGCTCTCAGGTACACAGCAAGAGATTTATGGCATTTGATGTGTGCTGAAAGACCCAAATACACTGGCAAGGGAACATCCTTGAGAGGCAGTGTGATACAGTGGAGATAGGTAGCAGAAGCCTATGCAAGTCTACTAGAAGTAAGTCCCACTGAGTTCAATTAGATTTACTCCCAAATAAGTTTGTATGGGACTGGAGCTTGCAGTCCAAATCCCCATTCATCCATGAAAGCCATAAGATGGCCTTCAGTCAGTTACTATCTCTTGGACACATCTATCACTCTGGTTTATTCTGTAGCTTAAAGGGAGGAAGGAACATGTAAGCTGCTTGAAATCAGTAGGGAAAATGACAAGATAAATGCAATAAATAAATTTTAAAATGTTTAATTCAAATCCATAAGTAATTTGAACCGAGCACACTTAGATTTTTACACCAGTTATACAATACGATATGATAATCTTTATTGTCATTGTCCCATGAACAACAAAATTGAAAAATCTACGTAAGACATTCAAAAACCAGCAAGTCTGCTATCCCAGCTATGCCAACCTGGTTAGCCCCCTAAAAACTCTGATACCCCATTTTTAAATACAATATACTCCCATAGAGACTCCTTACACTGCGTTTAAAACCAAAATCGCATTTGGATAGAAACTGTTTCTCAGGCGGCTAGTCCTAGTCTTTATATCCCTGTACCTTCTTCCAGAAGGCAGCAGCTGAAAGAGATCATTTCTGGAGTGAGCACTATCCTGCACTATCTCTGCAGCTTTCTTATGGCACCTGGAAGCATAGGTTTGATCCAAGGTGGGAAGAGTGCACCCAATTATTCTCTCCGCAGTCTTTACAACCCTGGAAAGCATTGTTTTTTCCCTGGCCGTGCAGCTCCCAAACCACACACACAGACCATAAATTAATACACTCTCAACAGTACAATGGTAAAATGCCATTGTTCCGCATCTGATCAGATCCTGCCCAACAATGCTGCAGAAACAGTGTAATCTGTCTTGCCGATAGACTTAGGATCAAGCTACACATTGTGTTAATTATGTGAAAGCAAACTTATAAAGCCAGTAAAGAGGGAAAGGGGAATGGATTGGCAACTCAGACATCTCACCACTTTCCCCCCTCCCCCTGAAATACCAATGAAAGTCACCACTTTTAGATTGTTAGAAGGAAGGAAGGAAGGAAGATTTCTGTTGTCATCAATGGGAGCTTCTCTCCTTGGGCTAATAACAGCTCAAAGGGAACGTTCTTCAGTACCTCAGTAGTGGATGGTGATAGGAGGCATTAACCCTCCTGCCTTTGAACTGTGGTCCAGATCCTGGTTGGCCCTGTCTCCTGCCATTAGTTTTTAATTTCATTCCTATAGTTACCATAACACGTAAGAATGCCATTCGATAAATCAGAGAAAAAGCAGTTTGCGGGAAGAGAATACATTGTATTAATACTACTACTATTTTTTACCTCCTTTAATATAATAACACAAATCTTCAGTTCTTCTCCATAAGTTCAGGACTTGATCCCTAGTGAATAAATAATGATGAATAAATATTAATAGATCTCAAGCAATGACCCCCTCCCCCAAAAAAAATCTTCTGGGAGATGTTAATGCTTAAGAAATACAGTGATTTAATCAGAAGTATTGTTTTTCCATTAGAAGAATATTTAGTTATATTTATTAGTCACCTCATAAAAAATATCTAAGCAATAGATATCTTCCTGTGTTTGGTTCTGTTCTCTCTTCTTACTATCTTTGCTTTTAAGTAATGTGTACAACCCCCCCCCACACACATTTCATATGGTGTAGTGAATGCTTTTAATGTACTTTCACTGGTTATTATGTGGATATTGTATTGTTTTTTTGTGTTTTAATGTTGTTACTGCTTGAATTGTGTGTGAACTGCCCAGAGAATTGTTAATGAGAGACCAATAAATCTCTAAATAAATAATACATGGAATGGCAACATTTTAAAAAAATGTTGCATTCTGAAATTCCTCCTCAGAAAGCAAGGCAGGAGCACTAAAATGCTGACTCCTGGCTTAATAGAAAATGACAAGAGTCCACCTGCTTTTAGTATAGGTCAATGCTGAGAGTCATTCCCCTTTCATCTTCTACGTCCTAAACCGTTTGTTTCCAAGGATACCACAATACCTACGTTATGAGAAGTATGACTTTGTTTTCTGTTCTGAAATCATTTCAAAGCATAATAGCTGTATGTTGCCTTTGGGATACCCCAGGCAAAATGCATTTTGAGTTTTATTAGCACACATTTAAAAAGTTTTCAGGCTCACAATCTGTTCAGCTCAGTCTGTGGCTCTGAAGCCAGGAGAACAGTCAAAATGCTCAGAATAGCAGCTGCAGAACTAAGGCACCCTGTGGAAATAAGGGTCCTGTGGAAAATGGAGGTACTGGCAGTGCTGACTCCAGGTTTTAGGCCAGGGGTGGGCAAGGTTTACTGGCCATGGGCCGGATCACTCCCACGGAGATTGTCTGTGGGCCGGGCTGGCACTGCATGACGCCGAAAATCGCGCCCGTGCAGAAGCGATTTTCAGCATCTGGACATGCGCAGATGCGATTTCCAGTATCTACTGCATGCGCAGGCGCAATTTTCGCACCACTCAGCAAATCCCGCACTGTGCCCGTTTAGCACAGCGTGCAGGGGACTCGCCGAGTGGGCGGCTCAGTTCAGGGGTGGCTCATGGGCTGGTAAAATGGTCTTCAAGGGCTGCATCTGGCCCATAAGCCACATGTTACCAACCCCTGTTTTAGGCCCTAAACCCTGAAATGAGCTTTAACCTTACCCCCTAAAATTTAGGGGGTATTCAGCACAGTACTTTTAGCGGTCCCCCCCTACATCAATAAAGGTAAAAGGTAGAGGATATCTGGATGTTTAAGTCCTGTCAAAGGTGACAATGTGGCTCAACCAGATACCTCATTTACTTTCAATGGCCAATTGTACCTTCAGGCTAAGGATAAATTCACAAACCATATTTTGAAAAGAGAAATTTCCCCAAAACTGTTTCCGCTGCTTTTCCCATCGCATTGCCATACATCGGCAAAATTTCTCCTGATGCCATTTTTACACCTGAAAATTGGTACGTGTCAGGAATTTTCCTGACGTATGGCAAGCCTACATTCTAGAAAGAAAGAAAGAAAGAAAGAAAGAAAGAAAGAAAGAAAGATATCTGAAGGCAGCCCTGTTTAGGGAAGTTTTTAATGACTGATGTTTTAATGTATTTTTAATCTTCTGTTGGAAGCCGCCTAGAGTGGCTGGGGAAACCCAGCCAGATGCGCAGCATAGAAATAATAAATTATTATTATTATTATTATTATTATTATTATTATTATTATTATTAGTCACTGCATAAAGTACAACTTGAATTTTTCAGTGTGGGCATGCTGACTAGATAAACCCACATGCTGTCTTAGTAGTAATGATTTGTAATGTAGAAGATCTCAAGAACATTATTTTTAAAACTGCTTGACATACGTACTTACCAGACAGTGGTTTCTTAAGCAAGAAAAGAATCCTACATGATTAGTTGATGAAAGATAAATTATAAGACGGCACTTAAGAGGGCTATGTGATTGGTTCTCTCTTTTGGTCAATGAAATGTTTTAAGGCTGGTTTGCATCGGCATAATATTTCCATGTAAAATGTGTGTTTCCCAACAGGAGTGGACAAAACTGCCCATATCAGTTCTCGATATCTCATTTTCCCAATCTTAAATTCAGCTTGCCACTTTTCTAAACCAGTTAGTCTGTGATTGAATCCAATGAAACATGTCACAGAAGTGGGATGGGGTGAGTAAGCTTACCTTTTGCTAGTTTTATCATTTCACTCCTTTAAATTCTAAACACTGAGCTAATCCCTCTATGGTAAACAAGAGAGGGATATCCTCAGGCTGCAGGCCGCCATCATTTCCACTCATGTCTTTCCGGCATGATGCTGTATTGTGAAGGAGGTTTTTGTGAAGCAGGTGGGGAATTGTGTTAGATTCCACTATCGGAAACTGGATCGATTGCCTTTTGGAAAACAGTAAGGATAACCTCCTAGGTTAAACTGAACTGTTTGTTGCCTGTTGTTAATCTAAATTCTGAAGGGCTTCCAATTTAATTGCTGCTAAAGCGTCTTCAGTAAATTTGGAGGAAAATGTGTAAAAACCTTCTGTTCTTACCGTTCATGTTCATGCATGTTAATAATTTCAAACAGGCAGAAGTGATTACAGTAAGCTGGGGAAACTGTTGGATAATAAGTTACCCAATCATCTCTGAGGACATATAAAAGTGGAAGCAGTAGCAAGAGATGGCACATCTCTCTGCCTCTCAGAATATGTTTTGATCTCTAATGTGTGCACAAAATCTCTGCTGGTTTTGTTAAGTAATTTGCTAACTAAGTAACCATTTATGGGGTAGACATCAGATGAGTAGCACACAGCTTCTTAGGGACATAGGAAATTGCCTTCTACTGAGTCAGACCACTGGTGCATCTATTATTAAAAGTTTTACAGTGAATTAAAGTGAAGAGAAAAGAAAAGGGGGGAAAGAAGAAAAAATCCATGAAAACAAAAGGAAGCAGAGGAAAACAATCTCAAAATGACAATAAAATGTAATTAAGGTTACAAAACTATGTAGTATATATGTATGCAAGTAGATGAGCTTATTATTTCCCTCAAGTATACATCAGTTCACAAATCACTATGGTTTCAATAAATATGTTTGAAATATCATTATATTTGTCCATACATAATCTTTGTCTGAAAGCAATCTGTTCATACATTGCTGGAGTTGTCATATTGCCTATCCATTGATCAAAGGGGGCCATCTAATTCAGTATTGTCCATGGTCATACAGACAGGCTGTCTAAGATTTCAGACAGAGGGACACTCCCAGCCCTACCTGAACATTAAACCTGGGACCTTCTGAATGCAAAGCTACTCTTCTACTACTGAGCTAAAGCCATTCCCCTTTGTATGTATGGCCCTTATTTGTCAGACTTCAAACCACCACCACCATCTGCTAAATCAGTAATTACTTGACCATGTGCAAGATCACGCTAGTGACTTTAGAGAGAATGCCTAGTGTGCTATAATAAATAAATGAAGTAATTTTAAATTCCCACCCACAGTGGAAACTCTCTGCTTCCTCTCTTAATGATGTCACAGCTTCCTAACCTTCAAGGACAAACTACATGTCACATTGGTTCTTCCAACACTTTTTTTTTTAAATGAAAAGCAGAGATTGTGAGTGCAAACTGGCTTGGAGTAGCAATGCTCAGGCTGGGAAGATTTAACGCTTTCCTCTATTCCAAATTCTTGATCTAAATTAGCTTTCTTCTACCTGGCGTCTCCCAGATGTTTTGGGCTACAACTCAAATCAGCCCCAACTGGCATAGTTGAGAGTTTTAGTCCAGCAGCATCTAGAAGCCACCAGTTGGGAAAGGTCAGTCTAAATCAATCTGTACAGAAGAGCCCATGCTGAGGGTACATGGAGAAGTCCCCAGGTTCAGTCCCTGGCATCTCCAACTAGAGCTGAGGGAAATGCCTGTCTGAAACCTGGGCTGTAAGTAGCTATCCTGAACTAAGCAACAACAATACCAATATTTGATTCCAGAGGATTAGCCATTGGGACGGACTGTAGCTCAATGGGAAAACATCTGACTTGCATGCCGAAAGACTCAGGTTCAATCACTGGCGTCTCCAGGTAGAGCTGGGAAAAGTTCCTGGAGAAACATTACAAGTCAGAGTACACCAACCTAGGCAGACCAGTTCTCTGATTTTCTGCCTATGGACCAGATTCAACTAAATGTGTATGCTAGCAGGATCCAGTGTAATGAGTCCTGCTAGGGCCACGCTTCTCCTTGCCCCAATAAGCCCTGGGAAGGGGGTCTGGAGAACCCTAGAACAGCATGCTGGAGGAGGAGAGGGGAGATTGTTCCATCAAACAAGCTAAACTGCTTTTGCTGACAGAACAACCGGAATAACACAACGCTGTATTCCTTCCTATGTTCCATGTAGAGATGGGCAAATCAGCCAATTTTGGTTTGTCTCAGTTTCTCATTTTTCCAATCTCAAGTTCAGTTCTCCACATACCCACATCATTTTGCGTGTTTGTGTGCGTGTTTAAAAAGTATGAAAATTCATCAGCAACATGTTTGTCTGCAGTTTTGTCTAGCATACACATTATTACAAAGCAATCTGCTTAATTTAATCCATTTACATGCTATTTTCACTAATACACGCTTTTTCATTCACACCTTACAGGCATTTTTGTACAGATTATTGGCTGGATAACTGCATTGTGAAAACTGGAAATGTGTGAATTTTGAAGGGATGTTTCTTTTCTCATATTGTTCCAGAAAGAGCAAATTAGGGAGGTTCACCTGTAAAGGCAAGAGGCATCGATTTTCTCCTGCATCCCTAGTACCATGTTAGTCTGCTTTGTGACAACAATAATGAGGACATGTTTAGAGCTTTAAATAGTAAGGTTTCTATCTCAGTCGCACTCTGAGTAGGCTCACTGAAATCAATGGACTGCTTGCAGATCGAGGCTTAATACCAAAAACAGGCCCTTGAGATCCTTCAAATGAGTTGCTGGCAACAGGGCTTTTTAAAGGTATTAGAGTTTTCCCTGGAAAGGGAAAACTCAAATAAAAGGGGTTGGAACCACGCAATACCGTTTTAATGCTCATGACATTTTGTGGGTGCTGCAAAAAAAGCATTGCATGCAGTGGGAACAGTAATCCCATTATAAAGAAGAAGAAGAAGAGTTTGGATTTGATATCCCGCTTTATCACTACCCGAAGGAGTCTCAAAGCGGCTAACATTCTCCTTTCCCTTCCTCCCCCACAACAAACACTCTGTGAGGTGAGTGGGGCTGAGAGACTTCAGAGAAGTGTGACTAGCCCAAGGTCACCCAGCAGCTGCATGTGGAGGAGCGGAGACGCGAACCCGGTTCCCCAGATTACGAATCTACCGCTCTTAACCACTACACCATTAGGAAGCACCCTTATTCATGATCAGGGGTCAGCAAACTTTTTAGCAGGCCGGTCCACTGTCCCTCAGATCTTGTGGGGGGCTGGACTATATTTTGGGAAAAAATAATAATTATGCAAGAGCACCATGAGCCCCGGTGGGTGCTTACCTGTGTCTTGTGAGCGGCAGGGGCTGGCAGCAGAGGCGGGATGATGAGCGGTGCGCAAAAGGGCTCTGGAGGGGGGCTGCTTAAAATGGAGGCCACTCGAGCGCTGCTGCTGCTGGCACCAACAAAGCCGTGTGAGAGGGAGAGGGAAAGAACCTGTGTGCTGGTGATCCATGTGGCGATTCTCACTGTTCATGGGCCGGATCCAGAAGGCAATTGGGCCTGATCTGGCCCACAGACCTTAGTCTGCTGACCTATGTTCATGACCAAGTGGCTTTCAGTGTGTCAGACTATGATATAGTCAGATACAGTGGTACCTCGGGTTACATACGCTTCAGGTTACATACGCTTCAGCTTACAGACTCCGCTAACCCAGAAATAGTACCTTGGGTTAAGAACTTTGCTTCAGGATGAGAACAGAAATTGTGTGGCAGCAGCGGGAGGCCCCATTACCTAAAGTGGTGCTTCAGTTTAAGAACAGTTTCAGGTTAAGAACAGACCTCTGGAATGAATTAAGTACTTAACCCAAGGTACCACTGTACAATGCTAGCATGTTTATCACTGCATACAGTTTCAGTATGTCGTTCATCTTTCATGCTTCAGTCATCTTCAATTTCATGATTTCACAGCCTTGCATCCACATTATGTACATATACAAAGTTACAGTTACTTGGCTACATCTCAGAAATCTGTGGGAATTGAATGTACTGTTAAGCAATTAATTCCAACTGATTTCAGTGGAGCCAGCTTTGGCCTGTGTATGACTGCTGCCCCCTGCCCCCAGGGCACTTAGACTTTTGTTTCTCATCCATTATGCACCATTATTGAAATCAGTAAAACATATACAGGTGAACAAATGAACACACTACAAAAGCTTGCTTTTAACACAATTTAAAATAGATGTGGTATTACAGGCAGGCAGAAGCTCAATAAGATCATTATAAAGGGTTAATTACAAGAAATAAACTTTTACATATCAAACAGAGCAAGGCATGGCTATTCTGTGGCTTTATTGCAAGTATTTCCATAATGTTTAATTTAAAAACAATGCTACTGATGGTTAGATAAGATTCTATTGTACACAGAAGAAATCTGCATTACCTAAATTAATTTTTCATGTGGTTCATGTAACACCATTTGTGTCATTGTAGGCAGAATTCCATTAGTGCCAAAGTACTATTTGTTTATTTTATTTTTTATGAGGAGATTAACTTCCATAAAGTCAGGGGGAAGTATAAAGACCTCAATATGAAATTGAAGTAGTAAGCTAAGTATTAGTAAGTAGAACCAGGCAGAGGGCCTTCTCGGTAGTGGTGCCTGCCCAGTGAAACACCCTCCCATCAGATACCAAGGAAATAAACAACTATCTGACTTTTAGAAGACATCTGTTTAGGGAAGTTTTAAATGTTTGATGTTTTATCGTGTTTTTAATATTCTGTTGGGAGCCGCTCAGAGTGGCTGGGGAAACCCCGCCAGATGGGCGGGGTTTAAATAATAAATAAATTATTATTATTATTATTATCATCATCATCTATATATATATTTGTGTTTTCTGATCAACCACATATTTTACTCACATGCAGCAAGGTATGCTGACTTTTAAAATGTGGCTTTTAAAATGTGGGGTTTTTTTAGAGGGGTTATTGGGTTGTGCCTTTTATTTTGATTATGTATTTTGTGGTTTTATATTTTGATTTCATTCTGTTCACCATTCTGAGACCTCCGGGTATAGGGCAGTATATAAATTCAGTTCACAACAACAGCAGCAACTGAATAAGGATATAAGAGGGGGCAGCTGGATTAGGCCAATGGCCCATTGAGTCCAGCATCTTGCTCTCACAGTGGTCAACCGATGCTTGGGAGAAACCTGCAAGCAGGATTTGAGAAAAAGAGCACTCTCTCCTTCTGTGGCTTTGGCCTCCAACCGTGGAGGCAGGGCATAGCCATCATGGCTAGTAGCCCCTGATATACAGAAAACTTCATTCCATAGTTTAATGATGTTGTGTCATTTAAAACACAATTTGATGCATTACCATTGAGAAGTAAGTTCCATTGAGACCAGGCAATTGAGCATAGCATTGTAGCCTTAGGCTGCAGTCCTATACCCAATTACTAGAGAGTACGCCCCATTGAACTGGGGTGCATTTTCTTTGCAAGTGACGAGTATAATATATGATTGTGCTCTTAAACTCTGCATATACGGTAAGTCCTGCACCCAGGATATCATGCACACACAAATGCTGTATTAATCAGGCTGGATCATTGTGTCAAGCTGCTAAAGCTGGGGGGGGGGGAGGATTCCTGTTGCAGGATTCAGTACTATGTATTTATGTAAGTCCCTCTTGCTTACCTTTTGGGTGGGAGGGGTTGAATCAATGTCCTTAACTTCTTCTCAAGTGTTTGGTGCTTGAACACTTTGGGGCATAAGTCATGCAGGGAAAAATACCACTAAAATTTGTTTTGCAATATCAACAGCCTCTTAACACATCCTTTAATAAGGCCTTGCTAATATAAAATGTTGCAGTCTACTGGCAAAGCAATAAGCATAATAACAATGAATTACATTATGTGCTGCCTTGAGGGTTTAGACTTATGATGATAAAGGAAAACAGCTGTTTTCTTCATAAAACTGTTACTACGGGTATAAAGGTAAAGGTAAAGGGACCCCTTGACCATTAGGTCCAGTCGTGACCGACTCTGGGGTTGCGGCACTCATCTCACTTTATTGGCCGAGGGAGCCGGCGTACAGCTTCCGGGTCATGTGGCCAGCATGACTATGTTGAATGGTTTCTTTAAATGTAAAGGTTCATCATTGTTCCACTCCATGTGTATGTCTTTAAGGGGCCAGAGCAAGGGCCAGAGCAAGATAACGAGACCCAGCTTTACAGCTGTGAAACATAGCAGGTGCTGCTGAGTTGTATTTGATTAAGGTGTGTCAGCATCTGGGTGTAGTATATAAGGAGCAGCACCTAGCTCTCCCATTACCCTGGGGGATGGGTTGGTGGTTGGGTCTGGTTTGTTGATGTATTTAGTGTAAATGGAGTTTTTGTTTTTCTTATTAAAACCTTCTTTAAGTTATTTTTGAGTCCTTTCTTTTTAATGCATGATCTCCCCAGCAAGCTCTCTGCAGCGCTACCATACTGCAAAAAGCCAACATCTTTGGTTATGGGCCCAGCTGCTGAGTGGATGACTGCATATTTTTGGACTCTGAGAAAGGTTTGAAAACTCCTTCTCCTGTTAGCGTAGTTTTTGTGGGTCTGGAAGAGTTCCAGAATGGTTGACCGGGTTCCTGAAGCTGAGAAGGCTCTGGTCTTCCCACAGCTAACAGATGAGAACTATAGTTTATGGTCTTTTCGGGTGGAGGCGCTTTTGACCTCTAGAGAAGTATGGACCTATGTAACTGATGACCCTCCTGACCCTGTAACTAATGCTTGGTCGAAAGGAGATGCAAAAGCCAGGGCGATAATTAATTTGGCAGTCAGCGACCAGCAAGTAGTCTATATAAGAAATAAGAAAACTGCCAAAGAAATGTGGGACAGTCTTGCAGCAGTGCATGTTAGAAAAGAGTCAGCGTCTGCATTGACGTTTTTCAAGCAGTTGTACCAGACGAAGTTGCAGCCTGGTGGTGATTTGGCAGCACACTTGAGACGTCTGGAGGCAATACGCGGCGAGTTAATTCGAAGGGACATGGAGATACCTGATATTCAGTATGTTTTTATCATTCTATGTTCCCTTAATGAGGACTTTGATGGTATAGCTAGCCAGATATCTGCCGTTCCACCAGCACAATTAACTGTGGAAGGGGTAACGGCAAGATTAATGGGCGAGTTGGATAGAAGGGAGGCTTGTGCCATAAGCACTCCTGTTTCCAGAAAGAATGAGGAACACCATATGCAAACCTGTGGTGATACAACTGCATTTAAGGCTGCAAAGCGTTGTTGGTTCTGCAATAAGCAAGGACATTTTGCAAGGGACTGCAGATCCAAAAGAAAGCAAAGTACTCCCAAGCCTGTTTCTGTTCGTCAATCACGATCGTCAGCCCAGCAGCCGGCATCGTATAGTAGAGACAGAAACGAGCCGCGAGCTTTTCACGCTCGGACTAAAGATCGTAAAAGAATTAAAGATGCCAAGTGGAAGTCTTTTGTTATCGACTCAGGAGCATCGCAGCACGTTTGCAACGATCGAAGCTTGTTTATTTCTTTCGAAGAGGAAATTGGTAATGTACATTTAGCCAATTCACAAGTCCTGCAGTCGCTTGGCAGGGGTACTGTTAAACTTGACTCTTTAAACATTACAATAGCGAACTGCATTTACTGCCCGTCAATAGACAATTTATTATCAGTAAGGTGTTTTGCCCGTCAAGGCATAACTGTGCGTTTCTTAAAGTCTATGTGTGAGTTTTTCGAGGGGAACAAACGTCTATTGTATGCCCGGGAATCTGATGGTTTATATAGACTGTATTTTCGCACCTACTCCCAATCGCCTATAAATTGCAGAGCAGCACAGTCAAGCCAGGGGTTGAGGAATGTAAGGCCACATTCTGGGTGTATCCACGTGGCGCACAGAATTCTGGGACACCTGAATTTTGCTGATGTAATTAAGACAAAGAGTATTGTTAATGGCCTCAACTTAAAACCATGCAAATTCTTTATGCAATGTCTATCCTGTTGTAAGAATAAGATTAAGGTTGCACGCAAGGGTAGGTGCTCAGATAGAAAAGTAACTGAGCCATTTGAGCGTGTACATTGTGATTTAGTTGGGCCACTCCCACCATCATTAGGAGGTTCAAAGTACTGGCTTACCCTGATAGACCAGTATAGTAGATATTGTTGGACTTATGCAATAGCTGAGAAGTCCCAAGCATTTGAGAAGTACAAGGTTTTTTGCAACTGGGTAAAAACGCACTTTAACAAACCTATTAAGAATCTGTTTTCTGACCGGGGTGGGGAATTTGTTTCTGAAGATTTTGAGAAATTCCTGGAAGCGCAGGGGACTACTCATGAGTTATCTTGCCCCCGAAGTCCCTGGCAAAATGGGCTTGTTGAAGTTGTGCAGCGTGACTTGCAGGCAGGGGTTAAAACTTATCTGCACGATGCTAATCTGCCCAAAGACTTTTGGGCTGAAGCGCTCCATGCCTTTTGTTATGTTAGAAATCGCAGTTATCATTCTGGTTTAGATGTCACCCCCTATGAGAAGCTGTTTAAAAAACGCCCTAATCTGAAATACCTACGCATTTGGGGTTCAGATGTAATTATGCATTATCCCGCTAAGCAGAAATTGGGTGAACGTAGTGTTCAGGGAAAATTAATGGGCTACCAGCAGGGGGCGTACAGAATTTACATACCAGCAACTGGCAAATTTCATATTACCAGAAGCATGATACAAACTGTAAATTGGAATGGGGTTGCTGTTTTCCAAGATACTGATGGTATAAATGATACTGAGGAAGAAGAGGAAGCAGGAGCAGCAGCAGGAGGAAATGGTGATTCTGAATTAATAGAAAAAGACAAAAAGCCTGTTGAATCTGATAATTTGTTTGACTTAAAGTCACAGGCACCTGAGGGGAGGTTAGATTCTCTTGAGTCTGACAATGATGATTTACAACCTGAAACTAGTAGTTCACTCAGTCCCATTAAGTCTGAGGAGTCTGACTCTCCTTCCGGACTAAGACGTTCAGATAGAAAGAGGCAGAAGCCACAACGATTTGCAGATGAACATTTTAATACTGTGTATGCCAATAAGGCGGTTTTTGAGCCAAAAAGCTACAATGATGTTCAGAATTTACCTAAGCACCAAGCTGTAAATTGGTATAAAGCTATGAACTCTGAGATAGCTTCTTTAAAAGAGCATAACACTTGGTCTCTCGTACCACAAACCCCAGATATGAGACTTATTGATTCAAAATGGGTTTATAGAGTTAAAATGAATGACAAAAATGAAGTTGTAAGGTACAAGGCTAGATTAGTTGCTAGGGGCTTTCAACAAATTCCAGGCGAAGATTATGACTTGTGCTATTCACCAAGTGTAAAATATGAAACAGTTAAGCTTTTGTTAAAAGATGCTTCACAGTGTGGAAAAGCCCACTATGCAATGTTTCTCTGCTCTTAAGAGAGTGGTAATGTGCCTTAAACATACCAAACCTCATAGGTTGCAGTTTACATCACACATGAAAGACATGTACAAAGTATGCTTTATGTTTTTGTTCCACAATGATGAACCGCAGGGGAAATGTTGAATGGTTTCTTTAAATGTAAAGGTTCATCATTGTTCCACTCCATGTGTATGTCTTTAAGGGGCCAGAGCAAGGGCCAGAGCAAGATAACGAGACCCAGCTTTACAGCTGTGAAACATAGCAGGTGCTGCTGAGTTGTATTTGATTAAGGTGTGTCAGCATCTGGGTGTAGTATATAAGGAGCAGCACCTAGCTCTCCCATTACCCTGGGGGATGGGTTGGTGGTTGGGTCTGGTTTGTTGATGTATTTAGTGTAAATGGAGTTTTTGTTTTTCTTATTAAAACCTTCTTTAAGTTATTTTTGAGTCCTTTCTTTTTAATGCATGATCTCCCCAGCAAGCTCTCTGCAGCGCTACCATACTGCAAAAAGCCAACAGACTAATCTGCTTCTTGCGAACCAGAGCAGCGCACGGAAACACCATTTACCTCCCCGCCAGAGCGGTACCTATTTATCTACTTGCACTTAGGGGTGCTTTCGGACTGCTAGGTTGGCAGGAGCAGGAACTGAACAACGGGAGCTCACCCCGTCGCGGGGATTCGAACCGCCAACCTTCCGATCAGCAAGTCCTAGGCTCTGTGGTTTACCCCACAGCGCCATTCACGTCCCTATCTACTATGGGTATACAGATTGATAAATATGTACTCAGGACAAATACTGCCATAAGCATACTGAAGATGACATAGGCTGCGTCCAAGATTGGTAGACCTGGACCAATTTATTAGAAACCATGGCGGAGCTTTGTGTTCATTCACACCCTGTTTCAAGAAATTGTGTAGGTTATTATGCCTGAAGATACAGAGCATGCACATTTTTGAAGTTCTAAAAGCTTATTTCACCTTCAGTTCTTTGTATTCCTTTGTTACAGACTTCACAGTGAAATCAAAAGGCTATACTTTGGTAGTGTAATATGGTACCATCTGAAGTAGCAGATGTACCAAACTAAGTAATATCAGGGAGATTAAGAAAACTGTTGGCAGGCATATCAGATTAGAAGTTCCATATTGACTGTGAGAGGCTAGAGGCCAACTGCCATAGGTGCTTTTGCTAAAAGTTCTGCCATTTTATCAAGTTATGAACAAGCACTTTATATTTAGCGCTGCTGCCAGCCTTCCTTTTGTAACTGAAGCATTTCCCCCAGAAGCTTAGTCATCATTTCAGCATGCTGGAAGAAAGCCCAGGCCAGGTAACAGGCATATGTCAAGATTGCCACTGTCAAAAGAATTCTTCAACTGTGCCATAATATCCCATGCAGTTCAGAGTTTTAATTTGTAAGTTGGCCATTATGCAAAATGTAACACATGCTTAGATGTTTCGAGACATAACGTTTCATGCATTGTTTGTTTTATTTGAAACAAACGTTGTGGTTCAGTTTCCATTTAATCTGAATGCCATTTGCATGTGCGTCTTTAACAACTCCTACAATGGCATCAAAAGGTTACATGAACTGGAAGGCTGAACACGATGAAATTTGCAAAGAGATGTAGAGGTCTGGTACCCTTTCTTACTGCCGAACTGTACCTATTTCTCTAGGTTTGGCAGTTTCTTATATCCAGCAGGTATTTATATACATAGGTAGGGATGGAGAAGGAGATAATTTTAAATGAATCTTGGTGCTTTCAAGCCAGTCAAGCTTTGCCTGAATTGGATCTTACACTGAGCACAGCTTATGTCCCAGCCACTTATGCACTGTTATTTTTTTAAAAAAGAAAATAAAGCCTGTTTAATAATATGCAAAATTTTACACAAACATATGCATATAAAGGAGTTAAGTCTCTCATTTCTGCAGCATCATTTATTAATACATAAGAATTTTTATACTATCACATGCATTCTCATTTACAAGTTTTTGTGCCGGTTACTTTAGAACTACTGGAAAGCATAAGTGTATAATATGTGTATAATATTATTCATATAATAATTAATAGAATACACAATAATTGTTTGCATTTTTAGCAGAAAAGGTTAAAAATAACTCTTGCATCTCATTTAGATCAAGGAACGAGACAGGAATTGTGGGTGGCAGAACCCGGCTGGATATCCTCAATATCCAGATTTTCAGAAAACCTCATACATGATTGATAAAGATGTCGGCGCGTGTAGACGCTGCGGCTGAGAGCTCCTGGGAGGGGAGTCAGGGTTTGTTAGGACGAATTATTTATAGTCGATACGAAATGCTGTTGTACAGAGACAGAAGTAGCAGCAGATACAGATGTAGAAACTGTGCTGTGTGGGAGCAGCTACAGGCGTGCGAGATTCCAGAAATCGTAAATTATCGGGGTTGGAGGAGGAGGAGGAGGAGGAGGAGAAATGAGCGGAAGCAGAAGAGAGGCTGTAGAGGACAAGGTCAAATGAAAGAGAGAATAAAGATAAGGAAGATAAGGAAACAACGATGCAAACTACCTCTTCCAAGTATCTTTTATGCTAATGTGAGATCATTGGCAAATGAACTTGACGAATGGAGGCTTCGTGTAGGAGTGGAGGAAGACATCCGGGATTGTTGTGTGCTGATACTCACAGAGACATGGTTAAATTCAGCTATTCCAGACACAGCTGTTGAATTACAAGGTTTTACAACGTACCGGTGGGACAGGACACAGGATTCTGGCAAGAAACAAGGTGTGTGTGTGTGTGTGTGTATTTTTGTAAATCAAAACTGGTTCACGGACTCTGTCAAGTTGGATACCTACTGTTCTCCGGATGTGGAATTTCTGACAATTAAATGCAGACCTTTCTATCTTCCCCGGGAATTTACAACAGTGGTGTTAACAGCGGTGTACAAAGCACCAACTGCAAATGCATGCAGGGCCATGAGCAGTATGCATGAAAACATCAATGCTAAATTGAGCAGATACCCGGAGGCTGTGCACATTATTGCGGGGGACTTCAATCACACAGATGTGAGGGCAGTACTCCCAAAATTCCATCAGCACATTGAGTGTGCAACAAGGGGAGAAAATACTCTTGACAAGGTGTATACGAACATTAGACGGGCATATGAGGTCAAGACCTTGGCGCACCTCGGTGGTTCAGATCATGTGTCCCTGCTTCTGACACCAGTATACACACCCCTCAGGAAACAAGGCCAGATACAAACACGGATGGTTACAGTGTGGCCTGAGGGAGCCTCTCAGCAACTGCAGGACAGTTTCCAGGAGACCGACTGGAATATCTTCGACTATCAAGATCTAGAAACTTATACATCAACGGTCCTGGATTATATTAGATTCTGCACAGCAAATGTCACCAGGGGCAAGTATGTTAAGTTGTATCCGAATAGGAAGCCCTGGATGACAGGAGAGGTTAGGGGATTATTGAAGGCCAGAAATTCTGCTTTTAGAACTGGGGACCAGGTATTGTATGGCATAGAAAGAGCGAACTTGAAGAGGGGTATCAGGAAAGCAAAAGCGGAGTACAGGGGGAAAATTGAGGACCATCTGAGAAATCATGATACTAGACAAATGTGGCAGGGAGTCCAACATCTGACTGGTTATAAATCAAGGAATTCATCAGTGGTAGAGAGTACGGCTTCCTTGGTGGGAGAGTTGAATACCTTCTTTGCCCGATTTGAAGTGACACCAACAGTGACTCCAACAGGGATGCCAGAGCTATTGGCGTCACTACCTACAGGAAATGCTGCCAGGGTGGAAGAGGGAGAAGTGAGGCGAATATTAAAGGAGGTAAACACGAGGAAGGCTATGGGCTCGGATGGGGTGGCTGGCAGGGTGCTAAGAGATTGTTCGGAACAACTGGCAGGAACCTTTACGAAGATTTTTAACCAGTCTCTGGCCCAAGCCACTGTTCCACCCTGTCTGAAATCCGCTACCATTATACCCCTGCCAAAAACATCAAAGATAGACAGTCTGAATGATTTTCGCCCTGTGGCGCTGACACCTATTATAATGAAATGTTTCGAAAAACTGGTGAGGAAGTGCATCTTATCTTGTCTGCCTGTGGGACTTGACCCTTACCAGTTTGCGTACAAGGCAAAGAGATCCACAGAGGATGCTGTGGCAATGGCTTTACATGCTGTCCTGACTCATTTGGAGAAGCAAGGGAACTACGCGAGACTGTTATTTGTAGACTTTAGTTCTGCATTTAATACTATTCTTCCGCATAGATTGGTGCCCAAATTATTAGACCTGGGACTTCCACCATGTTTGTGCAGGTGGATATTAGACTTTCTATCAAACTGTTCCCAAAGGGTCAGGTTGGGTTCCCACGCCTCTGCGGATCTCATCACGAATACGGGGACGCCACAGGGGTGCGTGTTGAGCCCGCTTTTATACACGCTCTATACAGCTGACTGTGCCCCCAAATACCCCAGTAATAAGATCATTAAGTTCGCAGATGATACAACGGTGGTTGGTTTAATTACGGCTGGAGAGGGGGAGACGGCCTATAGGAAGGAAATTGAGCAGTTGGGGGAGTGGTGCAGGAAAAACAACTTACTGCTTAACTTAAAGAAAACAAAAGAGATCATTGTGGACTTTAGGAAATGTAAATTGAATATTCAGCCACTTATTATTGAGGGGAAGTGCGTGGAACAGGTCTCAGTGTTTCGATTTCTGGGAATGGAGTTGAGAGACGACCTATCCTGGGGAGAGAACAGCAAAGACCTGGTGAAGAGAGCAGAGGTTATATTTTCTGAGAATCCTCCGGAAAAACAATCTCTCAAAGGACCTGTTGATGGCATTCTACCATTGCACTGTGGAGAGCGTACTAACTTATGGTCTGTGCGTGTGGTTTGGGAGCTGCACGGCCAGGGAAAAAACAATGCTATCCAGGGTTGTAAAGACTGCAGAGAGAATTATTGGGTGCACTCTTCCCACCTTAGATCAAATCTATGCTGCCAGGTGCCATAAGAAAGTGGCAGAGATAGTACATGACAGTACGCACCCCGGAAATGATCTCTTTCAGCTTCTGCCTTCTGGAAGAAGGTATAGGGTTATAAAAGCCAGGACTAGCCGCCTGAAAAACAGTTTCTACGCTAATGCAATTCTGGTTCTAAACGCAGCATAAGGGGTCTCTGTAGTATAGTGTATTTTAAAATTAGGTTTTAGAGTTTTTCGAGGTTTTTGAATGTTTTATGTAGTTTTGTAGTAGTTTTGTGTAGTTTTTATGTAGTTTTATGTAGTTTTATGGTAGTTTTATGTAGTTTTTATGTAGTTTTATGTAGTTTTCAATTTCATTGTTCCACAAGGGACAATGACAATAAAGATATTGTATATTGTATTTGTACTGCTGATACATGCCCTGTATATGAAATGGAGTACTTAGGACAACAGGTTAGTGGAAAGTTGCAAGTCAGAGCATCATTAGGGTTGCCTAGGAAATTCAGTCTTCACAACTCCCTATAGAAACTGACATGATTTAAACCTTCTGGATTAATGTGCAGAGTGGAACTCAGTTATCCCCTGGTTTTAGCACCACCTGAATGTGTCTGAGAGAGCAATCTGAAATGAGTTGAAATGAGGGATCCCATATAAATGGGACTTGGACCAGCAGAAATGGGCTGCTTTGTTCATCATCATTGTACAGCTGCAGCTGAAACGACATCTTAAGTGAAATTGAGAGCTAGCTTGGAATGTGTTTAGGTTCCTCCTTAGGCAAAATATGTGTCTTTCAAGAGGAGCTGAAACGGTTTTAATAAGATTAGTCAAATTTCTCAGGAGAGTTTTGTACATTCCTAGTGCATAAAGGAATATCTTTCTGTGATATGTTTGGCTTCCTGAACATAATGAGAACCAGCTAAATCAGGCCTAATATCTCCAGTGTAGCATCACTCTTGAGCATTGTAGGAAATTAAAGCAGATAGGTTCTGTTGCTTGACACTGCTTACAATACAAGCCCCCCCCTTTAAATATATATATTTGAAAGGGGGATGGAGCAGACATCAGTGGTAGGACCTCCTGGGGTGATGGGCCCTGTCAGAGCTGACAACAGCCTGACACATGGGTTGTAAATTTGTCTCCATGTGGTGCTGCTGTAATATTTTGCATCAGTAACTAAAAATAATTCACCTGAGATTGCCACAGTTATGCATACTGAATGTAATCCACCGAACACAGAGGCTTGGTAAACTCCTGCTTTTTTGGTTTTACTTTTACAGACTCTGCTGCTTACACATAATCCAAACTTACCCACTGTTCCTTCAACTGGCCTGTATGGGAAGATGTCCCCCTTGCACGAACTGTGTGAGAGGCCAAACTGAATGCTGCAGCTGTCTGGCTGTTATTGCTGAATGATCTTGCCTTCTGTTGGCCTTTTTGGGCCCATTGTTTCCCGTCATTTCCATTTCAGAGTGATGGTAAAGTTTTATATACTTCTAGAAAATGGTTATATTCTGCCTTTCCATTTTATAATAAAAATTAAATGACCATGGAGGCTCACTTCAAAACAAAACACCAATCCGTTAAATAATAAAACATTAAACAAAACAAAATCTCTAAAAAGGAGGGGACAGAAGAAACAGGCAGTGTGGGGTCATTGTGATTGTTGATGATCTTGTATTTATTTATTTTTTTCCAACAAAATGTATATACTGTTTACTAGAACAAAAGACCTCTAAGTGGTTCACAGTATCTCACAGTCAACATTTTCTCTCTCCATTTGGAGAGGCAGATGACTGTCACAGGGCAAGGTGTTTCTGCTAACCGTTCATTAGATAAGCAGCAAGGCACAGAAAGGACTGCTAAGCTGATTTTAGTGAATGGGCAGGTTGAAAGGGGAGGTGTTCCTCTTCTAAACTATCATGGCCCCAGTCTTTACGACTGCTAGTATTTACAACTTTAAAGGCAATAGACAGCAATTTGAATAGAGTCCAGAAATGAATTGGACACCAGCAAAATACAAGTCCATGTATATCTTGGCAGCTATCTGTATTCTCTCAAAATGCTGGGTTGATGCAGCCAGCTGGATGCATCCGAGAGCCACCAGAAGCCCATCAAGGGAATGCTAAAATGATGTGCATCGGGAAGAGAAACGGCAATAGAGCAGTGCTTTGCATGGGGCAGCTCCCAGGTTCACTATTTGGCTTCATTTAAAAGGATCTTATGGCTGGGCCACTTTGGAGGACCACTGTCAAGCCACATAGACTTAACAAGCTCCAAAGTTCTGACTCAGTAAAAGAAAGCTTGATATACATTTTGAGCTGTAAGGTTGTAAGTATGCTTTAGAGCCCTTGAATGCAAGAAGCTTCTGATGAAATTAATGGGATCTGTGATTATATCCTATCAATTTTTATGTATGCATTTGTTTAAAACGGCACGTGTGTGTCACTTTTTAGCTCTAAAAAGGTTCTCCAAAGCCACTTACAACAATTAAAATCTGGTTACAATTAATCTGGATGGGATGGCAAGAATAAATATTGACATCCTGGGCATCAGTGAACTAAAATGGACGGGAATGGGCGAATTCAGTTCGGATGACCATCACATCTACTACTGTGGGCAAGAATCCCGTAAAAGAAATGGAGTGGCCCTCATAGTCAACAAAAGAGTGGCAAAAGCTGTACTGGGATGTAATCTCAAAAATGATAGAATGATCTCGATACGAATCCAAGGCAGACCTTTTAACATCACAGTAATCCAAGTTTATGCACCTACCACTGGTGCTGAAGAAACTGAAATTGACCAATTCTATGAAGACTTACAACACCTTCTAGAAATGACACCAAAGAAGGATGTTCTTCTCATTATAGGGGATTGGAATGCTAAAGTAGGGAGTCAAGAGATAAAAGGAACATCTGGCAAGTTTGGCCTTGGAGTTCAAAACGAAGCAGGGCAAAGGCTAATAGAGTTCTGCCAAGAGAACAAGCTGGTCATCACAAACACTCTTTTCCAACAACACAAGAGACGACTCTACACATGGACATCACTAGATGGGAAGCATCAAAATCAGATTGATTATATTCTCTGCAGCCAAAGATGGAGAAGCTCTATACAGTCAGCAAAAACAAGACCTGGAGCTGACTGTGGCTGCGATCATCAGCTTCTTATAGCAAAATTCAAGCTTAAACTGAAGAAAGTAGGAAAAACCACTGGGCCGGTGAGATACAATCTAAGTCAAATCCCTTATGAATAAACAGTGGAAGTGAGGAACAGGTTTAAGGATTTAGATTTGGTGGACAGAGTGCCTGAAGAACTATGGATGGAGGCTCGTAACATTATACAAGAGGCAGCAACTAAAACCATCTCAATGAAAAGGAAATGCAAGAAAGCAAAGTGGCTGTCCAATGAGGCCTTACAAATAGCGGGGGAGAGAAGGCAAGCAAAATGCGAGGGAGATAGTGAAAGATACAGGAAATTGAATGCAGATTTCCCAAAAATAGCAAGGAGAGACAAGAAGGCCTTCTTAAACGAGCAATGCAAAGAAATAGAGGAAAACAATAGAATGGGAAAAACCAGAGATCTGTTCAAGAAAATTGGAGATATGAAAGGAACATTTCGTACAAAGATTTCCATAATAAAAGACAAAAGTGGAAAGGACCTAACAGAAGCAGAAGACATCAAGAAGAGGTGGCAAGAATGCACAGAGGAACTATACCAGAAAGAAATGGATGTCTCGTATACCCCAGGTAGTGTGGTTGCTGACCTTGAGCCAGACATCCTGGAGAGTGAAGTCAAATGGGCCTTAGAAAGCATTGCTAATAACAAGGCCAGTGGAAGTGATGATATTCCAGCTGAACTATTTAAAATTTTAAAAGATGATGCTGTTAAGGTGCTACACTCAATATGCCAGCAAATTTGGAAAACTCAGCAGTGGCCAGAGGATTGGAGAAGACTAGTCTACATCCCAATCCCAAAGAAGGGAAGTGCCAAAGAATGCTCCAACTACCGCACAATTGCACTCATTTCACACGCTAACAAGGTTATGCTTAAAATTCTACAAGGCAGGCTTAAGCAGTATGTGGACCGAGAACTCCCAGAAGTGAAAGCTGGATTTAGAAGAGGCAGAGGAACCAGAGACCAAATTGCAAACATGTGCTGGATTATGGAGAAAGCTAGAGAGTTCCAGAAAGACATCTACTCCTGCTTCATTGACTATGCAAAAGCCTTTGACTGTGTCGACCACAGCAAACTATGGCAAGTTCTTAAAGAAGTGGGAGTGCCTGATCACCTCATCTGTCTCCTGAGAAATCTCTATGTGGGACAAGAAGCTAGCTAGAACTGGATATGGAACAACTGATTGGTTCAAAATTGGGAAAGGAGTATGGCAAGGCTGTATATTGTCCCCCTGCTTATTTAACTTATATGCAGAATTCATCATGCGAAAGGCTGGGCTGGACGAATCCCAAGCCGGAATTAAGTTTGCCGGAAGAAATATCAACAACCTCAGATATGCAGATGACACAACCTTGATGGCAGAAAGTGAGGAGGAATTAAAGAACCTTTTAATGAGGGTGAAAGAGGAGAGCGCAAAATATGGTCTGAAGCTCAACATCAAAAAAATGAAGAGCATGGCCACTGGTCCCATCACCACCTGGCAAATAGAAGGGGAAGAAATGGAGGCAGTGAGACATTTTACTTTCTTGGGCTCCATGATCACTGCAGATGGTGACAGCAGTCACAAAATTAAAAGACGCCTGCTCCTTGGGAGAAAGGCGATGGCAAACCTAGACAGCATCTTAAAAAGCAGAGACATCACCTTACCAACAAAGGTCCATATAGTTAAAGCCATGGTTTTCCCGGTAGTGATGTATGGAAGTGAGAGCTGGACCATAAAAAAGGCTGATTGCCGAAGAATTGATGCTTTTGAATTATGGTGCTGGAGGAGACTCTTGAGAGTCCCATGGACTGCAAGAAGATCAAACGTATCCATTCTTAAAGAAATCAGCCCTGAGTGCTCACTGGAAGGACAGATCCTGAAGCTGAGGCTCCAATACTTTGGCCACCTCATGAGAAGAGAAGACTCCCTGGAAAAGACCCTGATGCTGGGAAAGATGGAGAGCACAAGGAGAAGGGGACGACAGAGGACGAGATGGTTGGATAGTGTTCTCGAAGCTACAAACATGAGTCTGACCAAACTGCGAGAGGCAGTGGAAGACAGGAGTGCCTGGCATGCTCTGGTCCATGGGGTCACGAAGAGTCGGACACGACTAAATGACTAAACAACAACAACAACACAATTAAAAATTGAGAGCATTAGAACTTGGGAGGAAGGCAAACAAAATAGAGTTAAGCAGGCAAGATTTCAATAAAGGTAAAGGTAAAGGGACCCCTGACCATTAGGTCCAGTCATGGCCGACTCTGGAGTTGCGGCGCTCATCTCACTTTATTGGCCATGGGAGCCAGCGTATAGCTTCCGGGTCATGTGGCCAGCATCACTAAGCCACTTATGGAGAACCAGAGCAGCGCACGGAAACGCCGTTTACCTTCCCGCCGGAGCGGTACCTGTTTATCTACTTGCACTTTGACGTGCTTTCGAACTGCTAGGTTGGCAGGAGCAGGGACCGAGCAATGGGAGCTCACCCTGTTGCGGAGATTTGAAACGCCGACCTTGTGATCGGCAAGTCCTAGGCTCTGTGGTTTAACCCACAACGCCACCCACGTCCCTAAGATTTCAATAATGGACACCAAATACCAAAATAAAAATATCATAACAACCCACCTAAAGGACAGCAGAGAAGGACCTGTCTAACTCCTCCTGGAAAATTCTAGAACTCGGGTACAATCACCAAAATGCCTTGATTTGTACCTCCATCAATCCAATTGTTCTTGATGTATCCGAACAGTATCCGAAAATGACCACAACTGATGGACATAGTAATGAATATCAATGGAAACTTTGGGATCATCACAGTTCCAGGATTTCTTCAGTTCTACCATTTTTGAAAGCTACTTTTATATTTGTCCAACACTGACCTTGCTGAAACAACCTATGACCTGATGACCTATGGTGTTTACCAATTTCTTCTATGCATCCAGTATTAGATGGCCTCTAGGGTCATGCAGCTTCATAGAGGCAGAGAAAATTATCGGCAGAAGAGTCAAGCTGATTAAAAAGTTGATTGCCTTTTGTGGTCTTTATGTCGCTGCTGTAGAAACATCAGACTGGGACGCATGCGAGAGATGCACATTTACACCGAGAACTCCACTGTTGCAGTTCCCAATGCAAAGAGGCAAGCTGCTTTCCAGTTTAAAGAGCAGCTTGCTTCTTCAGCAGGGAGAGCTGCTGATGTTACAGCAGCAAGTGAATAACTTTCTGCATGTGCACTTCTCTCATCTTTGTGCACAGCCATACTCAATAACACACTTTGAAGTGTATGCACTTTGTCATGTCAAAAGCTCATCAGCTTTCCAGTCATCCCTCTTTTCCTCTTAATTTAAACCTGTGGATACAATTCTCACAAGTTTCTCTGTCACCTCCAGAGTCCAAATAAGGGTCACCACTATCATGGTAGAAAGCAATTTTCTGAAAATGCCTCAATGATAATGCTTTTCTGTATGTAAGAGTAAGATGCTGGCAGCTAGCTGGGCCTTTTGTTATATATCGTGTATCTACAGTACATTTATGTAGTCCATTTAATAAAGTGCATTTAAAGACTTTGTGCTGAGAAGTGGGAGGCAGCATTATCCTGAATAGGACACATATGAATTATGGAGACCTCCAACTTCTGTAAAGTGAAGTACATCAAGAACAATGTATTCATTCTTAGTGTTATTACGGATCTCTGCACTTCTTCTGGTTGCCCCCTTTGCTAGTTTCAAAATGATTGCTCTTCATAAGACAGTTTACTATTAAAAAAACTTGGGATAATTCTGTAGAATGATCTTGCTACCATTTTTGTCTCTTAAGTAGATTATCCATTTTAGAAGTATAGGAATCCTGATGCTTCCTTTCCTGGAAATCTGTGTTCCTTGTTGCAAAGCATATTTTGCTTTCCGTTGAAGTATCTCATGAACAAAGCCTCATGCTTGGCTACTATTTCACCTACATATCGTGCACTGGCATTTTATATAATGTTATTGTTCAAAGGGGTTCTGTACCATTGCAAGCCATAGCTGTAACACAATTCTGGGACAGTTCCCATAACATTGTGATGTAAAAATCATTAAGCGTTCTGTTCTGAGCCATACAATCCAATCAAAACTGCAATATTTGTTCCCCATGTTCACCTATTTACCGTAATTCAGGGGTCAGGAACATGTGACCCTCCCGATTGTTTCTGTACTACAATTCCTACAATCCCTAACCATTGACCATGCTGGCATGGGCTGACAGGAGTTGGAGTTCAGCAACATCTGGAGGGTTACAGGTTCTCCAACACTGATTTAGTGCAAGCTGCTCTCTGGTAGTCCTGATGCTGCTCTCTGGTAGTCCTGCTCAATACTCCGACATAGTGATGACTTCAGTAAAAATTATGAATATGATCCAAATTCTGCTATATCATGTTTTAAGAGTGCTAGATCCCCACATACCTATAGGGAGTCACGAGTCCCTCCTCCATATCTCTGTGTGCATGTGAGGAATAATATTTAAGGAACATCTTTTTATGTAACCAAAATGTCACATCTAGTTGCACCAACAACTATCCTTTATGTAGCTGTAGATATATGTGTGTGTTTGGGTATGTGGCAAAGAGCTGTTAGGATTTCAGCTGAAATGAACTTCTGCAAGTTATCATTTTGTGTGTGTGTGTGTGTGTGTGTGTGTGTGTGTGTGTATATATATATATGAGAAGTTAAGTGCATGGGATTTGCGTCTGTTTATGATATTCACACAGTCTAATTACAAAGTTACTCCATCTCTAGTTCCTGACACTCAAAGAATATCTGAATAGTAGATCAGTGACCTGAAAGATTGCCACACCGTAGCTGTAGAGGAGCTGTTCTGGTTTATTGTGCATCAAATCTAGCTGAAAAATTCATGACATTTTCAATTATATAACATAGTGCACTTTCCCACTAACTCATTTTTAACAAGACTGGTTCATTTCATGCTTTTTAAAAGTATGAGGAAAGAAAAGATAATAAAAAATGTCTTTAGAGGCGTGCAGTTGTAAGGCACATGGTGTCTCAGAATGACCGGGGGGAGAGTCTATAGGTTATATGTTGCCCGAGCCGCTTCTAATTGCTGGGGTCCTGGGTCCAGAATGGGTATAAAATCTAATGGAGGATTCCATTGTTGAACTAGCCAGGCAAGTTTCTTGGTGACTTAATGGGTGCCTAACCATATTCCTTAGTATAACAAAATAGATTGCTCTTTGCCAGTGGGCAAATGGATGGTGCCCCCTCCCTCACCCAGCTGGTAGTAAGACAAAAACTAGAGTTGATGTGTGTGAACTGCATTGGAAACAAAATATAAATGGTTAAACAGAACCTTGAGACTTAGACGCCCAATCGTCTCCGCCTCTCACTGCGCGGGAGTCTCCTGCGCAGGGTGGGCATGGGCAGCGGGGTGCTTGGGCTCTACTCAAATCTAGTACAGGAAGAAAAACTGCAGTCCCCATATGTACCCAAGATGGTTGATGCTCTTACCCTTGTTCTTCTCTGGGGTCATACCAGACAAGAGCTGCCGTCAAAAACTTTGGACAGGTTGAGCAAGTGGAAATGGAACTCACTGCACCCATGATGGATGCATTGTTTTTCTGCTGGTAGCTGCCATGCAGCTGATCCTCCAATGTAAGTAAGGTTGATCCACCAAGGTTCAGCCCAAATAGCTGAACACATGCAACCCATGATTAAAGTGACAATGGCCTATAGCCATCTGCGTCAAACAACTCTTATGTTGGCAGCGCTTTAAGAAACGCCCACAGACAGATACTACAAGTGACTAAGGGCAGCCACGCTGAGATGGGCTGTGCAGTCCGGAGGGTTTAACCAGGCAAGCTAATGCTCAAACGGAGCAGGATTACGCACGAGTAACTCCCAACCATTATACTTTCAGTAATGGAAGTAGGGTTTTTTTTCAGCCAGCAAATCACCAAAACTCAGTTCTGGCCCCTTTCAGGTGGGCCCCTTAGCTAATCTAAGAAGATGAGAGAGGTGTTCATGGTGAGTTCCAGCACCTCTTTTTCTAGAAAAATAGCACTGAATGGAAGGACCCCTTCTGTGAATGGAAGCTGCTTTCATTAATAAAGCAAAGCGACACACTTAATAAAATGGGTTTATTTTCTTGGACTGGATTTAGATTAATGAAGGTCAATATATCCCATTGAAATCAATAGGGCAAGTTAATCATAACTTAAGTACTTAGTCTGGATCCATTCCCCTGTGTTTAATAGTTTTAAAAATGAATTTACCACACATGGTGCTCGCAATCAGTGTTACCTTCACTCTATGTTTATCTACCACCTCTCCCTGCCACACCTAAGGATATTTACAGTGCCAGTATATTCTTACTTCAGAGTATACTGGGTGCTACAATAACAAAAAGAATTTTATTATTTGTACCCTGCCCATCTGAGTTGCCCCAGAGCTCAGGTGCCATTTTCAACACTGGAATCGTCCCCTTAGCTTGTTCTGCATCCTATCCCTACTTCCCTTACATTCCACCAATCTCCTGTTATAGGCTTGCTGTTAGGAATTTTTGTCCCCAAACCTAGATCCAACACCTCTGTTTCTTGTTGCCTCCTTAAGTACTCTGAGTCCCTCACTTCCAAATCCTTTTTCTCTTCTCACTTTTCTTTGGATACTCCTAGCGGGCTCCACTCTCTTATCTCTGTTTCTTCAAAATAGTCTCTGCAAGTAGAATGGGATGCATCCCAGCAATTTCTCTATTCATCTCCACTCTCCTGCTTCTCTTGGTTTTTCTCTTTCTGGTTGGTTGTTCATCAAGCCTGCACCTCCACCTCAGTGTTTCTGCTTTATCTCTGCATGCAGAGAAAGGAGCCCTGACCTCTAACCTGACCTGATTTATTGCTGGTCAGGCTTCCTGCAGACTTACACAGCCAATGCAGCATTGCTGCTGCTTTCTCACAGCCAGCTGCAATCAAATGCACACCTGAATCCTAGATTTTCAGTGATTCAGTTCAACCTATTACTAGAAATGATCGGAAATATGGACATATATATTATTGGAAATTAATAGAAATGTGTATTGCTTCTGTTTGTATGAATTGATGTGGTGAAATGCACCAGAAATAGAAGCGAGGAAATTCAGAATTTCATGCAAACTTTGGCATGGCATATAGATGTAGCTATACAACTATTTGGATAAGAAGAAGCAATTTTCTAGTTTTTAACATATGTGTGAATATATTCTGGTAGACACAGCTGCCTGGACAACATTAAAATACCCCCACAAGCAATGGTTTCTAATCTAGTTTATACCCTGAATTCTGTATCATTTCAGAAAACTGTTTGAACTAAACTGTTAAACCATATCTAAAGCTTAAACAAGCTTTTTTATTGCTATTAAAACAGCAGCAGACAATAAGGAAACAAATGCCTAAGGCACCTACTATTTATGTTCGGAGTTTGACAAGCTATGGTATATATTGAATTTCTGCAAGAAAAGCTGTACAGGAGCATATTTCTGTTGGATACCACAATGCATAAACTGTGCTTTCTGGATTATATGCTATGGATGAGAACCCTTAAAAAACCCTCGCTTTAAAATTACAAGTGTATATGCTTTATAACAAACAACAGACCTCACCTGAATTTATATTTGAATACTAGTGTAATGAATAACTACATGTTCCAACATACCGGTATTTCTTTAGTAGGTTTCTATCACTCCCTTCATATCAAAGGAGCCCAGGGCACTAAACAATGAAGTAGCAGTAAAGCCAATACTATTAAAAAGAAAATAAAGGCATTGCTTTTAAAAAAAGAAAATTAAGAACACCTAAAAGCTTTTAAAAAGATGAACACCTGCATGAAGGGAAAAGTAACATGTGGCACTTTAAATCACAAGTGGGCAACCTGTGGTTCATAGGGGGCATGTGATCATCGTCAGTCCCTCTTGTGCCACCTTTGCCACTAGCATGATGCGGGGAGGAGAGGCGTGGCATTAGCAGCAGCAGCATGACCCCTTCCCTATGAAAAGGATTCCAGCTTTTAAATTCAGTAAACTCTGAACAACCACAAGCAACATGAGGCTAATAATGTACTGACAAAATAGTCCTCGAAAGATTCCATCAACGGTGTCTCTGAAAAATTTTACACATCACTTGGGAAGACAGGCGAACTAATGTCAGTGTACTGGACGAAGCAAAGATCACCAGTGTTGAAGCAATGATTCTTCAACATCAACTTCATTGGACTGTTCATTGGTCATGTGTGGATGCCTGATGATCGTCTTCCAAAGCAACTACTCTATTCCGAACTTAAAAATGGAAAGAGTAATGCTGGTGGTCAACAAAAGAGGTTTAAAGACTGTCTCAAGGCAAATCTTTAAAAATGTAGTATAAACACTGACAACTGGGAAACACTGGCCTGCAAGCGCTCCAGTTGGAGAACAGCCTTTACCAAAGGTGTCATGGGCTTTGAAGACGCTCGAACACAGGACGCAAGGGAAAAACTTGCTAAGAGGAAGGCACACTTGGTAAATCCACACTGTGATCAACTCCTGCCCGGAAACCATTGTCCCCATTTTGGAAGGACGTGTGGATCCAGAATTGTCCTCCACAGTCACTTATGGACTCATTGTTAAAACAGTGTTTATGGAAGACAATCTTACTCAGCTACGAGTAATCGCCGAAGAAGAAGAAGAAGAAGAAGAAGAAGAAGAAGAAGAAGAAGAAGAAGAAACATTATACTGTTTCACAATTCATAAACAGAAGGCATGTAATATGTGCATGGAAGCACAAATAATAGGGGTCAAATAAATGTTCCATGAACAGAAATGGTAGGCTTGGTCAGTCACTACCAAAGAACACTGAGATGGGGGCAAAATGCCTTTCCACAGACAATATCCTGCAAATGTGCAGTGATAGGTGCTCCGAACGTAGCAATAAGGTACTCCGAGCACAGCAGCAGACAGAACAGTTCTTCTAGGATAATGAACTGTTTCAATGATAATTCTTCATCAGCAAATAAATTGTCCCCACAGGTACATCAAATAGCCATGGATCAGCAATCACTTAAAAGTGTGGTAAGCTGATTTTAAATTCAGTAAAGCAGAGAAAAATGATTTCTTCTTAGCAGAATATTAGCATCTTATGAACAGATTGCAATACAGAAGATTGGGCTAGATGACTCTTCCAGCTCTACAGTTCTACAATTCTTAAAAGCCTGTTAACTGTGGGCTCCAACCATACAGTAGCCAACAAAACAAAACTGTATGAAAACAGTACACCATTAGAAGCGTGCTGAAAATGCAACGCTGCATTTTGGCTCTAGGTAACAGCTAGCTGGTGAAATGCACATTCTAGGCCAGGGACACATTCTAGCCAGGGAAAATCAGGGACAGTATGGCTGGGTGGCAGGAAGAAGGGCAGAGTGCCTCTTGTTGGACAGAGAGAACCCAACCCTGAGGTTCTTCAGCTCTGGTCTAGAATTATAGAATCATAGAATCATAGAGTTGGAATAGACCACAAGGGCCATCAAGTCCAACCCCCTGCCAAGCAGGAAACACCATCAGAGCACTCCTGACATATGGTTGTCAAGCCTCTGCTTAAAGATCTCCAAAGTAGGAGACTCCACCACACTCCTTGGCAGCAAATTCCACTGTCGAACAGCTCTTACTGTCAGGAAGTTCTTCCTAATGTTTAGGTGGAATCTTCTTTCTTGTAGTTTGGATACATTGCTCCGTGTCCGCTTCTCTGGAGCAGCAGAAAACAACCTTTCTCCCTCCTCTATATGACATCCTTTTATATATTTGAACATGGCTATCATATCACCCCTTAACCTCCTCTTCTCCAGGCTAAACATGCCCAGCTCCCTTAGCCATTCCTCATAAGGCATCGTTTCCAGGCCTTTGACCATTTTGGTTGCCCTCCTCTGGACACGTTCCAGTTTGTCAGTGTCCTTCTTGAACTGTGGTGCCCAGAACTGGACACAGTACTCCAGGTGAGGTCTAACCAGAGCGGAATACAGTGGCACTATTACTTCCCTTGATCTAGATGCTATACTCCTATTGATGCAGCCCAGAATTGCATTGGCTTTTTTAGCTGCCGCATCACACTGTTGGCTCATGTCAAGTTTGTGGTCAACCAAGACTCCTAGACCCTTTTCACATGTACTGCTCTCAAGCCAGGTGTCACCCATCTTGTATTTGTGCCTCTCATTTTTTTTTGCCCAAGTGCAATACTTTACATTTCTCCCTGTTAAAGTTCATCTTGTTTGTTTTGGCCCAGTTCTCTAATCTGTCAAGGTCGTTTTGAAGTGTGATCCTGTCCTCTGGGGTGTTAGCCACCCCTCCCATTTTGGTGTCATCTGCAAATTTGATCAGGATGCCCTTGAGTCCATCATCCAAGTCGTTGATAAAGATGTTGAATAAGACCGGGCCCAAGACAGAACCCTGTGGCACCCCACTAGTCACTCTTCTCCAGGATGAAGACGAACCATTGATGAGCACCCTTTGGGTTCGGTCAGTCAGCCAGTTACAAATCCACTGAGTGGTAGCATAGTCAAGACCGCATTTTACCAGCTTCTTTACAAGAATATCATGGGGCACCTTGTCAAATGCCTTGCTGAAATCAAGGTAGGCTACATCCACTGCGTTCCCTTCATCTACCAGGCTTGTAATTCTGTCAAAAAACGAGATCAGGTTAGTCTGACATGACTTGTTTTTCAGAAATCCATGCTGACTATTGGTGATCACAACATTCCTTTCTAGGTGCTCACAGACTGTTTGCTTAATGATCTGCTCCAGAATCTTCCCTGGTATTGATGTCAGACTGACTGGGCGATAATTATTTGGGTCCTCTCTTTCCCCCTTTTTGAAAATAGGGACAACAGTTGCCCTCCTCCAGTCTGCCGGGACTTCGCCTGTTCTCCAGGAATTCTCAAAGATGACTGCCAGTGGTTCTGAGATCACATCTGCCAGTTCTTTTAATACTCTTGGATGCAGTTCATCTGGCCCTGGAGACTTGAATACATCTAAACTAGCCAAGTATTCTTGTACTATCTCCTTAGTTATTCTGGGCTGTGTTTCCTTTGCTGAATCATTTGCTCCAAATTCTTCAGGTCGGGCATTGTTTTCTTTATCGGAGAGGACTGAGGCAAAGAAGGCATTGAGGAGTTCAGCCCTTTCTGTGTCCCCTGTTTGCATTTCACCATCTTCTCCTCTGAGTGACCCCACTGTTTCTTTGTTCTTCCTTTTGCGATGAACATACGCATAAAAGCCTTTTTTGTTGCTTTTAACCTCTCTAGCAAGCCTGAGTTCATTTTGTGCTTTAGCTTTTCTGACTTTGTGTCTACATGTGCTGGCTATTTGTTTGAATTCCTCTTTGGTGGTTTCCCCCCTTTTCCATTTTTTGTACACATCCTTTTTTAATCTTAACTCAGTTAAAAGTTCTTTAGATAGCCACCCTGGCTTCTTTAGGCACCTTCCATGTTTCCGTCTCATTGGTATTGCCTGACGTTGTGCTTTTACTATCTCCCTCTTAACAAACTCCCAGCCATCATGAACTCCCTTTCCTTTTAGTATTACTGTCCATGGGATCTCACCCAGCACTTCCCTAAGTTTTATGAAGTCGGCTTTCTTAAAGTAAAGAAATTGAGTCCTAGTATGCTTGGCTGCTCCTTTCCGCTGTATAGTAAACTTCAGAAGAGCATGATCACTCGCGCCTAATGATCCTTCCACTTCTACCCCAGTAACCAGGTCATCAACATTGGTTAGGACCAGATCTAAAATGGCTGTTCCTCTTGTTGCTTCTCCCACTTTCTGGACAATTAAGTTGTCTGCAAGGCCAGTGAGGAATCTGTTTGACCTTATGCTCTTGGCTGAGTTTGACATCCAAGAAATATCTGGGTAATTGAAGTCCCCCATTACTACTATCTCCCTTCCTTTTGCATGCTTGGCCATCTGTTCCAGGAAGGCATCATCTATGTCCTCTGTTTGGCTTGGGGATCTATAGTAAACTCCCACAATGAGGTCTCTGTTATTCTTCTCTCCCTTAATTTTGACCCAAATGCTCTCACTTTGGCTTTGAGGTTCTAAATCTTGGATCTCTTCACAGGTATACACATCCCTGACATATAATGCCACTCCTCCTTTCTTGTCTGGTCTGTTTCTCTGAAATAGATTGTATCCCTCCATTATTACATTCCAATCGTGGGACTTATCCCACCAGGTTTCAGTGATGCCTATTATGTCATATTTAGTTTGCTGTACCAAGGGCTCAAGCTCATCTTGTTTATTTCCCATGCTTTGTGCATTAGTGTACAGACATTGAAGTCCATTAATCATTCCCCCGTGTCTCTTATTTAAGGATTTTTTCCTCCCACCACTAGGTCTGCGTGCTGTTTGCTCCATTTCGTCTATGACAGTTGGATGATCATCTTCATCAATTGATAGACTCCTACCTTCAGGAGCACAGTCTCCCTCCCCCACATTAGTCAGTTTAAAGCCCTCCTGATGAGGTTTCTGAGATTTTTGGCAAAAACATTCCTCTCAACCGTTGTGAGGTGCAGCCCATCGCTTGCCAGAAGTCCATCTTCAAGAAACTGCAGTCCGTGATCTAAGAATCCAAACCACTCCTGTTTACACCATTTGCGAAGCCAGCTGTTCACTTCCACTATTTTTCCCTCTCTCCCTGGGCCACGTCGTTCAACTGGGAGGACAGATGAGATGACAATTTGTGCATTTAGTTGCTTCAATTTCCTGCCGAGAGCCTCGTAGTCTCTTTTGATCTTCTGGAGGCTATTGCTTGCAGTGTCATTCGTTCCCACATGAACCAAGAGGAAGGGGTATTTGTCAGTGGGTTTTATGATTCCTTGCAGTCGTTCAGTTACATCTTGGATCTTAGCCCCGGGGAGACAGCACACCTCCCGAGACATCTTGTCAGGCCCACAGATCACTGCTTCTGTTCCCCTCAGTAGGGAATCGCCTATCACCACTACACGCCTCCTCTTAGGTTTGGTCGGGGTTCTTCCGTGAGCTGTCCGTTCCAAGGTCACCTGCACATTCCCTGAGGACTGACTTTGCTGCACGTCTTCATATACCTGATCGACTGTAATGAGGGAGAGATCCTCAAATGGAGTCTGTTCTTCGTCTTCCATGCTAGGGGAGAGGACTTCAAAGCGATTGTGCATTTCTAAACAATCAGAGCGAACCCTGGGCCTCCTACTTCTTTGAGTCACGTTTCTCCATATATCTGGCACCTGTGTTGGTGAACTAGCCTCCTTCTCAGGGGTGTCCCCTGTCTCCTCCTTGGTGGAGACGGTGTGCTCTGTTCCTTCCAAGAAGAGCTCCAGCTCTCTAATTCTTTGGAGTGTAGCTACATGTTCCTCCAGTTGCTGGACTTTGTCTTCTAAGAGGGCAATCAACATACAATTGCTGCAGGTAAAAATTAGCCAGGATATAGGTGAAAGAGCTAACAGCCAAAGGCATGCTAGCTACACATGCCTACAGTCTGATCAGCAATAGGCTGCTGGAGAGAAAAATGTCACCAGGATCACAGTAATTGCTGTTATGTCTCCTAGTGTGAAGCCCATAGCACCTTTCTCCCTGCAGAAATAATTACTTGGATGAATCTGATGATGTAGAGTAGCCTTAAGTGTTTACTCAGAGCTAACAAATCCTGCAGTCTCGCAATAGCGCTCGGAGATCTGCAATGTTCTTTAAATTAGCATGTTTTATAACTTCAAAAAGAAAATTCAAAACCCTTCAGTGTGAGAGCGTTCCCAGCATGAAAATAACTCAGAGGAGAACTGAAAGGACAAATTCACACTTCTGGCATCTAATGCTATACATGGCAGTCTTAATCCATTTAAGTAAAGGTGCTGAAAAAATATAAGCAAGTTTTGTTTTTAACCTCCTCACGCAGCAAGGAGCTGCCCACTGTCTTTCTGCATTTGTAGGTCAATGGTGCAAACACATTTAGCATGTTGCTTTGGAGGATATTCTCCTTTGACAGGCAAGGCTTAATTTATGCCCACAAATAAAGTCCTTTCCAAGCTGAGGATTGATTATAAACAAGGGGAAAAAAGGCTCCAGTCCTTGTGCATTTTGCTAAAGAGAAAGCATTGTCAAGGTCATGTATTCTTGTTGGAGTCTTACATAATGCTACACTATGGAGATGCCAGTATTTTATGCTTATCTGATGAGTAGAGGCGCAGTCTCCATACTTGTAACTGCGAATGCAACAGCCTGATTCTGTTTTATTTATTTATTTTGAACTATTGTGAGTAGGGAGGTGTGGGTGTATATTTTTAGCCTTGAACCCTGTTCTGAAGGGCATACAATAGTATTCAGCAACTGCTCTGCAAAGCACAACTCAGTTGATTCCATATCCTATTCATTCTCTGAATCACATTAATGCAATTTAGGAAACAGGAACATCAAGGAATGATAAGCATTATCCCAGATATGAGGGACAGACATTTGTATTCCAGATACAAGGCAAATGTTTCATGCCCCCCCCTGTCTCCCTAGTTCCTCAAAGGCAGAATGGGAAATGGTTATAATAGGAGGGAGCATAGGCTGCCTGTCTTCCCATACCTCATCAGGGCCAAACAATATGGAAGTGATGGAGACCCTATGAATCTTCAGATGTTGAGGGACCCCAGCTGCCATCATCCCCAACTATCATGGCTAACAGTCAGGGGTGGTGCCCAATTGTAGCCTAACAGCTCTTGGAAGGCAATAGATTCACAACATATGCTATAGAGAATCAGAGTGGAAAAGCTGCTTCATCATCACCTTCATTTCCACAATCAAGAGGGATTTCCAAGCTTAGAATCTCATTACGATCACAGCTGCAGTCCAGCAACAACTAGGGATCCAAGTTTGGCATGGCTGCTGTACCCTCTTTGCAGCCGCCGCTCTGCAGTTGTGAATTTATGTAGTTCTATTTCTACCCGTAATGTTTCTAACTTCGAAAAAGGTCCGCTCACTTTAGTATTCCCTAGAAAATATTCCTTATCATTATAATCATGTAGACCTCAGTCTGAAAGAAAATACGAGTTGGATGATGGCATGACCTGTAGCACCTTGTTTATACGATCATCTCTCTAGCAAATTGCTGTTATGTCAGCATGAAAATGGAAGTAAGATTTCTATTATGTCCTTGAGACATAGATCAAGCCACAGAGAGAAAGCTCCTTTCAAGCATTCCAGTGATTCTGGAGTCTTGAGAGCTACTGAGGAATTTTATTGGTAATATGTCTTTTACTTTCGGGCAATCCCATGGTGGGCTGAATTAGCACTGCCCCTTAGAGGGTCTAAGAATCTTTCTTGCTCTTTTCAAGAGAAATATAGACATGGTATAACCAGTAGTTACATAGAGAACAAAAAAGGCACAAGCTATTATGGTTTGGTTTACATGCACAACTTGAGGGGGGTGGGGCTGAATTAAGTGTTGTTGGAACTGCTTAATCAGGAGTCCATTGGCATTTAGAGAGCCCCTGGTCCCTGTTGAACTATGCCACTAGTAATCTTCCATTTTTATTAATCTCCTTTGTTGTCATTGTTATGCGCTCTGCTCTTCCCCAAGTGGCAAGAAGTTCCAAGGGAAATGCTTACCGGGATTTGACTTTGTTTGGTAGGAAGATCAAGGGGACGGATTGTGTTTTTGTAATATATACTTATAAATATACTAGTGGGACACTGATAGAGGAAAACAGTTGAAGACATCCTACAAAGCAAATTTTCTGCCCTTTATCATATTCCTATAGAGCCTATCCCAAGATGCCTTTTACTCCCTCCTTGCCTCAAGCTGTTGGCTTTCACATTCCACATCATCTTATAACTGTTAAGCCACATCCACACAATCCCTCTTCCCGGGAAACTCTGGGAATTGTAGTTTTGTGAGGGGAATAGGGGTCTCCTAATGATTCTCAGCATCCTTACAGTTCCCAGGATCTTTTGGGCAAAGCCGCAACAAGTGGTATGAAACTGGTTTAAATGCATAATGCAGATGGGCTTTTCATTTCTACCAAGATGTTTTCCTGGCCATTAACAAGAAATGCCAGGCCAGCATTGTTGCTGCTGCAACCGAACAATCAGGCTACAGTTGCTGTTAAATCTGCAGTTAGGCCACCACAGTCTTTGGGGCATTATCCTCCAATTGATATGATAATAAACTGAAATATTCTTTCTGATTTTGGATGAAACATGGCAATAATTAGATGAATTATCTTGCTTTCATAAAAGATTTATCAACTCATCAGTATATTTTACAGAAAACTGAGAGCTACTACTTTACATATTATGAAATGTTTGCAAATAATTCCCTTTTATTATTATATGGTGTGCCCAAAAAACAACAACAAAACCCACCCAATGCTTACTTCAGTGTTTCACTACACTTTCTAATATACAGTTGCAGAAACTACTTAGCAATGTAACTTAGCATACAACTAAGATGTAGATTCAGGCAAACGTATCAACATTTTTGTCATGCATTCACCTTTTGAAACATATTCAGTTTTCTGCTAGTGAATGTGATTTCAGAGCTTAGTATGCCACAAACCCAACTGTTACCTAATCTTTCTTTTTCAGCCATTATTTTTCAAATTGCAAATTATGCAGAGACTGAAAACATTTCCCCTTCTAGCTGATTTTGCATATGCTGTTCCACCATCTACAGTGATGCTTGTTGTAATATCTCCTTACAATTCAATTATGCCTTTAAACCATTTCTCATTAGACTTCTAGGACACATAAATACATTGACTAAGCCTGTACCTGCACTGATATGGAAACCAGGGTGAATAAATGTCTAATTTTCTGTTCTGCGTGTGTATTAGCACAAAAGGCTGTTCTGTTCAATTAAAGGAGTACTTTTCCCATATTATGATTGTTTGTTTTCACTCTTACTTGCCCAAGCTGGCAGATTCTGTCTAAGCAGTGAACCTTAGGCAAACATATGTATCCCGTAAAGAATATATCCCCCCAGAGAAATAGATCCGCAATTTTCATCTTGAGGAGGAGGGTCTACCTCTTTACCCTTGAGATGTATTTTTGTTTCAGATCCATATATGAGTTTCTTCAACAATTTGGCCAATTCATTGAATTTACAAACAGAGTGATTATTCAATAGGCCTACGTGTTGGGCATTAACATGCTGGAGACATAAGGGAACATAGGAAACTGTCCTTTACTGAGACTGTTGGTCCATCCAGCTCAATTTTTCTCTCCATTGGCTGGCAGAGGCCTTCCAGAGTTTCAGGCTAGAGCTTTCCCCAGCCCTACCTGGGGACACATGCAATTGTCTGCATGAAAGGCAACAATTATTCACTTTAGGGATGGGTGCAATAGGGACATTAGAGTAGGACTGGGGCTCCAGAGGACAAGCAATGCTCCATTAAGCCCTGGGGTGCTCTGAGGCCTATCAATCCTTACTCTAATATCTTCTTTCCTTACATTTAAATGAGCCATCTTCTTGGTTCAGCAACACTTCATGCATTGTGTAGGAAACTCTTTCTCCATCAACATCTTTTTCTGTGGAGAAAGGGGCCATTCATTCATCCATTCATTCCAATTTTCTGAAGGGCATGCAGGTTACCTTTCAAAACCCAGTGATTTGCCTTGTTTCCTTTAATCCAAAGGGCATATCTCCCTGTCCTTTTCTTGCTCCGGAAGCAGCAACAAGATGCTCCAAGAGGAATTTTTTTTCTTAAATTTTAGAGAACGCTTGGATTTTGCACGTGTCCTTTCCTTTGCCTTCTTTGGCTGTAAATGTGTTTTGCTATATCCTCTTTTCTCTGGTCAGAGGTGCACTGAAGCAGGAACATGGGGGACAACAACTCCTGTATGACATCAGCAGGAATAATGACATCATCTGCTGGAATGGGCTTTGATAGTGTTGTAAGCTCAGGTGGTTAGGGGACAGGTCTGGCCTGGCACATGAAACCCTTTCTTCAGTAGACTAAACTCAGACAGGGACTGACCTAAGGTCACCAGTGTACCTTTTGATCAGCGACAAAAACCCTAGGTCACCTCAGCCAAAGTTTAACATTCAAATCACTACACTACCTTTTGCCACCTTCTAATTCTAATAAACCCTGGAAAAGACCCTGATGTTGGGAAAGACTGAGGGCACAAGGAGAAGGGGACGACAGAGGACCAGATGGTTGGACAGTGTTCTCGAAGCTACCAGCATGAGTCTGACCAAACTGCGGGAGGCAGTGGAAGACAGGAGTGCCTGGCATGCTCTGGCCCATGGGGTCACGAAGAGTTGGACACGACTAAACGACTAAACAAAAACAACAATAATAAAATAGGCAATCTTTGGGGCAGATCAACCAGGTAGTGTGGCAATGGACTCTCTTTAGGGGTATGGCTTAGGGGCTGCCATTATGAGCTTTTACGCTTCAAAACATCAGAGATACTATGAGTTTTTGTGCTTTTTGGAAGTGATAGTCTATATAACAAAATGTTTTCCTACTGAAGCTTCCCCAACCAAGATTTTGTGCTTCCTTTCGGAAATCTAGCTGCTGTCTATATTTGCAATGAATTCTTGCCTGGATCTTTTGTTATTATTAGGTTGGGTATTTATGATTTTATATTGGATTTTATTGTTACCTGCCTTGTGAACATTGTGCTGACAAATAGACTACACATTTGACAAATAATATGCAGGGAGATGGGACTTCCTATTCTTAGTGCCTAACCGAACCTATGTTTTTTCTGAAGTGAGCTTTACTTGAATTATCAACCAGACATTTGTTTGCTGTGGTAATGAATGAACACTGAATGAACTCAGTATCATAGAAATGCTGTTTCTCATTGTGTGATAATATAGAGATCAGGCATTCAGGGTCAGCCTGAGCCATTTTGTTGCCTGGGACAAAGCAGAAAATGCCCCTCCCTCATCAAGATGCAAATATATAATATATAGGGATGAAAAGATCTGGAAATTTCAGTACTCTTAGTTTCTAATTTTTTTCCCAGTCCTAAATTTAGTTCTCCATATTGCTGCAGCAATTTGCAGAAATCCTCATGGCAATTCAACAGGATTTTACTGCAAATTTCTCCTAAAAAACACATTTTTCTATGTAGTTTTGACTAATGTGCATATTTTCACAGGCAATTTCCCTAATATAATGCACCTTCTTAATGTTATTTTCATGAATAGATTCATTGTTACGCACATTTTCCCCTAATATATACATTTTATTAACTTTTCTTCTTAATCTCCCTGGCAGTAAAATTACAATAGATTGCATCCACCTATCTGCCTCCATGAATGGAATGGTACCCACCATTCTTACCTGAGTATCAAGAGTTTTCTTTCTGCTACACTAACTACAACTCACATCATCCTTGGCCATTGACCATTGACCATTCTTGTTTGGGCTTAAGGGCTTGTAGTTCAGTAACATCTGGTGGGCTAAATATTCCTCACCCCATTCTAGACTCTAGAGAGTCAGCCAATGTATGGGACAGATTTGGGATGGGTCATAGCAGCTGCAGAAAGAAGAAGGAATCACCAAAAATGGTTTTCACCGTCTTCTGCCTAAGGGAGCACCCAGTTTCTCTGAAGATTAATCTGGATCCAACCCAATAATAACAAATTAAATAATGAGCATCATGCTGCCTTTCAGGACAGCCAGGGTTAGCCATTAGGGGCTGCTGCCGCACACTGCCCTGTAGTAGATCAGGTCCTGCATGGATTTAGTAAAATCAGAAATGTACACAGTTTGCTTCATTGGCCATCAAAATTTCAGAAAACATATCCATTAACTGCATCAACTTGTAGATCAAGGAGTGCTATAACTCTGAGTATAATAACCTTTAATATGTTCTCAAAACATGAATGTGAATATAAACTTGAAGCAATTTTTTCAGATAGTCATACTCATAGGGACTTTCAGGATTTGGGTGCATTCAATAATAGCAAAGGAAACATTCAGTCAGAACTCTGAATTATAATAGGATTAGAAATGTAGTTGTTCTGCATTTTCTGGCAGCACAGTGTAAACATCAAAGTTCTTTTCACTGGCATCAAAATGAAAGTCCTCAGCAACACAGCAATGTTTGGACTGACAGTTATAATATATTTTCCCCATGCATTTTTCAGAAAATGATAAAATGATCAAGCTGTTTCAAACCAAAAGTATGCTCCCTATTAATGTTTCGTTATACAATAATAATTGCAAAGGGCACCCTATATTTTATGCACAGCTGATAAAATCTTATTGTATTTTCGTCTTTTGAAAGAACCAAATAATAAGAGTCATTCTCAAAAGTTTCCCCAAACCTTTTAATGTTTTCTAGTGATCAGAGTTAAGTATCCTCACTCATTCCTTCAGCTGCTGGGTTGTGCCTAAATATGCAATCTTTAGTTTGAAAAGGAAGCTGCCACACTGCTAACCATTTGAAACTGCATTCTTTATCACAGGCTGTGTACACACTAAAGATTTACAGCCCCCAAGTATAGTTTTTCTCAGTTTTGAATCATTGATGCTCCTCCTCATCATGCTGTTTTCAATCTAGGTTGATTCTAGAGTCTGCTGCCCACAAGGTTGGGTGTGCTTACTTGATATGTTTGAAAACCCTCCCATTTATTAGATTATCCATGCATTTTCCTCCCTGAACATGTCCCAGGTGAATGAAGAATGAAGTGGCGATGGCAATATTGGTATACTCTCACCCACAGTGTGACTGGGCAAGTGTGGAAACCCTCCTATTGCTGGGACCACCTACATCTATAGCCAGATGTTTTCAAATGGCAAAAATACAGGGTAATGCAGAATCAAAAAAAGGAAGGGAAAGCAATAGCTATAGGTGATGTGTGTGGACTGCAAAGAAGAAAACAATCAGTCTTCACTGATTCTACAATAAAATGTTGCTCAAATGAAGACTTAGTTGTAGTCGTTCAGTTGATTTTGGAGTGCAGCTTCTCCTGTACAAGGCATTTTGACTTTGAAGCTTAAAACACATAGCCCAAATCATAGTTGATTAGGTGCACTTTTTTGTTGTTTCAATGGTAGCACAGCACGTTATTTCAAAACACCAAGTGATGTATCTTGGGTAGGGTGCTTTCTTAAAATACAGGCATCATTCCCTCTACTTCCAGTGTTTGGCTATGAGGGCTGTTTATGTAGCCACAGCGGCACCATTTGTAGCCATGCAGAAGGTATCAAACAGATTTTTTTGGGGGGAGCCCCCAGGTTTACAACTGTGCCAAAAAAAATATTTAGGGGGAAATCCTAAAAAGAGGTTGGGTGAAAGTTGCCAATGAGGACTGAGTATGCTCAGACAAGGAATGCTGAATGTTGACTGATGGAAAAAGTGGTGGAGTGGGGAATGGGTTGGAGTAGGGAATGGGTTGGAGTAGGTCAACTTTAGAATATTACCATATGAACAATATCAGTTGACATTTGGGTGTCTACTGGAAACTTCTTACAGGGTGTTTGAGCCACATTGATGTACTGAGTCCGTGTACTGACATGTGATGTATTTTGTACTTGTTTTCTGAATGTGATTTTAATTTTGGTTTTATGCTGTTCACCACAGCTTTTCTTAATGTGGTGACTCTTTGTTGTGTGTGTGCAAATAATTATAAAGAATAACAAGGCTTGGGAGGTTTCCTCTGATTTCCCCAGAAAGCACAATGCAGTAGATGGCACAGGAGGGCAGTGCCATGAAGGTAATCTCCCAAGAGCATCGTTGTTGCTTCTTTCCTGGATGACCCAGAGTGGGATGGGATGGCAGTGAGGTTGGGACTGTGTAGGCATACTGGCAGAAACACAGGATTGGCTTTGTTGGTGCTGCTGTCTCAACCAAAACAGCATCCTGCCCAGATCCCACACTGACCAGGTAAGCAGCAGCCATGCTATGATCATGAGGGCACCTCTATAGCACCACCCTCCCAAGCTTGGTGGCCAGTGAACAGAGTAACCAGTTTTCACACACATCAATTTATTTTCCACACCTTCCACTGAATTTATGTTGGAACCAGCTGGTGTATGGCTTTTTTTTTTTTTTTTTTGCAGGAATGGTGATAAATTATCCCACATCCAAAATGACTTTACTGAAAAATCAAAATACACATTGAGCTCTATATCTGCTTCTATTTAGCTTCAGTGAAAGCGGTAGAGCTGTTAGCTATGCTGGAGAAAGCTTGCCACTCTGGTCAGGAAAGCTGAGCGTTGTTACCAAGGCCACCTGAAATTCAGCCAAAATGTAATGTGTGAATGGAACTTGTGAAGCAGACCAGTTTCAAACTTTGAAACTGAACACTGTGGAGCCGTCTGAGAGGAGATTTCAAAATTATGCCCTACTTTCCAGGGTTTAATTAATAGAATAGTTTAATAGAGATGCCCTTTACAAAATGAATTTCATTCGTATTATTAGGATATCTGTGTAGCAACAGTTCCTACCAGCTGTAATAGCTAACTAGCTGGAATATGCTACACGTGTATGTTGCTTTCTGTGTCAGATCAAAGTAAGTATCAAATAAAGTCATGTAAAGGGCAATCATTCTAATGCAAATTTGAGACACTTGTTCAGATGAACTAATTTTTAATTTTGTTACATGATAAAGGGACACTGTACATTTTTATATCAAATGAAAAATTGCTCTTAAATGTTAAGTGTCTGTAGAATTAAATGTTTAATAGGATTTGACTTGATGCATCACATCGAGGCGAAATGAACTCGCCCATCCACTTAAAGGCCCATTATTATTAAAGAGAACAGAGGATTTATGACAGGGCATTTTTTTTAAGATTTACCAGCTACCAGTGCAGAACAAACCATTTTCTGTGGGCTACAAATGAAAACTATTTATCTTCTCTCTTGTATCCAAACCATATTTCACAGCTCATGAGACACAAATGGAAGAGACTTTCGATAAAATATTTCTAGGGTTTTCTCACTGTAACGAAGGGCTGTTGTATAGTAATTCAGCATGTAAGCAGAGATAAGATTAACAGTTTGGAGTTTTATAGCCTGCAGAAATTATGCAGAGTGAGGGCAAACTGGCAAAAATACCACTTTTATGCTAAATGCAGTGAAATGAATTCTATGAACCAAGAAATGTTCAACAGAAGTACAGAAATTTCCCTTTCCATACATTTAATACTAAAATAATATTTCATTTTAAAAGTCAATTTGTGAGGCAATATGGAATATAGATAAATCACAGCAGATTATATATATATATGAGACTGAAATTATTTGATTTACAAAAGAGAAATAGTCACAAAATGTTAACTGACACAAAGTGTTAACTGACATTATCATAAAGTAATACTCTCCTTGAATGTGCTAGAAAGTGTTTTTTAATCTACACATGTATTATGCATCTTAAAAAAGTAGAGATTGTTCCATCTATACCCATCTACCATTCTCCGTGTCACATCCTGAGATGTATTGTAACAAGATTCCACGAGGCAGCTTTTATACTTTGATATGAAATCCATTTGCTTTGTTCATAATCTCATCAATGTTATTGAGTCGGTAATTCCAAGTAGGGGACCTTTGGATGAGTTTCTCATCATGTGCTGCTTGCTTTGAAAGCCATGCGAGTTCTTGGAACACGACAAAAGTGAAAATTTATATTAACTTATTAACTTTGCTTCAAGCTAGCTTCCTCCCCCGGTCCTGGATACATCATGTGATGTAACCCCCTCCCACAAATACTGGTTCGGGGGGGGGGTAATATTAAAATACCAATATTTGCTTTTATTGTCAGAATGACTTCATAAGCATACTTCTCTTTATTGAGCAATGACATTTATAAACCACCTTTCTGACATAAAAGGTGTTTTGTATTTTAAAAGAATGGTTTGGTTTTCATGGCATAGTGAGCCAAAACGATTTCTTACTAGGAGTGTGCAAATATGTGAGCTCTTATAAATAAGCTCAGAGATACTTTGTTTTTAACCAGTCCTTTTTAACTCTCATGCTGCACTGAGTGAAGTCAAGGTTTGACTTTGCATGTCATATGAACCCAGACTACAAGGAGTCCAGCTCCAGATCAGTGAAGAAAGATCTGAACCATAAGCCTGGGTTTCTGTGACACTATTTGCCAAACCATAGTTTAGCTCATCACAGCATGTGTATGAAAAGGACTGGGAAAGAGAAAAACAATTTCTCCATCGTTTGATTTACCGTGTCAAGTGAAACAGGTCAATAGTTTACAGTATAAGAATCTACCACATTCAGCTCTTGAATTTTCCAGCTGGAAACTCAGATAAAAGCTGGAGGTCATCTTCTATTTACACACTGTGCTGATCTATGAGTTATCCTCCATATAGCTCTCCATTGAAACTGGCAAGCCTAGAACTTTGGTGATCTGCAAAATAATTCTCAGTTGCACTGCAGATAATTTTTGAACCATTTGTGAATGATAATGTGTGATGCTGCAGTTAATGCACATTCTATTAATTAAGCAGATCTCCTTCCCTCCACTCATCTTCATAAACATAGTTCTACCCAGGTGCTTAATAAAATTAATGCTATTTTTCTTTAAACAATTTGTAGACAATTGGCTTCCTGAAAGCAGTTTAATGAGGTCTGTAGCCAAAGCTCAAAACCTGTTTTCTAGAATCCCCATTTGATCCCTTTACTCAGGCCTTATCGTTTCCCCCCCTCCCCGAGTTCCAGAGATTTAGTAAAGCAGATTATGGATAAAGATAGAAATTCTGAGATACACGGAACATTTTACACCCTACTTTTTATAATGATAGACAGCGGTACTACTTGGCCATTTACCCACCAGAGAGGGGGAAATGTCACTGATTGGATTAGAGCTGGAAAGACTAATGCAGCTGTGTCCTTAAGGGTTAGAAGAAAAATGGATCCTTCAGCTCTGCAAGTGAGCACAACAAGCAATCCAAAGCATTATTTGTGCTAGGTGGTTGCTAGAAACGGTTCCATTTATCACTGGAACTAGTTGCAAGGTGCACAGCAAAATCTGAGTTATGTTTCTGCTCCTGGATGAGTGTCTCGGCGTGCAATTTTGTGCTTAAACTTTAAGAATGCTTTAGGGGCATCTAACACCAAATGAAAATCATAACGTGCTTTGCTCGGTTCCAAGGAATACTGATGCTGAAATCTACCCACCTCCAATTATTGTGTGTGTGTGTGTGGGGGGGTGTTGTTTGTTGTTGTTTTGTATTTTGTACTCTCACTTTGTATTTTTATGTTGTGAACCACCCTGCAATCTTCAAATGAAGGGCAGTATACAAAATAAATAATGAATGAACCAGAAGAATTTTAATTATTTGTTTAAAAAGTAGTAGATGGGTATGGTTGGAGACCATGGGTGTCCTTTGGAGAACCATTTCTTTATTTTTTTAAGAGCACTGATAATCTAACCTGAAACTGATTAGATCACAGTCTGGGGTACTAGATAAAATTCCCATAGGATTATATAAAAAACAGCCCTAAATCATAAAAAATAATTTACTTAATATGTGTTTATGCCAATAAACATTTATTTTTATTTTTTATCAAGCTGGCTACAGCCTACTGTGGGTAACCCTACACTAAAACGCTCAAAATGCCCAGGTCAATAGGTAGTCTTGTCTTAGTGCCTCACTGATCAATCCATTGTGCTGAGCCAGGAGTGATCTGAATTAGGTAGAAGTGTTCCTCCATCCATTCCTGTTGACTTCCTCTTGCCACCAAATGTTTAGACAGAAACACCACCAGATCTACCTATTGGATTCCAAGTCAGTTCCACTGTAGTCACATGGCAGCACCAGGCCAAATTTGGGCCACATCTCTGCACCTACTGAAGGCTCTCCCCACCTTTCTTCTGGGAACAGTTTTCTGACTTTGATTTTGATTCAAACCCAAGAAGAATTCAGGAACTTTTAAAGTTCATCTCTCATTTGAGCTAAGCTTTCATGAGCCTGTACAGTTCTCTGATTCTGATTTTGAATAGCTTTGGTGGCATCTCTAATGTGACATAGTTCATGTACTTGGCCATACATCGCCAACTTCCATGAGTCCATCAGTATGACATCTGTAAGGAGCCTACTGCTGTTATCTGGATTCCCATAGGAGTTTCACACAATGGGGACCCTTGTGTGATTGAGAGACCTGCCTGTATATGCTCACACCCTCTTACAACGATCACACTCATATAGCTTTGCAACAATGAGGGGTGGACCCAAGTGTGCTGACTGACCCCCCCCCAAAAAAAACTGCCTTGAACAGATTAATGAAAATAAGCTCTGAGTTTGGGTTTAAGGGTTATCAGAGTATTCTCACGTCTTTTGTTAATTCTCTCCCTTGACTTGCTTATGTTCTAGCTGAACTCTATTGTGCTATTATTTAGTTTCCTCTCTCATTAAAGATCAATAGAACACAATTATGGCATATCTCACCATCTCAGGACAGTGCATTTGATTTCCATTGTTATCTAATATTGACTCTTCCTTGCCAACTCTGAATAAAGTTTGTTTACTTTTAATTCTTGTGGTTAGCAGCATATTATTTTTCTTCTTATCAACCAGATTTTGCTGCTGGTTCAGCAGCACTTTATTGTCTCAATCTTTTCTGGATATTTCAAAATGTCATCATTTCAAAGCTGTGCCAAAACAGTCTATAAAAACTTCCCGAGTACAAAGGGGGCAGGGGGAATTGTCTGCTATGCTTTTAGGAAGCAGAGTGCAAAATACCGTTACTTAGCTATTTCTTATATATCTTCTTAATTTTTTCTACTATCAAAAATACCGAAATAATTACACCCTCTAGACATGTTGGGAGCCCAATTCCATTAGTTCCAGATCAAATTCCTGTCATGGAATGTGAACGGAGAATTTGTCAAGGATGATTCTCTTTGAAAGAAGCTTCATACAATAGCAGAATTAAATGAGTCATGGATTAAAGCCAATGGGTGTATGAAATTAATTTCTTCAGAGATAGAATTTGACTTGAGTCCTTTTCAGTTGTTCAGTACCCATTGACACACAATGCATGGTGGGTAGCAGCAAGTGCCATTTCTATTCCACCAGGCTGGGGCTTGGGGGGACAGTGGAATCAAAAAGGGTTAGCAAGGGTAAGCCTTCACTGGCTGAGCTGAGGAAAATGTCTCAGCAAATGGAGTGCTTAAGGTAGCCAGGAGGACCTTCCTTTCCAGTGGCTCCACCTCACCTAGCAGAGCTGTGTGTAATCCTTAAAGGCCCATAGCCAATTCTGCAGGCACATGATCCTGTCTGGCTGTGGAGCAGGAGAAGCTGCAAGGAAATCTGAGGATGGTGGAAAAGCCAGTAGGCTATAAGGATGTAGAAGAGGGTGTTGAATATTCCCATTCTCAAATAAGGTAATATGTGATTTGAGGTAATCTAATCCTCCTGAGGTTGACTTTGGAATACAGATGTAGGGGACATGGGACATGATGGTTCTCAATCTAGGAGGGTTTCAGGAATCATCAGCAAGGGAGGGTGGTGTAGTTATCCACCCAATGGGAAAGAAAATTGGTTTCACTATGAAAATGAGCCTGGATTTCAGCAATGGAATGCAGCATGAAAGCTAAGGTACACATACTAAGTGCATTTGTTAACAAAATTTGCATGGGATATCACAGATAATAATAATGACAACAACAACAACAACAACACTTTTTCATTTTATCATGTGTACCCCACTCATCTGGGCAGCTTACAGCACATAAAATTTTGTAAAACATTAGACATTAAACATTTCCTGATACAGAGTTGCCTTCAGATGTCTTCTAAAGGTCAGATGGTTTTTTATTTCCTTGACATCTGATGGGAGGGTGTTCCGCAGGATGGGCGCCACTACCAAGAAGGCCCTCTGTCTGGTTCCCTGTAACCTCACTTCTCGTAGTGAGGGAGCCACCAGAAGGCCCTCAGAGCTGAACAATGAGGGTGGAGATAGGTAATATTACTATATTTCTTAAACAACAATAACAGCAACACATTGTTTAGACCCAATAGATACTTTTTAAAAAGTATTTTAACAATAGAAAATTGAGAACTAAATTGAGAACTTAAAAAATCTCATTATTCTTTCTTATTCTTTAATGTTTTGTCATCTTGTCAGATATTTGTCTCTAATTATAAGTACTTAAGCCACACACATTAGTGAACTAGATCATCTGTTGGAACTGCTTCCAGAGATATGTTCCTTCTTGTTGGCCAATCCCTGCAACCACATGTGTCATTCACAAGTGGACAGTAGTGATTGGCTGGCTAGAACATCATTATGTTTGGGCAGAGAGGGAAATCTGCTTTGAAAGTTGTCTCCCAACTGCCTGCAGAATGAACCACCACACTTGTCCCTCCACTTCTGGAGCTCTGATGGTGGAAAGGACAAATAGAAAGTTGGGGGGGGGGCATGTCAGAGGTGGTGGGGGGGGGGTTCCAGATATATTGTGCCCAAAGTTCGCCCCATTCCTCCAGCATAATCCTCGAACTGGGGAAAAATTACATCAGTCCTGGAACTGGCATATTTCCTCCTCCTCCCTCCCTTTCTGTCCTGACTAGTGTGAAAAAAGCAACATTGGGGTTTTGTGTTTCTTTCAGCACAGATTGGCCGTCCTCACCTCATTGGATTGCTCCCTCTGAGGTAGAGCACACAGAAATCATGGATTGATGTTGAATAAAAATAACTTAACAATGACATATTTGGATCAAATTCCTTACCCCTGCGTAAGGGTTTGTTTAACATGTAACAGTGGTATAAACTTTGATATTCCTCTTGCTGAACAGCCTATGATGTTGTATGATGGTACTGCTTTGATCTAATTTTGTTTATTCATTTGATTCATAGAGAAAGTGAGCCCATTTACTATGAGAGATGTGCATTTACATACATAAAACCTTCACATTACCTTCGATAAAGAACAACACATCTATTGCAAAGTGCCTTTGAAAAATTCACTTGAATGCATAATAGGTCACATATTCCCACATAATGAGACAAGATTGCTTTATTGCATAATGAGAAGAAGTGAGTTTGGAAGTAAAATTTGATTGAACTTTAAAATAAGACCCTCACACCAAGTGTATGTGCCCTATGAAGGAAAGAAGGCCTGGATAGGTTGTCACAAGCTGAAAATCCTGCATCGCCTATACAAATCTTTCATGTTACTGCTATAACCAGAATTAAAGGAAAGCCTCCACAAATGAAATGAATAAGTGGTTTAAAATTGAGTTACATCTCTACTGTCTACTTCTGTTGCTTTGAAACAAGCAAACTTTAACTGGAGAAAACAGCAATCAGTCCCTGTTGCCCTCAGATGTTGTTACAACTGTTCCATCATCCCATTGCCTAAAGCTGATGGAAGTTGGATTCCAGCAACATCTGGAGGACCACAGGTCCTCTAGCCCTGTTCTAAAGGGACATGTTTGGGCTACCATTCAGTCGGGAGGATTTTTTTGTGATTCATACTTAACACCCTTTTTTGTTATTTCCTAGGAGAAGTGTACTTTTCAGAAGCAAGCAGACAATAGTTGAATTAATAGGTGACGTACAATTTGCCACCAAATTGCATCCATGTGCAACATGCTTTTACAGCTGTATAAAAATATAAGCAACAGTGGATTATGATTTAACCAGAGAGATCTTTAGAATACGCATATTCCTTTTTTCCAAAGCATGCACGATGCTTGTACTCCTATACTACTCGGTGACCTCATTTATTTTTCATTCCGTCACTGTGATTATGAATGACGATAGGTTTCAGATCTACAAAGTATATCTCAGAAGCACAGTGGTGAAGCTGCATGCTCCACTACCGGGGGTGGAGAGCAGGCGGGGGCATGGCTGGTGCCCCCCAGGGGTGTGACATGTGCCCTGGGGGCGTGTTGTGCATCCTGGGGGCATGACGTGCCGCCTGTGGGGGCATGGTGCCCGGTGCGCAGAGGGTGTGCAGCATGTGTCCGGGGGGGGGGGGATGCCATGATGGCACCCTACCGGAATAGTGGTGCCAGGGGCGGTCTGCTCCCTCCGCACACCCTTTCCTCCGCCAGTGCAGAAGCAATAGTTTTGGTCTTAATGCCTTAAATATATGTTTTATCACATTTGTATGCAGAATTTTCCACACCTATTTAATATTAAAAATAATAATGAGAAGTTAGTGGTCCGGTGGCCATCAGTCTGGCAAAAAAATGGAACCAGTTTCTGCATATTGAAAGGTTTCCCAAACATGGAAAACGTAACAGCCCTATCAAGGGGTACTTTGAAACCTTGTAGAAATCATGTGTAAAGTGGGAACAAAACTGGAAGTGACGGACCCTTCCCAACTGGGGTCCACTCTGTTAGTTTTTATCAGCCCTGGTGAACAGGGGCACAGGTGTCTGTCCAGGCCAAAAAACAAGCATCTTCCAGCCTTTCTAACCATGGAAAGCACATGGAAATGGATTGTATTAGGAAAATTGCTTGTAAAAAGGTGTATCACTGGTATCTCGGGTTACAAACACCTCGGGTTAAGGCCTCCACTAACCTGGAAGTAGTACCTCGGAACCTTTCCTCAGGATGAGAACAGAAATCGTGTGCGGCAGCAGCAGGAGGCCCCATTAGTAAAGTGGTACCCTCAGGTTAAGAAGGGACCTCTGGAATGAATTAATTTCATAACCGGAGGTACCACTTACAGATAGGTAGCCGTGTTGGTCTGCCATAGTCAAAATAAAAAAATCCTTCCAGTAGCACCTTAAAGACCAACTAAGTTAGTTCTTGGTATGAGCTTTCGTGTGCATGCACACTTCTTCGGATACACTGAAACAGAAGTTGCCAGATCCTTCTATATAGTGAGAAGGTGGGGAGGGGGTATTACTCAGAAGGGTGGTGGGAATGGGAGATGGCAGATAGCTGAGATGAGCCTGTTGACGACTCTTAACGACTGCAATAGGTCTTACAGGAAAAGGCAAGGGGTGAGAAGGTGAAAAATGGCTTAGTCATGTATAATGAGATAAGAATCCAATGTCTTTGTTCAAACCAGGTCTCTCCATGGTTTTAAGTTTGGTAATGAGTTGCAATTCAGCAGCTTCTCTTTCCAGTCTATTTCTGAAATTCCTTTGTAGTAAAACAGCTACTTTGAGATCTTGTATAGAATGTCCTGGGAGATTGAAGTGTTCTCCTACTGGTTTCTCTGTTTTGTGATTCTTGATGTCTGATTTATGTCCGTTTATTCTTTGTCGTAAGGTTTGGCCTGTTTGTCCAATATAGAGAGCTGAAGGACACTGTTGGCATTTGATGGCATACACAGTGTTAGACGATTAGCAATTAAATAGTCCCGAGATGGTATGTGTGATGTTGTTGGGGCCAGTAATGGTGTTGTCCGGGTGTATGTGGCAGCAAAGTTGGCATCTGGGTTTATTGCAGGCTCTGGTACCAGTGTCTGTGTTAAGTCTGGTTGTGGTATTATTGTGGGTTAGGAGTTGTTTAAGATTGGATGGCTGTCTGTAGGCAATGAAAGGCCTTCCTCCAAGAGCTTGAGAAAGAGAACTGTCATTGTCCAGGAGAGGTTGTAGATCTCTGATGATGCGTTGTACTGTTTTAACTTGGGAGCTGTATGTGATGACTAGAGGTGTTCTGTTATTTTCTTTTTTGGGTCTGTCTTGCAGCAAGTTCTCTCTGGGTATCAGTCTGGCTCTGTTGATCTGTTGTCTAACTTCATCTGCTGGGTATTTTAGTTCTGAAAAGGTTTGCTGTAGATCTCTTAGGTGAGAGTCTCTGTCTGTAGGTACCACTGTATCTGACAAACCTGCATGCATAAATTTGCATATTAGGAGAAATGTGTACTAAAATGCTAATTAATTTTTTCTGAGAACTATTTAAAAATCACAAACTAATGCTAAAATGTGGTGCACTGAACTGCAAAATGCAAAAAAATTGAGAAACCAATACTAGCCTGTACTGAATATGTGCCAATCAGTTTTATGAGAAGACCCCTCCGTCTCAACTATCCCTTAATCTTTCTAAGGTAAGGGCCAAAGCCTCACAGGCACCCCAGATCATTATTCCACATTCTTAGCCCCATGCAAATAATAGAATAATGACTGTCACGTTCACATGGAGTGATGTGCAGGGTTTGACACACCATTAGTTTTTATCCTTTCTTAAGATATATTCTTTTCATTCCTTACAACTGTTGAAATGTGAACTGGCAAAGTTGCTCAGCACAATGTAGGATCAAATGAATATGCTGTAAGTCAAAAACATTGAATCTATATGTGTCAAGGACACAGTTTAATTTGTTGTCCAGTGTCCAATGGAGCATTCCTAATGCTTACAGAGGAAATCAGACAGAGGAAACATTTCAGACGCCACTTTGCTCTGATGGAGATATTGGCCTAGCATAACAATCACATTCTTTGGTTCCATCACCAGAGAGGGAGGATCCCAGCTGCAGAGAGGTTATGCCCATCCTTTATTATCATTTTTATATGTAACAGGAGCACTCAGTTCTTTTCAAATGAACACTTGAAAGGAAGCCTACATGCATTTAATGGACAGCACCAATTCAAAAGCCATTAAACAAATGGCTTGTTCTCATCTTTGTGTCTAAAATATACCTGATTATTTACAGCACACCATAGGAAAAGAATTCATCACCGGGAATTTATCTATCATTATCCTATTGAAGTGCCCATAGTAAGTGTCTGTTCTCCAGTATGTTATAATAGTCAAAAGCCAATCCATTACTGAAACAGGATATGGGGAAGCTTTCTCAGCAAGTCTGTGAGCTGTCCCCTGTTCCATTTGATCATTGTATTAAAGCTTGACTTTGACCCTTACCTCTTTGGTTGCTCTCCACACTGCGGTCATGCAACACACCACTGAATGATGCAAGCACACACTGTATGTCTGTTAGGAAATAGTTCCATTCCACCTTAAAAGGGTCAGGCATGATTGTTGTGTATCACATCCAAGCACTGTCTTGCTGGGAACTTCTGTTTTGTATATAGCTTTTGTTCCTGCTGTTTTCCTGGACACGGAGGCAAGCAGTCATGTTTTTCCTTTGTTCTGAACTACGTTGAATAAAGCTGCAAATATGCTCTCCTGTCTGAATCTTTCATTGTGGAGACTGTTGAAAGGGTGTGCACGGGTCTTGGAATGTCTCTGAGGCTCGTATCTCTAATTGACTGATGCTGTTCCACAGGAGACCGGAGATCATCCGGAGATGGCTGGGGGCCTGCCTGATGCCTCCGTCTCCCTGGCAGTATCCCAACACTGTCCTTTTGCCAATGATTCTTAAAATGTGAGGTTATTTGGAGCGCTGAGCCAAAACTTGCTCACCAATTTTGCAGGGTCATTTACCGAACGGCAAACTGGAATGCTATTTTCTGCAACTTTTGGAGTTTGTATCAATTTTGTATGTATGTGTACCATTTACCTTGTTTTACTGTATGAGGTTTCTCTGATTTGTGTAAGCATGAAATGGGAAAACCAGTGGCCCTGCACCTTCTGTTGGACTTTAATTCCCATCAGCCCCAACCAGCATGGTAAATGACCAGGTATGGTGAGAGACCAATAACATCTGGGCAGCCACAGGTTCACCATTCCTAGTGTAAACAAAAGCATCACAGTAGCGCAAAGCAGTATAGCTATGGTTTCCAGTTATTCAGGACTCTCTGGAACATTTATGTGAGCATCGCAGGAAAACATCACCAAACTGTAAACCAACACACATTGAGTTTATTGTGAGTGCATGTAAGGCCTTTCCAAAATGCTCAGCCAAGAATCAGTTTTGCATATAACTCTTTAGAATCCTCAAATGAGTAAGAATATCTTCCACTTATATTACCACCACAACCAAGATATCAAGATATATCTCCTCCCACCCCCTGGTTTAGTTTCTTTTAACATGCTTTGTCTATATACACTGAACTGGAAAAATTTCCATAGCCAGGCATATAGCATCATCATTTGCTGAAAATACAATACATTGTTATGAAATTGGCTAAGGGTTGCAAGGTGCCTTAAGGTCAGGGCTTTAATAACAGGATGCTAACTTTCTTAATGACAGTGGATGGTTGCCTGAAGGAGGAATTCACCTGCAGGGGTGAAATCTGAGATAAGTGCTGTATGCATGAGTATGCATGAGAAACTCAGGTTTTGGAGAAAGAATGAGGAAGAGAAAAATGAAAGGTGAGAGATTTGTTTAACTTTGCAATTTCAGCCTTACGTAGGGAAAGTTACAACTATTTTTGCTATTTTATATTATGACTTATTCAAATCCAGCAAATATTTTTCAGATATATTTATTAAACCAGTTGTGATATGTTTGATATATTCATTACAATTTGTAAGTATTTCCTTATGATTTCATCTCAAAGGGAAGAGGGCTGTGTGTTTCTCATTTTTAGTTCAATTGTTTTATTTATCTGTCATATTTAATATCTTTATTTACTTTTCCCACCCAGTGATTCCTATCTACTTTATAAGAATCACAGTAGGGGTGAGCACTGCAAACTTCTCAAATTTGGATTAAAATCTGAGCCGGAGAATTCCTGTTTACTTCCCACTTACCTTCACACTGCATAAATCTCCTCAAGATAGCATCTGACAAGCAAGGGAGGTCCTGCTGGGATCTCTCCTGAACATGCAAAACCAGGTGGAGATTGAGAAAGATACATCCATCACTGAAGGGGAAGCCTATTTTTCTCAAATGCTTCACATGGCTATGAGAGAACATGAACAAAAGAAAAGGTCTATTGGATCAGGCCAAAGGTCCGTCTTGGCCAGTGTCTGTTTCTCACAGGGGCCCAAATCAGGTACATATGGGAAGCCTACAAACAGGCCAAAAACAGTCAGTTCTTTTCAGACAGAATGACTATGAGGAACTTACAACTATTAAGTTCAGTGCCCCTACTTAAGTGGTCACTGATTTCTTATAGGAAGATGTATAGAAACAAAATAATAATAACATAACATCCACATTTCTCCCTGTCATGCTTCCAGAATATTATGCGGTTTGTGATTTGCCCACAGACAGGGACTATGATGGTTTCAGACAGAACATGTTTCACAGAACGGGCATGAAAAGCACAGCTTAATTTTACATTTCTCTTTTTGTATTTAGTTCTAATTGTTTTTGTCTTGCAAAAGGTAAGTTCTGCTCTCATAACTGAAATGTAGCTATTCACAAAATATGTGTGGTAATCTTGAATAAGTATTAGTGCACTTGTAGGATATTGAATTTTTCATTACACATGTCTCGTTTGTGTTTGATTTGCTGATCTCACTATTTATTTCTTTAAAAAATATTTAATCATTGTTCATGTGGAGCAGGCATCAATATTGCAACTTCTTACTTTGAAGTAGTCCTAGCCATGCCAGCAGGACTACTCCAGTGCAATTAGAATGGAGATTGCTGCTGATATGTCTTAGTTATATGCCATGAAGTTATATTGAATGGAAGTTATTGACTAAAAGTAAAAGTTCAAAGTAGAGAACTCTGCCTACTTAAAGTTAAAACAGAAATGGATAACAATAATAATAAACTTAATGATCCAAGAATAAAACAAATCAATGGCCTCATCTAAACTATGCTGCAATAAATGTCCCTTCTCATTGCTTATTCTCTTTCTAATAAAGAAAACCTATTAAACAAACAGATTACAACGGGGTGGGGGGACAATAAAAGACCAATTGGTTCTTTTTAGATCCTCTCGGAAGAATAAAACAGCACTTTCGATTAAGCACACAGATTGAAAGGTAGCAACTCTAGACTAGGAGAAGTGTATATTCGAGGACGATAAACCTGCACAGTGTTATATGTCTTATGAGGGACTTAGGGTGCCTTATTAATCAATACAAGATAACATTTTCAACATTTTACTCCAGCTACTTGTACAGATTAATTTCATGGCATTGTGAACAGTTGCACACAAAAATCTATTTGACCACTTGCTTGTTTTACAGTGCTTATGCATCTCAAAACTTACATCTGAACTTTCTTCCATTATTTATTGTGATGTATCACCCAGTGGAGGGAAAGCTCCTATGATAGATGATCCATAGTAAATAAGCAGACCCTTTGACTTTATTTTAACATTTCTCTTTGTTGTCAACTAGGTACTAGGTTAAGTAACTCTTTGGGCAAGCAGGCACTGAGAACTGCTAAAAAATGCTGCAGTAATACTAGTGGGGGACCATCCAAATAGCATCAGTTGTCAAGTTCAAATCTGCTAAACCAGTTGCTGTGTTTTTGTTTTTTCAACTGCCAGTGATAAATCACCAAGAGCAAGCACTATCCCTAAGCCCAAATGAAACCACGTGCACGCCACAATAAATTAAAAAGTTAAAGCAGGTACTTCCTGAGGATAGAAAACAGAATAAGAAGGAGGGTGGCAAAACTCGTATGGTTGTATAAGATGCATTTTGCTTCAGTTTTGGAAAGTAAGTAATGGTACACTGATTCCCATTTCTGCCCTTAATGGAAGGCCTTCAAGCTTCTGACTACATTCCATTAAAGTACACAAGCCCTATTCATTTGAACACATGAGGGCTTAAGCTGGGGCAGAAAGGAGTAGGCATGCACATGCCAGTCACATCTCCACTGTCCCCACATACATCAGAAGTGCCTGCTCCAAGCCCAACTTTTTTTTATGGAGAGTGGCAAAATCAGAAGAGAGCCTATGAAAGTGTTTGAATGAACACACTTAACAAGACTCTTTGTTGTTGGGAGCTCTGAACTCAAGAACATATGAAGAGTCTGCTTACCAGGCCACTCACCGGTCTTGTCCAGCACCCTGTTCTCACAGTGGTGAACCAGATTGCTGTGGAAAACTGGCAAGCAGAACCTGACCACAAGAGCATTCTCCCTTCCTCTGGCTTCCAGCAACTGGTTTTCTGAAGCATTGTTGCCTCCAGCTGTGGCGGCAGAGTACATCATGGCTACTAGCCATTGATAGCTGTATTCTCAACAAATTTGTCCAAATCCTTTTCTAAATTGTGAAAATATTAGCCAGGATGATGTGGACAGAATGGATTACAAAAAACAGTTTTGATTATGCTAAGTTCCTGGTATTGAGAAGATTTGTACACACGTTCAGGCAGAAAGATTTGATGTGAACCTGACAAGCACACACACTCTTCCTCGGAACTGGTTTAAACCATCCCATGTCTTTTCCAGTGCACAACTAGGGATAGAGATGCATGTTGGGAAACTGTGTACGTGCAGCTACTCACACAGAGTCAATTAAGGTTTGGCAGACAGCCAGAAGGCAGTCTGAAGGAGTAAGTCTGCCTGGTGATAACAGAGACACGGAGACAGCTCCCTGATTGGTCACGCTCTCTCAGGGGAGTGATAATTAATGGCCTACTAACTGGAATGTGTTAGTTCAGTAGTTCAGAGGTTCAGTAGTTCTGTGTGTCAGTGTAGCAGTTGTGAGTCATGTATAGGAGAGCAAGCTAAAGATCCGTGTTCTGTTCCTGTAAATAGTCCACTGTATATAATAAACACCTAACTACAAGTTCCTGGTTCCTGCTTCGTCTATCCTGTCTGCAGCCAAGTCACCAATTGCTTTCGTGGATTCTGCGTTTACTCTGGAGGTCTGGCTAAGGTCCTGCAACTAGTCGGAAAGTTGCGAAACACCAATAGGTTTTGCCAATAATGCACGTATATGTTTTTCCATTTGTGATGCAGCTAAATAACTTACACATCCAAAACCCTATCATTATTTAGTGAGCTTTTCCTTAGGCTGTTTTACAAGCTTACCCATTATATACTAAGAAGTATAATCAATGGGTTTCCTTTCCTCCTTTTTCATGTTCCTAAATTTCCCTCAAGCAGAAGCTGGACTCAACATGTAGCTATGCACCTATGACTAGTGGCACTGTGAAAGCAAAGAGTCAATAAAAATTAGCTAAGCACACCTAACTTCTAAACAATTGCTTCAGCATTACATTTAACTTAATTAAATAAATTCCAACATATATATTCTATACATGTAGAACACACTTTCTCTCAGCAGCTCCAAGAATATATGTGTGAGGGAGGAAACCCCAGCAGCTGTGCAGGCAGGGTGGAGATTCATTTTGCAGATCATACAGTTGTGTGGCAGATCATATCCAAAGCTCCATGAACTTAAGCTTCTGACATTTTAAATTACTAGTACTTCTCCTGCTTTAACTTAGAAGCCTTTCTTATTCCTAAGGGTATAAATAGTTAAGTTAGCTGAAACCCAATTAAACAATGAGAAAAACAATGAAAAGTTCAGCATTGCTTTTCAACAGCATTTCTAGTCAAGCATTCAGAGAAGAGGAACAAGGATAAATATTTGCAACTTTGGGTGATTTCGGAGGTGGAGCGCATCACATTGGAATGCGGCACATTGGCTAGCTTTCTGAATTAGAGGTTCACCTGAAGTGGAAACAATGTGCATCTTGATCAGGCTTCCCCAGCCTGAGGTTTCCAGGTGTTTGTTGCTGATGGGAGTCCAAAACAGGAGACAGAGAAGTCTGTTCTATCTTCCATGTCTTGTCAAAAGGCTATCTGCACCCCATCTTCTTGATTTGCAACCATCACATGGGAATAAGAAGCAAATGATTCTTGAACTACTCTGGATTTGACATTTTATAAAAAAGGCTCACTTTCTTCAGTAGTCGCTTTCCCATGTAACCCACAGCATTTCAATTGTGATAAGTTTTATTTTCTTGCTGTGTTGTCTATTAATAATAGAGCAAAGAAAACATTAATTTTGCATGCAGCATTTTCTGTAGTAGCTTTCTAGGTCACCTCAAAGCTTAAAGGATAAACTTTTCATTTAACTTTCTGGAGAAACTCTGTTTTTAGGTGATAATAATATTTATGTAATCATTTAAAACTGCATGCAGACTAAAGGGTGGGTTTAGGAACCAGGAGAATGTTCCATTCTTCTTTGTCTGTCACAAGCACCCATTATGATGTTGAACCATCCTCACCCCCAGGTTAGATATATACAAAAAAAGAACAAGAAGAGCTCATATGAGCCAACAAATTTGAAGGTTCCACTGGCAAGAGAAATATGATAAAAGTGGGTGCGGTAATTGCATGCACACTTCTCCACATGTCAAGGCTTCTACCACAACTCTGTAGGAACAATGGACCAATTGGCACCAGCTGAAGCCAAATCTTCATGCACAAGCAGTCACAACCCACAAGCGAACACACAGGAACAACTCCGTAAATGGGGACAGCTAACCACCTGTCTGGATTGTGTGCTCCCAGAGATGGCAAAGTTAACAGCCTTCAATCAGCTCTCTTAAATTCCCATGCCTCCCTTATATGGGTGGGCAGAGCTAACAGGCCCCACAAGCACATGACCTAGAGGGGCAAGCAGTTACCATACAGACATTTTGCTACTTAATTTTTGCAACTCAACACATGGGCTGATGTGAACTGTTCACCTGCACTGCAGCTCCTCCTTCTGCAGCCAGTGGTTAAGAGCGGTAGATTCGTAATCTGGTGAACTGGGTTTGCTTCCCAGCTCCTCCACATACAGCTGCTGGGTGACCTTGGGCTAGTCATACTTCTCTGAAGTCTCTCAGCCTCAATCACCTCACAGAGTGTTTGTTGTGGGAGAGGAAGGGAAAGGAGATTGTTAGCTACTTTGAGACTCCTTAAAGGGAGTGAAAGGTGGGATATCAAGTCCAAACTCCTCCTCCTCCTCCTCCTCCTCCTCCTCCTCCTCCTGTCTTCTACATATGCCCTCTAGTAAGATTTCATGGCTTCTCTTCATCTCAGGAGCCACAGGGGGGTGGACTAGATGACACTTGGGGTCCCTTCCATCTCTACAATTCTATGATTCATTTACAATTTTCCACACAATTTCACTGGCTACAGTGGCTTCTATTTTTCAGATTCACAGGATCCTTACATACTTAACCATTTTGTGTTGATCATTTTGTGGTGCTAAGAAGTACAAAATGTATCTGTGTAGAATTCTTAGAAGCTCTGGTGCGGATAACAACGGATGATTGACAGAATGAACCATGATCTGGTAAGATTCATCTACATGCAGCCGAATCCACAGATCTAAATCTGAGCACTAGCATGGGAGATGCAAAATAGGGATGCTGGCACCAAATTGCAGAGTGAACAAAATCCACACCCATCCCTACAGGAGAACTTGATGTAAGTTTCTAATTTGGAAATGAATTGCAAGAAAATTTGATTAGATGAGCAGACAAAGAGGGAAAGGAAAAGGATATGCAATTAGAATAAGATCTATTATTTGATTATTGAAATAAACCCCCATAATGTATTTAGTGTAGTCAAGTTTTTATGTCTGTCTTCAGTACACTGTATTTTATTTTATTGCTATGGCTAGTGGCTGATGCAAATAAAGATTCTTCTGATTCTGGTTTGTAATGAATGGGAAATGTCAAATTCATGGACCAGAGCATGTCCTTTGTAATGAGCATAATGGCTGGATAGTGATAAGCAATGGAACAAACTGGCACAAAATTAACCAATTAGGTATGTAGGAAATCAATTCAATAACATATTAACCAAATGATCAGGAAGAGAATCAATAGACCAATGAAGTAACTAAATAATAAGGTAAGTAGAGATCTGGGTAGGCAATTAAACAAGCAATAAGAGTATATCAGTCAGACAATTAGTTAACCAATTAATTAGTCAAGCAGAGAATTAATTAGATAAAGGATCAATAGATTAATTTTAATTAAACAGTAAGCCAAGCAGAGAGACTTGCAATTCAGTCAGCAGCCAAGTGTTGGTTCAAGAAACTAATATGTTAAAAGGGGAACTGGGGCTTTTAGGTATTAACTAAGAGGACAGTTAGCTGTGGATTACCTTTTGGGTGTCTGAAAGTAATTCTTTGGGAATCTGGGGTCAGTTTTCTACCTGAAAGGATTTCACTGAATAAACCATAGGTCCCTAATTTCTAGCCTGTAGCCTGGAACTTCATAATTTAAACTGGTGTTATGAAGTTGACTTTGTGCATGTGCTTATAAGTATGTAACACACCCTCCCCCTCCCCCCTCTCTGTGTGTGCAAAGTTGCTGTACATATAAGTATAGTGGAAATAGGTTTTTGGAAAATATAAGGAAAAAGTGAAGCGTAAAATAACATCTGTTTAATGCTTGTACAAGTGGTTTCCATTTGGCTAGGAAAAATACAGAAGTGTAAAAAAAAATGCATGTACACTCAAGGGATGTTTATGTAATCTTCCTCTGGCCTCGGTTTTGAAGTTCCACTTTACTAGATATGTTCATTGTAGCAGAACTCAAATGTCAGCATCCATTACTTTTCTGGATTCCCCTCCCGAATTTGGCAAGCTGAAGAGGGGGGCGATTCCTGCTCCCTTTTCTGTCTTTCTCCAGGAACCCATTGCACATCAACAAAGTAAATTTAACAATTCAACAACTCACCTCCCTCAATAGCTTTTGAAAACTATTTTCTACACTATTTTCTGGGGGGCGGGGAACTATTCTGCTGCTGGTGAATTATTATTATTTTAAATCAGCAAAAATATAAAGGCAGAGAAAGTGACAATTATACCTTTAGAAATCCTTTGTATATTTGTTTTGAAGTAACCTCTACCACTTTCTCCCAGGAATGTGTGCATAAAATTACAGCCTAATAGATAAAATATGGTTATATATATATAAGTATGTTGTTTGTTAGAGAAAGAATCATGGTTCTTTTTCTTTCTTTCTAAGACTTAGAAGATGCTAAGGGAGTAATGATAAAAGTACAGCCATTTCTATTGCATGCTTTGTTACAAACAATTTATAACTAAAAACATAATGATTTCTATACATTGGATAACAGACCTTGTCATCAAATTTAAGGGTTTTTTATTTTTTTATTTAGGGTTTCCCACTTTCCTCGTTTTGATTGCCAGGTCTAGAAATACTTCAGTTTGGGCTGTGATTCATCATTCACCAAATTTAACAAAGTGAGACTTACTTCTGAGTAGACACAGGAAAAGTTGTGCTATTAATGAACTATTTATAGACATTTGTACAGGAAAGAAATTCAAATATTTATCTATGTTATGTTTTTGTTAGTAATGGACTGGGTTTTGCATTCATGTACCAGGACCATAAAATTCCAAATGAACCTTGTGGGTCAGCATGAATGCAATTAGCAGTTATGAGGGAAGCTTATCATTATTGGAACTGCAACATGCAAGGAGCAGGAGTTTTGATGAAAACAAACAAAGAAATCACACAACATTTGTCTGAAGCTGCTATTTGCATTGGGATGAGAAGCTGCAATTGGTGCCAATGTTTTCATCACAATGCAAATAGTGAGGGTATTTTTCTATTAAAAAATAGGATCACAGCAGTAAATAAAGGCTTAAACTCTCGTTCTTTGCCTACTGTGTTCCTGACAATCCTTTCCCCTCAGCAGCTTCTATTTGTCTTTTTATCACTGTGCATATCACATGCAAAGACATATTTAACACATCTAGGTTTGCTCCTATGCCCCCATTTAAACTGCAAATCAGCTATGGTGCAACCAGTCTAACAAATGGCTAGCACAATTTCCAACTCATTCGCTGATTGATTATTTACAAGGATTTATCATAACTTCTTATTGATCCTGCTTTTCAAAGCAAACATTTACCCCATCCATCTGCTTTTTTATTTTATTGCTAAGTTTTTACAACCCCAAATTATGCCTGATCTCTCTCTCTCTCTCTCTCTCTCTCTCTCTCTCTCTCTCTCTCTCTCTCTCTTTCTCTCTCTTTCTTAAGGCTGGAGATTTTGGTATGACTTAACTTGCCATCATTACAGTTTAAGTTATCAATGATTATTATACTTTAATGACATTTTACTTTCATGGCAGAAGTTAATCTGATTCACTGAGACAAGCTAATTGCAGTAAAATGTGCAGATGCCTTTTTGATCAGAAATGAATGTATTATTAATATTCTGTCTTCATTATGGGGCTCAGTGAGCATATTGCATATCAATACATTGAACAGGTGGGTGTGATGTTTTGTCCTCTCTCTTTGAAGCCTTCCTTATTTTATGTTTAAGTCACTGACCAGAAAATGCAAAACTCCTGAAAAGATAGAAATAAAGTTAAAAGGACAATTTTCTCTAAATTAAAAGACAAGACACTAATGATTTCAGCTAAGCGTTCTCAACAGGGGACTTTCAAGCTACAACCCGGACTTATTTGAACAGCACTTTAAATGTGCATGCCATATTTTAATTGTGTAATTCAAAGACAACCTCTTTGCATTGAGTGTTAATGGTGAGTAACACTCTTTTTAATTGTTGTTTAAGGCTACAATCCAAACCCCACTCATTGGGGAGTAAGTCCCACTGAATTCAGTAGGACTTCTTTCTGGTTAGGATTGTGCATTCAAAATTCCAGTTATGCCAACAAGAGACTGTTCCATCAAATGTGTTTAATTTTATGGCCTTGAAGTGAAATCCACATACAAAGAGATTTCTTGGAACAATGTGGGGTTTACCCCCAAGCTCCCACATCAAGGGGTATATAATATGTCACTTTCACTGATGGGATACCACAAATACTAGTTTACTCCATGATGCTAAATAGAATGAGGGCCAAATGACACATTATGCGAGAGGCTGTTAGTTGACCTCCCAATGTTGCTTCACTTCTTTTCATTTGTATCTGCTATACAATTGATCCATGACTGATCTTCCCCCAACCTTTTGAAACCGAAATCTAGTTGTGATTAGTTGCTAATTTGTTCAGAACAGGAGGATGCAGTGAGAGCCTTTCTCATCTGTTATTCTCAGTAGTAGGCAAACTTTTTGGCAAGAGTCAGAGCTGGTTTGTAGGCAACAGCCTGGGGTGAGACAGGAACCATGGACCAACCAGTAGCCAGGACCCAAAGAGCAAGACAGGACCGAAAGACAAAACTTGGAGAGGAACTTGTCTGAGGAACAAAAAATCCAGAAGTCAAGACCAAAGAATAGCCAAGGATGCAAGAAAAGGCCAGATCTCAGGAAAATCTTGTTGCCTGAGCAAGCCTCAACTAGAACAGGAATAATTTCTCTTCTCCTTCCTGCTCATGGACATCCAATGTCCAGTCTGCCTGGGTGAGCAGAGTCCTTTCATTGTGTACCTCATGGAGATGTTGCCTCCTGCAGTTCACTGGTTCACTAGACAGAGTAGGTACACACAGATCCAGCAGTTCTCTGACCTTGACAGACACAATTCAAATGCTGGATATTAAAATGTGACTCGAAGCTATGCTAAAATATGCTAAAGTGCATACCTAGCTACACATGGCATAGTGGGATTTTGTCTCTAGTTTTCTGAGATAGAGTGGCAGGGAGCAGTGAAAGCCTGATTCTATGCCACACTATGGGCCGTGTGCCCTCCTACTCTTCTTCCAGAATGCCACAAACTCCTGATGGTGGCACCGATACCAGAGTTTGGCTACCTGTTATGTGCAAGCCATAGCTTTGCAGGGATTACTAGCATGATGTAGGAACAATTATTCATACAACAGTTCCCAAAGTACCACTGGAAGTGCCATTCAGCTTTCCACAATTTTGGGAAGTCGTGGCCTATATCAGAGTGTGCAAGAAGTAGATTGGAATTCGCTGGTAGATTTCCAGGTGATCTGAAGTAGATTGACAGGGATTTTTGACTCCCAACAATACTATTACTTCCTTACACTATACTGTTTAAATTAAGAAAACTGGGGTGGGGGTTGACCAGTAGCAGATATTTGTGTGGAAGGGGTATAATATCAGTTCTGTTCTGGTATTTACAGCTAAGTGATGGGTTCAGAATTATTTAATTCTGCACAACTGCAGTATATATGCTAGTGGCACAAAAAAGCAAATGTACATGAAATACAGGCAAGGGACCCAACTTGAATAAAATACAGATACGCCCCAGCCCACATAATTGATCACAAGATGTGGCACATGCACACCATTTGAAGAGCAATGCCCATCAACTTTTTGGAGAGACCCTTCCCTGTCTCAAATCTGGACCAACCACTGCCACAGCGCTGGCAATACTGAGTTAGATGGACCAGCGTTTGGACTCAGTATAAGGCAACTTCCTATGTTACTATGACTAATGAATTACATGCTTTTGGATTTCTGAAATGTTTGGTGTAAGGTATTCCTTGTATGTACGTATGGTGTACGCATACTTTGATCAATACATTTGATCTTTCTCCTGAGAAGCTTAAACATTTCCCCTGGTAATATATCTATATAATTATTTAAACAGATTGTATGTGTTACTTGCATTAAAAATTGATTCTCTGTTTGAAGGGGCAGGGGAAGCCAAAAGAGAAACAGGATAAGAAGAGTATAAACCCAAGGCCATTGATCTTTATAATAGAGCCTATTTCCTGAAATGGTAGAAAATAGTTAAATAAATACCCAATGTATATAGTTCAGTAAAATAAAATATTTCCATTGCTGCAGCATAATCTGGCTGTAAACACTGTCCCACTTCTATAAATCTGCCCTAATATTCATGGCAGTTTCATTAATGTGCTTACAATAAATATCATAGGGATGACATAAACACATTAATAATACACCACTGCACTTAATAGCTTTTTCTCTCAGAAAGCGAGCTGCAGATTCTCACTAGAGCTAAGGAATCTTGCCCCTGAATTCATTCATTAGTGGAAGAAATGGGCCTTGCATTGTGAGCAGAAGGACATGATTTTGGTATGCGACAGACAAAGGCTCACACACACACACACACACACACACACACAGTCTTTTTCATTCTTTATCATTTTGACAACTTGTTTGTCATTTATAGTTTCACATAAACCAATTTGGAACTTCTGAAAGACGCCTGATTCTCCTGAGCATAGTATGATATAATATGTCAGGCCCAAATCCAAAGTGTTAGACCCATGGTTCATACATACACTTGTTTTTGCCTAAGGTTTTGCTGGCTAAAATACCTTTAGGATGGTGTGTGCATTCTATCCATTCTTGTATTAGATCATGGGTTTCACTTTAGCCAGTTGAAAGTGAACATAAAAAAATACAAATGGGGCGGAGAGTGGCATTCAGATGACAGAGTGTGCCCTTGACTTACAAGGCTACATTTAAATATCTAAAAAGATCTGCTATAAGTACATGTATGCTGAAATATACTCGGAGTCGAGTGTGAATTTCCTGCTCTTTATTCAGCTCGTAGTAGCAATGAATGAAACCTTCCCCAAAACGTCTGCTATATATACATTATTTATACAATGGGCCCCATGTGATTGGGCTGCTCCTGTAGGCCAATCAGGTTGCAGATTCACTTCCTCTAGAAGCCTGATTGGCTGCTCCTGCAGGCCAATCAAGTCGCAGATTCACTTTCACCTGGAGCTGGATTGGGTGGTTCCTGCAGACCAATCAGACTGCTGCATTCTGGATCCTATTGTTCTAGGATTCAGCTCAGTACATAACATATGCATTCATTATGTTCACACTGAGAATCTGTAGAAAGGTTGTGGTGGCTATTGATAGCACTACTTAAGGCACACTTCAGACAAAGTGACTTTTATGCATTAAAGCATAATTTGATTAATATCGACTAATAATTTGATTTGTTAGTCACCAAACGCAAAAAAACAACAACCCCCTTCTAGGGAATGTAGAAATAGAATAAAAATACCAAAATAAAAAGTACCATTCCAGGGAATGTACAAACAGAATATTAAAAAATATAGAAATAGTCATTATACTAACAAAACAAGCAACCCAAGGATCAAGACAAGAATAGCAACAGGGCTATGGCAACCTGTCATAATCCATCAAATGCCTGGAGGGTGGAGTGGGGGAGAGATATTTTAACCTGACACTAAAACGATGCTAAAATGAGTGCCAGGCAGGTCACACTATGAAGAACATTTCATAGCCAGGGGGACACAGATGAAAAGAGTCCCTCTTTGGTCTTGTCAATTTCTCTCACAGAAAAGGGCCTCAGGTGATGAATGTAGAGTCCAGGTTGGTCTATATCAGGAGAGGTGTTTCCACCACTGCCAATCTAAAAGGTGAGAAATGTTGAGGCCACATCCCTGAGCTCTGAGAAAGAGCCATACAATGCATCACAGTGGAAGAGTGGGAAAAGATGGGACAAAGAGAGGAGATGGGCTTTATATACATCTGCCTTTGGTTTGTTTCTAAGAAGGCTTCATTCCTGCAAGGACCATTGGTTGTGGGCTTTCCTGGTGGCCTTAGAAGGGGAGATCGGAAGCTACAAGCAAAAGTAGTGAGTTTATTGTTGGGCAGCAGTAGAGGAGGTACGTTGTGGGCAAAGGAAATTGGCAGCAAGGATGAAGTCCCAAGGTGTGCGCAATTTCTTTTCAGCAGTAATGTTTTATGGCAGAATGTCTTTTTCCAGAACTTCTGTTAAAGTGTATTATTATTATTATTATTATTATTATTATTATTATTATTATTATTATTATCATCATCATTATCATTATTATTTGCAGCAATCGGATTTTGTATGTAAAAATATTGCTTCCAAGCAGGAGAATGTTGCAACATCAACTTTTCGTAGACATGGGGGCTAGGCCAACAATCATCGTACTAAACTGCAAGTCTGTTCAAGGTTGGGCTGAAACACAGCAAAATAAATATTGTTTTATTTTCAATTATATTAAAATGCACAAATGGGATCTGACACAAGTCCAAAATTAGTTATTGTTTATTCTGTGAAAGCATATTCAGGCAAACAATGAGCCAGGTGATTTATAACATCTGAACTACCCTTGTGGTAAAAGAGAGAGGCGGGGGGAAAAAAGACTTACTGCAATGTTCTATGCCTAATTTTAAAGGATTAATTCATACCCTCCAGCATTTATTATTATAGCATTCTATACTTAAGTATTTCTTAATAGGAACCTTTACAAGAATTCCTATTAAGGGGGCTGAAAAGTTAAAATACTCAGCCTCTGCTTAAAAGTTCAATAAATGCTGAGGTATTTTGTGAAAATTGCATGCAAATTGCTGCTATTACCAACTCTTCATCAAGCTTGCTGAGGGAAGTGTTAGTCATCTTTGCTTTTCTCCTCAGACTAGATATTGTGACCAGCGGCAAGGTGATGGGGAAATCTAAATGGGAAAATGAGTTGTTTTTGAAAAGGCAATGTGAGACGATAGTGTTCCCAATTTAGACACACCAAGTTTTGCCCTGGAGATATGGAAAAGATTTAGCAGGACTAGGAAGACTAGTTCTTCTGAGGCCCAATTGTTATTTTTGAGACATGTTGCTAATTATTCCCCCCCCCCAAACATGAGGGCAAAAAGACAGGCTGAGATTTTAGTGATACAGTGGTACCTCGCAAGACGAATGCCTCGCAAGACAAAAAACTCGCTAGACGAAAGGTTTTTCCGTTTTCGAGTTGCCTCGCAAGACGAATTTCCCTATGGGCTTGCTTTGCAAGACGAAAACGTCTTGCAAGTTTGTTTCCTTTTTCTTAACACTGTTAATACAGTTGCGACTTGACTTCGAGGAGCAACTCATAGAACGCAGTGTACATAGTAGCCTTTTTTGAGGTTTTTAAAGACTTTGGTGATTTTTGAAGCTTTTCCAGAACTTCTTTTGCAGCCATTTGGTAAGTTAAGTTTTTAAAACTATTTGGGGGGGTTTTGGATTTTGGGTTCGGGTGTTTGGAATTCAAGGACTTGGTGTTGGGGAGGGGTTTGCAAGAATCTGGAAGCTTGTGTGTTTTTTTCTGCATTTTTATGATTTTTTGTGACCATTGGGGCACTCTGCTGTTTTTTCAAAAAAAATTCTGGATTTGAATTTCTGTGTGCTGGGTGGCTGGGGGAACAGTTGGGGAGGGGTTTGCAAGAATCTGGAAGCTTGTGTGTTTTTTTCTGCATTTTTATGATTTTCTGTGACCATTGGGCCACTCTGCTCTTTTTTAAAAAAAATTCTGGATTTGAATTTCTGTGTTCTGGGTGGCTGGGGGAACAGTTGGGGAGGGGTTTGCAAGAATCTGGAAGCTTGTGTGTTTTTTTCTGCATTTTTATGATTTTCTGTGACCATTGGGCCACTCTGCTGTTTTTTTAAAAAAATTCTGGATTTGAATTTCTGTGTGCTGGGTGGCTGGGGGAACAGTTGGGGAGGGGTTTGCAAGAATCTGGAAGCTTGTGTGTTTTTTCTGGCATGGAGAGGCTGCCAGTTCTGATGTTCCTGCGGCTGAAGACTTTGCAGCGGAGTTCCTGGAGGTTGTGAAGACGGAGGGCTACGTTCCACAGCAGGTCTTCAACTGCGACGAGACCGGGCTGTTTTGGAAGAGGATGCCCAAAAGGACTTTCATCACACAGGAGGAGGCCAAGTTGCCTGGCCAGAAGCCCATGAAGGACCGTCTGACCCTGCTCTTCTGTGCCAACGCAAACGGCGACCTGAAGATCAAGCCCCTGCTGGTGTACCACTCGGAGAACCCACGGGCCTTCAAGAGACACAAGATCGACAAGGAGCGGCTGAGTGTCATGTGGCGATCCAACAGCAAGGCTTGGGTCACACGTGTGCTGTTTGTGGACTGGGTCAATCTTGCTTTTGGCCCTGCTGTCAAGCAGTACCTGCTGGACAACGACCTGCCGCTGAAGGCTTTGCTTCTGATGGACAATGCTCCTGCCCATCCTAAAGGCCTTGAGGTGGACTTGTTGGAGGAGTTCAGCTTCATCAACATCATGTTCCTGCCGCCTAACACCACGCCACTGCTCCAGCCGATGGATCAGCAGGTCATCGCCAATTTCAAAAAACTCTACACCAAGGAGCTTTTCAGGCGATGCTTCGAGGTGACTGACTGCACCACCATCACCCTGCGGGAATTCTGGAAGGACCACTTCGACATCGTCACCTGCTTGAAGATGATCACCACGGCCTGGAACAGGATCAGCCAGAGAAATTTGAATTGCGCTTGGCGCAGCCTGTGGCCGGACTGTGTGGCACCAAGTGACTCTGATGCACCAGAGTCAACAGTGGTGCAGGACATTGTTGCCTTGGGGAGGACCATGGGCCTGGAGGTCATGGAGGAGGACGTCTGCGAGCTGGTGGAGGAGCACGACGACGAGCTGACCACCGTGGAGCTGGTCGAACTGCAGGCAGAGGCTGCGCAGGAGCAGGCCTCACTGGAAGAGGAGGAAGCAACTGAGGAACGGCTGTCCTACGAAAAACTGAGGGACATTTGCCTGAAGTGGAAGGAGGTGCAGACTTTTGCAGAGCAGCACCACCCTGAGAAGCACGTGGCACATGACGTTGGGAACATTTTTGATACGAGGGTCATGTCGCCTTTCAGGGAGGTGCTGAAAAGGCGGATGAAGCAGCACACTATGGACAGGTTCTTGAGCAAGAAGCAAAGAGTGGAAGAGGAGCCTTCTTCGAGTGGTCCCCCAGAGTCTTAGAAAATGTACTGTACACTTTGTTGATTTTTAAATGTTTTTCTGTCATGTTTATAAAGTTAATTTATTTTCCCTTCAATTTTTGAACTGCTCTTTACAGTATGTGTGACTTTAAAGAGCAGTTAATAAACTGTTGTTGTACCAAATTTGGCTTTGTTTGGACTTTTTTTGACCATAGGAACGCATTAATTGATTTTCAATGCATTCCTATGGGATTTCGTGATTCGCAAGACGAAAAATTCGCTGGACGACAAAACTTGCGGAACGAATTAATTTCGTCTTGCGGGGCACCACTGTAATTACCTGATATGGGGTGAATAACTGAATCATTCATTTCCATAAGCAAGCAACATGTTCATAAAGACGTATTTTGTAAGCTTATAATAGTATCAGGCCAAGTGTAGTCCTTTTTCTGTTCAAAATCTTTTGAAATATTTAAGCACTGTCAGCACCTCACTCCTAGTAACATTGATAAGGCTAAACAGATATATTTTTCCAGACTTTATCCAGTAAGCAAGTCTTACAAGGGCAGACCAAAGATCACTAGGATTAGTTGTAGGGTAAATTTTGAAGGGAAATATTCTGATACTTTTAAGAAGAATCTTAGAAGGAGCAGAATCTTAGAAGGAACAGAGGAAATAGTAGTTCATCGTCCAAGGAAAGCTAAGGTGCATTGGTTTTAGAAACAAAAGTCCACTGCAGATTAGAGATGAGAAGAAAACGTCTTAGAGAAGTTCACTATTGGAACAGCTGCTCTGGGAGAAAAGACTGGGCTATGTCTCTAACAGGGATGTTTTAGGTATACTATTATTGCTTTACAGCTATTACATTTATTATATAAACCAGTCTTACATTCTGTAGCTCTACAGCAGGCATCCCCAAACTTGGCCCTCCAGATGCTTTGGGAATACAATTCCCATCATCTCTGACCACTGGTCCTGTTAGCTAGGGATGATGGGAGTTGTAGTCCCAAAACATCTGGAGGGCTAAGTTTGGGGATGCTTGCTCTACAGAATATGTAGCAAGTACCCCAGATCATAGTGTTCATTTGTCCTTTCTTCTTTTTAATGGTTTTTAATAATAATAATAATAATAATAATAATAATAATAATAATAATAATAATAATAGCAATCTAAATAATAGGTTGCTTAAAGCTCATTATTGTTATTCCAAAGCTTACCTTATAGGATTGCTGCAAATATTAGTAAGATCATAGAATTAAGCAGCTGGAAGGGATTTTGGAGTTTCTTCTAATTCAGCCACCTGCTGAATGAAGGACTGCAACTCCAGCATCCATAGCAAGTGGCTGTCCAGCCTTTACTTAAATACCCCCAGTGAAGATAATTAGCAAAAGACTTTGAGTTCACAAGGAGAAGTGTTGTATACATGCTTATTTGTTCGGAAAGTAACTTCACAAATGTATCGATAGCAGTCTGTTAAATCTGAAGAACCCACAATATAGCAACTTATCAGGGATATGGTGGTGCATATGGTACGCTTCATGTAAACACTAATCTACCATATTTTTCACTCTATAAGACGCACCAGACCACAAGACGCACCTAGTTTTTGGAGTAGGAAGACAATAAAAAAAATATCCTGAATCTCAGAAGCCAGAACAGCTGTGCAGTGAAAGCAGCAATCCCTCTTGCTGTTCTGGCTTCTGGGATAGCTGCGCAGCCTGCATTCGCTCCATAAGACACACACACATTTCCCCTTACTTTTTAGGAGGGAAAAAGTGAGTCTTATAGAGCAAAAAATACGGTATATGTTCAGAAGGATCATGTGATTCTACTGATACAGCGCTTTTGGGTCAGTGGTGCCACATCAGAATGAATACAGACAATGGATTATATGAATGTTCTTCACATAAACTCTCACTGTGAAAATATAACTTTTTCAACATGAAGGACTCGAGCATTTATGAATCAGTGTGCAGGGTTGGCCAAAGATACTTTGCTGTCCTGATTCAGCACATAATATAATATGGTAAGTTTATCCCAGGTTCTCTTGCAGTATTTCAGAGGCTAAAGAGGAATTCCTGTTTAGTTGCACACAACCCAAGGATTGTGACTCAGACTTCATTAGCTTCTCTGAAACATGGGCACAGCAAGTTATTGTTTGGGGTGCTGGGAAGTATCTATTTATTTTTAAAACTATTTATATGCTGCTATTCATAAATAAGTATAAGAGTGGCTCGCAACTGTGATACATAAAACCATACAATTAAAACTATATAAAATGTTAAAATGAGATACCAGCAAACTGTTATAAAAAATATCTATTCTTAATTGGCAGAAAGGCCTGGTGGAATGTTTTCACGAGGTGTTTAAAGGTTGAAACAGAAGGTGCCTGCTGAATCTCTGTTGTCAGAGCATTTCACTGGACTGGAGTGATGACGCTAAAAGTTCAGATTCTTGTTGCTGTCAAATGAGCCGCATCAACCTGGGGAATGGCTGGCAACACTCCTCGCAGCACTTGATCCATGACTGAGCTGATAAGGGTTCAAGCATTTCCTACTATACAGTGGACTTAATTTGTTCTGGCATTTGTAAATTAATTCAGCCTCAAGATTATCAGTGCACAGGCTACAGTGAAGAGGCTATTCCTGCCCACGAATGTCCGTAGCTAGTGAACCAGACAAAGCTGGTATAAGGCACTCCTAGCCATACAGGACACTTGGGCCTCTAGTGGCAAAGATGTATCTAGGAGTACCCCTAAAATATGCACTTGCTCCTGTTGCGCATTTAGCATATTAACTGCATTGCAGAAAGCGTGCTGAGGAGACCACACGTTCAGGAAACAATGAAGAAACACAAAAATATATTTTGCTTGGCTTTAATTACAAAAACAAAAACTCCTCTTACATTAAATCTATAAGAACAACCCATTCACCAGGGTACTAAGAGAGGTACATGCTGCTCTTTATATACTATTCCCAAATGCTGACACAGCTTAATTGACACAACTTAACAGCACCTGCTATTACTGCTTCAAAACTAGGTCATGATATTTACTCTGGCCTTTAAAGAGATACACATCTTGTGAAACAATAATGAACCTTAATATTTAAATAAACCGTTCAACAGCTCCTTCAGAGGAAGTATAATACCATCCAGAAGAGGGAACTTGCCTATCTCCTGGACACAGGAAACACTTACACAAAGAGCCACCACCACAGTTTATTTGCCCTCATCCAGTCCACCACCATATCCAGTCATTGATCCAGAACATTCACAACCTCTCCTGATTCAGATGTATAGAGAAGTAGAGCTATGTTTCATCAGCATACAGCCAAACCTCAGTTGTCAAACGTAATCTGTTCCGGAAGACAGTTTGACTTCTGAAACGTTCGACAACTGAGGCACACCTTCTGATTGGTTGCAAGAGCTTCTTGCACTCAAGCGGACATTTGGGTTCCGAAAAACGTCCGAAAACTGGAGCATTTACATCCGGGTTTTCGTCGTTAGGAAGCAGAAATGTTCAAAAATCGAGCTGTTTGAGAACTGAGGTTTGACTGGACTGATGATCTCTGTGGGAACCAGGAGGAAGCTTCTAAATTGTGAGAGAAGTCATCCCAAGTACAGCAGCTTCCCACTGTAGAAGTTCAATGTAAATGAGTAAAGGCTGAAAAGGATGGGGCATCTGAAGCAGGGCCAGTGAGCATGTCCCTGCTCTCCACGTCCCATGCAGTAGGGGAATGAATGAAAAAAGGGCTCTATTTAAGGCCTATACATTCTCACGTGGAGACACGGGTGGCGCTGTGGGTTAAACCACAGAGCCTAGGACTTGCCGATCAGAAGGTCAGCGACGGGGTGAGCTCCCGTTGCTTGGTCCCTGCTCCTGCCAACCTAGCAGTTCGAAAGCACGTCAAAGTGCAAGTAGATAAATAGGTACCGCTCTGGCGGGAAGGTAAACGGCGTTTCCATGCACTGCTCTGGTTCACCAGAAGTGGCTTAGTCATGCTGGCCACATGACCCGGAAGCTGTACGCCAGCTCCCTTGGCCAATAAGCGAGATGAGCACCGCAACTCCAGAGTCAGTCACAACTGGACCTAATGGTCAGGGGTCCCTTTACCTTTACCTTGTACATTCTCACGTGGTAGTAACTCCCCTTCTAAACAGTGGGAAAAGAATGGAAAATTACTACCAAGTGGACATGTGTAGGGTTGTACAATAAATTACTTTTGTTTCAAGCATTTGCAACCTTGTGCTATGTCAGAATACTCAAGTCTATTCTTTTGCATGCAGGCTGAACCATTGTTTCTGATGCAATGACCAGATCTATTCACAAAGGCAAATATGCACTGCTTTTTCTCTTCCATTGGAGTGATTAGGCAATCTTTTGCAGGTGAAGAAGGTGACTGTGTGCATTAGAGCTCCTGAGCCCTGTATATATTGCTGGATTGACTGAGGTATCTTATTAAAGAGGAAGAAGTCAGTGTAGGCTAGCCTAAGGACAATAAATCTAACTTCAAAGAATAAAGTACAAGTGAGGAACTAAGCATAAATCAATCTGAAGTCCAGAAACTGGACTTGAAAACATGAATTGAACATGGCTAAATATAATCATATTGCATGTCATGTAATTTTTGATGTCTGGCTGATATGCATCGGAAATACAGTGAGCACTCTGGTTTTTAAGTAATAAAATAAAATAAATTCTTGCTTTAAGAATTTGTCCCTTAATGTTGCTTAATGGATTTGTGTTAGTCTAATGGATCCTTAATAACCCACTGGAAAGCACTATAATATATGCTTAAATATATGTGAGGTTGGGGGAGGATTGAAAATCATGTACTGTATATAGTGTTACTTCGAAGCACAACTGATCTAAGTCACTCAGCTCCAAGTACATGTTTAACTTTAAAAATAATCCTATGTCACACATCTCATCTATATAATGTACCAGCACACACAGCCAAGTTCAGAAAATGGCCATAATGATAGAATTTATATAAAGATACAATGTATAGCTGATGGTAGACCTAGCCACTGTCTGGATAAGAGACCACTTGGAAACCACATGGAAGCCAATGTCAGCTGTTTAGATAAGCTCTGCTATTGTTAACCTTTTGGCACCAGGTTAAAACTGATCTGTTTGCCTGGAAATCTCAAATGTTATTATTTTGATGATTCTTTTAGCTGGCTCTGTTCTTAGCTCTGTTGAGCCTGTTCCCATTTCCTATTGTTGTTTATCTATATGCTAGTTACATAGTTCATTTCATGCTGTGCCCTGCCCTGGTATTTCTGCTGATGGATTATAAATATTTTAAAATAGCATAAATAATAAAATAATAAGTGCTGCATAAATGTATCAATAAATTCAAGTGTATCAAATGGCAAATGAGGCCCCAAATATCTGGCAGACTGCCTCCCTCCTTAAAGATTCTCTTGAGCAATACACAACAATCTTGGTGGTTCTATCATTCTTGGAAATTGGGGGAGTGACAGTCAGAGAGAGGCAGCCCTAAATTGTGGGTCACCCTCCCCATAGAGGTGCAGCTAGTATCTACATTGCATAGTTTTTGCTGTGTGCTGAAGACATGACTCTTTACCATGGCCTTTGACAGTAAATGTATTTTGTTTAGGGCAGCCATGCTCTTTGGCTAGATTTATATTGTTCTGATTGGAACAGTGGTTTTGTTTTTTTAACAGTTCTTGCTGTTTTATTTTACAATAGCATACATTATTTCCCTGTGAGCTTACGGGTAAAGAGCAAGTTAGAAATCTTAAAATAAATACGTACATGGCTTACCTGTATCCCATGAGCAGAAAAAGGAGTGGAGTTACACTGTTTAAGTCATCCATTAAAGTAGGACTGGGAGACTTTCCTCAGCCCAAGGGCTACATTTCCTAGAGGGGCTCCTTGCCAGTCAAGGGTGGGGCCCAAAGTCAAAGTAGGTGAGGCTAGAATCAAAATGGACAGGGAAGAATACAAAATGTGGAGGAGGGGGAGAACCACACACACCACCTTGAGATCCTTGGAGAAAAAGTTGGGAAATAAATGCAAAAAAATAAAAATAAAAATAAGGGAAGCTCGTATAGGGAATTGCCATCTTCTGTTTGTTCCAACACCTGGAAATCAGGAACTCTGAACGTGAGAGTTCTTTTCTCAGCAATCACAGCTCATAATCATTCTGCCAAGCCTCTCATTTTCTTTAGTAATCCACCTATGCAAATTTTAAAGCCATCTATGCTGGCAGCCATCCCCACATCCTGTGGCAGTAAGTTTTACAGTTAATTATGCATTGCTCAAAGAAGTATTTCATTAATATGTGCTGGAGTAAAAACAAACAAACAAATAAGAGACAAAATAATTTAGATCTCTTTCTGATCTCACACACTCTGCTTGAAACTAAGAGATAAAGAATTTGTCTGTTCTCAAGCATGCCAAGATCACTCAGCTGCATTCTTAGGCTGAAGGAGAGTGCAAAAATTTATATTTCTTCTATTCTGTCTCCTGTTCATGAACATAAAAAACCTCCACTATTTTTCAACATCTAATCTATACGAGAAGTCTCTAGTTAACTCTGTTCTATCCTATAATAAAATCTGTATGCTTGGAATTGTTTTTGCTTTATGTGAGCTGCCACAAGGCTCTGTGGCTCTAGGAGGATTCTTTTCAAACTGTCATGCACATTACATCAAGGAATGTGCTCACACTCAGTATTCACTGCATGTTTTCTTTCATCACAATGTCATATTTCCAGATATTGTTGCACTGGGAAATATTTCCTGAGAAATATATATCATCTATATTGAAAGGGAGCTGAATGCTCCTGATTAAGAACCTTGTTTTTTCTTCTTGTTGTGTGATTCCAAATCAGAGGCCTAATTGAATATTCCTTTTCACCTTCATAAGCTGTGATACCTTCAGGGCTGTCTTCTCCCATAACACCGTACATGCTGCCTGAGAGCTGGTGTTTTATATGGTGAACACTGTTAATTTGTATTTGTATTTGTACCTCGCCCATCTGGCTGGGTTTCCCCAGCCTCTTTGGGCAGCTCCCGGCAGAATAGTAAAAACACAATAAAACATCAAACATTAAAAACTTCCTTAAACAGGACTGCCTTCAGATGTCTTCTAAAAGTCCGATAGTTGTTTATTTCCTTGATATCTGAAGGGAGGGGGTTCCACAGGGAGGGTGCCACTACCAAGAAGGCTTACTGCCTGGTTCCCTGTAACTTTGCTTCTCGCAGTGAGGGAACCAGCAGAAGACCCTAGGAGGAGGATCTTAGTGTCTGGGCTGAGCGATGGCAATGGAGATGCTCCTTCAGGTATACTGGGCTGAGGTCATTTGTAGGTTTAAAGGTCAGCACCAACACTTTGAATTGTGCTCAGAAACACACTGCGAGCCAATGAAGATCCTTTAGGAACAGTGTTATATGGTCCCGGCAGCCACTCCTGGTCACCAGTCTAGCTACCACATTCTGGTTTAGTTGTAGTTTCCAGGTCACCTTCAAAGGTAGCCCCATGTAGAGAGCATTGCAGTAGTCCAAGTGGGAAATAACTAGAGCATGCACCACTCTGGCAAGACAGTCTGCAGGAAGGTAGGGTCTCAGCTGGTGTACCAGGTGGAGCTGGTAGACAACTCCCCTGGACACAGAATTGACCTACGCCTCCAAATTTGGACCTATGTCCAAAATGACTCCCAGGCTGCACACCTGGTCTTTCAGGGGCACAGTTACCCCATTCAGGACCAGGGAATCCCCCACACCTGCCTGCCCTCTGTCCCTCAAGAACAGTACTTCTCTCTTGTCAAGATTCAACCTCAATCTGTTAGCCGCTATCCATCCTCCAACCGCCTCTAGACACTCACACAGGACCTTCACTAGTTCTGATTTGAAGGAGAGGTAGAGCTTTTGAGGCTGTTGTTATATTGTAGTTTTATTCTACGCTATGGTATTTTGTTTGTTGTAAATTGCTTTTGACCAATGCAAATACATTATGTTGGGCTATAAAATATTTGAATAAATTTGTGTGAAGCTCTCTAGTTAGAACTATTACAGCTTAATGAACACACATGACTCTTTAAGAACAGATGAATATGTAAATTTCAATTTTTTTCAGTTTCTCACTTCCATATACTTCAGTTTGCTGAATTTTTGCACCAGCCTTGGTTTTTTTCTTTTTTAAAAAAAATTGCCAGCATTTTAGTGTGCATTTCTGCTAACATGCATATTTTTGTATACAATTAAGTCTTAATGCGCATGCTCTTGCAATAAATCCCTCTAAAATAATGTATTTTTGTATGCTATTTTCCTCTATTATATGTGAATTTGTACACATGTTTTGGATGGAGAACTTCATTGCGAAATTCAGAGAAGTGCAAAGTTTTGAAGAATTATTGCCTTTCGGTTTGCTTTTGTCAATTTGGGGGTCCATTCAATGTGCTTAGTTGGCCAGTGCACCAGTGTTAATTGGGTATTCTAATCAGGGTTAAAATTCAGGAATAAAATGGAAAGGACTCATATCTGTAGGAATGACTTTACAGTGGTGCCTCGCAAGACGAAATTAATTCGTTCCGCAAGTTTTGCCATCTAGCGAATTTTTCGTCTTGCGAAGCACGGTTTTAACGGTTTAACAAAGTCGCAAGACGTTTTCGTCTTGCGAAGCAAGCCCATAGGGAAATTCGTCTTGCGAGGCAAATCGAAAACGGAAAAACCTTTCGTCTAGCGAGTTTTTTGTCTTGCGAGGCATTCGTCTTGCGAGGTACCACTGTATTTTTTCCCCCAGAAGATATTTATTAAAGTTTTTTAAAATATAACAATGAAAAAAATAAAAAATAAAAAAGAAACAAAATGCAACATAAAAACAGTTAAAAAACAAATAATTTTCCATAATATATCTTCCTTACGCTTATTTCCCCAGACCTCCTCATACCTCCCTTCTTTGTATTCCACTTCAATTTGTTAGTTCAGCAAATCCTTACCATTAAGCTTTTACCCATTTATAAACCTTTTGTTTTCGTATCTCCTAAAGCATTACAGCTGGAAACCCCTTAGTTTCTATCCAACATCCTTCTAACATTCATTAATTTTACAATATTTCTGTAAATAGTCTTTAAATTTCTTCCAGTCTTCTTTCACCAACTCTTCTCCCTGGTCTCGGATTCTGCCAGTCATTTCTGCCATTTCCATGTAGTTGATCACCTTCATCTGCCATTCTTCCAGAGTGGGTAAATCTTGTGTCTTCCAATACTTTGCAATGAGTATTCTTGCTGCTGTTGTAGCATACATAAAGAAAGTTCTGTCCTTCTTTGGCACCAATTGGCCGACAATGCCCAGGAGAAAGGCCTCTGGTTTCTTCAGGAAGGTATATTTAAATACCTTTTTCAGTTCATTATATATCATTTCCCAGAAAGCCTTAATCTTTGGGCACGTCCACCAAAGGTGAAAGAATGTACCTTCCGTTTCTTTACATTTCCAACATTTGTTATCGGGCAAATGATAGATTTTTGCAAGCTTGACTGGGGTCATGTACCACCTGTATATCATTTTCATAATATTCTCTCTTAAGGCATTACATGCCGTAAACTTCATACCTGTGGTCCATAACTGTTCCCCGTCAGCAAACATAATATTATGTCCAACATCTTGTGCCCATTTAATTGTAGCAGATTTCACCGTTTCATCCTGAGTATTCCATTTCAACAGCAAGTTATACATTCTTGACAGATTCTTAGTTTTGGGTTCTAACAGTTCTGTTTCTAATTTTGACTTTTCCACCTGGAAGCCGATTTTCTTGTCATATCTGTAGGAATGACTTTGGAAGGGGAGGGTAATGGAAAGCTTTGGTGGCATGGGCACTGGGTGAAGGTGAAAACGGGTGCAAAGCAGGATTCCAGAATAGAAGATGGGTGAAAAGTCAGCTTAATTGTTGCATGGGCCTGGAAATAGAAGATTTAGGTGGTTAATGAGGGGTGGCAATTGAAGCACAAGTACAGTGGTATCTCGGGTTACGAACTTAATTCGTTCCGGAGGTCCATTGTTTTTTTTAATATATTTTTTATTAACAGGCCAATCAAATCACATTAATTCCAAATCACATTAGTTCCAAATTATACAGCCAAATTTTTAAATTTTTTGTTGGGGGTACCCATACTTCGAGCTTCGAAAGGGATCCAAACATCACTCTTGCTGCTGCTTTAATTACACAATTCTGTCCAGTTCTGTCCAGATAGTCTCTTTGTTATTTTCCTCATCTTCTTGTTGTTATCATATATTCCTTTCTTTGTGATCTCTGATAATCTTCACAAGCGGGTTGCAAACAAACATATTCTGTGTGGATTTTACACTCTCCAATAGTCATATCACATAAAGGACAGACGCCATTTCCACACCTCTGCAAAAAACATTCCCACAGTCTGTCCGTTGATTTCCACCGGCTTGCCAATCTATATCTCAGGGGGGACCTGCCAGGTCAAGATCACATTCCGATAACCATACATTCACATTCTGATGACCCTGGTCCTCCTCCCCCTCATCCTCCGGCAAGCCTGTCTTAACGGAAGTCCATTTTTAACTGTGTCATAAAACTTTCCTTCCATTCCCCGCTGTTTCCACCAGTCCTCTCTTTGATCAGTAATTCATTTCCACACAGTTCTTAGCTCCTGCTTGTGATTAGTAATTAGCAACGATTCTTCTCTCTGGAGGGGAGGGTTATTGGTACTCACATAAGACAAAATAAGAAAGGTTTTTTCCTCCCCCCCTTTCCGTTTCACTCCAACATACCAGTCTTTTAATGATGATTCTTCACTTGATTTATTTGTCCAACCCGTCGCTCCACTTGCAGAGACCCCATTAATCAGCAGTCTTTACTCCCGATCTTCACTTGATGTATGTGCATTAGCTTCTTTCCAATTATATATTTCCAATTATATATTTCATGCTAATGCGAACCAGTGCGCTATTAGAGACAGCGTCAGGGAGAGCCGACGTCACCCGAGGGCTTTGTGCCAAGTGTCCTCACCCCCTTCTTTCAAATCCGGGGGTGAATTATGGACATAGCTGGCAAGGCAGTCCCCCCATTCCCTGGGGGGGGGGGCAAGGAGGCTGCATACTCCCATCACAGCCTCTTAATTACCTCGTGTGGTTTGGAGAGATGTTATCGTCGGCCATCTTCCAATGCGCCCCCTGGTGCCCCCCCCGAGGTCCGTTCTTAACCCGAAACCGTTCTTAACCTCAGGCACGCTTTTGCTAACGGGGCCCTCCACTGCAGCCGTGCTGCTGCCGCGCTAGATACTGCTTCCGGGTTAGCGGAGTTTGTAACCCGAAATGCTTGTAACCCGAAGCTTTTGGGAGCTTTTGGGAGCCAGTGTGGTGTAGTGGTTAAGAGCGGTAGTCTCGTAATCTGGGGAACCGGGTTTGCGTCTCCGCTCCTCCACATGCAGCTGCTGGGTGACCTTGGGCTAGTCACACTTCTTTGAAGTCTCTCAGCCTCACTCACCTCACAGAGTGTTTGTTGTAGGGGAGGAAGGGAAAGGAGAATGTTAGCGGCTTTGAGACTCCTTAGGGTAGTGATAAAGCAGGATATCAAATCCAAACTCTTCTTCTTCTTCTTTTGTAACCCGAGGTACCACTGAAATAAATATATATATATATATATATATATATATATATATATATATATATATATATATATATATTAGCTTGCACTCTCACCAGAGCAAAGACACCGTTTAATGTTTGGCAGCAATGTCTAGTGCTCTGTAGCCACTATTTTCATCTGAGTGTCAGTATGTACATATGTATATAGCAAGGTAAGGGATCACTCCATATGTTTATATTGTATCTGTGATGGACTAGACACACTCTAATAAACTTACATTTAAGAAATAAAGTAGCAGTTGGTTTGGAGGCAGATTATTTCTCTTTTACAATTTACAAGACAGGTTTTTTTCCATATTAGAAAGTGAAATCAAGGTGACTGAATCAATCCTTGGCCAAAGTTATGCAATATTATGACATGCGGCCAATGGAATTTATGGGATTTGATGTTCTTTAATGTGCCCCTTCTTTCCATGGAAAATATAAGTCAACCAATTGTTTTGTTTTTTTACAGAACCCAAAAAGAGAGAAAACTTGAAAGCAAGCAACTAAAAGCAGATGTGGGGCAGGACAGCAATCTTAGACATTAGACAAGCCACTTGATCAGAAATGTATGTCTGAAGTTGAAGTGTAAATTGAGCATGAAATCGTCAGGCACAACATTCATGTGCCTTGAGATGCAGCTACTTAAAGCCCCAACCTCAGAAACCCCAGAACTTGAAAGCTCAGTAGAACTGCACTTTTATGCGGAATTGAGTAAGAGAGAGTTGGATCAATGGTCAGGATATGCAAATAGTTATGCAAATGTCCAGGTCACTCAAAGTCTTCAGTACTTGCTGCAGAAAGTAGTAGTTACTGTACCAATATTTACAGATGGCAATTACCATTTTCATTTGCTGGTTGAATTTCAATAAAAAATGGGACTCTTCCACTGATGTTGCACAAATCTTCCTCAGTTAAGTCAGCACTTTTCTGCATGCAGAAAATAATTACATCTGAAAGTAGGTCAATGTACTGCTATTATATGCATAGAAAAAGGAATCACAGGCGCTAGTACAAAATCCAGACACATTACATTTTTTTCCACACCTAGAAAGAAGTTAATAATGTGTATACTTAAAATAAAGTTCTGCATGTTGATTTGGAGCATGGTGGCAAAATTTAACAAGCTGGTTGGATGTATACTTTCGCTCAAAGCTGTTTAGGGAATGGCTCTTTTCCAGCAATTTCATCATTTTTCTAGCACTGACAAAGAGTGACATTTACAAAGCATTAGCCATGGGGAAGTATTTTGGGTGGCTGGGGCAATCCGGTCAGATGGGCGGCATACATATAATGAAATTATTAAAATTATCATCATCATTATAATAAAATAGCTTGCTAGTGAAAGATGGGGTTAAATCTGTGTGCTAGAGTCCTGACAAGAAATTTTATTCCTTGTAGTTGCTGCTATTATTATTAAAAGGCTCAACAGCAAGTGATGAATTAGAATCAAGTCTAGGTTGGGCTTAAATATGTTGCTAGAAGGGTTCATTTATTTATTTTAAGAATTCATATCCCACATCTTTATGGAAAAATATGTGTTTCAGGTTGGTGTATTCAAAAAATCTAAATGCCACAATGCAATATTAAAAGTGTATGTCAGTAAGCAAAAACAAAACAAAACAAATAACTGAGAGGGATAAAGGAACCAAACCAGCTAAAAATGCAGCAGTTTAAAATGCCAGGTTTTAATCTGGTGATAAAAAGAATGGAATGGGTTAAAACACACACACACACACACACACACACACACACACACACTTTATTTATACTCCTCCCCCCCCCCCCCAATGTTCCATCCTTCTAGCACTCAGGCACTTAGGGCAGCTTACAACCATTTCAAATCATGATACACAAAATCACCACACAATTCTAAAAAAGCAATTTAAAAAAATCAATGCATTAAATACGTAACATGAAAAATACATTTGGTGTAGTGGCAGGGAACACAGATAATGCTCAGCATGGGATACATGCAAGAAAGCTGTCCTGTGTAGACCCCACCTACTTGTGGAATACCACTTCCTCCCCTTCCTCTCTGAGCAACCCCAACTCTTACAGAAGGTTGTGGGGACGGGGACCCAGAACAGATTTGGAGGAGCAGAGAAAGTTCTTTTGCACCAGCGGAACTCCTTGTGCAAACAGGATGACTTCATTGACCACAACCTCAGGGGGGGGGGGAAGCCTGTTCCACCTTAAGGGTTAGTTCCTAAATCCAAAAATCCTCAGTCTGAATCACACCATGCCTGGCACCCTCTTCCCTCTGCTAGCATTGTCATTCTCACTTGCAGTGTGAATGGTACAACGCAGGGGAAATTGCACCATGTCATTCTGCTGTATTTGCTTAAGGCACTGTGAGCAACAAAGAAATCAGCTATGCCACTGCTCCCATACATTGCATATAGTAATATACAGTAAGATTGTATGGAGACTGAGCAGGAAATATTTTTTCTCCTTCTCAAGCATTAGCAGCATTTGTAACTATGTCAAGGAGAAGAGACTCTCTGCCATAAATACATATCTTCTACACATGCTTGTAGGATCAAGGAACCCATTTCTTTTAACAACCTTTTCTTGCAACAGCAGTAACTCTCTTTTCAAATATTGCCATGATATATTTTTCCCCTATCTGTTTTTAAAAAGAATGCTTATTTGGAAGTCTGTTTTAGTGTTCTCTCTGTTGAACTTGCTTTAAATTCTCTGATCACTATGAGGCAGTGTGTGTTCTTTTCCCTACACCGTCATGAAAAATGCAAATGTTTCAGTGTTGATATTGTATATCTCTTGTGACTGGATGAATAGATATATATAACTGAAGAAAGCAGAAACTAAAATATGCCATTTTGAAAGCTATGGGGAAAGGCTGATATAAATGTTCTATAACCACTTAAAAATATAAAAAAGTACATTTTAAATATTAAGATAAAAGTAACTCTTACCCAGTTGAATCTGTTCATTCTTTGAATAGTACACTTTTTTATCTGATCAAAACAGTGCTTTTATCTCCATCTTCCCTGCAATTTATATATAATGTTGCCTACTGCCTAGTTAGTAGCAGAAGCGGGGACAAGACCCGGTGTTCTGTCTTTGTCTAATTGCAAGACACTTTTGTAATGGTGATATCCAATGAGGCCATACTCTGAATACATTGACTGAAATAAATTAACTTAAGGACTAGTGCCTGGATGCGGTGGTGGGCTGCCCAAGTTTGCGACCAAAGTACGTATTTTTGACATCCAGCATAGGAAGGGTAAGGGCATTGACTACAATGTATATATCTATACAAAGAATGCTCTGCTGTTTTCCCTGTACATATTTTAAACTTGCTTGAGTATAAAATACACAACTTCTGGCCTCCTCTCCCCCTAACGGAGGTCTATATGTTCCACAAATTTCAATGCAGTAGTAAATAAAAAGGATAGATGATTATAAACTCTCTAAGTGCCAGAAACAATAAAATTATCAATAAACCACAATATATTCCAGCCATGTAATCTGTGCAAAAATGTGCATTCTGTGGTAAAGTGTGCCTAAATGTTCATCTTTTAGTGAAAATAGTACACAAGAATACATTCTAATACAGAAAATTGTTTTGCGAAATTGTGTATATTAGGCAAAATTGCATACATACTGATATTCACCTACCCACTACCCAATGACCAACCACAAACAAGGATCATTTTCTGGTAAAAGAATGCAATATTTGTATTTTGATTCGCTACGCAATTAAAATTCTTTAGGGAAGCTTTTAATGTTTAACAGACTACTGTATTTAAATACTTTGGTGGAAGCCGCCCAGAGTGGCTGGGAAAACCCAGCCAGATGGGCGGGGTATAAATAATAAATTATTATTATTATTATTACGCAATTAAAATCTTCATCCAGTTCATCTAAATCTCTGCAGAGATGGCAGGCCAAATGGCCTAGGAATTTTGAAAATGGTTGCTTCCTGGGGGCATCTTATTTTGTTTGATGCCTTTGCAAAACTGGAATGCAAGAGGTTTCAGGTGGCAGCTATGCCCTAGGAACCTGGGGCCCATTTTCTGCCTTGTGGCAACTTCTCTTACATAGTAGCTATCTGTGGAGACAGTGAGCAAAAGGATCTAAACTGAAGCTGAGGACTTGACTTTTGGGACTCAGCCCAACCATGTTATTGTTATTGATAATAATAGTTATAATAAAAGTATCTATGGGTGTATTTGTTTACGTGATTGCTGTGCTCCTAGATGATGCACCCTTTATTTCTCCCTCACCCCACAGTGGCTGCACCTTTGTTGTGAGTGGTCATTTAGCTCACTTGCTACAAGAAGAATGAGTTTTTCCATAGCTCAAAAGTTTAGGACCAAAGATAGGTGCTATCCTGAAAGTGAGCTGGAGATTGCTTTCAAAACAGTAGCTTGTAGGTCAGATTCAGGCTTGGAAATCTATTTCTATTGTATTTCTGAAAGAGAGCACATATTAGAACACTCCAAATGACAGTGATTTCAAAGCCCATATGTGAAATAAACAATCAATGTTCAGAGCAATTGCGGGGGGAGAGGATTAGAGATGATACTACAGACTTCACAATATAATTGCAGTTAAAAGATCATGAAGGGCAGAGGTTAGAAGAAAAAATGGCTTGGACTTTTCATTCTGCCCTAACCCTTTGCTTCTCTCAACAACCTCCTTCGCAGCTGCATTGATTTTTCTTACTGTTTTTCTCAAGCAGATAATTTCTCTCCCTGAGCAACCAGTTATAGCTATAGCATGGAGAACTTTTCCTTTCTATAAAACACCTTCCAGATCAGTGCTTCCATAATAGAGGTAAAATGCTAAAGTCGTTGATGCTTATTTTTATAAGTCATTCCATGGAAGTTGGATTGTTTGGGTGTTTAACCCTCCTTTAGGTCTTAGGAAGTCAATTTCATCTGTACCGTAATGTGAGACCTTTGCTAAAGTTATATGAATTCTATAATATGCAATGCAATGCAGCCATAAATACAGCTTTTATTCTGCTGAAAAGGCTCTTTTAAATGTACTTCACTATATTGCGTTCTTCTGTTGCATCTGGAACTCTGTATACACAGGGGCCTTTTCAGATGATTGTTTGTTTATTTGTATGCCACTTTTCCAGAAAATTGTGCCCAAAGTGGTTCACATGATAGCAATTGAACAATAAGTAGAACTATTCATTTAAAAACACAGAGAAACAATTTGAAATAATCCTAATATCAATAAATACAAAAAAAATCCATATATGTGTGTGTGTAAAGCAACATGAATAAGCTAACCTAATTTAATAGTTGAAACTAAACAACATTGTATAAGACAATAGAAAGAAGCTATCCTAACTAAATAGCTCAATCTATACAGTAGAGAAAATAACAGCAACATGAAAATATAATAGTAGCATAGTAAATAACACCATGTTCCAGATGATCCAGTGATTTGGTTCCCAGACTCCACCTTCAGCATCCAAGAACCCATTTATATCTCTCACCTGTGGTTCAAGAACTTCCACCCTGGCTCTCACCCAGAAGGCTCATATGCCAGCCATTATTGTGGGTTCCCACTCCACATAGCGAGCAATATCTTTTCTTCCACACCAAGTAACATATGCTCTTCTAGGCTGGAGCTCATAAAGTCTCAGGTGTAGCAGCTTTCTTCTTTGGGTGAAGGGATATTCCTAGCAAGCCAACCACCACCTCTGGGACTTGCTGCAAGAGGAGACAGGTAGGTGAACAATTGCTGGCTAGGAGGTGGTCTGAGACTCAATAGAAAAGAAAGCAGGTAGTACTAAAATGACTAATGCTGGTCAGGAGGTGGACACCAACTATAACCTCCCCAAATCCTATACTACTGCATGAGGAGACCAGGAGAACTTTGGCTGAGTCAGAAGGTTTGGCCAGCTAGCTCTGCTCATGAAGAACAAGAGTAAGAATTTTGCCACAACTGTAGCTATTTTCTGCGAGAAACCTATGTTTACTTAGAGACATGCTGCTCCACTTGGCCAGCCCCAGTGGGATAGCCTCAAAGAGAGCAGCACCAAAGGGTAGTTTTCCCCTTTGGGTCACTCCTTCAGGGTGTGATGAAGGCAAGGGCACTTCACCTAGACAATTAGTTGTGGATGGGTTTGTTCCTAGGTGAGAAATTGGAATGGATGGAGGAAGATGTGAATTAGCCTGGTTCTAAGGCTGCAGTGGAATGCCAGGAAGTGGAATCTGTGGTGAGAGTGTGGATAATGCTCATAGAAGAAGAAGAGGAGGAGGAGGAATATTTGATATCCCGCTTTATCACTACCCTAAGGTGTCTCAAAGCGGCTAACAATCTCCTTTCCCTTCCTCCCCCACAACAAACACTCTGTGAGGTGAGTGGGGCTGAGAGACTTCAAATAAGTGTGACTAGCCCAAGGTCACCCAGCAGCTGCATGTGGAGGAGCGGAGACGCAAACCTGGTTCACCAGATTACGAGTCTACCGCTCTCAACCACTACACCACACTGGCTCTCGCCAATATAGATGTATATTCTGTGTGTTTGGAGGTTATTTTGTGACTTTGTGACTTTGTATTGCTTTGATTGATTTTATATTTATTGTATTTATCATTTGTATTAATATTCTGATCACTGTTTGGGGGGCGGAACAGCAGCTTTGGACCAAAAAGTGGTATATTAACATAACATAACATAACATAACATAACATAACATAACATAACATAACATAACATAACAACATAACATAACATAACATAACATATGACATTGCATCACATCACATCACATCTCACCAAAAAAACCCCAATATGATAATTCCAGTTTTGCCAAATTTACTAATGGCTCGGTGCTAGCCTGAATTTATATAATAGTCTTCCCCAACCTGGTGCCCTACAGATGTTTCGAGCCACAAATACCACCACCCTGCCCCATCAGTCCTACTTGCTGAGGCAAATCAGAACTTGAGTCTAACATCATCTGGAGGACGTCATGCTGAGAAAGGCTGCTAGATGGAATGAAGGCTGCTGACTGAAAGCTAGATGAACCAGTGATCTAATTCTGTATAAGGCTGCTTCATTTGCTTGCCCTTATTTTGCTCCATGCTATTTGTAGACTATTTTAGATGTGGGAGTCTCAGTTGTGCTCAACAGAAAAAAGCATGGTTTCATTTTCTTTTGAGTGCCGTTCCCGCTTGGCTTTGTGTGTTTCTCAGTAGCTAGACTGTGTAAATTTTTAATGTCCAAGTGCACAAGAGCATTTGGTGCGTAATAAAAAACACACACAACCTAGTGAAATATGCTGATGAAATATTAATTGTCAATGAACACCTTTGTCTCGGGTGAGTCTCTGTATAAATTAGCATGTTGCACAGAAAATGACTTCATACATTTTAGTACTATAAGTAATTATAAATGATTAAAGTGGATGAGAATGCAATTAATAAAGGTTAAATAGAACTCAGCCATTTCCCTCTCCACCTTCTCACATGCACATAATATGCAAATTGCTAATCCATTTCTTGGAGCATCCTTTTGACTTATACCTTTTCTCCCACCCAACTGGTCCTTAGGTAGAAATGTTTTATTTGGAATTTTGGCAATTCCCTCCTCTTTGGGGTGCCACTGATAACTGGGGCTAACTACCATCATAAGCAGAGATGTTGGATGACATGGGCTTGAATTTCCTTAGGTTGCTATGCTTCAAACAAACTTGTTCAGGATATTAGGTTGCTTTGTGCTACATTTCTCTGTAGCATTTGGTTTAACTCTCCTTGTTGAAGCATTTCAATGGACAGTACTGTGTTGCAGTGCCTGGTACTGGGCCTGCTAAGCCTGCATATCAACCATACTCAGCAGTTATGGTACTTCTAATGCACAGAGTAGAGCCCCCATGCTGGGTTGAGAAGGATTACACTGTTATGTCTGCAATTTTTTGTACAAGCTGCTTGGAACATTGTGCTAGATTGTGGACTTCGGCCCCCTGGAGGTTGATAAAAATAACAGGAAAACACCCATTAATTCTGTTGTAAACTTTACTGTCTGTTTACAGCATACTGGGATTTTATCAGCTGAGCAAGTGGGAGAAGGAGGAGTGGCTGATTACTGATCTCTTCCTTCTAGATTCAGGATTCAGGGGTAGCCAAAGTAGTGCCTCTACTTTGTGGACTACAACCATCAGCCCTACCTGTATGGCCAGTGGTGAGGAATGATGGAAATTGAAGTTCACAACATTTGAAGGGCACCATGCTGGCTGCCCTAAGATTATACAGCCTCTTGGCTCCTGCATGCTGTTATGGCATCTGTCTCATCATGGTTTCCAGCAAATGTATTGATTGCATCTCCTAACAATTAATATTGATAGCATCATGCTGAAATCAGTTGCCAGCTACATCCATGGATTTTAGTGGAACATTATATGCACATGTAGCTACCCTGAGAATTCATTAAAGGATAGATAGAAATAGTCAGTGCTTTTTTTCTGGGGGTACGCAGGGGTACGCATACCCCTAAATGTTTTGTGAATCTAAGTTTGGCATCATTGAAGGGCAGTATTTCAATATGAGTAGAAAAAAAGCACTGGAAATAGTCAAACAAATAAATAATAAACTGGAATAGGCTGAGACTTTATTCATTAATTGTACAAAGATGTGCTAGTCTTTTAATGCGCTTAGGTTCTTACTTAAGGTCAAGGCATATTGCATCCTCAAAGCTTTTTCTCCAAATTTCATTTGTCATTTCCCTTCTGAAGGCAGATGCCTCAGAAGAAAAGGACCTTGAAGAAGGAATTATGATTAAAGCAATAACAACAATTGTATTCTCTATTCTTCTGTAAGGCTGTATCAATATGTCTGCATTTTTCTTGTTATCACATTGTCCATTGACTGTCAGACGGGAATGCGTTATAAAGATACCTCCAGTGGCATCAGCCTATCTAGTTCATCCGTGAACAACATTTTCTTTTAATTGACATGGTAGGGGTAGGATGGGTTCTTTTTATTTTTTTATTTCCTCACTCAGAGTTGATGAAAAATATGAATTTCCCTTTTTAGAAATACTGACTAGAAATATAAAAAGATGTTTTAAATGCAACTTGCATTGTTTGAGACATCCTATTGGCTTCAAAGCATGAATCAGAAGCAGCAAATGGCTCATTAAAATAAAAATGTCAAGCCTAAAAAAAGAGTTCTGAAGGACTATGAAATGTAAACTTCTCTTTTAAATACCATGACATTGCTAGCTCATTAAGTAGGGACTAGAAATGTTAACTAAGCTGTCAACTGGAACTCCAGATGAGTTAAGCAGAAATAGCACTCTGATTTAGCCACTGGATATAGAGATTTAAATACCACCTCTTTGTACCTAATTTTTCTCCTAATGAACAAAAGGAGAGACTTTTTAACTGCAGCATATTGTCTGGGCACACATGAGTGGGTGTCACATTTAGCTATTTTTAATATAAGAAGAGAACGGACAAGGTGTGTGTTAAAACATGATGACAATTGGAGGAAAGAAATATCTCAGTCTGCAAAGAAGGAGACTATAATGGTGCAAAGAAAAAGGGATGTTTGAGGAAATCAGCCTTTGAACTTGCCTCATCAGCACGAATATACAGATTTGAAATCAATGAACCATCAGGCTCCATTTTCATATGGGTGAACATATAATATAGGGTGATAGAATTTAGCATTTAAAGGTCTCAAGAGGGAGATGTTGGAATTACTGCAACATGACTCCTTTCTGCAACACTGAATAGCACTGGAAGTTGTGGGTCACATGTAGGGATATAAGACAGCATCATTTTTCATTCTGCCATGTATGTTACATGCAACAATGTTTCTGTTTCACTGCAGTTCATCTTCAGTCAAAAACAAAATTATATCGGTGCAAAGTTACATTAATGTAAGAAATTTACATAATCAATTACAAAATCCCTTAAGTTACATTGATAATGCAATGAAACGAATGGGTTGGAATAAAACAAGGGGGGGGGGGACAAAGCAAATGCTGGTGGTGGGGATGCAATCAATTATATATTGCTTGTAAACTCAAAGCAGCAATGATGACAAATACTGATCATATTTGCTGGATTGAATTAATAAGTTATCTGATATATTCTTATCCATATTGGAAGATGGATGGGATAGAAATCTATCAAATAAATAAATGAATACAAATCTTCTGGAGCCAACGTGGGATACTATTATCATAGGGGATATTATTCTGAATGAAAAATACATTAGTCTAACAGTATTTACTATTCTATTCACTTATTAGCTGTCAGTGATTAAAGTTAATATCTCTGGAGGAGACTTTCTGTCTGAAAATTAGACATCAATTGGCTTGTTGCACTCAGCTTAAACTACAATTAACTTTAGCTTTTTTGAGGATTCAAGCGACATTCTAAAATCTGAAGAGTACCAGCATCCCTATGGGATATATATCTACATCTATTTCTCGATCGATCGATCTAGGAAGGTCTGTTTCATTCTCTCATGTATGCTCACTTCACCTGCCAGATTCATTTAGCCATAGGGGTCCAAGCTGTCACTGTTGTCTCTTTTAGTCTAACAACCATACTTGCGACGAGTGGTGGGTGCAGGCACTTACCTGACCTCCCAGAAGATGAGTTGCTGCAGCTTCCCAGGAGAGAAGAGGGGTGAGGCAATGACAAGGTCAGTGTGGTGCAAACGAAATGGCTAAGCCAATCCAGCACTCCTGCTGCTCACCTTGCTGCCTCGCCTCTCCCCTCTCCCTTCACAATAAGTTGTTGTTGTTGTTTAGTTGTTTAGTCGTGCCCGACTCTTCGTGACCCCATGGACCAGAGCACGCCAGGCACTTCTGTCTTCCACTGCCTCCCACAGTTTGGTCAAACTCATGCTGGTAGCTTCGAGAACACTATCCAGCCATCTCGTCCTCTGTCGTCCCCTTCTCCTTGTGCCCTCCATCTTTCCCAACATCAGGGTCTTTTCTAGGGAGTCTTCTCTTCTCATGAGGTGGCCAAAATATTGGCGTCTCAGCTTCACGATCTGTCCTTCCAGTGAACACTCAGGGCTGATTTCCTTCAGAATGGATAGGTTTGATCTTCTTGCAGTCCATGGGACTCTCAAGAGTCTCCTCCAGCACCATAATTCAAAAGCATCAATTCTTCGGCGATCAGCCTTCTTTATGGTCCAGCTTTCACTTCCATACATCACTACTGGGAAAACGATAGCTTTTACTATATGGATGTTTGTTGGCAAGGTGATGTCTCTACTTTTTAAGACGCTGTCTAGGTTTGTCATTGTTTTTCTCCCAAGGAGCATGTCTCTACTTTTTAAGACGCTGTCTAGGTTTGTCATTGTTTTTCTCCCAAGGAGCAGGCGTCTTTTAATTTCGTGGCTGCTGTCACCATCTGCAGTGATCATGGAGCCCAAGAAAGTAAAATCTCTCACTGCCTCCATTTCTTCCCCTTCTATTTGCCAGGAGGTGATGGGACCAGTGGCCATGATCTTTGTTTTTTTGATGTTGAGCTTCAGACCATATTTTGCGCTCTCCTCTTTCACCCCTAATAAAAGGTTCTTTAATTTCTCCTCACTTTCTGCCATCAAGGTTGTGTCATCTGCATATCTGAGGTTGTTGATATTTCTTCCGGCAATCTTAATTCCGGCTTGGGATTCATCCAGCCCAGCCTTTCGCATGATGAATTCTGCATATAAGTTAAATAAGCAGGGAGACAATATACAGCCTTGCCGTACTCCTTTCCCAATTTGGAACCAATCAGTTGTTCCATATCCAGTTCTAACTGTAGCTTCTTGTCCCACATAGAGATTTCTCAGGAGACAGATGAGGTGATCAGGCACTCCCATTTCTTTAAGAACTTGCCATAGTTTGCTGTGGTCGATACAGTCAAAGGCTTTTGCATAGTCAATGAAGCAGAAGTAGGTGTCTTTTTGGAACTCTCTAGCTTTCACAATAAGTAGCAGCAACTAATTAACCAGGAGGTCAGGTAAGCATCTCTACTCCACTGTGGCATTTACTGGTTACTTGTAAAGACCAAGAGTGTCCAAATGTTGTCATAATTGGCTTCTCCAAGAAGCAAATAACTTGAAAAGGGAGAAGAGAGTGCGCTTGTGCGTGGTTTCTGCTCATAGGCTTCCCATAGGCATCTAGTTGGCTACAGTGAGAACAGGATGCTGGTTTGGATAGGCCATTGACCTGATCCAGTAGGCTCAACTTATATTCTTATGACTTTTAACCATTTATCTAGTTTAGTCTTTATCTTACTGCCATAACAATTAAATGGTTAAAAAACAACATGTGTAATATATGGAATTGCCTGCCTTCATCATGCAAAGTGAGCACCTACAAAATGTTTAGCACTGAAACTGTGGGTGTTATAGAGCAGCTTTCCCCTTCCTGCTGCGCTCCCGGTGTCCCAGAATCCCTGACTATTGGGAAAGCTGGTCAGGGCTGATGGGAATTGGAGTACAAAACACCAGAAGAGCACGAGGCTGGGGAAGGCTGTTCTATTGAAAGCTTATTTTATCTTGTTACAAAACCTGAGGAACTTAAATGTGTGTGAAGTGCTGGTTTTGACTGATAAAGCCAATGGCTCAGGACAGTAATACTTCAAGAATCATCTCCCCTCATATGAACTGATGCAGACCCTGTCATCATCATCTGAGGCCCTTATTTGTGTGTCTCCTCCACAAGAGGTTTGGAAGGTGGCAAAATGAAAATGGGACTTTTCTGCGATGACTCCTCACTTGCTTTCTTTAGGGAATTATGGTATGTGTTTTTGTGTTTTAAATTTTAAACCACACTGTGATCTCCAGATGAAGCGTAGTATAGTGGTACCTCTGGTTGCGAATGGGATCTGTTCCAGAGGTCCGGCTGCATCCTGAGGAATCCGCAAACGGAGGTGCTGCTTCTGCACATGCGCGTGGTGCATAGAGTCCTTCTGTGCATGCGTGCGCAGCGAAACCCAGAAAAATACTTCTGGGTTTGCCGCGTTCGCATCCTGAAAGATACAACCAGAGGTGTGCGTATCTAGAGGTACCACTGTATACAAATTTAATACATGATAATAACAACAATAATAACACTGGGCAACAATTTTTTACTTTTTGAATGTTGTCTAGATTTCTACAACTGATTTAGGGTATTTTTGTACTGCTGAATCAGGAAATCCATCTCCATCAGGTCAGGTTTACTGTAAACTGAATGGTGGGCATTGATAAAGGTAAGTACATGTAAATTGCATGTTGCTTCACCATTTTTCAAACTTCAGGGCTTGAACTTCCGTTTCTTGGAACTCCAGCAATGCTCAGCGGCAGGGAGGTCTCTCTTCAGAGTCCAACAGTAGTCAGCCATCATGACTGCGTCCCAGCGACCCTGATACCTGGTCTCCATCTCTTTCATGTCCTGAAGGAATCTCTCCCCCTCCTCGTCACTCATTGAACCCAGGTTCTCAGGAAACCGGTCCATATGTGAAAATAGGTAGTGCATCTTGACGCTCATGTTTCAGCCCAGGTTTCTGAAAGCAGTCAGCATGTTGTTGACAAGTTCTGCGTAGTTTCTGGCCTTATTGTTGCCAAGAAAGTTCTTCACTACCAGAACAAATGCCTTCCACGCTTCCAGTTCCACTTCGTTCATTGAGTTTCTGAACTCTGGATCTCTGGTGAGCTGACGGATCTGAGGACCGTCAAAGATGCCAGCTTTCAACTTCTCCATGGTCAATCCTGGAAAAGCCTGGCATAAGTAAGTGAAGCAGTCACCATCCTTGTCCAGAGCCTTGGTGAACTGCTTGATTAAGCTGAGCTTGATGTGCAGTGGTGGGAAGAGTATTCTGTCTCTGTCCACCAGAGGGTCGTTGATGACGTTCCTTTCTGTGCAAGGCACCAATTCCTCCCACACAGGCCAGTCCTTCGTGTAATGCTGAGCACGGTCCCTACTATCCCACATGCACAGAAAACATGGGTACTTGGTGAAGCCAGACTGTTGTCCCAACAAAAAGTTCACCATCTTCAGGTCAACACAAATAAAGCACTTATGCTGATCATAACCAATTTTCTCCAGCACATACTTCACCGCTTCATAGTTCTCCTTCAGTGTACTCGAGTGAGCCAGGGGTATAGAGGCAAACTGGTTGCCATTGTGTAGCAGAACACATTTCAGTGATCACTTGCTGCTGTCAATGAACAGTCTCCAATCTTTGGGTTCGTACTGTGGCACTCCAAGCTTGAGCAGAAGCTGCGTAATATCTGCACAGTACACCAAGTCCTTCTCTTCCGAGAAAAAACGGAGGTACTCTTGATGCCTGTTGCGGAAGAAGCTGATGCAAGCACTGTCAGAGAGGGGGTTTTTCCCCTTCAATCTGGATGCCAACAGTTTGGCAGAGTCCTTTGACAAGCTGAGGTCGTGAACTAGATCATTCAACTCCTTTTGGGAAAATGGATGTGGAGCATCATCTTCAAGAACCACTTCTTCTTCATGTCCTTCAACACTGGAGGCATCTTCGTCACTAATGTCAGGAAGTTCTCCGAAGATAGGCACTGGAATTTCATCACAAGGAGCTACAGGACGACATGCTGATTGAGGATTAGGATACTTGAGGCTGCTCCGGTTCTTTCTGTTGATCCCACCAATTTATGGAGCCACACCAATTTATGGAAGATTTCGAGGTTTTATGACTTCAAACTGATCCCTTTTCAACATAATCACCCAGAACTATCGGACCTGAATACTTCTTGTCATTAAAATAATCATTTCCAATCAAAACAGTTATTGGACATGGCATTTTACCCCCACCAACTTCTTCTAAAATGCTCCACACAAGCGTACATGTGAACAAAAACGTAAAAAAAGACATGTGGCCATAGCTCAAAAACTCGACCTGATTGAGCAAAACCAATGTGATTTTTGGATTCAGCGCATCAGATTCGTCCTAAATCAACTGAAAAAACGCAGGCAACAAATTTGTTGTTGACCAGTGTAATCTTCCTGGGAATTTAAAGTAGTCAATATATTCTTATTCTTTATTAAAATTGTATACCATCCTTCATCCAAAGATCACAAGGCAGTTCACAACATAAAGATACAAAAATAATCTTGGAAAGCCTATGGAAGGAAGTTATTGCAAACTGAACTCAAGTATATTTCACTATATATGAAATAAATCAGCATTAAAAAGAAGGGAAAATGCTGAAGTGGAAGGATCCAAGCATGTCCTGTGCTTCTCTTGACAAACCCACACTGCCTGTTAAGCCAACTGTAGTCTGACGCTGATGAATTTCTCCCAAACTAATTAAGAAAACTGGACTTAGATATTGGAGGTTGAAGAAGAAGACATGGAGGAGGAGAAATGAGAGCAAAGCTGCAGCTTTAAGATGATCTGAATTACAAGTCTGAGAAGGTGGTATTATTTAAAATGTCTGTGTTTTAATGGTGGCACAAGAAATCATTTTTGCTAGTGGCAGTTTTCTATGCTTCTGCAGCATTATGAACTTACAAAGATAACTATGACACCCATGAACTTTTGAAGAATAAAGGACAATCTCATCAAAAAGGTGTCATATGTGAGGTACTGGACAGGCCAAAAGTATTATACACACATTTTAGAGAATATAGGAGCATCTGAGCCTCATACAGAAACTAAGGATTTGATCCACATTTAGTCAGGCTTAGAGTCAATGCTTTGAATTCAGTAGGACATGTTACTATGATTAAGTCTGCACACCACTTAAAGTGTTTGCATACTTTCCCATTCTTTAGTTAAATGATGTCTACAACTTTTCTAAGATATCATCATTTGGAGGCATATAAATGAGCTCAGCCATATACACAGATTTTTGAATATGGGCAGGGTGAACCACTAAGTGTAAAAATCGTCATAAGCACAGTCACCTACATTTATAAGTAGGAGTTTCACCTAACTTAGAAATGTGCTTAGAAACTTAGAAATGTGCACATGGATCTATTTTTGAGATCCAGTTGTTGATGAAGACTTTTGAAATGACTGGAGAATTGTGAAATGCAAATCAAGAGGCGGTGTGTTGTTCATGTGGACTCTCTTCAAGTTTCTGTGCCAGCAGTGCCTGACAAAATTTACTAACTCAATATGTTTCCAGAAATTTACATATGGAGGGAAAAGGAGTCTTCCGTAAAATCTGCAAGTTTTCAGAAATGTGAAAGTGTAAATTACAGCAGCATTTCATTCTTCTTCAGAAGGCAAAAGCAGAAGCAAAGAGCATATTGCATTTTATTTGTTTTAACACTGGGCATAAAAGGAACATTGGTTATACATCTGAAAACAAATGGGGTTGTAAAACCATCGTGCAGAGGAAACAAAGTACACAAAATAGCTATATAGTGCAGAATGGAATACCTGATGTATCTAACTGCTAACTAATAAAGTTAAACAGAGCATTGATTTATCGTGCACTTTAACAGAAGAGAAGTGTTTCGATCTCATCAAATATAACAGTACGTTTTAATGTAATCTGGTTTATTCAGAAAAGTTATTGAATCACAGTGCTGTCGGTATCTTTAATTAGCCAGTTAAAGATGCAACTGAACCATTTTAAGCAGTGCTGTGATGCACCGATCCGGCTAGCTGAAATGACTTGTTTTCAAGTTATCTTTTTACCCCCTCAACATCTTTCCCAGGAATGATCCTACTGTTAAAGTTAGAAGTTCAATGTACATAAAATGCTGTGTCTGAATGCATTGTATTTAAGATGCTGTAATGGGAAGTTTACCTTAGACAAAAAAAAAAAGTTACACTCTGGCAAACAGCATCAGAGAAGAAAGGTATTTTTCCATTAGAGTGACATAAGCTACCCAATGATGCTTCTCCAGAAACAGAAGCTGCAGAGCTCTCACAGCAGGAAGATGAAACTTGAGAAGCCTGTGAGTGCTTGTTTGGAGATTGTTAGCAGCAGCAGCTGTGCTTGCAGAGAAGTTTGGTAATGATGACCAAGCTTAAGATCTTCCTTTGGGACCAGAGAGAGGAAAGGAAGGAAGCCCTTTTCTTGTTTGCAAGGTTACTTTGTAATGTTTATCTTATTGTAGCTAGTATTTAAACTAGCTTTGAAGCACATTCTTGTGGTGGAGAGAATTAATTTCTACACAAGATCCAGATCAGGGATTCCACTGAACAATTCTAACATCATATAATGCCCATCCTGAGGACAGTAACAGTATATGTGTGGCTGCTGGGCTGCTTCCAAGCATGTACCTTGTCTTTTCAAAGGTAAAAAGGGGGCAAGGAAGAAGCCCTTGGACTCCCTAATAAATAATAGTCAAATGTCCACCCCACCCATTCCTCAACATGCACATTCCTCAAAACCACAAATATTTTGTGTGTCTGTATACTGTTTTCATATTTCAAGAATATAATGGTCAGCCCAGCCCTTGTTAATGGAGTCATACAGGAAGAGCAGCCACAGAGCAAGGATAGAATATAACGCAGAAGTGATCTGAAAAAGTCTTCTAGTCTGCATGGTCTTCATTTCATGTTGTTCCTTTTAACCCACTTCATAACATATACCAGAACTTCTCTGTATTAATGACACAATAAAGTATTTGCATTTCTAGGTATAACAAAATAGAAGTGTTTCATGTATTAGGAGTTACAAAAATTATGTTCTTAAATGTTCAAAATAAACCCATATGGAATCATCATCATTGTCGTCATAATCTATTGTGAGATTTCTATTTCTATAACTGGAAATACACACATTGGTGTAGAACATAATCATAAAAACATATGCTTAATAAAAACACAAGTTCAACAAGTATTTTCTAATAGCAATAAGAACATACAACAGACACTATCAGCAAAACAAAACACAAACACTTTGCAGGAAGAGCAAAGATGTGCATTGTAGTGGTAAGAGTGTCAGACTAGAAACATGAAAACCAGTGTTCAAGTCCTCACTGAGGGGCTCACAAGATGACCTTGGCCTGTCTGTTCACAGGGCTGCTATGTGGGTGAAATGGCGAGAGGGAAGAACCATATACAGTGGTACCCCTGGATACGAACAGGATCTGTTCCGGAGCCCAGTTCGCATCCTGAAGTAAACATAACACGCAACTGTGCGTCTGCACGTGCCACGTTTCGCCACTTCCGCACATGCGCGTGGCATCATTTTGAGCGTCTGTGCATGTGGCAAAACCTGGAAGTAACACACTCCATTACTTCCGGGTCGCTGCGGAGAGCAACCCGAAAATACTTAGTTTGAAGCTACTTCAACCCGAGGTATGACTGTATACCACATGGAGCTCCTTGGAGGAAAGATGGGGTAGAAATGCAACAAACAAACAAGATTTTGCCCATCACAATCTCATCACAGGACAAACAAAGAAGGAGCCTCACAAATTCCATTTGGGAGGACATTCCAAGTCACACCCTCATTTGCTGTGCTCATTCACCAAATCTCCGGAGACGAAACTGAAAGCAAGACAGTGATTTGTTTTTTTAAATTCACAGGCAGGGCCTACATGGGAGCAAATATTCTCTAAGGTAACCTGGCATGTTCATATGAACTATATCTATTCTACATCTGTGTTTGTTTATAGGATTATATAGTTCCTTGTTATTAGAATGTTAGGCCCTACTCTTGCAATGTTTTATCACTGAGGTGAAACACAGAGGAAATTGTTCCAATGTGGGGAGGGCGAGGAATAATAATACTGAAACAGGTACAAAGCACTTTTCTTGCTTGTTTTACAGTTTACTTACAAGTTGGCATCTTCACTAATGCTTTATAAGAAACTATGTAATATTTAAGAATTGAATCAAATTTAACCCCTTTCAGCGAGTCGAGCCCTAACTACCAAGGCTGACTATGAATTTATGATGTTGCATAATATAGAACTCATTTGCTGGAAACAGGGTTGTGGCTTACCATTTGAATATTACATTGCCCTCCTAGGGCTAATATCCTTGATAGCAATGCCTTACATTCAAATATCAAAGAGCTAAAACCTTGTGTTGAAACCATTTCTTATTTGCTTATGCATTAGATTTTTTTGCTCCCACACTTCTTTTTTTGAATTGCTGCATGCAGTTGAGAAAGCGTGTTCTCACTAAAGGAGAGCACGTGTTGCGGATGGGTCAGACAAAGCACCCTGTATTAATTAGGTGGATGGGTTTAAGGGGCCTACTTTTGGCTGGAGTTGGTGTTGCTGGGGTAAATTTGATGTGGCAATTTTAGGGGAGGGGTCAGAGGTTATTTAAGGAGGGTCCACAGCAGGGTACTTTCTCTTTCGCTGTGGACAACGGATCTAGCTGGACACAGTGAAGGACTGGTTGTATTAAATAACCATTTCTCTTCTCCTATCCTTTTCCTCTCACCCCCCCCCTCAATTTGGTACTTAATCTCTTTATTAATCATTTCCTTACTATTTCTAGATTCATTTGCCTGGCTGCATTACCCCTTGGCAGGGCCTTTTGGGGGGCTGGGGGGGTTGGGGCGACCCTAATCGCTCGCGGCCTGGTCCGCGGCTGAGGCACTGGTCCCCGGCCTTACCCCTGGCACCTGCCCCCCACCCCTGTTGGGTCGGGCGGCCGGGCAAAAAACGTTAATTTAGCGTTGATTTATTTTCAATTTAATTTGTTTTAAAAGGGGGACCGCGGCTCTTACCTTCCTCGTCGCTGCGCGGTGCGCTCCGGCGCGCTCGGCTCGGCGCGCTGCCGGCCCGACTTGAGGCCTTGTTACGGCCTTCGGAGGCTCGGGGCTGCTGGGGCCTTTTCCCCCCTTCTGATCTTGGTGGCCGGGATCGGCCGTGGGGGACGGTCCCGCGGCGGGGCGGCGCGCATCGGAGGAGGTGGCGGCCGGCGCTTCCCTGACCCCCTTGCCGCGGCCGACGGTTCCTGCGTAGCGCTTCGGCGCGCGCGCCGCGGCCTAGCCGGCATCGGGCGGCGGGGGCGCCGCGGCGGAGCCGCTGGCTGTCTGAGCCCCATCCTGCGCCCAGCGGTATTTAGGGCTAATTCGCCCGGTTTTGGCAGCCAGGGCCTACAGGCCTTACGTGCTGGGCTAGGTGGGGGATCGCGGGTGGGCAGTTTGGCGGGAGCGCCATTTTTCACTGCTACCCAATTGTGTGGTTGGTTGCCCCCAGTGGCCGTTGGTGGAAGTGCAGCCTGTATTGGGTTTACTTGCAGGCTGCGCCACCTGGTGGTCCTTTGTATGTTTACACCCCACTGAAAGTGTTCAACTTGTGGTCCACTGGTCTGGTGGGATTTGACTGTTGCATTTATTCGTGTGTAATTTTATTTATTTTAATTTTTATTTTTATTTTTTTTATTTATTTTTTATTTTTTTATTATTTTTTCTCCACTTAGTAGTAGGTATGGCCTCAAAACGGAAGGCGTCTGAAAGGCCTAGTACGGCGTCTTCGGCGAAGAGGCCTATAAAGGGCCCGTCCCAAGCATTGCGCTCACCTGAGCCGAATCAGTCACTGCGCCGCATACAGTCTATGGTCACGGGCTTGGCCAATGACCCCGCTGCTTTGGCTCGTGTGGAAGCTGAAATGGGCGTTATGTTGCAGCGATGCTCAACTCCATCGACTTCCTCTGCAAGGCCTGCACTTCCTGGAGGCGCTCCATCGCTGGCTGCCTCATCTAGTGACGATGAGAGTGATTTCATAGCAGCTGGAGGCTATCTGCCTGATGCCTCTGGTCAGCCCCCGAGTTCACCTGAGCTTCCGGCCGCCATGACTAGGGGCCGTAAAGGAACTAGGGGTACTGCCAGGAGGAGGGCGTCTGCCAGGGGGAGGGCAGCCCGCGCCACTGGTGTGCCACCCTCGCGGGTGGCAAGGGCGGCTTCTGGTCACTCACTGGTTGTTTCTTCTCAGCCTATCTTAAATACAGATCAGCAAGGTGACGCTTCCGAGTCTTCGGTGGAGGACAGCCTGCTTCCCCCCCCCGAAAGTTTCTTCTGGGGGTCGCCGCCGCCGAAGAAAATCCAGGAAGCGTGCCAAGAAGAGTCGGAGGGACACTTCATCCTCCCTTTCAGGTACCTCGTCCTCTAGCTCCAGTAGCGATGAGGAACCTTCTCTTAAGCTCTATTGGGGCTTTGGGGAGTCTTCGGGACTTCCAAAATGGGCCTGGGAGCGGAGGGCAAACTCCCACAGGGCTAAGTATGGGGCAGTACTGGAGTGCCGCGATGGGGCTTTGGTTCCTGAGGTGAGAGTGGCTACCAATTCGGCTAGGGACCTCATACCCGGTGCCCACTTGTCTACCAAACTCCGCTCTAGGATTTTGGATGGCCGTTACGTGGACATATTCAGTCTCGCCCCCCCATTGGAGGGCCAAGATATTCAGGAAAAAGGTTCAGTTGCCTCTAGAAAACGACAAGCGGTGGCAAAGGCAGACAGGACATTCGAGCGGTGGCTTGACAGTTTTCAGGTTTTTGCCGGAGTGGTATCTGCAGCTTACCCTCGGAGATCTTTGCACCTGTGGGTGTATTTGTCTATCGTACGTTCGGCATTTACGATGGCAGGCGAATCGGCCGCGATTTCATATGATGAGAATTTTAGGCGCAGGGCAGCCAAGATTCCCACGGCCCGATGGGACCGGAAGGATCTGGATGTGTGGACCACTTATGTGGCGCCGCGTATTGACAAGAAGGTTGCGGACCCAGCGAAAGCCAAGGCCATTCCCATCAGGGTGGGTCGCAAATTGTTTTGCTGGGATTATAACAAAGGAACCTGCCTGCGACAATATTGCAGGTTCTCACACACATGTGAAAAGTGCTCTGGCAACCACTCTGCATCAGCTTGCACGGGAAGCCGCCGGTCCTTTCGGAAGGGTGGGGGCTCTCAGCAGCCCCCAAAGGCCGCTTCTCCGGCTCCTGCAGGCGGAGCAGCCAAATAACATCCTGTACTCCTTAGCCCAGACCCCGGTGCGGCTGCAGCCGCTCCTGGCGTTATTACAGTCATACCCAGACAGGAAGTCCGCCTCTTATTTGCAGAATGGTTTTTCATTAGGTTTCAGGATCCCAGTGGTTTCTTCCCCGGTGGCAAGGAACCCAGTGAACCAGAAGTCGGTTTTGGATATGCCAGAGGTGGCTCGAAGGAAAATTGGGAAAGAGCTGGCCTTGCATCGGATGGCAGGCCCTTTTGGGGAGCCCCCACTTCCGAATCTGCATATCTCTCCGTTGGGCATTGTCCCTAAGAAGGCCCCAGGGGAATTTCGCCTAATTCATAATCTGTCGCACCCCAAGGGCACATCAGTAAATGATGTTATTCCCCCGGAGCTTTGCACGGTGAGGTACGCTTCCCTTGATCAAGCGATCAAGATGGTTCGGAAGTTTGGGCCAGGTGCCCTCTTGGCGAAATGCGACATTGAGTCGGCATTCCGTTTGCTTCCCATTCATCCCGATGACTTCTGGTTACTGGGTTTCCAATTTGAAGGGGGATTTTACTTTGATAAGGCCATGCCAATGGGCTGCTCTGTAGCCTGTGCGGCCTTCGAGTGTTTCAGCTCATTTTTGGATTGGGCTTTGCGCAAGAGGACTGGTTTAAGCGGTGTCACTCATTATTTGGATGATTTTTTATTGGCCTCAGCCAGTGACACGGGGCACTGCGTTAAACTTTTGCAGGCCTTTGATGAGCTGACACAAGAATTGGGCGTGCCATTGGCTGCGGAAAAAACGGAGGGTCCTGCTACACAGTTGACTTATTTAGGTATTTTGTTGAACACCGTGACCCAGACGTCTAGTTTACCGGCGGACAAGATAATTGCGCTGAAGGCAGTGATTAAGGAACTGTTGCCTCTCAGGAAGGTAACTTTACGTCAGCTTCAGTCGTTATTGGGCCACCTGAATTTTGCCTGTAGGGTGGTCGCCCCGGGGCGACCCTTTTGTTCCCGTTTGGCCAGACTCATGTCAGGCTTGAAAGCACCGAGGCATAGGGTGCGTCTGTCACGCCAAGTGAAAGCTGATCTGCAGATTTGGTTGGAATTCCTGGAGGAATTCAATGGGGTGTCCTTGTGGCAGGACACCCTAAACCTTCGCACGGATTTTCAGGTGCATTCTGATGCGGCAGGGTCTTTAGGGTTCGGCCTGTATTGGGACGGTAGGTGGTGCGCGGAGCCCTGGCCATCAGCTTGGCGTGGGGAAGCGGTAGTTCGGGACTTAACGTTTTTGGAATTCTTTCCTATTGTAGTGGCTGTTTACTTGTGGGTCGAGCATTTCAGGGACCGCCGAGTTTGTTTTTGGACCGATAACCTGGCGGTGGTGAATGTGCTAGCCAAGCAGTCTTCACGGTCCCCCAGGGTATCAGCCCTGTTGCGGGCTTTTGTTTTGCATTGTCTACGTTTTAACATTGTGTTTTCTGCCCGTTTTGTGCCTGGTGTGTCTAATGTGATTGCCGATGCTCTGTCCCGTTTTCAGATGGAGCGGTTCAGATCCCTGGCGCCAGAGGCTCGAGAACGTCCGGAATTTTTCCCGGATCACCTCTGGAACCTTGGCAGCACTTAGTTTTACAGGGAGTAGCTGCATCTGTTGCCCCCTCCACTTTGCGGTCTTATGAGAAGGCTTGGTGTGATTTTTTAAAGTTCATTGGGCAGCCGGAGTTGGGAGGTGTGGGTAAGCCCCACTCTACTTCTCAGGTGCTCCAGTATCTGGCGCACCTGTTTCAGAAGCATCGGGCAAACAGGACGCTCAGACTGCATTCTGCAGCAATATCCTTCTTTAGTAAGGCATTCTTTAATAATTTGTATGAAAATAAAGTTGTGGCCAAAATTATGCCAAAAACCTTAAACAAAAATTCATGTGTGATGTGTGAGTTATTGGGGTTAAGGGTGTTTTGGGGACCTCAGCACGCAACAGCCTTACTCACCATTTTACAGTACGCGCATAAAAAGTCTTTAATGTTGCTTTCTAAAATTACTCTGTTAAACTGTATTTCCCTTTTAGTGAAGATATAAATTTGTCCACAAATGCACCCAAATGAAGTCCTCTTCATGACTTTAGAAATTGGAGGATCAGTCCATTAATTTAAGTACCGGCTTGGACTAGCTCCTTATTATAATAATAAACATGAGGTACAGTCCCTCACTTAAAGGAATTGCAGTTGAAGTGCATGGGAAGTGTAATAAGTTGTGCACCAATTACCTAATATCATGATTATGAAAGAGATGCCAGGACATCATTTTATCCGGGAGGTCAAAATGCTTCCAAAGGGTTTTCAAACAAAATTTTAACCAGTGTCTGAGTATGGGCCTTCTCAGACCTACCTCACTTTCTTCCTGACAAAGAGATTTGCTTTTAGTATGGAGAAGTATTTGATCATGTGATCCTCAATTGCAATTGGAAATGGTCTATCTCCTAAGTGACAATTAGGCAGACAAACAAAATCTCCTAATATTTGTGGCAATGGTCTGCTTTGTGTTGATTAAACAGGGCATTTTGGAGAAACTGTCCCTTCAGCATCTTATTTATTTACTGGCATTTCTTATTTATTTACTGACAATCCTAGGTTGAGTAAGAATAGCCATTGTTTTTGACAACTGTACCCTTAGGACTATATCCCTTTACCTTTTATGTCTATGTATTTACTATGCAAAACCCCCACTGCATTATTTTAAATCTCCTGATTTTGGTTGAGTAAATAGGAAATGTTTTTTAAGCAACACAACTCTTAAGTGGTTTTAGAATTGCTTGTTTTCCCTCCTTCATTTCTTGAATCTCAAATGGTTCTCCCATTAGTTCCAGCATTTGTTTACAATAGCTGGTGTATTGCTTTTGACTGCTGGTCACTGATAGTTTATCCTGTCCCTGTTTCATTACTGCCTTACTCTTTGTGGCTGCAAATGATACATGTGTATAGCTAATATGAATGACAGAAGCACATATTCATTCATGGGCACAGTAACTAACATGTACTTGTTCAACAATAGGTACAGCAGTGTTTAGTTTTCATACTAGTTATTAGTTATACTAAAAGATAGCTGTGTCCTTATTTTTTCCCTGGTGCTCTCATATGCCTTCAGCTCGATTGTAGACTGTGTGTACTTTCATTCAAGGAGTGATGGGGGGTCTATTCAACCTGGCATGTCTCTGCTAAGACAAAAGTGAGGCAGGTCCTTATCCAAGAGATGTCGTTTGTAGATGATGCAGCCTTGACAGCACACCCTGAGGAAGCTCTACAGAGACTCATCAACTGCCCAAACCTGCAAGGAGTCTTACCATCAGCCTGATGAAGCTGGGAGGAGTGCAGAGAGAACAAAAGCTATGGTGCATCTACTGCAGCACAACCATATGCCTTTATCTGTCCCACCTGCAACAAAACATGCCTCTCCTATATCGGTCTCTATAGCCACATCAGGCACTGTAACCTTCCAACAGTTTGACTTCTGTCTCCCGAGACAGACGGATTTCAGCAACAACTATGACTTAACTGAATACATACTCAATACTCACTTAGCAAGAAGAAAGCATTTCCTCCCACTCCGTGACTGGGGAGCCACATAATGTGATTGCTTACATGTTTAGGTAAGTGGAGGGATGCTTCCTTTATATACACTCATTCAAACCTTCTGTATTTACATAATTTGGTTATTGTTTGGCAGAGTTTTCATTGTCATAGTTGAATAAATATTACCTTTTCACCATTACTCTGCTTCTCAAGGTGTGTTGGTAACAAAACATTGTTCCTATTTGTTAGGTATAAAAGCGCCAAGTGAATCTTCATAATACAAGTAGTTTATGGCAAATGCAAAATTTCTTTGATTCCTAGCAGTGATTAAGCCAGGGCTCTGTAGCTTTGCTGACCCTTGGTGCCTGAACAAGATCAGGGTGCATCCTAGAGTACATTCTCTTGAGCCATCCCAGAGCCACTCTCTTGTTCCCACACTTCTTGTCAGGTCAGAAAGTTGTGTGTTAGCCTGCCTTCATTTCCAGTCATGACAAAATGTGGATTTCAGTCACAGCACTGGAATATTGCTCCTCTTCCCAGACTTCTTGTTCGTCTCTTCCTTCCTCTCTAGCTTAATTTCATTTGGCCTAGTTTTATATGCTCCCAAGGCTCCTGTGGCTGTTTTCTGTAGATGTAATAAAAGAAACCTTTTGGATTAGGTTCCCATAAAAGCTTGCCCACTTTTTTATCAATTTATTTGATAACAGTTGAGGCACACCATGCAAAGAGTTTTCTCTTTGCTAGGGCTGCATAAGGCTATTTTCTTGTGAGTGCGTGTCCCAAAGATACCCATTAAATCATCCACGTTACATCTAGTCAATGAGTTACACAGAACTGTAAACGGGGATGGGGGAATTTACCAATTGCTGCTTGTTTTTATGAAGCCTCTAACAGTTTCTGGCAGCCTGTAATCTCGACAGGTTGTTAAAACATGCATTAAACAAGGCTGTCATCAAACCTGGCTTTTACAGTTCTCACCCTCAGATGCATTTGCCGAAGTGACTTTTGTGGAAGCCACACTACTCAAAGGCATAGCTTAAGTCATATCTTCAGTCATTGGAAATGTCTTTTGTGTGCTGAATGTCTTTTGCCGGCTTTTTCAGAATGCTTTGTGTCTATCACTTTGAACATTTGGAAAAGCAGTATAGAAATTTAAATATACAAATTATATATACTATTCTCTCTAGTGCCTACAACAAGCTTAACATGACACAACACAGGACAAAACACTTCACCAGCTGACAACAGATACCACACAGACTGGAACCTGGATGGAATCCTTAGAATTGTAATATATAATATATTAATAAATTGGGTATACATATTATTTCCTTACACCAAATATGTGGAATTTTTGGTTGGACTCCAAGTCCAACACAATATGTTGAGCTGAAATAGGCCAATGTGACAAATAGTGGAGAACAGTGTGTTTCGTGTAGAAGCACAAAGTGGTAGTTATATTCCATGTTCAAACATAAACAGCAATTTGTCCTCATTTTATGAGCTTATTTCTTATATCAAATGCAGGTGGAATTTCTCTTTCATTCATAGACAGCAGTGGCTGGCCACACAGGATGGTACCTTTCTCCCCAAACCGGCATGGATGCTGCTTATTGAGACAGTGTAGAGCAATGGTGAGATTTATGCAGACACATTGGAGGGGACTCCAATAGTGTGACTGCACAGCCCGATCTCACAGTTGTCCGGCCTCCACCCCCACACCCAAGCATCCTGATAAGCATCAGTGATGTTGGTGTTGGAAGGAGATCTCTGCATTGTCATGCTGGTCACTCTTGTTTACAAAGACAGAAGCTGGCAGCAGTTGCCTTTAAAACCATGTCCCTGAGTATGCAGCCTCCTTTTTCCATATATCCTCCATGGCTATGCAGATATCCCCTTGTAAGAACACTGCTTCTGAGCTTTGACCTTATAGAAATTAATTAAAATGCCTTCCAATTTGGAAATACTAAAACCGGGGGTCATTTTGATGATATGTGGAGAGCAAAAGGAAGACAAGATTTATAGGACTTATTCAGTGCAGTAATCCTTCTCTGGGTGACCACTGCCCCCCCCAACGTGCCCTGAAATGAAAATAGCACCTACAGATACCCAGAAGAGCACTACCACTTAAAATCGCATTATACACACCATTTATAGGATTGTGTACATTTGTGTACATCCCAAAACACAAATGATAAGTGTAGGAGAGAATACAACCATTAGATGCAGAAGCAAAGTAATTAATTACAAATTTACTTTAAAGACGCCAATAGGAAAGCAGAGTTTGTGAATGGAGAAGAGAAGAAGACAACATATCTATCTAGGAATGGCCTATTTCCTATGTCAGCATCATATGTACTCAATCCTAAATCCACTCCATCCTAGTTTGTTTATTTCCAGGGTCCCAGTCCTCCCCCCATATGAATGCTTGGAACCCAAGCACTAAAGCAGCATCTCCCATCATATCAACCACCATATGTCCTACAACTGGCTGGTGAGACCCTGCTTGTAGTGCCAACACTTGCTGGTTGTCATTGAACCATGACAGGGCTTTCTCTGTGGTGGTTCTCCACCTGTGGAATGTGCTTCCTAGTTAAGGTGCATTTGCCTCCCTTGTTACTAACGTTCAGGAGAAATTTAACACATTCCTGTTTACCCATGCTTTCGGTGGGTTACAATCATAGAATCATATGCTGTTCCTGGCAAACATGAAATTATTTACTCTGAGCGTATGCAATAATTTTTGGGTGTTTGTATTTATTGAGTTTATATCTCACCCTATACCTGCAGGTCTGTTTTTATTTCATTTTGAATTGTATTGTAAAATTTAGTAAATAAAGAACCAACCATAAAATTTGAATTGAATGAATTTCTCTTCCATTTCTAGGTCTATTCTTTTATCAATTGTGCTCACATGGCTATGTTAAATGAATTCAGTTTCATGTTAGCAAAATTAGATATAATGCACATTTATGGACCTTTTCTCTTGGCAGCTGGCTGTTGTTAATGGTTGTATTAGTTTAAGTGCTCCTGCCATTTTCAAGGAGTGGTACAATTACAATAAATGGGGAAAGCTTTCAGTCAGTTATCTTTAGCCATATATCAAAGATAAAAATAATAATAAAAGAACTGGGAGAAATTGAGAATAATGTGTTGACTTACCAGTAGAATGTGACATTATTTTTTTCAGTGATGCCAACCAGGTTCATAATTCCTTGGCTTTGAATACAAAACTCAGTGACATTTATTATTTGCCATTATCCAAAGTGAGCATTAGAGGCCCCAGCCAGAGAAGAGATGCTCCCTCTTACTGACTCACTAGCATCCACCCACCAGCACGCCCCTGGGTATTCTGGGTCTGGCAGCTGCAAGGAAGGAAGGATATACGTTAGTTACAGGAGGACCTATGGTTGTGACTGGCAGTTATGAATAAAAGTGGAGGAAACCTTGAAACAAAGTCTACATCTTCCTATACAAGCGCAGCATGACACTGAGAGTCTGTTAATCCATCAGAGCAAATACAAGAGGGAGGGAAGGAAGGAAGGAAGGAAGGAAGGAAGGAAGGAAGGAAGGAAGGAAGGAAGGAAGGAGAGTCTTGTACCTTAAAAAACAATAATTTTATTATTTATACCCCACCAATCACTGGAGTAGGACCAGCTGCCTGATACAGTTTCTACCCAAATGCAATTCTGGTTTTAAACGCAGTATAAGGAGTCTCTATAGGAGTAGATTGTATTTTAAAATGGGGTTTCAGAGTTCTTAGGGTTTTTTGAATGTCATTTAGATTTTTCAGTTTCATTGTTCTGTATGGGACAATGACAAATAAAGATATCGTATCGTATTGTATCGTATCAATAGCCCTAGATGGTACATAGCTCTGCCTTTAATGCTGAAGCTCTGTGGTTCAATCTCTGACTTCTCCTGGAAGGTCTGGCAATGTCCCCTGCGTGAAACGCCACTGAATCTCTTTCAGTCATTGTAGGCAATGCTGAGCCAGATGGACCATTGCTCTTATTAGGTATCTCACAGCTTCCTAAGTTAATAAGACGATTCATGGACCTCCAGATGTTGTTGAATGACAATTTCCATCTTCTAGCCATTGGCCATGCAGTGACTGGAGGGCCACAGATTCATCATTCCTGCCTTAAAGACTAACAGGTTTGTTTTGACAGGTTGTAAGACATCATTAAAGCACCACAATTTTTTTCTTAATAGTAAAAAAATATTTTTTCTTTGTAACTGATGTAACAATAGCCACCTTAGGGCTGTGGACTTAGGCTGTGTTTTTGAAGCAAGTGTTATAAACCATGGTTAGGGGTTCCTATGTAAGGGAATAACACCTTCTTGTGTATCTGCTCACATAAGTAGACTAGCATTCACAGAATGGTAACATATTGTGTTATTGGCAGTGGAACTGCAATAAATCCTATAATGGTGATGATACCCTGCCCATCTGGAGGATAGGCTGCAATCTCTATTTATTCCTACTACCCCCTTAAAAAGTAGCCTTTTTTCACACTACCTTTACAGTAGAGTACTTCTTGCCTGCTTGGAAACTATTGCCTTCATGTTTCTCGAAGGGACAATTTAATCTTGGAAGTAGCCGGAACCTGGGCTCTAGGAGCTACTGCCTGAGAACCACAGGAAGAAGCCTGATACAAATGCTCCCATCAACACAATATAGATAATGTACATGTTACATCAAAAGTGTTGCTTGCACCAGAGATATTAGCATTTAAAGCTGGATGAGTTTTCTTTTATGGAGGGAGCAATTCCTTTGACTCCACAGAGCACAAGGATGAGTTATTTACCACCAACCCACTATGATCAAGACTTTGTCAATCACTATCTGCAGCACAGGAGAAATTCCCCCCCATCGCTATTTCAGTGAGGGAGGGAAGCAACTCCCCATGCTTTGGTACTAATGGGAATCAGACCCATCCCTGCTCCAGATTAAAGAGGTGGGGGAAAATCCTTGATGTTGCTGCATGTCACATTTTTAAACTACTATGTGGTTAGGCTGTTGGACCCCACAGTTTGGAACCCACAGCCTGCCTTTCATCCAGATCTGCAATTCTTGATACTTTTAGTCAAGTGGCAAGTTGATAAAAGTGATGAAAGCTACAAGAAGCCCTTATTGGGAAAAGGTGAATGGCACAAGTGTACATGAATGACTTCACCAGCATTTGAATCAACAATAATGCTTTTGGATTACTGAAATATGATAATGATGATTTGGAAAAAAAAATCCTCAGTGCTACAGCTCAGCAAGCCTTCACTTTAATGGAAGGGATAATAATATACAACAAGGAAGATTTTAATAGAAGACATAATAATATACTGCACAACAAAGGAGAAGTTGTGATTTGGATAAATACACAGTTTGTGCACCTCTGGATGAGTATTGTAAGCAATAGCTTCCAGCAATAAAGCTGGTGACTGATTTTGGTAGTGTATTGACAATATAGAATTTATTATTTGTTGCTTTAATAAGATGTTAACCACAACTCATGCTCCCCTAAGTAGCTGTAACATAAATCCTTTCTTATAATACTAGAAGAAGACGAAAAAGCAGCAGCCTTTGTGTCAGGTATCTGTTTTGTGTTCACCTGAATGTCAATTTACTGAAATGTTAACGGGTGCAGGGAAGACTTCTTAATGTTTTTAAATGCTTACAGAAAGTACTAGCAGTGTCAATGAGAAAAGCTTATAATTAGGTAAGGATGTACAAACCTCAGGACTCTGTTTTTGCTAAGGGAAGAAGGAACATGGTCTTTTATAGAAGGGTAGCTAAAGATGTATTTTTCTACAAAGTTTACCCTTTCGGATGTTTCTGAGCTGCTCCCCTTATCTATGCATGACAAAATGTGAATCTGAGCAGTTGGTGGTAAATCAAGGAATGTATAATCATATCTTTGGCATTCTACTAGCAACTTGATTTAACAGGCTTTGTATTGGAAGCACAATTTTATATTTGTATTTTAATGAGATGTTTTGATTTAAAATAGCTTTTATTTGAATATTTGTTTATGTAAGACAATACTGTTGCAAACTTGCATTGATATTCAGACAGATCAAAATATGTCATGGTTTATCACAAAGGACAGAAAGAAGGCATGAAGTCTTAAGGTGGAAAAAAAACTCATTAAGATCCATTGAAGGCATTGGTAAAGGTAAAGGTAAAGGTACCCCTGCCCGTATGGGCCAGTCTTGCCAGACTCTAGGGTTGTGCGCTCATCTCACTCTATAGGCCGGGAGCCAGCGCTGTCCGCAGACACTTCCGGGTCACGTGGCCAGCGTGACAAGCTGCATCTGGAGAGCCAGCGCAGCACACAGAACGCCGTTTACCTTCCCGCTGGTAAGCGGTCCCTATTTATCTACTTGCCCCCGGGGGTGCTTTCGAACTGCTAGGTTGGCAGGTGCTGGGACCGAACGACAGGAGCGCACCCCGCCGCAGGGATTCGAACCGCCGACCATGCAACATTGGTAGTATATTCTTAAACTTTAAACATAATCTGCATAATTCAGATGTGATATTTCCCCTCTTCAGCCTACAAATAAAATGTTAAAATAAAAGCAGGACAGGCTTAATTACATACAAGGGATTTACCAATGTGGTGTTTTTGCTGAACAGAAAGAAACACATCTAATTGCTGGCATTGCATCATCATGATATCATCTCAGTTGGAATATGATCTATGTGGCTATGGAGTACCCTTGTGCTTATAGGTCACAGATGTAGTTTTTTGTATATAAAAATATATAACCTACAAGCTGATGTCAGATGTTACTAAAGGAAATCAAAAACTGTATTTGGAACTTCAGTTTCCTTGCATGTAATCAAGCATGAAGAATTTGGACTTGTGTTACAAAACCCAACCCACTCCAGCAGCCAACTATTTTTTGCCTGTTTTGGAGGTGTTCCTGAGTTTAACGTGAACTTCTAAAGCAAGAAGCCACCTCTGCTCATGGAGACTCACTGTGAGTTTTACAATCCTGATTTTGCAAATCAGGGCACAGCTCATTGTCAAGTTAGAGAGACAGGATTGATAAGGGAAGCCAAGTCCAGTCACAGTCCAAGGTCACACAAGGAAGCCAAATTCCTTCACACAAAAATACAGTAACCTTCCAGTCCCCACTTTAGGCTCAGCTACTGGCTATCAAAGGAATTGGGTCTACTCGTGAGGAAGGTGCTGTCAGACAAACCCTCTGATGTCTGTCTGCTACCTGGTCCTGTGCCTTCATATGCTGCTAATCTCTTGTACTTGAAGGTGGCTAAGCTTCCCTCTCTGCCTCTGAGACCACACTCTATAAAAGGAGGCAGCTGTTGTGGGTGTTGTAAGGCCTGAGGCTCCTAGTTCTGTCCTGCTGTTGCCTGACCTATTCTGTTTCTCTGTGTGGTTCCCTTAAGAGAGCACCAGGTCTTCCACTGAAGAGGCTTCTAGTGTGGGAATGACCAAGACTGAACACCCAAATAGGGCTAATGTAAATGTATAAAGAGAGAGTGATGATGATGATAAATAGGAGAAAACTTTCAAACCAATTGTAGACTATCTTGGCTGTGAGTCCTCAAAGACATGCTCCTTGCTTTGCAGGTCTTTTCCCACCTGGTTTGTGATGGAGGAGCCCTGACTGATGCCCGCTGCAAAAGCTGAGACTGCTGAACAGATTCTTGGGCTGCGGTGTGGCTAAGGGGCTTTTTTTTTTTTTTTTTTGTAGAGGCAGGGGCTGTTGCTGTTAATTACCGTATATCATTTTTTGTATCTTCATGTTTTCAATATTCTGAGGGGAACCACCCAGAGAGGCTTGGGAACCCAGTCAGATGGGCAGCATATAAATAATAATGATAATAGTTGTTGTTTCATTATTAATGTGAAAATTATTCAGTTTGGTTGTGTAGTTTTATTTATATGACTACTTTTCTTATGTTTGTAATTGTGCTATTTCCCCCCATGTTGTAAGCTGCCTTGAGCATGGTTTTAAGTATGGAAAGCTGGCATATAAATAAAATGATGTGTGTGTGTTGATAGATCCTCAAGGATGCGGTGCACTTTATGACACTGCCCCAATGTTCCCAAATGTCACTGGTAACTTTGAGTGTAACTCTAGTTTTTACTGTGTGCATCTAAGGACAGGGAGTGCATTCTGTGAAACCCAAGAAAATTGCATTGGTGCTGATATGTTAGTTATATAGGTAATAGTTTCTGTTATCAGCTAAATAGTAATGCCAAGATATTAGTATTTTATGGGGAATGATCTTCCTATTAAAGCATAATGAGCATAGTTACAAAGTCATCATTAGCTTCAATGGCTGGATATGTAATTGACTTGTAGCAACACATCAGCAGATGCAATCTAATATGGTACATAGTGAAATGTATTGGCTAATTTGATTAGATTCATGCCTATAAAATTTAAGGTGTTTGATAATGACAGTAGAAGATCTTATTGAACCAGTAGATAGGCACAAAGCAAGGGGTAAAGAATATAGGGCAAAAGTTGTTGGCTTCTTGGCAGATTTAGCCCTCTGAATTATACCACCCTGACTCTGACAGTTTCCCCATAAATAAAAGGGAGGAGAGGGGAAGAAATCTGTGAACATTCCTCATCTGGCCCATCTGGCAAAATCTGATACTAAATTTTAAATTTTGGATTAGACACAATATGAAATTGTGCCTATGTAGTAGGCATCATGAGACGCGGGTGGCACTGTGGGTTAAATCACAGAGCCTAGGACTTGCTGATCAGAAGGTCGGTGGTTTGAATCCCCGCGATGGGGTGAGCTCCCGTTGCTCGGTCCCTGCCCCTGCCAACGTAGCAGTTCGAAAGCATGTCAAAGTGCAAGTAGATAAATAGATAAACATGACGTGGAAGCTGTACGCCGGCTCCCTCGGCCAATACGTTTCCGAGCACAATTCAAAGTGTTGGTGCTGACCTTTAAAGCCCTAAACGGCCTCGGTCCAGTATACCTGAAGGAGCGTCTCCACCCCCATCAGTCTGCCCGGACGCTGAGGTCCAGCGCCGAGGGCCTTCTGGCGGTTCCCTCATTGCGAGAAGTGAGGCTACAGGGAACCAGACAGAGGGCCTTCTCGGTAGTGGCGCCCGCCCTGTGGAACACCCTTCCAGCAGATGTCAAAGCGATAAACAACTATCTGACATTCAGGAGACATCTTAAGGCAGCCCTGTTCAGGGAAGTTTTTAACGTGTGACATTTTACTGTATTTTTGGTTTTTATGGAAGCCGCCCAGAGTGGCTGGGGAGGCCCAGCCAGATGGGCGGGGTATAAATAATAAATTATAATAAAGCGAGATGAGCGCCGCAACCCCAGAGTCGGTCACGACTGGACCTAATGGTCAGGGGTCCCTTTACCTTTACCTAGTAGGCATCATATTCCTGAAATCATACCAGAAAAAGAAATATCTAGTGGATGTTGATAGGATTTGGATTGGTAAATATCTATCTACTGAACACCTCAAGATGAAAAATGGCAACCACAAGATCCAACAATAACAGAGTGCATGCATAGTCGGAGGCTATGTTGTTGTTGGAACTTCAACTCCCATCAGCCTCAGCTGAATTGTAGTCGGGCAACATTTGGAAGGCCAGTTTTCCCACCCCTGGTTTAGGCCATGGAGCAGTTGAATGTGGAAGAAGTTTATTCCTTGTGAACAGCTGGAGAATTAAGGCTGCAATCGTGCATGATCCAGGTCAACAGGAACAAAATACAGTTGCGAAAGAAGGTACTTTTATCAAAACCATTTTATACCATCTGCATGCTTTTCAAGTTCCTAAGCGTATCTAAATGAAACAATTGATCATAGGAGAAGCAATGCATTTTCAGTCAGTCTTGTTTCCACATAGTCACTTTAAGATGCAGAGAACTTTTCTTTTTTACCAAGGTGAAATTTAATTCTCCCATATCATATAAACCAGCAATAAAATGTTAGCAGTTAGTCTTTCCACACCAAATCAGTTTCTATCTTCCTTTGTTTTCTTACCTTGGCAAAGGACAATGACATGTTTTATTTTCCTTTTCTTTATCAAGGTGTGTTTTCTTTCTTGCAGCACATGAGAATTTTTCTGATTTTGCAGTTTAATAGGCTCAAGGGCTTACTGGTATCTTTGGGAATGATAAATATAAACTTTGGAACACCAGGAAATCCTTTCTGAAAGAGATGACTCTTGTGAGTCTGAAACAGTCATCTTACTATGTTTACCTTGTGGTGGGTTAGGAAATAAAATATATTTAGAATTTCTGAAGATAAAAAAAACAACCACAGTGAAGTAACATTGGTGTTTTATTAAATTCTGTAATGAAATGATTGTAAGATAATGATTCTGACACAGGTGTAGCAAGAGACTTGTTACTGTAAAGCCCCCAAAAGAGAGATTGAGATTAATTAAATTAGGAAAGCATATTTATCATATATCTTCTGGAAAGAGAGAGTCAAGTTATGTTTCCTTGTGTTACATTAATAAATAACACATGAGTACTAAACTGAATTAAATTGATGTATATCTCTTTGCAATATTTTTATCTCTTTACATGCCAGTTGGAAATCCAACTGGTAATCCAAATCTGATCTTTTGATGGAGTTCTGCCTTGATCATGATATTAAGATGCTACACACTTTGAGGAGATCACAGGAATGTGGGTAAATGGGAGTACATGATAGAGGTATATACAGTGGTGCCTCGCAAGATGAAATTAATTCGTTCCGCAAGTTTTTTCTTCTTGCGAGTTTTTCGTCTTGCGATGCACGGTTTCCCATAGGAATGCATTGAAAATCAATTAATGCGTTCCTAGGGAAACCGCCTTCAGACCAGGTCCGGGGACAGTCTGTCCCCCGACCTCTTCTGAAGGCTGGGGGGGGGGGCAAGGGCTTTTCTTCCCACTGCCATCCTTCAGAAGGCTGTTCTGAAGGCTGGCGGTGGGAAAAAAAGCCCTTCTTCCCACCTCCCGCCCCGCAAGCTCCGGGGACAGGAGGGCTTTGCTGCCGACCGCCAGCATTTTAAAAGCCCCTGCTGTCCGGGGCGATTTTAAAATGCTGGTGGGCGGGAGCGAAGTCTCTGCTGTCCCGGGGAGATTTTAAAATGCTGGGGGGCGGGAGCGAACGCTTCGCTCCCGCCCGCCAGCATTTTAAGATCGCCCGGGGCAGCAGAGACTTCTCGCCCAAAGCAAGGGGAGCTCTCCGAAGGGCTCCCCGTGCTTCGGGCGACAGGCTGCCGCCCCAAGCCTTGCGCACCCGGCGGGACCTCCTGCCGGGCGCGCGAGGCTTGCAGACACTCGCCCAAAGCAAGGGGAGCTCTCCGAAGGGCTCCCCGTGCTTCGGGTGACAGGCTGCCGCCCCAAGCCTTGCGCACCCGGCGGGACCTCCTGCCGGGCGCGCGAGGCTTGCAGACACTCGCCCAAAGCAAGGGGAGCTCTCCGAAGGGCTCCCCGTGCTTCGGGTGACAGGCTGCCGCCCCAAGCCTCCCGCACCCGGCGGGACCTCCTGCCGGGCGCGCGAGGCTTGCAGACACTCGCCCAAAGCAAGGGGAGCTCTCCGAAGAGCTCCCCGTGCTTTGGGTGACAGGCTGCCGCCCCAAGCCTCGCGCACCCGGCGGGACCTCCTGCCAGGCACGCCAGGCTTGCAGACACTCGCCCAAAGCAAGGGGAGCTCTCCGAAGCGATCCCTGTGCTTCGGGCGATAGGCTGCCGCCCCAAGCCTCGCGCACCCGGCGGGACCTCCTGCCGGGCGCGCGAGGCTTGCAGACCTCTTCTGAAGGCCGGCTGTGGGCGAAAGTCTTTGCTCCCGACCGCCAGCAATTTAAAACAGGTCCCCGGAGATTTCCCTATGGGCTTTCGTCTTGCGAAGCAAGCCCATAGGGAAATTCGTCTTGCGAAGCGCCTCCAAAACAGAAAACCCTTTCGTCTTGCGGGTTTTCCGTCTTGCGAGGCATTCGTCTTGCGGGGTACCACTGTAAAGCCATAGAAGTCAAGGGCATTCAATCAAAATAACTGGTATGAGCTTGAGGGTTGAGGAAAGCAAATACAACTTCACATGATGCCACATTTAGTAACATATGGAATACTTTACCACAAAAGTGGTCATGGCCTATAGCTGGAATGGCTATAGCTGGAATGGAAAAATTCATTGAGCTCACAGGTAAATGAATCTTTCATATGCACCAGTTGTATGCTTCTGGTTTCTAGATGGTCCATAAGCATAAGGAGATACTGTACTATCACAATCTTCTGAGATCCCTGGGGCAGCTCTATGACCACCATTACTGAAGACGTAGCAAAGGGACAGAATGAACCCTTTGCCTGAACCAGCATTGGCAGTTCTTCAGTCATTGGACAGTTAAACAAATAACTGTTCAGTCATTACTCAAGAAAATGAAAAAAAAAATGCTTTTAAGATGTCAACAAATTATAAAACAAAGTTAATCAGTCTGACACTGATGGATGCAATGGCACCCTTGAGGTCCCTCCCTGGCACTCACAGAGACTTCCCCACCACCAGTCACTGCCTTCCCCCTTGGTCATGCAGTGGTGAGGGGGGTTACCCTTTTCTCCTTCTTTCAGCACATTTTGCTTTTTGGATTAATTCCCTTTTAAAAAGGGAATTCCCTTTTTTAAAAAATTGAAATGTGTGCATACATACTTTATCTTTCTGTCTCCTGGGAGGCGGCTGATCTGGGAGAAGTGACTAGAGGATTCACAAAAATCCAAATATGCCTATGGGCCTTAAAAGGCTGACAACCCTTGTTCTAAAAGATAACAATACAAGAAAAGAATGATTTGTTATGACTTTTTTTTATTAAAAGCTGTAATTTCACCTTCAAGGTTCAGAAACCGCATGTTATTTGCAACCATAGTTTAACTCTAACTAAATGATCACCAGTATGGCTTGTTCGGCTCCTACCTTCATGTTAACCAGCTTCTGGACCTGAAAGGTGTTTTAGGTGCAACCCCACCCCCCTCCCCCGCTGCACTTAATTGTGACTTCAGTTGAATTAGATGAAATATGTACGCTATACTGGCCAGAGCCTATTAAACAGAATTCCCAATACCTTCGGATTGGAATGTAAGTCATTAGAGGTTATAGTCCTTTACTTGATGGTATACAGAACTTGAATAAATGTCTTGGGGTGTTCCATGCATAGAATAATAGCAGAATGTGCCTCAGTGGCCAAGTAAACACACAATATATAACGATAAATGTCTACATTAATGTTCCTCTCTAGATAAATTCATCATTTGTTTTATTTTAAAAAGCCTCATTTGTAAGAGCAATAAACTCCTTTCCATGCTGGAATTTGGCCATGATATCTTAATTCAGAAGCTTTTTTTTTATTCTCCCACAAACATTCAAGCGGCAACTCTAAACTTAGATTAAATATGGGAACATTATGATGTTACAATGCTTTTTAGCACTCTTATACAGAGCTATTGTTTCTCTGGGGACTTAAAATCCATATAATGCGTCTAAGAAAGTTTGGAATATAATTGTTGTTTATTTTGTATTATCATATTGCCTAGAGGCATAGCCTCATTTTTGTGGCACTGCACGGAATGGCGGGGGGGGGGGCACACATGGTACTTTTTGCCTCCAAAACTGTTTTCAGTGTATACTGCTAGGCAAGGCAAAGAAAGAAGGAAGGGAAAGAATAAGGGTTATCGTGGCTCATGTGGGAATTTGAAAAGCAGAGATTGGGAGCCAGTGGAGGCTGCTTCATTGGGGCAAATGGGGCACTGCCCCACCAACCGTCTCTCTGCCCTCAGTCAGCCATTATCTGCCTGCCTTCTTTCGTCCAATCAGTTGATGAGATTTCACTGGCTATGGCAGTTTGTGATTTCTTATTCTTATAGCAGGCAGGAGGAGGACGAGGACAAACTTAGTTGCCTGTGTACCCCATTGTTTCTAGGTCCATCTAATGCTGGCCTCCCTGTCTTCTGCTCCTCCAGTCCCAATGGACATTAACCACCACTGGTCCTTGTGACTGTTTTTTCACCACAATATGACATCCTATGATTATAGGGCTGAGATCCACAAGCAAACCATTTGGAAGATCTGGCTCATCAGGGGCATGTGGCTCCACACTTCCCAGGGCTGGCCCTAACATACTTCAGGTGCTACCATGGCCAGGGCAGATGAAGGCACAAACTGGTATCTGAATACAAAATGTTTGGCCTAGGAGGGGTACAGCAGCAGTTAGGCCTGCTCCAGGCAGCAAAATGTCTTGTTCTGATGATTCCATTTCCCCCAGCAGCTTAGAAATCAGGTTTCACCAGGCAAGTAATAACAGAGCCATTGGTCTGAAGTTTATCCATTTGCAGTTGCCATGATAGCCTAAAAGCCACCTGATGGTGGAAACTTCTGTGTATCAACCCTTATAAATATACTCTGAACAACACTACAATGTGTTTCGTTTTGTTCTACTGATAGAAATGTATGTCTGATACTTCTATGATGCATTGTTGCAAGCCCAGCTGAATCAAATGGAGGCTGGCTGTTTGTTTGAAGCTCTTCATGAAAGTCAAACCGTTACAAACTAAAGTGGTGTTACGTTTGTGTTTTCTAACACCCTTGCCCACATATTCAACGAAACTGGAGTGTTTTAATTAAAATCAGTTAGAACTGAAGCACTTTCAAGTATTCCATGTTAACTGATTTATGGGTTGTGCTGTCAAACTGGGTACCCTAATTTGAAATAAGTAGGTTATTGATTGAGGAGTGCTATAGTGTGTGTGAGAAGTGGGGGCTTGTCAAGGGAAACCATTGATACTGGATTCATGAGGATAAATCACACGTGCTAATTTGTGCTGAACTGTGGTTGCAATGCATATCAATGACTTTTATACAGGTGTTGACTAAGGGGGGAAATGCATCTGTTAAATGCCTTGGAATATTTTTTGAGATGCTTACATAGAACAGTAGCAAAGCACCTGGAGCTGAAGCTAACATGACATTTTTTCCTGAATTCTTAGCAATCTTGTATTTTGTTTATCTCATCTCACTGGCAATTGGTTTCAATGATATCAAAACCAAGAGACCTTTAAGCAGTAATTGTTTTTGGAGTACTTATAAGCATGAGAAAATCTTACTAGCTTTGCATGGGTAACTTTTCCATATTTTTTTTGGTCATGCTTGAGTTACTATCTGTACTTGTCCACACCCTAGTGCCTGCTGCAATGATTAGTCTATAAACAATGAGAAGAGATTTTGAGAGGCTATGAGAAAAGTGAATTCAAAGGTGCGCTCATTCTGGACGAAATGGGACAAATTTTACATAACATTTGTGTGACTTGAATTTATGGCTTTTGCAAATCTGATTCTCAATGCCATAGGGCAGTGTTTCCCAACCTTTTTTGGGCAAAGGCACACTTGTTTGATGAAAAAAATCTCGAGGCACACCACCATTACAGCCCCGTGACGTCAGCACGCAGCGTCACGCCGGGAGGGACGCACAAAAGTGTAAGTTTCAATTTTTTCCCCTCCCCCTTGCCGGGGAACCTCCAAGCTTTGGGGGTGGGGGGGGAGGAGGCAGCAAAGCGAGGCAGGAAGGAGAGCGCGGCTTGGCTGGGTGAGCTTTGGCAGGGGCAGGGAATGAGAGCCGCGAGGCGGGCGCTGCGGACAGAGGCGCTGCTCGCCGAGCTCGCAGGCAGCCAGGCAGGCAGACGGCGAGAGCCCCGCGCTGGGCGGCCTCTCCTCGCCGCCGCCGCCCCGCCGCCCCGCCTCTCGCCGCCCGACTCACCCGCCTCCCTCCAGGCAACATCTCGCGGCACACCAGGCAACATCTCGCGGCACACTAGTGTGCCGCGGAACAGTGGTTGGGAAACACTGCCATAGGGCAAATTCCACAAATGGGTGGAGGAGTTTCTTCAGCCCTTCAGGGCACAAAGTGAGTAAAACCAGGGATGAGCAGTTAAATGAAACTACACTGCTAATCAAAATCATCATATTTTAGTATCCACATATCATTTGCAGATCATACATTTAAGGTGCAGTACACAACATTCATAACTCAAGCTAGGGATGGAGAATCTGTGGTCCTCCAGCTATTGCTGAAAACCAACTTCCGTCAGCCACTACCAGCACAGTCAATGCCCAAGAATGAGGGCAGATGTAGTTCAACAGTATCTGGAGAGCCACATGTTTGCTATTCCTAACTCAAAATAAAAAAATTCCTTCCTGTAGCACCTTAAAGACCAACTAAGTTAGTTCTTGGTATAAGCTTTCGTGTGCATGCACACTTCTTCAGATACACTGAAACAGAAGTTGCCAGATCCTTCTATATAGTGAGAAGGTGGGGAGGGGTATTACTCAGAAGGGTGGTGGGAATCGGAGATTGGCAGATAGCTGAGATGAGCCTGTTGACGACTCTTAACGACTGTAATAGGTCTTACAGGAAAAGGCAAGGGGTGAGAAGGTGAGAAATGGCTTAGTCATGTATAATGAGATAAGAATCCAATGTCTCTGTTCAGACCAGGTCTCTCCATTGTTTTGAGTTTGGTAATGAGTTGCAATTCAGCATCTTCTCTTTCCAGTCTATTTCTGAAATTCCTTTGTAGTAAAACAGCTACTTTGAGATCTTGTATAGAATGTCCTGGGAGATTGAAGTGTTCTCCTACTGGTTTCTCTGTTTTGTGATTCTTGATGTCAGATTTATGTCCGTTTATTCTTTGGCGTAAGGTTTGGCCTGTTTGTCCAATATAGAGAGCTGAAGGACACTGTTGGCATTTGATGGCATACACAATGTTAGACGATGAGCAATTAAATAGTCCCGAGTTGGTATGTGTGATGTTGTTGGGGCCAGTAATGGTGTTGTCCGGGTGTATGTGGCAGCAAAGTTGGCATCTGGGTTTATTGCAGGCTCTGGTGCCAGTGTCCGTGTTAAGTCTGGTTGTAGTATTATTGTGGGTTAGGAGTTGTTTAAGATTGGGTGGCTGTCTGTAGGCAATGAAAGGTCTTCCTCCCAGAGCTTGAGAAAGAGAACTGTCATTGTCCATGAGAGGTTGTAGATCTCTGATGATGCGTTGAACTGTTTTAACTTGGGAGCTGTATGTGATGACTAGTGGTGTTCTGTTATTTTCTTTTTTGGGTCTGTCTTGCAGCAAGTTCTCTCTGGGTATCAGTCTGGCTCTGTTGATCTGTTGTCTAACTTCATCTGCTGGGTATTTTAGTTCTGAAAAGGTTTGCTGTAGATCTCTTAGGTGAGAGTCTCTGTTTGTAGAATTGGAACAGATGCGGCTGTAACGTAGTGCCTGGCTATATACAATGGACTGTTTGGTATGTTTGGGATGGTAGCTAGAGGCATGTAGATATGTTTGTCGGTCAGTTGGTTTACGGTATAAGGTGGTGTCTATGCGTCCATCCTGTATTTTTATAGTAGTGTCCAAAAAAATGTATTTCTTGCATAGATTGATTCATTGTAAGGTTGATTGTGGGGTGAAAATCATTGAATTTCTGGTGAAAGGTGTCCAGGGTCTGTTGACCATGTGTCCAGATGATAAAAATATCATCAATGTATCGTAGGTACAAGAGAGGTTTGAGTGGGTAGGAGTTTAGGAAACGTTGTTCTAAATCTGCCATGAAGATGTTGGCATACTGTGGGGCCATGCGGGTGCCCATTGCTGTGCCGCTGATCTGAAGGAACAGGTCATCACCGAATTTGAAGTTGTTGTGGGTAAGGACAAATTGGCAGAGTTTGGTGGCAAGGTCCGCTGTGGTTCCTAACTCAAGGCATATTGCACAAACTCATCTTACAAAGTGGCTTGGGGAGGGTGGTGTGAGAAGGATGCAACAGCCATGAACCTTTTGATCCCAGCCTCGCTAAGCGAGGGTGAGGCTGGGATCAAAGGCCACATGGCTGCTATGTCTTTCTCATGCTGCCCTATCACACACCCCAGAAAAATGTGACTGGGACCATCACCCCAGCAGTCCCTCCATTCAATGACCCTGCCATCTCATTCTCCCTCTGTCCAGCCATCTGTACCTCTCAAAGAGCCTCTCTCATGAAAAATATCCTCTTGAGGAATAAGATCAGGAGCCTTCTGAGGAAGGGTAGAATCACCCCAATCTGGATCTAAGCAATTGTCTGCCATGTATAGTTTAGCTGTTCTAGAATTATCAGACTGTGTGATACAGTCAAACATAAAGATGAACATGATGTGCTACTTTGAACCATTCCTTGAACCATGGCTGATTAATGGAATGACCAATTGATTGATTTTGATGTGTAATCCCACCATATGCTTCAGGAGGTAGCCACAGTGCAGTTAACAACAAACCCTAAATAAATTCAGTCTATCAGTCTGCATAAGTACAATGCTGCAGAATTTGTCTGCGTACGTGTGTACGCAAATACAGTAGAAGAATTACATTACACTGTAATATATGCTTCAGGGAACAATTGGGTGAGGAGATATGACCAAGATGACATTTCTCACAGTAATTGACTTGGTTCAGAAGCTTGGCTGGTTATTTTCTCAGCTACTTCATTCATCCTTTTGTCGCTGTCTCTATCATCAATAAATTACAATAAAATCCTTTACATAAACTCAGCCGCTCTGGAATCATGAAGGGTGATTTACAGCCAAACTGCAGGAGTGTAAAGTTGAATGAAACCATCACCACCCCTCCCCTGCCCAATAAAAACTTCTTCAGCCACAATGTGAGGAGTAACCATTTGAACATACAGAAAGTCCAGCACAGGTACATCTAGTCCAGCATCCGCTTCCCCACAGTGGCCAACCAGGCACTCCTGGGAAGTCCATGAACAAAACAAGAGACCTCTTCCGTTCTTGTTCCTCAGCTTCTGGCATCCATTACATACTGCTGCTGAATCTGGAGGTTTCACATTGCATAGTAATTTTCCATAAAGTTGTTTAGTCCTCTTTTAAAGCCACCTAAGGTAGTAGACAACACTGCCTCCTTTGGAAGCAGGTAGGGCCGTGCACTAGATTCAGAAACCCCCCCCACCCCCCCAATTCAGAGCCAATGCTTGGAGAGATTTGGGACTTGTTAGGGTAAAGTAGGATCCAAATGAGATTGAACAAGTCAGAGGAAGACCCCTGGAGCGGCTCATGGTACCTTGGTGATACAGATGTTTTGGTGCGTGTTTTTAAGCTGCTGGCAAGTGTTTGGTGAAAAAGAAATTAACTTCTCTAAGCTTACCATATAAGGAATGACTTGGGGTAGGCTCAGAAAAGCCTCAGGATGAATCAGGCTGCCTACAAAAGCATTTATTTTGTTCCTTGTTAAGTCACATTTTCCCCCTTAGTATAAAACAGTGTTTCCCAACCGGTGTTCCGCGGCACACTACTGTGCCGTGAGACATCGGCTGGTGTGCCGTGGGAGGGAGGCGGGCGAGTCGGGCGGCGAGAGGCGGCGGCGGCGAGGATCCGCGTCGAGCCGGGGGCGGCTCCGCGGTGGTGGTGCCGAGCGGCGGGGCAGCGCGCGCAAAAGGGAGGAGCGCGAGACAGCGGAGGAGGAGGAGGCCGGCATGTCCGGGCAGCAGCAGCAACAACAGCAGCAGCAACTCCCGCCGCCGCCCCCTCCTCCGCCCGCTATCGCCGCCACCACCACAACAGCCGCCGCCGCCTCAGCTGCCGCCGTCCCTCAGTCCCTCGCTCTGCTGCCTCCTCCCACCCCGGCAAGGGGGAGGGAAAAAACTTTCACTTTTGTGCGTCCCTCCCGGCGTGACGCTGCGCGCTGACGTCACGGGGCGGGGCTTTAATGGTGGTGTGCCGCGAGATTTTTTTCCGGTAAACAGGTGTGCCGTTGCCCAAAAACGTTTGGGAAACACTGGTATAAAAAGCCAAATTATGTAGCTTTTCCTCATAGCAAGAGCCCTTGAGCACCACAATCATTTGGTGGTCCACTGTAACATCTTTGAACTCTACAATATTCTTTTTGATGTGGGGTGACCACAATTTTACACAGTATTCCAAGTGTGGCCAGATGTGCACAAAGGTGTCATACTGAAAGTTTTATTTTTGATCTCCTTCCTAATAAGCCCTAGCATAAATTTTGTAATTTTTACAGCTGGCATACACTGGGTCAATGTTTCTGTTGAGCAATCCACTACAATTTCAATACCACTTTCTGGGTCAGGAAAGCTTAAAATGTGAGAATAATTGAAATGTGATTCATTAGTCCCTTGTGTGCAGGCATAATATGCCCTCCCTGTTATACTTCAAAAGCTGGATCTCCATAATCATAGGATCTATGCCAATTGAAGAATAAATACCAAGAACTTTTTTTCAGGTACTTTGTCACAAGCAGCTTCAGACTTTGCTACATCAGAGTACATGGCTATATTAAACATTTAATAGCTACATCTAAAATATTCATATTTTGAAAAACAGAGAAAGGCAGAGTGACAGACTACCTTGAAAATGAAGTTATGTAAAGTGTGCAAGGAGGATAATATTGGATCAGTGTCATGAAAATGTAGCTACAGTTTTATTTTTAAAATAGTTGCAATATGCTTGGTGATCTGAAAAGTTTTGTCTGGCGAGTTTCATACTTTTTTTAAACAGAGGTAAATAATGATAGTCAAAAGTAAAAGTAATGTCAATTTTAAAAATGCATGTTTATATTTTCTTTCTCCAGCTTTTTATAATATATTAACCACCAGTTTCTCAACAAAAAGTCTAACAACTCTTCCCCCACTCTCTTCCCCCACACCTTCTGTCACTGCTGCTCACCATCCTGGACTCAAAACTTCCATATGATATTATGTGTACTGTTGCATACAGGGTTCATGACTTATTGCAAAAAAGACTAACATGAGCAGAGAGATTAGTGGATTTGCTGGCTGGGAGGTGCATGTTTACTCAGAAGTCCCATAATGGGACTTAGGCTGCAATATTAACCACCCTTTTGGGTGAATGAGGATGAGGATGCAGTCACCTCTTCAAAAACTTCTGCTACTGGAAGGGCTCCATTTCACCCTACCTCCCGTGATCATTGGGAAATCTTGAAATGGGGTGTTTGTGAGGTGGGGTCAAAAGACTGGAAACTTTGTGTCCCCATGGAGTAGAGGTCTCCTCTTAAGGCCCCTGAATTGTGCCAGCCAGCGGTTGGTGCACCAAAATATAATCAGAAGAGGTGAGGGAAACACACAGATCCTTTACCCTGACCAGTAGATCTTCAGCTGCAATGGTGGCTCCACCACTCCAATCTTCTCCAGTCCCAGTGAAAATTGCTCTGCCCTTTATTTATTTATGCAGATGTAAATAACTGAGTTGTATATCACTGAAATAACCCAAAAGGAGCACTAAGCATTATGAAAACGGCATATTTCATATTTTCATATTTTCATATTTTAAATCAAACTCTGCTATTGTCTGTCTTTCAAAAAGTGCAGATTAAGCAATTGAATTTAAGCTCGCTTGAGTCCTGAGAGAATGGCAAATATTAAAAAAACAAGTTTACCGATAAACAAACTAAAAAAAAAAATTCCTCAGCACAGATGAAGAGGTTTTCAAAGACAGATGGCTAGAGGTATTTTTGTATTTTTAGAAACCAGAATATTATTTATTACCTGCCATATATAACAGAAGACTGTGGCACTGCGTGGAAAATGAACAAGTTTGTCTGGGATGTATAATTAGATAATGATGTATTGCTATGTACATTCATGCCAGTGTCTGTTTGCTAATGTTTGGCACCGAGAAAACCAACAAAAATGAGATTAGCATACTATATAATTAATAGGCTGCAGCCTGCTATCCACATCTCTCAGAGTAGTTCCATTTATTGTAATGAGTTATTCACATGGTGGCCATGAGCACTATAATAATCATGTGCTGTATTCAGCTGTACCCTTATACCAGGAATGGGCAACCTGTAAACTTCTAGCACATCATGCTTTTTGTAGCCCACAAAAGCTTATATAATAAAGGGACATTATTTGGGGAATTGCACCAGGGCCCCTACCATGTTAACCTAGCTTTGCCCTAGGGATATATTTACAACAAAACCCCCTGTCTCTCATTGACATTTCCCAGTTTAGACTATAGCTCTTATTCTTTTTCTCGCAAGCTTGTAACAATTATCACTTCTATAGGTGTGTTGATTTTGTAATCCTTGGCTGAATTGCAAGAAGAAAAAGATTGGAAGCTTTTCTGTTGCTCGGAACAGGATTCTGCACATGGGCAGTTGGTTTTCAGCTGATGAGGTGCACAAGGCCAGCTGCTTTGTCAGTGCTGAAACAAAAGTTGCGTTAAACACCTTATTTCACTGCAGCTCTTGTTGATTGATTTGAAACTCTGCAACTTTCAAAGTCATCTGCTTTCTATACACGTGTGAAAAGTCTTTGATCTGCATTGCTTGCTCTCAATGAAAACTCTTGTTGATAATTGTGGTCTGTGTGAGCAGGCTACCTGGCCAGTCATCCAGTATCTTCTCTCGATCTGGGTCAATTCTCTTGAACCATAATTAAACTATGGCATTTGCTCCCAGATGGCCACCAACTTGAATGGATTTAAAGGATGATTAGACAAATTAACAGAAAATAAGGCCATCTCAAAGTGAGATGATGGCTGCTGCTCTCAGGTTCTGTTTGTGGGCTTCCCGTAGCCATCTGGTCTGCCTCTGTGAGAACAGGTTGAAGGACTAGATGGGCCACTGGCCTGATCCACTAAGGGTCCACTGTGCCTCAGTACATGTTCATTTTTAGTTCATTTAAAAGAAAAACATCATCATCATCATCATCTGTTTGTTGGGCAGCTTCCAACAAAAGATTGAAAATACAGTGGTACCTTGGGTTAAGTACTTAATTCGTTCCGGAGGTCTGTTCTTAACCTGAAACTGTTCTTAACCTGAAGCACCACTTTAGCTAATGGGGCCTCCAGCTGCTGCTGCGCCGCTGCTGCATGATTTCTGTTCTTATCCTGAAGCAAAGTTCTTAACCCAAGGTACTATTTCTGGGTTAGCGGAGTCTGTAACCTGAAGCGTATGTAACCTGAAGCATATGTAACCCGAGGTACCACTGTACATTAAAACATCAGACATTAAAAACTTCCCTAAAAAGGGCTGTCTTCAGATGTCTTCTAAACGTCAGATAGTTGCTTATTTCTTTGACATCTGATGCGAGGGCGTTCCACAGGGCAGGCGCCACTACCAAGAAGGTCCTCTGCCTGGTTCCCTGTAACTTGGCTTCCAGCAGTGAGGGAACTGCCAGAAGGCCCTCGGTGTTGGACCTCAGTGTCTGGGCAGAACGATGGGGGTGGAGACGCTCCTTTATGTATACTCCCTTAACAGTTTATTCATCAGATTCTACTGATTGACATTAGTCCAAGTATTATGGGTAGTGACCTGCATTCCTTTTCAAGAGTTGTATGGGGCCTACCTTTCCTAAAATGCAGATTAAAATGAGCACTGAAGCCTTATAAATAAAATAAGAACTGTGCACAGATCTACTGATTTGTGATGCATTTTATATCTGAGTATAATTTTATTCTTGGCTTTATGTGGCTCAATGCCATGATCTATGGTATATAGACATTTGTACAAATAAAATTAAACAGATTTCCATATATTTGCAGGCTAGAAATTTTTTTTGAAACTTTTTTTAGGCTAAGTAATTACAGATATCAATCAAGCATTCCATATAATGGACCTGTCATGAAATTTCACCAGTAGTGAAGCTTTTGTATGTGTTTCCAACTGATAGCTAGTTAGGATACCACATGTACCAGAGATGTGACCAATCTGTGTGAAATGAGTGGTTACCATATCAGAACACTTTGTTCCTGCTCTTCTCAAAACACTGTGACCATTTTAAACCAGCATCCTCCAACCTCCCCCCCCCCATGCTATAGATTGCAACACCCACCATTCTGGCCATTGGCTGTTTGGGGGTGATGGGAGTTATTGTCCCACAGTATCTTGAGGGCACCAGGTTGGGAGATGCCAGTTTAGATTAGGGCTGCCATATGTCTGAAATAAAAAAACCCAGGTGTTTTTGGTGCTTTTGTAAAGAAGAAGAAGAAGAAGAAGAAGAAGAAGAAGAAGAAGAAGAAGAAGAAGAAGAAGAAGTTGTTCATTTGTAGTCCATTTTAGAAATTCTGAGGCCCAAGATGTTCAATATGTATCGGTAGTCTTAAAGCACAGTGCATCTGTTTTGGAAATCTTAATTTGTAGCTTTTTGCGATCAGTTTGTTTACAGTGCTATTTAAAGATATGTTAACATCCAATGTGGTTGGACCACTATGATTTGCTATGCCCAAGTTCAATATTTTCATTTCCCTGGATGGAATTTAAAGCTTAAACAACATCACCCAACACACGTCTGAGAAGATGCAATAGCCATTGGCTTAAATGTGGTTTATTCTCAAGAAGGTTACATAGGATTGCAACATTTAGTGCAATTCTCTTAGCATTTTCCAGTGCTTCATTCAGATTTATTCTCATCTGACATTCTACTCTTTTTCTTGTAGCAGCCTTTAGACTATTTAAAATTTTGAATTGTTTAAGTAAACAGAACTAGAGAATTTGTTCCCTTATACTGTCCAATGGGATGGTATGCAGTTTTCAGCTTAACGTTATAAAAATGCATGTTATTCCCCCTCCCTGTCCGCCCCATGATAAATGGCTTTTTAAGTTCTAAATCTGCTGAGCAATTAAAATATCTGTTATGATTTGCTTAGTATTTATTTGGATATCTTACCATAAATAATTTTCTTTATTATCACTTTCTCATGCGAGAATTATTCATGTATGTATTTTCATGAATGTAGCCCTTATAATACGATTCTAAGCAATATTAAACTCATACAAATGAACCAGTTCACCCAACTTCTGAACAAGCAGCCAATGCAACACTAAAGATAAATGAGCATGGATTTCAAGCATAATTATTTCTCTTTCATATTAAAGTTACAACTGCAGGCAATTTGCATTGTACTTTTCTTTCCATTTCTTCCTGTTTGTAACCCTGTAATTGGGGTATCTCGAGATGGAAAGCTTCTTTCGTCTGTATCCAGTCATAACAATTCTGCTCGTAAGTAGTAAGCAAAACCCCTGCTCTACTGAATTCAGACAGAAGGTGATGCATGGTTTCTACATGAAAGGTGAAATCAATGAGGATTTGACCTACAATTAAGAAGAAGAAGAAGAAGAAGAAGAAGAGTTTGGATTTGATATCCCACCTTTCACTCCCCTTAAGGAGTCTTAAAGCGGTTAACATTCTCCTTTCCCTTCCTCCCCCACAACAAACACTCTGTGAGGTGAGTGGGGCTGAGAGACTTCAGAGAAGTGTGACTGGCCCAAGGTCACCCAGCAGCTGCATGTGGAGGAGCGGAGACGCGAACCCGGTTCCCCAGATTACGAGACTACCGCTCTTAACCACTACACCACACTGGCTCTCAATTAAATATATCTTGACATCTTTCAGTCTGTATCTTAATGCAGAGACCCAGTTCTTGTGAATAGTCAACTTATATTTATACCCTGCCCCTTTCCCCCCCAGTACAGAGATCAAGTTGTACATGATTCTCCGCAGGTAGTCTCCCATCCTGGCACAAACCTGCTTAGTTTTCATGCAATGGAGGTATCGTGTGGCTTTATATATAAGAAGGTAAGAAGGTAGATGCAGACCTTCTGGTACATTTTTGGGTGATGTGTATACTGTGTGAAGCACAGCAGTTATAGAACATGCACTCACCCAAACAAATATATAATGCTTAAGTTGTTTTCTATTTTAAATTGCTGGAGAAAATAAAGGGTTGGACTGGATGAACATCAGGATCCCTTCCAACTCTACAATTCTAATTCCCCACCATTGCTTTCATTCAGCTGTAAATCCAAAACTCTCCCAAAGTAGTTGATATGACAAAAATGCCCATTAACTCGTTCACTGCTTTTTGGATACCTGTGGATGTATCCGTTTAATCTCTGAGAAAGATTTACAGCCCAACACTCGATTCTGTGTTTAAAAGTTGTGAGACATATGGAAGAAGTAGTGCCTTGAGCAGGACATAATGATTGATTTGCGACATAGTGGCTGATTTAATACGTTCCCCCTCTAAACATCATGTGCATTTATTTCAAGCAGCTGGTGTCAATTTCTGATTTGTACTCTTTTAGTTATGGCTAGAAGCAGAGCTTTATGACCATTACAAAAGCCACTCTGAATGCTCGTGTGTGTGTGTGTGTGTGTGTGTGTGTGTGTGTGTTATCACATGCATACAGCAAGTCCAACTTAAGTAAGATGAGTATTAGAAATGGAGGCTGCCAAAGGAGAGGACAAGGTTGATATCCCGTTTCCAGTTAAGGGATATTGACAGCCTGATAAAGACAAAAGTGACTATGGGATTGAAGAACACAAAAGCTGGCAGAGTCTATTTTTCTTTCAAAATCTTGGCCAAAAGAAACATGGGCCTTTTAATGTTTGTTTTCTAAGTCAAGGAAAGTGAAAAATTCTGAACGACTGAGCCAGTTAGAGGATAAACGCAGAAATACTACTTTCTTGGATTTAAAAAATAAACAAACCAAGATATGTTTTATTGGTGGCGGGGTTGGGGTCTGGAGCTTATAAAAAACTTTTGACTATACAACTTCTCCAACAGAGCATACCAGCCTTCAAGTACTCTGTCAGATCCTTTCAAAATATTAGGTAAGTAACCAGAAATAAAAGGAGAGGAATGAAAGATGAGAAACAGAGGGAAACAAGACGGATCAACAAACTTGAGGAGGGGGAAATCCATGATATTACCATTATTATTATTATTATTATTTATTAAATTTCTATTTGGTCCTACATCCAAGGATCACAGGGCAATTTACAATTCAAAAACACAAAAATACATACCATATTTTTTTTGCAGTGAAGAACAACATGGATATTAAAATTGAAAATGATATAATATACAGACATAAGGAGATGCACTGTGCTTTAAGACTACCGACACATGTTGAGCATCTTGGGCCTCAGAATATCTAAAATGGACTACAAAGGAACATTTTTCAATGATAATTTGTGCCTTTTTAAAAAAATAAACACTTATCTAAGCTTGTTTTGTTGTCTAAAGACATAAATTCAACAAAATTGTCACCAGATTGTTTTGTTTAGCGCCATGTGTGTGTATAATGATTGGGGGGGGTGGTTGTTGGTTGGCTGCAACAAAACCAGCAAAAAGCTACAATGGTAAAAAGGTAAAAAGCATTCTAGGGCAAGGGCAAAAAAGAGTTTATGAGACAAGAAAGCAGAGCATCCCCTTCCCAAGCCACCTTCCACTACAATAACATTGTCCTGGGGCCACTGCCACAACAGCTGAAATTAACCCTGAAATTAGTTCCAAGGCAAAGCTATTTTTCATAGGCCTGGATCTTTGCCTCCCCACTACCACTGTTACCCAGCTTTGAAACGTGGCAGCCAGTGATCACTTCAAAGGGTTCAGTGCCCATCAGCTGATAGGCACTGAATATGAATTCCTTTGAAGATACAGTATGGGGCCTGACTGTTCCTGCAGATTGTCGCATTTCCTCTGCTGATCTGCAAAATAAAAATATGTTTGCAGGTATGGTTTGAATCTAAGTAGCTTCAGCATCTGGACTTCAAAGGGATGGCCTCGCAGCACCCACCAGATAGTTGGCACTGACAGCACGGATTTAAAGAGGTTGTTTCACAATGCCAATCAGGGTAAAAGCTGGTGAGGTGACCTCTGTCTCTTCTGCAGAGAACCGATTGTGTATATCCTTCTGCCATTGCACAGTGGGTTATAGTACTTTTCAGGTTATTTAATCCCTAAGAGTCTTCCAGGCTAATACATCATGCTTACTAACATAGTCTTTTAATAGCACAATAAATAATTTTTCTACATAATCGAAACATTTTATCATTGGCATTTATATATTGCTGGTGCAACATTATAGCCAATGGGGAGTTAAGTATATGGCAATTAAATCTTCCATTATAAAAGCATCCCATGTAATTAACACACTTCATTGATTGGGAATTGCTTTACAGATCATAGGGTAGCTATGTTTAAAATTTTAATTAGGTAAATCTGGCCACAGCAGGGGTTCTTCTAGTTTAAACTCAGATTAGATTCCAGGACCTGTTTATCTGGCAAAAGAGTTGCACAATTCTTATGCAGAGGGGAGATCAGTGCACTAAATGGCTTGAATAAACAGTATTAAATAATAGTTTGCTTAATGTAGTCTCATCCATAAGCTACTGTAGTACTTTACATAAATCATTCTGCTTTACGGTGAATAGAAATTTTAAGTCCATTATGTACATATTATATTTTTAAAAACCCAAAAGACTTCTGGGCTTGAAAATAATTTGTCTTCTTTTTCAGTATTGGCTGACTTGCGACTCAGCTGGTACTATTTTGAGCTCTTGGACTCTTGAACCCTGGTTGCTATCCTATACCAAGTCAGACTACTGGTTTATCTATGTCAGTGACATCAAGGACTCTTTCAGAAGTCCTTCCCAGTCCTAGCTGGAGAACCCAAGAAGTAATACTTTCCATCCAAGGAGCTCTTCATTGTAGGACTACCTACAATTTTAACTAGATTTTAATCACAGCCAATATTAGTTGTATCTAATTCATTAGTTCATTAGTCAGCATTGTGATCCTGTAATAACACGCCAGGATCAATTATAGCCAGATATAACCTGATTTTCTGTGGTTGGATTCCAACTTTCACCATTTCCAGCAAGCATGTTCAAGCATGCGGGATGATGTGACAAATGCAAATTGGTAAGTTTTAACATCTCTCTACCACAGATTCCAAAATAAGTAAAAATAATAATATTATTATTATTTTGAATTTTCTAGTGAAGTTAAATTTTCTGGCTTAATTACTTCTTCTCACTATGCATCCAACTGCTATAGTATATAAAGTTGGTTTGAAGAACTTCATTCTTGTCTTCATCCTTTCCTCAATAACAACAGTTATGCAGATAGATGGTGTAGATCTAATTGTTTTATTGCCTGCTGCTATTGTTTGTAATGCAACTGCAACAAGTCAGGCATTGTTGCATACTTGATAACTTTAGGATTAAAGCCATCTCCCTGTGCTAGCAAAGTCTGAGAAATAATGTTCACAATAACTATCTAAAGGTTAAGCTAAATAACTTCAGGAATTCAACTTGACTTTTTGTTGCTCTCTGAAGTTATGGTTCAGGTCAAACTGTCTCAATGTAAATCCACAGGGAGGCTTCCTTTATTTGTACTTTCAAAAATCTATACACCCAATACACTTTTCTGAAAGTAAAGAGAGATAGAAATCTTGGGAAAGCAATGATAAAGGATTGTATTGTCTTGGTAGAGTAGCAAAGTGACTTCAAGGAAAGTGTTAGCAACAGCAGTTGTTCAACACTCTGCCTTAGTTTTATTTGAATTTTTTCTGGAATCCATTTAATTGTTCAACTTTCAATTTAAGACTTGGAAACTAAAGGTGATGAATAAATCTTTTCAGTCTGCATTATGAAGTGAACTGACTTCTGCTTGATCTGCTTTCCCCCAGGGAAACCCGCTGTTCCCACTAAATTGGAACAAACGGTGATAATTTTGGGGGGGCAGATTGACTTTTGTTCTCATTCAGCGGTATTTTTGTTTGTTTGTTTGTTTGTTTGTTTTGAGAGAAAGCAGCAGGACAAATGAAAAATCACCCAGCACAGGGCAAGTAAAAAGCCTCTTGGATCCTGGCTTTCTTGGCACAGATAAGAGGAAATGTGAAGGAGCCCTTATATGCAAATCTGAATGCAGTTCTCAATCAGCTCATGCACAAATTCCATGATGCAATTTCAGGGTTGTTGTTTTAAATGCACACACACACAAAATGCATATTTTATGAGGGAAATGTGTAAAAAAAAGAGACTTTTTAAAGGGAAGGAATTGTGCAACATTTGTACAAAATGGATATAAAATGTGTACAATTTAAGTGTGTGGGTTTCTTTCATTTAAAAATGCACACACACAATTCTCTCTCTCTTTCTCTCTCTGGAGCTATCTATGACAGAATTGGGCCCAGGATTGAGCAAAAGTGAAAGTGACATAGAATAGAAAAGGCTAATCTGTCCATTCCTACTTTAGATCACAGACCTAAGTAATTTCTTTATTTACATTGCCTCCTGTACAGCTATATTTTAAAAGTGTTTGAACAGACCCATCTTCTTGGGCCTAAGTTTGTAAAGGCAGTCCAATGATTGACTCCATATTTTTGAAGGATGTAATCGCCTGCATGTAAGCCCAGTGGGACTAATTTCTAACAGATTCAAAAGTCTGCTTTATAGAAGTGTTGTTCTGTAGAAGCAGAAATACATCTTGCAGCATAATGGGACGATTCTAACCAGGTTTATTCAAAAACAATTAAAGAATTGTCCAGTAGCACCATAGAGACCAACTAAGTTTGTTCTGGGTATAAGCTTTTGTGTGCATGCACACTTCTTCAGATATACTAAAATAGAAGTCACCAATCCCTTATATATAGTGAGAGGGTGGAGTGGGGTTTTTCTCAGGAGGGTAGTGGGAAATGGATGATTGACCCAATGGGTATGGTAAATCTGTTGATGACTGTTAACAACTGCAATTAGTCTTATAGGAAAAAGCAAGTGATGGTATGTGGAATGGAATGTAACGGAACTGAAAGGGGGGGGAACAATTTTTTTTTTTGCTCTATGTGATTAACTAATAACCCTCCCTCTTAGAAGATCCGTCACAGCAACTAATTGCAAATGGGACTAAAAATGAATTGTGTGGGAATAATATGAACTTAAAGGTTTTACTCTGTGAAGGATTTGGAAATCCTGCGTCTCTTTGTGACGCAGTTAGAATGGAGATGTGATATGAGACCTGTGTTGCAGGAGGTTTGGTCTTGGGGAGGGCGAGCCGAAGATTTATTATAAATATTTATTTATTATTTTCGAGGAGATTGCGATCTGGAAGGGGCAGCCCTCCTGGAAAAAGAGTGGATGAGAGTGATTTACGAGAGAGCAGTACAAAGCCCACACAGAAACACAAATAAGACTTTTTTTCAACCCACTTGCGGAGCAACTCAGAGGTGAATGAAAAGGAAAATGAGTAACAACAAGGATTGAGAAGAGGGGACTGGAAATATTCTTAAGATGAAAGCAGCACAAATATTAGAGGATTGGACTCCTGCCGATGAAGAAGCATGGGTACCCCCCACAAAAATTTATAATTTGGAAAACAATTGGATTACATGATATGTATTGATATAATTTGGATTAATTGGTTTGATGTGTTTAATTTGGTAATATGAAACTTAATAAAAATTATTTTTTTAAAAAAAGGAAAAAGCAAATGATGGCATGCAGATGACCAAAAATAGCTTTAGCATGTGTAATGAGACAAGAATCCAATATCTCTATTCAGACCAAGTATCTCCATAGTTTTCAGTTTAGTAATAAGTTGTCATTCAGCAACTTCTCTTTCAACTCTATTTCTGAAATTCTTTTGTAATATGACAGCTGCTTTGAGATCATGTATTGAATGTCCTGGGAGACTGAAGTGTTCTCCTACTGGCTTCTCTGCCTTGTGATTCCTGATGCCAGATTTATGTCCATTTATCCTATGGCGTAGGGATGCGGGTGGCACTGTGGGTTAAACCACAGAGCCTAGGGCTTGCCAATCAGAAGGTCGGTGGTTTGAATCCCCGTGACGGGGTGATCTCCCTTTGCTCAGTCCCTGCTCCTGCCAACCTAGCAGTTTGAAAGCACGTCAAAGTGCAAGTGGCTAAATAGGTACCACATTTCCGTGTGCTGCTCTGGTTCACCAGAAGTGGCTTAGTCATGCTGGCCACATAACCCGGAAGCTGTATGCCAGCTCCCTCGGGCTATAAAGCGAGATGAGCACTGCAACCCAAGAGTCGGCCACGACTGGACCTGATGGTCAGGGGTCCCTTTACCTTTATCCTGCGGCGTAGGGTTTGGCCTGTTTGTCCAATATAGAGAGCTGAAGGGCACTGCTGGTACTTGATGGCATACAGAATGTTAGAAGATGAGCAATTAGATAGGCCTGAGATGGTATGTTTGATGTTGTTGGGTCCAGTGATGGTGCTGTCTGCGTGTATGTGGCATCTGAATTTATTGCAGGCTCTGGTACCAGTGTCCATGTTAAGTCTGGTTGCTGTATTATTGTGATTGAGGAGTTGTTTAAGATTGGGTGGCTGTCTGTGGGCAATGAAAGAACTTCCTCCCAGAGCTTGAGAAAGAGAACTGTCATTGCCTACATACACCCAGACAACAGCATCTCCTACTACCCTTCTGAGAAATACTCTAAGGTGCTACTGGACAATTCTTTAATCAGACCAAAATGGCTACCTACCGGAATCCAGGTTTATTCAGACATAAAGTTCTGTTTATAGAAATCACATTAAAGAGATACTGCAAAACATGCAACCTATTTACTCAGCTAACCTCCCCTACACTAACTGAAGTATCAAGGAACACTTTCCCAAAAAGTGGGCATTATGAAGATGAAGTTAAGCAATCTGCGCTGCAATTCTAAATAATCTTGTCAGAGAGGAAGCCATTATTGAACACAATGGGACTTAGTTCTATGCAGACAAGTATAGGAGTGTGCTGTTTGGACGCAACAATTTGTACACATTGTATGAAGAAAGTCACAATGATGTTGACAGTAAAATTCAGCTGCCACTTGGTCAGCTATTATATGTGGAATGATAAAGGCTGTTTTGTTCTTTGCCTCAAGCAGCAATATTTCTTGCAAATCATTCACCATGAGAAGTTGGAAGCAACAGAAACCATAGGATTGCATTCAAAATAGCACTAAAGGGAGCACTGCAGTTCTCTAGCCAAGGTAGATGTAAAAAACAAAAACAATTATACCATTGTAAAGTTGTATAACATTCGTATATTAATGAAAACACCATACAAAAATGCCTTGCATAAGGGAAAATTGCTTTGCAAAAATGCATACAATAGGCAAAATTGCACAAAACTGTGTACTGTAGGAGAAAGTTGCTGATGAAAAGGGCCTTAAAAAATTCTGAAACTGATGCGGAAATGTGGAGAAATGAATTTAGAATTCAAAAAGTGAGAAACTGAGAGAAACCAACACTGACAGATTCACTATCTCAACCTAGGTATGTATGCGTACTTATTATAGGGATCATTCAAGCATTTTTACAACACAATAAAATACTACTACCAGCATGCATTTTATCTTAAAATATAAACACCTTTCCCCTGAAGGAAGAAATGAAGTATGTGTTTAAGCCAGATTTTTATATGTGCTGAACAAATCGTTCTAATTCCACAAGGACATGAGACAGGAACAAACTGGCTGGCAGCGGATAGATATTCTTGCTTTCTTTAGAATTTGGCCAACTTGTGATTTCAAACCAAGGAAACTATACAAATTCTACTTGTCATTAAAAAAAACTAATACACAGAGTCTGCAGGCAATAATGGAATGGTGGGTGGTTACCTTTTTTAAGCGACTTCAAAATGCTTTTAGGACTCAACATATATGTCAAGCCCTCACCCCTCCAGTTCCCAGAAACAGAAGCTAATAAGCTACATCTTTCCAAGAGAAAATTGCACTCCAGCTTTGGTCGAAATAAGATGATTACGAAGTTCTATAGCTTCAACTGTCAAAACCTATTCCCCTTCACCTTCATTTGGCTGGGAGAACATAGATCTATCATTTTATATTTCAGTGTTCCCAGCTGATTTAAGCTAATATGTGATGCCTTTGATAAAAAAATGTCAACTTTGCCAGTGTGCACAGCAAAAAAACTGTGACTGGAACATTGCTTCCAAATGTCTTCTTCACAAAACATGATAGGGGGTGGAATGCTCTGAGACTGCAAATCTGAGGAGACAGACAGACATATCTACAGAGGTTGGCCCAGTACTCCCCTCTCCAGTTTTTGGGTGATCTCAGCTTCCCTCAGTCCTTGCTACATTTACTAGGCTCCAAAAGCAACATTCATTTTCTTTTCAGGACCCTGGGTTTTAACCGGACTGTCCACTTTTCCCTTTTCCTCCAAGCACCTTTGCTAGTTTATGCAATTAAACATTGGTCCAATGCATTATATATATTCATTATTTAAACATGCATGAGAGTCTATTTTAAAACCTTGAAATGTGATGGTTGAGAGGAGGTGGTTTCATAATCATCACAAGGGCGCAGTTCCAGGCATAAGCCCATTGGAAGCAAGTAAGTCCCCACCCTCTCAAGGCCAGGAGAAAATATCTGCATGTCTAACCAAAATGGAATTAGTGTGGCTTCACATTGCCAAGTGTGGCTTCACATTTTCATAAATAAGTTTGAAAACATTTAATGCATAAATGGAGACTGGCATCAACAGCAGTGTGTTCTCTCCAGGTTGGAACGCAGAGACGAATTGTTCCCTTCTGCTAACACTCTGACTCCCCGTGGCAGAATTTTTATTTGTCACTGTGCAACAAAGCATATGATAAAGCTTTATTTGCATCACCTTTTCCATTTTTGATATGGCTTATAAACACAGGTGTGCATGTCAGGGTATTTTGTGCATCACAAATGGGAGGAGCATGATATTGTTTGATCTGACACAAAACCACCCTGAAACCTAGAAAGGGTAGATTCATTCACATGCCAACCTGGCTGGATTTAGGGAAAGTGGATAGACAGCTGATCCATGTCCCAAAAGTAGCCAGTACATGCCAGTGTACACCAGGATGGTGTTGTGGTCAATCTTTCGCTGTCTCTGCACTAATTCTAATGAAGCTTCTACAAAGCTTTTTTGACTGCCTTTGAGGTTGTGGTGATGTTCTATCGAAAGTTTCTTCATTTGCTGCTGTTTCATTTTCTGCCGCCTCAGCTTTCCTCTTTTTCCCTGTTGACTCATCACATTATAAGCTGAGTCAGTGTCTTCAAGCTACTCTTGCAGTCCAAGCCATGTCCTTTCGGTCATAGATGTGTTTACACCCAGCAATGTCAGACATAGTGCGGTGCAACAATCAGTAGGCATGGGCTTCAATGCTTCTCTGTGCTTGTGGTTCTTGCCACACCAGCTCGATTCATGCCAATACTAATTTACTTGAGCCGTACAGGCTCAGCCTGTAGCATGTACACTGACTGTGAGCTCAGTTCTGCTGCTGATCTTTAGCCCATTGAGCCAAAATTACCCATCTTCAGTGAAACAGTGTTGTGGCTGGTTTCAATTCTAATGCAAATCATCTGTTCCCAGGGAACACAAGAACAATACAGAGAAGAATGGTGTGTTTGTTAACTTCCTAATATAGTGTATATTCTATAACATGATATGCAGTTGCTTTAAGGCTGTCAGTGTCCCCTCCACAAAATATATAGCATTATTTTGCCACTGCAGCAGTGGAGTAGCGTGGATTGCCAGCGCCCGGGGCTGCAAGGAGGGAGTGGTGGCCGGGAGGGAAATGTACGGAGTACACATGCACATTCAACTGACTAACGGCATCCATGTTACCCAGTATATCACAGCCACTGTTGGAGGAAGAGGAGTGCGGGGGGAGTGCACTGCCCCTGGCAGTGCGATCCCAGTGGGGTGCCATCATGTCTGCTCCCTCCGCCCGCGCTGGGTGCCACGCCCCCACAGGTGGCATGCCACGCCCCCAGGACGTGTGCCAGGCCCCTATGGGCAGCACGCCAGGCCCCTGGGATGCGCACCAGCCCCACGCTTGCCTGCTCCCCCCCGGGGGTGGAGCATGATGCTCCGCCACTGGGCACAGAGATCAGGATAGTCATTCCATTGTCTGAATAGATCACTTCCTGGTTAGCATGGAGATGCCGTTTTCAGTAATGGAAGTGTGCAGCTGTATTGAGTGTTGAAAATTTGCTCCCCTAACAATTTTTTGGGGACAAGACAACCACCCTTGTGGTCCCCCCCTACTATGCCACTGCACTCCACCAATTTGATATTCTACGTGATTATTTACATCCCCTGTTCCAGTCCCCTTCACCTCACTCAGTCACCTCACTGGATCTTTTCTTTGCCTGCTGGGTATAGATATCAAAACAAACAGCATTCATTGTTCTTCAAGTTATTCTTTTCTTTCATAAGGTTACCTAAAGTGCCTACCATACTCTACCCTTACTCAGAGATGGACACTTAATATTTTAACTATTGTTTTATTTGCCTGAGTTCTCCAGACGCGGTTACTCAAGTTTATATTTTTATTTTCCAGCAAGAAATTCTACAATAGGGACATTTCCTTCCCCATAAACATTTATTGACTTACTTATTCATTATTTCAAATTTATAATCCGAACTTCCTCCCCAAAGGGATCATGGGACAGCTACCATAAAAAAAAATCTAAGAGCAATTTAAAACAACACTAGAACATATTGCAGACATCAGTTAAAAACAAACAGTGTAGAAGCTTCATAAAACTATTGGCCAAAAGCCTGGATGGTTTTTTTTAAAAAAGATCTTTACATGTTTCCTGAATGCAGGTACAGATTTATTTATCCCTTTCTTTTCTAGTTTTGGCAATGCATGCTGCTGATTGTTGACAGGGGTGGAGAGAATCTCTATTTTATTTTTAAAAGACTCTCCTTTTTTATAACTTGAATCAATTGGATTGAGTCCTACCCTCCGGAGCTGTAGAAAACAAGCTTGCCCCATCTTCCATATGACAGCCCTTTAGATATTTGAAAATGACAATCATATCTCTTCTCAGTCTTCACTTTTTCAGGCCAAACATACCAAACTCCCGCAACTGTTCTTCATGAGACTTCTTTTTCAGACCCTTGATAGTCTTGACTGCCATCCTCTGAACATGTCCTGGCTTGTCAATACCCTTCTTAAACTGTGGTGCCCAGAACTGGATACAGTATTCCAGGTGTGGTCTGACCAAAGTGAGAATAGAGCAGTACTATTTCTTCTCTTGATCTGGACATTATGCCTCTGTTGATGCAGCCTAGAATAGCATTAGCTATTTCCCCCCCTGCTGCTGCACCACACTGTTGACTTGTGTTAAGCTTGTGGTCTAGTAAGACTTGTAGATCATTTTCACCCATACAACTGATGACCCCCACCTTATATTTGTGCATCTGGCTCTTCCTGCCTAAGTGTACAGCCTTACATTTGTCCCTACTGAAATTCATTTTGTTAGTTTGGGCCCAGTTCTCCATTTTGTTAAGTACACCTTGAATCCCGACTCTGTCTTCTGAGGCATTAGCTACTGATCCAAGTTTGATGTCATCTGCAAATTTGATGAGCATCCCTCAAATCCCTTGTCCAGGTCATTCATAAAGATGTTGAAGAGCCCCAGACCTGGGGAGGGGAGCTGGGCACACTCTGGCTCTTGACCCCCCACTGCTTCTGCCGCTAGTCTGAACTGCCCTCTGCCACAGCCTCTTCCTGCTCACTAAACCTTGCTACCTCTTCAGCTTCCAACACCTCCTCCCTCCAATCTGTTCTCTCTTCTTCTTGTGACCACTCACTGCTGATGCTGATAACTATATAACTCATTGAATCTCGTCTTGTTGGATAAGAATGTACCACTGGCCCATCTAGCTCAGTATTGTCAACAATGGCAGTGGCTCTCCAAGATTTCAGGCAGGACTCATTCTAAACCCTACCTAGGGAACTGAAGTGGGTATTTCTGCATGCAAAGCACGTACTTCGCTATGGAACTACCATTCTCAGTGGTACTCAGTAGTTCAGTGATTGATCTCAGTAGTATGAGACATTATTTGTCAGAGGAAGAGAGTGGTATATAGACAGTATATAACTTCCCTGCTGTCCCTTCAGGATAACTACACTGCACTTTGAAGATCATTCCAAGTTGTTGGATTCCAAGTAGGCTAACAGAATTTTTAGAGAAGCTAAATTTAAAGCAGGTGAAATATCAGGTACAGCAAGAAACTTCTGTGGTTCTGAAATAGTAAAGCTGTTTCCTTTAACCAACTGGAGCCCCATTTTGTGACTGATTAATTGACATTGGCAGAATTTTTCCTAATTTTAGCTCATAGCTATATGAGTTATAAATAGTATATTCCATGAAAGGTCCTACTTCTTATTGAAGTATAATTCATTTTATTCATAGGTATCTTAGAAGTTTACATTTAAGTCTTTGCAGCTTGATATACAGTCACCCAAAGTCTTTTTTCCTGCCTAGCATGAAGCAATTAAGGAATCATGTTTTAAATTTGACTGGTTTTCTGTTAGTATTATTCACACTAGCGGAAATAATATTAACAGTAATAACCCTCTTCCTCCTGCAAAATAGATTTGGCTGGGTTTGTCTATGAATTTGCCATATAGGCGCTTTATGTTCTGCCTGTGCACCATTCTGATTAGCTGGGATTTCCGCTTACTTTCCTGAGGGCAAGGATTACATCCCACAGCCTCTGTAAATATGCAAAGAAAACAACAAGAATTAGTTGTATTTGCAGTTAACATAAAACTAAGCAAAATGAAATATGGTGTGCTTAGTTATGCCATATTTTAAGAACTTCAAAAAAAATTCTTCTAAGCATACAGAAGAGAATAATGAAGAAATTATACCATTAAAACAGTTCATAATCAAAATGAAGAACAAAATGACATTCAGAGCATTATACATCAAAATTCCCACATTTGGGTGTAAGCTAGAGACAGTTAAGCACGTGTAAATCCTATTAAAAGCAACAGAGCTTAAGAACATAAGAAAGAACCATGAGCTGAATATGACAAAAATATGATTAACCTCCTCTGGATTTTTGTCCATTTTGTTTATTCATTATTAATACTAGTTTTGTGCAGTGGAGTGACTTTCATGACCTCCCAGAAAGCTGAAAACTGCATAATCTCCTGATGTATCTCTTGCTGGGTGTTATCATATCCAGCTGTAGGAAGTCCAGGGTCAGGGAGGCTAAGGTTAACTCTTTATTAGCAGAAATCAGGCCAGTTCAGGGGAGCCAGGCCTAAAGAGTACAGTAACTCTTCTTGGTAGGTCTTGCCCCTATGAGGCAGATCCCCACCTCCTCACAATTGCCTAAATTTCTTCCTTTCCCAGGTCCTTCCCATGCAATCTGAGACTATGCCGACATGCCTGTTTCTGGTCCTCTCTCTTTAAACCTCTTCTATTTCCAGGAGACCAGTCGAGAGGGAAGCTTGTTCCAACAGGAGGAGGAAGACACCCTGGCTCCTTCACCAGCTTGACTTATTTCTACATCTCCACCTCCCTCCTCTCTTGTTTCTACCTCAGCTTCTGATTCTGGGCTCCCCTCTGCCACAGACTCTCCCTGCTCACTAAACCCTGCTATCTCTTCAGTTTCCAACACCTCCTCCCCTAATCTTCTCCCTCCAACCACTCCTCATCATCCTACCACCAATCCTTGGGCTCTGAGCCTTCTACCCTTGAGGGTTCCCCAGCTGGTGCCTGCCACAATTTCTCTGTATCCAGCCAGTCCATGACATCCAGCAACATAAAGATCACAAGAGAGAGCTGACTTCAGTCAGGTGACATTGCAGTTATGTAACTCTGAAAAACAATACTTTTCTTAAATTCTTTACCATATATGGTTCTTCAGACATTAAACTCTTCAATGTACATTCAGCTTTGTATATTTCACACTGCTGCCTACTAATTTCTAAGATTCCCAATGTACCCAACAAATGCCGTTGGAGAGTGCCAATTAGCAACAGCGTGATTTTGAAAACACCCCTTTCCCTCTAATGAATTGCTGTCAGGAGATTCTTCAATCCACTTTGATTATTGGATTATTTAATAATAATAATAATTTTATTATTTATACTCCACCCATCAGGCTGGGTTTCCTTAAGGAGGGGCTGCATCATCCTGTTGGGTTATAAATAAATGTATAATAATAATAAGTAAATAAGTAAATACAAAATAAGAAATAAATATATTACCATAGTTTAATAGTATTATAATAGTTTAATACTATAACAGCAGCAACAACAAAAACAAAAACAACCTGGATCTGTTTGTCCAGGTTTCGTACCCAATGGCACCTCCTTTTTTATGGTTTCAAACTGATTATGCACAAGAAAACTGTAAAACAGAACATGATTTGTATTTTCCCAGCACAAAATGGTAAAATCTTCCCTAGCTGGATAACCACTGCGCCTGGCAAAATTTCATGCCCGTGTTTTGCATCCAGTTCTGGCAGAAAATAAAAAAGTTAGAATTTTTTTATTTCCATTTTTCCAAAAAGTCATTTTAAAGGTTCCCTGCACAAAAATCTCTGGATGAATCTGCCTGAAATTTGGCAGGCTTAATGTCTGCTTGACAGGCTCATTTCCTTCTATATATCATCCACTTACGTGAAAATGGGAAAAAGTTACACCTATTTTTAGATTTTTCATTATAGTCAATATAGGCAAACAAAGCTTCTGATAGAACAGCTCAGATCTGGACCAGAATAACAAGTTGAATAACTTATTGTGAATAAAAAACAGATCATATTGCTTTCAAATGCTACAGGTACAAGGTTCACTCCTGGGGGGAAAACAGGATCTTAGTTTTTTTTAAAAAAAGAAAAAAGCTATGCACATTAAAATAGTGTTTAACAGTACGCAGCTGTACATTACTGGCATCTGAAACTTCACAGCTGTTCAGCAGAAGAGGGCAGTGTTTCTACACTGTTGCTGGGGGAAATCTGCATTATCTTTTTTATACATCAGTCTCTAGCCAACCAATGCATTTATAGACAATCTCAATATGTTGCAATGCAATATACCATTTGGTTAAATCATAGAGTTGGAATATTTAATTATTATCAGATTCAGCAATAGTGACCCAGTGGAACAGTCTGCAACTTCAATTCTTATTACTTCGTTTAGTAGTTTATGTGATGAATGAGTGATTTCATGAAGCAAGGTTTAAGAAATGGACATAGGTTGTTTTTTAAGTCATCCTATATTTTATCTACATAGTATCTATATAGCGGTTGGATCCAGACTTCATGCCTTCAGGAGGAAGGGGACCAACCCCTCTGCAGAGTTACAGCGTGGTGCTGGTAATGCCAGGGTTGCAGGTTCGCTCCCCATATGGGACAGCTGCATATTCAGATTGGACTAGATGATCCTCAGGGTCCCTTCCAACTCTATGATTTGATGGCCGATCAAGAGGGCTGGGGAAGAGTACAGCTGTCAGTCAGTAGCCAGGAATAATTGGAGTTGTAATCTAGCAATTCTACACAGCATTGTAGCACAGGGCTGGCTGCCACCACAGCAGGAGGGAGACATAAGAGCCCTCTCCCTCCGGCTGGAAAAGTTTGAATCAAGCATGCCTACAGGATCAACCAATAGCAGGTGGGCACAGGGGTGGGCCAGGGGTGGAGGAAGGCATATCTGTCAACATTTCTCTTTTTTTAAGGGAAATTCCCTTATTCTGAATACGATTCCTCGCAAGGAAAGGGAAAAGTTGACAGCTATGGAGGAAGGGGTGTGTGGTGGGTGCGGTCTGCCCCAGGTGTCACCACTGAGGGGGTGACAAAATGCCGGGCAGCACTCACGGCAGGGCCTACAGCGTGCCCAAGCCACACGTCTCTCCTAGGACGCAGGCTCCACACTACTCCAGTCTACTTGCCGCCTCGCCCTCAGCTGTAGAGAGGAGGCAGGCAGACTCCTCAGAGGACCCGTGGAGCGTCCTGCCCCAGCTCGCCCTGCCCCACCGGTGGCTGGCCCTTCCCCTGGCGCAGGGCACATGTGCCACCCCAGGCACCCAGTCGGCTTGCTCAGCCGCTGTTGTGGGCTCTCTCTTCTGAGGACTTCACTCAGGTATGTCCCTGGGGATAAAAGCAGGCCCAGCTCTCACAGAGCACCACAGACCTCATTTAGTTTCCTCACCATTCCGCCTGTAGTTGGACTAGTACCTACCTGCTCCTGGGGTTAGGTTGGTATTTTGACCTTGCAATGGAGTTAGTTGGTCACTATTCGGGGCCAGAGAAGAATTTCTCCTACCAGGTTTATTGGCTGACCTTCCTCATTGTCACAACTTTGGATAACGCATTGAGTGAAACCTCGTCATAGTTGAGAGGAAGCTTGTAAGTATCTGCCTGCCCCTCCAAGGGAATGGGGTATTCTGTTAAAGGGATCCTGGATGAGGTGCTTCTGTCCGGATGCCCAGGCAGGGTCTAGCGCCATAGTAGCCCTCGAGTCAGCGATCCAAGAGAAGTGGCACCTATTTGATGCATGTCACAGGGCATCCTCAAAATTGGTTCAACCCTTGGGTTGAACCAGCAGGGGAGTTGGGTGATATTGATTATAACCCAATGCCTATGCCAAACCTCTTACACCTGTAATCAATAAAGTTGTGGCCTAACTTGAACCATACAATGTTGTCATGAGCACGGGTGGTGCTGTGGTCTAAACCATTGAGCCTCTTGGGATTGCCGATCAGAAGGCTGGCAGTTTGAATCTGCATGACAGGGTGAGACCCTTTTACTCTGTCCCAACTTCTGCCAACCCATCAGTTTGAAAGCATACCAGTTCAAGTAGATGAATAGGTACTGCTGCGGTAGGCAGGTAAACGGTATTTCCATGCGCTCTGTTGCTCGTCACGGTCCTCCATGCACCAGTAGCTGACCACTTGACCCGGAAAGCTGTCTGTGGACAAACACTGGCTCCCTTCGACTGAAAAGTGAGATGAGCGCTGCACCTCATACTCACCCTTGACTAGACTTAACCGTCCAGGGGTCCTTTATCTTTATCTTTTTTTTACTGTCATGAGTGGTCTTTGGACAGCAGTACCTGGCAGGGTAACAGGTTTATGACACGTGGGTATGCAGCAACTGGAGGGCTACAGGCCACCACCTTTGCACTCAACTCCGATTAATTATTATTATTAGTAGTAGTAGTAGTAGTAGTAGTAGTAGTAGTAGTAGTAAATCAAGTGGTTGTTGCTTTTAAAATTTATATGTCACCCCCAAAAAATCTGAGTGGCTTATATAATGCCACATACTATCTAGTTAAAAATATTGAGAGTGCAACAGGCTCAAATGAGAAGAACAACATTTTTATTGTAACAAATTTCATCTTGCAGATAATAACAGATATGATAAGCAATCCATGGTAGTCATCCATGATGCACATCAAGCCCAGAGAAGCATGGAACAGATATTGTTTTAATTATTTCTATTATTCCTAGCTGTATTTACTACTAGAGACTGAAGGTTGTTAGCAATTAAAATGGGAAATACATAATACATAACATGTTTTTGTTCCAGCTAATCTTACCATTCTAGAATTAGAAAGCTGAATATGAGTAAGGTCCGCTGTTGCATTTAGTTTGTGTTGATTATTTCTAAGAGCACTCCTTTTGTAATGAAAATGTGCAATCATATCTGCTGTGTTTTTAGGATAGGGCATAGATTTGCAAAAAAAAAAGTCAGTAGGGTATGAGTATATGAAATAATTTCAATTGTAAAATACTACGCTAGTAACAAAGAAACATCTCAGCAACAGAGGTAAATTAGGGTTGTCAGGAATTTTCCTGACGTATGGCAGGTCTAGGTAAATGTTTGTTGTACTTAAGGAAAGTTTTAAATAAATACTACATATTGCTATTGCAGTTTTCCCTTCTTTCTGTGAGGACAGAAAAGTTGTGTTAGATGATGAAAGATGGTATATTGTATGAGTGTACTCTTACCATAGTGTTGTTTTTAATGGGCCAAAAATATGAATGCTTGATCTTTATTAATTCCTGCCTGAAATGACTTGACTTACTGCTTCTGGAGTAATGGACAGGTAACCTAGCTATGCAATAGATTTCATACATTCTTTGAATATGGTGATGCCATTCTTGATAGGTTAAATTAGGCCTGACCACAAGATTCAGCCAAGTAAATGTCTTTGGGATAAAACAGTACATGTTGTGAAACATTTTGCAAACTATTTATGAAATAAATGTTGCACATGAATTATAGCCTTTTCCTAGATTGCTGCTGCCACCATTTCCCCACAATGCTTCAGCTGTCTTCGTAATGACATTCGTGTACATTTACCCTGATATATACATTTTTGTCCCCCTTCCCATAGCCCCCTGAAAATTGCCATAACCTACTTCACTATCCATGAATGGGGTGGAAAATTTGGAGAGCTGTTTAGAGTAAGCCCTAATCAAACTATTTTTCATTAATCTTACAATTTCCCTAGTAAAAAAAGGTAAAGGTAAAGGACCCCTGGATGGTTGTCCAGTCAAAGGTGACTATGGGGTGTGGCGCTCATCTCGCTTCAAGCTGAGACAGCTGGTGTTTGTCCACAGACAGCTTTCCAGGTCATGTGGCCAGCTTGACTAAACCACTTCTGACACAATGGAACACCATGATAGAAGCCAGAGTGCATGGAAACACCATTTGCCTTCCCACCACAGCAGTGCTTATTTATCTACTTGCACTGGTATGCTTTCAAACTGCTAAGAGGGCAGAAGCTGGGATAGAGCAATGGGAGCTCACCCCGTCACATGGATTCAAACTCTTGACCTTTGAATTAGCAAGCCCAAAAGGCTCAGTGGTTTAGAGACAGCGCCACCCACTCCCTCAAGCAAGAACCTCAGAATTTACCTCTAATTTTGCCTTTCATAGTATTGAGTGATGACCTCTTCTGCTATATTTTGCTCATCAATCTATTTTGGCTTCCTTTGAAATTGATCCTCCATATTGTATTTCACTTCAGCTGAAATTCACTGACAACTTTTCTCACTAATCCAGTGCAGTTCAGCTATCATATAAAGCCTTTGGGCTAACCCTACTTCATCTTGCCATGAGAAGCCCTCAAATAATACAATCCTTCAGCTCATTCATGTCATTCTGGAATCCCTGGGTACTATCCCCTGCCTTCCCTGAGTGGTGCTAAAGTGCCATTATATTTGCTGCTAAATTGTCGTTTGGATAGCCTTGCCTTTGGAGATGAGCTGGCCAAGGACTTGCCATTTCAGACCTTCCATTGGATGGCATGCAAAACCATAGATGGGTGGGATGTCTTTACCCTTCTTTTGGTACATCTGAACTGAGCAATTACAAACATATTTCATTTCTAATTAGCAAACACTCTGTCTTTCTAAGCACGCTGGTACACAATCTGTTTGGTTGCTCTTTTTTTCCAAAGAGCAATGTTGGCCTGCAATTAATTATAGGTTTTTAAATTGGCACAAGCAGAATTGAGCAAATAAAAACAAAGAAATTACTCAACACCACCTGTGTAAACCTTTAGATCCATTTATTTTGTCTAATCAATCTGAAGAATGTAGTTTATAACATAAATCCTGGAACTTCTTTATCATATGGCATTAGCTACCTTTCTGTCCTGTGGTACATTCCAAACACAATCCTTCAGCAAGCCATGGAGGTCCCTCAAGAATACCATCTGGTTCTGGAGATTTACTGCCAGATGATCTATTGGTTGTTTCAAATGCTTCATCTGTGACTATAAACACAAATAACTCCCTATGACATTTTGAAAATATCTGTCACCTGTAAAGTGCTCATCTTATACTTCTCCAATGATGCTGTTGATTCACTGGCAGGGGTGTGTATGTGAATGTCTGTGTGCTAGGCTTATTATTACAGCAATAATAGATTCAACTTTAGTTTTGTGTTTTCAAACTCTAGCCCTATCCTGATTACAATGCTTCAACTCATCAAACTTTGTGCTGACATCAATTTTTTTAAGCTTTCTGATTTTGGGAAAAAAAGTTTATAAATACTAGAAAACCCTACCTGCTTGTCATGGGGGAAGGACCCCAACTCCTCCGCTCTCAAATAGCTGACAATGTATAATTATTGAAGACTGAATATATTACTCTGTTGTACTCAACAGTGTAGATCATAAAGAAGAATTAAGGTTGAAAAAGCTTTATAATACAAAATGTCATGGTTTATTGTAATAACTCACTCACATATTGAAAGCAACAACACACTGTAGACTTGCACTGAATTTTCACAGCATTTCTGTGTAACTTAAGTCCAAACAATGAAGCAGATGAAAAGATTGCACACAAGATTGTACACTTTTTAAATCCGGAAAACCTTGGTTGTTTCTGGAATGGTCTTCTGCACTGGCTTACAATTGTCAAAGAATCAAGCATACAGATCTTTTTGGTAGGAAGCAGGAGAGTTGAGATCTATAATACAGCAATTATAATAGTTCCTTAGAAAGACCCGCTTTCCAATATGAAAACTGGGCTCTCATTCCAGACCAGCACATGACCAGTGCTGTTTGCCCAATCAGGCTGCCTTTTGCTTTATCTTCAAAAAGAAGCCCTTCTTTCATCTTACTCCCCTTCTAGACCAGAGCTGCAGGGTAGGCAATTTTGAAAGAAAAGTTGAAAGGAAGACAAAATGCTTTGAAGGTTGAACTGGGTACAGCTTTATTTTGAACTTTGCAGAAAGTTAAAGGTGAGGAAGCATGGCTTGCCATGTAAATAGCAAAGCAACCCCAGTTCCCTGGACAGCTTAAAAACTCAGGGCAAGCCAGTGATCTCCTGTCCAATTTATAAAATGCTGGAGATGAGGGGAGCAAATTTAAAATTGTCCATGATCTCTGAAGATACCTGTGTGATATCATCTGCTAGGGATGGACATTCTAAAAATGGTAGCTAATAGCCATTGATAGTCCTTAACTTCATGCATTTGCCTAATCCTCTTTCAAAGCCATCCAAGTTGGTGGCCATCACTGCCCCCTGGGGGAGCAAATTCTATGGTCTAAGATGTACTGTATTGACTTTTATCTGTCCAGAATTCTCCAACACTCCTCTTCACTGAATGTCCACATGATATTGTGCTACATCAGAGGGAGAAAACCTCTTTCCATCTAATTTCTCCATGTCATGCATAATATTATACCCTTCTGGCATGTCACCTCTTGCTTTTATTCTAAACTAAAGAGCCCCAAAGTCAAGGTGGTGGCTGCTTTGGCAGCTTTGGACCCAAAGCCCATGAACTATTTCAGGCCAGTTCCCCAAAGAGGGTCTACACCAAGGCCCCAAAGCAAAGAGCTTGTAGTTTGGGCAAGGGCACAGAGCACACAGGGGTAGTAGTTCAAGCAAAGGAATAGGCAGTGTCAAGAGGCAGTCCACAGTCTGGTCATAGTCTGGAGACAAACGTTCAGGCAAGGTTGAATCCAGTGCTGTGTATCCTACTCATAAAGCTTTTACAGCAAAAGCCATAAACTCAAAATTGTTTAGGAACAGGGACAAAAGTGGTTTGATGTTAAAGGTGGTTTATCATCAATTCCCATCAATCCTATAACCATACACTCCTCAGATGAAAATATCCAAGCATTGTTGAGACAGAACTAAAGTGACTTTTAAAAGTTCCTCTAGAGTAACGTTGGTCTGTATGTGTGGGAGGTATGGAATCACTTTTTATCAGCAATGAATGCACCACGACTGGGAACATTGCTTATTTGGTGAAAGCCTGTGAAATATTGTAACTATACTACAGTGAACATCAATATTTAATTTGCCTCATATGTTTCTTGCTATGAGTAAGTACTCATGCAATGCAATATATCAAGGGACTATGTGTATTAGAAACAATAAAGAGAGAACTTACCAAAATTGAGAAAGATTGGGAACCTTCTATTTCTAACTTAAATATATTTTCTGCAGTTAACTCTTTCAAACTCGGGCTTCCAGCCATGGTAGCAAATATTGTGGCCTTCTGTTTCATCATAATCCTCTCTCTCTCTCTCTCTCTCTCTCTCTCTCTCTCTCTCTCTCTCACACACACACACACACACACACACACACAGACAGACACAGACACAGACACATTAATAATTGGATGAGTTAACTCAAAGTTCCTTTTGCAGTGAAATAACCTTTGAAGGTATTGCAGGGTCAGGTGCATAGCCCTGCACAGCACGGCATTCAGGTTCTATGACCACATCCACACTATAAAGCACTATCATACCACTTTAAACAGTCTCTCAAAGGTAAACTGCAGTGACACCAGTGTTGGGGGGAAAGCTGCATGGCGCCACTCAAGCCTACCAGCTGATACTGCTGATTAGATTAAAACCAATGAAGAGGAAGGTGGAATGCTCCTCATTCCCAATAGCTGACATTGTTCGTATCAGAGATAGGAAGTTACAATAGCTCCTTCACCCTTACCAAGAAAAGAACAAGAAAATTATACATCTTGTGTGGATTTCACAGCTTTGTGCAGATTGCCAAGAATTTCCAAAAATAATAGAAAGGTTTGGGTTGTCCTGCTCTCCAGAAGGACCTCTTGAGATCTTGTGAGGGCTCTTGTGTGACTTTTCCAAAGCCTGATGGTGGTGTTGGGATTAAAAATCTACTCTGCCTTGCATTCAGGTGGCAAGGCCCACCAGCAGTGGCTTATGACAGATAGGAATGGTTGTGCAGTGCTGTTCCCAGGACTGCTATGGCATTACACAATTTTGCTTATACACATGATATTCAGGAATTCACCATGCTTTTAAACAGAGACAAGGAAATATCCAGATATTCACATGTCATGCCAATAAGTCATAGTCTGAAGGCAGGTGTTCCTTCCTGGGGTCTATGTCTTCTCCTGCCTCTTGGTGTGTTGTCACTGCCTTAAAGACAAGGTCTGGCTGTCCTCCTTTAACAACTCAATCTGTGTCATGGCACTGACTCTGCCTCATCTGATGGAGAAGTGGTTTCTTTAACATTGTATGTTCCCACCTCCTTGCTATGAATTAAGGAAGGTGGGGGGGGGGCTGTGCGACAACCAGAGGGAGAGTTTCAATGGAGGGCCCTGGCTCTGAGTAGTGGGGCTTGAGTGGGAGGGCTCTGATCAATGGTCTCTTCCTTCCCATCGTCATCTTCATCAGAGCCCCTGGGTAAGGCCATGACATGCAGCTAAACAATTCCTTTGTTTTAATATGCATATTAATGCTTCACATGCAAAAAGGCTGGATTTCAGTAATTGCTTTTATTTATTCATAAGATAATCAGATGTTATGCAACAATCATTTGTTCCTTTTTAAAATATTTTTAATCTTAACTGATCTCTTGACTCTGTTATCTCTGATGGCTTTTTACCACAATATGTCAAGAATTGAGTTTTTAGTACAAGATTATACATGGCTTTAAAAAGAAGTGTCACACATTTGTTATGCTAGACATTATTACCCAGGAGGCAAAATTAGCTGTTCAAAGTCAAACTTGATTGTAACCAAACCTAATTAGGTAGATGTTGTGGTCGTGTTTTTAAGAAACACAAAATATTTAGATACATTTCTAATTAATCTTCTATTTGCTACTTAAATGTATGATAATATTAGATTGATCATGTATTTGCTTTTGGTGGGAAATAGGTGTATCTCTTTCCCAAGGAAAGTGCATCAATTGCTAGGTATACCAAGTTTAATGAAAAGAGAGTCTGAATAAGTGTGGTGTACGTTGGTGTAAGTCAGTCAATGGAGTAGTTTTTCTGTGTTGTTCCTGTGGTTCTTGAATTCTGAAATATTGTGAATTCCTTGTTTGTGATTGACACTTCACTATCAGGCTTCTGTTGCCCTTTCCAGCTTTGTACGATGCCATGGGCAGACCATTTTCTGTGTAACCCACACTGGCTTAATAAAGTAATAGAATCATGGAATTGTAGATTTGGAAAGAACACCAAAGGTCATCTAGTCCAACCCCTGCAATGCAGGAAACTCAACTGATGGCCATCCAACGTCTGCTTAGAAACCTCTAGTGAAGGAAAGTTCACCACCTTCCAATGTAGTTTGTTCCACTGTCAAACAGCTCTTACTATGAGAAAATTATTCCTGACTCTCCTTTCTTGTAAATGGAATCAATTCACTCTGGAGCCAAATTGAATAAGCTTGCTCCATCTATCATGTGGCAGCTCTTTAGATATTTGAAGATGCCTATCATATCTCCTCTCAATCTCATTTTTGCCAGGCTAAACATACCCAGAAGTCCTTCCACAAGAAGTGGAGACCATGGTCCAAGAAGCCAGACCTTTCCATATGCAGGTTCCCTAAGATAGTCAGATGTGGTTGACTGCACTGAGGTCACTGAAGTCCCATTGCTTTTCATTCAATTAGCAGAGTTCAACCCATATTTATACAAGAGCTGTGAAGAACACCTTGAAAATCTGAAGACAAAGGGTAGGAAACACCAAAAGCACCGAGGGTTGACTCCACTGGTGCCAGTGCATGAATGGAACAGACTTACTGTGTTTAGTGGCACTTACTCCCAAGTAAGTGTGCACAGGATTTCAGCTCACAGCTATATTCTTATTTTGAAGGCATGATTCTTTCATATGACCAGAGTCGTGCTAGGTAATCATGTGGTTTGAAATATTTCTGCAATTCTTTTTATTTTTATGTTCTAAAATATATTGACAGGATATGAATTCCTCTGGGCAATGCAGCTCTGTTGGTGGCTTAACAGCTAGGCAACTGTTGTCTACGAGATAAATGTTCTACTTAGTGGTGACATTAGTATGACTTTAGTAGCATTCAAAATTTTCAGCAGAGGCAAGCAATCTATACAAATCTCTACATTGCCTTCCCACGTTTTTGTTTTGATTTTACTTTTATGACCTGCCTACATATACCAGTGTTAGTTCTTTGTAGCCTGAAATAAACCACTTTGCTGCTGGGTCACCTGGAGGTAATTCTTACTAGCTGCAGATGGCAATGCAAATAGCCAACTACAGGTCTGTAATAATGAGAATATCATTTTACATGCTTAACTGGAGAATGGAGAGATTGAGAGCAGAGTTCACACTACTCTAGCAAGGAATAGTAGGTGGTAGGGTTATGTGTCTCCTGTTCCACACACAAAGCTTAACTAATTTCATTATACAGTAATGATCAATTTCTCATAATTGTTTTTCTTTTAAAGAAAAGAATGAGAATATAAATGTGGGAGAGGGAGCTTTATTGCATTGCATTGTATTTACTGTAAACAGCCAGTGATCACGGATAATAACTGCACTTTCCCTATTTCTGGTATTCATTTGGTAAAGGCCTGAGCCAAATCAGAGCTTTTTGGGGGGATCTGGGCATCAGCTGAGTTGGGTTGAGACAGCCATGGATTGCTGCAGGTTAGGCTGGATGACTTCTGAAGCTGTCAGGGGCAAGGCATCAGTCAGGAAGGAGAAGCTGGCATTGGGTGGGAAAACTCTATGGAAAGGCTGGAACCTACCTGATTGCTGGCCGACTTCTTCCTGTCTGAAGTCCCATTCCCATCAGCACCCTACTAGATTAATGCTTTCACACAACAGTTGTTGACCAGAGGCATCAATCCTATGAGGTGCTCCTTCACGAACAGCTTTTGTGCAGGGAAGCCATGTGTGAAGGAGCACCCCAGATAACTTGCCCCACTGCTACTTTTGATCAAGAAGGGGGGTAGGTGCAATGTCTCATTCCCCCTCCTGGCCATATGTTTAATTAGAGTGGTTTCCCCCTTTAAATTAATTAAACTTTAGCCCCGCCCCCAAACTAGATCTGGGGTGGGTAGTTCCCAAGTTAGCCCAAAGCAAGTCAGCCTGATTCTTGCCTCCCATATCAGGAGTGGGTCAGGGGTTTCTATACAGCCCTAGTATTCATAAGCATATTGCCTTCTGAACTCCATACACTGTTGGCGTCTGCCTCACCTCCAGTGAGACGGTGTTACATTATGCAGAGCCTACTGCACAAAATGCTTTCTTCTGAGTGTAGAAAGATTTGATTTCTGGCACATGAGGCACCTCCAAAATCTCAGCCTATAGGAAGTGAGTTGCTGTTTAAGATACCCCGGTCCCAAGTTGTTTAGAGCTTTGTACACTAGTACAAAAACCTTGCTGTTACCACAGTAAAGTTACTGCCATCAGCAATTAAACTGCTGAGTTCTGCACCAGCTGGACTAGGCCCAGTGGTAGCCCCAAGTAAAGCCCATTACAGTACTGCAGTCTTCAGTCTACCAATGCATGGGCCACTGTGTGCAAGCTTTGGTGGTCTAGGAATAGCTAATGTTTTCTCACAGTCTGAAATTGATAAAGAATACTGCTAGACACTGAAGACATCTGTGCCCCTAGTGACAGTGCCAAATCTAGGAGAACCACAAGACTACAGTTTTGGTTTATTTGTTTTTTTAAGTATGTAAAATTTCTAGGGCATGGAAACCACTCACACATAGTGCCTCCATCTTGCCAGGAAAAAAAGCTCAGTTTGTTGGCTCTCATCTAGTCCTACCACAGCATCCATACCCTTATACAGGGCTTGCACGGCCCCTCTCAGTTCAGATGTTACAGAGAAAATAAAGCTGGGATGGCACTTCAGTCAAAATCCTTGTTTCACAGAATAGCACTTGGACAAAAAAAGAGGGGAAAAAGTGTCCCACTGCAGCACCCCACAGCACAAATATCAGGTGGCAAGGAGCAATCACCCAGTACTACTCTCTGAAACTAATCCCCACAAAAAGCTACTGCAAAGCAGTGCCCATAATCCCCATCTCAGTAAATTACTATGGGCAATGGTAACAAAAGCCACTGAAAGATCAAGAAGAAGCAATAGGGTCACACATGTAGGGTGATTATGTCTGTAGGCAAACCTAAACCCAGAGTGAAATAGGTCCAGATAATGAGTTTTCTCCAAGAATACTGAAAGTGATCAGCCATCACACTCTCAATCACCTTCTCCTTGAAAGCAGTATGTGTGCCTGGGCAGCAGTTATCATGTTCCATAGGGTAAGGCTTCTTTTTGGCCAATGGTCAGGGATAATGGGAGTTGCAGTCCAGCAACTTCTGGAGGTCCCCAAGTCCCCATGACATATTTAAGGCAATAGGAAGGGAAAGGTGAATTCAGAAAGCAAGTTGTTAAAATAACTAAGAAGCAGGGAGCAGACTATGCTTGAGGATAATAGCTTTAAAGATGAAAAGTATGCTAAGCAAAGTATTCACTGGAGAATAAATTAGTGTTAAAACAATAGGAACCATGTGAACATTGCAAATTAAAAATGCAAATGTTATGAATAGAGGCACACACTCAGATTTACAAGATGCATCATTATTATAAGGAAAACAAAACAAAACAAAATATTTTAAGAACATGCATGACTTTATTAAAGTTTCACTTTATACCAGAATAGAAAGTGAAGAGGGAGCTTTTGGAGATTATGAAAGGCTTGTTGGCCAATTGGATATCTTGTGGAAAAATCACATAACAAGATGGATCATTGATCTGGGACAAATGAGAAAGGCAATAGAGTCTGCCTTCCCTGTAGCGTGAAAGCTTAGAAGTGTTCTTTGTAAGTGGCAGTAATAGATATGAGTTCTATTTGCATCATGAATGCAAAAAGAAAGAACTTGATTCAGAGAATGGTCTATCAGACAGCATGACCAGATTATGAGAAGAGATTTTTAAAAATATATTTTTTATTAATTCAGAATTACTATTCCAGCATTCAAAAATATTCCAGGTGTTACACAGAAAAGTATGAGTAGTCTAATACGGAAGAGACACAGGAGATAGCATAGTACGCAAGTAGCAGCTGGGAGATGAGATATCAAGGGATAATATGCAACCTAAAGTCAGTTCATGCTGTTGATAGACACTACCACCTCCAAGGATGCCAGTTTATTTATTGGCTATTGAGCATATTATTGCTGTGATTCATTCTCTTGGATTTGCTAAAGGAGACAATGCTCAATAGATTGCCCAATAGCAACATTTCTCACAGCCCGTCTAAATCTTTACTAACTGCACATCGTAAGGTTTAGGAAATTACATAAGCACATAACTCTTCTTTTTAAGGCACATAACTCATCCTAACATTATCATGGGAATTAATTGTATTATTATTATTATTGAGATATGTCACCATCAGTTGACAGTGTGAGTTAGAATTTCACATTAAATACATCTAAATAAAAACACATTGATACCAAAGCATAATCCCAAAAGTTGGGTTTGGAGGTAGAATCTGGGCAAAGAAAAATAAATTGCACAACATACAACTTCAGGAATAGAGATGGACAAAGGGGACAGCAAGGGGAAATGTGTAGAATTGTGTGAGAAAGCCCAATATCATTGAGCATCTATGCAGGGCCAAGTCTGAAGGCACAGAGATTAGAAGAGAGTATCTAACATGGAACAAGAGCTGAAGGACAAAGTATGATTTACAGACTGATATTTTCCTTCAAAGGATCCAGGTTAGATAATCCCCTCCACCATTCCATGCAATTTTGGTCAGTAAAATTAGTTCTATTCTTGTTAGTATGGGAATATATGCTTAACATTTTCCTTTCAGATTGCTACACAGCTGTACTAAAGTATTGGAAGGGCTCCACATTTATTACATATCAAGAGCTGATTGATCAGGAAACATTAGACCATGAATTACATTTCATCTCACAGTTCCCATCTTGTTTTGCAAAGCTGCATGAATTCTAATTTGTTCTTGGCAACCCTGGTTTTCTTTAACTGAGTTATAAATATTCTGCTTATGTGAAGTCTGTTATGTTGAATTGAGTGGGAAAGAGAATGAATTGATTCATTGCTGATTTGCTGTAGAGAAGAAGTCATGTCTTGTAAGGAACCTCAAACAATCAATAGCATTCCATCTAATGGCCTGGTTATTTACTTCATTGCTTTTTCTTGTAATTTACCACTGCCACAATATTATTTCTCTTCATAGCATGACATCCTTTCCCAGAAAAAAAACTAGTGTTTTCTCCTGAACGTATTCTGCAATGCATACCGGAATATTCAGAATATCAGTTACAACCTATGGTCTGTGCTTGCATGCTTCTCACGAGCAACGGATTGGCTACTGTGAAAACAGAATGCTGGACTAGATGGGACACTGACCTGATGCTGCAAAGCTATTCTTATGTTCTTATGCTCAATGAAACAAAACGGGTTCTACTTACATTTTGAATCTGAGAGATTTACCAATCAAAGAGAAACTTGATAGTTGCACAACAAAACTGCATCTGTAATAATACTAGAAATGAAGAGCTTTGCTTCAAAGTTACATGTGCAACAATACTCTTTGTAGCAAACTTCTCAGAGTAGAAAGGAAAACTTCATGTTAAGCTTGGTCTTCCACAACTGGAATGGTTGTGTGCACACTGAAAACCCCACATTTTATCAGCACAATGCACTTGGGAAGAATTTTGCTAATGCTAAATACCTTAGAAGCAGAATAAAGTATATTGCCAGTGATCCTGCATTGTGACAGAAGTTAATTTTCAGCAGTAGGATTTGTACTTAGCCAAAATATATTAGAAGACATTTTTGGCTGTAGGCCAACACACTGTATTAGGTTATTAGGAATTTTCTTTGAAAAGTCCACTGAATTATAAATTAATTAATTTGGCACTGTCTGTAAGGAAATATATTATTCCTCATTATACTGGTACAGTATTGTCTCTTTTAATGAATTAGATCCTTGATAGCCAAATGGTATGCAAATTTCATTGCTTTAGTTGGGATGATTGCTAACCACAGCACAGGAAGTAGTATAATAGCTGTGAATTTATTTCTCAGCTAACCATAATAACTGTATCTCTAAATCTCTAAATTTTACAATTCCTTGGTGTTACATATCCATTTAATGTCCACGGCTAGAATTGCTATGCAACATATAACTGTAATAACTTCCTATATTATTACTTCTTAGCAACATTTTAACATAGACACACAAGGCCGTAGAGTCAAAATATAGTTTGGTAGCCAGGAGTGTCTGCAATCTCATGCATTCTTTCCCTGTTAAGTGTGATGAACCAGAAAGCTAAACTGGAATATAGATATTAAGCTGATGTGAAGGGAGGAAGAAAGTGTGTGTGTAGAAAATTGTAGGGATAGGGCATGTGATGTCATAGGGCACTTCTGGTCACCAAATCTTGGCTGGTAATTTAGCAGGCTTTGTCCACTCTGAAGGGCTTGATAGGTCTGCAAATTTATTCATTTCTGTAAAAAAAAAAAAAAAAGAAGAAGTTACAACCATTTTTTAATCTGCCACTTGTGAATGGAGAAGAAACAAGGTGAAACAAGGTGACCATAAACAGACCCTGAACCTAACTGGACAACATATGAAGCATCTTGATTAAGGTAAGTTGTTTTTCAGAGAACCAAATTGAATATTATGGTTGCTGCACACCCCTGTTAAAAAATAACTATACAGCATTGTAGAACATTACACTGTTCATTTGAGCCCTCTGTATTAGTTAGTTTCGTTTTTTGTTTGTTATATTTGTAAATGTAATCAAACAACTTCTGTGGCTCCCATGCACCTTGAACTCTACATAAATAAGTAAGCACTAGTAGTAAATAGCAGGAGCAGGAGCTGAAACAGTAGTAGTAATATTCTCCTGTGTTTGTAGTAGTAATAGTCCCCTGTGTAGAATATAATGAGGCCAATGGCCATTTATGTATCAATAATGATCCTTTGTCAAAGCTAGCTAAACTGAGGGGTGTCACCTAAATAAGTAATAAAAATAGTCATAAATACCACAAAGTACCTTAAAATAGTCTAAAATGATGTTCTCAAAATAAAATAGCTCTGTGAGAAACATTTCCCCCTTTACTTGAATATTTTCCAGGAATCTAATGAGATGGCTGGAACTGCTGCCCAGATAATGTTAAGTCTATTTGGAACAAATTTCAAACCACATGTTTTGTTGTTGTTGGTTGTTTCTTCTGGTGGTCCAATATTTCCCATTAGCTGCACATTGCAAGCCAAAGTTGATTTCCACAGAGGAAATTACTGGCAAATTGAAGCATATCAGTCTCGCTATATGCACCCTACAACCTCTCAAAGTCCATCTGTGCTCCGTGCTGTGGTATGATTCATTTCTTATCCTCTTCAAATCTGGTAGCAATGCCGTTAGTTGGCAAATGCCTCATGTGCTGATCTTTGCATCTATAAAAGATGGTGTCAGTGAATCGATCAAACCCAACATCAGCTCCTGTCATTGTCTCGTGAGCAATGAGGTAGTGCTTTGATTGATCTGCATAGTTGCCAACTTCTTGACACTCTTCAGATTTTCCCTGTGCTTTAAATGACTTCTGAGTCACCAGTCCATGTATGCATGCCAGGCTCTAGATCTGGAAAGTCTGGTAGCATTAATAGAGCAGATTCTGTTGTTAACTGAGCCAACTAGGAGGGCTTTAAAATAATAATAAAAAAAAAATCCTAGAACTCTATGCTTAACAATTTATTTCAATAAGATTACCACAAGTCAGGGCTTCTTTCAGTTTAAGCTGAAGTGGGCCTTGCAGAAAGAAATAAGATGTGTGGGATTTTAAATTGCATCTTACATTCTTTCAACAATAAAATGGATATGATGAATGACAAAATAGAACAAACGCTGTTCAGATTTGTTCAGACCAAAAGATTTTGTCTAGGTCACTACTGATGCATCAGTTTGTTTGACATTTCCGTCAGGCTAAAATGGGGGAATTGCTTTCTTAGCACCCTACCAGCTCTGCTGTCTCTATACCAATGGTATTTATTGCATTGCATGTATTTATTACATTAATATGCCACCATTTCCTCCAAGGAGCTCAAGGTTCTCTCCTCCCCATTTTATCCCCACATCAACTGGCCAAAGTGAGTTTCATGCCTGAGGAGGGATTTCAGCCATGGCTTCCCAAGTCAATACTTTAACCATTACACTACTTTGGCTACAGGGATAGTAATTTTCTCAGGGATATTCAGATTCTTCAGGGTTCAGTTTTATACCCATTTACATGCAACCATTGAGCGTGGTCATCTGGAGCTTTGGAGTACATTGTCAGCAATATGCTGATGGCACACAGCTGTACTTCTTCACATCTGCGGATATGGCAGTGGATTTGCTGGATCATTGTCTTGCCTTGGTAATGGACTGGATGACAGCCAATAAACTTAAGATCAATCTGGATAAGACAGGGGCACTCTAATCTTCAGATTCAGATGAAGGATAATGTACAAATTTAATAAATAATAATAGTGAACACTGTGCTCTTCAGACATTCTGGACCACAACTCTCATTATCAGCTGAGGCTGATGGGAAATGTAGTCCACAACATCTGGAGAGCCACTCACTAGCTTTCCATACTCTATGCTATGGCAAATATGAACAATGCCTTCCCTTCCTGTCACTGCCTACTTGTTTTTCATGTATCATATGATGGCATACTAAATGGCTTTCATAACAGAGATAAGCACTTCTCCATCAGTTGAAATAGGATGGAAATTGTTATGGGAGGTTAAGAAGCCATTAAGCTGATAAATAGCACAATCCGATGCATGTTTACTTGGAAGATCCCACTGTGTTCAATGGGGCTTGCTCCCAGATACTTGTATATGGGATTACAGCTTTAGCGTACTAGAGGATTAAAAGATTGGGTGTGAATGGCATCCAGAGATCTTTTTTGTGACGAATGAGCTTCTAAAGTAGACCAGTTCAAATATGAATGGCAATTGACTGTAATTCATTATCACTGAGTTGTTGTTGCTTTCAAATACTTGTTGTACATAAGATTTTACAGTTCTAATATTATACATGCACACTTTCAGTTTGTATTGACTTTTAGATATTTTGATGTGCATATAATCCTTCTAATTTTGATCTCATGGAAATTGGATAACTTTGGTTGTTTGCAAGAATGTTGGTGTACAGAGGCAAAGCTTAATTAATATTATGATAATCTCAGCACCTAGAGCGGTTACTTAAAGAAAGTCACTATGTAAACAATTAAAACAGTATGTTTAATTCCACTGGAGAGAGAGAGAAAGAGAGAGAGAATCTGTATGGGGTCATTTCAGGTAATTATCTTCGTTTTAATTCTTTGGCATTTTGAATATTTAAATCTCCATCTTTGACAGAGGCAATATCTTTGATGAAGTAAGGCCCAATGGCAGATGTGACTAATTCTTTAAATGCTTCATTTTAGTTTACTAAAATATTTAGAGGTTTAATATCATGGCAGCATCTCATTGGGATACTTTTTGACTAACAGGGTGCCAGAGAGTGAATATTGTGCTGTCTTTTGGATAGCAAGACAATGGAGTTGGAAGAGAAATTTTTCCATGTTAAAATTTTATCTAGCTATTGTATAATTTCAAGGAGCTAATTTTTAATGGGAGCAGCTGTGGGGAGAAGCCTCACGACTGAACACCAAAATATCACCATAGAGATATAAATTTTAAATAGCTATTTCATTTTCTTTTAAGAGATAAGCCCTGAAAGAATAGAATCTAAAGATACACCGGTGGCAGGTTTGTTCATTAAATACCAACTAAAATGTCGATAGCAAAGAGACATAATCTTATTATTATGGGTGCCTGTGTTCTTTTGGAACAGTTTAATGACATTTAGTTGTGGTTCGAGGACCCGACCCCGGTGAAGTGAAATGAAGACACAAGGACACGTGATATAAGGTTAATGGGCTAGAGAAAGGCCACAACTTTATTGGTTACAGCATTTGAAAAGGTATTGGCTTAGGCATTGGATCGAAACAATTGGGTTCTTCACCAGTAGGTGGAGCCTGTCGATGCTGATACGACTATAGGCTCACCCCTGCTGTCACCGAGGGTCGTGCCAAGGCCTCCCGCCAAGCAGGCATCGGACGGAATACACGACCCCCAGATTCCTTTAACGGAATACCCCTAAAAATTGAAGGCATAGGCGATGGCCACACCTAGCACTTCCACACAGCGCAACACATTATTCCAATGCCTAACCTACCCCCAATACCACAAAAAAAAGAAAAGGTTGTGACGATTGCTACGAGGTAGGCGAAAAAAACCAATTAGCCTAGTGCCAAATGGAAAAAACTCCTACCAGGCCCCCCAGCCAACCAGGGCGACCAACCTAAGGTCCATAGCAAGGCCGAAAAACCTGAGCCCTAACTAAAGGGAGTGGAGGGTGGGTGACTCGTGAGGGGCGAAGGCAGGAAGAATGAGGCCGGGCGAAGGCTGGCGCTGCAGCAAAATGCTGCTGAACACGCCCCCACCGTGGCCCCCGGTTGGTTGGCCACCGGGGGGGGCGTGAGCGCCAGCCAGGTGAGTGGGCAGCAGGGGGCCACGCCCCCTGCTAGCCGGAGCTCGAGCCCCGACCACAACCCCTCCCCTCCCCTTCGTGGAGGAGAGTCTTTGTGGTTCGAGGACCCGACCCCGGTGAAGTGAAATGAAGACACAAGGACACGTGATATAAGGTTAATGGGCTAGAGAAAGGCCACAACTTTATTGGTTACAGCATTTGAAAAGGTATTGGCTTAGGCATTGGATCGAAACAATTGGGTTCTTCACCAGTAGGTGGAGCCTGTCGATGCTGATACGACTATAGGCTCACCCCTGCTGTCACCGAGGGTCGTGCCAAGGCCTCCCGCCAAGCAGGCATCGGACGGAATACACGACCCCCAGATTCCTTTAACGGAATACCCCTAAAAATTGAAGGCATAGGCGATGGCCACACCTAGCACTTCCACACAGCGCAACACATTATTCCAATGCCTAACCGCCACCCGAGCTAAAGGCTCGCCGCCAATACCCTCAAAGCTGCAACCAATCCCAGATGTTTCTAATGACACTAGCTAACCAAAAATCGTTCCCCAGATTCGATAGGTGGACACCGTCATCCCGGTATAAAGCCTTGTCGCTAATCCGGATACGGTCATGATAAATCACTTGGCCATCCATAAAGCGCACCCGACGGGCTACCGCCCGATTTACGAGTTTCCTGGTTCTTTCAATAGCCATCAAGTTTTGCGCACCGCGCCACACAGTTCTTTTCAGGAAGGAGGACCAGAATACTGTCGTTCTGGGACACAAGGCAGCAAATGCATCCAAGTCTCTTTTTATGCTCGACAACAAGTCCACACTCCTTTTGTTGACAAGGTCATTCTCCCCTAAATGAATCACCAGGACGTCGGGAGAGCCGAGCTTGGCTACTTTCTCCCGCAGCAAAGGCATCAGTTCTTCCCAACGCATGCCTCTTCTCGAAAACCAGGAAACTCGAACATCACGCGGCAGACCAAGGTTGGGTGCCAGGCCGCAGTTCACCGCTCGCACACGGGCCCAATGAACAATGCTGTGACCGCAAATCCACACGTTTCTTCCGGGCATAGCTGGGAATAAAGATAGAACAAAGGAAGGGTAAGCAGACTAAGGGGTAGGCGCAAGGTTGTGAATATATGACTTATAAACATTGGATTTCCACCGGCCCAACTCTTTTATCCTTTCTGCCGGCAGCCCCAGGTGCGCGGCCGTGGTGGCGGCCCCGATCCTGAACGAATGTGCAGCGTACTCATGGGGGGGTAGTCCACAAGCCTCAATAGCCTTGCGCATTACTCTAGTGAATTGGCACCTCAACAGGGGCGACCCGTCCTCGTGTATCAGGAACGGTCCCGGGACGTCTGGTCTAAGGCGGAGAAACCGCCTCGTGTCCTTCACCGGACATGGGCCCTGCTGGGCGGACGCCGTGAGCTTGAGCAGGACACCCTTGCCAGTCTGATCAGTCTTGGACTGACGCACCAGAATTGACACAGCAGATTCGGATAGCTGTACATCCTCACACAGGAGGCCGCGAGTTAAACCCCGCGCACTAGCTTCACACACAACTTCACCAACTCTGAGCGCACCAAAAAAGGCTATAGCGTAAGCCGCAGAGAAGAGCCGTGCCTCAAACTTGGACCCACAGATTGTCCTGAGCTTTACGCGTATCTGAGATAGCAATCCATAAGAAATAGGCTTACGACCAGCGGACCTGGGCGGTTGCAACCTGCCCCAGCCCTCAATGGCTCTACGGATCAGAAAATCGCTACATGGGTCTTGCGCAAACGTCGCCTTTGAAAAGAAGCTGATGGCTGCTACGTGGATCTTTAAGGTTTTCGTAGCACGTCCGAGATCATCCAGGTGGGACAGGTACTGCAGGATGTCATCAGTGGTGGGGGGTATGTTATGTGACAGCCCAGACAACCCAAACCTGAAACCCAGGAAATCACACCAGGCCTTCTTATAGGACCTGAGCGTGGAAGGTGCCACGGACGCTAATACTCCCTGTATCACTTTGCGTCTCCAACGTTCCACAGGTACTCCGGAAAGGGTTCGGGCAACAGTTGTGCTCCAGGTGCGAGCGACCGGAAACGAGGAATCTGGAATCGAGACAAGGCGTCGGCTATATCATTATTGGCACCTGGTACGAATTTGGCTGAAAATACGATATTGTACTCAAGGCAACGGAGGACGAACGCCCGCAGGAGAGAGGAGACCCTCGCAGACCGCGATGACTGCCTGGCAAGAATGTTCACCACCGCCAGGTTGTCGGTCCTGAAGCACACTCGGTGATCTCGGAACTCCTCTGTCCAGATGTGCACGGCCACTACTATTGGAAAGAACTCGAGAAAGGTGAGATCCCGCGTGATAGCCTGACCCTGCCATGCTGCGGGCCAGCGTTGCGCGCACCAGCGCCCTTTGAAATACAAACCGAAACCTAAAGACCCTGCTGCGTCCGATTGAACCTGAAAATCGGATGATAGATTCAAAACATCCTGCCAAAGAGAAACCCCGTTATACTTTCCCAAAAAGGTTGTCCAGACTTCGAGATCTGCTTTGACCGACCTGGGGAGGCGAACCCTGTGGAGGGGGTGTTTCAGACCGACTGATAGTCTGGCAAGGCGAGCACAGAAGGGGCGTCCGGGGGACACCACCCTGCATGCGAAGTTAAAGTGGCCCAATAAAGATTGAATTTGCCTAAGGGTGATCTTCCTAAGCTTAAGAGTGTCCTGAATTAGTTGTTTAAGAGCTTCAATCTTTTCAACAGGTAAGCGGGATGACTGGGCCACTGTATCCAGCTCAATGCCGAGGTAAGTCAAGCGCGTGGCTGGTCCCTCTGTTTTCTCTTTTTTTTTTATAATAATTTTTATTAATTTTCCAAACATATAATAAAACACAAACAAAACAAAAGCATACAAAACATACAGACAAATAAACATGTATAATTACTTAAACTTATTTTCCTAAACCTTCTTTCCCGGACTTCCCCATACCTCCCTTTTTCTGCATCCTTATGTTAACCCTTTCTCAGCAACCCTTCGTTCAATTAATTCGATCATTTTCGTTATGCATTCTTTAAAGTTATGGTTTACTGCTGCAACTCTTTTTCTTATAACCATGACATCTCAACCATCATCAATTTTACAACAGTCTTTAAGGTATTTTTTGAATTTCTTCCAGTCTTCTTCCACCGTCTCTCTCCCCTGGTCGCGGATTCTGCTGGTCATCTCTGCCATTCCCATGTACTCGATCACCTTCGCTTGCCATTCTTCCAGAGTGGGTAGCTGCTGCGTCTTCCAATACTTTGCCAGAAGAATTCTAGCCGCTGTGGTAGCATACATAAAAAATGTTTTATCCTTCCTTGGCACCAATTGGCCCACCATGCCCAGGAGAAATGCCTCTGGCTTTTTCAAAAATGTCCACTTAAGGACTTTTTTAATTTCATTATAGATCATTTCCCAGTAGGCTTTTACCCTCGGGCAGGTCCACCAAAGGTGATAGAAGGTACCTTCAGTCTCATTACATTTCCAACATTTGTTACTGGGCAGATGATAAATTTTTGCAAGTTTGACTGGGGTCATGTACCACCTATAAATCATTTTCATTATATTCTCTCTTAATGCATTACATGCTGTAAACTTAATACCTGTATTCCACAACTGTTCCCAGTCATCAAACATTATGTCATGTCCTATATCTTGTGCCCATTTAATCATGGCTGATTTTACTATTTCATCTTGTGTATTCCACCTCAGCAGCAGGTTGTACATTCTCGACAAATTCTTAGTATTGGGTTCTAACAATTCTGTTTCCAATTTCGACCTCTCCATCTGGAAACCTATTTTCCTGTCTTGTTTAAATACCTCGTTTATCTGATGGTAATGCAGCCAGTCTCGTACCTTAGACTTTAATTTATCAAAACTCTGCAATTTAACTCTTTCACCATCTTGTTCTAAAATCTCAGAATACTTTGGCCATTTGGATTCCATATTTAGTTTTTTTGTCTCTTTAGCCTCCATTGGTGATAACCACCTAGGGGTTTTACTTTCCAGCAAATCCTTGTATCTTATCCAAATATTATACAGTGCTTTCCTCACAATATGGTTTTTAAAGCCTTTATGCGATTTTACCTTGTCATACCATAAATATGCATGCCAACCATATCTATTATCATACCCTTCCAGATCCAAGACATCTGTATTCTCAAGAAGTAACCATTGTTTCAGCCAGCAAAAAGCTGCCGATTCATAATAGAGTCTCAAGTCCGGCAGGGCAAAACCCCCTCTGTCTTTTGCATCAGTTAAAATCTTAAACTTTATTCTGGGCTTTTTGCCCTGCCAGACAAATTTTGATATGTCTTTTTGCCACTTCTTGAAGCAATCCATCTTATCCAAGATCTGGAGTGTTTGGAATAAAAACAGCATTCTAGGCAATACATTCATCTTGATGACAGCAATTCGGCCTAACAAGGAAAGTCTCAACCTTGACCATATTTCTAGATCTTTTTTCACCTCTGTCCAACATTTTTCATAATTGTCTTTAAATAAATTTATATTTTTAGAAGTCAAGTTCACACCCAGGTATTTCACCTTTTTTGTTATTGTTAAACCTGTTTCACTCTGAAACTTCTCTTTCTCTGCCGTTGTTAAATTTTTCTCCAACACTTTGGTTTTTTGCATGTTCAATTTAAATCCTGCTACTTGACCAAATTTCTCAATTAATTCTAACACTCTTTTAGTACTAGTCTCTGGCTGTTGCAAAGTCAATACCAGGTCATCTGCAAATGCCCTTAATTTATAGTCTTTTGTTCCAAGCTCAACACCTTTAACCAATTGATCCCCTCTAATCATGTTCAGCAAGACCTCCAGGACTGTTATAAAAAGTAAGGGTGATATTGGGCATCCCTGTCGTGTACCTTTTTCTATAGGAATCTCTTCTGTTACCACATTGTTAACAATCAACTTTGCTTTTTGCTTGGAATATATAGCACCTATACCGTTTTCAAATCCTTGGCCTACCCCCATCCCTTGGAGATTCTTCTTCATAAAGGTCCAACAGATATTGTCAAAGGCTTTCTCCGCGTCCACAAAAATTATGACTGCTTTTCTATTAATCTTTACTTCCAGCAACTCTAAAATGTCTATAATGTTCCTTACATTGTCTGACATATGTCTCCCTGGGAGAAAGCCTGTTTGGTCCTTGTGAATCTCCTGCACCAAAACTCTCTTCAGTCTTTTTGCTAAGATATCTGCAAAAATTTTGTAATCCACATTGAGTAATGATATAGGGCGGTAGTTCTTAACCTGATTCTTTTCAGTCTCTGTTTTCGGTATAAGTGAAATAAAAGCTTCTTTCCACGATTCGGGTGCCTTTTTCCCTTCCAAAATTTCATTACAAACTTCCTTTAATGGTTGTACTATCCATTCCTTCAGTGACTTATAGTATCTAGCAGTCAGACCATCCGGGCCTGGAGATTTTCCCAATTTCATGTTCTGAATGGCGTCCTCTATTTCTTGTCCTGTTATTTTCTCATTCAGCATCCTTTTACTTTGGTCTGAAATCTTTGGTAGTCCATACTTTTTAATAAATTCTTCTATTTCTTGCTCGTTAACCGGCCCTTGTGCATATAGTTTCCTGAAAAAGCTTTGAAAACAGTTGTTTATCTCATTTGGTTTGTGGATAATTTTTCCTTCCATTTCCAAACTTGTCACAGTATTCAGTTTCTGTCTCTTTTTCAGTTGCCATGACAGAAGTTTCCCGCATTTGTCTGCTGATTCAAATGTTCTTTGTCTCATTTGCTTTATCTTCCATTCTATCTCTTGATTCATCAGTTCCATATACTGTGTCTGATAATATTTTATTTCTCTCAAAATCTCATGAGACTTTGGTTTAGACCTCAATTTCTTTTCAGCTTCTTTTATCTTTTCCAATAGTTTTTCTTTTCTCTCATTTTGTTTTTTCCTCTTTATGGAGTTTTGTTGTATTAGGAAACCTCGCATCACGGCCTTGCTAGCGTCCCATATTATTCTTTTTTCCACATCAGTTCTCAAGTTTATCTCGAAGTAATCTTTCACTGCTTTTTGGGCCTTCTTATAAATCTCTTCATCTCTAAATAGGGCGTCATTCATCCTCCATCTGAAGGTTCCAGTTGTTGTTAGTTTCATCTCTATCTTCACTGCATTGTGGTCAGAGCAAGTCTTTGGGCAAATTTCTGCTTTTTTTATCTTTGGTGCCATACAACTAGTTACCCAAATTTGATCAATCCTTGTCCAGGTCATTTTAGCCTCAGAGAAGAAGGTTCCCTCCCTCTCCAGGGGGTTCTTTGTTCTCCAGATGTCGATCAAGTCCAGTGTTTCAGTCATTTCAAAAAAAGTCTTTGGAAGTCTTCCATCGTTGGAGATTGTCTGTCTCTGTGCCTTATCCATGTTGGTGGAGACAACACCATTCATGTCTCCCATCATTATAATTTTACAGTCCAGATAGTCCATTAAAGTCTCATGCAACTTCCTGAAAAATTCCGCCTTCCCCTCATTTGGTGCATATATTCCCAATATCATAATTTTTTCTCCTTGGACTTGTATTTCTATTGCCAGGTATCTTCCTTGTTCATCTTTAAAGATCATTTTAGGAGCCAATCTTTCCTTTGCGTATATCACCACGCCTCTTTTTTTGACTTTGTCTGATGAAGTAAATTCTTGTCCAAGCCTCTTGTTTATAAGTAGTTTCCTATGTGTCCTAATCACATGCGTTTCTTGCAGACAAATTAAGTCCAGGTGCTCTCTTTTCAAAATATGGAAGACTTGGCGTCTCTTCCTGGGGAGGTTCAGTCCATTACAATTCCAGCTAAGAAGTTGCAGAGACATTTTGATACTAAGTACCTACTCCTCCAACTGCTCCAAGTTTTTGTTCCTCCTCCGATGGTGGCAAAAGTCCAAATGAAAGATTTGCTATGTCAGTCGGTTCTTTCTCTTCTGTTGTATCTACTGTTCCTTTCTGTAGGTCCTCCAAGTTTCTTTCCAAAAACAATTCTTTATCTTGAACAGTTTTTATTTTAATTTTCCTTCCTGTGTAGTTAAAGGACAGCCCTTGTGGGAACTCCCACCTGAAAGGTATACTGTTCTTCTTCAGAAGGTAGACGAGATCTTTATAGAAGGCCCTCACCTCCAATATATATTTAGGGATGTCTTTGAAGATCTGGACTTGGGAATTCTGGATTACAAGAGACCTTTGATAGTGTAAATTTAGTATTTTATCTCTCTCTTCTTTAGATCTCAATGTAATCAAGCAGTCCCTAGGCTTCTTGCCTTGCCTTCTGCCCAGCCGGAAGGCCGTTGTTATTTCGAATTCCTCCTCCTGGAATTCATCCTGCCAAAATTCAAAAATGTTTTCTGTGAGGAATTCTACAAGATTGTCTTTCTCCTCCTCTGGAACTGATCTTAATTTGAGGTTCTTCTCCTTTCGCTGGAGTTCCCACAAAGATAAAGTTGCGTCATGTTCATTCACCTTTTTTGTGATTGGTGCAAGCTCCCTCTTAGTTTCTTCTGCTGTATCTTTTGCACTTTGAGCAATCTTTCTTGTTTCAGAGTTTTCTTGAATAAGTTTGTTTATAGAATCTGTGTTGGAGGCTACACTTGCCGTGTTCAAGTCTAATCTTGTTGTCAGATCATTCAGTTTTTTTGTATTCTCCGCCGACTGCTTTGTCAATGCTTCCAAAGACTGATTTATTTTGAGCAATGCCTGTGTCATTGACTCCATAGATGCAGTTGGTACTTTTTCCTGTCCAGCTGGTGTTGTGCCTTGTATCGAGCCCCTTTTCTTTTGAGTTTGCTGAGTTTGTTTTGTTTTGGATCTAGTTGTTATCTCATCTGGTTGGCTACTCATGTCCTCAAGGTCAATTCTCACAGGAAAGGCTTGGAAGTGGAAAGTTCCACTCTTTCCCTCTCTCAGTAACAAATTTTTTAAAGTCCTCTAGGGGGAGCATTTAATTGTATCCAATTTAAAAAGTCCAAAGCTCATAAAGTAGCAAACAAAGAATCCAAACAGCAATGTCCAAAAGTCCACAGTTAAAGCACTTTTTACAGTTTCAACTTAAATGTTCACAAAATAACTCCATTAAAGTCTTGTAACTTTGTCCCAGTCAAGATCTTAACTTTGTATCCAATTTAAATTGACAGTTCAGCTGCCTGGTGTTTACTCCAGCAGCCCGACTCAGGGTTTTGACAGTGGAAGTTTTCTCTCCTCCGTTCTTTCAAGCAGGTTTAAAAGTTCCCAAATTTCCCCCCCTCCTTCTCCTGCTTACTAGGGGGGGGGAGATTTAAATCCAATGTCCGGTTTTAAACAACTTAAAGGTTAGCCTTCATTTAGATGCAGCTTTATCGTTTCGTTGCTTTATTTACATGCAGTCCGGGGAGGCAGACTTCCTTACTTTATGCCTTTCCCGTTTTCCGCCAAATTGTAATTTCCACTTTTAAATGTCCCGTTCCTTGTATCAGTCTTACTCACGGGTTTGTAGTCCAATTTCAAATTTTCAGGAAGGAATCGGCGCTCTCTGTTCAATGGCGACGCGGCTTCACTCCGCAGGCTGGGTGACGACTCTCAGCACCGCGCTCACACCCGGTGCCGCTCCGTAGCCTTTAAAAAGGCTCTTTCACAGTACCGGGGGGCGCAAAAGGTGCCCGCCGAGTCTCCTTGCTTGCAGGCTTCAGCGCCTGCAATTTTTTAGGGGTCCCCCGCTCGCCGTAGCGGGTCAGACCCGAACTTGCGGAGCAGTCCTTCCTCGGAGCTCGAGGCAAGGACCGCCATTAAACACTGGCGCCGACCGGAAGTCCGTCCCTCTGTTTTCTCAGCCGCAAGAGGGACCCCAAGGTCCTCGGCCAGGGCTGAGAAGGCCTCCAGCAAGGAGGCGCACTCACCCGTGTTGGCTCCGCCCACGAAAAGAAAATCGTCCAGGTAATGTGTGACCCCAATGGTATTTGCCTTGAAACGCAAGGCCCAGTCCAAGAACGTGCTGAAGGCTTCGAATGCCGAACAGGCAACTGCGCAGCCCATTGGCATAGCCCTGTCAACATAGTATTTTCCCTGAAATTTAAAACCCAGCAACCGGAAATCCGCGGGATGCACTGGCAAGAGGCGGAAGGCCGATTCGATATCACACTTAGCCAACAACGCCCCGGGGCCGAAGCTGCGTATCAACTTAACTGCCTGATCAAAGGTGGCGTATTTCACTGTGCATAACTCGGGCGGGATGGCATCATTGACCGAGCCGCCCTTTGGGAAGGACAGATTATGAATGAGCCTGAATTCACCGGGGGACTTCTTGGGCACAATGCCTAGCGGAGATATGTGCAAATTTGGTATGGGAGGACTATCGAAGGGGCCTGCAACCCTGCCTGCACTGACCTCTTTTGCTATCTTTCTTTCAGCAACTTCCGGTCTCTCTCTAACTGATTTTTGATTGGGTGAATCTTTCGCAATTAGTGAGCCCGCTATGGGAATACGAAATCCACTGGAAAAACCTTCCCTGAGGTAGGAAGCAGCATCTTTATCCGGGTAAAGAGACAGTAGATTACAAAGAGGGACGAGCTTGATAGGGGAAAAAGCCAAACCCAAGACTAACTCACCGTCTGTTCCCTGCTGCGGGGGCCCCCCTGGAACTGGGATGATGGAACCCCCGGCCTCCACGAAAGGGCTGCTTCCCCCCTTTTAAGCAGGATGTAACGGGGTGCCCCCCGGCGCATCTCTCGCATTCGTGAGCGAATTTACAAGATGGCCTTTGGCAAAACCCTTTGTTGAACTCCCAGCACACCCGACGCTTAAAATCCTTCCTTTGGTCACTTCTGGTCGACCGATATGAGTCGACTGGCCTCTTTTCCACGTACGGACCGACGGCCACGGACCATATTCCATTCTCAATCTGATCCCAGCGTGCTAACGGGATCCTGGACGCCTTCCTTCTGAATTTCTTATCATAGCTTATGGCCGCCGCCTCTCCCGAAAGGGCACAGGCCGTGCGAATATGTGAAAGGTAGGCAACAAGGTGAACCGCCCGCTTGGGGTAAGCAGCGACAATCGTCCCCATAAAGGCTTGAAAACCATCGAGCCAATTTTCGAATGTCCTAGGCACAGAAGGGTACTTGCTCTTTCTCTTACCATGCGAGGGCCTCTTTTCGCCCCTACCTAACTCCTCTGCTGGGGGCACCAATTTAAACATGTCAACAAACTCACCATTTAAGATTTTTGCTCGCAGTTTAGGTGATAAGTGATCACCCGGTATAACATCCGAGGTTGAGTAGGTGGATGTGGTGGCATCTTTTACCAGAGCCCCATCCTTCCACTCCTGGGTCCCCCCAAACTTTTTACGATGGCAATTGGCCCTCCTCGACAGTGCCCAATCCGGGAGTCCAGAAACTTCCTCGCCCCTCCCCCAATAGGAACCTAGGGACGCGTCACTGTCGTACTCCGAAGAAGAAGTACCTGTATCATCATCTGAGTCCTCCTTCCGAGACCTGCTCTTCCGACATACATGCTTCTTCTTTTCGCGCCTCTTTCCCGAAGGCTTCTCCACTGGCGCTGCAGCAACGGAGCCCTCCTCCTCCTGTCGCGCATCTTCGGCCGCCGACGAGGCTGCAGAATCGGGCGACTGGGCCCTGGGACGCTTGTCCTGTGAGCGATTAGAAGAGCTAGGGGGAGCAGGGTTGTTACTGCGAGTGGACTTAGAGGTAGCTTTCCCCCCCCGCGCCCGAGACCCGGATGTTGAAGCCCGTGACTGGGACCTAGTCCGCACCGGCTGTGTATCATTAAAAAGGGCGGCCGATGTACTAGGTAGTTCGTCCCATTGGGAAGATTGAGAACTCTCATGGAACCCCTGGGTATCCGGGATGACATCAGGGGAAGAGGGGGGGCTGGGGTTCGCGTCCGGGAATCGTTGTTCGTATTCATCTATAAAAGATCTAAAAGCATTTAGGAAGTGGGAGACGGGAGGCCTTGTATTATTACCCCTGCCCTGCCGTCCTCGTGATGCGCTCTCTGCTGAGCTACGTGTGGCCACAGGCGCGCGCTTCCTCTTAGGAGCCATAAGGTGTGCCTTGTACACTACCACTGGGACGGTGCTATGTTAGTGTGTGTGTTTGTGTGTGTGTGCGTGAGTGTATGTATGTGTATTAATTAATTAACTAATTATTTTCAAAAAAAAAATAATTATTAAAATTATTTATTTATTTATGAGTATGTATTATTATTATTATGTATATACCAATCAATTAATTTATTAATTAATTTTTATTATTTAATTATTTATTGTCTTTATTAACTAAATCTATCTATCTGTTTATACTATAGTTCTCTATTTATTTATTTATTTATTTATTTATTTATTTATTAATTTATTTATTTATTTATTATTTGTTCTCTCTTACTATATAGTCCACTTAATATTTCCCAATATATGTTGTGCTAAATAGCCCAATCTAAAACACACCAGTAATTCTCAGTTTATCCAACCTTGTGATTATTATGGCTAATGAAACAAAATATATTCTACCAATTTGCCTGTGCCACCAGCAGGCAGTGGCTCAATGGGCTGGTAACCACCGTATTGTTTCTAGGCAGTAAATCAGGTCTATATAACTCCCCTTTTGTGTGTTAGCCAGGTGAGGGCAGTAGCCAGGAGAAAAGCTGCTCCCCCTAAACTTCCATTAATTGAATAAAGATACAATAGGCAGCTCCCAGGTGCTGCTATGCTTCCCTTCCTATACACTACCTTAAACAAAAGAACAATGGCTCAGCAATCCTCTGGCTGCCAGAGGAAAGATAAGCTGGCAGAAAAGACACTAAGAATCTGCCTCTGGGGAACAATGGACTTAAGTATCGGTCGTTAGTCTTGAAATGTCCTGATGAATGGCAACAATGATGGCGTTGCTATGGCAACAACAACTATCCCCTCCAGAAGCAACAGCGAAAACGTTTCTATGGCCACCACCAAATTAGTTCTCAGCCAGGCCTGAGATATGCCCACCTATATATCCCCTATAAACCAAGCACAAGGAATCACCAACAAGAAGCAAACTAGGGGGAAGCAATGAATTGCAGGGCTGGTGAGCCCATGAAAACACTCAGCTCTGCTGGGTTAGACCCGCGTTAAAGTCCACGTTATAGGTGAGAGGCTACCAGCTAAAGCCAAATCACTGGGCAGCTAAGAAGGGGGGGGGAAGCCTCACCGGCTGGGGGTGTGAACAAACTCACGAGCCCCCCCACTTGAAACCCGGGAAATAAAGTTTGGCAAAATAGCTAGCAAACAGAAGTAGGCCCCACACCCCCCAGACGTTTTTTTTTTTTAACTCGCAGTGCAGGCAAAGCGAAGCTCCAAACGGCCAGGCAAGCCAGAGGACACACAGTGAAATCACAGGGCTGGAGAGCACGTGGAGGGAACCCTCTACTCTGCGACTCTTAGGAAGCTAAAGAAGTGATTCTACCAGGAGCACGCGCAAAATACATAAATCCCCACAAAACAGATAGAAACAGGCCTATAAGCAGAGGGGGGCAGTACCAACAGCACACGTGCACACACGCACACAAAAGCACACTCACTCACAGTACACGCGGAATGAGGCGACCGGCAAATGAAAGGGCCCCCCCCAGACACACGTGGGAGGCTGCCTCAAAACGCAGCCGACACACACTAGCCGAATTCCGCTGCGCACCCAACAGGCAGGAAAATCGGATGGAGATGAGGAGCCGGCGTGGGCTGTAGCCCAGGAGGGAGAATAAAACAAGCAATATGTGCCCGTCAGCTGTTGGGCGGCTGAACGCGGCCGGCGACACAAAAGAGGCAGCGCCCACGTGGGCTGTAGCCCCAGGAGGGGGAATAAAATCCAGCAAGGTGCGCCCGTCAGCTGCAGGGTGGCAAAAGCGGCTGCAGGAACACGTGGCAACAGCGGGATACAGGCGAACTTAAAGGGGCGCGCGTCAGCTGATGGGCGGACAAGAGCGGCCCGGCGGCACGAAAAGGGGGTAGCGTTCGACCGGTCAGGGAGAGAGGAGGCCCAAACGCGCCCGCCCGTGAGAGATGAGCCGCAAGCGCGCCCGCCAGCTGATGGGCGGTCGATAGTGGCCCGGCGGTACGAAAAGAGGTAGCTTCCGCCCGATCAGGGGGAGAGGAGACTCAAGCGCGCGCGTCAGCTGATGCGCGCGTCGGCTTGTTAAATTTTCAAAAAGGAATTGCCGCTGAGTCCCAGGGAAGGCTCAAGAAAACTGCCTGGGCGAGCAAGAAGTGATCGTTTAATCCCTACTCCCCTCTGCGCAAACTAGCGGGGCTGAAGCAAGCGGAAAATCATAAAGCGCCCGCCAGCTGTTAAGCGGCTGATAGCGGCGGCTAGGAAGTAGCTCTCGATGAGCCGGCAGCGCTGAAGCAAGCTGGAATTCAAAATGCGCCCGTCAGCTGTTAAGCGGCTGAGAGCGGCGGCTAGGAAGTAGCGCCCACGTGGGCTGTAGCCCGGAGCAGAGAAGTGCCTACCGCTGCGGAATCCAGGTAACGAAACAGTAACAGTTACCAATTACGGGGGACGCTCACAGCAGACTCAACCAAGAGGTGAGTTAAGAACTGAAAATATGCACGCAAATACTTCCCTGGCTTCCGACGGCAGCGGTCTCAAGCTCTGCTGACTCGTGAGGGGCGAAGGCAGGAAGAATGAGGCCGGGCGAAGGCTGGCGCTGCAGCAAAATGCTGCTGAACACGCCCCCACCGTGGCCCCCGGTTGGTTGGCCACCGGGGGGGGCGTGAGCGCCAGCCAGGTGAGTGGGCAGCAGGGGGCCACGCCCCCTGCTAGCCGGAGCTCGAGCCCCGACCACAACCCCTCCCCTCCCCTTCGTGGAGGAGAGTCTTTATTAGGGAAGATCAGGTGATCATACCATGCGTTGAAAGAACATGTGAGGGTTATGTGGGAAAGGCCTGTCACTGCGGCCAATGCATTTTGTGTCCATAACTTTGCCATCTGGTCATTCAGCTGGTGTGGGACAGAGCTCTGTGCTCATACTGTGCTTGCTTAAAGTCACTCTCTGTGCTAGCTGAATGCACAGATGCTGAGTGTGTGGCACAGCAGCTGTTCCTGATGAGGGGTTGCAGCACATGTCAGTGGTGGGCAGGGACAGATGAATCTGTCAATCTTGGCTTCTCTTAGGCTGTATTCACATGACAGTTTATTCTGTTCTCACAACTTTTCCCTAACTATTACATTCTACCTTATATTTGAGCTTCCACGTGACATAAAAGCCACATCTTGAGCTATAGTGGAAAAAGTTTCAAGTCTGGTGCTCTTTTCCATGTTATCTGCTTCCAGAAAAATCCATTTTCAAATAATGTGGAAATGTGTGCTAAACTTTCACTATATTCCACTATAGTTCCAGAAATGGCTTTTACAATGTGAGAAAACTCAAATAAAATGTGGAAATTAACAGGGAAACTTCATGAAAATGGAATGAACTACCACATGAATGCAGCCTTAGTGTCTCATTTCCTATTCCTAAATTTAGTTCTTCACATTTCTGAAGCAATCTGTGCATTTAAAAAAAAATCCTCATGAAAATTGCTCAGCACTAGTGCAAAATTCTCTTTATAAACACATTTTTACATGTGGGTTTAACCAATTTCTCCTAATTTTATGCATCCTTATTATTTTCACCAGTGTGTGCATTTCTATGCATACTGCCTTGATATTTGCCTTTTCGTACACTTTATTTAACTGGGGAGTTGCATTGTAAAATTCTGAGAAGCACCACTCACCTTTCATAGTTGCAGCTTAGTTGTGGCTTGGTGCAGCTCACCATCGTGCAGGGAAAGCCCATATCATGCAGGGGAGGCCATATACTGCCAGCGGAGTACATCAATTCCTCCTCTGCCAGCCATGGGACTTGTTGGAGCCCACCCTGGTGTCAGCCAATCACAGGTGGGCCAGTAGGAATGACCTTGCCTCCAATTTGGTCCACTCCCGGGAATGCCTACAGTTCAGTCAGAATTGCTTTGTAAAATTCTGAGAAGTACAGATTTTGAAGAATAGGTCAGTTTCAGTTCACATGTTGCTTTCAGAAGTGTGAATTGGGTAGTTTCTTATTAGAATGAGAACAAAATCTAACACATCCCCCATCCTTCGTGGTGGAGGGAAGCGTCAAGAGCCTCTTCATTCACTTTTACAACATGTGGGTGTGTGAATGTCTTGTGTATTCAGCTTATTCTGATAACTCTTTTACAATAGAGGGTAGGGATGTTTAAGGTGACTAGAAATGCAACTTTGCAAATGACTAACTGTTGAGATTTGTGTAGGCGTGTATTTTAGGATGTCAAGGGAAAAACTTGTCAAGGTTCTGCAGTAGCAATTTACAAGAAAAAAGAACTGTCTTATGTGGCCTACTTCTTTTCTTAGAGTAGAACTGGGCTTTGCCTAGGGGTAGAAGGCTACTTTGTGGATCCAAGTAGACAATAAAAGGACACTTTTAAAGGACAAGTTGTCCTTTAAAAAGTTTATTTGATGGAGAAGGATACAAAGCAAAGCATAAGAAACCAGATATAGTGGTGCCTTGGTTTCCGAATGGCTTGGCTCCTGAACAAATTGGTTCCCAAATGCCACAAACCTGGAAGTAAGTGTTCTGGTTTGTGAATTTTTTTGGAATCCAAACGTCCGACATGGCTTCTGATTGAGTGCAAGAAGCTCCTGCAGCTAATTGGAAGCTGTGCCTTGATTTTTGAACAGACTCCCAGAACAGATTAAGTTCGAGAACCAAGATTCCACTGTATCTGAAAGCCTTTGGATTGCCAGGAAATCTCCGTCAGAAAAGCAAGACATCTTCCCACTCATACAGCATACTGTCCACTCTCATGCGTCATAAATTGTGTCATAAACACAATTAACTCCTTAAGGGACACAGCCTAAAAGGACAGGTATTAACTAAGCAGGTTCAGGCTTCTATACAGGCCCCTGTATAAAGCATCAGAGAGCTAAGCTGTTGACTTCCACTCTTGTAGTATCTCTTCCCACATTTCTATGACAAATGCGCATTCCTTTGCTTAACCATATTTGTGAAAGAAATAGTTATTTGGGTTGTGAAAAATTCTCATTTTTCTTTGTGGGCATCAAAAAGAAGACAAACACCCACAAAGTATTCCACTGCAGTGGCATAGCGGGGTGGGGGCACCAGGGTGCTTCCATGGTGCACAGCTTTTTTAAGGGGTGCAAGTTGGGTGAAGGATGCTTCCCCACCTCTGAGCCTCAGCTACTGGCCGTTGCATCCTCTTCTGGCACTGCTCCTAATCACTGCATTAATTGGAGCCTGCTGTGAATGCACCAGTCCCCTAGCTGGAAAAGTAAGCCCCCCTTGCTCTGGGCACTGGCAAACCATGCTACGCCACTGCCCCTAGGCAAGGAGAATTTAAGTTTGTGAAATCAGAGCTGCATTGAGGAAAGAGGTATGCCACCTAAGACACTTCAGTTCCTCTTTCTTGTAAATTGATACTGCAGCGCCATCACTTCCCCCTTAACCCTGGTCTGGTAGTTTATGGGCAGCCGGTGCAAGCTCTGAATACCAGAGTTACATGCTAGAGAGAGTTTGTCCCCATCATCAGTCCAGCCACGGCATTTCCCACCAGCTGGAGTCTCTGGATAGTCTCACATAGAGTGCATTGTAGTAATCAAGTCGTGAGGTTACCAATGTATGATTCTTCATCTTGGAGTTGAGATTCTTCCAAAGCTAATAATAATATTCTACTATTTACATCACAATACAATAATTAGTAAGGCAACTCATTACTGACCACAAGATAAAGAATATGAGCATTTTAAATAATTGGTTCATTCTATGTCTCCTCATTCATTGTCTTACTTCATAACATGGGTATGTATTTCTTAAGCAAATTTTAGTTTCTCAGAGTTAGAATTCTTTAAATGTAAAGTTAAATAAATATTTGTTGCAATGCTTTTGTTTTGTTTTTCACCAGGTTAGGGTTCATTTAGCTGCTCATTAATTTATGAATAATACCCTCAATTTACTTCCTGGGGCCTTCCATTATCCTATTTAACCAACGGCCTTTGTTGAGCTTTCTGTGAAGAGTTGTTGGGAAATGATACTGGTGACATGTCAAGTACTGCATAACCATATGAGAGCAATAATACTGTTTATACATGGCACCACACTTTAGATGAACAAGAGGGCAATTTCATTAATATTAATGTAATTCCTCTAATTGCATGAAAAATTCAGATTATACCATCGGTGAAAATTAAGATACAAGAGGTTTCCTGCAAGTAAGCAATGCAATGTGGACTACATTGAGGGGGGGAAAAGACAAGGTAATGTTATAAAGATAACTATACACAGTACAATCCTGTAATGTCAACACATTGAGTTCTATGGGACTTGCAATCAATATAAGCTGCATAAAATTGCACTCTTAAAATATTCTAGTAATGTACAAACATGCCTCAATCCATTCCAACTTTCATTCAGCATTTTCTACTCTGCTGCAATTGGTTTATTTTGCACAAGTCTTTCCTCCATTTTGTCATCCACTGTTGTTATATATGTTGTTGTTTTACATAGATCATAGAACATGATAGATATGCATATCTCAGCAATCAACAGATGTTTAAAAATCAATTACCTCCCTTTCAAAACTAATCAATTTTGAAGTAGCCCAGAGAGTTTGTCCTGATAATCTTTTGCATTAAAAACAACACAGTCCTGTGGCACCTGAAAGACAAAGTTAATGAAGTGGCTAATGACCCATCACAAAGCCATCTATATAGACTACTCTCCTAACCATGCCTATTCAAAGGTAAGTAACATTGAATTCAAGTGTGTTTACTCCCAGGTAAATGGAATTAGGATTGCAGCTGGACTATCTTGATTTTAGAGTTCCATAGGCTCCATATAAACTTAATCCAGACTTCCTATTGGTATTTTGCTCTTTGTGTTCTGGACTGGATGAATTCCTGTGGGCATATTGAACATTTTACAGGCACTCTAAATGTTGGAAGGCAACATTTTATTTCATCAGTCTGTATCTGCATGAATAGTGCTCATAGGCTGTCTAGAACAGCAAACAACTAATACACAAACAGAGTCAAGAAACGACACAGCAGAAAAAAAGATGAGCAATGAGGCCCCTGTTGGGACAGCAGCAATTACACATTAATGAATATGTAAATAACATAAATTGCAAAGCAATTTACATATCTATTTATGTATGATTTGTACATGGTTCCCCCCTCAAAATAAAAATAAAAATATTGCAGAGAGCTGGAAAGCAAGACTCCAATGCATGATGGAGACTAAACAGGTGCATGGAAGGAAATTCATTTTCTGAGAATTCCTCTGACATCCCTAGAAGGTTCTCTGGAGTCTTTTTTTAAAACAACAACAACAACACCACAAAATGTGCCTGATATTGGGATCAAAAGAGGTTCATGTATCATATCTGCTGTTAATATCAGCCACAAAGTTATGTCACAGGTGGCAGTGAAGCAGAAGCTTTTGCTACTCTAGATAGTTACAGATATCTATAGGACAGCTAGAAGCAGCTGATACTTCAGTCAGATAGAAGTAGTAATGGGCAAGAGGGAAGCCTTTCACAGCAATGTTTCCTTGGCTGCTTGCCAGCCTCAGGTCCCTCCTGACCCCTCCTTTGCCCTTTCAGTTTCATTTCTGTAGGGGAAATTCTGTAGGGGAAATTTAGGCTGTCTAGGGGAAACCTAGACCTTAGGGGCTGTAACAAGGAGACACGTAACACCCACTGTGACCTGGAGTTCAGAGCAAAAGCCCATAACAGGTTGCAACAAACCAAGGAATCAACTTGATCCATCAGAGGAATCAAAGCAGGCAGTCTATCATTTTCTCAGCCTTCTCGTAACAGACCACTTTTAGGTCTAAACTATACAGTCCAAGCTATCTTCTAATGCAAGGAAAATAGGAGCATAGAAATCTGCCTTATTCTGAAATGACCATTGGTCCAGCTACCTCTGTAATGTCTACACTGACTGACAAAGGCTCCTCAGGGTTACAAGTCTTTTCCAGCTCTTCCTATAAATGCAGGTGATTGAACCTAGGACCATCTGGGTGCAAAGCAAAGACTCTACCACTGGGCAAACTTCCTTCCCTGTACTGGTGGTGTGCCCCAGTGTTGTCTAAAATGGATTGTGTGATTTAAAGCATCAAGGAGGTATGTGAGCGAAGGTTGCTAAAATTTACTTTCACATTTTCCCCCTAGTACTTTGTTCTCATCTAGGTTCTAATACTGAAAGTGAACCCAGCTTGGGGCAGGCGGGGGACTCTCTCTCTCTCTCTCTCTCTCTCTCTCTCTCTCTCTCTCTCTCTCTCTCTCTCTCTCTCTGTGTGTGTGTGTGTGTGTGTGTGTGAATTTCCATTGCACAGCAGAAGTCCAAACTGTGAGTGCAATGGCAGGTTTGGATACAATCCTCTATGCGGAATTGTCCTTAAGAATAGTTACTAAAGCTGTATATTTTTGTCATCAATATCATAACATTCTTTTTAAAGAACATGTTTTTTTTTAAATTAGAGTGTTCATACCATTAAAACAACTTGAAACGGAATGTCACAATTATAGATGTAAGTTATTTTGAGTAACCAAAAACTTATCATACCATACGAAACCTGCTTTATACACTTTCCTGCATCTGTTTTTCCATTTCCATTATATGCCACCCTAAATTACTCCATTTATAAAAGGCAATTCTGTGTTTATATCCCAGATGTCCTAATTTGCTACAATTATAGCTGTATAAATACCTAAAGCTGAAGCAAATTTGTGAAAAGCCCTTAAGTAAATTCCAGTTCAAATGTGCTTGCAATTGTTTTGATTTAAATTCTCCTACTTTGAATTAGTAATAGCATTCCAATGTAGGTTCGGGTAGATATAAGAAGTTTTAGCGAAACAGAATGCAAAGTGTTTTACTGTAAGTATGCAAGGTGCTTCATTACTGCCTTAATATTTATCCATGAGTATAAGATTCAGTACTTTCTAACTGTGTTATCAAACATCAGATTTTATATTTGAGAATTCTGGGTTTGCCTTCTAAAATTTGCTAAATTCTTCTTTTGAGAAATGTCTTCTCTATGCATTTTGTTGATAATCTCATGTAAAAAAAATTATATTCTCTACAAATAAGACACAGTCACCATTACAACCACTCATCTATTTAACTCTCAGCAGAGGATTCCAAGTGGCCACTCCCCATCCCTATCCCAGTTGTGGCTGCATCTGTGCTGCCTGGCAATCTGGCTCCAGCTCTAATCCTTTGCCAGACCACTGTTTCACTTCATCCTTCAGAATGGTGTGGACGTTATGTGCAGTCATTGTGAATGAGCAGATGAGTGCACCTGTACAGATGATAGCTTCATGAATAAACGTTCTCAGGAGGGGAGGTGGTTTGGGACAACCAAAAAGGTCATGTGCATTGGGTGAGCAGATTGCCACCCCACTCTCCTCTCACCCCACTTTTGGTTGTCAGTGGCACTGTATGGATAATAGTGTAAAGGGCTAGAGAATGCCTAGAATAACAGCCTCCCTCTCAAGTAAAATGATCATTGTGGGACATCAAATAAATCTTGCTTTCTCCGTTTATCTGACTACCTTCCCATCTCTTCTGTCATCACTCATTCACCTCCTTTCTCCCATGATCACTTTCTCTGCTTGTTCTCCTTTTCTTCACATACTTTTCACCTCATACTTCTTTTGTACTTTCTTCTATTTCAGTAAAATGACACAGAATTCCCTACCTGTTTCTTAACCATATATTTGACCTAGAAGTGTGTTTCTGAGGGAATGTCTCCCTTTCCCAATAAAGCCTGAAGTTGTATGGGGAGCATTCGCCTTCTAGATAAAGAGATCCTGTGGAAGCGGTGTCTGAATTCATGTGCTTGTAAGATTTCCTCATCCAAAGACTGAAGATTATATGTAACCATAAATGTAGAGGGGAAACAAATTTGGGATCTTTCCAAGAATTATCATATTCAGGAGGAGGACATATGAAACGTCAAATGCTTGATTCATCTCAATATTTTGTAGACTTTCACTGCAATCCTATGCATGTCTACTCAGAAATATATTCCAGGGCTACATTCCTATATACATTTATCCCTACATATTTTTAAAAACTGGATCTTAATTAGAAATTTATTTATTGTTTCCATTTTCAGCTTATCTTTATTCCCAAAATATTATGCATCTATCCTTGTGGGATAGTAGTACCCTATCACAAGTGGCACTTCTGTGTTGTACTCTAGTTGTCATTACTGAATTAAGTGCCATTTTGCCAGAAAAGAACTGGACTGGTCAAGTAAATATGTGAGCTATAGAGCCCTGTTCAAGCTTTCTTATGCCATGTACATAATCATGTTTGTGTGTCCTTCAGGGAAGACTGTGCTAGCTTCACTTCACTCATGGCCATTTTTGTTATCCTCCATGAGGGCAACAGTGAGAAATGGGGAGCATGCTTTGCTTGGGGACACTCGCCTAATCCTTTCAGAATTCTGGAAAATTAGGTTTCTAAAATTCTCAGTGAGTATCCATGAGTACAGGAGCTCCCAGGTTCATGCAGTCAGCATCTAACTCATGGAGGGAGGCAAGTAGGATGAAAATAGGATTGTGGGGCTGGTACACTCATTCTTTTAATTCCACCTGGCATTATTAGAGTACACAGAATCAGAACCGCTGAAGAGGGCTCAGGCGGATCAAAATTGCATCACTTATCATGTTCCATGGTTGAGTGGCTGAGATCTGGATCAAACTTGTTTCAGAATCTTTGTTCAAGGAAAAAGAGATCTGATAATCTTCTTTGACACCAGGTCAATGTTTAATTATATCAATTTTTTGTTTAGATTTTCAAGAACATCAGCAGTACACACACAAGCTCAAGTTTTCAATCTTTCTGTAAAATTGTGTATAAATGCTCTTTTGCACCTCAAACCAATCTGAGACACTTTTTAAAATAACATTTACAAGGGGAAGTATCTTTGTCAATAATTCTGTCATTTACTGTGATTCATGGTTTTGCGTTCATTCATTCTACTGGTTAGTGAGCAATGAAAAAGACTCCACAATTTATAGTAATTTCATATCCCGATGTTTGTGACTGCCTTATAGGTAATCTGTCTTTTGGATCAAACAAATGGTTCTTTAATTAGTTACAGGCCTAACAGATTATTTTTGAATCATGTTTACCAAGAACACTTCACAGGATTTGGAATGGTATGAAAGATAAATGTAATAATAATCTTGTATACTCAAGCAATTAGAGTTGTATTCAAATTCGTGGGACTAAGGTATTAATTTTAAACCTCACATCACATGCATTTTTACACTTTCATACATTTGCTAAAATAATGTCCTTACCAGACTGCACAATAAGGCAACAGTTTTAGGCCGGAATTGTTCTTGTGAGTTTTTGCAAGAACATATACATGGAGAATTGCAAATATTAAAGGCCAGGTCTATTCTCTCTTTCCAGAACTCTTGCTATTTAAAATGCACCCTTCAACATTTCATAGTAAAGTAGTCATGTAGGCAACTCCAAAATGCTAATTTATGTGGATGGATACAAACAATAATTCACTATAATTCAAATCAATACACAACATCTTGCCATAGTGGGGTGGACTGACCACATGGCTTTTATGCCTATTTAGTTGGGTGCCCAGGTGATGTTGATGGCCAGCTTCCAGACCCCTGCTCTCCCTTCTTCTTCTTCTTCTTCTTCTTCTTCTTCTTCTTCTTCTTCTTCTTCTATCTACAAAGTGGACTGAGACTAAACAGCTCTCCAAATACAGACCCCTTCAAATAAAGGAATGTCTTCTGACAGCTGTCCTTTGTAAAGTAGGCCACAGATGACTAGGGACATTCTTGTGAATGAATGAAGGGGCCTAGCATCAAATTCTAACAGCACAATATCATAGGCTGATGGACAATGACAGTCAACACAATGAAGACTCAAGTTTGTGACAACTAGAAAGCAGGAACTTAGAGTTCACACCCATGGTCCCACCTGACATATGCAATGAGGTAAGCCACACATCCCATAGCAAGCCAAATACATACCGTGAGAAGTTGTGCCAGGGAATAGGGCCTTAAGTCCCTGGCAGACTATGTTCCCCAGTGTTCATTGTTATATATATTTCATGTTAAGGCTTTGTGTCTAAAAGGGTGCCAAAGAGAAGTTTTCACCTATCATGGCCACTGGAGGTAAGCACTTATCTCTCCCTCCCCAGTAGTAAGCATACAATACTAATACAGTAAATAAGAATTTTCTGCCCTTTCGTGACACCCAAAGTAACCTCCTCACTTTGTCATATGGTAGGTTAAGATATCAGTGTTGGGGGCTTTTTACGTATCTGTAATTTTTATTTTCACTCTAGTTATTGCAAATAATAGTGTAACTGTGGCTCAGAACAGAAACTACACTGTAGTTTCAAGTTAAGCACTTAAGTTCCATTGATTTCACAATGAATTACTTTCTGTCCAGCCTTTCCTCTGTCTGATTATATGCTTTGTCTTTACCCTCAGCCAGCCTTAATACAGCCTTTTGTCTGGAATCTCAGTGACAGACCCAACTGTTGATGGTGCTTCTAAACTCAAGTCCTTGCAGTTAATGTACACCAAAGCTTTGATAAGTCTTCCTAATCACAGCTGGATCAGAACACGGATCACAACTAAAATATAAATTGTAAATTCATAACCAGAAATTAAATACAATTAAATGATGAATGGGAAACAACATGCTAACATGATTGAGATGAAATTAAAAAGGGAAAATTCAAGTTGTAATGGATTGTGTTGACAGCCATCGCTCATAATATTTGCCCATTATTAGCTAAGCAAAAAATGTAATCAGGGAGGCAATTATAACTGAGGGAAGAGGCAGTGAATTAAACTGATGCTGATGATAAAAATTACTGAACTCTTAAATTAATGCTAGTTATCTATTTATGAAGAGTGATGCTCAATGCTTTTCTATAAGGTGGTGTCAAATTTAGCCCTGACTTTATAGCCTGCATAGACTCCTCTTAGAAAAAACAGACAGCACACAGGTCAAGGACAGTGAGGAGGTGGCAGAACCTCTGAATCCAATGCTGAAGATCCCATTGAGGGCCCTGCATGTTGATAAGAACTCCTGAAGTTGTCAGAGGAGGGTGTGGAACTGACCTCTGGTCTTGAGAGCGCCTGCTACACCAAAAGCTTTGGTTCCAGGCTGAAGAACAACAGCAAAGTATGAGTCTTTGACCCAGAGTTGTTCATCTACTCATGAGTCAGGGGTCTACTTGTGTGTAAGTAATCCCAGACTCTCCTTCATTGCCAGCAGCTGTGGTTAGGGCGTGGCTTAGGAGGCCAAAGTATATAAAGATGCTACTTTCTGGCAACAGCCCAGGTTTTAGTGTTTTGTAAAAAGGTCTGTATAAGTTAAAGCCATGGTTTTCCCAGTAGTGATGTATGGAAGTGAGAGCTGGACCATAAAGAAGGGTGATCGCCGAAGAATTGATGCTTTTGAATTATGGTGCTGGAGGAGACTCTTGAGAGTCCCATGGACTGCAAGAAGATCAAACCTATCCATTCTTAAGGAAATCAGCCCTGAGTGCTCACTGGAAGGACAGATCGTGAAGCTGAGGCTCCAATACTTTGGCCATCTCATGAGAAGAGAAGTCTCCCTGGAAAAGACCAATGTTGGGAAAGATGGAGGGCACAAGAAGAAGGGGACGACAGAGGACGAGATGGTTGGACAGTGTTCTCGAAGCTACAAACATGAGTCTGACCAAACTGCGGGAGGCAGTGGAAGACAGGAGTGCCTGGCGTGCTCTGGTCCATGGGGTCACGAAGATTCGGACACGACGAAACGACTAAACAACAACAACATGTTGTGTGATCTTCCTGCCATACTGTCCTGAGATTGTTGCTCCCTTATTTTGCTTGTACTTGGTTTGCTGGACTGTGTTGCATCTATAACCCTGTCTTCACTGGTAAGTACTTTGGTGAAAGTGTCTGTGAATTCTCAATTCAATTTTTTGCAATCTTAAATTAAGTTCTCTATTATTATGCTTAAGCTGGTTTTTAAAAAAGCAATCATTTAAATTCTCCAGCATTTTAGTGTGAATTTCTCCTATTAAACAATTTTTTGACTAATGTACCCATTTTCAATTTTGCTTAATAGAATGCGTGTTTGTATTTTATTTTCATTGATCTGTTCACTTTTATGCACATTTTTCACTGATATGTGCATTTTTGTAAACATTGGTTGGGGAATTGCACCACCAAATTACACTAAGTGCAAACTTTTAAGGATGTTTGTTTTGGTTTCCTCTCTCCTCCCTCTTCTCCCTGGAAAGTGCAGATTTGATGGTCTTGCCTTTAAAAGCTAACTGATTGGAATTGATCCCCATCATCCAGTGAAAGACTTGAATCGTCTCTACCTTTGGCCTTAACCCTTGAGGCCATCCCCAGGGACTGGTGGGGCAAAGAGCATCACAAACTAAGTGGCAGCCTAGGGGATGGGGAAGCTCCATGCTCATTCTTCATGGCAGTGATCCCTGGAAGTAGCATGGGCATTGCCATGCAAAGCATGTTGCAGGGGAATGACCAGAAATTCTCTGTGTGGGGAAATTATGACAGGTTTATTGGGTGCTGCTTTGCCATGTTTGCGTACGTGGTTGTCCGTCCTTGGCTTTCCTAGTTGTCAGGTTCAACCCTACCATTATTAGGTGGAATGACTTGGCTGCCTCAGACTGTGGGTGTCTTTGGTTAGATGCTGAGGTTGAAGCTGGTTGTTCTATACAGCTGGCCCTAAGGCTCCCTATGCTAGCTTGTTGGCCTCAAGTGTGGTGATGGACGGTGCATCTTACTTCAGCACAGATGATGCAGCAGCAACTGCCAATCCAGTTGAGTTCTGTGTGGAATGTGGAAAACACCATTTTGTTCTCTGGGTCAGGTAAGAAAATATATGGGACTGGCACTTTCTCCAGTAATGATGGCAAGCAGCAGTGGCCATATACCAGTGCTGGTTGGGACCAGATGTGAAAGTGGGAAGAACAATGGATATGATTCTTGCATCTACACTGTAGGCTCATTCCAGCCATTGGAAAGGTTGATGTTTCTACACATACTTCATATGTCTATCTTCCTTCAAGACTATTAGGAGATATTTACCTAGTGCAGGGAAACATTTCAGCTCAGCAAAAGCAATCAAGGAAACTCTGGCCTGATGGTCACCAGTAGGAGGTGTTTACTCCCCCCTGTTTCTGATGATATTGAGAAATTAGGCTTTGCTGGTTGTGTTGTTACTACTTCAACATGACTCAATGAGACAATCCATGCTAGAGCCATTGAAGCAAAATAATTCCTCCTCTCACTATAGGAGGGAGGACATTAAAAATAGTAGTTGAGTTTACATTTGTCAGACACCTAGGGTTAGTCTACATGGAGTTCTGAATTCAATCTTATACATCCAGTTTTGTGATGGGCAGGTTATGCGTCACTGCAACTTGTATTCAGATCTTTTCCTGGAACTGTGTTCTTTTTTCTTTTCTTTTTTTAGGACCAGCATGTTGTTTCAGTGGGAGGACAGAGAATTTCATGGGAGAGAATGCATAGAAAAATATTTCAAGCTTGGATCACACACAGGGCAGATGAGCTGCTACTATACCATTTCTGACTACAGATGAGAAATTGCATGAGCAGATACTTCCCAGAGAAGAAAACATTCATTGCACATACAAAACATTAACACACATCAGGGAAAGGGCTAGCAGTCTTGCAGGCTTCTGCACAATTCCTTTTAGTATCCAGAAGCTGGATGAAAAATAGGTGAAATTTCAAGCAGGGGAGGGGTGCAGTCAAAAGCATAATGATAAATGAGTGTGTTTTTCAGCAGAAACACTAAATTTTAGAAAATACTGTTTTGGTTCAGTTCTTGTTTCAGTATCAGAAACTGTTTCAGGAAGATAAATGACCCCTAAAAACACAGAAATCTAAATGGCCCCATAGTAAATGAAGTAAACAAAATAATACTGTTAATTTCAGTACCTTTCATACAAACATCTTGTTTCCCTACATAAGAAAAATGATAATGTTGGTAATCAATCTTTTATAAAAACAGCTTCAACTCCCAATATTTCTATCGTATACAGAAACCCAGCAGCTGATGTTTGAGTCAAACTGCATTTTGAAAAGTACAGCTCTGCTTTGAACAAGAAAGGCTGCTTGTTGTATTACTGCCCTGCTATTGAAGGCAAGGTACTTGCTTCCATATGATGGCTTCTTTGTACAGGAACCACAACCTTTTGTTCCATTTACGGTGGTACCTCGGGTTAAGAACTTAATTAGTTCTGGAGGTCCATTCTTAACCTGAAAGTGTTCTTAACCTGAGATACCACTTTAGCTAATGGGGCCTCCCGCTGCCGCCACATGATTTCTGTTCTCATCCTGAAGCAAAGTTCTTAACCTGAGGTACTATTTCTGGGTTAGTGGAGTCTGTAACCTGAAGCGTCTGTAACCCGAGGTACCACTGTAGTTAGTAACCTAAGGATTAATTCTGTTTGGTTAGTCAGCCGGCCAAGGGGTGGTGGAGGAGGAGGAGGTCTTGTCTAATAACCAGACAGTGTGGAATGAGCCTTGCTAAGAACACAGCTGTTGACAAGGGGCACATATCATTTTTTATTGTCATTTATCAGCAGACTCTTTTTTATTAGGGCATTTTGATGTAAAAAGAACTATGAGACACTGCAGTTAAGACAAGAAACATGCCTTTGCTTTATTTACATGATCTCAGAATGACATTACATAAGAAAAGCCCTGCTGGATCAGTCCAGTGGCCTATCTACTCCAGCATCCTGATCTAACAGTGGTCAGATACCTATGAGAAGCATGAAAGCAGGACCTCCTCCTAGGATTTCAAGCATGCTGCCTCTACCTGTGGAGGCAGAGCATGGGCTCTGATAGCCTCAGCCTCCAACTTTTATTCTAATCCTCTTTTAAAGGCATGCAAGTTGGTGGCCATCACTGCCTCCCATGGGAATATATCCTATAGTTTATGTACAGTGTGACATACATTTGTATCTTGCTTTTCCACCCAGGAGCAAAAGGTTATGAAAGGTTTTCCTTCACCACCACCCCTTTTAAATTTGCAATAGCTAGGCTGAGTTCATATATGTAACATAAACAGCTCTTCTAATCAATAGATTGGGGGGGCACAAGGGTGCAGAGGGGCCAATCCACATACAGTGTGCTGTGCCAAGGATGTCTGGTTGGCATTGCTGCCTGAGGTAACTCAAGCTCTGATTGGCTGTGTACATCTGAGGAAGTTTTCTTCAGTACAGTGGTACCTCGGGTTAAGTACGTAATTCGTTCTGGAGGTCTGTTCTTAACCTGAAACTGTTCTTAACGTGAAGCACCACTTGAGCTAATGGGGCCTCCTGCGCCGCTGCTGCACGATTTCTGTTCTCATCCCGAAGCAAAGTTCTTAACCTGAAGCAATATTTCTGGGTTAGTGGAGTCTGTAACCTGAAGCGTATGTAATCCGAAGCGTATGTAACCCGAGGTATCACTGTATATTATTTGACTGTTGTATTGCTGTGAATGAGGCCTGTAGATAAGACGTATACCCCATTTATTTCTCCTCATATTATATATTCCTTTTGTTCAGTTTGACACAGTAAAGGATTATCAGTTTCTTTCTCTTGACTCCATCTGCATTATTTAAGTGACTCTGCATTCCCCTCACAAATCTTCATCCCATAAGACTCACGGTAGACTCTGCTGTTACTGTGTGCAATTTCTCTATGCAATGTGGACAATCCACCTAGTAAGCGAATCCACACATTCTGGTTCATGTGCAGATTAGTAGCCATGTGATATTTATCTTTCAGTCATTGCACAATAGGCTGAAATGTACAGATTGACTCTTGGGGGGGTGGGGGCGGAAATCTAGCAATTTTGGGGGTGAAATGACCATTTTGATAGTGGCTGCCTAGACCTCATAATCCATTTTAATGCAGAAATTGTGGGTATGTTAAGTTCTTAGTAAAGATTCACAAGAACTGGGTCTCTGCATTAAGATACAGACTGAAAGATGTCAAGATATATTTAATTGAGAGCCAGTGTGGTGTAGTGGTTAAGAGCGGTAGTCTCGTAATCTGGTGAACCGGGTTCGCGTCTCCGCTCCTCCACATGCAGCTGCTGGGTGACCTTGGGCCAGTCACACTTCTGTGAAGTCTCTCAGCCCCACTCACCTCACAGAGTGTTTGTTGTGGGGGAGGAAGGGAAAAGGAGAATGTTAGCCGCTTTGAGACTCCTTAAAGGGAGTGAAAGGCGGGATATCAAATCCAAACTCTTCTTCTTCTTCTTGTATTAAACGAAGACAATAGAAGGACAGATACAATCTTTTATTACAGCTAGAATTAACAAAGAAGGTTCAAGCTCATAGATTCAGATTTCTTAGCCCTACAACTAATCAGGCTAATATGTATGTAACTAAGGAACTGTCTTTTTTTCTTTTTTAAAAAAGAAAGATACCTAATTTTAGATATGTATTGCTATTCATCAGTGAGCTCAGCTATTTAATGTGGGAACAGTCCAATCAAATTATAATTAACCTTTCAGACTAAAAATTGAGCTATTAGGATCCAGTTCTCATGTCTAGCATAGTAGAGAATTCTTTGTGCATTGTTCGTGTTCTGAGGCCCTAAAAGAGTTATTTGGTGGGCGAAGGGGAGGTGGATGACTTGGAGCAATGGTGTTCTTGTTTAATTATGTAAAGCTAAGTGAAAAACAAAGCCTCAGGATCTTCTGTCTCCATGGAGGTAAAAGGTACAGGACCCCTTGATGATTAAGTGCAGTCGACAGTGACTAGTGAGTGTGGCACTCATCTCACTTCAGGCCAAAGGAGCCGGCGTTTGTCCACAGACAGCTTCCAGGTCATGTGGCCAGCATGACTAAACTGCTTCCAGCCCAATGAAACACCATGATGGAAGCCAGAGCACACAAACACTGTCTACCTTCCCACCACAGCAGTACCTATTTATCTATTTGCACTAGTGTGCAAGATACCTTTCAAACTGCTAGGTTGGCAGAAGCTGGGACAGAGCAATGGGAGCTCACCACAATCACATGGATTCGAACCACCAATCTTCTGATCAGCAAGCCCAAGATTCTCAGTGATTTAGACCACAGCGCCACCCACATCCATGGATGTACCAAATCTTTAATCTCTATAATAGATGAATGAGAGATTGTAACTAAAGTCATCTTGAGCAATCTTCATTATCAGGATCTTTAAGCATTATGATACAATGCCTCCAAGAATATAAGCTTGATCCAGATGTTAGTCATGCTTGGAACAGACATTCTGAAATAATGAGATGCTAAAATTTGGTGCCCCCACCTCCTGAACTTTGTTCTACTATTGCTTTGGTGCCCCCGCAGTGTGGCTGCACTGGTTGTTCCACCCTAAAACCGCTTCTAACAGGATGCCAATGGGTTCTGTGAATGTAGAGTTGGTCATAATTGAATTAAGAGGTGCTGCAAATTCACATTAGAACATGTGAAATACATGAAATGATCAAGGCAAGAGGAATGAACATGGATTTATGATCTGAATTAAACAAGGTTAACCTTTAAGCATCTTGAATTCTTATAGGATGTGCCAAGTTTAGAGTACATATGTATCATAGGCACTTAACACTACTAGAAAACACACATGTGAAGAAAGGTTTCAATATTTGCGGCTTTCTAATACAGGTGGGGAAACCTGAGTTGGGGAAGGGGGGGTTGGACATAGTAGATCATCCAATTAAGCCGAACAATGAGAGATTCGAGAGAAACAAAAGAAATTACCGTATTTTTCGCTCTATAACACGCACCCGACCATAACACGCACGTAGTTTTTAGAGGAGGAAAATCCGTAGGCATGCCACCCGTAGGCATTCCCTCCATAACACACACAGACATTTCCCCTTACTTTCTAGGAGGAAAAAAGTGAGTGTTATGGTGCAAAAAATACGGTACTTGGACTTTTCTACCTGCAGCTGGATTGGGTGGCTTCTGTGGACCAATCAGACTGCTGCATTCTGGATCCTATTGTTCTAGGACCAATCAGACTGCTGCATTCTGAATCCTATTGTTTTAGGACCAATCAGACTGCTGCATTTTGGATCCTATTCAACTCAGTACATAACACTTACTATTTACAGTGGTCTAGTTGCTTCGATGTTGCCGTATTACCTTGCCAGTATTCAGCTAGAATTCTAGAATAATGTACTTAAAAATCTGTTTTTTCCCACTGTAAAAAAATCTGACCTTTGTAAAAGTTCTCGAATGAATCCTCAGTATTTTACTGTATTTTTCCATGTATAAAACGCCCCCATGTATAAGACGCCCCCTATTTTTTGGGACTCAAAATTTAAAAAATGCACTATGCACTATCCGTGTATAGGATGACCACTTATTTTAATCTTCAAAATTTTAGGGAAAAATACTGTCTTAAACATGGAAAAATACAGTAATTTGTGTGATGTGTACAAGCATAATCCTTGTTCCTATGTGGAAGGGGTGGTTGGGCATGGTTTGGGAGACATATGTTTTGTGCCACTTCCCTCTGACTGGTGTGAGCTATCCATTTGCAAGCTCAGTTCCATGGAGATATGTGGCACACAGAGATATGGTATTGAGTCAAAGTACTACTCATGACAGCAAGCATTGTTTGCAGGCAAACTTTCATCACAATAACCAGATTCTCCCCCTTATCTTATCCTTCCATAGAAGCCCAGGGTGACACTCGTAACGCATATGCTGTAGCCGTGATTTCTGTAAGTAATTACAGCTATTTAAAGTTACAAGGAGGGCAATAAGTATGAATATGTTGCATTTCTTACTTTGCTTCCTCTTGCAGTGTCTTAAATGGGGACACACATCTGCCTTCTTTGGACTATACGTGAGCTCCTGATGTATTTCAGATAATGGGGAGAGATGTTCAAAAGTAGAAAGCACAAGTTCCTCTTTTCTCTCTCCAACAGCTGAAGCCTTTTTTACATTCCAGTATGCACATCCTTTAAAAATGTGGTCAGGTTGTCCATGCCATAGCACAGCATTACCACAGCTAGACAAATAGCATAATGTGTAATGTGGATTGTAGGCAAATTATCTTCTCAGTGTGTGCTTTGTACTAAAAGCCCATTAATACTCATTGAAGATGTGTGTGTGTGTGTGTGTGTGTGTGTGTGTGTGTGTGTGTGTGTAGTATATATTCCATCCATAACCACTTGTGTATTTAGGATTATGATTTCACTTATGTCCTGTGTCTGAAACCGGAACAGCATACATTATTCTCCCTAAAGAGCAAATCTTCAAGGTAGTAATCTTCCATGTTCCAGAATTGTATTTCTTTAAATGAAACAATTTGTATGTCACCCTTGCTGTAGGGACAGATATTTAACTTATCAATATTTTTGGCTGCTTGTTTTTTTTTTTTTAAAAAAGGTTTTAGAAAAACTAAGCACTGGCCACCATGCCTTAGCATTAGAAACTTAAAAATTAGGTTTCGTATTGCAGACTAGAGTTGCCAGAGCTTCAGATCTGACCTGAAGTCTCCAGGTTTGCTTAGCCCCTCCAGGTGGGCCGGTGAATGACTTGAATCTCCCGGGGGGGGGGGCTCACTTAGCATTGATACGCTGCTGGAGGGGGGTCTACTCTCATTTGCTCCCCTCTCCAAATTAACTTCAGTTAATCAGTCAACCTCTTTTATTGGCATAGAGAAAGTGCATCATATACATGGATCAGAACACAACTCAGAGAATGAAACATAGGAAATACTTTAGGATAAAACTAACCAGACATTATGAGGTATGAAAATGGCTCTTAGGACCTCTAGTGATATCATTTCATGGGGTCATTCAAAAATCTTGCCACATTCTCCACAACGCCATTCCTACAATTATTCAGCAGATAAGACACCCTGGAAGAGTCACTGCAATAAATCCCCTTCAGTAAGGGGGCCAAATACTTCATCATATATTTTTACATAAAATGGGCAATAAAGTAAAACGTGTGTGATGGATTCCACCTGTTTTGTGCCACAAGGGCAGTATATTTCAGAGTATGGGATTTTTGAAAATCTATCTTGTTGATGGTAAGATGCTAAATACTGCAAGGGAAAGAGCTCTGCATGGGTGGGGATTGTAAAGATGGTGCAAATATGTGCTTGATTGTTTGGAATGCATCCAATTGTGGGTGGTGCTGTGGTCTAAACCACTGAGGCTTTTGGGTTTGCCGATCAGAAGGTTGGTGGTTTGAATCCCTGTGACGGGGTGAGCTCCCATCGCTCTGTTCCAGCTTCTGTCAATCTAGCAGTTCGAAAGCACACCAGTGCAAGTAGATAAATAGGTACTGCTGTGGTGGGAAGGTAAACGGTGTTTCCATGGGCTCTGGCTTGTGTCAGTGTTCCATTGCACCAGAAGCAGTTCAGTCATGCTGGCCACATGACCTGGAAAGATGTCTGTGGTCAAAAGTTGCCCCCCTCAGCCTGAAGTGAGATGAGTGTCACACCCCATAGGTGCCTTTGACTGGACTTAACCATCCAGGGGTAACTTTACCTTTTACCTCGTTGTGGGTAACCTCAGATTCCTATGTAATCCTTTGGGGGTTCCTGAAATCCTGGTTTGGATGCCAAGTCATGATGCTTCTGGCCTAGCAACCCTATTGCAGACCATAACCATGTTTAGGCGGTGTAAACTAGTAGAATGCAACCTGTTAAATACATATTAATTTGTAACTAATGTATACACCTTCCTTTTTTGGTTTAACCTTTTCACAGGGTAATCCTATACATTTCTATTCAGGGTCTTGGAGTGAAAGGAGGACAGAAATGTCTGGGTGGGGAAGGAAGGAAGGAAAGGAAAAGTTTCTTTTCATCATTGCATTGACCTTTCTTATGCTACCAATGGTTATCTCACATCTTTGACATCCGCATCATCCTTCCAGAGTATCCTCTAAGCAATTTCCATAATATAGGTCCACTGCCCGAGTTTTCTTCCCACTCATATAAGCTTAAAATGAGCTTTTTTGAGAATCAAAGTTTTATTGTGTGGAATGCTCAGTGTGTGCCTAAGCTGTTATTAACTACTCACATGAAATGTGTAGGAAAATATCAATCAAAAGAAAAATGGGCACTAAAATAATGGTCTTCTTTACAAGTTTTGCTTTTCTCTCCCTGTCACTATCACTGAAGAGTATTTGATGTATGAATCCGGCTAAGCTAACTATATGTTTTCTATTCTATTTTTAAAATCCCCTTTTACTGACTATAGTTAAATACAGTGTAAAGGGTGTTAAGTATACAGACAAATGGAATCCTTCTTTATCTTTGTGTGCCTGGAGTTCTACATGGAAGGAACAGGAAAACTTTATCCAGTCTGCTTCACTTCCTCTAGACTGCAGAGCATGTATTGAATTCAAATTGGTATAAACCACTGTTTTGCTAAAATGTGTCCTGCTTATGATGGCAATCAGGGTGGACTTTGGTAATATTGCACCCTGAGAGACGACAAGAATTGTCCCCCTCCAACTAAATACTTATTTTCAAAATAATTCTTTTTTTTATAAGATATTTATTGCAAATTTTAAACAACAAACCAACCACCATACATATAAAATACCATCACCATACAACAAACAGAAAAGATCAAAGCAAAATTAAGAAATAAACAAAGAATGAAAAAAGAAAAAATAATTCTTTTTGGTACACTTGGTTCTTTATGGATCTTCTCAATAGGTACCTGTATAAATACAGTTATTAATATTTTGTGCCCCCTTGGCTCAGTCACCTGTGCAGGGGAACCACCCACATTGCCGTAAATCTGGTGTTGGAACAATAATGACATCTAGCACACTATTAGAACAAATACAAACCTTGGAAATGAGACAAAGAAGGGAGCATGTCTAAGCCGGTTCAACCATTAGGCAAAATAAGGCAGCTACCTCATGTGGCAGAGACTGTGAGGTATGGGAAGTGTCAGAGGACAGAACCTGAGTGCTACATGGCCTGTCTTGTGTCCTGTGCCATCTATGCTACCCTGCTTTCCCCAGATGTGGTGACAGACGTTACCTTGTTTCCAATATTGAAATATGATCATTTTCCGTATGAGGGCAAGGGATGTGCTATTTCATCCTCTGTCTGGGATAGCTACTGTGTACTCCATCTAAAAGCTACATCTAAAATGTTGCATTCAATGAGGGTTCAGTCTGCATAACTGTATACACAATAGTTGAGCTATGCAAATCAAGAAGCGTAGAGTGATACCTCAGTTTTCAAACATGTCCATTCAGAAATATTTTGGTTTTCGAACATACCTCAGAAGTTGAATGTGTCACGCAGCTGAGTACAAGATCCTGAGGCCTAGCTGTCGGCTACTGAGTTTCCGGTTTTTGAACATTTCAGAACTCTAACAGTCTTCCGGAATGAATCGAAAACCAAGGTACTGCTCTATAATCTTTCACACAAACACTTCTACATTTGTAGAGTCAGTTTATATCTGTGCAGCATAATGTGTGAATAAGTTTAAAATCCTGGTTGCAAGCAAGTGTACTCTATTTACATGCACTGTGATACATTATCTGGTGTTTCAAATCCCCTCCATAACTGATGTGTTAAAAAGGCAGTCCATAGCAGGGGGAATGGAATAAATGTATGAAAGGAAAGGCTTAGTATATTGCTACTTGTTTTTCAAAAAGTCTGCTAGGAGCTCTCATGATTTAGTGGAAGAATGGACTGTATCAAAGACTACCCAAAGAGAAAATGACATCTTAACTCTCTTGTATAGTGAAGAGGTAATTATGCTAGCTTCATGGGCATTGATGGCAAGCAGATGTTTGCTTAAATAAATTCTGATGATCTTGCTGCTGCTGCTGCTGCCTTTTGGTTCCTAGACACAACTTGTCCACTTGGGTGAGGGCTGGAGAGAAGCTGGTGGGTTGAAAATAAGGACGGAAAAATCAGTCTATTTCTGGCTCATTCTTGTTTGCATGTGTTCATTTTTAAGTTCATCCCGTCCTCTTTCCATATGATCTATGATTTTTAATATATATATATATATATATATATATATATATATATATATATATATGCTTTCGTAGATTTTCACGGGTACAGGAATGCAGGTTTTGGTGTCTTCGGGTGTCTTCCCGTGTAAGAGTTGGGGTGTCTAGGCGACGTTTCGACGAGGTCTCACTCGTCATCTTCAGGCTGGTGCTTTCGGCTTCTTGTTACTGGAACAGAGCAGGATCTCAGTGTTTGAGTTCCTATAAATACTGTTGAGGGGGTGTGGTGTATAGCCTCCAACGTTCTGGGCAGAGAGGAAGTTCCCAGGTTAGTGTGTCTTTTCTTCTTTTGTTCATTAATTACTTGAGGGATATCTTGAGTGATTTCTTGAGTGATATTCTGAGTACCACTTAGGAGGGTCATTAGGTGTGGATTAGTTGCTAAAGCTTTCGTGTCTTGACCTCTTGACCTTGTGAAGAGTTTTTTCTGAGAAGATGGCTGTACTGCACTTAGTTGTGCTCTGGCTTGGCTTCGTGTATAGGGGCGAGCTGTGGTTTTGTGCCCTGTGCCAGCCAGATCTGTGTAGGGATTGCAGGGGGGTGCAGCATCCGGAGGTGCCACTATGGTTTGGCTACTGGATGGTGTCTGTAATTTATCTGTGGAGAGGGTCTGGGTTTGGGTCTGGTGTGGTTGATTGGAGATGGCGTTCTGTGTGCCTCTGGTTCTGGTGTCGGTTTTTGTGGGGAGGGCTATTTTCCAGATGTCTGGCAGGCGGGACGTATCGTCACGCTTGTTCATGTTGTGAGGGTGTTTCTCTATCTCGATGGCTTCCATGATTATTCTCTTGTGGTGGTGTTCCATGTTAAAGAGCAATTTGGAATCTGAAAAATTAATTTCGTGTCCTGTTTCTTTCATGTGTTGGTAAAGAGAGGAAGTTTTTTCTTCTTTTTTGACGGCATTCTTGTGTTCTGCGATACGTGCATTTATTCGTCTGTTTGTTTGTCCAATGTACGTGGCTGGGCAGACTTTGCAGGGTATTTCTGCCCAGCCACGTACATTGGACAAACAAACAGACGAATAAATGCACGTATCGCAGAACACAAGAATGCCGTCAAAAAAGAAGAAAAAACTTCCTCTCTTTACCAACACATGAAAGAAACAGGACACGAAATTAATTTTTCAGATTCCAAATTGCTCTTTAACATGGAACACCACCACAAGAGAATAATCATGGAAGCCATCGAGATAGAGAAACACCCTCACAACATGAACAAGCGTGACGATACGTCCCGCCTGCCAGACATCTGGAAAATAGCCCTCCCCACAAAAACCGACACCAGAACCAGAGGCACACAGAACGCCATCTCCAATCAACCACACCAGACCCAAACCCAGACCCTCTCCACAGATAAATTACAGACACCATCCAGTAGCCAAACCATAGTGGCACCTCCGGATGCTGCACCCCCCTGCAATCCCTACACAGATCTGGCTGGCACAGGGCACAAAACCACAGCTCGCCCCTATACACGAAGCCAAGCCAGAGCACAACTAAGTGCAGTACAGCCATCTTCTCAGAAAAAACTCTTCACAAGGTCAAGAGGTCAAGACACGAAAGCTTTAGCAACTAATCCACACCTAATGACCCTCCTAAGTGGTACTCAGAATATCACTCAAGAAATCACTCAAGATATCCCTCAAGTAATTAATGAACAAAAGAAGAAAAGACACACTAACCTGGGAACTTCCTCTCTGCCCAGAACGTTGGAGGCTATACACCACACCCCCTCAACAGTATTTATAGGAACTCAAACACTGAGATCCTGCTCTGTTCCAGTAACAAGAAGCCGAAAGCACCAGCCTGAAGATGACGAGTGAGACCTCGTCGAAACGTCGCCTAGACACCCCAACTCTTACACGGGAAGACACCCGAAGACACCAAAACCTGCATATATATATATATACACACATATTTTCTCTCAACAATTCAAAATTGGGTTTAACACATGTTTGAGCCAAGAACTGTGTAGGATATTTGGGAGGCATAAAAACCAGTGGCTGGTTAAGTTCTGATCCACACAAGTCTGAGGTACAAATCAAGTGTCATATTAAGGTAAGGTGAATTTTTGGAGAACCTACAATAAGCCAGTAATGTAGTGAGGCCTCTTAGTTTCTGTCAGATCATTGGTCCATTTAGCTCAGTATTGTCTACAATGACCAGCAATGACTCTTCAGAATTCAGACACAAGTCTCTCCCAGCCCATCTGGAAATGTTGCCTCTGAACTATGGCCGTTCCACATATGTGATAGTGATACAATATTTTGGACTGCATATAAAACTGCCCTAAACATGGTGGATATTATTTTGCAGAGATGGATTTCTGTTCCCTTATTTTGGGGGGGTTTAGGGCTATGTAATTAAAATCCCTGGAGAATTATAGCTTGTTTGGGAATGCATCAGACTGGTGGTACTCAGTGCAACTTTTGTTGAATATTAAATCCTCAAGTGATGTGTTGTGAGGAAGGGATCAAACACACTTCCAAAAGAGACAGAAGCTTCATCAGAGGGAGAGAAGTGTCACATGGGGATAAACATTTATAATTTATTAGGGACGAGACTATAAAACAAAGAACTGAATGTAACCCTATACTTTTGATATGACATCTCCCTGTAGATTTTCATACAGAAATTCTCAGCATAGGAGGGAGAAAAATGTGTGCTGATGAACTCTTGAAGGATTAAAATGGAGCAGATGCATTTTGTTTTTTCCCAAAGCAGTGAAACAAAGCACAGTCAACGCACTATGGTTATGATATCTATAATTATAGCTTTCTTGTGCTGCAGTCCCCAACACAGCACGCACGCCAGGCACTCAGAAGTAAGTCATGTGGAGTTCAGTGGAAGTTACTCCCAGATAAGAGTGCCATTTTAAATGATTGTTTTTAAAAATCCTGAGAGAGATATATAGGACAAGATATTGAATTTTCCTTTGTGTGTGGGGAGTCATAAAGTGGACTCTAGTCAATGAAGGTTTATGGGCATAAATTTGTTACAGGGCTTTTTTCTTTTTACCTTTTGAAAATTGGGGCTATCAAACATGTAATTATTTTGATGATGTTTGGTCTAGCAAGCAATAAATGCAGAATACTGTAAGGTTGTTTGTCATCTTAACTTTTCTTTAACCATTTTGAAGGAACTGCCAGTTGACTTTTCAACCTGTCCTGCTTCTCTGTTGAGAAAGGGTGTATTCTTGTCACTCTAGCTGAAGGGAAGTCATATATTACTTCAGAGGTGATGTACTGCAGAAAAATGGCTCATCTACACTTATCTTGTTCATGGGTTCCAAAGGGAGAAATCTTCTCTGTTTTTGAAAAGTTACGGACCAGTTTTTCCTCTCTGCCATGCTAATGAATGGAGAATCTCAGATTCTGTTGTCTTCCTGACATTCTACAGAGTCCTGGAGCCTTGCAGGATGCTTGACAAACTGACTTCAGAGAACAATCCAAAGAACTTCAGTGGACAGGAATCAAGTTAACTCTTTTAATCTAAACTTGCATTCTGGTCCATGTCACCTGGGGCAGGCATATGTACAAACAATAGGACAGGGTAGTTGAAGGAAATTCCATCTATTGTTTCTTTTTCTTTATTGGACATATGGCAGACATTTGAAAGTGATGGCGTGGATCATAGCCTCGGGATGTATATCTGAAGGAATATACCTCTCCAAGGTGAAATGGAACAATCCATGTATCTTTAATAAGCGAACAACTGATGAGGTTGTTCTAAGGTTGCAACTAGATATAACACAAGGTGAATCATGCTGAATTCCCCAATGTAATTAATTTTTTGAATTTTAATAGGAACCTCAAGAGACACCTCCCCAATCTAATACATAATATTTGTATAGTCATTTCAAGTGTTCTGAACACTTAACACGATGGGAAGTGAGACCAAGAATGGATGCTTACCTAAGGCTATGGATTAAATTTATTACTAATTGAATTTCTATCCCACCTTTCCCTTCAAGGAGCTCAACATGGTTCTCCCTCTCAATTAATCCTCACAACAACCCTGTGAGGTAGACTGAAAGGCTGTGACTGGCCCAAGGTCACCCAGTGAGATTCATGGCTGAGTGGGGATTTGAACACTGGTTTCCAAGGTCCTATTTTGACACTTTATACCTCTAAATACCACATTGGCTCTTATGTTACAGCAGAGGCAAAGATCAAACCAGACACTTATTGAGTCATAGCTCATTGTCTTAGGTCCTACACAACACCTTACGTTTGATTACCACTAACAGTTATGGCTTCCCCCAAAGAAATCCTGAGAACTGTCAATTAAAGGGTGCTGGGAGTTGTAATAGTTCCTTAAGAAACTACAGTTCCTAGGATTCTGTGGAAAGCAATCACTGTTAGGGGTGCAAGAATGTTTTAAATGTATGGTGACCTAGCCATTATGCAACATCAGGTCTCTAAGCAGGAATGCAGCCCCGTGGGAGGGGATTAACCCGTTCATATAAGTCACCATGAAAAATGCTCTCCATAAAGCTGCTATTTACTGTGTGAGTAAACATTACAGGTGCTCCAATGTAACTTAATAGTGTTGGAGGGCTTGCTGGAGAGGAGCCATATTAAAGGCCTAGAGGTAATTTGGCTTATAAGGATTTCTCCAAATTTAATAGGGTATGAAGTCCAGAGAAGCAGGAAAGTACACTGTTGTGAAGTGCACTGTTCCCCTGCAAAAGTCCATACAACATTATCAGGAAAAAAATCTGTCTGAGCATAAAATTATTGCTTCTCCTTTTTGAACAGATGGCATGTGGGAGTAAAAGTATTATTTTTTATTTTTTAAAAAATAAGCCAATTTGATTCTGAACCTGTAGTCAGAATTGTAAATGGTTCGTCAAAATAGTTTCTGGCTAGAAATGCTATGTGCGCTATAATTTCATGCCTTCGTGGAATGCTTTTAAGCTCACTAAGAGTGAGAAGAGATATTGACATTAATCTTAAATGTAGCTGCAGCAGTATTTTATTAGAAACCTTTACATTCAAACATCCATATAGTGTATTTGACATGCTCCTCTATGCTCTGACTTTTTGGGTAATCTTATTGTCCTCCTTTTGTTTGTTAAATAAGAATTTGACCTACATGCAGTCATTATAGCTTAATTATAATTGTTTGTAATAGAGAAAATTCAATCGGCTTCAGTCTTAGTTCAGCAACTTCCACTGATGGAGAAAGCCACCAGCCATGTGTGCAACACAACTCATATAATTTTAAAAATGACAGGGTGAGATCACCGTCAAAGGAAACAGTGCAGAAAACAAATGATAAATATAAAAAGAGCCAACTCTCTGTCCAAGTATACAAATACAAGTTTAAATCACTGAAATCCGGATTTCATATATTTTGACTAATAAATCAAAGGGGTGGAAATGCAGAGCATAGTTGTGAGTGAACAAAACCCCACCAACCCTCCATTACAGAGACTTGAATCACCAATGTGAAGGGCAATTGTTATATACCTGGTATGCATGCTCACTTCTCTTCATACATGTTCCACTACTGGATGTGTGCCGCTGTGTCTGCTTCAAGAAGAGGAAGGACAGCATAAAAAGATTAGTGGTCACACGTTGTTTCTGAACAGTCTTCTTTGGCGATCACTCGTAGCCGAGTAAGATTGTCTTCCATAAACACAGTTTTAACAATGAGTCTGTAAGTGACTGTGGAGGCCAATTCTAGATCCACACGTCCTTTCACAGTGGGGACGTTGGTTTCCAGGTGGGAGTTGATAACGGTGTGGATTTGCCAAGCATGCCTTCCTCTTAGCACGTTTCTCCCTTGTGAGATAAGAGTACAGTGGTACCTCGGGTTACAGACGCTTCAGGTTACAGACTCCGCTAACCCAGAAATAGTACCTTGGGTTAAGAACTTTGCTTCAGTATGAGAACAGAAATCGTGCAGTGGCAGCACGAGGCCCCATTAGCTAAAGTGGTACCTCAGGTTAAGAATGAACCTCCAGAACGAATTAAGTTCTTAACCCGAGGTACCACTGTATATAAAAGTGACCACAGCCCTTTGATGGCAACCAAAATGTACAATGGAATGAAGTAACCCCATTATGAAAAAAGTATACAACATTTGGGACTATTTTAGCTTGGAATTAAAAAAGTAAGCAGGAATGCATACAGTTATGTCTGGTGTGGAGAATGTGGATAGGTAGATGATTTTCTCATCCTCTCACAATATCCTTAGTGTTAAAATGCAATAAAGTCTTTAGTTCATCCAATAGCTTTTTGACATTTTTCTTCCAGCTGATTACAAAACCCACATAGATACTTTCCCTGAATATAGCCACCTGTGTCTTCCATAAAACCCCATAGACTTCTTTGGGACAAAATACACAGGCTCAAGTGATGACAAAACCTATTCTCTCATCTATTACCACATGACCCAGAAAGCTGCCTGTGGACCAACGGCGGCTCCCTCTGCCTGAAAGCGAGATGAGCTCCACAACCCCATTGTCGCCTTTGGCTGGGCTTAACTGTTATGGGGTCCTTTACCTTTTTGCCACATAATTAAATGGCTGCCATTCATTATTAGGGGCAGAGAAATATTCAGTCCTGTGCCGTCATACTTCGGCAGCAGCAGGAGGCCCCATTAGCTAAAGTGGTGCTTCAGCTTAAGAACAGTTTCAGGTTAAGTACGGACCTCTGGAATGAATTAAGTACTTAATCCGAGGTACCACTGTACACTGGTAAGCTTAGCCTCTTCTGACAGGAATTTCATCTTGCAATATTTATGAGCTGGATGGATCCCCTATGTCTATCATAACGACAACTTTCCCCTTATATGGGAGAAGGGAAACATGCAAATTCAAGACAATCAATGAGGGGGTGGGTGAAATCTGCCATCTAGCCTTGGTGGTTTCTTGGATGAGCAGATTTTGGCCTCTTGTCAGTAGTCTTAATGACCGCAGTTTGTTTATTTTGTCTCAGAAAAAGAATCTGTTCTTACCTACATTGTTCCACCCTTTAATCTGCACACCTTTGCTCTCCTCTTAGTTATGCTAGAGTGTGATAAAAAGACACAACTGAGGAATTTACTTTGGATGAAATTTATAATTCTTGTGCTGTCCGTCACAGTGTCTCTAGTCAAAATATTACAGCAAAAGGGGCAAATGCCCTTACAGAATAATTTTACTCATGCATTTAGGATATTTCACATGGATTGCAATATTTATCTCATTTCCCCCTGTTAGCTGCAAGTGATTTTAGCTTAAAATATGGAGTAAGGGTATGGAAAAGACATCGCTTTAATATTTCATTCATCTCATTTTCAGTTTCCCTTCTGTAGGATAAGACAAATTTGCATTATTACCAATATATTTTATCTTTTCCTAGTTTCTCAGGGAGAACAAACTTATACTTTTGGTCATTGCTGTCTTAAAATATTGGCTGCATTTAAATAATTAGAGTAGGAAGTGCAATGAAAGCAACTGAAAAGTTAATCAGAAATTATAGTTATTTTTCCATTGTTGTTTCAAATAATAGGCAATATTCTGGAAGGTCCATGCTCCTTAAGAGAGAGGCTGAGAGGTCTTAGGATAGAGAAGCTCAATGTTTAAAAGCATGTGGCTGTAGAAAGTTCCACCATTTTCAGTCCACCACCGTTGGTGTTCTCATGACAACATATGCTGAAAAGGGCATGTCAGAGTGTGACATGCAAGAACTGTATCACAGTTTGAAGGATATATTCTAACCAGGTAAAACTACCAGAGGACAGCACAGAGCTAGGCCACTGATGGGTGAAGTCAAGAGATGGGGCATGATTTGAGCAGAATAACAAGCTCTGAATAGAGGGTCTTAGAGGGGTGCCTTAGACCTCTAGGCCTGAGGTTCTCCACTCCTGTCTTAATGCCCTCTTTTAGAAATCTGGTATGATGCTCCATTTTAAGCACAGATTTTTCTCTATATAGCATCCATCATGAATAATTTAGCTGAACATTTTCTAAAGTTCAATAAGTAAAATATGAATCTAATGGCATTGCCTTTAACACAAATTTATGCAAGTAATAAATTCAGATTTAAAGTCCTATTAGAGAATTACATTTTTAATGACTGGTAACAATATTTAATTAATACATTAAGCAACCGAAGTAATTATTGCTACATGTTTTTCAAGAGTACCGTTGTTGTCTGTCTTGTTACCAAATTGCCTCAACAATAATGTCTTTAAATTTTACAATTTTATTTATCAAGTTTTAATCCCTTTAAATACATTTAGTACATTGAAAATATGGTATGTTAATACTTCAGCAGAACACTGAGCAGTGCATATTAATTACTGATTAGAGGAGTCATTTCAGTTAAATAAGTTTCTTTTAAAACCTAAATCCAACAGGTAATTAATCATGTATTATAAGAGAGTTTTTCTTTGGGAAACAAGCATGTTTCCAGAAATACAAAAGATTATTCTACTAACTTTTACTGACTTTAATCTTCATATAGAATGGATTGAATAAAACAATTGGCCAGTATTGCACACTTTGACCAGCAGTGGTCTTTTCTACCATCTGCTTCCTGAAGATTCTGGGGATTGAACCTGAGAACTCCATGCCAACACAGGGCAACATGCAAGAGATTTTGCTAAGAAGTCAGTACATTGAAGTGTTGTGATTGTGAAAAGTCCAATTTCCAAGTCTCAGTGATTTTTGCACACCAATTTTCTGCACACCTTGAAGCAAAAGAAATAAGGGGCTGATATGGGGCAATCAGTTAAGTTTAATGTATATAAAATGCTGTATTTAAGTGCATTATATTTAGAAATGTTTTATAGGAAGGTTGTTTTTGTTTACCTTCAGCACAGAGCTAGCGTTTTTCTTTCGTGAATGAGCTGAACACCTTGTGACTAATCTCATGGTCCATCACAAGATAGTCACAAAGCACAACAGAGGATGTAACCTGTGAAACTGAATAAATGTATTTCCCTGAAGGTTGCTTGCAACACAGAACGGCAGATACAGTGTATTATTGGAGAGATAAAGAAACTTCATTTCAGTAAAATATGAAGTGGAGATGGTAACTTTATGGAACTGAAACTCATTGCTTTCTTGGGGGGGGCAACTTATTACTTTATTTTGTGACATTTTCTTTTTTAACTTAAGTGTTTAAGACTGTACTGCAGTAAAGCTTAAAAATTCATTATTGTGGTGGAGAGAATTAATTTCTACAGAAGGTCCAGACCCAGGGATATTTGCTCTACGACTCTTAACACAATCCTCTTGAGTTAGTGAACAAGAGATACCATAAAGAAAAGAGGAGCTAGTTCAGGTGACTTAAGAGCAGCACAGAGTTAAAAATGGCACCCACAAGTTCATTATTCAGTTTACAGGCTGTGAAGTCAGGAGAGAGACATTTTGGTGGTTTTTCAGGAAACACTTAAGCTCTCTCCACTTCTAGGTAGTGATGATGATCGTGCTCACTTTTACCCATAAGTTAACAGAAGTCAGGTCAGGAAGCATTGTCCTTACTCTAATTTAATTTCCTATGTCAAAGAAAACTCATTGGTTACATGAAGATAAGAACTTGATGGATCAAACCAAAGTCCTATTTAGTCCAGCATTCAGTTTTTAATGGCTGGGTCCCTCCTCTTGTTCCTGTTTTACGGCCAAGTCACCTTCAGCCCCTAACATGGTGGTGGTGATTTGTGGATAAAATTAAGAGGGATCTGGGGGGGCTGCCACTGCCTGCTACTTTAGGCTTTCCTTAACTACACACCTACCACCTCTCTTCACATAGTTTGCAGTGCCATCTATTGGCCATGTGAACACCTGTGTGAGAACTGATGAGGGCAGATACATAGATACGGGGGATGGGACGGACAGGACGGGACTGAAAAGCAACCTTCCCTTACATTACAGGATTTTTGGCTGGAGTCTCGTGGTGACCTGCAAAGGTCCAGCCATACATTACAAACAATTCACCAAGTCCGCTCACCTCTTTTGGTGCGGCAGCGTTACAGGACAGCAGAGGCTCTTCTGGGGCCCTGATGAGAGAAGCATGATTTCAGTGCCGTTCCTGATAGGTGGGGGGGGGGGGACATAAGCCCCTCTCATCAGGAGCTGGATCCTAGCCTGCACCCTGCTTTGGTGAATGGGGATGCAAGCTGGAACTTGGGCTGTAGCAGGGGGCAGAGCTGGAAGGCTTCCCTCGGGTCCTTGGCTATTTAAGCAACCTGCACCTGGGGCACTATCTGTTTGTTTCTTCATCAGGTTTCCCTGCCCACCCACCCCTGGTTTAAGCTGATAGTCAATGACTTTGCTGTGGCTATGGTGGTTGCTGTTCTTTATGGGGCCGGGTAGGAATTTGTCCACCAGGCAAATGGGCTCTTACTTTGTGGTTTTGCCTACCTCATAGCAATCGTCACAACTGGTTGGGCATTGGGGCAGTCCTTTGTCTTGGTTGGAGAGGAGGTTGCAGTCTCTGCCTACCCCTCCAAACGCTGGCATATCCCATTAAAGCAGTGGTTCTCAACCTGTGGGTCCCCAGATGTTGTTGGACTACAACTCCCATCATCCCTGAGCTCTGGCCTTGCTAGCTAGGGGTGATGGGAGTTGTAGTCCCAAAACATAAGAGGACCCACACGTTGAGAAAGGCTGTGTTAAAGGGATCTGGTGGGAGTAGTCATGTCTGCGTGCCGAAGCAGGGTCAGGGCCAAAGGCACTCCCCCAGATGGTGGTCTTCGTGGGGGTCACCCTATTTGATGTAAGTCTTAGGGACCCCCCCCCCCCACCTGGATTGACTATGTGGGTGGGCTGGAAGTATTTTGATTTTCCCATGCTCAAGCCAAACCTCTTTCATCTGTATTCAATAAAGTTGTGGCCTGTTTGATTCAAACCAGTCTTATTGGTCTCTTATTTATGTGGGTTGGGGTATGGGGAGCACAATGCTTGGACCTGCAAGTGCTTTAGTGCTTATAGGTTGTCCTCTAGCACCATTTTTGCCCCTCAAAGATGGTAAATTTAAGTTTCCACTGACATACACCTGTTCTGGATGTTGTTTTGACTTTAATGAGTTTGAGGAGGTTTATATCTCTGTACTGAGCAACCTCTATCACTTTGACATTTACTTTTTTTCTCTTTTATAAATGTCTTATAAAAAGAGAATCATTCAGCATCTGTTACTATTTCTACCAACATCTGTCTCAGTCAGACATTGTTAAATATATGAATAATATATTAAAATTCAGTATACTTTTCGGGGGAATTTTCTGAAGTCACAGCTTGATTACTCATGCTATAGTGAGAATCTGATAGTGGTTCATTAACTCATTTAGAGACCTATACATTGTACCATTGTCACATCTTTGCTATTTTCCTACAAGTAGCTCCTGAATGACAAATGTAGCATGTAAATCACAAAATGTTATAGCTGGGACCCAATTTCGTAGGCCATTTCCATGGAATTGGCATGTGTCCCATCTCTCAGCAGAGTGCAGATTCTGTTATCCATGGACCCAAGTGATGAGCCTATTTAGAATCATCTAACTATTACCCCAGCTGCATTGGGAACTGCTGGGAGAAAACAGGTGTTGCACACAACCCCAATCTTTGATTCCAGGGGTTTCAAGCACTTACTCATGGTTTGTGTTTCCTTTGGAATGATGGAAAGTGGAGACTGTAGTGTCTTTATGATATATGGTTTACATACTTACCGTATTTTTTGCTCTATAAGACGCACCAGACTACAAGACACACCTAGTTTTTGGAGGAGGAAAACAAGAAAAAAAATATTCTGAATCTCAGAAGCCAGAACAGCAAGAGGGATTGCTGGGCAGTGAAAGCAGCAATCCCTCTTGCTGTTCTGGCTTCTGGGATAGCTGCACAGCCTGCATTCACTCCATAAGATGCACACACATTTCCCCTTACTTTTTAGGAGGGAAAAAGTGAGTCTTATAGGGCAAAAAATACGGTGTATATACAAATAGTCTGTGAGTTAGTGGTAGGGCCCCTACCCATTTCTTGTCTGGCATGGCACTTCCTTTGTTCCCTTAATGGCTCATTATCCAGGCTATCACCTCACCAGAAGGGTAGCCTGGCTATTCCAAGAAGCAGAAGGGGGCCAAGGCATTCAGCCTAATTCCCCCAAAAACTCATAACAGTTTCTACATGGATAATATATTGTTGAAGAGACCCTATAGAATCTATTTCCTAGGGAAACATATTTGCTAAGCAAAAGAAGCAAAAGAAAAGCAAACATCTTTTAATTTGTTAGTCCTAATTGCTTTAACATATTTCACACACAATATTGCACTAACCCCCTCTGCTCACAATAGAACCAACAAAACCTGCTTGTTGGGAGGTGAATGTTGGGAGTTGTAGTTAACAATACCAACCCCCTCTCTTATCCTGCAAGGTTATATAGACATTTCAGATATGTGCCCTAAAAATGTAGCGTTTTAGTAATGCATCATTAAGGCTAAGAAATGAGTAAGTGTACTGATGGAACTGAAGTCTGTAGCAAACTCTGCATGCTCCAAATCTAGAATTGCTTTTAGAATTTCTCTTTGTTTAGAAATGCCAGAAGAATGTTATGGAAGGCAAAGAAGCAATAAAAGGACAGAATGGGGTAAAACACCCCATTTCAATTGTTAAACTGCAGTGATGTGGCATTTGACAAGGTAGGTTTTATGCTAAATCAGGGATTTGGAACTGCAGGTCTCTGATTTCCCATCATCTCTGACTATTGACCAGACTTGTTGGTGTTGATGGGAGTTAGGAGTCCAACAACATCTGAAGGACCACATGTTTCCCATCCCTGTGCTAAACAGTAATAGAGACCCAATCTATGATATATATTTTTCAGAATATCTGGAAAAAGCATTTGCTCTGAATTAAACTGAAGTATGAAAGCTATTTCATCTGATGTAGTTAAATAAAGGAGCAATTAGGAGAGTGAAGGCAGACCTCCATTCATAGCCTGAGTTATGTAACTCTCAATCTAGCAGGATCTATGGTCAAAGATTTCATCATTTTAGAGCACCAAAATGAAATATTGATTGACTAGCATTAGCATTATGTGGTAAATTTCTAAAGGCTATAGTTGATGAGAAATGGGGGGCACTTTGTGCTTATTGCTCTCATTGTTGAATTTTTTCCCTAGCATCCTTGCAGTTTTAATTTACAAGAGTTTCATTTTTGTAATCTTGTTGGCAGCACTGAATGAAATACCATGGGATAATATGGTGCAAAATGTCCCTTCATTTTTCTTTTCTCTCTTTACAAAGTATCCTTTCTCTCCCCCCCCCCCTTCATTAAATCTGTGGGTCTTGCAGATTTTTTCTGTCTGTGGAAGCAAGATTGACAGCTAAGATCCAAGGTCCTGGGTGCATCACAAAATATACACATTGGATTTAAAATGTATCACCTTGTGGGGCCAGTCCTTTTTAGCTATGCAGGGGATCTACTGCCCAGTGACAAGACAAGGCTAAATTATCTTTCTCAAACAACCAGTTGCAGCATGTAGGAATCTGGAAATGGGACAAGTATCTAATGCATTTGTCTCTTGGAAGAAAATCAAACGCTACACATTCTATATTGTTTACATGAATCCTTAGAGTTTTCTAATATGATTTTTTTTAAAGTTAAAAACCATGCAGAAAAAGGATTCAAGTGCACCAGTTGAAATCTATCTGAAGCTAAATTCAGCATTCCCATACCCAAAAAGTGATTTTTATTGCGTTGTTTATTAAACCTTGACTTGTCTATACATACTGCCAACCACAATTCCAGCTACTAATACTAGAAAGTTATGATTATATACATTTCTCTCATTTGCTTCAAGACTGGATTAGCTGATCCATGTGCTGATTTTAAGATGATAGACACCAGACACAAGGCTTACTCTGAACAGGAAAGGTAATCATTCCAATAACTATTATATGTGATGTATTTCAAAGCTGTTTGGCTTCTGTCAAGACATGTTAGAAGAGAATGTTTTGTCGCTATAATGAATAGTTTTCTTTATACATTTGACCTTTTTGTCCTAGTGTGTCCTTCAGGATCTGTGTCTTTATTGAAACTTCTATAAAATAATTATGGGCTCCCAGCTCATTTGATTTTAACTACTTTTCTACTCTGGTGAAAGATTTACTACTGCCAACTCTAGCACTTTCCAGAAGCAAATTACCTAGTTCTTCACAAATAATAATAAAAAAGCTACAACAGAAGTATAAAACTGAATCCATAAATAAACATTTGTTGATCCAGTCTAAGTTATTACCACCCGATGATAGACAAGCTGAAGATGCAGAAGAGAGGAACTAGATGGGCATCTTGTTTGCTACCAAGTGCTATTCAGCCTCAGCACTATAGGAAAAGATTGTAGCTCAGTGACAAAACATCTGCTTTGCATACAAAAGGTCTGATGTTCAGGTTAAAATTGCAGCACCCCCAGTAAAGCTGTGAGTGATCTCTGTCTGAAATTCTAGATAGCTGCTGACAATAAGTGTCGAAAATACCGAACTAGATGGACCAGTGTTCTGTCTCAGGATAAGGCTGCTTCCTTATAGGAATTTATGTTGTTGTTATATTTCCACTAGATTACCACCACGCAGCCCAGAGTGGAGGATTTTTAGTGCCATGTGACAATATAGGACTTGCATGATTGCCATGGTAAGGGAAGGGAGGAGAACAAAAAGCTGCTCCATGGCCCATGGCTGATGACAGCCATGTCCAATATTGCCCACTTTGGGAATTGAGAGTAACCAAAAAGGGAAAGGAGGTGTGGAACTCTCTCTGTGGGAGGGCTGAACCCTCCAGTGCTCCTGTCAGGCTTTGGAGAAATGGCTTCCTCCCTTCCTTTAGCTGTGGATGAGCAGAGCAAAGCGAAAATAGTCTTACCAGTTAGAGATATTTAATGTTCACAGCGAAAGAACAAAGACTCCATTCTCAGAGGAAAGGTGCTCCTAATTAAGGTTTCCACCCACTCCCTCCCCCGAGCCACCCCCATCACTTCCTGGTCTGGTAACCTGATCTCGCAACCATTTGGTCTTCTGTGTAGCTACCTTATCTGCTCTCCTTGACCTTGGACTGAGCCCTGGGACACTTTCCAGCGAAAGGGAGTCTGTTAATTCTCTCTCCTCCTGTTCTTCTTCTCCTAGCTGTTCCCCACTCAGTTCTGCCCAGCTGTTGTCTTCCAAACTATGTCACTCTGCAAACCACTGCTCCAAATCTATACTGCTCCACTGCTCCTGGGCAGGATTCTGGTCAGGAGCAGGGGGAGGGGGAGGCCCCACCATTCCTCAACAGAGTAGCTCTCCTCAGCCTGGTCTCTGACAGCTCCTATCTCTGATAAAAATGAAATATGGCCAAGGATTATGGAAGGTTAAAGGGCAACCCAACCTCTTACTGTATGCTTCCTGTCACCTGCATCTACATATGCAGAGGCTCATGGGAGGGCAATGTGTGCTCAACGCTACACACAAGGGAGAGACCATATTGGGCACTTGCTTTCGATTTCACATGGTTTCATCCTTTTTCCTGTGCAGGTTTGTATTTATCATGAGAAACTACAGGGAACTGTCGACTTTCACTGCTTCCTTTATAATACGTTGGGCAATTGGTCCCTCTAGTGCAACATTATCTGCACCGATTGGCAACATCCAAGATTTCAGAGGCAGGTCTCTCCCAGCATGGACAAATACAAGGCAAATTTAAATTGCATAGAAAGCAAAGCTAGCCATTAGTGTCTCTGTGAGCTTGAGAATGCAAGTTGCTGTTTTTTGATTCCTGTGTGAGCCAGATATAATCCATCATAGCTAAATATAAGGGCCTAATGTTCTCCCTTGAAAGGTCCTTCAAAAATTGACCGCACATAGGTATACAATTATTTTAATGTAAAAGGCAGTACCTTTTGTATCACCCCCGAATACACTGCATATTTGTACTTTATGAAAGCATGACAGAGAAGGCAAATAACCATTTTTTGTTATTTTTTATAAAGAAAAGGAACTGTGGTGAAGTACCATACGTCATTAAAATATGTACAGTTATTGAATATGTGTATTTCAGCAGAGCTTATTTTCTTAAAGCTTTCAGTTTAAACCTCTCAACTCAATGTTCCTGGTGTGTTATCTTTGATGAGCCCATGAAACTTCTTTCTCATTCCCTGGGGTTTCTTGTTACATCTCACAATTTAAGATTGGAACAATGAACAACTTAGAGAACCAACAAGTTAGAGAACCAAAAATTGATAGATTTGTCAATCACGAAGAGGGGAAAAAGGCTACAGCTCCAAACGGCTTAATTGAGGGTTTTTGTTTTGTTTTTTAAGCTGAAGGTTGAGTATCAGAGGTGGACATCCTAGAGCTCCAGAAGATGCCAAAACAAGCATTTATGTGGTGCTGGTTCTGTCTCAGTGGATAACTGTCATTATATGGAAGCAATTTGCTTGGATACAGTGAGAATGTTTGGCTTTAGGTAAATTGTTGGGCAAGGTTCATCACTTCACTGAGATATATGCACTAGAAATAAAATTAGCAACTCTAGAGCACTTAATAAGACTGGATAGCATCCAAATAGCTACTCTAAATATTCCCATGGAATTGTATGTACCCAGCTGGATTCTTTGAGCAGCAGGCACTCGTGCTATATTGCAAGCTATTCCTGAAACTGTTGGTGGCAAGGAAAAATAGGTATATAAGAGAATTCCTGGATGCAAAGACCCAAGTTGGGTAAGTACTCTTTGGTGAGAGAACCCCAACAGAGATTTAAATGTAGAGATTGAAATAAGCAGCGAAGTAAAGTGTGGAAACATAGATCTTTAAAATATGCCCTTTTAAGTTCCTTCCAAAGTTTCCCTCTTCCCTTAGCATAGTAAAAGCCCACACATTTGATAAGTTAGAAATAGTTTACTAACAAACTCTCCAAAGGTCAAATTCATGTGCTTTTCCATACAGTATTCAGAAAAGGTTGCACACACAGTAAAATTTGGCTTTAGCTTCAGTGGTGAGTTCCTAAATTATTGGTATGGGAACACATGCAACTGTAGGAACCATGAAGTGTGATCTGCATCAACATGCTCAAAACCTCTTTACATGTTGAGCTTCTTTGGTAGGCAGTGGCTGGATCAAAGAAGCATTTTAGTTAAATGTGTTGTAAACTTTGTATAAGAAATCATATTGGCAAAAATGGAACTCCACAGCACCATCTGGTGTCACAGTGTTATAATGCACATACTACACATATAAAGCACTTTTTCTTCACCAGTGTAACTGACTCCTAGGAGGAGAACAAAGGCTTGATTACCAAGTCCCTCCCAAGGTGAGGTAAACCTGGCAGGATCTTAACCTATGGTCTTAACCCCTTCATTCATTAATTAGACTTAAGCATGTTGGTTTTATTTGGCTGGTTATCCCACAGAAACTATTTTGCTCAAATGTCATTTAATTATGTACAATGGAAGGCTAACCTTTGAGAATCAATAGATTCAAATAACTTCCAATGTGAAACTGCCACCTATGCATGGAAACCTCTGGTATGTTAAGAGAGCATTGCTGTCGCCTTGGCACTCCATAGACATTGGAATACATGTAGCAAGACCTCCCCTGTTCTGCACTATGGTAGCATCAAGGCTCCAAGATGCTTAGAGAGTGGTGGGATTACTGCCTGCCCTATGTGGCAGAGATTCGGAGGTTGCACTAGCCCTCTCTATTCCTGCCCAAAGAGGTTTATGGTATATATTTCAGATTCTAAGTCTATGTCAGGCTTTTGACAGACTTGAATTTATATATTTAGGAGTAAAAGGTAAAGGACCCCTGGACGGTTAAGTCCAGTCAAAGGCGACTATGGGGTTGTGGCACTCATCTTGCTTTCACTCCGAGGGAGCCAGCGTTTGTCCACAGACAGTTTTCCGGGTCATGTGGCCAGCATGAATAAACTGCTTCTGGCACAATGGAACACCGTGATGAGTGCCAGAGAGCATGGAAACACTGTTTACCTTCCTGCCGCAGCGGTACCTATTTATCTACTTGCATTGGTGTGCTTTTGAACTGCTAGGTTGGCAGTAGGTCGCACAGAGCAACGGGAGCTCACCCCGTTGTGGGGATTTGAACCACCAACCTTCCGATTGGCAAGCCCAAGAGGCTCAGTGGTTTAGACCACAGCGCCACCCGTGTCCCTATGTTTAGGAGTGCAACACAGTGGTCCCATTTTCCCATGCTTTATCCTTAAATAACAGTTCAGCAAAGTACATGGCAGCAGGTTGACAAGAAACTGAGGGGCGAACTTCTGTATCTACCCTTTCAACTATAAGAAATAGATTCTAATTATGCTCAAAGGGAGCTCTATTCATAACCAATCATCACATTCTCAGAATAGTCTTCCTACTTCTTCACCTCTTCCCTTTCCCCCCTCAACTACTGGATGCTGTTAAAGACACACTGCTTAAAACTAAAACTCAAGGTTAACAGAATACAACGCAAAAGAAGAGTGACTTTGTGCACCAGGTTGATATGATTTTCTGATATTCTTGTGGCCACCACTCCCTACATCCTTGCAGTGAAGGAATTCTTTACAACCAATGCAGGCAAAGTGAAAACTGTGGGTGGAAACACATTGAACAAACACTTGCTGAAACCTGCATGCTGTTTTGAAGTGGGAGCCTGAGAGATAGACATCAGATTAATTCTTTATTTAAAATTAGATTTTGTTATCAGCAACTTATTATAATACACTTGGAAATGTTAATTAATAAAAAGTGCATTTCTATTAGCAAGTTTGTTTTTTCCCTTTACCAAACACTATAGCTTGCAAAGTGAATGCATTAGGATTCATAAATACCACTGACTTCATGCATCTTAACTGTACTAATGGAAAAACATTAATAATTGTCATCTGCATTACTAAGATACCCAGTTAATCCATTTGCATAAATTCTGCCTCAGAGTGTTAGACATTTGTAAATCATTTGCCAAGTAATTTCAAATTAATGCACCATTCAGTTGATTTATGAATGCAAAATAACATTAAAACTTAAAATAACTATTTTAATCAGTCCTTTAGAAGGAAAAAAGGCAAATAAAGCATAAGCTCAACCAGTATATATAATCTAGATTTCCCAGTCACAAGTGGGCAAGTGGTGATTGGAACAGCTCATACTTTGTGAGATTCCATGAACTACAAATGATATCTCTTGTATTTCCCGTATGGGGAAAATGCAGAAGTGTGACTCTTGCTTTCCATACTTCTTTCTTTCTTTCTTTCTTTCTTTCTTTCTTTCTTTCTTTCTTTCTTTCTTTCTTTCTTTCTTATTTGAACACTGCATGGATTCCAAGAAGCATATTTGACCAGCAATGGAAGTTATTCCGTTGGTGATTTTCCTAGTAAGGCTGGGCAGATGTCTGCTATTGATGGTTTAGGTTCAAGACATCCCACTGCAGAGCATACTGTTAGCTTAGATGACTAATTGAATCACTTGCCTATAATACTTTATTAAAGGAGGCAAGTGCTCTTCAGCAATCTGCTGGGTTGTTGTATCACAGGTATCACAAAGTAAATGACAGTAGAATCCTGACTTTTTGGGGTTTCTGGCTCTGCTATCTGTTAGTTCCTAGGAATTTTAAAGGTACATTGTGATGATTCAGATGGTAGATGGATCATCTCAGTGGTATCTTTGCTGATGTTTCCTTTGATTGTTACATTTTTTCTCAAACGTTAATGTATATTTCTTTGCAGACAGACTCTCGTGATTATTGTGGCAGAAGTCATATTCATCATGTTAAGTGAGTTATGGGGAAACGTCTCTCAGTTCCATTAAATGTATAGATTAATATGGGCAGTCTATATGTGCAAATACATATTTAAATGAGATAGATGACTATAAACCATGTGCAAAGGGCAGAGAGGATGTGAAACTATTGAGTTGTAGATGATGTGAATTGTCCTCCAAACTCTGACAGTATCATACCTCTTTAAACAGCCATAGCTTCCCTCAAATAATCCTGGGATTTGTAGTTTGTTAAGGATTATGAGAGTTGTTAAGTGAGAAACATTTCCCTCTAAGAGCTACAATGACAGAATTCTCTGGGAAGAGGAATTGACTGTTAAACCACTCTGATAATTGTAGCTCTGTGAGGGAAATATGGGTGTCCTAACAACTCCCATGCTCTTAATAATCTGCAATTCCCAGGGTTTTGGAGGGTAGTCAAGACTGATTCTCCTTTAAATGTCTAGTTCTGATGGAGTCTTAGTATCTTGGCTACTGTGATGGCTTCCAGAACCCAATTTTGTTGTCTGTCTGTTAGTCCGCAAACCACAGGGATATAATTGAAAAGTAATTTAACTATAAATGCCATGTTAAATCAAACCGTCTCCTTTATTTTTTGACCTGGCTACAAAGGGACTACAAAGTGGTGCCCCACAAGACGAATGCCTCGCAAGACGAAAAACCCGCTAGACAAAAGGGTTTTCCGTTTTTGAACTGCTTCGCAAGACGATTTTCCCTATGGGCTTGCTTTGCAAGACGAAAACGTCTTGCGAGTGTTCCGATTTTTCCCCGCTTCCCCCACCTTTTTCTAAGCCGCTAATCCGCTAATCCACTAAGCCTTTAATAGCCACTAAACCTTTAATAGCCGCTAAGCCTTTAATAGCCACTAAACCGCTAATAGCGCTAATCCGCTAATCCGCTAATAGGGTTGCTTCGCAAGACGAAAAAACCGCTAGACGAAGAGACTCGCGGAACGGATTAATTTCATCTTGCGAGGCACCACTGTATCCTTCTGATGGACTGCCATGGGCATTGGATTAGTCTCTGTGATGACAGAAACCTACTTCATCAAGTTTAGTGAATGTTCTAGTTCTGGAAAAAAATATGCTCAAAGCATTTCAGATCTTAGATTTGAGAAATTTCATCTATGTCTGTTAACTGTATTCAAATTAACTCGGCCCACGTGGTTTTGTTTTCACATATGCAACATTCCCTTCCTTTGAAGAAATATGAAAGTTAATCAATGTATATTGGTTTCCTACAGTGATTTAATCAAGTGGAAAAAATGCTCTTAGCTTGCCAGAATTTGAAGAGGCAGAAGCTGCCTTTTGCCCATTATGTTTTAAATTCACAATGCTGTAAAAATGATTCAAAATGAGAGCTATTTAGTCTGTTGAAGTTTATCCATTTTAATACATCATTTCCTTCTAATTGCTTCTTGATTACATTTCTGCATTTGCTTCAACAAGCTTGCCCATTAGGCCATTTCAAAAGTGTATGGTGTTTTTTTTAAAAGTGCTTCTTAAATATCATTTTTGTATTAGTTGCTTTCATATTTTAAAATATTTCACCACTCTTGCAGCTTCAGTTTTCTCACTGAGTCAAAATTAAAATATTTAGGTTCACATGTATTTTTCATTTCAGTGTTAATCTAGCTACATTTTACGCTTTCATCAAGTCTATGAAATATATTTGAAAACCAGGTCTGCTCTTACCCCTTAGAGAGCCAAGGCAGATGCCTAGGGCAGACACATTATAAAGAATGCTAGCTTTGGTCTTCAAATGTTTGATCATTTGTCTGAATTTCCAAATGTTTGGCTCTATAAAGTCAAATGTATGTTGTTTGTCAGGAGGCCTTACATCTAAAAAAGAAGAAAGAAATTACATAAAAAGTATATTTTTCAGACAAAGTAACTGATCTACTAAAATGCTGTTTCTCCAATTTCTACACTGTTTGGAAATTGCTAACAAATTATACCATGGAAGTTACCGTATTTTAAATTTCAGTTGGCTCTTAACTGTTAATAAAGACTCTCCTCCCTGGAAGAGAGGGGAGTGGTTGTGGGCGGGAGAACGAGCTCCGCCCCTGGTAGGGGGCATTAGCCCCCTCCCCTCCTTACCTAGCTGGCGCCCACGCCCACTGGAGGTAGCCAACCAGGTGCCTCCGGGGGGCGTGTGTAGCAGCTTAATGCTGTGGTGCCAGCTCCGCCTCCTCCTCATTCATCGTCGTCCCTCAGCGAGTCACTTTGAGGCTCGGGTGGCGGTTAGGCATTGGATTCATGTGTTGTGCTGTGTCAAGGGCTAGGTGTGGCCATCGCCTATGCTATCTACCGTGGGTTATTCCGTTAAAGGAATCTGGCGGTCGTGTATTCTGTCCGATGCCTGCTTGGCGGGAGGCCATGGCATGACCCTCGGTGACATCAGGGGGTGAGCCTATAGTTGGATGAGCATCAACAGGCTCCACCTACTGTTGAATAAACCCACCACCTATAGTCATCCAATGCCTAAGCCAATACCTTTTCACTGCTGTAATCAATAAAGTTGTGGCCTTTTCTTGCCCATTAACCTTATATCACGTGTCCTTGTGTATTTATTTCACATAGCGGGGTCGGGCCCTCGATCCACAAAGACTCTCCTCCCTGGAAGAGAGGGGAGTGGTTGTGGGCGGGAGACCGAGCTCCGCCCCTGGTAGGGGGCATTAGCCCCCTCCCCTCCTTACCTGGCTGGCGCCCACGCCCACCGGAGGTAGCCAACCAGGTGCCTCCGGGGGGCGTGTGTAGCAGCTTAATGCTGTGGTGCCAGCTCCGCCTCCTCCTCATTCGTCGTCGTCCCTCAGCGAGTCACCCACCCTCCACTCCCATTTAGCTCAGGGTATAGGTTTTTGGCCTTGCTATGGACCTTAGGTTGGTCGCCCTGGTTGGCTGGGGGGCCTGGTAGGAATTTTTCCATTAGGCATTAGGCCTTCTGGTTTTTTTGCCTACCTCGTAGCAATCGTCACAACTTTTGTGGTATTGGTGGGTAGGTTAGGCATTGGATTCATGTGTTGTGCTGTGTCAAGGGCTAGGTGTGGCCATCGCCTATGCTATCTACCGTGGGTTATTCCGTTAAAGGAATCTGGCGGTCGTGTATTCCGTCCGATGCCTGCTTGGCGGGAGGCCATAGCACGACCCTCGGTGACATCAGGGGGTGAGCCTATAGTTGGATGAGCATCAATAGGCTCCACCTACTGTTGAATAAACCCACCACCTATAGTCATCCAATGCCTAAGCCAATACCTTTTCACTGCTGTGATCAATAAAGTTGTGGCCTTTTCTTGCCCATTAACCTTACATCACGTGTCCTTGTGTATTTATTTCACATAGCGGGGTCGGGCCCTTGATCCACAACTTGTGTGAAAAAAGATTTTTTTTTCATTCGTGAATACTACATTCATTTTGTGTGTGCATCAGAAAGCCAGACTGTGCTTACTACATTTATAATCATCAAAATGCCTGTTGCTCAGGTACAACACATGTTTTTGCATGCAACAGTTTCCACGTTCAGTCCCTAGCATCTCTAGGTAGGCCTGAGAATGTCTTCTGTTTAAAACCCTGGAAAATCTGGGTTGTATCCAATAAGATTTTCTTAGCATAGACATGTTTAATTTAATGGATCTAAGTTAATTTCATATAACCCTGTCATAATACATTTGCAAATGGGTGGTGATGGTTTCAGGATTGAGTTTTACAGGGGGGAAGTAGAAGAGCTGAGCACCACTCCTGTCTACCGCTTTTGTCCTTCGTATTTTTCTTCCTCACTGTTTTGGATTAGGGAAGTAGATGCCCATATCTGCCACTGATAATTTTGTTCCATTCCAAATAGATATTCACAGGAAAATGTTGAAGGGTCTAAGGCTGCCATCACTGTTGTTATTTCCTAACCTTTGTGACTTGATATATATATCAATACATGGGCTTTCATCTATGTTTTGTAAAGATGGCTTGTTTTGCAATGTACAGTATTTGTGTTTTTACTGTTTCAATTTGTTCTTGACATACAGCATTCTGACCTTTTGTACTATTATCTAAGAGGAGCTCCACAATTTTGTCAAGTGACTAATCTTATTCTTTCACCTCAAGCGAATAAATAACTACTGGTGACATTTGCTATTTTCGGACAATCATTTTAATCCCACAAGTATCTAACACACACACGCATATGTATATATGTTATGTGATACTGTTGGATAAAGAATTTCTTGTAATAGAACCATAATTTATTATTCATGCTGTATCGTAAAGAGAATTCAAGTTTCCATGGGCAAATTTAGGCTGTACAGTGGTACCTCGGGTTACAAGCACCTTGGGTTACAAACTCTTTAGGTTACAGACTCTGCTAACCTGGAGGTAGTACCTCGGGTTAAGAACTTTACCTCAGGATGAGAACGGAAATTGTGCAGTGGCGGTGCAGCAGCAGCGGGAGGCCCCATTAGTTAGTGGTACCTCAGGTTAAGAACGGTTTCAGGTTAAGAACAGACCTCTGGAACAAATTAAGGTCGTAACCAGAGGTATCACTGTATGTCCAGACTTTTTGTAGGCAAGTGAAATGTTCACCATATGGAGGGCTCCTCCAGATTACCAAACATTCATCCTGAATTCTGCCTTTTATGATCTAGTTGAGATTCCTTCATTGCAGGCGGCTGGACTAGATGACCATTAGTGTCCCACCAAACTCTACAATTCTATGAATATCCTGCACAAAGTCTTTATTGGGCATTTGTTTGTAGGGAGGTTATATGAGGAGATGAATGAGCATAAGCATTCATCCTGATTTGACAGATCCAGTACATTTGTGTGCAGCCTTGTCATCTTTGTTGTTTTAACAAGGTATAAGTTAGGGATGGGCCCAGCATACATTTTATTCAGCTCACTTGGGCGAAGCTCACATTTAAAAATGAATCTAGCCACTTTACCCTTTTCTGCCTGTACCAGTATGTGAACTGAAGCACAGTCATCCTTCAAAACTTACATTTCTCTGAATTTTGCAGTTCAATTCTCCAGCCCACTAGTGTGTGCAAGAATGCAGAGTATATAAACAGTGCATGAAAGGCACATATTAGTGAAAGTTTGTGTACGTTAGGGAAATCTGCACATTGTGTATATTAGGAGAAAAATGTGTACTAAAATGCTGATAAATTTTCACGAGGACTTTAAAAAAAAGAATTCACAAATTGGTGTGGGAGTCGGGTAAATGAGAAACCGAGAGTCAGATTCAACTACTGAAGTCTTGTAGCAGAAGCCACCTTAAAGACTTTAGCTAATGCAAAATGGGACTTTGCTCACTCCTCCTTCTGTGCCCCCTGCACTGCCCTCAAATCTGGAGATTCAGGAGATTTCCCCAAAACAGTGTGCAAGGAGAGGGGAGGGGAGAATTCTACCCTTAGAGAAACCGAAATTGATGCATTTGCCTATCCATCTATAATACCCTTCTTGATAAATATTAGTTCTTGGAAATAAACTTGTAATGAAACTGTATATGAAAGGTTGACACATAATGGAAATACAGAGTGACTTCATAGCCAAGAGATTCACTCTGAAAACAGAAATATATAGCCAACCATACATACCAGCTTTAAAATTGAAATGGTCTCTTATTGACCAGCAAAGCCTAGGGTTAAGCAAGTTTGCAGAATCGTAGCTCTCAGATATAATATAGAGCAGCTTGCAAACTGTGAATGCGTAGAAGTGAAACTACTTTATTGATTTTCATTATCCTAGTTGAAAGAAAAGTCAAAGATAAACAAAGTACGGTGAGTGACAGATACATTAGTGTGTGTGTGTGTGTGTGTGTGTGTGTTTTGCCTTCTTATTCTATCTTAAAGATGCCAGTACAGGATCACGAAGCTTCTTTGAAAAGCAAGGAAGAGAAACCAAACCTCAACATCTTTTCTGAGGTACTTGAAATTCAAGAATTAAGCAATTAAAGCCCAGACTGTGCAAACATATTTGTGTCATTGTACATTTTTTTTCATAACATGTGAACAGAGTGGAAGAAAAACTGAAATGTTTCTCCTGCTGGTGACATTAGGTACAATGGAATGAAAAAATAAACTGGCGTTGACTACTGTCATGATGTCAGTAACTAAATGACTTGATTTGACAATTGTAAGTATGTAATCTCTGACAGGTACACTCTCATTTCACTGCCAGGGCACTAAGTACTATAATAAACATGTCACCTGACATCAGGTTATTACTGATTGAAGACAACCCTTTGTGTGTATTCTTAACCATTCTCATTTAGTGAAACCTTTCTTCCTTTATCCATTTTTATGTACAGTCTATAATGAACAAACAGTCAGCAATGGAGTGTTAAGAGCTATTCCTGTTGCTTTGCAAAAAATCATAGAACAAACTTTCCTTGTTTTGTTTTGTTTTTCTTAAACAAAGGGAAAAGAAGGGCACCTGAATTAATAACAAGAAGCACAAAGTCAGTTCATTTTATTCATACGTGCAATCCATAGAGTCATGGGCAGCTGGATACAAATAAGCATATCTTGAGAACAGAAAATTTGAGGGAAATGAGTCTGCCTCAAATGGAGTTAGTTTTGGTTTGTGGATACATATTTGTTCTATGGTACCTGGGAAGATTTCTCAGGGGGTGTAGGATCATTTGGCTTTTCCCTTTCTGTGGGCAGAGAGAGGTTGTGCCTAATAGAGGTAAACCGAACATAACAAGCCTCCTTTGTGAGGCTATAGAAAGGTCAACTGACACTATCGTTCCAACCTTGGCAAGGGCAAAAAGGAGATCTAGTCCATGGGACTGTGCCAGGCCTGAATTATTTAAAACTGGGCTAGTCCATCTGGCTCCAATTTTAATCAGCTGATGTTAGTCCTAAATGATTTATAATTATTAATTATTATTATTAATTATCCACCTTTCACTCTAAAGGTCACCAGGTTTGTTACAGCATCTTTAGAAACTGAAAACAGTTTAAAACAACTTATAAGAAAGTGGGTCCTAAAATTATACACCTCAAGTGTAAAGACAAGGTTGGGACCATTCCATTCTACCAACCAATCCTCTTCAGAGGCATGTCCTACTCCATGTGTCACCACCAAGTCAAGTGAAACCTTTGTCTGCAGACAAATGGTGGCACCTACATTATGAAAGATGCATTGTCCCTTCTGTGGGTTCTTTTCAGAACCAGTTGATGGTGTCTCTCACCCCAAGCCTTTAAACTTGTCTTTTGAAACAAATCTGATACCTTCCCTGTTTTCATGTTGAGCAAGAGAGATAGGAAGCAATCCTGTTTCATCATTAGTCCCATAATTGTTTCCATTGCATCTGTTCTACACGAGAACCACTATTTAAGCCTCAGCTTGTTTTTTTCCCTCCCTGTCATTTTTTCCTGTTATGTTGAACCTTTTGGGTTGTAAGCTTGTGGGCAGTGGTGGCTTTCTTTTAATTTATTGGTTTTCATATAACCCAAATCTAAGAACCCTTTTGGCTGCTAACTGCTATTACTGATGTAACTAATGAATGAATGGATGAATGTGTTAAGTTTGGTGGTGATAGTGATTCCAAAAGTGGGTTATGAAACCACAGAGGGGACATGCTTTGGGGTATAGAGTGAAACATCAACATAGGCATACAAAGGAAAAGCAAAGCATATGATTTGTGATTGAAGGTTCCAATCGCTGCACAATTTGTGTTACCCTGATTGCTGTCTTGTTAATTCCAAACTTACTTATAGTATCAATATGCAAATGTGATTTTCCTTGCGTTTGCTTGGTAATGTAATATTAATAATGCAAGTCCTGTAAAGTTATTTATAATCTGCTTTACATTTCCACCCATTAGAAGCTAACTTTCATATGCAACACTTGTGTGGCATGACAGAACTGAAACAAATGATATGCGTTTGACTTCACTCAGCTTGACAGTAAAAAGTGGTGTTTCAATTAGATGTAGCCTAGGCATCAGGGGCATACTACTGCAGCAATATTACACTGTCAGAACAGAAGAATGATTTGCTTAGAACTGAAAACGTTTATTTTAGGTTTGTCTCTCCAGTCTTATAAGCACAAAGAATAGTTGAGGCTTTTAATGTACATATGAAGTTATAGGAAACATTTACTTGTACACAGTATGGGCAGTGAAAAAATATTTTTAATGTGTGGTACACTGGAGGGGGGTAGCCGTTTTTTGTCCAAGGGCTAAATTCAACATTTGCCACTTCCCGGCAGTGAATGTGGTCCCCACACACAGTCATATGCACATATCCAGTGCATATATATCCCCTACACAAAAAATTAACATCAATAACAGCAACAATACCTCCCATAAAAAACCCTAAGCCAGAGCTTTTCAAACTGTGTTGCGGCATGTTAGTGTGTTGACTGTCGTGTGTAGGTGTGTCATGCGAATGCTTCCTGCACTCCTCCTGGGGCTGGAAAGGGGTTAGTTTAATATCTGGCTTGCTAGTAAAACTGAAATACTGTGTTACGAAATGATGCATGTCTAAAAAATGTGTCACCAACATGAAAAGTCTGGAAAGCTCTGCCCTAAGCAATACCCCAGGACAAAAGTCTGTTCAACAGCCTTAGCTTTTGTAGCTAGAATCAGTCAGGCCCTGCCCTCCCAGGTCAGATGCGAAAAGGCCTGCAAAGCAGGGAGTGTGTCCTTCAAGCCTCATAGCCAAGATGGTCTGCCCAGGGCTGGTGGGAGTTGTAGTCCAAAACGAATACTCATCCTCAACAGAAATATTGGCTTCATGACTCAACAAGGAACAATTTGTTCTTTGTTACCCTTCCCATTTGTTCTCTTTCTCCATTTGCTTGTCACATTTTCCTAAGTCTTCCTTCCTCCTCCCCCGTATGTCACCAGTAGTGTCAACAAATAGGTTGCAAGCTCCTTGGAGCTTACCTGATTTCACTCTGTAAAGCACTCTGTATACTGATAGCATAACAACAAGAGCAACTTGAATAGCTCATGTTGGGAAGGCATAGAAGCCATCTGTGCAACAAAGGCACCAGGAATCAGTCTTACAATCTGTGTATGCTGGGGAGGTGATGAAAATAATTGAGAATAACAACTTGGGGAAACTGAGACATGTTACTGGCAGATGTGAAGGGACCTTGAATTTCTTTCCAGCACAACCAATGAATTGCTAGTGGATTTAACCATATGTTAGTTTAGCACTGGGTCATATTTGCTGAGACACACTGAATTTAGCTGATTTGCTCTAGAATGAAAGTAACTTCATATGTCCCTTCTACTCCCACAAAAGAGCTGTCTGGTCTTTGACCGCGATAATGATTGATTGATTTCCCACAAGAGAGTTCTGGGGTCAGGTGGGGGTCTGGATTTTGAACTATCTCACCTGAGAATGACCCACAAGACATTCCAATTAGTTGCACCTGCCTCCTTGATGTTAGCCAACTATTTGGAGTAACTGGACCATGCCTCCCAGGTTTATGAAGTGGTCTGTACCTCATCTTCCAGCTTCTTGTATTGAAAGAGGATAAATGCTAAGAGTAGGGTTTTTTAGCTGTCTACTCATAGCTGTCTGAAAGATGTATGATACCTGGCTTGCAGACATTTGTTTTGCCACTTTCCCAGTAAAATGACTCATGCATTCTCCATGTAGGCAGGCACTGTTTAGGCAAGGCTTCTAACAGAGTGCAATCCCTGTGGAGATCCATTGGGTGTGCAAGGAAATGAAAAAAACCCCCAACCATTCTAATAAAATTGTCAATACTAACTTTCAGTGTCATGAATACTCCTCACAGCTGCTTTGACATCCGGGTTCTTTTATTCAGTTAATCAAGCAGGTGGGACCTGGCAGGTTCGAGGTTAGGGAAGCCTTGTAGATTGGATCAGAATATGGATTATAGTCCAAATTCCTGTTCTAGGTTTCTTTGCGAATTTTTGATTTTGTCCAGACATCAGAGCAGAAGAGGCTCACCTGGCAGGGTAGAGTTGCTACATTCCTGTTCCTATAGGTGGGTTGCTGCTGCTTACCATGAGGGACAGGAGTGAGACAGTGGAGAGGTCAGCAGGGTCAAACACACTGGCAAGAACTCTGGATTGATTCAGCTGGTACATTTGCACCATGCCAAGCTCCCCACAACTTGTCCCCTCTTTCTTTCCCTCCTGGAAAGCAGTAACAAATTCACCTGCCAGCCCAGTCCTATCTGCTTCCATATCAGAATATATGGTATTTATTCACAGCAGTTTTTCACATGTGCAGCACATTCCCAGTATGGATTTTCTACTTCTGCCTTCTTGCCCTTCCACAGTTAGGTTATATCATAGTATTGCAAAAATGCGGAGCTGTTTCTAGCCTACATTCTCTGAATTCACATTTATTTCCTGAAGCGTTACTCAGCAGCCAGCTTTTTATATTGTGTTCTGTGTCCATGGGGCAACTGACGTTGTTCCTGTCAGCAACCAAAAACACTGGTCATTTGAAGGCTTAAAATTTATCGTCATTGATACATTGATGGCAGTCACCCAGATTTTTATTTTGGCACCCCCCTTTTTATTTAGTGATAAAGCTGTATCCTACTTTGATTAACAATGCCATTTGGAAAAACATTCTAGTTATTTTCCATTGACTTCACCTGACAGACTAGTTCTAGAAAGCAAGTATGAAGTTTTCTTCCAAGAAATACCATTTTTAAACTAAGCATCGGCAAGTGCACAGATGCAGGACAAAATTTATTGGGGGGTGGGAATGTAAGATTATTGTGTGTGCTGATTCATGTTATATCAAAGTTGATAAGAGGAGTCAGAAGCAGGATGTTTTAAGGTAGGAATTTATGATGCTATATATTTCTAGTATAAATCTGTTAGTTGTATTATAGTCAGGAAAATACAAATCTCAGGAAAGATTTATCTATTCATGCCAGGCATTAGAAAAAAAAAGTTGCCTTTGCATAGTTATTAAGCTAAAATTTGAAACAACTAGATAGGTGCACTAAGACAATGCTGAACATGTGAAATACTTTTTATTCCAAGTTTCTAATTTGAGACGCAAGCTTGAAATTTTATAATGTTGCATGTTAGGGATCCTGGGAGATTGAGCTACATCTTGTGACAGGAAACCTCTTGTGACAGGAAACCTCTTTGAGGTTTTTTCTACAGTCAAGCCGTATGTAAATTTTATGAAATAAATAGGAAAGCAGAGCACTGTGCCAGAAATTGAGAGTTGTGTGAACTGGGGAACAATATTTTATACCTCAGAAGAAGATAATGTTCCCAAGACCAGCCTTCAACAACCTGGTTCCTTCCACATGTTTTGGAATTTGCAACTCTCATCAGTCCCTGCCAGCATGGCCAATAGCAAGGGAGGATCATCATCATCATCATTTTAAATTTGTATACCGTCTTTCTATCTTACATACTCAAGGCGGTTTACAAGCTGATATATCTAAACTATAATCAATAAAACAATGGCAAGCCACAGTAGGTAAATCAATACAATACACATTGAGAAGCAGAGACTAGAGGGTAGAGCAAGGCAGGTGGAAAGAGGCCTTGCTTGATGGAATCTCTCCCCTTACAATTCTTCCTTCAGGACCAGCTCCCTTATGAGTAGTCCTAGGGTCCCATCCTAGGACGGGAGCTGTAGTGAGAAAAATCTGGAGTATATCAGGTTGGAGAAGGCTGAAGTAGGCTTTAGTCATTTTCAGGTATTTATTAGTGTGGAACAGGCTTCCTCAACCTCAGCCCTCTAGATCTTTTTGGCCTACAACTCCCATGATCCCTAGCTAGCATGGCCAGTGGTCGGGGATGATGGGAATTGTAGTTTCAAAACATCTGGAGGGCCAAGGTTGAGGAAGCCTGGTGTAGAACAAGAGTCTATGAAGGAAGCTGCTCAATGCAGCACTTAGGTTGGATATGGTCTATTTTGTGGTCATGTTGATACTATACATTTTAAATGCCATTATACCACTTTAAACAATCTTTACTTGCTCAAAACAATATGGGAGCTAGGGTGTTGAGAGTTGTTAAGGGACCCCCATTACTCTCACACAGAGCTACAATTCTCATAGTTCCTTGTGAAGAGACCTAGACTGTTAAGGCACTCTATAAACTGTAGCTCTGTGAAGGGAATTGGGAGTCTCTTTAAAATTCCCAGGAGTCAGGTCCCTTAACAAACTACAGTTCCCATAATTATTTGGGGGAACCCATGACTGTTTAAAGTGGTATGATACTGCTTTAAAGATATGGTGCAAATGTGGCACCTCTCTATTTCAGCATTTGCCCACCTTAGGGGCAGGAGTCAGGGAATTGGGACATTCTGAAATAGGGATGAGAAGCAGAATGAAGCCATTTCAGAGAGAAGGGGGAAGTGCTTATAATTGTAAAAGATGTAGACGTCTTCTTCCTCTCCCCCCCAACCCATTATAAACATCACTCCCAAACCACTTTGGGCAGCGAATATAATAACTACCCCAATTCACTACAAACAAATGGGTTGGCTAATTGGGACATCTCTTTTGATCTTCTTCTAAACTAGAGTCCAGTCACTAGTGCATGTAAGTACCGTCTATTTGGAGAGCTTTCAATGCACATTATAATGAGCATGCCAAGCTTCAGCTAGACCTGCACCCATAGTGTTCATCACCATTGTTATCATCATCAGTACTAATTATATTTTATTATATTAATTACATGCATGCCAAAATGGCTTCCGGGTGGTTTACACATATAAAGTCAATTGTAACAACATACATGATTGAAATACACAATAAAGCAATTGCATCAAAGCATTAAAAAGAGCCATAATTAAAACCTACCAGCATCCTAAATAGCTGAGTAGAACATATGCAAATTGCAAGGTATTATTAGTGACAGAGCACTTCTTCATTTGAGGACACGTTATTATTTGTGATTGGCACCTAGTGAGCATTTTACTCACTTCTCCCCTACCTGTAACTCGCCTGTAATCAGTGTGATGGCACTTTAGGACCCCTGATAGCACCATGACTTTACTTCAGAAGCTTGCCATTTATCTTGTGTTTTTAAAGTCCATTAACTGCATTTATATGGAAACACAATGTATTCAGTACCCAGGACAAATTGCAAGGGGATGATTCAAGCTGGTTTCTTTAACAGCAGAAAGGGCAATTTGTCTCCGTGACCTTATAAAACAAACAAGTTGCTGTTTTTCGCTTCTTAAAGAAAAAGAAAAAATCCCATTTGTTTCTGCCGAAAACAAGGAAAAGTAGTGGGAGGAACTCTTGATCTTTTAAGATTTTTACTCTTTAACTATTCTAAATTTTGAAAATATTACCCAAATCAAATTCGCCTCTCCCAATATTTTTAGTGGGGTGTGGGTGGGGTAGAACTCATAATCAAAACTTTCAGAATAAAAATGATAATGTATCTATATGCTGTATGTGTATGTCTCACTTTGTCATCTTTTTATGACTTCATTGTTATGGTTTTAATTTTCTCCTTTTCTTGCTTCAGATTATAAATATTTTGAAATTTGTTTTGTTTTTATTCTGTTATAAGACTATTTGGGCAAGGTTTGTCACCTTATGTGTAAAAACAGTGCATTTGGTGAATATTTGGAAACAACAGGGTCTTGACCTAACCCACTGACAAAACACAATTGGATTGCCCTTAATCAGTTGCCCCTATTCACTGGAAATGTACGTGAAGAGTGCTTTATCAGGGATAATCCATTTGCCAGCATGGTTCTTTGTACTGCAGAAACCCTGTTCATCATGCCTGGCTCCTGATAGCATGGAAATTGACATGTGAACAGCTGTTCACTTGTAGACTTTGCCAATGTAGATGTGTATGCCAATGTATGGCTATCTATAGAGGGGGTCAGCCACATATTCCCATTCCCTCAAAATTGTATAAAGCACACTTCCTGTGATTAAAGACTGATGGCACCTCCCTTGTTCTGAATCAAGTCCAGCTTCATGATTCACTAGACTCTATCTTTTGTAGAAATATGTAGTGGAAAGAGCTATCAGCACATGCAAAAGCCATTGGTTACATCTAGTGACCAGGGATGGCCCATCCCGCTTCACTGCCCGGGGTGAAACAGGAAAGTGCCATCAGTCTGCTACTGCCCTCCCCACTGGGAAACCTCTGTAGACCCACTAAAATCACTAGCCCTAAGTCATCACCATTAATTTAAATGGATTTACACTGAGTAAAAGTCAGTTGACTACAACATCATCATTATTGTCACCACTGATGTGTAATGCCCAGTGCTTTTTTTCTTTAAAAAAATGTTTAGAGGTACTATCATTTTCCTACTCATATTGAAATACTGCCCCTCAATGAAGCCAAACTTAGATTCAAAAATATTTAGGGGTATGCGTACCCTTGCGTACCCCCAGAAAATAGCACTGGTAATGTCTAATGTAAAATATTCAAAATACATTTTAAACAATATTCCATCAATATCAAAGAACATTTAATAACGAGTATTATGACATTAGGAGATCATTTTCAACACAAATAAATTGGATTACAAATCACAAAGTCGCCATCTTCTATTACCTTTTAAAGTGAGCCAACTTATTGAAATAGGAGTTATGCTTTAATTAAAAGTAAAATGAAATGTAGATATTCATGACTTTGATTCAGAGAAGACTTGTGCAGATACTTAATTAGAACTCAGCGAGCATTCTTAACTTTTGTAAAATAGACCTGAAAACAATTAACATCGAAGTATTATGAGATGGACTTTCCTAGGTGAATATTAGAGTACAGATCTTCAAGGTTAGGTTTTCCAGCCTAAATTCAAATTAAGGTGGTAACAGAATCAGAAGCCTACAAATATGGCGTTGTGTCATACCTTTGTTGATCTACAATGCATTTGGAATTAGATTCAATTCCTTATTAAATGTTTGGTGTCTTTGGATATTGGTTGACATAATACTTAACAGTAATCTGGAATTGGGAGGGGACAGGGTCAGCCACCACCACCATCATCATCATCATCATCATCATCATCCCTTCTTCCCAAAGGAACCTAGGTCAACAAACATACTTACAAAACAGAAAAACAATTTAAATCCATCAAAAAATATTTAGAAAACCTAAAAACATTTAAAAGCAGAAACATACCCTCACAGTGGATAATTTTAAGGTTCCTATGACCAGTATCAGGCATCAGATGCCTGGGTGCTGCTGAAATTTGAGAGCCTAAAGTCCACCATTGGCCCTAATTAAACACTATACAGTACTATCTGTGCTCAAGTGTTGCAGAACTGGCCATGAGTAGTCAAGTATTGGAACAAGGGCAAAGATTCAGGAAGAGTTGAGTATATCTCATTTAGGACTTTTCTGCATGGTTAACTCAAGGAAGTGTCGATTTGAAATTGCTGCAGAAATGACACGAGAGCACATTTGATTCTTTTGCTATGTTTCTGACTCCTGTCAGGAGGCAAAGGAATCTTTCAATTCTCCCAATTCTCTTCTTCTCTGACACATACTTATTCTGATATGCTATATCTATGATTTGGCTTAGTGGAAGGCAAGTTCTCTTGGGGAAATTTCACTGTTAAGACAAACTCCCTGCTTCCAGTTTCTACTGACAAAATTGATTTCCGATGGGAAGTCTTACATGGGTGGGTGAAATATTGCCCATGGGCCACTTTCCCCCTTGCTTTGTCTTGGAGAAGTTTAGGTGTTGGGCTAGAGTAAGCTCTAAAGAGAAACCAAATAATTATAAGAGACTGCATGCTGAATAGTATTTTGCTTGCCATGGAAATTGATTCAGGGGAGAATGAGACCCTAAGGGGTCTATTGCAGGAGCTTGTTAGAGAGTAGTTTTTTCCTCTTGTGAAAGAGAGACAGAAGGAGCCTGCCATTACACATCTTGGAATAAAAACTGATATGGCAGGAAATGCCTGTAGGTTATGTGGAGAGAATTAGAATGCAGGGGTTAAGAAGATGGTAGTAAATTGGTAGGCCATTTGAACAGGGTTCTTGGAACTTGCAGCCCTTCGTGTCTGGTTTGAGGGTTTGATGCAATACTGTTGGGTGACCATATGCTTGTATGAATATATTCTGCACTTAAAAACAATCCCAACATAAGAAGATCCTGCTGAATCAGGCCAATGGCCTATCTAGTCCAGAATCCTGTGGCTAGCCAGATGTCTGTCGGAAACCCTCACACAGAATCCGAGCATAAGAGCACTCCACATTCCTGTAGCCTCCAGCAACTAGTATTCAGAAGCATTGCTATGTACAGCTGTGGTGACAGAGCGTAGCCATCATGGCTACTGCCACTGGTAGCCTTATCCTCCATGAATTTGCCCAATCCACTTTTAATGCCACCCAGATTGATGGCCATCATGGCCTCCTGTGGGAGAGAGTTCAATCATTTAATGTGCACTCTGTGAAAACTACTTCAACTTTTGTTTCCTGAATCTTGCAACATGCAATAGCAATGGGTATCCATCAGTTCTAGTGTTACAAGAGAGATGTGGGGTTAAAAAAAACCTTTTCTCTATCCACTTTTTCAATTCCATACATAAATTTATAATCACTTCCTGTTGAAAGCAGATACTTGATTCTAGATGGGTGTGTTTAGTTACTACCTGAAAGGTCACATGAGAGCTACATAAGACTCTCATCAACTCAATGTAAAGTGGTACAATGTTGTCTGGACTGAATTATGAAGAAGGAATATTGCTTTTATGCCTTCAGGAGGTCCTTGGCTGGCGTTATTGGCTGGCCATTTCAGTGGAAGTGTTGACTAGATCTGCAAAGGATATGCTGTCCTAATAGGTTAGCACTTGCTAGTGCAAATTTCAAGTCAAAGGTAACAGTGAGAGGACAATTCTGGTAAAGGAAAGGAGGCTAGGCTGCTTGATGCAAATGGAAGAAGAGAAAACTAATTATAGAACAAGATTTTCAGGATGAGATGGCAGACCCGTAGGGAACTCTTGGTGTTTAGACTTAAAACTTTCAGCAGAAACTGAAATGAATACTGAATCCCTGTATCACTTTAACCTGGATATATTCACAGAGAGACTCTGTAATAAGAAAATATTTATTACAAGGAACACATGCTTTATAGGAAAGATCCTAGTTCTGTATAACTCAGTTGGAGATGCCTTGAACTTTGCTTGTTTCTGCATCTCAGTGGGAGATACAAAAAAAAAAAGAAAAGTCTCCTCTTCCAAGATGAGGATGAAGATGAAAAGAATAAGAAAAGAGGTCAGCAACCCTAAGAGATTACCCAAAGGAATGTTGGCATAGGTTAGGTCAGAAAGGGCAGGCCAGGAAACTTGGAGGTTCCTCTATCTACCCTTTCTAATGCAGACACATTAGCCTCCAGTGCAAGTTGCGCTGCATCCCAACATTCCAGAAGAAAGAAACCTCAATATTTGTGGTGTTACTTCTTACGATTGGGTTTCTTTTCTGTTTCCAGGTATCTTCTCATCTTCATTTTCCACTATGCATTTTTGGATTTTAAGTTTTAATAGCACCTATTGCTACTGATCTATGATTGAGTGCAACCATTTCCTTCTGTGTGCCTTTTATATACTTAGACCATTGTCAATAGGGGTTGGAAGAATCTTACTTCCAGCATCTGTATTCTAAGAAGCTTTGGCTCCTAATGTGCAAAACAGAAATAAGTTTTGTAATGATTTCTGACAAATAGTCCCTACATTCGTACAGCAAGGGATAATAAATTTCCCCTTTTCTACTGAAGCCTCAGAACATATCTATATGTTTTCCTACAGAGTCACATTTACGACAAAGCACACCCTTCTTTCTGGGTGATGGGATCTATAATTATCCCCAAAGTGAGAGCAGAGGTTATATATTTGCTTCCATTTCTTTTTCTTCCTACCCAATTCATGCCATTTCCCTATCAAGCCTCTTTCAACTGAGGTCTTAAGCTCCTGCAGACTAAGTGGCATTTCTTTCTTTCAAACCCAGTTTATGTCATGGTTTGATGACCTTAGCCCAGTTGTACCGATATTTCCCTCTCATTATCTACCTGACAGCTGCCTTTGCTGCTAGGTCCAGATTTTAACCTAGGTGGCAAATTACAAGACTAAAATTAGATTGTAAAGGTTCTTTGCAGTCCAGATGAATTTGCTGCAGTTTCACATACTTGACCAAGAACTAGGGAGAGGCAGTTATTTTATTCCTTTGTTTGGTTTGCATCGCTTCCAAAACAGGGCCCTTTGAGACCCTATATAGATTCTGGATCAAAATCATCACTACCCTGGACATATTCTGATTCTCAATTTGATAATGCTAATGTTACAATGCAGATGAACCCGAAAATTACTTACATAGCTCCAGATCCCACAAATCAACATTTGATCCACAGTGCCCCAAAGCATGAAAGGTAAAACCACATACTTGCCTTACTAGAAAAGGCAGAAAACCAAATCTGAAGAATGTGATCCCTGACCAAACACTAAACACAGATAAACAAACTGAAGTATAGCTCATAGAATCATAGATTTGTAGAGTTGGAAGGGATCTCAAGGGTCATCTAGTCCAACTCCCTGCAATGCAGGAATCTCAACTAAAGCATTCACGACATATGGCCATACAACCTCTGCTTTAAAATCTCCAGCGAGGGAGAGCCCACCACCACCCGAGAGAGACCATTCCACTGTCTAACAGCTCTTACTGTCAGAAAGTTCTTCCTGGTGTTCAGTCAGAATCTCCTTTCTTGTAACTTGAAACCATTGGTCCAGATCCCAGGCTCTGGGGCAGGAGAAAACAAGCTTGTTCCCTCTTCCATGTGACAGCCCTTTAGATATTTGAAGATGGCTATCATATCTCCTATCAGTCTCCTCTTTCCCAGACTAAACATACCAACTCCCTGAACTCTTCCTCATAAGGCTTGCTTCCCAGAAACAAGAATCTCAGGGTCTCAAATGCCGTTGATGCCCCGTGTCATACCAAAATTCAGCACCTGCCTCTCACCTTCTATTATGGATCATAGTTGTGATTCCCCCTAGGTTCTGTGCCCAGGGCAACCAAACCAGTCATACTCCCCTAAATGCACCATTTTGATACTCCAAAATCATCACTTGGGGGAGAAATGAGAGTCTGTCTCCATGGGAAGATTATTTATCATATATGATTATTTTCTGTATTGTTGCATATTACTTGCCTGCTGCAGGACAGTAAAGTGCCATCTGCTATCAATCTATAAGTCTTTCAAGGGAGACAGGCTCATTGAATTTCTTCAAAGTCCACATGCATAATTTCTAACTCTATCTGGTTTGTATTCTCAGCAGTAGGGAAGGGGAAAGTTTGCCAATGAGGATCACAGTTAGCATTCAAATGTCATTTAGAGAAGATGGCAGTGATTTCCTGTGTGGCTAAAGCTAGTTTTATTTACTATAAACAGAAAGCTGAGCTGAATGACTTTCAGGACTAGTGCGATAAACATGGTCTTAGTGGTAATAAGCCTTTATCAGCTAATTGCATTATAACTAAATAAACACAGAAATATTATTCACATATTGACAAAAATGGTGTAAATATGTTGGAGAATGTATTAGCTCAGATTACATGGGAAAATGAATCCTACATGTGCCCTTTAAGGAGAAGGCATTCCAGGATATGCCATACTTGCAGAATATCAGAAGCAAGGTGACATGTGAAAACTTGGATTTTTAAAAAGTCATTGTAAGCATATATGTACAAATTTCTACCACTACATTTGCGTGATTTTAGTCCATTTAATAACACATCACTTGAAATCTAACATGGAGGAAACAGAACTATTTATTTTTTGAAGCATGTTTCTATAAAGATGCACATGGGTGGGTGTGGGTGTGGGTGTGGGTGTGTGGGTGTGGGTGTGGGTGTGGGTGTGGGTGTTTTAATCCTGGTACACTGACGTCTTATAGCCTCAAGCCAAAACAAACAACACCAACACTAACAAGAATTGCAATGCAAATCTAAACATTCTTACTCTAAGTAATCAGCACAATTCTTACCATATCTACTCATTTTTAACGACTATGGGATTCACTGAGGCTTAGGACTGCAACCTTCATCAACCTATGTTCAAAGACACAGCACTGGCAGAAACCTTAACCTTTTGTACCATATTTTTCCTAGGACTGATTCTAAGACCCAGAATAAATCACTGCATAATAAACAGAAAAAAGCATCCACTCTCTTTCAATAGTGATAGAAAGGAATGTGCGTACAGGCTGATCAAGCTCAGTGTCTCAGAATACCTACAATAATCTTCCAGTTCTGCTCCATCGTGGTGTTACCACTAGAAGGGTTGCTTTCTTCTTCCATTCTTTTGTTTGTGGCTTTTTGCGCTTCGAGGCCTCCAAGACCCTCCCCTGTAAATAACTTTACATGGATACATATTTTAGTTTAAGTTATTGGGCAAAATTTTAGGCCCCTATTTTATTGATTACAGCAAAGTGAGTGGTATTGGCTTAGGCATTGGCAACAGACTATAACTCTCTGACTGGTAGTCTGAAAGGGTAAACACCAAACGAGGGACATCGATGAAGACCAACCGAAGCTCACCCTGGGGTTCCTGTGGTCCTGGCATGGTCCTAGCCCCTCAAGCGGACTTCGGACGAGATCCAAGACTCCCAGATTCCTTTACCGGAATACCCTATTCCTGGAGGGGCAGGTGATGACTGCACCTCCTCTCCCCCACATTTCAATAAGCCAATGCCTAACAGCCATACCTTACAAAGTTGTGACAATTGCTGAGGGGGTAGGCGAAAACCAAGTGGCTATAGCCAATCTGCCAAATGGAAAAATTCCTACCCAGCCCATGTTCCAAAACAGGCAACCCAATGCAAAGCAAGGCCAAAGCAGCAACACCTAACATTAAGGAGGGAGGACGAGTGCCCAGCAGTGCGAAGCAAGTGCCCCAAATTATGTCACGCTGTCGCTTTTATAGACCCCGGGAATCATGCTGCCTCACCTAATTGGTCCAAACAGCCTGGCGTGATCTCGTTGCCAAAATGCTAAGTCTTAGGCTACACCCCTAAATAATTAACCCTGCAGGGGTGTCCTAGGGGCCCGCACGCAACCAGGACCCTCAATAAGGAGGATCCCATTTATCTCTCAAGTCCTTATCCATGCTCTGGTCAACACTCAGACTCTTCTATGTGCTGTTTTCTCTCCCAATGGTCTTCTTAGTTAACGCAGGATTCATTGACTAGACTCAATTTTCTCTTCCATTGGGTAAGCCCATCAGTCTCCTTTTCAGTCCCTATGATTCTAAGCAGGACCAGCCCAAGACATTTTGCTGCCTGAGAAAAAGAACAAGATATTGAGTCAATGTGCCCTCTTTTTTCATGACATATCCTCTTTTTCAAGGGTAAAATTTGAGTCAAATTGCATTTATTTGCTTTGAATGGCCATCATAGCGTCCTCTTTTTTGCTCTGCAAAATATGGCAACCCTAATGTTCAGAAACTAACCAATCTGGCAATTGAATCCTTTTTTTACACTGGCTAAAGGGAACAGTATCCTCAAATCCACCTAAGAGCAGCAATCTAGCACAAAGGGTACAGGCCAGGCCATGTAGCACACACAGCTCTATTCCTCACCCCTCAGCATTTGCTGCCAGAGGTGCCTGACTCCTCTGTCTTACAGTAGGGCCATCCATGATTCTTAGAGCTTTGAAGATAGAAGGTACCACCACAAATAATATCCCTAACATAGGGAGCCTCATTTGCCACACCATTAATTTTTTAACCCAGTGTGTGACTCACAGGAAAGACAGCTGCTATTCAGAAAAATAAAATTATGTTGGATGTGAGCCAGCCTAGAGGAACACTCTGGTTTGTGAGCCCCATCATTCCTTTATTCTATTGCTCTAAACAAGTCAATTTACTATAATTCAGTGCTGCTACCCTCTCCCACTTACATCCTTGAGTGTTCATGCATTGTGTGGTTTCCTGCACCTAGAACAGTTTGTCTTTCTTTTTGTTGATCAAGTCACTTCCTTCATGTTCTTTCCATTCCTTTCAGAATACATTATTATGGGAACAGACAAAGGAAATCTGGGACTACTTACTAAAACGTTAGAAAAGAACTGGAGTGGATATGTTTTAGTCAATAATTTTATAACAGAGAGTGACTATGTAAAAGCATTCATAAGAACTTGGTGTGTCAGACCATTTCCTTCAACAAATTAGAAGATATGGGAAAGGTAAAAGAGGAAGAAAAGGGGAACTGCAGCTCTAGCTTTGTGTGTGTGTCAACTTGAAGAAGGGCAGGCTGTTCTTGCTATTTTGAAGGCCAAATAACTCCGCTCAACAACAAATAGCAATCAGAATGTATTATTTTGTATGATGTATCACAATTCCGGACTTATGAAAAGAGTGTTATTAAAAATGTATGCAGCAACTGTGCATCTTTCAATTAAGATTTAACTAAGCCAAGTCTTCACAAGTTAGGAGACATTAGGCAGAAATGTGAAGTATCATTTGTAAAAACCAATCCGCAAAACAAAACAAAGGCATCTTTGCACTTAGTCCCCTGGTGAGGAAAAAGAATGGCTAGCTGAGTAAATTGGTGAGCCCAGTTAAAGAAAAATCAGAGTAAGACGATATACAATTATATTCCAAGACTTTTTATTCTGCATTCAACTTGGCAGCCACTTCCCCACCCAGAATACAATGTGAGTTAAACTGGTTTCTGCCACATAGCTGTTATTGTTTTTACTGACAGACCAAGTACGGTTTTATGGCTGCTGGTGAAGGAGGTTTTATTTATGCTACAATGACCTGCTGGTCCTCCTGGTTAAAGATTGGTTGTCACAGCTGTATAGGCTGGCTGATGCAGTATATGTCCAACAGAAATGAAGAGAATCCTCAGGTAAGCACCCTTAAGCAAGTGCTAAGGTGAAGGAAAACTTCTTCAGATCTGCCCCATCAAAGTTATGAGATTAGAAGGGCCTTCCTGGCTCATTCATGCAAAGCTGTGAGACTCATGTGGTGGTGGTGAGGGCTTTGAAGGGGCATATATAGGACAAAGGTGAACTACTAAGCCAGGGGGGCTCTATCCTCCCCAAAAATGCTGCAAAAGAAGGAAAACACTTTCATCTATGTTCAATTTCAATAAAGTTCTTGTTCATTCAAACTCAAGCTATAAGCCCCATCTCTACACTTGGGAGTCAAAACCTTCTTGTTATATATGATAGTTTGCATCTATTAGCTTACATACACACACACTGAAATAAATGAGTATATTAATTCCTAACTTTCTTTGAAACAATGACAATTGAAAACCATTGGAATGGAGAAACTTTAGACTCGGACCTCAATTATGCCTTAGATCACTGCTCTGGAAGCAGCTTGAACATCAAGATCACTGGGAAATGAGTTTAAACGCACACACACACCCCAATAATTTTTATTGTTTTTTAAACAAATACAAGAATCATTAAACACTTATCCAGCAATACATCTAGTGACATTTGTTCCATCCATTGACTTTAGACTAGTGGCGTAGCGTGGGGGGTGCCAGGGGTGCCGGCCGCACCGGTCGCAACATGGGCGGGGCGCGCGCTTGCACTAGCAGCTCTCTGCCCCTACTAAAATCCACGGGTTAGGGAGCCCACACTCGCTCGGCTTGGCGAGGAGGTCGCGGAAGGGGGAGAGCGAAGCCTTCTGCCGCGGGCAAAAAAAGGAGTGGAAGCCGGGCGGGCGGGCTGGCTGGCTGGCGGGGGTCTGGCTGCGCCTGCTGCTGCCAGGCTTTGACAGCTTGGCGAAGTGGAGGGAGAGGAGCTTTATGGTAATTGCGGCTCTCTCCCCACTGGCCGCCTGACTAGTGAGCCGAGCCGAGCAGGGAGTCTGGCGAGGGGGCGGGAAGAGACTTTTCCACCTCGCCTGGTCAAAAAGGAGAGCGGAGTCTCCTCAGGGCGCTCTCAGGCAGGGCAGGGCAAGGCAAGCAGAGCGAGGAGGAGAGAGGGGGGAAGGGGGGGAAGCAGCCAGGAAACGCTGCGGTGTGGAGGAGGAATCAATTAAGGAGAGAAAGCAAAAAGCCTTGGAGAAGGGGAAAAAAAGAAAGAAAAGAGGCAGCTCCAGGAGAGCGCGGGGGAAAGAGAAGCCTCGCTGCTGCTGCTGCTTGGGAGAGTAAATTACTGTACTTGCCTTGCTCCGGGTTAGGGGGCGCAAATTAATTGCCTTGCCCCGGGTTAGGGGGCACAAATTACTTGCCTTGCCCCGGGTGCTGATAACCCACGCTACGCCGCTGCTTTAGACATAAGCTTACACATGCAGTGTTCAAGTATATTACGTAACGTAACTTTTCCACTGAGAAGTGGTTGGCATTGCAAGATATTTTCCAAGAAATGTGGACACTGAGGTTTCCACAGAATCCGATATCCTCATTAGGGATCACAGGAGTCCTGCGAGCTATGTTTCCCTTGCCTCATGGCACTTGAAATGTAGATGTACATGCTTTTGACAGTGCCCCAGGAACTTAGAAATGTATCCTAATGTCTGTATAGTAAGACTATTCCCTAGGGATTCTGGTAATGGGATGCTGCTGAAACAACCTTGTAGGGCTGCATGATCCCTCTATAAAGTCAATGCATTGTAAGGTTTGATTAGAAATGTTTGCACAGTAGTAGGGTGGGTGGACATTGCTAGGTGACCCCATTGCAGCTAAACATGGCACTTAGATTGTTTGGCTCCAGTCTGAAGGCTTGGAAAGGTGGAAGATGTGCATGCTCATTCCAAGCCCCTGCTTTGAAATCTGATGCTGCCAATAGCTTGAATCAGTTCGTGCCTATGACCTTAGTCAAACGTGTGCAAATATATGCCTTCATAGCCTGTAGATTTTTTTTAAGTACAACAACTTTTGTTTTGCAGAGAACTTAATGAACTGTTGTACCTTTGTCTTGTACTTTTCATCGACACATCTGCATTAAGTTTAATGACTCGCTCAGCTGTGCTTCTCTTTGGAGTATTTCTTTATGACTTTTCAAAGTACAAACTTCTCGTTGCTTGACTGATTAACCCATTATGCTGCCGCTTAGCGAGGTTATTATCTAATTCCAGAGGGCTGATGTCTATTGAGTTTTTAACAGATGGAAAACAATAGGATATAGGAAACAAATATAGATGAACTACAGGGTAATCTGCTCTTTACTCTTTCATGCCGGATGTTTCTACTTCCTAGAATAAATTGGAAGCAAAAGCTAGTCTTCCCATGGTGCGCGCATAATGAAGTTCTCCAGAGATGCAAGGATGAAGTAGCACTCCCACTAAGGTGGCGCATCTTGCATTTGCTTAAAAAAAGCCTTCTCTGTTAAAAGCACACAGGGCACTGGTATGCAGGGACGTCTTTCTGTCAGTCTATCTATTGCCTATCAATCATCTATCCATCTATCTATCTATCTATCTATCTATCTATCTATCTATTTATCATCTATCTATCTAATCTATCATCTATCCAATCTTTTACTTCAGCTTTCCCCACCATTTGATGTTCAGTTCCTTGGATTTATTTATTTTTTTCTTTCCAGGGTAGGAAGTAGGGAAAATAAGACAGGAACTGCCATTGAATTTCTCTGAAATAGAAGTTTTGCTTGGTCAAAATACTGAAGAAATATCAAGGGAAACAAAAAGAATTACCTCTACCCCCGCCCCCCCAAAAAAAACCACTAGTGGAATTTGTTAGAAGATGTATTCCCCTAAGCTTCCAACATTTGCTACAAAGTTCTGTCTACAGTGAAATTGGATATTTTCAAACTTCTGCTTGGAAGAAACATGTAAGAAGATTTGATCATCCAATTAAAAATATTATAGCACTGCTGGTCACTTGACCTCCAATTGGTTGCATTGGTAAGGGGTGAGGCAGGGCTGTGAAGTGCAAATGCACCAGTGGAGCCAATTTCTTGTTCCATACCAACCTCACCATCACCTTTCCCCTTGTCCTCTGTCTGCTGGCTCATTAATTCAAATAGGTCTACACTGAGTAAAAGTAAGTTGAGTACCACTCAATGCATTTTACAGTCCATACCAATACTTTATTTCTGTGGCAGTAAATCTTAGGGTTGGGCTATGGGTTCATCTATAACACAACAAATTCTGAAAAGGAAAAATAAAATAAAAAGTGTTGCATAGCATAACCTTCCAACTTCTTTGTGCTTTTTTTAATTGTTAGGACTTATTTTAGTAACTAACCTCTGTATTATGCAAATACTTAATTCATTAGATTATAGTGCTTATTCTATTTGGTTATTCCTGTTCTTGCATTGTTAATAATTCTGTTTAAAGGATAAAATGAACAAATTGTCCTTAAAAATGCTTATTTGCAGTTTTTGTTTTTTTAAAAAAAGTCCTCTGACTGTTTCAACTATTTTACTAAAACATTGGAGGAGGAGGGATTTTTAGAGTTTCTAAATGAACTGGCTAAACGAAGATCATGATGAGAGATTTTGTTAACCAGGGTGAGCTAAATCTCCCTTCATAATTCTCATTTAGAATTTTTTTTTCATTATTTAAATGTCTAAGCTGGTTTAAAATTAATTTACTGAAAAAGTCAAATCTATTTTGTCTAAATCCCTTCTGCATGTGATCAGCATTCCAAGGGCCAGAAATGAACAGTTAAGTGGAACAGGCGATTTGTACTCAAGGTCAAATGGCATTTCATTTGTTTTTGTATTTACAGTCATGTTAAAATGAGTAGAGCAATCCTAAAGCACACATAGCTAATGGTTTCTACTGAATGCTACATTACACATTTAAATGCTTTCTTAAACAAGTGATTAAATGAAAATGACATCTAAATGAAATACGAGAGAGAGAGAGAGAGAGAGAGAGAGAGAGAGAGAGAGAGAGATATCCACCTGCTTGATCAAAAGCCTTTCCTGGATAAGGTGCCATCATGGGTACTGTAGCTGATGTTGGTTTTAGTTTACCTGCACAAGTTGACAAGCTCAGTATATTTCAGCTTTCTTCATTGTGAGATGCACACAATAAGAAAAGCAAGAGACGATCCATTAGTTTAGATCCAAACTTTGCTCCTGAACGTGATCAGGACCAGGGACCAGTGGACAATACCACTAGTGGCCAAGGGGGCTTTTTGCCCACTTCCCCTCCTGTAACTCACTGGGCTGCTACACCCAATTCTTCTTGAGGGTTGGCAGATCCCCTCACCCAGAAGTATCTATTTGCTGGATCAAAAGCCTTTCGTGGATAAAAGTGCCATCCACACAGAAGGTGTCATTCTGGCTTTGCTGTTCCTGGGGGCTTAATGTTGTTTCTAAACATCATTTTGAAGTTATCTTGCAAAAGCTTTGGAATGGAAGCTCAGTCTGGCTTTGAAAACTGAGATTGAATGGATAATACTTTGCCTTATCAATGCTCAACTTTCTTTTAAAATGGAAATCTCAGCAAAATACCTTTAAGTGCCCATCTCCAAGATCCAAGCTGTGATGCAGGTATGCCTTCATATTACAGTGCCCTGTTTTCATCGAAACTTATGAAAACATACACAGTGAGATATAGCTGAGCAATAGCAAGGCGCAGCATATGGAAAGCCATGTTTTTGTCATCTTATGCATGAAAGCATTTGATAGACTGTCAGTTAACCTGGCTGTGGAGGCTGCTGTCTTTAACATGCACAAGTGATGTACATACATGATCACTTGGCTGTGACTACACACCGTAACCATCTGTTAGGATGGCATACTTCCTGCTTGCAAGATGATGCACTAATTTAACTTGATCACAGGTGCCAACTGAGCTGCTTGGCAGCTATAGACCCTTCAGATAGCAGAATGTTCAAGGCAAATTACTGTAAATGTGTAACACTTCACCTGAGTCGGAAATGAAGCTCAAAACTTGCGTGCACTCAACTTGAGTGGCTGGGGAAAGAGTCAAGGGAGGAAGACGGGATAATTTCACTTTGAGACTAAAAGGCTGGCAAACAAATTCATAGCAAAGATTTTAATAAACCAATTTACTCAGAGGTGAGAGTTAATATGTGAAGAACTGGTGCTCTTTATTGAAACAGGGTGGAAATTATCCTGCTAAACCTGTTTATTTGACTTCAAAGGAAAATGGGACAATTAGAAATAAAAGCAGGAAAGCAAGTACCAAGTAGACTGATGAGTGCATAATTGTAGGAGATGATGGAGTAATGTAAGGCAATTAAACTAGAAGTGATTTTGGGGGGCGGGGATGAACCCACCTAATAAACCAAAAGGCAGCTATCCTTCAAAATTTGCACTTCTACAAATGTGATAATGTATTTTTCCAACAAAATGATTTATAGAAAAATGTAGATATTGTGTGAAATTGTTCATAAAAATGCACACATCTGCGAGAATAGCAGTAAAAATGCAAAAATGCTTGCAGAATGGTATATTATAATAATAATAATAATAATAAATTTTATTTATATCCCGCCCTCCCCAGCCAAGCCGGGCTCAGGGCGGCTAACAACAGTCAAATAAACAATCAAATAATAACACATTCTAAAAATATTTCATTATAAAAATTAGTTAAAATCAAATAGATGGCAACCGATTAAACAAAATTCTGTGCAGGTTGCCAGAGGAGGGAGTCAGGCTGCGCCCTGACCAAAGGCCTGGCGGAACAACTCTGTCTTGCAGGCCCTGCGGAAGGATGTCAGGTCCCGCAGGGCCCTAGTCTCTTGTGACAGAGCGTTCCACCAGGTTGGAGCTGCAGCCGAGAAGGCCCTGGCTCTAGTTGAGGCCAGCCTAACCTCTCTGAGGCCTGGGACCTTGAGGGTGTTATTAGGAGAATGCACACTAAAATGCTGATGAATTTCCACAAGGATGGCATAAAAATGCGAACGGATGTGAAAATGTGAACCCGAGTTAAAATTGGAAAAGTTAGACTGAGAGGAATGGAAGTTGTCAGATTCACCCACCTCCCGAATCAATTCAAGCCCTGTTTAGGTGTTGTTCATGAACAGAGAAAGGCAGCGTGACTAGGGAGGTGCACAGTAGCCCTGTTCTTGAGCAAGGAGGTCAGGTTAGGCCTTCTAAACACATTCAGGTTTACAAGCTTAGAACCCTGCTCACTGTAAAATCTTGCTAATATTAAAAGCAGTTGGCTGCAACATCTGGAGAGTCACAAATTAGCACCCCCCCCCCACACACTGTAGAGAATACATGGTGGTATTCAAGTTTTACTCAGAGTAAACCCATTGTAATTAATGAACATGAATAAGTTAGGTCCATTAATTTCATCAGGTTCACTCTGAATTAAACTTAGTTGAATACCACCCACAGCCTAGAAAAAAAGCATTTTAAAATTAAGTAAAAATGGTTTTTGATTAGGTAAAACAGGTCAATTTAAGATGGTGCCAAGCTCTTCAGAATGGTTGAGTTTTAATTAATACACAACACCAGAACACTGCCACAAGAGAATGCAATTGGAAATTTGAGTAGAAGCATCTTGAAAGGAAATATTTGTGCTCCACATTATTTGTGGAATTACCTTGTTTAGAAACAAAATATTTTGCATACAGGGTATTTTATCAGCATCCTCAGAACTGATTCAGCACTACATTTAGTTCTTCTGGAGTGATTTTTCTTTTCTTTTCTTTTCTACTGCTTATAGACAACATGCATATATTCATTGCTGACCTTGTCATTTTACTGAGAAAGAGCCCTTCCCCATAAATCTAGTTAAGGTGTTCCATGGGAATCATCATGGAGATATATGATACTGCACAAATATTGCTCAATTGCAGCAGAAGCCAATTGACATCAAGGAGATAAAGCTGCTCAGTGGGTCAATTGGCAGCTTGTGACTGATCCATCAACCTGAAAGCTTATGGAAATTAGACATGAAACACCAATTGTGTGACACTGAAGTAATGCCTTACTTTATTTAGAATCTGTCTGTGTCTAAAGGCCCAGTCCTCATGAGTTATTCTGTAATGGTGTACAATGGCTTGTGGGATCCTGCATACATTTTCCAGCACCCAACCCCTTGGCTTACATTGAGGGTAGCCATCAGTGCCAGATTGCCAAGCCTGACTTTCCCTCTTGATAGAACACTGCTATGCTATGCAAGCATTGATCCATGGCATGGAAAGTTGAAGGGATGTGGGAGGTTGGGTTCTTTCTAGCTACCTGCCTTTCCTGCTCATAGGATATATGGATAATTATGCAAAGGACTGGCAATGATTGAAGTTGTATATTGCTTGTCAAACAGTGTAGAGGTAGCCATTCTACCCCTGCATGTGAGGCACCCACTTGAATTTTAGAGAAACCTTTGGCAATGAGTTTTGGGTCTGGCTCCTCACACAATAATGCACAAGGTCAGTGCCTCATACAATATTTTGTACTAGGGGAATGATGTCAGAGTACAGCTGCAAATCTTGCTCCCTTTTCAATTCACAGAAGCAATGACTGGAAAAGAATTTGGTCACCACTTCCATCTGTAATTTTACTGATAATCTATTTTTATTTTCTTATGCCTTTGAACAGTCCCATTTCATTCAGGGGTAGTCAACACGGTGATCTTTGGATGTTGTTGGAATACAACTCCCATAATCCTTCACTATTCAGCATGCTAGCTGGGGCTGATGGGAGTTGTAGTCCAATGACATTTGGAGGGCACCACATTGACTATCGGGGGACGCGGGTGGCGCTGTGGGTAAAACCTCAGTGCCTAGGACTTGCCGATCATATGGTCGGCGATTTGAATCCCCGCGGCGGGGTGAGCTCCCGTCGTCGGTCCCAGCTCCTGCCCACCTAGCAGTTCGAAAGCACCCTTAAGTGCAAGTAGATAAATAGGTACCGCTTTATAGCGGGAAGGTAAACGGCGTTTCCGTGTGCTGCGCTGGTGCAGGCTCGCCAGAGCAGCTTCGTCACGCTGGCCACGTGAACTGGAAGTGTCTCCGGACAGCGCTGGCTCCCGGTCTCTTAAGCGAGATCGGTGCGCAACCCCAGAGTTGGACACGACTGGCCTGTATGGGCAGGGGTATCTTTACATTTTTACCTTTACATTGACTATCACTGCTACACAGAAAATATGAGGAATTTAAGAATCTACTTTGGAAACTTTCCTAATGAGACATAGTAGCTGGAACAATTTAAATGCCCATGCCTGTCTTCCTATGGTTTCACATGTTATACCTTCTTTTGATGGCAATAAAAATAGCATTCTCCGATGGTGTATTGAAACATTATGCCTCTAAGAAAAAATATTCAAATGAATTATGCAAAGCTCCATTTAAAATTGACAGAAACTGAAATACAGATGTGGATATATTTTGTTTATAAAAACTCTTTGGATGATAGATGTTGCTTCAAGGAATGTATTTTCTTACCATGGAATAGATAAACCAAATTTAATGAAGCTTGGAAAATTAAAAGAGGAGGAAGGAAAATCTTATTTTGCATTTCTTTTCCTCCTGTAGTTGATGGATATGACACAAATTTCACAAAAACTAAGTTATTCTTTTTAAAAAAATCAAAAGTTTTCAAAAATAAACATGCAAGTAGAAACTGGATAATTAAGTACAATTGTGAAAGAAAATGAACAGTGTCTTTCATTGGTCTTTCTTCTAGTCAGAGTGGCAGCTACACTACCTCTGATTCAGAACTTCACATTATCTAATTCAGGGCCATACTACCATTAGAATTGGGCAGCTGCCTTAGGCAGCAGATTATGAGTTTCTGGTAAGGACAACAACGTGTTCATTATTCAAGAGCCAGTGTGGTGTAGTGGTTAAGAGCGGTAGTCTCGTAATCTGGGGAACCGGGTTTGTGTCTCTGCTCCTCCACATGCAGCTGCTGGGTGACCTTGGGCCAGTCACACTTCTCTGAAGTCTCTCAGCCCCACTCACCTCACAGAGTGTTTGTTGTGGGGGAGGAAGGGAAAGGAGAATGTTAGCCGCTTTGAGACTCCTTAAAGGGAGTGAAAGGCGGGATATCAAATCCAAACTCCTCCTCCTCCTCCTCCTCCTCCTCCTCCTCCTCCTCCTCCTCCTCCTCTTCTTCTTCTTCTTCTTCTTCTTCTTCTTCTTCTTCTTCTATTTGTTGTTACTGTATTTTATGCTGGCATGGGAAAGCATATCTGCGATTTTCAGGGGTCATAATAAATTGAATAGTTAGTACTATATACCTTAACTTGGCAGTGGTATAACGTTTACTGCTTCACCTTGGACAGCAAGCTGCATAGATTGGCCCTTGGTGATACTGTTTATTACCAATACCAATCTGGTGTGCCTTGCTGCATTTCAGTTCTAAAAGAATGTTGACAAACCAGATTGGATGAAACTGGAAACTTTGCACTGACTAGTAAAAGTAAGAGATAAGTCATATGCTCACTTCTACAACATTTAAAAGAAAATCGAATTGTATTTTAAAATGGAAACTGACCAATGGAAAATGTAACTTGAAAAAAGAGACATTGTGCATACCTTTGTAAACCAAGAAATCTTTAATAAAAAAAGAAAAAAAGAGACAAGTTTTCCCTCATAAAAAACAAAAAACAAATGGATCCACAGTTGTGGCTGAAACTATTTATCCTGTCAACAAGCAGCAAAATTCAGGAAACCATTTTGCTGAATGCAATCTCGCATAGGGTGCAGGTGGGAGCACAACCAAATATTCTCCTTTTTCATGTAGGAGCTTTAAAAAAGGAAATTGAGAAATCTATCAGAAAAATCTTTTCTGGGAAATATTACCCTAGCCCTATTTTATTCCCACTCTTTCACATAAATTGCCTTCTAGAAGGCATGTGTGGAATAAGTCAGAGAATTAACTTTACATATGGTCTAGCAAAAGTATTGTGGAAACCAAGAAGGGACTTATTCTGGCCCCCACTCACACATTTCCTCTCCCAAGCTCAGCAATACAGTAGTTTGTAAAATCAATTTCCAGCTGCTCAAGTGAGTGGAGTCCCCAGCCTGGCATGCCTACTTTGCAGCTGATGCTTGGGCCAATTAACATACCACCCTTATAGAATACCATAAACATGTAAGGTAAAGGGACCCCTGACCATTAGGTCCAGTTGTGGCTGACTCTGGGGTTGCGGCGCTCATCTCGCTTTATTGGCCGAGGGAGCCAGCGTACAGTTTCCAGGTCATGTGGCCAGCATGACTAAGCTGCTTCTGGTGAACCAGAGCAGCGCACAGAAACGCTGTTTACCTTCCTGCCGGAGTGGTACTTATTTATCTACTTGCACTTTGACATGCTTTCGAACTGCTAGGTTGGCAGGAGCAGGGACCGAGCAACAGGAGCTCACCCCGTCACGGGGATTCAAACCGCCGACCTTCTGATCGGCAAGCCCTAGGCTCTGTGGTTTAGACCACGGCGCCACCTGCGTCCCAAGAAATAAACATATTAGACAACTAACAAAACAAAACAAAAAACCACCTCTTTCAATTTTGACCATCAGGGCAACAGATGCCTGTGTCAGAAAAAAAGGCTGGACGGGGACTTGTCAAGGGATGTTTTAAAAATAGGCACAGATTATAATACAGTACTCAGTCTTAAAAGGTTTATATGAACTGAAGACAGATTCTGCTGTTTTTCTGCCTTCTCCAGCAGGATGTTTCATTTTTGCACACTTTTGTTGCAGTTTTGCAGCACTTGGATTCAATAATATGTACATTGCTTTCTGGAAGTAGCCACAACTTCACTGTCTCAAGTATTCGAGAGTGAGTTTAGGCTAAAAAGAGAAGATGAGATAAGTTAAGTGCAGTTTCATATTCTACCAGTCTCAGTTTTTGCTCTGAGATCCCCAGACTGTCACAGATCAATAGTTCTTATTTAAGAATTGCATTGTTTTAGACTGTAGTGTCTTCAACTGATTGTGCTGTTCCTGTAGTGTAATGCATAACAACTCGAAATTGTGGGTCTGTGAAATAAGGGTGGATTGACAGGGACATATCCATAACTTCACTTCTGAAAATGTTACCTTTGGATTATTATTTTTTTCATTTGATGATTTGTGATTTGTTCTTTTTTAAATAAAGCACTGTTAGGAAAATTACAGCCCAGTAATTCCTGGTAAAACTTTGGAAAATTGCATGCACAGCCTATTTAAAAAGTCTTACCAATTTAAATGGCAATCCTAACCACACTTACCTCGAAGAAAGCCCCATTAAATTCAACAGGGCATACAACTGAGTAGATATGGTTAGGATTGCATGGTAAGTATAGTTTGAAAAATACAAACCATTATATTCTCTATTTTGAAAAGATGGTTTAATTCTATCCACAATAGATCAGAAATGAAGTACTTAAGATTCAGTCAAATCTCACTAAAGGTCTACAGTCCATAGAAGGACACAGGGTGTCTGGGTATTAAGCCACCTCTCATTTCAATTACCCACAGTGCTCGAATGTAAATTGCTCTGGGCATAGTACATCATTTAAAGGGTGGGTGGTCCATAGGTTCCTGTTTCAGACTGTAGTGTTGCTGCCCCCTCCTACCAACAGGTAAGCCCAGCTGGGGACCAAAAATATAGGTAGATGCTCAGCAGAAAGCACTTTGCTGCTGTTCCTCAAAACTAGATTAACATGCCCATCATCAGTTCACAGATGAAATATGGTAGTACTTTACTGAACTATCAAGGAAAAAAATGATATATGAATTTGGCTTAGGGTTCACTTTCCCCCTTACAATTTAGGCATGCTCCTCAAGTCTTTAAAAACTGAGCTACTTTGTCACTATGGAGATATGTCCTGCTATGAGAAATATAGGAGGGGACCTAGATTAGTGGTCACACACATATTTTCATGTAGGAGATCACAGATGCAAACTGTACTACGTCCAGTTAAAGGTTTCCAGTGGCTGGTTTGGGAAAGAGCTTTGTGGAGCTGCTGCCAGTCATAGCAGGCCTAATTCAGTATAAGACACTTCCATAGTCAAACTCTGTCACTTGTGCCCTGTTCTCATAGCCAATACTGAGAGGAAAAGGATGACCAATGTGTTTACTTCAATGTTCCTCCTCCAAATCATTGCGACTGGAGTGCACTGGGAAAACAATCAACTGTGATTAAAATGAAAGAACTTCCCCCACCACCTCTCTATGGTTACCAGACGTCCCCATTTCCCGGGGACAGTCCCCAGATTTACAAATCTGTCCCTGGACAAAATCCGTCCCTAGAATGTCCCCGGATTTCATTGAATGTCCCAGGATTTATATTTTAAGTGTTGTAGATTTATTAGTAGGGAATGAATGTTGCGTGATTGGTTCAATGGCACAAGACACATCATATGGGGACTTCATGTGAGGCAAAATGGCGGGCGCCATGGCAGTGAGCAGCTCCTGAAGCCAGCCAGAGCCAACTGCGCTACCAGGCTGGCTTCGGGCTGCTGAGACTGCCGCTGCCACTGCCACTGCCTGGGGGGAACCAGGGACGCCCGGAGGGAGAAGGAGGAGAGAGAAAGAGGAAGGAGAAAAAAGAGGGAAGCCCCAACTTGCTACGCTGCTGCTGCTGCTGCCGCCGCTAAGGAGGAGAGGTAGGAGAGCACCAGGAGGGCAAGGACACGTGGCCAAGCCCAGGCCCAACCAGAGCCTACTCCACAGTGGCTAGCGCTCCAAGAGAGCAGGTTGGGGCCCAGAGGAAGGCTGTGTGACAGAGGAGACCACAGAAGAGAAGATATTACTTCTTTTTAATAACTTTTTAAAAATAACTCCCCCCCCTCTTTTTAAAAAAAACCAAAAACGTGTCCTCGGATTCTTTGGGGAAAAAACTGGTAACCTTACTCTACACCTTTGCTGTCTCTTCTGCGCCACCTCCCTTCTTGAACTCTGGATGTTTCCCCAGTCAGCTTGGTTTTGTTTCTCAGAAAATCAAGTGGAGGGGGCAGCTATGCATTTGCCTTTATAGGAAAACCAAGGCAACCATGTTGCTTGGAAGACTGGACATCCCTTGCTCTGCTACAGCATGCCCTGTTAACAGTGCAATCCAACTTGGTGATGCGAAATATTACCCCAAATCATTCCAATTCAGCTCCTTTGGGGGGTACACAGAGAGCCAATGCACACCGCTAATGTTGCAGTGTCCACAGGTGTATGACTGTAGAATGCTTGCTGAAACATTCTGTGTGCCACAGGTCTGTCCTGTGGTCATCACAAAACAGTGAAGTTAACCTACTTTTAAAACTCTTTCTTAAAATGACATTGTCTTAGAACATTCAATATGGCACAAGAGCATTCTTAGTGACTTATCTGGCTTACATACTATGGGGCATTCTGAGCCAACTAATCAAGTTCCTTAATTCAAGGTGAACCTCTATTGCTTCCATGACAGTGGAGAACTAATTATTGCATTTTTATATTAATGGAAGCAAATGTATTTATATTCACTGATGAAGTTTGGAAGGTTAAAGCCGTCTTAGCTAAGATATATAATGTAGTAAAAATACAACGTAAAAAATTATTAGTGAATTAATTCCATGCAGAATTTTTCACAGCATGTATTGGAAGGTTGGTATTCTTTTACATGCTGAATTAGTATGGACCCATGTACTTACACAGACTAATTGATAAATTTCACTTTAATTGACATTGGGACAACAAAGAATCTGTCTTTCTGGACAATGTTGGCAGTCTCATATCCGAATGACCTCCAGCATTAGGTAGAGGTTTTGAAACTATGGTATGAATTTATTACTTTCTTCAACTTTTAGTCAAAAAGACAAGGTGAACAATGAAGTTAAAAGCCATAAATTATACATAATTTCCAAAAGGAAAAAGGGGGCATACTGCTGCCTCACTTCAGTGTGATTCATTATGATTCAGTGTGATTCTGCAAATGTATGCAATGTTTATGAATATAGACTGCTTATAGAATTATATAATGGAATTGTAAACATGAGTTAAAAGGTATTATTTGAATTTTGAAGTGTGAAACCAGTTCTTGCCATGTTACATTTTCTTTAGTACAATTTGGACATTTGGATTAAAATAGACTTCACCAATGCCACTTCTAGCACAGTACCATGAAGTTTTCCATTTTTGTAATCTTTCAACTGTGCTGTCTCCTCTTTCCCCCTTGGATAAATCTGTTTAGCACAGAGGTGCTGAGCTTTCTCCGACTCGTGCTCATTCTGTCGTCCTAAGTAGCTTTCCTTGTGACCAATCATGTGGGGTCTTTTTGGCTCACTTACTGTCAACTGCTCAGTTTTCATAATCAGAGCATGAGGGCAATGTGTCTCGAGTTCTCTGAGAATTAATTGTCTAGTCATGCATGGGCTTCCATTTTAAGGGGATTATAAAGCAGACCTATGAAAATCCCCACAATGCTCTGCTTTGCAAGTCAGAGTAGTAAGTCAGTCCCAGTCTGTTAATGTCTACAAATTACTCAGTCTTCTCTGAAATGCCGTCCACAGAAAACATTCTCCTTTATTTAAGAAGGTTGTTGCTGCAGTAGTGAGGTAACCAGAGTCATCCTTATAGTACACTGGGCCATCTCCAAAAATACTAATGTGCTGCATCCTACCCATAGGGAATTTAGCCAAGTAACTCACATTAATCATCATTCTTTTTCAAAATAAAAAAAATTCCTTCCAGTAGCACCTTAAAGACCAACTAAGTTAGTTCTTGGTATGAGCTTTCGTGTCCATGCACACTTCTTCAGATACACTGAAACAGAAGTTGCCAGATCCTTCTATATAGTGAGAAGGTGGGGAGGGGTGTTACTCAGAAGGGTGGTGGGAATGGGAGATAGGCAGATAGCTGAGAGAGAATTTTTTTTTTTTTTTTGACTATGGCAGACCAACACGGCTACCTATCTACTACTGGAACCATGGAAGGCATTCTTTTTCAGTAACACTGACTTGGAGTTGAACATTTTAGGCATGTACAAAACACAGCATTGAGAATTGTTGAATTGTGGCCGTTGTGATACATATGATGTAGTCTTGAACTTGGATTCAGGACTACTGCATAGACAGGAACAAGCTACAACCTCTGTACAAAGTACTGGCATATAGAAGTGATTCTGAAAGCACTCAGATTTGATCCATAATGTTTGAATCAGCCCACTGATGAGGCAAAAAATAGCTGTCCTGATAAGGACCCGGACAAAATGAAGGTATGCTTTGAAGAAACACGGTGATGCTTCTATGTTATTTCACTCAGATGAAGATGAGTGGGAAGTAATATGGAGTCTCTCCAGAAACTGTGAATATTTGAAGTGTTGTAGGCTTTGTATGCATCAAAGTGTGACCCACTGGACTTTGTATAGCTAGAGATATCAACCTTATAGAATCATAGAACTATAGAGTTGGAAGGGACCATGAGGGTCATCTAGTCCAACCCCTGCAATGCAGGAATCTCAACATTAGCATCCATGACAGTTGGTCATCCAACCTCTGCTTAAAAACCTCCAACGAAGGAAAGTCCACAACCTCATGAGGGAGTCCTTTCCACTGTTGAACAGCTCTTACTGTCAGAGGGTTCTTCCTGGTGTTCAGTCAGAATCTCCTTTCTTGTAATTTGAATCAATTGGTTTGGGTTCTACCCTTCAGAGCAGGAGAAAACAAGCCTGTTCCATCTTCCATGTGACAGCCCTTTAGATATTTGAAGATGGCTAGCATATCTCCTCTCAGTCTCCTATTTTCCAACCTAAACATGCCAGCTCCTTCAACCATTCCTCATAAGGTTTGCTTCTCAATATCCTTCTTTTGTTCTGTGATGCCCAGAATTGGACACAGTGGTCTGACAAGGCAGAATAAAACACCACTGTTTAATTATCTGTTCTAGGATGTTTCTTGGTATTGATGTCCAGCTTACTGGCTGGTAGTTACCCGGGTCTTCTTCCCCTGCCCCTTTTTGAAGATGGGGACTACATTTACCTGCCTCCAGTCTGCAGGGACTTCACCTGTTCTCCAAGAATTTTCAAAGATTATAGACAGAGGGTCTGAGGTTGTATCCACAAACTCCTTTAACTTCCTTGTGTACTGCTCATCAGGCCCTGGATTTTTGAATTCATGTAAAGTAATGAGGTGTTCCCTTACTACCTCTTTACCTATCGTAGGCTGCAGCTCCCTTCTTGTATCATTTATTTTGTTATCACCAGGTTGGCCATTGATTTCCTTTTGGGTGAAAACAGGAACAAAGTAGGTGTTGAGCAGTTCTGCCTTTTGTCTGTCACCCAATAATATTTCTCTGTCTTCTCCACTTAGAGGTCCTACTACTTGTTTATTCTCCTTCTTGCTTCAAACATAGCCAAATAAACCTTTTTAAATTATTTTTAACCAATCTTGCAAGCCTGAGCTCATTCTGAGCTTTGACCCACCTGACATTCACCCTGCAACTGTTGGTTACTTATGTATACTCCTCCTTCCTGATTTCCCCGTTCTTTCACTTCTTATACAGTGCATTTCTTCTTAAATCACAGCTCATCTGCAAGTTCCTTATGCAGCCACACTGGTTTATTTAGTTGCTCGCCTCCCACTTTTCTTTCTTGTTGGAATTGTCTGTCTTTGTGCCTTCAATATTTCACCTTTAAGTAACTTCTATCCATCTTGAACTCCTTCTCTTTGAGTATTTCTGACCGTGGTATCTCAACCAGTATTTCCTTAAGCTTTCTGAAGTTGGAATTCTTAAAGCCCAGAGTGCATCTCCGGTTAAATTCAGCTTTCCCTTGCCTCTGTATCTTGAAACCCAGAAGGACATGATCACTTTCTCCTGTTTCCCAGTACTTCCACTTCATCAATCAATTCTTCCTTGCTGGTGAGAACTAGGTCCCAGTTTGGTCCCTTGTTGCTTCTTCCCACCTTCTGGCAAAGGAAATAGGCATATTAAATAGGCAAAGTAAAAGAAGTATTTTCTCATAAATTATGGCTTCTTGATATACCTGGTGATGTACTTTGCTTGGTGGGAAAGTAGGAGGAAATGGAAAATAAGTTTATGGAGTTGGAAGCAAAGCAACATCCAGTACCAAGTTTCTTCTACACCCAAACAACAAACCTGTTCCAGGCACATCTGAAATCAACTAAACATCTCCTTGTTTACAATAATCTGAAATTACATAATTAGGTTTTGAGTTCAGAAACATTTGATTTTGAGTGGCTGCTTAACTTCCATTGCCTTCAATAGAGCTTAATTAAATGCTTGATTGGTTTTTTCTAAAATCAAGCTGTCCTGAATAAGGGTTGCTTATACCATTGGAACATGACTACAAGAGAGATTTTCCCCAGTCTAGTGCTTGCATTACATCACCCATCATCCCTGACCATTCACATTGCTAACTGGGGCTTTAATTGAAAATGTTTGGAGGGCACAACATTGGAGAATGATGTAGACATCTACATGCAGACTTTTAGAGGCCTTGTAATACTATATGGTTTTTTTTAAAAAAATGCACATAAATGTAGACAATGAAATCTAAAATAAAATATTTATAGCAGAATATTTAGAAATGTGTTATAGATAAAATATCTGCACATTTAATGTCTACACTTGTGTCATTAACCTGTTGATCAGTGGGGACTAAAATATTTTCAGTTTTCGGCACATTATTAACCTCGGGGTTTTACATCTTTGTTTAATCCAAATACATAAAAAGCTCATAAAGTCCAATAAATAAAACTAGGAACCTCAATTTCCAATTATTCTTCAGCCTTTTGAAGCCATATTGGTCAGACGTTCTGCAGTAAATGTTAAACAGTTGGCCTTCACACACTGTCCTTTTGGTTAACACTGGGCAGCTGCCTTTTATTGGAAAGGTTATTTGCATTTTAATACATCAGAATAAAATCATTTCAACTTACATCAAAACAGCTATTTTCCAAAGGTCTTTTCTTTGGAAAATAAATGCTCCTCTAATAATATGTACTAACAGAAAATTTCAACATTAACTTTGCTTTCAATCTGAACAAACTTTGACAGAGAAATATATTGCTAAATTAATGGGATTTTGGATTTCCTTCTGGAAAGCAAGCTAACTGTTCATAACTGCTAACTGTTCATATGTATGTGTATTTCTTATGTGGAAGAGGTAGTGCAAGAGGTGTAGTGAATGTTTGGTTGCTCCTCATTAATGCGTTTTGATAGATCTATCCTCCATTAATTTGTGTAACCTAGAACACAATTATTCACTCTCATCATATGAAAATTGAGTCAGCAAGCCTCGTCTGGCTATAGCATAGTTTCTCAAATTGTGGAAAGTGCCCTAGAGGTAGTAGACAATTGTGGGGTAAAAGACATGTTGGAATCACACACTCTAACCAAGACTTAGCTTACATTTCTTCTTCTTATTATTATTATCTGACAAATATTTGAAAATGTTCATTTTGGAGCTCTTCCTGAACAGTTGGATAATTTAATTCCTTCCCTGGAGAATCTTTCGTGAAATAGCCACTCCTGTTTCTCCATCCATGAATGTTGGATGCATCTGTGGGTTCAGTTTTAATATTGTTTATTATTTTAAGGTTGTTAAAGGAAGCAGTGGACTAAGGTCCCTGTGTCTTCTAGCTCTCCTTAGTGTCCCGCTCGTTGAGAGCATGAGGCTCATAGGAGAAGCATAAAGCTGTGAAGGCAAGGCAAAGCAAAGCAGAGAGCAAACAAGAATAGGACCATGGACAGCTCCAGTGATGCCTTGCTAACTGAAGCACCTTTTCCCTAAGCCATCTGCTGGAAGGTTACCTCTGTAGGGAACTATAGCCAAGTCAGGAATGTGGTAGAGAAGATGATTGGTATCAAAAGCCTTGGTGAAGTCAATAAGAAGGAGAAAGATTACACTCTTCTAGCCCCTTTCTTGACAGTGGTCATCAATCAGGGTGACCAAGGCCAGTTCTGCCCCATAACTGTACCTGAACCCATACTGGAATGGGTCCAAATAACCAGTATTGTCCAAGAATGATGGTATCTTCCCTGATCACTGGCAAAACTAGCTGGAGTCCAAGAGAATCTGGAGGGGCAGATTGTGAAATTGCCTGTTATAGGAAAGCAAGTAATTTAATACTTTACAGCGTCATACTTTGTAATTCAACTGAAACAGCAAGTATGAATTTGTTGACTCTGCCTATAGGAACTCTACTGCTTTTACTGTTTTGAAAGCAGTAAAATGGAAACAATTTTAATAATGCCAAAGTCAACATGAAAACCTAAAGCATTATCATCACTGAATCATAATGCAGGTAGGTAATTTTGCTTTACTTTTGTTTGATATTTACACTGTACTGTCCAACCAATTTAAAAGTGTGCTGAAGGTGGACCATAAGTGTCATCAGCCCTGATCCAGGTAGCATGAGGTCAATGAGATTGCATTATATTTGTAGGCTGTGAACTATTGGCTAATATATCCTCTGTCATTGTGATGAATCTAGTTGCTTTCCACTGGCACTTATGAATTTCCTTCCTGTACCACCTGCACAGAGCTTAAATGTTATGGGCTATTTATTCCACATAGAACCATATTCCCTTGTGGGCAGCAGTTTTGGGGCCATATGTCAGTGGTGGACACACACAGAGGCAACAAATGAGTGGGATCAGAGACAAAACTAGGCAGAGCAATGAGTGTGTCTCCTTTGTACAGTAGGCTACATATAACACACACACACACACACACACACACACACACACACATCTCTACCCTCTACTCAAGGAAGTAGGAAGCATTTTCACAGTTCCATGACACATCCCAACTAGGAAAAAGCACTGAAGGAGAGCATATTGCTGGATTTATGAAGGACATGGTCTGGAGAATTCTTGAAGGCTGGATGAAGAAGCATCAAGGGCTATATTATGAAGCTTCTAGCATTTGTTAGATGAGGGATTGGCTAATATTAAAAAATACAGATTTATTGGATTTAGAAGGACATGATAATAGATTTGGATAGCATGCATATTTATTGTATCAGAAGGCAAAAGTACATAAAAGTTTCCATGTAATAAGAAATGTGATTTTTAAAGTGTGGGGAAAATATAAAGGCTTGTTAGAACAAAAAAGACCATGGTGGCTTTCCCCACTGGAAGCAATATCCTTGAAAAAAATAAATATGAATCCTAATTGGGCAACATACAGAGAACTGTTAAAAGAAAAGGATAACCAATTAAAATTGAAGAAATTTCAGAAATAAGAGGGTTAAAATAAGAGGAAAGGTAACAATCTGCTTACAATATTTCCAGTTGAATGATACAGTATATTCAAAGAGGATTAAAAGGAAGGATTTAATTATGAAATTTCAAATTTCCAGAGAAAAATAATAGAAAATGACAATAAATTATTATCAAAAATGTACAATATATTGTTGGAATGGGATACTAAGGATGAAGAGGTCAAGTGTGTTACGACAAAATGGGCAATAGATGTGGGAGATAATATGATGGTAGACTGGGAATGATTATGGAAGAATGATATAAAATTTACAGCATGTACATTACTTAAAGGGAATTATATGAAAATGATGTATAGGTGGTATTTAACACCAGTTAAATTGGCAAAAATGTATAAAACAAGAGGAAATAAGTGTTGGAAATGTAAAGAAATGGAAGGTATGTTTTATCACATGTGGTGGCAATGTAAGGTTATATAAAAAAAATGGGAAATGATATATAACGAATTGGGGAAAAAATGTTTAAAATAACCTTTGTTAAACAACCAGAATCTTTCTTATTAGGAATTAGAGGAACTGATCTACCAAAAAAATACAAAACTGTTTATGTATGCAACAACAGCCGTGCAAATATTGCTAGCCCAGCACTGGAAAGGAGGTAAACATAAAGGTACCCGTGCCCGTACTGGCCAGTCGTGGCCGACTCTAGGGTTGCGCACCCATCTCACTTAAGAGGCTGGGAGCCAGTGCTGTCTGGAGACACTTCCGGGTCACGTGGCCAGTGTGACAAGCTGCATCTGGCGAGCCAGCACAGCACACGGAAATGCCGTTTACCTTCCCGCTAGTAAGCGGTCCCTATTTATCTACTTGCACCCGAGGGTGCTTTCAAACTGCTAGGTTGGCAGGTGCTGGGTCCGAGCAACGGGAGCGCACCCCGCCGCGGGGATTCGAACCGCCGACCTGACGATTGGCAAGTCCTGAGGTTTTACCCACAGCGCCACCCGCGAAGTCTCTACTAAAGAAGACTGGCAAATTAAACTAATGGAATATGCAGAAATGGCTAAATTAACTGGGAAACTTACAAATCAAGACAATAACAAATATAAAAACAATGGGAAATATTTATTGCATATATACAAAAGCAATGTAAGGAAGTTAATACATTAAAAGGATTTTTTTTAAAAAAACAACAACAACAATACTTGTAATGTTATGGAGAAAGTTTAAATAAGGAAGTAATTAGAGATAAAGATTTTTTGTTGACGTGCACAAATGAAAATAACACAAAGGAACCAGGGGAGGGAGTGGAGGGAAGTCAGGGGATTCGATGAATCCCAAAATATGGATTAATACTAAGAGTGAATATAGATGTTTTAATTGTTTTATTTTGTGTAGTTTCCCCCTTTTCTTCTTTCTCTCTCTTTTTTTCTTTTTCAATGTCATGATTGTTTATTGAGAAAATTAATAAAAAAAGATTTATTTTTTTAAAAAAGAGAAACATCAACTGCCTGAAGTTTCCCCACTCCTGATTTATATAGTGAGAGAATTAAGACAAAATGTTATTAAATTCATGCTACCAGGCATAAAAGAACAGCCAACAAAGGTCTCTTTCCTGTGACTAATTCTTGGAACATCCCACTCAGCTTCACTAGCAGCTGGCTGATATTGTCAAATGTCACATAGATGGGCAGGTTGTCAGTGCATTTGGAACTGCAACGTGTGGGAGATGTAGCTGCCTTACATCTGACAACCATGCTTGCTTTACTTCCTTGCCCCATTTCAAATATCTGGCACCAGCCAGGTTAGGGAGCAATTTAGCTGTAGACATCAATTATACTGAATCATCTCACAGAGATTGGAATCAGTGGTGCAAGTGGTTATCTTGAAAATGCTTCTGTAATAAGTGATAAATATATAATCTGTTTTCTTACAGCCTGAAGAAGGCATTGCCTGCTGATTCTTTCAAGAACTCTGTTTCAAGAACTCTATTCAAAAGTGTTCTATATGTGAAAATCTCCTTTGTCTTTTTTTGAAAACATGTGTTTTAGTTAAGATTCTTTCTTTTCCCCCAGGACAATTTAATTTGTTCATTTGCATGGGAAGGACCAAAGAGAAAATGTGCCAATAACTGGCTTGTACTAGGAAGAATTTTTGAGAATACCAGGGTTAGAGGGCGACTAGGCGTTGGATTGCTATATTTAATATATAGTATTAAGTATAGTATTAAATACTATATTTCATATATAGATGATGTCATTGAAAGTAGCTTTCCACTCCTCCCTTTTTAAACACAGTTTAAAAGAAGTATTGACCGTATATACTTTCCATGATACTGTAGGGCACAGGAACAACAAAGTACTTGGCACCAGGAGGGGGTTCTAAAGTGCCTGCTGTTGCCCACTGTTAATGTGCAGGAATACCTGGAACAGAACTGACAAGAGATTAAATGACCAGCAGTAATGTTAACTCCAATATGTGTGGAAGAAAATCTGAATTATTTCTATTACTTTTTTTCATCACTTTGTCTGAGACAAGATATCTCAAAGCACCTTACAAATCTATAGAAGGTAGAACAACCTGATAATCCAAACCAAATACTCTAGGGAAAATGCAATGAAACCAAATTCCTAAAAGTGCCAATCCAACAATAACTATAAAAAGAATGAATACGAACCAATCACAAAAGTAGGCAGAAAGCATACCATAGCATAGACAAATGAGAATGCCTTAACCTGGCACCTGGAAGTTGGCAACCATTGTTTCAGGTGTGTTTCCCTAGGGAAATCATTCCACAAATGGGGGAACCACCACTTGGAAAGCTTGTTTTCAGATTGCCACCCTCTGCAACCTCCCTCAGAGGAGGTACATGGAGAAGGGCCTCTGATGATAATCACAAGGTCCAGGAGGCTTTGGAAGGAAGACTGATTTGTCAGTAGTGTTTTGACTTCCTTCCACTGCATTCTCTTCCTGTGCCAGATTACCACGGAAACAATGCTAGCATTAGCATTATTTCCATGGTGAGCTGGCACAGGAAGATGAACATAGTGGAAGGAAATCGGAACACAGCCAAGACATGAAAGACTCACTGGCCACTTGTAGCTGGCAAAACTTCTTTTAAACTTTTCATTTAAGGAAAGAAAAAACTAATCTAGGCCTCCTTGTCTTTAGGGTAAGATAAAGATGCCCCCCCCTCTTAGAAATTATCTTGCCCTAAGAAAAACGAATAGAATGATTCTGTGAAAAGGGAGAGGGAACTTGGCTTTCGTCTCATTTGATGTTTTATTTCTTTTGCTGGTCTACTCTTTTCTGTGACGCCTGATTGATTTCTTGTTATTATTGCTATTGCCCCTGAACTATTAACTAGTCCCTTTTTAAACCATGGTATCATTGAGAAATTGATCTTTAGCTGTAAACTAATAAATCTCCCCAGGTATAGGTCAATATCATAATAATGGGATAGTTACCATCACATTTGGCTCACTGTCTGCTGTGGCAAAATTACGTAACTTATGTAATGGGAAGGGTTTGGATCAAGCAGTTCCAAGGCTTCCCTCGGTCTGCCTCTGAACCGCCCCCCCCTTTCTTCTACTGCCATCAGAAGGATATTGATGCTGGGTGAGCTTTCCACCACCAGGGGCAGATGTCCTTTTGCAGGTGAAGATAGAGCCCCTGAACTGCCCTTCCAGATTGCTTAGGATTGCTTCCTTAATTGCTGCCATTTGTTTTATCATGTAAAGTTGCTTTATGTCATATTTTCCCCCGTTTCATTTCCTGAGTTTTGCTTTCAGTTCGTAAGAAGAAAATGTGTTCTGATCATTTGAATAAGTATCATGTGCATGTTTTCTCTGTGAAAGGACATATGTTGTGTCACTTTCAAATGCTATAATAGTTGTGTTTTTAATTCAAAGATAAAATGCATGAGTAGTGCACTAACAACATCAAATCACTTAAGAGGGGTTACATTAGTAAGCTGTCCATGCCCTACTGGAGTGGCTGTGGTGGGCACTCAGCCAAATGCATTTGATGTCAAAGGCAAAGCACACCCTACTGTGCCTGATTGCTGTCATCATATCCTTCATACCTACCCTGCTGTTTATTCTAGAGTGACCAGTCTCATTTCAAACAAATTGGGCAGGGGCTTCTGTCACATTTCTCCTGATTCTGCTCTTTGTGATATCACTGTTGCATTTCCTCTGGCTATTCACCAAACATTTCCTTTTGCATTGCCTAAAACAGGTCAGCTGAACAGGTGGTCACAGTCTTGCTCTTAAAGCAGGCCCTCTTTAGAAATTATGCCCATTTTTTTCCATTTTGCTGTTCTGTAGCTCTGCCAAGTTACAAAATCAAGGCAAATAGGAACCACTACATTATGTCAAGTCTTGCAGCTACATGTCTGGGCATTTTTGCAAATGGCCATTCTGCCTTTCTATTTGGTTAGTGTACATTGTTCAAAGCATTGTGCAGGTATTTGATAAATGGCATATAGCAAAACAACACAATCAGTACTGTCTTATAAAATTATTCCTAATCACATATGCTTCTGGAGAAGGACAGAACACAAACTTAAAAGACAGCTAGAAGTATCAACCCAATTTGGCATTGTGATTACTAACGGCTTATTAAACAACTTTTATGGACAGGAATATAAACTAGAAATTTCTAACCACTTTTTATAGGGAATTTCTGGTTAATATGTCCATGCCATACCCCCTCATATATGGAAGTGATGTTTCATTGATGTTTAGAATTAGGGACCAAATGATTTTTCAGTGTTTTCGCTGTAATGCTGTTTTTATAGAGTTATAGAATTGTAGAGTTGTAAGGAATCCCGTGGATCATCTAGTTCAGCATTTCTCAACCTTGGGTCCCCAGATGTTCTTGAACTACAACTCCCATAATCTCTGACCACTGGTCATGCTGGCTAGGAATGATGGGATTTGTAGTCCAAAAACATCTGGGGACCCAAGGTTGAGAAAGGCTGATCTAGTCCAACACCCTGCAGTGCAGGAATCTCATCTTGATCATGCATGGTCATTCAACCTCTTCTTACAAACCTCCAAGGAAGGAGAGTCTACCAAATCCCAAGGGAGTCCATTCCACTGTCAAAACAGCTCTTGCTGTTAGAAAGTTCTTCCTGATGTTTAGCTGGAATCTTCTCTGTTGTAACTTGAAGCCATTGGTTCGGGTCCTAGTCTCCAAAGCAGAATAAAAGAAGCTTGCTCCATGTGACAGCCACGTGACATCCATGTGACAGTTTCAATGTCAAGCTCACCAGCTTGCCCTGCATCCTTCCCTCTCACAGTGCAGGCACAGTCCATGCCATCATGTCATCAATGTGCTCATTTTTATAATGTTGATCACTTTTTATCTTTGGCCATTTTCTGAGACTAGGCTGATTAGCACCAACTCTTAAATACCAATATGTACAATCAGCATTCCCCACCCCCAGCCAATGCATGATTGCTATTAGTATGAAGTGGGTACCATATCTATACAGGTGTATGTGCATGGGGCTCCCTCCATGGGGACAGGAACTCTGACTGACTGGGTTCTTGGCACCCTATTCTAGCCAGCACAATTTTTGGAAGCTCCTTCATATGCTAACATGAGCTGTACTGTGATTCAGGTTTCCAAGTTATGGGGTTACTATAAGACTACTATAATTGTTGTTGTTTTGTTGTTTAGCCATTTAGTTGTGTCCGACTCTTCGTGACCCCATGGACCAGAGCATGCCAAGCACTCCTGTCTTCCACTGCCTCCCGCAGGTTGGTCAAACGCATGTTGGTAGCTTCGAGAACACCGTCCAACCATCTCGTCCTCTATCATCCCCTTCTCCTTGTGCCCTCCATCTTTCCCAACATCAGGATCTTTTCCAGGGAGTCTTCTCTTCTCATGAGGAGGCCAAATATTGGAGCCTCAGCTTCAGGATTTGTCCTTCCAGTGAGCACTCAGGGCTGATTTCCTTCGGAATGGATAGGTTTGATCTTCTTGCAGTCCATGGGACTCTCAAGAGTCACCTCCAGCACCATAATTCAAAAGCATCAATTCTTTGGCAATTAGCCTTCTTTATGATCCAGCTATAATTGTAGACCTGACCAAATGTAGTATTGCCAGCTAAGATTTATCGGTGTCTATTGCATTACACATTTATGTAGCTTTTTTAGCTTGAGTTTTGCTATTCAAAGAGAATGTAGCAAGATCTAGGAGCAGTCAGATTAGAAAGGTGATGACTGCCTAAGACTCTTAAGAACAACAGATTCTGGGATGAAACCATTAGCCAATTGACCAGGCTTCTGTACTACAGCAGCATGGAAGCATCAAGTGGACAATAATCACCATAATATCCAAACAACACACACACAGCAATTTTTTGGCAATAACAGCATGTAAAAGTAAATGAAATAAGATAGATGAAATGGGAGCATGAGTGCAGCAGTTCCAATTTTGTTAATTAGCATGTAGTCATGCTTCAGTGATGCTGCAATTATGCTACCTCATCCTCCTGTATCCCTATTGTGCAAATGCTGCAATTAGGCTCCTAAGAAGCTTATAAAATGGTGCATGATATGTGCCACCTACAGAGATGTCATTACAATGGTGTCGAATTAACAGTATGCTTTTTCAAATTTATAATTATTTGCTTCTGCAGAAGAGCTATTTGGGAACCTATTACTAGTCTTGTGGAAGTTAACTTAATAATTTCCTTTGTATTACTTTAAACACCTGCCACTGAGATTCATATTATGAAATGCATCTCGTTATAACATTTTATTGTAAGAAACATAGCGTCTATTTGAGATGCAGTAATGCAACTTTTAACAGAGCGTCTGATTAAACCAATGATGCTTACTTCATTCCTTCACCAAAACCTCCATGAGAAGGATTAGGTACTCTTTTTTAAAAGTAAGCATCATGATAACCTAAAGACTGGAAGACACTGTAGAGAGAGAATTTTAAAGGTCACTGCCATTTCTAGTTTGGCAATTTCCCCATTTTATTGCATTTTGTTTTATTATCTCAACATCCTAGTCGTCTTATTTCTCAGAAAATATAAGAGATGTCACAATGTACATCAATGATGAACTAGCTACATTAGTTCTGAAAAATAGATGTTACAAGATTACTTTTGATGTTGATGATAGCTTGTCCTTCACCCTAAGATCCCAGGGTGGATTACAAAATTTAAAAGACAATGTTAAAAAACTATGCAAAACAACTTACAATTACAGAAATAAGGTGGTTTCTAAGAATATAGAACGCAGGTGTCAAAGCCAGGGTAAAGAGGTGTGTCTTCAAAATGGACTCAAAGATGTATTATGAAGATGTCCAATGCACCTCTGTGGGGATCAAGTTCTAGAACAGGCAGGGGCTGCCAAAGAGATTGGTGGAACAAACAAGAGTGGCTGGCATGCTGTGGAAGTGTGTAGCTGACCTGATGGTAGTATGGCTACTGCTTACTGGGTCATTACAGGGCAGGAACAGGGGTTCCAACTTTAATAAAATATGGGGGGTAAGCGCCTCCCACATAATCAATCACATGACATGGTGCACACACACCATTTGAATGGCAATGCCCATCAACTGGGGGGGCAGCCCCCTCAAATATTTTATTGGTGGGGCCAAGACCCCTCAGCCCCTAGGAGTTGGCTCCTATGGGTAGGAAGGTAGCAAGGACAGGGCTGTGTGAGTACACTGTCATAGCACCGACCTCCCAATGTACTCCAGCTTCCCAGTAAATGGCAGTGATGCCACTGTTGAAAAGCCATCATGAGGTAATTTACCCCATGCACCTTTTTCAGAACAGCATAAGTAGGCAGCTAGGGAGGCTGCAGAGAGCTTGAGATTTAAAAAATGGAAATAAAAGCACACAAGCCACCCAAAACAATGATAAGATAAGCCTTTCTCCACTTCCACCAAAATTCTAAAGAAATTCTATCATGTCCTGAGAAAGAGCCAGAAAGCTGGAATTCTCTTTAAGTATAGCTAGAGAAAACTTTATTTTTTGTAGGAGAGGTTTCAGTACAGCCCTACTGGGGGGTAATTAGGCAGGGACAAAGACCTTGCACTAAGTTGCTAAGTTGGTCACTAGCAAGCATCTATACCTGCCTGGGCATTTTTTAATTTTTTAAAAGGGTATGGAAAAGTGGTAGCAGATTAGTGGAGTCAAGATGGAGCAGTTGATTTAAGATGGGCCACATCCAGCAAGTTTCTTTGTGGACACAGATTAATTTCTTACCTTGTACAGATCTACTTCTATAACCAAAAAGTTTTGAAGGGTTGTATGCAATTTAACTTGAATTCTTCTCCCAAACTCCCAACTCCAGAACCTTTTTTGTAAAAAAAACCAGCTGGCTGTCTGATTTTCTATTAGGCACATGCATCATTGCACACAGGTGTTTCGGTTTGTAATTCTTAGCTAACTAGGGGGGAAAGAATTGCCATGGAAACAAGAGCAAGATAGGCCCACCCACTGTGAACACATTCAGTCATACTTGCTGACTCTTAGGTTATAATTTAGAGAACCAACTGTATAATCCATCAAAGTTGTTCATATATCCACTACTGTAAATGAGGCTTTCAGCGCTAGCTGCGTTTTTCCCCTCACATGTAATTGTGCTTTGAGGCCTAAATAGATGGAGTCAGATGGTTAGAAAGGCTTTAAGGCTTCTTCCCATCAGTGCTGGCTCCAGCTTTTATTTTATTTTATATTTTATTTAAATTTTCCCCAAGCATGTAAAACTGAATGTGCACAAGTGAAATGTGTGTTAAGTTCCAGGATTACTGTAACTCAATTAATTATTGCTACTCCCAACACGCATGAATGTGTGTGACCCTGCTTTCCAGGAGATCACTGCCTTGTGCTTCTGCATACATCAAGGATCCGATTAGGATTTCTAAATGGACACATAGTCAGGAAGACAAATATATGAAAGTGTGCATAGTAGTAGAGTCTATTGCATTCTACTAGCATTCTTTTATCATGCCTGCACAGCCTCACAGTGTGAAAGTTGCATAAGAAAACCATGTACCGTATTTTTCACCCTATAGGACACACTTTTTCCCCTCCAAAAATGAAGGGGAAATGTGTGCGCGTCCTATGGGGCGAATGCAGGCTTCTGAAGAGCCCCACCGCCAGCCCCACAAGCTTGGGGGACAGCGGGGAGGCAAAACGCCACCCGCTGTTCCCCGACGTGGTTTGGAGGCTGGTGGTGGGGAGAAGCCCGCTTCTCCCTGCCGCCAGCCCCACAAGCTCAGGGGACAGCGGGGAGGCGCAGCGCACCATCCCAGTGTCTCCCAACATGATTTGGAGGCTGGCGGCGGGCTTCCCCCTCGCCCAGCCCCGCAAGATCCCAGAGTGATGCCGAAGCTGCACGCAGCTTCGGGATCACTCTGGGACCCGTTCTGGGGGCTGGGGATGGGGAAGCTCAGGCTTCCCCCTCTCCCAGCCCCGCATGCTCCCAGAGCGGGCTTCGTGCAGCTCTCCGCAAGCTGTGGGAGCCCGGTGTGACTTCGAACTGGCCTCCAACAGCTTGCGGAGAGCTGCCTGTTCAGGGGGCTGGGGTGGGGGATGCTCGGACTTTCCCTGCCCCAGCCCCGTGCCTGGGGAAAAAAATAATTTCCCCCCTTTATTCCCCCCCCAATCTAGGTGCGTCCTATGGGCCAGTGCGTCCTATAGGGCGAAAAATACGGTACATCAAAGCAAGTCCCTAAAATGGGTTATGTGTAAGCTTAGGTATGTAAAGATGAAATAGTGGAAGACAAGAGCCAGGTGTGAATTGGGTCCACTGGCCATCTTCCACCCCACCTGCTCTGTAACCAGAACTGAAGGGGGAAGTAAGGGCAACTAACCATATAAGTTAATACAGAATGGTAAGACACACACCATGTAGCTGTTCACTTATAGTGCAAAATCATCTTACATTAGTTTCCACTATTCTTAAAAAAAAGGAAAATAATCACCTAAAGAGAAAATGTATTGCAAAATATATACAAATTGGCAAGGAATGAGGATTCCATTTTTTTTTTTGGTACCCTAACAAAGTGAAAGGCTAGTTCCAGTGAATTTATGTTTCATTACTAAAGCATTTTCATTTATTTTTCTTTAAAAAGCAGTTGACATCATGCATCATGAGAATTGTGGGCTATCCAATATGCATAGTTTTTTTCCTTTAGTTTCCCTTATTCCTTAGTTTCATTGTCAAGCAAAAAGTAATATTTGTCCTCATAATTTTTAGTGTTGGGCAACTGCTGACAATTAGAAGAAGGAAAGTCATTGGGCTGAACCCTGAATTCTAAACTACTCTTAAGTAATTGTAAGCCTTTCTTGGAGAATTTTGTTTAAACCTTTGGAATCAGTGGAGTGTTAAAGTATTGTCCTGAGTGCCAACGTAGGTGGTTGGGGGGCATAGGGGGAGATCATTTCTACTGCAGAAAAATAGCAGGGGTCAGCTGAATAACCTCTAATCTATCGTAAGTGAAGCTTGCACTAGCGAGTAGCCCTTTTGGGGCAGAAATATAATGGTAATTCAGGGTGCAGGGAGAGTTCCTTGCCTTCACACTGAAAGGATCATATCAGAGGTCATGCACCTTCCCCTGCCCGAAAAAAACCAACAGTGGTGGAGGATCATATACCTTATTAATTCTTACTGATGCTCACTTTTAAGGAATTTCTGCTGCCAATGCAATAGAAAATATGCAAATAAAATGATTTTTTTAAAAAAAATTATTAAGTGATGGCTCAGTTCACTATAGAAAATCAAAGTCAAGCAAGCATGGAAAACAAATTAAAACTCAGCAAAAGAAAGAGAGTTTGATAATGCACATATCCACTTATAACAGTAATGCTTTATTAGTGAAAGTGTTCACTGAGACCTTATTTGAAACTTGGTAAAAACTGGAACTAATGTTTATTGCTGAAGACAGAGAAGAATAGCTATCTCATTACTGATAACAAAGAGCTAATTAAATTGTTTCCACTACAAAATTGTCTTGAGAAAAATGAGCAGAAAGGCCCAGAAGCCTGTTTTTAGAGGTACTTCTTTCAAAGTGACAAATTAAAAAGCACAACAAGAATGACTAATCAATGTAATAAAACAACAGCTGCAATCCTAAGCATATGCATTTGGGAGTAAATACACAGACATTACTAGTACTTACTTTTGAGTAGACATGGGGTGAATCTCTTTGCAAACCTTGGAAGCTGAAAGCTAACTACACTGATGACTCCAACACGACCTCTTCTGAATGGGGTTGCACTCTGCTTTAAATGGCTTGTAGGTCATCTGGTGGCAATCTGAGATTCAGCATTGTCACAGGAAAACCAGGTGGCTCAGTAATATTGGCTGACTTTTACTGCTTCTGCCTAGTTTACCAGCCATGCCCATTACTGGATGGGGATAACCTGGCCATAGCAATCCATACCCTGCTACCCTTCTGATTGGATTACTGTAACACAGATTATGAATGGGAATTTAAACCTGGTTCCATATTGGTCTCGGTCCAATACTGCAACACACTAACAAAGGAGCTGACAACTCAGAGAGGGATAAAGCCTGTTATTTGGTCGTGACAAGTCCATAGCTTCTGACTCCTGGTTCATCTCAAACTATTACCTATGGCCCAGCTCCTTGTTTTGGCCCAGTTTTGTCTTGTTTTTCTTCTTCTAGATCCATTTGTGCACAAAACATTTGATGTTGTATCCAGTAGTGTCACTCAGCTGATGCTAAAGCTTCCATCAGCAGAATGGAGTGATAACCAATTTTGGGTTATCCTCCATCTAACCTATTGAAATCTCCTGAAGGTGATTGAGTGACCCTTCAGAGCAGGTCTAGTTGGGCTGCAGGTGGCTTCAAGGTGGTGAAACCATTCCACTGATGTAAGGTTTATCATGAACTGAGCAACACCATTGTATACAAGCCAATGGTCACATACAAGGTCACTTACGCAAGGAATGTGGTATGGCCTCTTCTGCCATAAGTAGTCAGGAACTGCTGTAGGAAATGGTTTTTTTCCCTTCCTCATCCTTTTTCTATTCTTCGAACTAGCAAAGGTTACATATGCCTTTTGAACAGTTAGAGAGTGGAAGAGCCTTTAAATCCACTCTTACATATTATATACAGTGTTCTCCTTTCTATAAAGGCCATTGAATATGTGCCATTTATCGTCTGACCTATAACTATCTTCTTTCGCAGCTTCTTTTTTATCTGAAGGTATAAAATGTTTTTGCTTAAGCATCTGTCATGCTTTGAAATATGTTAATTTAATATAAGGCTCTATTGCGACTTAACAGTATTAGCTGATGCTGAAATTGTTCTTTCCTAAGTGTCAGCGTGGTTGGCTCCATAAATCAACTGCACTGAAATTCTGTTGAGAAGGAGCAGTTTGTCTTACTGAAAAATGAACTTGCATTGGCTTATATTTTCCAGCATTAGCCATGCATTCCTGTGACATATGTCAAAGTTAGTCAGTATTTTGGAAACTGTCTGCAATGGTTAAGATGTTAAATAGCAATGAATGGGTAATCTGTGAGTGTGATGATGGAACCTGCCCTTTGGGAAATCAATATTAATATATATGAAATTTCTCTATATTACTTTTATTGAAATAGCACATTCTTATTCAAGACTGCCACTTTCCAAAGAAGAGACTGATATGAAATGGAAACCTACAGTAAATGATGACTTTAAAAATACAGCACAATGATTGTCACAGACAGGAGGCTTCTCTGGTTGGCTCCACTTGGCTGTCAGTCTCAGAAGCTGTCAGGGTGACATTTAAAATCTAAAGGCTGAGACAAAGCCAGATCTATTTTTACGCTAACCTGTCCTTTCTTAGGTAGAAGGATGATGAAATAAGAACAGGGGACACAGAACTGGGGGAAAGGCTGACCACAACTTTATTGGGTACAGATTATCAGGAGGAAGGCAAGGATTTGTTTCTGAGAACCTACATACTGTTGCAAGTGCTTGGCCCAGTCTGCCTGTTGGGTAGATGTTGGGAAGGGGGGAAATAACAACTGCATTCCTACAACTGAGGTGAAGATGTGACATCAGACCCTGAGGTGGACTGGCCCATGTCCCAAGATGGGGGTTTCTTTCAGTGAGGGACTGGAGAGCCTACCCCTATTCAAATGTCAGCTGTGGATCCTGCTTGGAAGAAGGACAGCTTAGCTTGTTGTACGGGATATTTTGGGGGAAATGAAATTGCTGTCCCCCGGGATGCAGCTCTGCTGCCACCATGGACACAGGTAGTGGCAATACAGGAAAGAATGAAAACATCCCACAAACCTGAATGTGAATAATGAAAACAAATATTCTCATTGGTTTAACATACTTCATTAACTCATATCCATTAGTTTAATGGCTATCCAAATTTGAGGGGATTTTTCCTCCCAGAGGGCCACATTCAGATGCTACTTGGCCATGAAAGGTTGGACCAGAGCCAGAGTCACTCTATATACTCTTTCACATGCATATTCATTTCATTTCGTCTCTTTCTCTACTTATCTCTTTCTTACCTTCTCTCTTTCTCATTGCTCTTTTCATCTCCCACTTCCTCCTCTCCCTAGCTGCCTCTACTGGAGAGTCAGTGTGGTGTAGTGGTTAACAGCGGCAGACTCATAATCTGGGGAACCGGGTTCACGTCTCCGCTCCTCCACATGCAGCTGCTGGGTGACCTTGGGCCAGTCACACTTCTCTGAAGTCTCTCAGCCCCACTCACCTCACAGAGTGTTTGTTGTGGGGGAGGAAGGGAAAGGAGATGGTTAGCCACTTTGAGACTCATTAGGGTAGTGATAAAGCAGGATATCAAATTCAAACTCTTCTTCTTCTACTCTTCAACCTACCCACCCCTCAGTAATTAGGCTTTGCTTATTGTTCTTTCTGGCAAAGATGAGAACTCTCTCTCTCTCTCTGTCAACACACACACACTTTCAAAGAAGCTTGCTTTTAAGCCTAATTGTTGCACCAGTGGATGGAGGGGTAGAAAATATAGGCCAGATGGGGAGACCCTGGAGACCACACTTGGGATCACCATCTCTGAACTAAACGCATGAGAGAGAGAAAATGAAACACTGAAAGTGGACTGAATAGCAAAAGAAAAAGAAACAACCTGTCTACTCTTAGCTAGTGGGCTGTGTTTGTACTGCTGGGACAAAAGCTGAGGGCAGGGTCTGTATTGTGGAGATGAGCAGAAGTTAATATAAACTAGTCTTACTCAACATAGTTGACTTTTAAATTTACCACAGTCATATGGGCCATAGCATGTTCTGGTCAGTATTAGCTACCAAGGTTTCATTGGAGGGCAAGGGCTTACACATTTATTTATTGAATTTTTGGACTATGTATGTGCAAATAGAGCACCTTTCTTTTTTGCACAATAAATATATATTCTGATAAATATAGTTACAGTCATGCTAAAAGAAATGTAAAATAGCATTTTAATTCTTTCTCAAATTCTACATAGAAGGTGAGAAGAAATTACTTTTAAGATTCCTGTCTTAAAGATTATATAAGCCCTTGTGATTTATATCCTTTTAGAAAATAAAAAGGTGGTACTTTCTGCCATTGCAGAAGATGCCATCAACATACTATCAACTTGTTTACCTGTCATCCAGGCAGAATCATATGACATCCCTGGCCTCACTGTCATCCTGCCCTGCCCCCTTCACCATTGTGATATGCAGCATCAACACTGCCACCATTCCTGATGGTCATTATCCTCAAATTAAGATGACTAGTTGTCTTACTCAGTAGAAGGCACATTCATAGATTCATATGGCTAGAAAGTGAAACTACAACTGGGATAAATCTTATTTTAAAATTATTCATTTGTTTATTTGTTACATTTATATCCTCCTTTTCATCTATGGAGCTCCAGGTAGCATATATGGTTCTATTCCTCCCCATTTTACCCTCACAGCCACCCTGTAAGGTGGGTTAGGCTGAGAGACTGTTACTGCCCCAAGGTCATCCAGTGATTTTCATGACTGACATAGTATTTGAACGCTGATATCCCATCTAACACCATACCCACTATACCACACTTGCAGAAATTGCAAAAACACAAAATAAACTAATTATGAAAGGAATTCAGCTTCTGTTTTGAATGTTTTAGTTTGTTTTTAATGCTCCCTCCCCCTTGAGGTTTGGAAGTGAAGTGTAGCCTAAGCTTTTCATTATTAAACATTTTGTTCCTTGCATACAATGGTAAAGAAACAAACCAACCAACCAACCAACCAAACAAACAAACAAACAAACGGAATGGCCTGTAACATATTAGTCTCAATGAAGGCTATAAATGAGGGGAGATGGAGGGGAAGGGGTCTTAATGAGAGTGCTGTTCACAAGTGATATCCCCTGCCTAGACACAATGGATGGTTTAATAAGGAAGATAATCAACCCCATCCCTTTTCTTTCTCAAATTTGGCTTTAATGTTCCAGCTCTGCTGTTCTTTTCGATACACTGTAGAACCTAGCATATGATTCTGCTAGAGCGTATTAGCACAGCATTCATCCCAGTGTGAGCCAGATAGAACATTCTGGTGCGAATGCATCAGTCCACATAAGTACCCATAAGACTCACATGAAAGGCTTCCATTGCAATCTGAAACATAACTGTGTCCAATTCACTTTTACTATCTGTTTTGCATCCATTTCAAATCTTGCTGAGGAAAAATAATAATTACCCCAGTATATTTCTTCTTTATGTCCTCCCATAGCATGCTGTAAAAAAACAGAAGCAAAAAGAAAACAAAACATCTTTACTGGGCTCTTAAGGATGATATATGCTCTAGAGGAGATGGTGGAAATTTCTGGTCTCATGTCCTCAGTGAAGCACCAACTTTCCAGATGGATGCAGGGTCACTGCAGAATTCTGCCAAATGCACAGTTCTGCTGGAAACTGGAAAGTTCATACTGCCTGATAGCTGTTTTGAGGCTGAGAAAAAGTCATTAAATGGCCTCTCCTAGGGATTGAGGGTTGTACATGTTGCACAAGGCTGAACAAAAATAGCCTCTCAAAATTCTCCACCCTGTCTGTGGGTGACATATGGGAGGCATTCCACACCATATTTTGGAGAGCTGAAATTCTCCAACATTTCATGAGGAATTTGAATGGAAGGGTGGAAGCAAAAATTTGTCAGCAGAGGCTCTTCTGGATGAGTTTGACTTGACTCTAATTTTGAGCTGGCAATTTTCCATCCTTGAGAATTTGGCCATTCAAAATCTCATCCAATTACAGTTATGAGTAGACACCCACTGGGCTCTCTCCTCTCCATCACACTCCTGAAGACCCAGAACCCCTGGGTATTGAAGTTCTGAAGCAGGGAACCTGCTATATGTGCATAGTCTTTCCTCACAGCTTAAACCCTGTAGCAGTGCCCCAAATGACAAGGGGAACCTACACACCTACAATAGGGTCCCCTCTTCAGACCTTCAGCCTATGAGGTAGATGGTGGTGGGACTATGCTGGTGGGAGTGTGATAGAGGGGCCATTGGGCGCAGCCCCACCTTCCCAGTCTATGCAATTGTAATAATGTGGACCATAATGCCTGAAGAGAGCCCATTTAGTATAGTTAATTCTATCCGTTTTTTTCTTGTTGTTGTTCATGGGTTACGTTTACATTTTTTAAATGTTAGCTTGATTAATTTTTTTTAAAAAGGCGAACAACTTTGCTTCTGCTGCTCTGCCTGGTATTAAATTTGAATAAAAACAACCACAAAATGTAATAGCGGCTTAAAAATAACTCAGGACAAAGAAAGGACAAATAGCAATTAAAGCCATTTCACCTCCAGTGCTCTGCGTAAGTAAATAATAAAGGTTGCATCTAATAGAGTGAAGCAAAGGCAGAGAGGTCTGTTTGTACCATTCCACATAATGGGAAATCGGTCTTTTTTCTCAGACTGATTGCCCAAATAACATGCTGCCATTAAAAATGAACTGCAAAAACAAAACACACAAGCTTTTATGAAAATGTACTTAAGAGATTTGTGGCTATATCAGGCAAAGCACGCAATGCTATAAAGGTGCGCTTCAACCAAGGCACAGAGACAGATATATAATTAATTTAAAAGGCAGCTTAAATTGTGCCTGCCTCATTATATGCCTGCCTCTGCCCAACAACATAAATTCTATGTTTTTTTGCAGTCAAGGAGAAGGATGATCTGAATATGTTATTGCTTCACAAAGCAACTGTTGACAATGCATATTCTCCACATTCTCCATAAAGAGTGTTTGCCATCATGTTTACTGATGATAAAACTTCTGGATTCCAAGGAAATTTTAATAGCATGGAAACTGTTTCTCCAGGAGAGCAGGCATGGAAAGGTTGTGTGGAAATTAAATAATAAACTTCTGAAAAATGAATAAACATCTTGCTTCTCTTTCACTTGCTTTGTCTTAACATTTGAACAATTTGGATATTCAACCAAAAAATTCATATTTAGTCTGTGGAGTGCTGCAGAAACACGTGAAGCTCTCTCTCCTTCTCTGAGGTAGCTTCCAGTTGTTACAAGGGTCTGGGTGGATATTGTGTATGTCTATTGCTCACGGGACGCCCACCACCCACCTCCTAAAGAGAGACAGGATCTTTGCCCCAGATGCAACAGACATTTTTCTAAGTGTGTCTGAGCAACCCAAGCAAAATAACACAAACCAAGATTTGATTTATTGAAATTAAAAATAAAAACATATAAATCACACAATGCAACGTTTTTACTATGCACAGGCATATATAAAATGGCAGATGCATTTGATTCTAGTTCTAACACACCTATTCTAAGCTGAAGAATTTAAGATGCCTGATGCTAGGAGAAGGAAAACGGGAGGGTTGGGAGTATGACATGTGCCATACAAATGCCCAGAACATAGATTCTTAAGTTACACCTTTTTCTGACTCATATTGAGGAACGCTTTGCCACTGGGTGGATGCAAATGTGTGGAAGAGCTCTTAACCAGAAGCAGCCAGAAGCAGGAGTGGAGTGTATCATGCCCGCAAGGTTCTCTCTTTCTCTCTCTCAGTTTCAAACCTGAAGCATCACAAACCTCTATCCAAAGTGTCATGGCTTTAAATGCAATGAATTGTGTATTTGTGACAGGTGCAGTGAAGCTCAAAATAGTTAATTAACATTTGAAGCTAACTACTTTCATATACTTTCCTCTCTAATAGTGGCGTATAAGTGAGGGAGGGTTTTTTAGTGATGGCAAATGAAAGGTGATCCACGGTGAGACCATTTTCATTACTTTCCTGGGAAAGAAGCGAGGGGGCTGAGCTTTTATCTTCCTACCCCTGGGCAGATGTGTTGCCCACCTTTCAGCTGTCTTAACACCCTTTGAGGGGGGAGGGGATTGATCTAATATATAATTGGCAGAAATTCACCTCTAGCCAGGGAAACATTTAGACAACGTGACTAGCTAGGAATCCTTCTAGGCCTGCATTTTGAAGTCCTTCTGTTGGAGTTGTGAATTTACCATTCCCCTGTTGTTCTACAGCATTTTAAGCCAGAAGCAGTAACTGGCATCCCACATAATTGGATCCTGTTAAGCTGGATGGTATGATTGTGCATGGTACTCAGGGCTGTCTTAAGCATATGTGGCAACGGGGTGCAAAGATCCGCCCGGTGCCCCTCTCCCCAGGTTGCCCAGTCCCAGGCACACAGGAGGGCAGAGCCAGCCAGCCGGCCACCTCAACGTCTCGCTGGCTCAGTCACTCCTGAATTCACAGCACAGAGCCGCCCGCAGCAGAAGAGCCTGCCGCGGCACTCTGACCGATGGGCGGGCTCTTCCTTGGACTCAACTCTCTGGCCCTGGACTCTCAGCCTGGCACCCCTGAGAGCCCGGCGCCCTGCACCCCTAGCACCTATGGGTAAGTCAGCCCTGATGGTACTGCTCCTTTGCAACCTCTTGCCTGCATACAAACCACACACAAAGGAGCAGTGACCGGGACCGTGCAGGATTAGACTCTCCTCCTACCAGCTGGAAAGCAGGAAGATCCAATCCTGCATGGTGTGAAACAGCACCTGCACTCCATAGGAATGATTCCTCTGCTCAGCAGCTGTTGACTGGCAGCATTCTTCCTGGATGGCAGGGAGTCAGGAAGGAAGCCTTCCTGGGCCTAGCTTCTCCTGAGAAGATACAACCTCAGGTCAGGTAGGTCTTGACCTTTTTGTGCACATTTTACACATTGCTTGCTTCTCCTTGGATCACTCTGGACTATCCAACTCAACTTTCAGCAGTCTGTGACTGTACGCAACTCATCCCATACCTAAGTCCAATTTGAATAGGTTCCAATTTGGCTCAGGCCTCAGCTGAATCTGATACATAGCCCTCACATATCTGATACCTTTCTTTGGTCATTACTCTCAAACATCCTTCAAATGATAGTTTTCAGAGCACAAGTAAAGTTTTTTATATTATATTATTTTAAATTATAATTGTAACAACAAATATTGCTTGTAATGTCTTTTTCACTGTCTGGTGTGCAGAATGACCTATTTTTAAAATCTTGTTCATCCTCAAAAGAATACTTTGCAGTAGTTTTGGGTCAAGGTAGTGCTTTGTCTGAAGCTTCCCAGTAAAATTTATGCATAGGCAGCTATTTCCTTTCTATGGCCAACATTCTCAACATTCATTTCCAATCATTTGTTTTGTAAAAAAAGAAATTTTCAGCACTAGATTCATCATTGGTATTATGCCTTCTTCTAAACCTCAGTCTGATGACCTTCATATTAGTTCCTATCATTTATTCATATTGAAAAGAAAAAGAGAAACTCATTAACAAAGTTCACAATAGTTTGTTCTTGGTTGCTCAGAATGGAAGCGATCACAATCAATTATCTTTGCCCCATCAGCCTGAAAATGCCATGTGAGGTTTCTGTTTAAGAGACACGAGTCCCAAAGCCCTTTGTTGCATGAAACCTGATGGTTCTATGGTTCTTTGGATCCTAGCCAATGTGTTTAATTGTGTCAGCTATCCCTGCAAGCCATTTAATTTGGAATAGTTCCAGTAGCTTCTCTAACACCTGCATATCAAAATTGTATTAGTAGTTTCTGTAGCACACAGTATTTTTTTCTTAGGGTACTTCTAGACTCATTCTTCTCTCACTGTAAGCAGCATATCTCCACATTTCAGCAGGCTCATGCACATATCTTCTCTCATGTCAATTGCTGCTCATTTTTATGAGAGAATGAGTGGGAATTCCTCATTTAAACAACTAATATAGAAACACCATGCATATCTATTGTTATAGATTCTGTAGTTGGAATCCCTAATCTAGAATTTATGTAGAGTTGTCATATTTCAAAAAGTAAAAACCAGGGGAAAGTTGAGTTGTTGTTTTTTCAAAAACAATTTTTCAATTGACTTGCCTAAAGTGGTGCCTTTCAGAAATTCCCTCTGGATGTCAATTCCACCTTTGAAAACCCAGTAATGTCTGGGAAAATCCAGACGTATGGCAGCCCTAGTTTGCCTTCCACCACAAAAATAAGTTTCAATGCTGCACTGGAAACAGTCATAAAACAGATACTTTGCATTTTTGCCTACATTTATTTTGTAACACATTACTCTTTTACAAACTAGCAATGTGGCCCTGTCTTCTTTTTGTCATTAAAACAGTTCAGTAACTTTTCTGTCTCTGATCCCAGAGAAGGATCCTAAGCAACTTGCTTGCTCTTCATCATGGAGCTTAGTCTCTACTGCTACTGGCTCCATCTCTGACAGAAAAGCTGTGTTCTCAGGTTACACATTCCTGCTGAGAGAGATCTGCAGGTTTTCAGGATAAGACATCCATTAGCCTAAAGACTGAAATTGAAACATCCAACCTTTTCTGCAATATTTAATGAAACCTCCTGTGTATAATGCAAATTTCTCTTTGCAAATGCAAACCTTTACATAAGTTGCTTTTCTTTTACCTCAGTGCACATAAACATTGCACTTTATGCATATTAAACTTACATCTTTAACATTTATTCCATAGTTAACATTAAAATGTATGTCCAGGCACTCAGTGGTAGTCAACTAATGTTTACTCAGAGCAGACCCATTGAAATTTTTGGACCTATTAGTTTTGGCCATTCATTTCAATAGATCTACTTTAAGTAATAGTTTCTTGAATGGCAACCACTCTCTCTACGAACACATTTAATGTTACCTTGGAAAGTCTACAACTAATAGCTGCTTCACACATTTTCTCCCTACCCCCTGTGTATTCTTTCATTTCTAAAGTGTAATAAATCTGTTTCTTCTGGCATGAGTAACATGGGTTCAGAACCAATGGATTCACTTTGTGTAGAAAACCGTTCTGGGTAGTGGACCTCAGTCAAGGGATGGTGTGCATAAGCACCCAATTTTCATCTCTGATTTGAACATGAGCAGCAATAGCAGCTTGTGGGGTGGGGTAGAGCTGTAGAGGCAACTTTTTGACACTGACAACGCTGGAGCAGGGCAGTGGTGAGGTCAGAGCTCTGCAGTTTTACCAACAGGTCTGCTGTCACCAATCTGTTACTTCCACCAACACACCGTTGTTGCCCTTGCCTCACTGCCAGCCTGCTACAGTCCTGCCCAGCTAATCATCAGTGACACCAATGTCAGGAGGGTGGCTCTATAGTTGCCCCACTACAAATCCCACTACTGGTGAGAACTCCTTTCCAACCTGGCAGAAATTATTATTCCAGTAATTTGAGGGATGGAGCTCTGCCCAAACCCTCTTTTATGGGCTTCAGGAAGCAAAGCTTACTAATCACTGGATGTGTAGCTTATGGCTACTAGTATACTGCTTATGGGGACGCAGGTGGCACTGTGGGTTAAACCACAGAGCCTAGGACTTGCCGATCAGAAGGTCAGCGGTTCGAATCCCCGCGAGAGGGTGAGCTCCCATTGTTCAGTCCCAGCTCCTGCTCACCTAGCAGTTCGAAAGCACATCAAAGTGCAAGTAGATAAATAGGTACCACTCCGGCGGGAAGGTAAATGGTGTTTCCGTGCACTGCTCTGGTTCACCAGAAGCGGCTTGGTCATGCTGGCCACATGACCCGGAAGCTGTACGCCAGCTCCCTCGGCCAATAAAGTGAGATGAGTGCCGCAACCCCAGAGTCGGCCACGACTGGACCTAATGGTCAGGGGTCCCTTTACCTTTACCTTTATACTGCTTATGATATCCAGGATTGGGATGCCCATGCCTCTGGATATTAGCCACTGAGGAACATGGAGCAGAAGAGTGCTACTGCATCCATGTTTCATTTGTGAGCTTCTCAGAAGCATCTGGTTGTGTAAACAGGATGCTTAACTAGACAGGCCTTTGTCCTGATTCATCAGGACTTATGTTCTTAAGTTAGATAGCTTATTGTAAGGAAATGTAGCAGGCAGAGAGAGGGGGAAGAAAGCAAGAAAACATTCTTCAAAATTTTAGTAAGTCTCATAATTAGAAGTATAAAGAAAACTTATCGGTTTCCAAAAAGGTTCATTATTATTGTTATTGTTACATTTGGCAGCAAAGTATGCTGTATGAAGAAGCTTATGTGAAACAAGATCTGGAGAAAAAATGCATCAAAGTGTTTTAAACAAGAAAACATCAAATAAAATCAATACGGGGGATTATTAGAACACTGTACAAGTGAGTCTGAGTCATGGCAATTATTTTGATGTTTGCCACTTATTTTATTGAGCAACCTAGTTGTCACTTCTGGCTTACCCCAAAGAAACCCAACTCAGTGGCCAAACAGTCATTAAAAGCTTACCTGCTGTGTTTCTAGTCAACAAAAAGTGGTTTCCCTGGATGAAGTTACACCTGAAGCTTTAAAAGGATGTTCTGTAAATAAGATCTGCCTGGTTCTGATTCTCTGATCTTCATTACAGTTGAGCAGCACATGCTTAGGGTAAAACAAGACTGTCCCCCATTATGTATTCTTGAAACAGCTTGCCTAGAATCAACAGCACAGGGGACTGACATTTCATTACTGATGAAAGGAGTAAGTGTTCATGCATTACCGCTGATTTGAACAGTCAGCTCCTAATTCACTGCTCTTCCATCGATGGATCTCAGAGGGGGGCAAAAACTAAAATCTATCTGAACTAAGTCCAAGTAAATTATATTTCTAATTGTAATGATTTCTGAACATATACATGTACAGAGATAGCTTTCTGAAATTCTTTACGTGCACAGTAGCACACATGCAGTTAACTGATTAAATGTGACAGGTAAGCCTGGAATCCACTAATACAGTTACTTTACCAATTTACACTAATTTACTGATGATGTTTCCCCCCCTGAACTAAATTAATGGAGACTCTGGGCTACTAACCTTGACATCACTCACAATCAAATTAACTTTGATTCTGAGACGATCATGAACTGTTTGCATTCCCAAATTTTCAGTGTTGCATCACACTTGCAAAACATATTCAATTATCTATATTGGGGAAAGTGTTTGTGCTTACTTATTTATGCATGGAATTCAGAGAGTTGCAGAATTATAGAATCATGGAGAAGACATGAACCTGAACTTGCTTCTCCATCCATGGTGGCATCTAGGAACATCTAGCTTGCCATTGCTAAAAATCCTTAGCATGATTTCAATGGGTTGTTTCAGAATGTTTCAGATTTTTGTGTGTTTGTAAATCTATACCTATCATGTCATCAAGTATGTCCTAGTTCTCATATTTTGTGAATGTAAAAAAATAGGGCCTCTGCAAATATCCATGGATTGAAAATTCCAAAGCTACACATAAATATAAAAATAAAAATGCAGAAAGGTATCTGAGATATGTGGAACATTCAACAGTATTTTTTTAAGCAAGGAAAAAAATAGAGTTGGTGTATCAGGTTGTGTACAGCATTGACATTTTTCTTCTAAAACCCATGACTTTATATATTTTTATCATGGCACATGCTTCTGCATGGGAAAGATTATGAGTTTTTAATTCATCTGTTTCAAACCTAATGTGAATATGTTTCTTCCATTATGGCTCATTTGGTTTAGGATGTGCTTCCTAAAAGGAAACCAAAGAAGATAAGAAGGGCCTGATGGATCATGATCTCACCATGCCCAACCAGATGTCTATGAAAAGGCAGCAAGCAGGAACTGAGCACAAACATACTCTCCCCTCCTGTGGTTTCCAGCAACTGGCATTTCGAAGCATAGCTCTTGTGACTAGTAGCCACTGATAATGTCCCAAGTGCTGACCAAGCAAAATGGACATACCTTTTACCTTATGAGTCAGCCCAAAACTATTTATCTGGAGAAATAAAGGTAAGCAGAAAATGACTAAGCAAAAGGTGAAGAAGTTGCACTCTATGAGAGGGTTTAACATTTGAAGTATTTATTTGAAATACATCTATTTCTTGGTGCGCCTGTCTCTTTTTCTGATTTCTTAAATCAAATATTTGCAATGGCTGAAACAGTTATACTCTGTGTTTGTGAATGCAATCCAGTAAGGCACTGGAGTGTATTTATAGATTCAACTTCCTCCTCTGAAATACTGTATGCCTATATGAAATAGTTATCTCCCATTATCCCTACTTTTGTGTGGTTTGCATGTGACAATTACTACATTTCACAGATCTCCAGAGAGGAGAGTTTTAATAATGTTGTTTGAAGCTCCTTTGAGACTGCATTCTTCTTTGCTATTTTCCCCTAGAAAGATAACTGTTTCCCTTTATTATATTTAAAGGTGGTTGTAGCTGATTTTATTTTTTTTAATATAACTACTCCTCTATTATATGCATTGTTTCTGCAGTGCTGTAAGTCTGGAAGATTAGATTATAGAGATAACTGCTGGCAGTTTGAATGGGGGTAAAGAGAGAGGTTGAACTCTCCTTACATGTGATAGGAACTATAATGTGTATTCTTTGTAAAGGATCTGATCAGCACTTGCACCATAAATATTTTACAGGATGGAGGTGGACTTCCAAACAGCCTCCCACAATGGCTGCTATTTGTGTCTATAGTCAGGAGCCAGGAGACCAAATGAGGAAGACTCTGAGGGATTGCCCTCTGAGGGATTCCAACAACTGGCCCTCTGAGGGATTCCAACATCTGGCTGTTTTGAAAGCCCTCTACGGGATTCCAACAACTGGCTTCTTTGCCAGACATTTCTAGTGTTCCTCATTTCTAGGCATTTCTAGTTCCTCAAGGATTTATGTATCCAGTGATTCAACAAAAGAGACAGCTGGAACATCTGATCACTGAAGAAACAATTATAAACACATTTTCTCCCCTAGTTCCTTCTTAGCGAAGCAAGCCAGAAAGCACATCATTAAGGACCTGGCCGAGGAAGCCCCCACTTAGTGAGAGACCAACATTCTGATTATCTCTTTCACCATATTTATTGTAAATTACCTCAAGAACAGGTAGCAGATAAGGTAACAATATTTTACATAAGTAATATCTGTTGATCTGCATCTAGCAATGTCTAGAACTATATATTTCTCCAATATTAGCATCAATTTGCAATGTTAATAACTCTATATTTTGCCTATATTAGCATCAGCTACTTTTAAACCCATTTTAAGAGAAAGTTGAATGGACCTGTTGTTTCTTTCAATATATGTCAATATATTGACATATCTATATATCACCTATATTGTGTTTGTATGTATGTGTATCTCTATATCTATCTATCTATCTATATCTATCTATCTATCTATCTATCTATCTATCATCTATCTATCTATCTATCTATCTATCTATCTATCTATATGTCTGTCTATATCTATCTATCTATCATCTATCTATCTATCTATCTATCTATCTATCTATCTATCTATCTATCTATCATCTATCTATCTATCTATCTATCTATCTATATCTATCACCTACCTACACACACACACACACACACACACACACACACACACACACACACATTCCAGTACTGCTGTTCTTGCAAATGTTATGTAGATTTAAAAAACAACAACCCACATGCATTTCACTTGATTTGCTCTGCAGGTGTATTATCACTGCACCAATCTTCCGTTGGATTAAATGGGGGAAATGCACATAGCTCACTACTCAGGGCTGGCTACAACTCAGTTTTGAAATAAGCATTTATCCAATGTTTTTCCTATCCTCCTATTGTAAGTGAAGTGCTCCTTAGTCTTACAGTTATGCCAAATGAAAGCTATTTTTTTAATTATGATTTGCATTTCTGATACATTTCAATATCGGCAGAGCATAAACAGAAATAATAACAAAAATAGTAGGAAAAATAATCTCTGAAATAATATCGGATAAAATTTTGAAATTCATAAAAGAATAGAAAACAAAATAAATAAATAAATAAAATTTTGTGACCTCCCATTCTCTCCTTCCATGGTTCCTTTTATCTCCTTTTTTTGCAGGCTGTTCTAGTCTACATTTTAAAAAAATCCAGGAGAAAACAATGCCTCCATCTGGAGACCAGAAGGGACACCTGCTATGCCAATGTATTGCCAGAGACTTCCCAAGTCCTCCCATGCTACACATGATTTGGCAACATGCAGAAAGCCTTTTAGCTACTAATGGGCCATCCTGTGGGGCACCTGAAGCATAAGTAATTAAGCTTCTGTTACTAATCCAAAACTACAACACCAATGCCAGAAAGAGTATTAAGAAATCTCTGAGTTTTCCTAATATTATTTCTGGCATGGGCGTTTGAAATTTGAAAAGCTGATGTTTGATGGGGTTTTTTTTTCAGGGGCGGGGTTATCTTAGAAACTTGCTTCGGCTCTTTGGTTGTTGAACTCCTTGGTTCTGTGTAACAAACCATATGCCCATTAAAATTGATGGAGTGAAATTTTACAGCAACTCAGTATAAACCCAAGGGTGGGAAACATCTGGCTCATGGGCCAATCATGACCTACCAGAGAGTTCAGTTTGGCCCATGAGGCCATTTTCTCCAAACCATACCCACCTGCCCATCAACTGACATCACTGGTGACATCAGCTGATGGGCGGGAGGACAGAATTTAATCCTGCATGGGCTGTGCACCCTGCTCTGAGCAGCGGAAAGGATTGCATAGCCATGGCAGAAGAAGCTAATCTTCACTTATCAGCTGAGAGGCAGAGGTTAAAGCCCTTTGCTCTTTGAAGCTAAAGTGGCATTAAAAGTGGGGTAGAGGGGCCTCAGAGAGAGGTTTGGCAGAGAGTGTCATAATGATGCCATGTGACTAACAGGTGGATAGCTCTTCCTAGTCAAATTTGGCCCATGAGGCTGATCCTGATAAGGATCTAGCGTATGGTACAAAAAAGTTTCCCCACCCCTTATGCAAGCCAGTAGTGTCCATGTGTCATTCAAATGTTGATATTGATATCAACTTGGTATCAATTTATTATCCAACTAAACAGTTCCTCCAGCAAAGGAACTGTTGCCCAAGGGAATTCCATCTCTGCTATCCACGAGCCCCTGTGTGACCCCTAAATCTGTTTCAGAGGTCTCCCCAACCCTTTGGAGCAGATTTATGAGCTGCCCAGGTGATGCACATGGAGCTGAGAGGGCAGGGAAGTCTACTGCACAATTACAACTACTTGTCCTAGTGAAAATGTTTAGATTGATAGTGCCCTATGTAAGTATAATTAATTCAAAAAGTGTGTTACAGGAAGGACTGTAGTTGTCAGGTGTGAAGAGGGCCCCTTCACAGATATAGTAATTTAGAGAAACTGAATAGGGATAGGGCACTCTCTTAGGCTTTTTCCTTTTATTTCCTTCCCCCTGCCCACCTCAAAGTTCTCCTCGTTTTTCTGCTACACCTCTTGTTGTGGGTGTTGTTATTTTGCCTACATAATGAGAACTGAGGTCACAAGGAGAATTGAGGTCACTGTTGATATTGCAGTAGGTGTACCTTGTGAGACTTGGCACTTAAACCGCTTAAAGGTTTTATTTACAGTTAAGCAGTATTCAGATTTTGTTAAATAAATAAATCCATACTAATGAAATAGGCTCCCAAAGCCTGCATCATATCAGAATATTAATTCTATCTGCCTGTCACTTCATTGAAAATATGACTTTGGGGAACAGTATAACAATGATGGATGAGGTCTCAATAACACAAAGACCAGTAAATACATAGAGTGAAGTCTCATGGATTTTCCCATCTCAGAGATTCAATCCCTGAGAAAGAATGATTGAGCAAGGACCTCTAAAAGCCACTTTCATTGATACATTATGTTGTTCCAGCCACATTATGACCCTTATCATATGTGCCCCTTCAAGGATGTTTGTGCCTTTCTCCTGTTGTTGGTGTATATGTGAGACAGAAATGCAGTTTAAAGAAATGTGTGTTGTTCTATAATAAATTGAGGACCATGAAGGAGGGTAGATTTACTCCCACCAAATTTCAATTGTCCTCTGATTTCTGTTTCAGCAGTGATCAGAAAGTGTACTAGCTTAAAAACATGTTTACATTTGTCATCACCCCCCACTATTTTTCATAGAGTTGGGTTTTTTGGGATAGTGGGGAGAGACCTTAAAAATGTTAATTTCTCTTGCCTTATATAGAGAAGACTCCAGCCATTAATATTCTGAAAGTTAGGAAACCTTACTGCTATTACTACTGGGGGAAAAAGAAGTATTATGCTGCAAGAACCCAGGTTTGCAGAGTATTAGAGAAGGAAAAAGAAAATTGCAGCAAAAGAGAAGGAGCTGCATTGTAAGCTCCCACCACATCTACTTTGAGCTGGTTCTGCCTTTCTGAGGACACACACACACATTTCATTCCTACAGGATCTATACCAAGAGAGTGTGTGAGAGGGGCCTCTTTCCCACATTAATTGTACAAAAGAGGTTTCCACTCGTTCAAGAGGCAGAGGGGCTACACTGCTGCTCCTGTCCCTAAGATCACGTGGTTTCTTGGTCCTGTTCCTTAAATGTTCATGAACTATGTGCATACATCTTTATTTGGGAAGCCTACATGCGAAGACCTCTGCACTCACACATTCTGGAGCTCCAATAATGCAGCACCCCTGAATGAATGTGAATCTACAGATTTACATGTGTAGGCTTCCATGGTGTAGATGTCTATGCCTAACATATGAACATTTGGGGAAGGGAAATGAAAGTATCCAAAAAGGTGGTGGGCAGCTACACAGCTCTCTTGTCCCTCAGTCACACAGACATCCTTTCGTATAAATTACATGGATAACAGAGAAGGTGGGGAGATACATAGATGATGGTAGGGACCAACTCATTTATTTGTAGGATTTTTTGGCCAAAGGTGGATGAACCTACTTGAAGAAAATCTTTGCAAATGTCTCCTGAGTCCTACACCATCTGATCACTTGCCAATCTGAGGCCCTTTCTGACATTCCCTTTGCAGTGTCAGAACTGTAGTTGTACACACTGGTTCCACTGCCTACACTACTTTCCAGGAGTATTTCTGGGCAGCCCACCTTCTCCTTTACATGGAGTGTAACCCTATCTAAAGGCAGGTAGAACAGTCTACACTACATCAAACCCCATCCCTCAGGTATCCCTTGATGTAATTCATAGGCTGATAACATTTCTTAAAATCATAAACATCCAGTGTCTCATTTTGTGTGCTGTATGCCTACTGAGGTTATGTATCATGAATATCCCAAGGCCAGTAATTTCAGGCTATGTCATTGAGAAACTATGATAAACTGTCATTTGTCATCCTTTTAAGCACCACTGGGGATAGTGGCTCAAGCAGGATTGATAACTGTATTTATATAGGTCTATTCAAATCTCAATTAATCCTTATGACACTTAGCATTTATTCAGTTATTGAAAGTGAATGGGTTTAATTTCTCTGTGGTAAAAAAGAATAAGAAGATAGACTTGTATTGAGATATATTGATTGGTTGTCATCAGTTTTAAGATGTGCATCTTTTAATCTAGCCAACATTTAACATCATTACCAGAAGAGGTTGATGTTTATAATGATTAGCTAGCATTAGCATGTGTCCTTTATCTGCCACTTAAACTGTTCATAAAATAGACCATCTGAGAGGCAGACAGCTTAAGCAACATACTGTTGGATTTGGGGTGAAATTCTCATATGCTGAATTCTGACAGGCTGACTCAAAATTATGCAGCACAGTCTGTACACAGGATGGGATCCCTGTGCAGAGCATAATGAACCACTAAGACCTGCTGGTCTGTTTAGTGTCAAGCACACTGCAGTGTGGCCAGCCATTATATACATTTGACTGTGAAAAGGACCTCCCAAATGCAGTAACAACTATATTTGGACCTCATAAATCAGAGCAGTTGTTAATGAGACAGGATCTCTTGGAAAAAGAAGGTCACAGGGTCCCCAACCTCAGTAGAGTATTTAATAACCTCTCTGATGGCAGCTGTCCAATCCATGTCAGTTAGGTCGAGGAGGAGGAAAGAGGAATATGGTGAGCAGGCAGACTTTCACACATGTAGCTATGATGCAGTATATATGATGCATTAAATTGTTATGATAAAGCTGACTTGTTACATAAATTCAAGATGCCAATCTTGTGGAACTCTGTTTTCTCATAAGTCAGGAACAGTGAAATTCAAAATTCCAACTGTATAATCTTTAACATCTTAAAATATGAACATGGGTAGGTGTACAGCCAACCAGACTGAAGGTTTATGTTAGGAAAAATAGCTTTGGAAGGAGACTCAAGCATTATTAAATAGATAAGGCAGATTTGAAGCCACTTCAGCTCTAGGTAAGAAATGAGAAATTTTGAGGCCAATTGAACATTAAATTTGCCAGATGTATCACAATTATAGAAACATCTGTGGTAGATAACATAGGAAAGATATTCTCTGAACATGAATTATACTGAATAGTCTTTAAAAGTTCTCATTTCTTGCACTAATATATGCATTTGAAATATCCAGTGGCTAAACATCAAACATATATTTTAGACTGTTTGGCTCCAAAATACCCTGAAAGCAGGGGTAAGGCAAGAAGTAAGAGTAATGAAACAATTGAGAATATACCCTTCTCTCCGTGTTGTCTGTTAAGTGGGCAGAGGAGACATTTACGATGGCAATAAGAAATGAATGCTTCGAACAAACAGCTACATGGCTGAGCCTTTAATGACTTTGCTGTTGTGAGGAACCTTAAAAAATGCCTCAGAAGAGTAGCGATGAATGCTACATTTTGACACAAACTGCTGTCTGCATTTTTTCCCACAGAGTTGAAGACATTAGAGTTGAATTTTCAGTTTCAAATATTTTTGAAGCAAAGACTGTTCCCGGGGGATGCACAAACCGTTCCCAAACTCTTCGCCTTCCATCTTTTGTTGCTGTTGTTTTATGCTTTCCTACAATCAATGTTTTCCGAATCTGCTACTGTTTTGACACCATTATTCATTTTTTAAAAAGAAAATAGACTTTCTCTTCCCTTCACTTTGTCATCCCAGCTACTTAAAAATCATTAGCCCTTGTCATGTGCTCTACACCAAAGGGGCAGCTAGAATACAAGGAGACTGCAAATGTGTGTTTAGCCCTGCACCCAAGGTCATTCAGCTCCTTCAGTGTTAAGGGATACATTTTTTGAGGACTAAACCTTTTCTATCTGCACTGTGACCTGGAGTCTCCCCCTCCCCGGGTTCTGAATGGTACAGGTAGCCCTACATGGATAGAAGAGCCTTCCTTTTTCACAAGTTATCATTCCGTATCTGAGAGGAGCAAGGGTGCCAACTTGAATAAAATATTGTGTGGGCCCAGAAACACGGTATAATACTACAACTCCATTCTGGTGGGTGTTTAATGAATGCTCCTGTCACAGGTTAGCCCTCATTTGTAGGTGAAAAGTCTTTATGTTGGAACTTGAGAGCCACTGCCCCCCTCCAAAAAAAGCAAGAGTGCCTCCAATTCCCCCAAAGCTATAAAGGTTAAACCCAGTTAGGATGGCCTTTTGAAAAGCATACCTGAACAAAACAGGGGTGGTTCTTTCAATAGTCAGCCTTTTTATTATTAAAAATATTCTCTTCTCTGTTAATAAAACCAGATGGCTCAGAAAGGTCAAAAGTAAATAAGAATGGATAAAAGCTGATAGTCCAGTAAGAAAGGATGGATAAAAGTCCATGGTCCATACAAATATAATGAATTGATTCATTTCCCTTCTCTTAGTTCCCAACCTAGTATTAAAACCAGCAGACAGAGCACTTGACACGTATGTCTGCGTCTCTCATCCCGCAGTCACATAGTTTTAAACTCTTCTTGATCTTAAAGACCTTGGGTTTATTTGGATACTGTATCTCGTCAGGAACTCTAGCATGTCAAGAAGATCAGGCAGAGTTGGTTATTTCAACACAGGCTCCAATATAAAAACTGTCTCTCAGAACATATCCTTGGAGTGCAGATAGAGCAGTTTGTTGTTCATCAAATTTGCTTCACTGGCTACAGGCTTCAAAATGGCTTTGCCAGCACTCCCATCAAGAAGACTCAGAAAATCAAACTGTGGTGAAAAGAAGTTACACACACACACACACACACACACACACACACACACACACACAGAGCAACATAGAAGATCTGCAAAATACACACACATATAAATGTAGTATTATGAGGGATTTTTTGGTAGGGTGTCAGTTTGCATTTCTTTGTACAGAAAGTATTGATCTGATGTTTAGAAATCTTTCCTATTCTGATTGGTTCAGCAGTGTTCGAGAAGGTTTCTTTCTATGTGAAAGAAACAGGCAGAAAGTTCTTGTTTGGGTTATTCCTTCTGGGAAGCTGAGTACAGCTGGTTTAAACTGGTTCTATTATCCTTTCTGTCATGGTCATGCTGACTGTAATAGTCAGGCCAGGAGTTGCCTGGGTTTCACACACTTTCTCTTTCTATCTCTTTGTTCTAGTGTGGTGTTCTATATGCTAATGTTTAGTCTTATTATACGTCATTGTTAAGTTTAGGTGAAGTCTGATGCAACTGGATTTCTTATGGACTGTGCCAATCCTGAATGTATTGGATTTGTGACCGTTATGCTCATTTGCCTTCAGTAGCTGTAAAGCTCTGCTGGATGAAGTACAATTGCCTCTGGTCTATTTTTGGGGGGAACTTGGCAACATGTTTAAGTCCCCCCCCCCCCTCTGGACAACAGGGGAGTTGGTTGGCTGTGTGCATAAGACCACAGTTAATTCTTGGATCTAGCTTGGATACGATTTCTGGAAAAGCCAGGCTAGCTTCCTGGTGAGGTAATAGCCTCTAACTATGACCCATTAAGGTAATAGAGGAAGTGGTTCTGTGCCATATGGAAAATGGGTAGTAATTTGAAAGACTTGCTGATAGTTAAAAAGACCAAGGCAAGGTTGGTAGTTGAGTTGTGTAAGGTAGAAGCTAGAAGCAAGGCTGCAGGCTGGGTAGCTAGGAGACAGAACTATGCCTGATTTCTGCTGGAATCCAAAGCAGTGGCTATCAGAGAAGCATGGCTCTCTTGGGGTGTTAATTCTGTAGGCTTAGGTTGTATATATGTGTAAATAAACCATATATCATAAAGACATCACAGTCTCTGCTGTCCCCCATTCTGAGGTAGCTGAACCCCAGATAAGTGTCTGGAAGCCCTGGAATCTGACACCATTTGGAGATTGGAGTGATATGCAACAATAATTAGCCAAATCAAAATATAACCCAGGGAAGGAAATTCCATAAAGCAATAGGAAACAACTGTCTCCCATTACCTGGACATGTTTACAAGTGCCACCTGTGGCCCCGCAGCAAAGTATTAGAAGGAAGTATTCTTCTGTGCTATGAAAACCTGGGTCATGTGAACCTTACATGTACACCATGAGCCTACTGATTCAGCAGTCACCCCAGTCTGCATGCCAAGTCTAAAGGATAATCATAATATAATAATAATTTATTATTTATACCCCACCCATCTGGCTGGGTTTCCCCAGCCACTCTGGGTGGCTCCCAACAGAATATTAAAAACACAATACAGCATTAAACATTTAAAACTTCCCTAAACAGGGCTGCCTTCAGATGTCTTTTAAAAGTAAGATCTCAAATCTTGGCAAGATAGGGTGACCCAAGAGAGCCTTTAACCCAATAATGCACCAGATATTTACCCCACCAAATGTTAAATTTCTCATTCCTTTCCATACTAAAATCCAGTTAAACCAATCAAAAGGCCACTCCAAACATAGGACTCCTGGCAGTATGGAGTAGGCAAAGAAGTGCCAAGGCCAATCAGGAGCTCCCCACAAAATTCTTAATCCGCCCCCAAACAGGCAACAAGCAAAGACCATAATACAGGAGGAGGATAGATGGCACAATGAGAGGAGAGGAATGACTGAGGGTGGAGCCAGCTCATTGTGGTGTGTGAATCTTCCTCGACTCCTCCAAAGGGCCAAACCATCCTGAACCTTCTTCCTGGGTAAGCTGGGGTGCAGCAAATACACTCCCACTCAAGGATGGGAGTAGCATTCCTTAAGGTGCCAATTGGGACATCAGTCATAGATCTGTGGTCTGTTGCACTCATTAGTGATTTAGTTTGCCTTCTGGTTTACTCCTAACTTTCTCTTCATATTCACTTATTTATCTGAATCTAGTGGTTCAACAGAGGGGTTAGTTCAAACTTAATTATATGCTATGGAATCTACATTTTGCTAAATATGGTATCAATTAGGTTCTCAAGCAATGTTAATATCACACCATTATTCAAATAAAATTTTCCTCAGCAGGTATAGAGTTTAAATATTGTTTTCATAATTTAAGAGGTAGACAAGGCTGGGTTTTTTTAATTATTATAGAGATTAAGGTACTACAAATTATGAACTATTCATTAAAATGTGAAACTTAAATATGTATTGAAGAGAAGTAACAAATTCACAAAATGCCTTTTGTTGAAGGAGGAACAGCATATCAGGCAGCAGTGATTTGTAGGGTATGGTTAGAAACATGTAGATAAATTATCAGTAACAGAATAACTTATCAGTTGGGATGGATCCGTTTATTTCTTATCTATATCAGTTTCACAAATATTCATCCATAACCCTGTTCCATCCCATTTTGGTATTAATCAATTATCATGATGATGAAAATGTACAAAAATCCACATTTCATATAAATATAAATACCTATTTTGAATGTGTTTTTTTTCCTTACAAAACATACATTTATAAATGTATTTTGCCTTGAAAGTCACATTTTGAAATGCCCTTTGAGATATTTTTGGAAAAGTAAGAACTGCATGGTAAAATTCAGTGAAATGTGAAACCTGAAGGATAATTATGTTTCGATCCACATGTGTTTGTGAGATGCTGATTGTGACAAGCAGGATCTGGCTCTCCCCTGCTGGTGACCCGGCAACTATCAGCCAATCAGAAGAGTGTGTGTGGAATTTAAGTTAGATGCTGACAGTTTAATGGTGAGATAGGTACTTGTTGTTTGGGTAAGCAGATGAAGTCTTTGACTGTCTGAGTGGGCTCAGATAGGGATTATCTGTCATTGGGATGGATAAAGATTTGGTCTCCGTTAGAGATTGGGGTTGCCTGTGGACAGATAAGGTTCTGATTATCTGTGTGTAGTTGCCTAGACCTGGCAAAATGGTTTTGATTCTCTGAGGGGAAGTTAAATCCTAAAAGGGGGTTATGGGTTTTACTGGTTAGAAGACTAATAGCCATTTTAGGTGGGTAAAGTCTACCCGAGACTTGGTTCAGTAAAGATTGCCATTTAAAGATTCTCTGGAAATACAGTTTGTATAATAAGTTTTCTGCCTCACATGTGAAACCATCGAGTGTAAAACCTTCATGGAGGGTAATTAAATATACATACAGTTTTGTCCCAGAAGTGTGTCCTCATACTTTTAAACTCTGGGTGGGATGTGAGTGGATACAAAGCAGCTTTACCAGAAGTATATATTGCTGATTATTAAACACCCGGGCCACATCTACCAGTTTTTCCTTGATTTTTGGCTCAGTTTCTGAGGTCACAACTGAGCAAAGGTGTACTGACAATTGGGCCTTTTTTTCTGTAAGGAGTAAATTATTGTGGGTATTTTGCACTTGTCAATTTTTTAATGAAAACCTGTTTCTTACGCACACATGGAAGAGAGTTCCAGTGTGAAAGAAAGAAAGAAAGAAAGAAAGAAAGAAAGAAAGAAAGAAAAGTTTTCCTATGCTTTGCCTACAGAGAGCAAAATGAAGTGGTTCACTTGATTCTAAGGGAAGGATGTGGCATGTGTCGTGTTGAGGAATGAACTGCTAACAGTTCATAGGAATAATTTCCTTAATTTAAACCCTTTTTAAAAAAAGAACTCATGTCAAACTAAAACTTTCTTTTTGCCAGAAATGATGAGTTCCCTCTCCATAGAAAAATCACAAATAGGATTCAGCTGCAGCTAGACTCAGTGGGGAGCCGCCACTTTCATTCTGTGCCCTAGAGAGTTGAAAGAACTCTGAAATCACGTCGCTGCAGGCAAATGTAGAGATGGGCTATTTATTTTACAAAAATAATAAGCAGTAGGTTCTCTTTTTTATTTTTTTAAAAGGATGACTTTCCAATGAACCTGGAGGCAAAGCATGTGCACACTATTTAATTCTGCTTCCTCTTTAAATTACTCTGAATTTGTTCAGCCCATGTTCCATCAGTAAGTCACCTGTTGCTCCATGGTGGGAAAGTTAGGGAACATTAGTAATGGTGCTGGCTCAGGGCAATGGGCCATCAGCATTTTATTTCTAGCTGTGCTTAGGTCTAAACATTTCCTGTGTTTTAGTAACAGAGCCATGGCCTGAGTGTTGAGTAATAAAGTACTGCATTCTTTTGCTTAAAATTCCTTAAGAAGATGTGCTATAACCTGACACTGTACTGCATAATATATACTGAAATTGAACCTATGTAGAAGCTTAAGTAAGACTTTAAGATTCAAACTAGGGAATACACAACCTGATTGGTTAACCTAGAAGTTATGCCTGTTATTTTTGCTCTTTATATTATTTAAATATACTAGTGAGAGTTCAACAGGGCTGTAACCACTCATACTGTTTTCTGAAATCCTCTGGAGAGCCAGAGGATTCTGTTGCTGGGTCTGTTGGAGTATCCTGGTGTGATCGGATTGCCAGAAACCCATGGTATATGCATATTTAACATCTGTGCACGTTTAGTAAGCTGAAAGGGAGAATGGCCAAAGGGTAGGAAACTGCCTGCATGCTACCAATTCTTCACAGTAGGTTATAATGCGATGACCTTCTCTAAGAAGTACACTTACCGCTTAGCGATTTTAACCATCATTTAATGTGAAAAGGCTATAATCAGACAAGTGCCATGGTCAGAAGCCTGTAAAGCAGACTATGCATTCAGAAATAACCTCTGATTGGTCCTTGGCTACTGCAGAAGAGGCATGTTTGAAATGCTTGACCCCCTGAAGAGCAATTTTAATGGATTGAGACAACTTTGTCTTTCATTTCTGTTAATGTATCTGAAGCACAGGGCAGGAATCTTACCCTCATTCCAGAGAAAGTCTTCAAACTCTGACCTGCCTAATTTATCTATTTATTTTATGTTTGCCTTTCATCAAATGGGGTGGGAGTTTTCTTTTAAAAAAAAGACACCCTGAAATTAGTTCTAATGCTTCCATAGAAGGTTGATTTCAAAAAGCTTAAGGAAAATTGGATGAGATCCCATAGTTAGTAATACTCAAAGAAAAGGGAGTCCAAGGTGGATGGGAGTTTCTTAAAGGTGATATATTGAAGGCACAATTTCAGACAATTCCAACAAGAAATAAAAGTAGGAGGTACCTAAGGAAACCATTGTGGCTGGATAAGGAGCTTACAGATGAGCCGAGATGTACTGTACAAATGGCATGTATAAGAAAAGGAAGAAAGGATAAATCACAAATGAAGAGTATATACAGTAAAAAAAAAAACCCACTGGGACCTAATTTGAATAATAGAGTGCTTGGTATCTGGTGGGTGGGGCTTGTGGGTGGCCCCTCCCTTCAGTTTGTGTTCCATTATGTTCAGTTAAGAATGTCAGTTAAGAGGGACCAACTCTTGCTTCTTGCCTCAGACTTGCCTCATGTTGTAGTATTTAGTTTCTCTCATCATCTTACTTTGTTACAGTTTTCTTTATTATTAAAGCTTAGTTTACATTTACGTGAGCCACTTATTTTTTTCTCAAAAGGAAAGGCGTGGAATATCCTAAACTTGGGTGAGTGAGGGGATATTCCCAGTTTGCCAGGAGAATTGGTTTTGTTAATCACTTCCCACTTCCACAATGTGTACAAGTACCCAACAGTTCATCCTGGAAAAAAGTGACAACTAGGGTGCCATAGGGTCCTGTCCTGAGTCTGTTGTTTTTCAATGTATTCATAAACGACTTGGATGATGGAACTGAGGGGATGCTTATCAAATTTACAGATGACACCAAACTGGGAACGGTATCCAATGCTGCAGAATACAGAATCAGGATTCAAGATTACTTTAACAGATTGGAGAACTGGGCCAAAACCAACAACATGAATTTCAATAGGGGCAAGTGTAAGGTTCTGCACTTAGGCAGGAAGAACCAACTGCACAAATATAAGATGGGGGAATCCTGGCTTGCTAATAGTGCATGTGAAAAGGATTTAGGGCTCTTAGTAGACCACAAGCTTAACATGGGTCAAGAAAGTGATTCAGCAATGTGGGGGTGGAAATACAATGCTCTTCTAAGTTGCAATAACAGTAATGTCCCAATCAAGGGAAATCATAGTACAGTTCTGCTCTATTCGGCCTTGGTCAGACCACACCTGGAATACTGTGTCCTCTTCTTGGCACCACAAGAAGTATAAGTATATTGACAAGCTGGAATGTGTGCAGAGGAGAGCAGTCCAGATGATCAAGGGTTGAGAAACCAAGCCACCTTAGGACCTTTGGAGGTTTGGAGGTTTAAAGCAGACACTGGATGGTCACCTGTCATGAATGCTTTAGTTGAGATTCCTGCATTGCAAAGAGTTGGACTAGATGACCCTAGAGGTACCTTCCAACTCTAAATCCTATGATTCTTCATCATCATCATCAAAGTTGTTTGTGTCTGTCTCTGTACATATCCTCACCAAATTTGTTACAATAGTTCCTGAGACCGAGGAACAGATTTTTGTGTATGTTTGGATATCATCTGATGCTATTTTGAATCAAGATGGCTGGCTGAATTTTTCAAAACTTCCTTGATTTTAATCACTGGTCTCAAAATTGCACTGATCTTTCTTTCTTTCTTTCTTTCTTTCTTTCTTTCTTTCAATCCCCTAACAATGTCAGACACTTTCTGTTAGTATTCACATAAAGCAGGTCTAAAATATCTAGATAACTACAAACTGACTGGCCACAAATAATTATTCCCTTTTTCTATCTGAAATTTAGAGTCTGCACAAAAAGATGCATTTAAAAAATACACTTGGTCATGTTGTAAACAGGTGAATAAGGATATAGTACTTGTTCCTTGAAAAATAAATTTGATGTTTTATATTCCCAGAAATAAATTGGACTAAAAATAATGTTTGTGTGGTATGTTACATGACAGGTTTGTAAAGGAGAAATTTCAAATCACTGCAGTCTACGATCCATGGTTAGCACTAGCAGAGCACTTTGGGATGCAGTCCCAATATCAATGGCTTACAGGAACTCCTGGAAAACTCTCAAAGCAACTTCAGTGATGGCAATTAGGCTGTGACCCAGCTCCTTCATCTTCAGTTGTTAGAGTGCTGTACGAATAACATGACCCAAAACTTTATAGTAACACTTTCATCTGCATTCTGGAGCATTTAATTAAATTTTCAATTAATCATTATTTGAATGTTGGGCCTCCTGCTGCTGCAATATATTTGATTAAGAATTAGGCCATGTGTAAGCCTACATTAGTAAACCCAAATTAAGCTTTTCATAAAAGCTAATTTGCCAATCACTGCTTTCAGACCAACAAAACACAAGAGGGATTTTTATTTTATTTCTTGCAGATTATGTGTCTCTATTTAGGACCTTTCTTCCATTTTGATTATCTATAATTCTGTTAAATTTATATTATATTGCTGCAGCTTTTCTGAAAAGTACCATTCATTTTCAAATGATAGGAGGCTAACCTTTTAATGCTATACAATTATTGAGTTTCTGTATCACTGGATGTGGTCAGTGGCTATTTCATTGTGTACTCACCCCATAAGAGACCAATAGTGCAGTAAGATTATTTTAGACACTGGATTTAAGGGTCTTACATGAGGTGTTTGTGTGCAGGAGGGAAGGGGACCTAGGAGGTAATTCACTTCACTTCTGAAGAAGTGTGCATGCACTTGAAAGCTTATACCCAGAACAAACTTAATTGGTCTCTAAGGTGCTACTGGACATTTTTTTATTTTTATATATATTCCAAATGTGGTAAGTCCTGTGTTTGTGGACCTTCATGCTCATTTAGTTTAGTGTGGCCCTGGCCTTTTGTCCAAAAAGCTCTGCCTTGATGACACCACAAGGTAACAGCACTTGGAAGTACTCACAAATGCCATCTTGGCAATGTGTGCTCATTAAGGCTGATGGGCAACCACAGCAGAAAATATGGTACCAGCTGATGCACTATCACTCTAGCTCTATTTTGTGACAGCTTTCAATGAGAAATCAATCAAGGCTAAGATACTGGAAAAAATCAGAGTGTCTTGGAATTCTAAACTATTACAATGATCGAACTCTTAATCCTGCGTACAATACTGGTAACCCTTGCTCACTTATTTTAACCAATTCTGATTACAATAAGCACAGAAAACATTAAACATATTACAAAGCAGCAAGATAAAAAGACGACTAAGGATCTTGATTCACATTCTCCTTTTATGCTTAAAACAAAGTGATCTCCCTTTGTGCTTAAATTAAGTGTATTGTTGCCATAGTAGGTGAGAATACATGCCCATTAGTTGATGAATAATGGTATTATATGACATATAAATAAAAAACATATTAGCTCCTTTAAAAAAGAATCACAGAATGGCACTAAATCCTCTGAAGAAATCATCTTGGAAAGTTCCTGGAACACGTGACCTGATTTGTTTGTTTGATACATCTTTTCTGAGAGACATTTATTGCTCTAGATTCCTCTCTCTAAAGAAGTGAAGTGGATGACCACTAGGGAGAGGTCATTTTCTATGGGGGCACTCTAGTTGTACTATGACTTCTTCAGTGGGGCTCGACTAGCAACATATGGTAAGGTCTTTTTGGTGCCACATGAAAACCATTTCAGTCTCTTATACCTTTACAAATTATGCCTTTACAAATTATGCATTTTAGTCTATGGAACAAATGGCTTTCAGCTGGGTTTTATCATTGTAAAATAAATTTATGCTGCTTGTGTTGACTTTATGCATATAATTGATAGGCTTATTGCTGCAATGTATCTAGTTTTTGTTTTTGTTTAAAAAAGTGAACTTCCCAGAGACTGTGGTTAATGGGCAGACTCTAAATGTAAAAAATAGGATAAAATAATTGATTGATTCTCCCACAAGATGCTCAGTTTCTGAGCTTTACTGAAGATTATCAGCCACTTAAAAGAGGGAATTTCTGACAGAGGAGTTGCTTAGTCAACACTTATATGTCATAAGTCTTAAAATGAAACAGACACTACCACTTGCATGGAAAGTAAAATATCGTGTATAGTATATATCCTTTTTTATTTATTTTTTAAAAGGAGGAGGAGTACTCTTCTAGTAAAAGTCTAGAAGGGATTCTGAATACATTTTAGTAAGTAGTTTTGGAGATCGTTATGATTATTTCTCTGATGGGACAAATTAAATACCAACATATGCATTCATTTTGTAGTTGTTTTGGAAGCATAGTGGTATGAAAAATGGGCATAAAGAAAACCAGAAACTAGGAGACAGTTCATATGCTATAGCATATAACTGTGCTCACCCATGAAACATTTTCCACAATACAGTTCAGTGCAGATGTCTTAAGTTATTGCTTTACCATAGGATGACTACAGGCAGAGATGTGCAAATGTGACCATTTTGTGGTGCTTATCATCTTTCCAATCAGAAGTTCAATTTCTCACATTTCCAGTTCAGTTTGTGGTAGGGGGTTTTAAGTCATCATGAAAATTCACCAGCACTTTAGTGCAATTTTTCCTAATTCAATTTTGACTAATGTACACATTTTTGCAAAACAGTTCCGCCTAATGTAATGCATTTCTGTATGTTTTTTCATTATCATGTTAGCTTTATGCAGTTTACCCTAGAACATACATTTTTGTACACATAACATGGCTGGATAACTGTACTGCAACAGTTGGAGAAATGTGAATTTCAGAAGATGGCAATGTTGCAGTTTTCATATTGTTTCGGAAAGTGTGAATTAGATAGGTTCACCTCGAAATGACAACTGAATCAAATTTCTCCTTCCTTTTCTGGCTACAGATTCCCCATCCCTGCTCTACCACATGAATTGACTTTTTCAAGGGAGGGTGTCCACTTGCACATCACACAAAAAGAGGAAACACACCACAAAAAAGAGAACAAAAGCAGTCATGGATTTACGTATATAACATTTGCACACCCTATTTTTTATGTACTGTATAGATGTATATGTAGAAATATTAGGTGAGAGCTAGCTAAGTCATTCTCAGAGCAGACCTGTCCTGATCCACCAGCCATAAGGTGAGCTCATGGGAGTGGTTTGGTTCAGGGATACCAAAGGATGTCCCAAATGCCAGAGTGATAAGTTCTGGGGCTTTATTATAAGAAAAAGTAAACTTACAGTAAGTCAGACTGCAAGGCCCCACTGCTATGAAAGATGTGGGACAGACACTGCAACATTGAAAGGTCAGCCTGACTAGTCCACACTCAGGCAAATGTTTATACATTCTTTAAACACAAAACAGCATGTGTCCGTTTACCCAGAGTCTCCCATCACACCTGGCTGGTGCAAGCATAGGAGGCAGGCATCTATGACTTGCAGATAGCTCCCCTCTCTGCACCAAGAGCCCAGCACCCCAGGCCTCACTGATATGCTCATTGGCTTGCTTTCCTTCTGTGCTTATCTCCATGCAAGTCCAATACACCTATGAGCTCATTCCCACAACAATTAAAAAAAATAATCTTGAGGTGTTCTTGACCACCAAGATGGCATTTGCAAGCCTCCAGGAACATTTCACCTTTGGTTCAACACACAGAACCATTGCTTTTAATGGGTCTACTCTGAGTATAATGATCATTGGATGTCACCCAATTGCTGTAACTTATGTAGAAATATGCTACAACTGTAAGAAAAACTGTGTCTAGGTGTCCTGTGTGTCTTCTGTCCTGGGCATCTACAAGACCCCTGTTCTCCCTTATGATTATTTAACTTCAAAATAGTCTTAAACCAGGCAGCCCTTCAAGTAGAGGACTCTCTTATCTAAATAATACACATGACCACTCTAACTAGGAGCCACTGTTGCTTTTATGCAGACATTCTGCAGCAGAGTACTGGTCCACAATTCAAGCTCATAATATGATGTAGCAACAGCACACAGTATCCTCACAGGGAAGCAATTTTGGAGTTGCAAACGATAAAGTGACTTTAGTTTATAGCCTTCAAAATATACAATCTACAGTGTGTGTATTCAGCCTGCGTCAGTGCTGAGAAGGTCTTTTCTCTCTCGTTTAATTCATGAAAGTGGGTCAAGATTCCTTTTGTTTGGAGATATTTATGTTAGCAGGCAAGTGAGCAAGCAGAGTAAATTCATATTCCATTAGTCGGATGAATTTGAGCAGTGCCACCTCAAGATAAAGTGTAAACAGGTGTAGGATAGGGCTTTGTGACCTGCTCCATGAGCTGAAAAGATCACCTTCGGGGAAGATAATGCACTTCCTTGTGCTCATTTAATCCTGATCCTCTTTAGAGCTCAGGCTAACAGCTTTGTTGAATTATTACAAGCACATTCTCAGGTAGAAAAGGAATATTTTAGGAGCCAAGCTGGGATATCAAACTCCTAACAAAAGGGCTTTTTTCCCTGCCTAATAGCAAACAAATAACAGTAATCAAATCTGCTGGAATCTAAAAGCACATCAGTACCATTTCTTGAAGGAAGAATAAAAGACAAAGTGGCATTCACTAAACAGAAGAGAGGCAAGTGAGAAATATCTGAGTATCTGGTCCACATTCCTTGAATGGTTTGATTGTTAATCTAGATCTGCAAAGAGATATAACTGCTGCTACATCTCTTAAGGGGTCAAAATTAGGGGTGAAGGAGGAAATAATTCAGTCAGATTTTTGCAGTGGACCAACCCAATCTTATGATCTTGAACTCTATGGTCTAGAATTGGGGACAAGAGTCCTGCAGAATGCTACAGCACAGGTGCCCGGGTGTCAAAGAGCATTCCCTCAACAATACTCCATGGACTCAACCACATAGGTAAGACTGGAACAACTGCAGTACACAGCCTCCAATACCTATCCAACACAGACAACACAGGAAACCACAGGTCAGTGGTATCAAAAGCTTATGAGAGATCAAGTTAGAGTAACAGGGTTGCACTCCCCTGCCCCTCTCCTGATACAGGTAATGCAACAGGGTGACCAAGACTGATTTGGTCCTGAAGCCAGATGGAAATGCTAATGCTCAAGACTGAACCTGTCTGTACACAAAGCATGTGCTCTACCATTGAGCTAAGTCTCTCCCCCCCCCCACTCAGAAACTTACAACAATTACCCTCCCATTTGTTCTCCCTGTGTACTAAGGCATCTAAAGTGATCAGTCTTCCTAATGAATAATGACTATGACCTAGGAAGTATGCAAGAACTACTTAGGATCAGGTGCTTCCCTTTGTAAAAAGTTATCTATGGTTGTATAGAGGACCCTATTTTTAAATGTAAACGAAAGATGCTTACTTGAGTTCAGCTGTTCTTGCACTTCATTCAGAAATTTGTATGTTTGTGCCCTTTTTTAAAAAAAAATATGTTTGTTTGTTTGGGCTTCGAATGGCTATATAATCATTTTACTTTAACCCAAGCAATGTGAAAAATTGTTTTTAACATTTGATGTTGATCTAAATGATTTCTTTAAAAGTGCTTGCCCTTCTAGTCTATAGGGACAATAGCATTTTTAAAATGTACTATTAACCACACAGAATAGAAGTTCTAAAAGTATTATTGTCCATAGAGTTGAAGGATAATAAATAATAATAATAAATTTTATTTATATCCCGCCCTCCCCAGCCGAAGCCGGGCTCAGGGCGGCTAACAACACTAAAATAGTGCCACATTATAAAAACATCTATGGGATGGGAACATATTGCATCTCCAGGGAAGCCTATGAGCACAGGCATTTTGCTTTTTAGCATAAAAGACTGTTTTCTCTTGCAAGGCTGAAACATCCTTCTGTAGATTGCTGGTTGATATCCATCACAGCAGAACACATGGCCAAGATACGGGCCAAGAGTTTTCATCTGGAAGCACTGTGACAGGTATTATTATGAATAACTAAGCTGTCTGTTCAACTCTTCAGCATCACGTTGGAAGTCAGAAGATGGCAGTCTTCACTCGTCAAAAACTCTGCAGAGCTAACAACTGTTCTTGAGGATGGAAACTTAAACTATATCGGCAGCTTACTCTGTATATTTAGTGGCTGAATTTTAATTTGAAGTGTGGAAAATGTTAATTAAATTCCTTGGGCTTTGAAATAAGTAATGGCAAATGGCTGCTAGTGTTTTACTACTTTGAACAGAACAAATAGTTGGTAGCATTATATTTGTTGCCCTCCCTTCCTATTGCAAAATAAGGACCTTGGAAGATGAGAAACTCAAGGAAGAGGCATACTGTAAGCAGAGCAGAGCAACCCACTTTCAATATTTTGAAGGACAAACTAAAACCACCACCACTCCAATAATCTTGTAAAAGCCCTGTGCATACACCCCAAATCTGCTCTGGGGGGTCATGAGAACCCCCAGAATGGCATACAGAAGGAAAATTGAGATCATTTTGTCTGGCAAGAAGAAATGCCTACACTGATGCAAGTATGGTCACATCAGAACTTACTGGCAGGTACTAGAGGCATTGAGCAAGATTCATAGCTTCAGTGAATAAGGATGGACTCCCCACTTCTCACTAGAGACTCTCTTAGAGTGTCTTGGGCTGCTATTTCAAGGCTCAGGCAGCTCAAATAATATTTAGAGAAAACAAGAATGATTTTTTTAATCAAACGTGCAGAAGCATGAATGCATAATAATCCTAATGCTGAATATGGATGCACCTCTCAGGGCCACTGTTCTGTTTCTTTCTTATTGACCTTGTCCAAATGACCTACAGCAAAAATCTCTATTTCAGTTTATTTTGGCTGAAGCCCATATATGGCCACAATCCAGTGATGTAAACTCCACTTCTGCATCAACTTGGATGTAGATAAGGTCATCTTCCCTCTCTCCTTCGCTCAAACTCATGCACTTTTTAAAAATCCAGCATGACAGAAACTGTTTCACTGTGAAATGCTGGAGGCTCGCCTGGCGCCTTTGTTGTATATCTTTAGGCAAAACGTTCCTCTTCCCGCAGGCCTTTGGCTAATTCCACAATCTATGCCCTTTTAGACTCTGTGATGGTGGTGGTAGTTATTGTTTTGGATGTTGTTATGGTATATATTTTTGTGTTTTTACATTGTAAACTGCCCACTGACCCTCCGATGAAGAGTGTTATTAAATTCAACAAATGGATAAAAATTAACCCTATTTGCAAAGTGGCTGGTTTGTCAAAAATGTTCCTGTGAAAGAAGCTGCGTTGACATTAAGCCACACCCACTTTCACATATGGCCCTAGAGGGTTGGCCGTGAGTCAGTTTGGCACTTGCAGTAAAATAGTTTAGCCACTCCTGCACAAATGGAAAGAACAGTGCAACCTGTTTGTGCCTGTCAATACTGAAATAAGCATTTTAAAAGGAAACCCCCCACAAGCATTTGACATTTATTAATATTCTCTTTCTCTTTTAATATTTTCTTTCATGTTTCACATATTTATAACATTTTATACACCACAGCTCTCAGCAGAAAACACTTTCAAATGCAGAAAGTCATAGAATTTTGCTGTGTCTTTTTACATTTGCATTATTAATGTAATTTCCTTTAACTGCTGAAGGCTGCAATCCTATATCCTCCTACTTGGGAGTATCCATTGAGTAGGCATGCATAGGATTACTCAGTTAATATACAATGGGATTTGTGATAGCTTGAGGGGGTAAGGATGAAGCTTTGGTGGCCCTTGTCTCTCTCGCTCTGTTGTGGCTACCCTATGCAGTACAGTGCCAGGTGTGGCCAAAGCGATTGTGCTACCCTAAAACTGTCTCTGATTCCAAGCAGAGCAGATAACATGACAAAATTGACTAGAGGGTGTGAGACAGAAGAACCCAGCAATGTGGTAAATTCAATATGTGCCCATTTACAAATGTGAGCTTTATTATTTACAGAGTAGTTAGTTAGACAAACTAAGTACATTGGCAATATAAAATGCTTGTTTTTAAGAAGGTTGTTATATATAGCCATTGGGACTTCTATGGAAAAAACTTCAAAAAACATTGCTTAGATAACTTAAATATTTCTTTAGAAATGATATCCACAATTCCATGGGAAAATATTTGGCACCATTATGCTATCGCTTATTTGTATTCATTTTGCAGCTCTTTTATTAATGTCTAGTGACATAGTCGATAGAGAAATTTTATGCTACTGTTCTCTGGTTAAAAGGAAATGTTCATTTTTCCTTTAAAAAACTACTTTATTTTTTTCATGTTATTCATCTTCTGCTTGTGATTTGGCTGGAATGCTAAAGTAAATGTTTAGCAGAAAGGCATAGAAATAAGGAAATTGAAATTATTTCAATTACTTAGCTCAACTGCAACCCAAACTAACCTTTATAATTATTTGAGAGGAGAGATGCAACCCCACATCAGAAAAAAAACCCTGCAATTGCAAGAACATTTGATTTTGCATGCCAATGGATTCTTTTGAAGCAAACACTGTAACATCCCAAAATAGCTGAACATGACTGTAGTGATGACATTTTCTCATATTTAAATATGAAAGGATGAGATCCATCTCATTTCACATATAGTTTTGTTCTCTCCAGAATCATTTAGATAAAGAAATTTGTTAATAATTTAATCTTATGGTAGTATTTTCTGCATTTCAGATGAATTCTTTCTCCTCATACCCAAGGATAAAAGAAACTGACAAATAAGAAGAGTTAATCATGGCCACAACTTTCTTTGAAGAAATAATGTGGTTAGCAGCTTCAACGTTATATAGGATGGCATGGTTCAGGCCCCAGTGAAGTTGATGGCCTCCTGGTTTATAAAAGAAGGGGGATCAGGCTTCAGTTTTGGCATTGTTGTTGACTTCTCTGATCACCATCTCCAGTTAAACTGCTTGTCATTGGTGTGGACAGCAGTTAGCCACTTGTTGGTGGGATAGGGTTGGGAATTTTACCCACATGTACAATTTTGGTGCTGTGCTTTGGTTGATAACTGTTGGACCTAGATTTCACTGTACGCAGTGATAACATTGGGTTGTATCCATAAGGATACAACATTGGGTTGTATCCATAAGGATACAACTGCCAACCTAGCAGTTCAAAAGCACACCAGTGCAAGTAGATAAATAGGTACTGCTGCAGCGGAAAGGTAAACAGTGTTTCTGTGCACTCTGGTTTCTGTCACAGTATTCCATTGCACTAGAAGTGGTTTAGTCATGCTGGCCACATGACCCAGAAAGCTGTCTGTGGACAAACACCAGTTCCTTCAGCCTGAAGCAAGGTGAGTGCCGCAATCCCATAGTCATCTTTGACTAGACTTAACCGTCCAGGGGTCCTTTACCTTTTCACCTGTATCCATAGCTGGAAGGTGGTGCTCATCCTACTTCCCACTGGGAAGTCACTTTACTGCCCCAGCCTTGTGTCAAACTGTGAAATGAAACCCATCCAAGTTGTGGCCATTTTAAATTCACAACCACCCTTTGTAATCATTGCTTCCACACAACTTCTGTTATGCACGGAAGTGTTCAGTTTCTGTTAATTGGTTCTCGTGGGAAACTTGCAGATTCTAGCTTCACCAATTAACTTAAGCTGGTGTCAATTTACTCTTGGCAGAAAGCCCAGGTCTGCTTGACCTAGAAACTACTCACTCTGATTGGTTAACGACCAGCACTCAACTCTGTTATCTGGGAATGCTAGCACAGTTTGGTGTGAGGTGTGTTAGGAGTTAGAAGTGCTGTGTATGGTTTTGAGAGAGAAAGAGAGAGGATTTATTTGCTTTGATTTGTATGCAGAAACTCTGCTGGTTTTATTTTTCCTTTTTTAATAAATCCTGTAAATAGTTATTCTGAGTCTAGCTGAGTAGTCATTACTGCCGCAACTAGCTTCTTCGCTGTGCAGGAAAACTCTGCTACGTTTGGGCTAAAGCCAATAGGGCTATGCCTGACACTTCAAAGTTGCATGAGGTTATGGGCATTGTGCTGCCAGCCTGAGTTGCGGTGGTGTCAGCATTAACGGCGTTGGTTCCAGTAGTTCCAGAAGTTGTTGTTCCTGGCTGGTTCCTGACTGTGGTGAGCTGGTGACGCAGCGGACAGAAGGACAACAGCTGCAGCGTGTGAGTGCTGGGTGCTGTGGTTCCTGTTTTCTCTCTCGGTGGTCGTGAGTAGCTGGTTCCGGGTTCCAGGGACATCGCTCTCAAGATGGCCTCACAACCAGTTCAGATGGCTTTTGAGCATCTGAATGACTCCAATTACTTGCTGTGGTCGGAACGCATGCAGGCAGTGCTGCAGAGGGATCGTCTCTGGCAAGTGGTGAGTAAGTTTCCTACGAAGCCTGATGATGAAGACCTCGATAAAGACCAAAGAGCAAGGGCCACAATTGTCTTGGGGCTGGAAGATTCCCAGTTGCCGTATGTGAGGGGAATCAAGACAGCTAGAGGTGTGTGGCAAGCACTTAAAGAACTCCATGTGCGTGAGACAGCGGTTTCCAAGCTGTTCATTCGCAAGGCATTGTACAAGGCAATGTTACAGCCTGGGGTTACAATGCAGGAACACCTACACAGTTTACAGTTAAAGTTTGCTGCGCTACAGGAAAGAGACTGTGCATTAGACCAGCAGGAGAAGGTGGCTATTATTTTGAGTTCTCTCCCGGAAAGCTGGGATAATTTAGTTTTGTCTCTAGAAGGCATACAGGAGCCTGATTTATCAGTCAGTTACGTTACTGGGCGTTTGATTGAAGAATGGCAGAAGAGGCAAGAAAGGTCGTTGGCTGCAGAGGCTTCTACAGGTGGGCGGTTTGGAAGGAGTTCTCATGCCGTGCCAGAGGTGAAGCAAAAGCAGCGTACCGGTGAGGAGTCAGCGTTTGCTGTTAGGCGTTGTTTCCGATGTGGGTCTTCAGCGCATCTAAAACGACAATGTCCGGAGTTGGTCAAGTCTCAGTTGCCGGTGCAGGAGCAGAGACGAGATCAGCAGCAGCAGCGGAAAAAGAAATTCTTCAAACGAAAACAGTCGGCTCAGCTGGTGACCGGCGAGGTCAAGAGTGCTGATGAGAAACAAGCGGTCTGGGTGGTCGATTCGGGAGCGTCTCGCCACATCGTGAATTCAGATGAATTGTTTGTTTCCAAGAACTCAGCACAGCGCAGCCAGGTGGCTCTAGCAGACGGAAGTACTTCCGAAGTGATTTCGGGGGGTGCAGTTTTTGTTCCTTGTCTTCGTGAATGCCTGCAAAATGTACTTTGTGTGCCGTCATTAAGGAGCAATCTGATGTCTGTAGATTGTTTGCTAAAAGCTGGGTTTAAAGTGTATTTTGAAGGAGACAGTTGCATTATTAAGAAGGCTGGTGAGATTTTAGGCACTGCTAAGTCAGAGGGAGGCTTGTTTTGGCTTAAAGCAGGATCTCAAGTTGCAGCAGTAGTCAGTAAATCTCAGCCTGCAGTGAATAACAAAGCTATACATGACAACTGTGTGCACTTATTGCATAGGAAAATGGGGCATGCTTGCTGGAAAAGTGTACTAAAAATGTCTGAATTGGCTGATGGGGGTAATTTAAAGAGTTGTAACAAGTACCTTGATTGTAATGTCTGTAAAAAGGTTAAAACCCACAGAGTCTCTTACCCCAGAAGTGACAGAGTTAGTGAGTCACCGCTACAGCTGGTTCACATGGACGTAATTGGTCCATTTGCTGTAAGCAGGGGTGGATCGCGTTTTTCACTAACAATTGTGGATGACGCCACGCGTTATTCTTGGGTTTTTCCCATGAAAAATAAGGGTGACGTGTTCACTAAGTTTAAAGGCTGGGTGGCATCTGTGGAAAGATTTCTGTCCATTAAACTCAAAAGGATTCAGACGGACAGAGGTGGCGAATTTATGTCAAATGCCTTTAAAGATTGGTTACAAAAGCGTGGCATTGGGCATAGAAAAACGAACGTTTTTTCCCCAGAGGAGAATGGCGTTGCGGAGCGGAAAAACAGATCTTTACAAGATATGATGTTTGCCATGCTTGATGATGCTGATTTACCCATGTCTTATTGGGGGGAGAGCATGCTCACCGCGTGTTATCTCCAAAACAGGCTCTTTCATCAAACAATAGGTACAACCCCATACTTTAAATTGTTTCAGAAAAAACCTAAAATTGACCATTTGCATGTGTTTGGATCAAAAGCCTGGGTATTAATTCCGAAACAAATGAGGAAAAAGGGAGATCCTAAGACCAAACAGCTAGTGTTTGTGGGTTACCAGGAGCTGGGAAAAGGTTTCCGCTTTGCTGAAGGGTCAAATGGCATTGTGATCTCCAGGAATGCCAGTTTTTGTGAACATAGTGGCTGGGAGAGACTACATGCCAATACTGAGGTTTGGTTTGAACCTTCCCAGGAGCTTCATGACTCTGAAGGTAGACACAGAGAATCAGAGTCTGAGGGGGAGGAAAGTTCAGATAAGAGCTCTCAAGAAAGTGGAGTTAGCCAGAGACCAGTTGCTAAGCAACAAAAGAGAGGTCGTAGTTCTGAGGAGGAAAGTGGGTCAGAAGAAAAATTTTCTCCCAGAAGATCTAAAAGACAAAACAAAGGAGTGCCTCCAGTGTGTTTTTCCCCAGATACTGCAAATGTGTTTAGTGTAAGTGCAGAGCCCAAGAGTTTTCAGGAGGTGTTAAAGTTACCAAAAGAGGAGGCAGAGCGCTGGAAACAGGCAATGGAGGAAGAGATGTCCTCTCTGAATGAGCACAAGGTTTTTACACCAGTAGCAGCGCCTGAGGGGGCAAAGATTGTAGGCTGCAGGTGGGTGTACAAAAGACTTAGGCCCGGTTAGGACATATCTAGGGTTGGAAGTGTGCTGGGCCCAAGATGGCAGCTGCCTAATTAGTCAGCAGAACAAAGTTAAACAACTACTGACTACATACAGGATGCAGGATTGCAAAGGGGCAGTGGTGCCTATGGATCCAGGTTTCATAAAAAACACTTCATATAGATGAGAGTCCTGAATTTGAACACCCTGATGTATATCACTCTGTAATTGGAAGTTTATTGTATCTAGCACAGTGGTCCAGACCTGATATTAGCTATGCAGTAGGCATATTAAGTAGATTGGTCTCAAAACCCACACTAAATGCCTGGAAAGGGGTAAAACAAGTTCTGAGATACCTCAAACAGACAATTGGCTATATGTTACAATTAAATTCTTCCGAGGATGAAATGTTGAGTTGCTACTGTGATAGTGACTGGGGAAATTTGCCGGATAGAAAATCTGTCACAGGACTAGTCATAATGGTCGGTGGAGCTTTAATCAGCTGGCGGTCACGCAAGCAAGACGTTGTAAGTGTGTCATCAACGGAATCAGAGTACGCCGCATTGAGTGAATTGTGCAACGAGGTGATTTATTTCAAGCATTTGTTAACAGATTTAAATGTAAATTGTGGAGAACCAGTACAAGTTTACATTGATAATCAAGCTTGTATAACCTTAAGTAAAACAGAGGGCTTCAAATCGCGTTCCAAACATATCTCTGTAAAATACCAAAATGTACGTTGCTGTGTACAAGACAATATAATCACCTGTACTTATGTATCAAGTGAAGAAAATGTAGCAGATGTGTTAACTAAACCATTGGCAAAGATAAAGAACAAGCGAATGTGCAAGGGTTTAGGTTTGCTGGAAAAATGATCTCCTACATAGGTGTATTTGGTGTTAATTGTTCAGCAGAATCTGTGAGGGGGTGTTCAGTTTCTGTTAATTGGTTCTCGTGGGAAACTTGCAGATTCTAGCTTCACCAATTAACTTAAGCTGGTGTCAATTTACTCTTGGCAGAAAGCCCAGGTCTGCTTGACCTAGAAACTACTCACTCTGATTGGTTAACGACCAGCACTCAACTCTGTTATCTGGGAATGCTAGCACAGTTTGGTGTGAGGTGTGTTAGGAGTTAGAAGTGCTGTGTATGGTTTTGAGAGAGAAAGAGAGAGGATTTATTTGCTTTGATTTGTATGCAGAAACTCTGCTGGTTTTATTTTTCCTTTTTTAATAAATCCTGTAAATAGTTATTCTGAGTCTAGCTGAGTAGTCATTACTGCCGCAACTAGCTTCTTCGCTGTGCAGGAAAACTCTGCTACGTTTGGGCTAAAGCCAATAGGGCTATGCCTGACACTTCAAAGTTCCATGAGGAAGTGCAATGAATTTGTATGCTAATTATGTGCCTGTTGTATGACAAAGTACTTTCTTTGTTTTTTCCTGAATCTATTGCTAATCAATAGATTCAGTGGGTTACCTTAAGTTATAGGGGCATGGTCTTCTCTCTCCACCTCCTAAACACAATTGTAATTTTTTATAAACTTCTATCTGCCTGAAGTTCCCAGTCAGTTGTATTTTTCTTAAATTAATAACCACAAATACTTTCACTTTTTACTTGTAAATAAGGCACACCATCCTCCAGATCATTTTTCCAGTTATATATTGTTTTTGAGATGGGGTGGCAATGAATCTCAAATGTAGCCATACCACAGATTTGTACAATTATGCTGTATGTTATCCTTTATATTCTAGCATATTGTGTATAGAGGAAGAGGAGGAATACTTCCAATAAGTGTACATACAATTATGCTGCATGTTTTCCTTTCTGTTCCAGAATATTGTATATGTGGCTGAGCATTTATGTGGCTATCAATACGTTATTCACATTAGCCCTTCTCTTTCCTCAGGGTGATGTCTGTCTAATTATTGCATCTGTAGGTATCTCTATAATACTGAGAAAGTAAAATTAAATTTTGTCCATCAACAGCTACTGCAAATGATAATGATTGCTGAGTGCAGTAGCTGAAACTTTTCAGTTAATGGTACTCTTCAGGAGATCACACTCAAAAATAGTACCAAAAAAGCTTTAAATGGGCTCCCAATATGCTCCCAATGATAGTGCATATGAGTGGGTGGCGCAACCTTGCTTTCAATCACCACTTCTGCATTATAAGCTGCAGGAGTTTCAGGCCCCCTGCTGTATCTCCAGCTGCTAAGGTGATTCTCATTTCTGCATCTGGACACAGCAAGTGCGCTGCCTCTTGATTTTATTTTTTTAAAATATTGTAAGCTTAATAGACTGGAGGGCAATTCAAAAAAGAGGCTACAGGTCAAATTCTCAGCTGGCGTAAACTGTTGTGGCATTACTGACAGAATTAAGCTCTTTGACTCTAGCTAGTATTTTAATAGGCTTCAAAGGCAGATATCGAGTCACACTATTTGACAAGACTTGAGGATCTTACATCTGGAAGATTGTATTTTGATACCACTGTTCCAGACTCATGGCTATTTACACCCCCCAGTAAAATAATCTCTGACTGTGCTATGTATTGATGAAAGAAACAACTCGTATTTGATAACACACAACTTTTGATCCTTCTTAGTGCAGATTTCATGCCTGCCTCACACACAGAAAGTCTCAGAAGGGGAATGAGATTTCTACATGGTATTCTACAACGTCTTCAAAATGTATGTGATATTTTGTACTTCAAAATACATGCCTTAAAATTTCCCTTTGTTGTGGATGCCACTGACTGATTTGTGAATTTTAAAAACTTAGAATCCAGCACATCAATTTAGGGGGGAGAGTGTACAGTCATGTAGACTGCGATATTTATTCAGGTGGCCATGTGTGAATATTAGTACAGTTATAGAACAGTCCATATTTTCCTGTCTCCCCCCTTTTTTTTTGCATTTTTAGTCCATAAGGGATGCATGGGGTGTTAGAAGAGGGGTAGTACCTCTAGTGTTCACACATTATGCCCCTTCTGAGGTAGTTCATCCACCTGCACTCAGCTCTCACCTGTGGCTTCTAGATGTTGTCAGCATTCAGCAACAGTCACACCACAGGAATGGCTTTTACTGGCTGCTTAAACCAGGAGAGGGTAGCCAATGGGTCTCAAACACTTGGTTAGGGACTTCTCCTGCATGTGGAGACAAGCTCTAGAAAATTGAGCAGATGAGACAAATGGTACACCTACTCAAAAAATCTTTTGAATTAGAGCTTGAACATCACTAAGTAACTTCGGCGAGACTTGGGATGCTGCTGCTGAAAAGCATCTCACCAATTTCAATGGCACTTTGAAAGGATAGGTAAAGGTAAAGGTACCCCTGCCCGTACGGGCCAGTCGTGTCTGACTCTAGGGTTGTGCGCCCATCTCACTTAAGAGGCCGGGGGCCAGCGCTGTCCGGAGACACTTCCAGGTCACGTGGCCAGCATAACGAAGCTGCTCTGGCGAGCCGGCACCAGCGTAGCACACGGAAATGCCGTTTACCTTCCCGCTAGAAAGCGGTACCTATTTATCTACTTGCACTTAAGGGTGCTTTCGAACTGCTAGGTAGGCAGGAGCTGGGACCGAAAGACGGGAGCTCACTCTGCCATGGGGATTCGAACCGCCGACCATGCGATCGGCATGCCCTAGGCACTGAGGTTTTACCCACAGCGCCACCCGCGTCCCTCTTTGAAAGGATACAACAGCCAAAATTGAGGTTTCTGCACATGTTGTAGAGGGAAGTGAGGGGCAGATGGGGCTCATCAACCTGGGGAAGCAGCCCATCTAGGAGAAGGAAAACTCTGTTCCTAGACCTCAGCTGCATTGTGGAACATCTTTGGGAGAAGAAAAGACTAAGGAGTAAACCCTACACAAATCCAGAGTGGAATCCCTAAGACAGTTGGATGGTGTTCTATATGCCTCCTTCCGGCAACTCCTGCAGCCAAGCTGGTGCCAAACATATTGCTCTGCTTTCCTTTGGACCACATCAGCAAGGCCAAGAGGGGGGTCTGGGCAGTCCAAGCCCTCTGTGCACACTGCCCAGGCTTGCAGCCAGTTACATACTGCTAACACGATGGTTTGACTTTACCCCTGGAGGCACACTCCTTTTTTCTCTTGAGACACACAGATACCAACAAGTACATAAGCATAATTCCATTTTTTACCTGAGGGACTTGAAAACATTCTAGGCCATCTCTGGTGTGGGAGATGGGAACAGCCATGGAGGAAGCTGTCTGGGGAAACCAACTGACCTCAGGAGTCTATACAACCCCGAGGTAACCAGCCCTGGTAAGCAGACTTTTCAAAAGTTCCTATGATGAAGCCTTTCTGTAGGTTAAACTGAGCTTAATTGTCTGACTCTCTGAGAAAATATGGGCTATTGATCCCTGATCATTGATTAACTATCAGCCAGGCATTATTTTATTTTTTAAAGTTATATACATAATTGCCTGTCAATTTCAAAGTCATGTAGATCTTGTTCCAGATCTTTATCGTTTTGACATGGATGAGGCTCAACTGGCACTCTTCAGCTCATACCGCTGTGTTAAAGGTGAGAGGGAAACATTTGCCCCATAGTTTAATCACCCATAAATAATGCTGATTAGGCCATCAGAGTTGTTTGGCTGGTTGAGCACAGTAGCACACTGTGAAGCACCAAATTTAATGCTATCATGCCTCAGTTGTGCCTGTAATAGGAACACAGAGCCAAATGACTCTTTCAGATTTTAAAATGCACAGGCTGTCTAAAATGTGTAGGCTGTCTATGCAACAGTCTTACAGCTTGTGTGTGTGTGTGGGGGGTGCTCCTGTGGCTTTTCAACTGGGGCATCAGAAGGAATGTTTGTTTCTAGCCTAATTATAGTGACAGAAAAAGAGCTGTACACTACTTGGGCTTAAAGTGGAGCAAATTCCCCTTCATTCTTCTATAAAAGGAAAAAAACATGAACAATTACTGGAGGTGAGCAGTGTACAGTCTGAAGTATCATGTAGGTTTTTGTGCACTTATAATGATTTGTGCTCATGATGTTATTGGGGTAGTTATTCACCTTACTTTCAGTACTGTTTGCACCTGCAGATCTTTTAGGACAGCCATACTGTTAGAAAATGCCCCGGGGTGTCGGCAGCCCCCCATTCCTCTGGGCATCCTCTGGTGAGCATGGTTCTGGGAAAGCTTCTCCCTTCTTTTCCAGACACCCCAGTGACACAAATCATAATGATTTATGCACACTATTCTCCTGGCATCGTACAGCAATAAGCAGGAGACTCTGTAGTTCTATTCTATGTTTTATCTACAGACTTTACACAGAGAAAGCATGATGGCGACTGTTCTCTTTCAGCCCCGAGACAACCAACAGAAGTGAAAGTACATTCTAAAAGTACACGTGCAGTGGAGGATATGAGATGGTCTTTCTGTTCTCACACTCTCTCAGATGGTCATGTGAATTATACCAATCACAAAATGCAGCCTTGGTGGACTGATTTACTAACATATACTGCTTCAACCCCAATGCATATCCTGTGGCACCCTACTGGAATCCTATAACTTTCATAGCAAAAATGTTCTTGGTGCATTGGTGTGTCTTTCTTTCATTGTGGTATTCTGCAAGAGTGTCATCAACAGTGAAGTGACGTTAGGGAAGCATCACACAACTAATAAGGGAAGGTGTTTTGTTTTTAAAAGTATTCTTCTCCTGGGTGAGTCAGATCCAGATAATGGGTGTGGGTGGATAAGGGGGAAATAAATGGTATTTCTTAAGGTGGAGATGGGTAAGTCATGTTAAGGGGAATTCAGAGATCCAATAAGGCTTTCCAACTCCATCATTGTCTCCCCCCCCCCTTGTTTAATGAGATTCTTATTGGACAAAGTTATTTGAAAGCATCAAATATTCATGTGCACCATATTTAGGACAATTACATTCTAGCAGGCTAAAAACCTTGATAAATCAGCTCTAAGAATGGACATCATTGTTTATTTTATCACATGTTGATTTTTGTGAAATGGAATCCTATTTCCTGGCAGGATCTATTATGTAGTGGACTTTTAAGCATGTTAATATTTATTCTCGCAACAATTCTGTAATATAAGGTGAAGATCCAGCAACTGGTTACTCAATGAGCTTCGTGGTTGAGCAGGTATTTGACCACCTCTCCCAGGTCAGGTTCATAATTTTATCCACAACACCATCCTAGCAATCTAAAGATGAGTTTTTAAGTCCATGTTCTGCTGAGGGCAGGCCACAAAAATTAAGTGTGCAGTGAGATCCCATGGGAAAGAATCATTGCTCTAGAGTCTACCAGATAAAGTGCATCTATTTGTTACCAAAAAAGAGAGAAAGTAACCGCAGCATAATAATCAGCAGCAAGCAAAAGGCAAAACTCAGAAGCTAAGTGAAGCTATTGCAGTATTGTATATTGTGTTCTAGTTTTATCACTGTTATTATATAATAGAGTCTCTATTATTTTCTGTGTTGTTTTGAATTTAGCAATATTTCATGCTGTTCCCATGAAAGGAAGAAAGTTATATGCCATTAAAAATTTCACCAACAATTGTACGGGAAAATTGACCAATTACTGAGCTAACTCAAAATGCGCTTTTACAATTATTTTTAATGGCTTTTACCCCATCTATTTCTGGAAAGTGTCAATCAGTTTCTGCAGATCTGCCTTGTATCTGTCTCGGGCATATTATTTTACATACCTTAAAACAGACACATACACACAGCACATATTTATTTTACATCTCAGGTTTCTGAGTCCATAATTGTTCTTTTTCTTACTCTAAAGATATAAACTCACCCTATTTGAAGATGAGCCATGACTTACATGAATAAATGAAAATCTCACAATGTTGCTTGACACTTTATAATGCTTAATCTGTTTGACGAAATGTCAGTGACCTTCACACGTGGCCTGTTTTCCTGTACTTCAGCTCTAAAGCAAAATGTCAAATACTAGAGTACTTTCGGAGCTACCTCTGGTGAAGAATTTTAAATAGAATTGATTGATTGAGCTTATGGAGGCCCTAGCATGTTTCCTAATGAAGCATCCCTAAATCAGGAGTTGGAATAATATATTCTAATATAAGCTTACTCTTCAAGTTTGTTTTGAAAGATATTCTGTTAAAGACCAGAGGATGAGAAACTGCTGAGGTTTCACAATGGAAAACAAATGCAGTGTTTATGTGAATGTGCTAGGTGTTCTGTAGTTTACAAGTGAGAAAAGGAAGAACTCTAACAACAACCCATCTCTCTTCAAGAAACCCCTCACTTTGGGGTTTAAACAGTATTTTAAAATACTTAGTTGTGACAGATTAATTAATATTCATTAATGTTTATGACAAGGTCATCAGCATGTCTCTTTCTGACAATGAAGAAGCCAAAGTAGACATGACAAGCCAAATCAGAAATGATGGCATCAAACTGGCATAATTAAACTTGGATCTGATGTGCTCTCATCAAAATCAATGGAGTAGAAGGGTCCTTTTTTAGGCAGCAAAAGAGGCCTCGGTCCCCTCCACCAACTGCTTAATAGGGCAGGTTTTCTGCCAGGGCATATACCTAACTGCATATAGAGGAAGATTCATTAAGTGAGCTCATGAAAAATGTCATGTGCCAGAGCCCTCCCAAACCTGGAATTAACACTACTTTTTCCATGCAATCGTTTTCTCCAAGCTTGGCTCACTTTCAGTATCGGAACCCACCTGGAAGCAAAAGTAATATTGGGGGTCAAACTGAGGAAAGGTAGGTTGCAAGTTGGAGGAAGGATTCTGAACTCCCTACTAAGACAACCCTCTTGCTCTTAAAGAAGGACTCACCCCTGCTTTCTCTATCAGTTCAGCAGCTCCAACTTCCAGTGCACAGGTCTGCCAGCATCGTGCCTAAATTAGGCAGATTTTAGCTCCAGTAGGGGCATTGTGAAGAAGATGACCATGTTCCGACAATACAGCTCCAGAGCACCTTGGAGAGCTATGCATGCAAAGCCCTGTAGGAATCAGCTGTATCGACTGGCTATTTTCTAGGGACAAAGATAGTCAGTCCAGTGCCCCTTCTGCTCTCCTTCCCAAATAGCTACTTTGCTCTCTTAGCCAATTTTCTGTTCGCTTGTGCAGCCTCAGCTCAGTGGGAAGAAATGTACATGCAGCATCTGGATTCTGGAGCAGATCATTAAGCAAACAGTCTGTGAGCACCTAGAAAGGAATGCTGTGATCACCAATAGTCAGCATGGATTTCTGAAAAATAAGTCATGTCAGACTAACCTGATCTCGTTTTTTGACAGAATTACAAGCCTGGTAGATGAAGGGAACGCAGTGGATGTAGCCTACCTAGATTTCAGCAAGGCATTTGACAAGGTGCCCCATGATATTCTTGTAAAGAAGCTGGTAAAATGCGGACTTGACTATGCTACCACTCAGTGGATTTGTAACTGGCTGACTGACCAAACCCAAAGGGTGCTCATCAATGGTTCCTCTTCATCCTGGAGAAGAGTGACTAGTGGGGTGCCACAGGGTTCTGTCTTATTCAACATCTTTATCAACGACTTGGATGATGGACTCAAGGGCATCCTGATCAAATTTGCAGATGACACCAAACTGGGAGGGGTGGCTAACACCCCAGAGGACAGGATCACACTTCAAAACGACCTTGACAGATTAGAGAACTGGGCCAAAACAAACAAGATGAACTTTAACAGGGAGTATTGCACTTGGGCAAAAAAAAATGAGAGGCACAAATACAAGATGGGTGACACCTGGCTTGAGAGCAGTACATGTGAAATGGATCTAGGAGTCTTGGTTGACCACAAACTTGACATGAGCCAACAGTGTGACGCGGCAGCTAAAAAAGCCAATGCAATTCTGGGCTGCATCAATAGGAGTATAGCATCTAGATCAAGGGAAGTAATAGTGCCACTGTATTCTGCTCTGGTCAGACCTCACCTGGAGTACTGTGTCCAGTTCTGGGCACCACAGTTCAAGAAGGACACTGACAAACTGGAACGTGTCCAGAGGAGGGCAACCAAAATGGTCAAAGCCCTGGAAACGATGCCTTACGAGGAACGGCTAAGGGAGCTGAGCATGTTTAGCCTGGAGAAGATGAGGTTAAGGGGTGATATGATAGCCATGTTCAAATATATAAAAGGATGTCATATAGAGGAGGGAGAAAGGTTGTTTTCTGCTGCTCCAGAGAAGCGGACACGGAGCAATGGATCCAAACTACAAGAAAGAAGATTCCACCTAAACATTAGGAAGAACTTCCTGACAGTAAGAGCTGTTCGACAGTGGAATTTGCTGCCAAGGAGTGTGGTGGAGTCTCCTACTTTGGAGGTCTTTAAGCAGAGGCTTGACAACCATATGTCAGGAGTGCTCTGATGGTGTTTCCTGCTTGGCAGGGGGTTGGACTCGATGGCCCTTGTGGTCTATTCCAACTCTATGATTCTATGATTCTATCTATTGGCATGTTGGGTTTCATCACCCAGCCAGGGGGTCTGCAGTCTGCTCACATATATCTATAGCTAGTCCTAAGCTGGATCAACTAGTATAAGCAATACTGCTTTCATACATTTAGCCTTACCTGTTCTATTATAAACACTGGCTGCAAAAATCAAAATATGTTGTCCCCCCCCCACTTTAGAAAGCTTTTGTACCTTGAAGAGTATGAAACAGCAGACTTAAAAGAGTATTAGTATGGGGAGGGGGGAATCTTTGTATCAGGATGTACCATACAATATTTTTATAACATATAATTTTGCCCTGTCTTATTAATTATATTCAGATGTCTTCAGAGGACAAAGCAATTATAATAATAGATGGTGTAATTACATGTTCAGTGACTATATAATAAGACTGCAGCTCAGACAAATTTGAGCAATATACCCATTTCTACTCAGGATGGCGATACAATTGAGCTGCCTTTCCAGTAGTAAATCTGTCTCATAATTTTGGGATTCTGAATATATTACACTATACAATGTGCCCCCCAAAAACATTTTATGAAGTGGAGTGAGTTTTAGTGTGAAAGAGTCTGCCATGTGCCCTTTGGCACTTTATTTTCAATCTGGTTTGACTTATTACCCTTGAAGATCTCGTCACTTAAAAAATTATAATTTTATTCATTTATTTTATTTGACTTTTATGTGAAAGTTATAAAGAGCACGGACACATGATAGTATTGGGGCTTTACACAATCCAAGAACTTGTTAAAAGGGTTCAGCAAATTGCTGATTGGACATGGACACTTTTCTGACTCAGTGGATGAGAAAACTTTTAGAATAGCAGCAGATATCAATCATATTTCAAAGAAAAGGGATAGAGGGGTTGGCATTTTGTAAAAAAAGGGGGGGAAGGCTGCTCAAGAAATTCATAAGAGTATCAGGCCAATGACCCATCTAGTCCAGTATCCTGTTCTCACAGTGGCTAACCAGATGTCTGTGAGAAACCCTCAAGGAGGACCAAAACACTCTGTGTTTTCCAGCAACTGGTATTCAGAAGCAATACTCTCTCTGAGCATGCACTGGTAACCATTGGTAGCCTTCTCTTCCCTGAATTTGTCTAATCCTCTTTTAAAGCCATCCAAGATGGTGGCCATCTCTGCCTCCTGTGGAAGTTTAACAATGCACTCTGTGAAAAACTTCCTTTATCTGCCCTTAACTTTCAACATTCATCTTCTTGAATGCCCACAATTCATAGTGTTATGAGAAAGTGGGGAGAACTTCTTTCCTCTATCCAATTTCTCCATGTCATGCAATATTGTGTAAACTTTGGTCACATCGCCTCTTACCTTTTCTCTGAATTCACTGCAGCTGCTCACAGAGATTCAGGGAAATGGTGCATGTAGAAAGAGAGTGGCCTAGTGCCTGTTTTTCTCAAGTGTTTGTGAGCAGAGCCTATGGGGTGCATTCAGTAGCATCCCTGATGTTGAGCAAAGACTCTTTGACCTAAAGGGGCTTCCTAAAATGGACGGGGTGGGGAGCAATTTTTCATTATTCCCCATTCCCCCTACAGCACCTCATGCCACCTTCCATGCTGTTCCATATGGTTTCCAAATCCTCCGAAGCTGATTTTGGAAGCATGTGGAGAGTAACTTTTGGAGGGGGATGGAATAGGCAAAAATAGCCTTACTTGCATGTCAAGGCCCCAAGCCCTCCCCCATTTGTTGGATAACAAAACACATGGCAATTGTTTAATGCAAAGCCTTTTTTGACACAGCTAGGGATTCTACTGTTTGCAAGATGCCAACCGCAAGTTCAAAACTTATGTGTATATACAGCTTCCATGCCTGTAGGTTTTGTTCCAAACGGGATTTAAAATCTAGCAGAGGTTGGGAGTGGGGATAGCATATATACAATCCTTCTTCCATCCTCTTCATGTCTTCAGTTCAGTATCCCCACATTATAACGGTGTGAATGTGCATTGAATCAAATTAGATTTACAAGTGGTCATCTGATTGCTTCATCAATTGCCTTACTACACACTGAAATGTGATCTGAGTGAAGCAGTCAAATGACTATGTTGCCAGAGCCTAACTGCAATAGCCATTTATTTTATCCCTTAGATCAGCACACAAGAAAGGAGAATATCAATATCAAGGAAGCTGAACTTGTTAGAAAGATGTTGATTCCTTAGACACTAGACCTTTGGTATAAAGGTAAGAAGGATAATCAGTTTAAAGAGGGCATTTCCAAGGAAATAATTTGAGGATTGCACCATAGGTCATGTTGTTGCAGCAAAGGGAAGCTAAGTTTTTAACAAATATTTTTGTGAATTATGGAGAAACAGGTGAAGTCTGAGTATTCTTGTGCCCTTGTATTCCACAGCTGTAAATACCTACATATTAATGACCACCTCTTATGTTTCCTTTCTGTGTTTTTGCACCAAATTCCTTAAGAGGTGTCCCAGCAGGCAAGCTCCACATGGTTTTCAGATACATCTACAATTCTGCGGCATAACAATTGGAAGAAGGACTACATGATGTAGGATATGCCAATAAGGTCAGTTCAGACACTCTTTTTAAAAATTGCCTAGTAAAGCAGGACTTGTGTTTAGATAGGTAGAAATAACTCGGTGGAAAAAGATGGATTGCCTCTTTTGTCAATGTTAGAAGGAAGAAACTGTGGATCGTTCTACAGCAGAGGGGACTGAATGTGAAGAAGCTGAGCACCTTCCTTGGCTACAGAAGTCAGCACCTTTCTGCCCTCTCACTTTCAAACTAAAATAAAAATGTGGTGAGCTCAGATTAGATATCGATTACTGAAATAGCACCAGTTAAGATGCTTTATTTTCTGCTAGTCCAGCAAATTTATGATTCTTATTTCACTGAAATGATATTGGTTGAGTTAGACTGACTAGTCTTCAAACTCCTTGCCAAACTGCGATCGTCCATTACTTGTTCATAGCAGAGGTCGTAGTAAGTAGTGAAGAGTATTAATTTAATTCTATTTCTTTATCTTTTCTCAAGCCTGAAAAATTAACTGGCACTTAAAATCCTGAGGTAAGTCATTGACCACAGGCATTCCAATTACCTGAGGAATATGCCAGGAATATGAGGAATATTAAGAACAACAGAAAATAAGAAGAGCCCTTCTGGATCAGACCAAAGGCCTATTTAGTCTAGCATTCTGTTATCATTGGTCAACTGGATGCCTGTGGAAAGTTGAAAGAAAGAATCAGGAAAGGTAAAACCAGCAGTGGTCATTGGGGTGCTGAAAGCAGGGCAGTATTGCATACTTGACTTCCCAGTGTTGTAGGGTTTTCTTGGGGCAGGGTCTATTATAATGGAATCCCCAGAACTGCCCAGACAGACAGGAGTATGAGAACTCAAAACGTATTCAGTTTTTTGGGAATGAGGTCAACAGTGATTTTCAGGTATTTTGTTAAGTGTGGGGGATGGGTTTCACAGCTTAACACTCCAGAAGGCACACCCAAATATAGTGTTTCAAATATGCTGTCTGAGCCTCAGTGTGCATCTCTTCCAGGCCATGTCTGCACCATACATTTAAAGCACTTTTAAAATACCTTAACAGTTATACCTCTCCGCTCCCCAAGAATCCTAAGAACCTGTTAAGGGTGCTGAGAGTTAGGACACCTAACATAGGGAATTGTTCATTAGAACCATACTGGGAATCATTGTGGTTTCACTAACTATTAATTTTTGCATTATATTTTCACTTTCACATGACATAAAAACTTCTTCCAGAAATATAGCAGAATGCAGCTCAAGTTTAGTGCTCATTTTCATGTACTTTGCTTCCAGAAAAAAAAATCCATTTGCAAATAACGTGGAAATAAGTGCTAAAGTTGCACCAATTTTTTTTGCTATAGTTTGCTTTTACATTTTGTGAAAATTAAAATGCATATAATAATAAGAATTCAAATAAACAGGCAGCCTTGTTTAGGGAAGTTTTTAATGTCTGATGTTTTAATATATTTTTAATATTTTGTTGGAAGCCACCCAGAGTGGGCGGGGTACAAATAAAGTATTATTATTATTATTATTATTATTATTATTATTATTATTATTATTATTATTTACTGTTAGGAGAGAAAATAGAATAAACTGCTGTGTGAATGCAACCTATAACCAGAAAATAATAATTAAAAAATGTTAATGGCAAAATTACAGCAGTACTTCCCACCAGCCCCATACCACCTGAGGCAGCAGTGGAGGAGACATTTTTAGCCACAAGTTATTGGTGACCACATTCAGTCTTCCACTGGCTCTATGTCTTTCCACCTTCTTTTAAAAGAATATAAGAATGTTCTTGAAGAAAAATGGGCTTCTCATTCAAAGGAAGAGGGGAGCAGCAAGGAGTAAAAGCTACAGAAAGGGGAACAGATTGTCAAGAAAGGATTCCTACCACACAGTTCTAACTCACTTGGTACATCTGAAGAAGCTCAGTGCATCACCTTCCTCCTGAAAAACCCATAAATTAGTTTTACCTGTTCGCTTTGTAAGATACTGAGCTGTACAACACATGAGGTTATACTTTTCCTTCAGGACTGTGTTCCTGTGAACCATGAAAATTTGATGTTGTGAAGCAGTTAGTCACAGATGTGCAAGTACGTCTCATGTTGCTGTTTTTGTTGTGTGGTAGCTTGTGGGAGTCATCTTCTTCTTTGGTGATCACTCGTAGCTGAGTAATATTGCCTTCCATGAACACGGTCTTAACAGTGAGTCTGTAAGTGACTGTGGAGGCCAGTTCTGGATCCACACATCCTTCCACAGTGGGGACATAGGTTTCCTGGTGAGAGTTGATCATGGTAAGGGCTTGCCAAGCGTGCCATTCTCTTTCCTTTCATCCTGAGTTCAAGCATCTTCAAAGTCCATGACACCTTTGGTAAAGGCTGCTCTCCAGTTAGAGACTGCTCACAAGCCAGTATTTCCCAATTGTCAAAAGATTCCCTATTTTTTCTTTCATTCGTTATTTGTAACCGCTCCTATATGTACACTGTTAATATTTATTATGCTTTATGCATCATGGTACTATGCACTGAATATGTGTTAGAAATACTGGTTAGAATATGTATTGATAGCCCATAATGATCCAGTTGTTTCAGGTGTTTCATAGTTTGGCTTCTCACATATTGTAACACCAAACGATAAACTTATATAGATTTAATCAGTAAATTTAAACTGTGGTGAAATGTCACGGGTCCCTGCATACTAGGACAGAATTCACAGCATCATAAAGTTGGAAGGGACCCTGATGATCATCTAGTCCAACCCTCTGCAATCCAGGAATATGCAGCTGTCTCATATGGAGATCGAAACTGCAACCTTGGTGTTATCAGCACCATAGTCCAACCAACTGAGCTATTTATGCCTGCTGTGAAAATGGCAGCGAGAAGCTTACATGCATTCAGCTGCTATTTCTATGCTATTTCTACTAGCCCCTTGATATATCCACATGAGGAACAAGCTATGGAGCCACACTTCTGCTCTACTGTCACATGTCTAGACTAGTCTTGCCCTTAGTTGTCTACATGCTGAGCATAGCCATCTGGCATAGAACCCCAATGTATGAGCAGGTGTTCACACCTATGTGTTCCTCTTCCTATGTCCATGCTCAAATGAGTGGGTGTGGAGGGCAGAGCTGGCCTGGTCTTACAATACCAGGCGCACAACCTAATTCCTTGTTCTATGGGTGTGCCTCTGTCACAGATTTAACATCACTACTGTGGAGCAGAGTAGTCATTCCCCTCCCCCTTTAGCAAGTAGTGTTCTTTGAAGAAAGGCTGAATCGGGGCATTTATTCCCCACAGTTGCCAGAGAAAACATCTTCCTCTTAAAGGCAAACCATGAAGGAACAGCTAAATTTGCTCTCTCTCACAAGGACCTTAGTGTCACACTAATATGGATTTTGAAAGGCAGTTTAATTTTTTTTCATAACTTCAGTGTTTTTGCACCATCCTTTTAAAATATGTCAAGTTTGAAACAGCAATAACAAAAACCTAAGGAATCTGGTTTTGGGGGAAAGCTGGTTTGGGGATTATTTGTATGGAATATAGTTTTCACATTTCTCATTTGATTTTATGGTGCACTGCTGCTGATCCAGTTTCTAAGCAATACTATAACCTCATTGTTTACATATTGACTAAAGGGTGGACATCTCAAACTTCCTCTTTAGTGGAGACGGGAACCATATTCTCCTTGTATATATCACACACATACACCATTAACTAAAATTAAACTGTGAAATAGATCAACAGCTAGAGGTCTTGGCGCTCTGCTGGTGGCACCAGAATGTCTAGCAGTATTCAAGAGATGGCATAAAATCCATTTATGAATGGCAGTGGCTATGCACATAATTTCCCACCTCCTGCTGGACAGTGATGAAGGAGGATGGGGCCTTCCTGCCAAGTTTTCTATTCATGTTCACTTTCAAGTATGCAGTTCTGCCAATTTATTTAAGAATTTTAGCCTCTGCATTTGTTAGCCATAATGAGAACAGAAAGCTGGACTGGATGGGTCTTTGGTGTGATCCATTAGGGCTCTTCTTGTGTTTACTGTGAAGCTTTCCTAACCCATTACACCAAAATAATAAATGCCAGGGTTAGGCACAGTGCATTTTTGTTTTTAATAAGACTACATTGTTAGTGTTGAATAAATAAATGTGTGTTTTCACATTCCTTTTATTCCTAATTAATTACAAACTGATGGTACCACCTCATACCATACATCTCTTGACAGGTATAGCTGTGTAATCTAGTGTCCAGCAAATGTGAATTGAAAGGCTATGTTACCTAGGTAATTAAAATGTAAGTGTTTTAATTGACTGACATTTTGCAGAAATGGTAATAGATAGTGCACTGAGCCATCCTGAACGCCCACAAAAGGCTGGCTGTGTAAGAGGGTGGAAGTGCTATTGGTGGTGCCACTCAATCAGCAAAGATGGTGGAGCAACATGTTCAGCCCAGACCCCCCTCATGCCTGTGAAAAGCTCCACGGATGTAGAGCTGCCATCAGTGGTGTTTCCACCAGAGGTAGGGACCAGGAGGAATTCCAGGGGCATCAAGGCCTTGCTGGAGGTGGCCTTGGATCTACTACCTCCAAATACAATAAACAATGAAGAAGATGCTATATTTAAAAAGATATGCCCTCCCTGATAACTATTACATCAGGAACATAGGAAACATCCTTAGACTACATCAGACTATTTGTCCACCTAAGAACATAAGAAGAGCCTGCTGGATAAGACCAATGGCCCATCTAGTCCACCATCCTGTGGGATGCCTATGGGAAATCCACAAGCAGGACCTGAGCACAATAGTATTTTCTCCTCCAGTCGTTGCCAGCAACTGGTATCAGAAAGAAGTGCTGCTTCCAATTGTGTAAGCAGAGCTTAGCCTCTCTGGGCTCTTTCAGTTCACCTGTTATCTTACTTTGTTTTGTTTTTACTGGATATACCAGAAATAGTACCTACGACTCTCTGCATGCAACACCTGTGCTTTACCGCTGAGCTATGGTCCCTTCCTAAATATCACATTATTATCCATTCAAAGTCTTGTTCCACCTTTAAGGTAAATATTTCATATTTGAATCTAAGTAGTATACTATGTGAACAAAAATTGTATACTGTATGCATCATCAGTATATTGTATACACAACTGGCTGCTTATGCATACTATTAGACATGTGCAGCCCCTCCCATAAATACAACTTTGCGCTTGCAGCACAGCTGACAACATGTAGGGGTTGGCAGCAGGAAACTCCGCCAGTGAACAAGGGAGAGACATGGCAAGTGACTAGATCCATTTCCACGCGTGTGTCTTCGTTGGACAGAAAATTGTACTTCTTGTGTCATTTTCTATGCCTTTTGGTGGGATTCTTACTAAATGATCTCTTTTGTAACATGCTAAATGCTATGACGAAATGTGTGCCATGTAATCAGGTGTAGAGTACGTACATCACTTTAATCTGCAGGTAAATTCCTTTTTTTTTTTCTTTTGAGTGGAGATATACAATTATAAGCATCATTATTTTAGTTTGAAATTACATTGGTTTAATAAGACTGTTAGCATGTCACTACAGTGGAATTCATCAAGAATTTTAATGATAAGAATTGGAGATAACTTTAGAGCCTTACCTAATTCTGATTCAGTTCATCAACTTCCAGTATGTTTCCATGTGGCTTTTTCACAGAGCAGTAACACTGGAGAGTCTTAACCAGTTATCTCCAAGGTGATTCAACCATCCAGACAGGCAGAAATAACTGAAACATGGGGTCCCTTTTTCATGGAGTAAATCAAACTAACTTTGGAAGGGGCATTGTATTATATTACTGACAGACTAGATGGGCCTTTGTTTGTCAACAGTCAGAATCTTAACAAAATTCTCAACTACAGTAAGAGCCTATTGTACCTGCACCTCATTTTGCTGAAAAAGTGCTCTCTCTATATATTTCAACTCATTAATTACATATCCTAAATACATACTTGATGCAGTGTTGCTTTCTTTCTATGTTATTTGGTAATTTATGTGACATGCACAGACTTAAAAAAAGAAACCAAACAAAATGTTTTTAAAATATAATGAAGCCATCAAGTTTTACTTTCCTTTATTATTGTTGGCAGAAAGGTTCAGCATTGTTCCATTTCATGTTGGGGGGAAAGACACCTTAATAGGTCTCCCTTCATTCCCTTTGTTTCTCTTTTATGTCAGCTAAAAGGTATCTTGCACCGTAGTACCAGATATTTCCTTTGTTCACACTGACAGGGTTTTTTTGTGTTACAGGAAAATGACAGCGATAAACGGCTTTCTGACACTGGCGGCAGAAACAATGCTTTTGGGTAGATATGCTTGTCTTCCACACACAATGTGCTGTTTGAGACCTTTGTGGGGAATTGTTTTGAACCCAAAACAAAGCAAAAGAGGAAAGTGATGGGCTGTGGGAGGAAAACAGGTTAGTCATAATTGGCTTGACATAACCAGAGGCAATTCTGTGCTTTGTATGCATGTGTTTGTTATTTTTAGGGCTGAATTATGAGGGTCCTTAAACTTGAGTTTGTTTCAGTTTCCCTTCCTGATGACATCCTGTTTGTGCAAGTCCCCAGGTGTGTTTTCTCCAAATGCCATTGACCTTAGCTTTTTTAAGCTGCTGTAAGTTTGCAATACACATTTGGGGGTGGGGGTGGGGGTGGGAGTGATATCTCCCATTGTACTAGTAAAAGCAGACAAGATGCACTTCCCTATTTCAAAAGCAAGACAGACAAACAAACAAACCCCAATCCAAAACATATATCCTGTCAAAATGTGTATTTATTTATTGAAATTGCATCATGCTCTACCTTTCAAAGGTGTCCAGGGCAGCAAACACATCCACATTTTTTTTTATTAAAAAAAGCATTCTAAAATAGATATAACATTCTGAAAACAAATACAATTAAAAACATTATATCATCCAGTTATATCGGGGTTGCCAGTAACATGATTCTTCAGCCACCAAATGCCTGCATAAACAGGAATGTTCTCAAAATCCTCCTGACAGTTAATAATGATGTGGGCAAAAACACCTTACTAGGGAGGGCACAAATGGGGAACCACCAGTAAAAAGGCCCTGTCTGGGCTGCTGCTGGGGGTAGATGAGTGTTACTAACAATGTGAACAGTTACAACTTTCAAAGTCTCACAAAACCCAAATGCATTTTGACCGTTGTCTTTCTCTGTGGTCTCTGGTCTATGCAAGTTCCACAGAACAAATTGGTCAAGTGAGTGTGCTCATTAGCATTTGCCCATGTGTGGTAAAATCCAATTTCTATGCATGGTGTTAAGTTGAAAGCCAGAATTTGAAATGCTTTTTCCTGCACCCATATGATTATTTGAATAAAACACCATCTGAGGTCCTTCTTTGTGTGCCTCCGACATGAGAGTTCTGAAGGGTGGCAACATGAACACGGGCCTTTTCTGCAGTTATACACTTCATTATACACCTTTGGGCACCAGGGGAAAATGTTCCTCTTCAACAAGGCCTTTGACTGATTATATCTGATACCCTGTTAAATATGCTGTGAGAGAAGGGGGGGGCATTATTGGGGAGGGGTTCTTGTTTTTATTATTTATTTTGTGGGTTCTTTATATTGAACTTTCACATTTTGAACCGCCACGAGACCTATGGATGAAGGCAGTTTCCAAATTTAAGTAATTAATTAATAATAGAAACTGAATTTAGACCTTTGCTGCTGTATCACATTATCTAAGGACTGACTGAGAAATTTCGGAATAAAATCTCCTGCCCCAGTCCCACTCCAGAAAGAGATGTGCAGCATGGATCTATGCATGTTTACTTGACAGTAACACTCACTTGTTATTATGCTATATCATATTATAATATGTTATATTATGTTATATTATTTTTATATTATGGGGTCACGAAGAATTGGACATGACAAAATGACTAAACAGCAACAACAGCAACAATAACAACACTTGCTTGTGCTCTATGGGACTTAGGACCAGTCTTCGGAACCACAAGTTCACAGGCAGCACATGCATTAGAATTGTGGTGTGTGTTTAGATACATTGCATTGCATTTTGACACCATTTATTTTTAGTTTCTATCAATACTAAAATATAATGAGAGCCATTGCATACTGGAATTGTGAACATGTACATAATTCTACAGTTCAATGCAGATCAGTCATTCTAAAAGTTCAGCATGAGTTTAGAACTTTGTGGGATCTGTTTGTAAAAAAAATATCTTGATGCAAATTAAGATGCTCTATTTCACATTAATTTCTTCACATTTTATTAATTCAGGAAGTAATATTAAATATATGATGTGCTTCTTCAATATATGCTAGCTACGTATCTTGGTTTCAGCACACGCAACATGAGAACAAGATTGGATAAGCAGGTGTGCCGATGTCTGTTTATCTCACACAAAACGCTTTTCACAGACACTCAATAAGGCTTTATCTTCTTGCAAGATGGATAGGGAAGAAAATGCACATCACAATCTCCACATTGCAAAGTGATGAATCAGAACTCTGGACAAATCAATTTGTTGTTCTTGGCATTTGATCTATCTCACTTAACTGATGAGCGAGATCTGGCCTCTTTTAAAGGGCAAATTAGTGAGTGAGATACAACATCAAGTACTAAATGTACATGTCTAAATAATGTAAGACTTATCTCCATCTTCTCAGAGAAAATGAATTGAGGTGGGGGGGGGCATACCTATTTTTTGTCGTTGAATGAAAGAACTGTGCCAGTATCTTTAAAAATACTCTTAATAGAATCATTATTTTTACATTGATCCAATGGAATAAATTATGACTAGGGAGGGAAACCCCATCTTTCCCCCATCTACATCACTTTCTCATGTTTTTACTCATTGTTTCATTTCTTCATTGATATGTAATTTAATGTGACTTTTCTCGAAATGAATGTTTAAATTAAAGTGCATATTTACATGCATATTTTTATAGCTTTGAACAGTGGTTAATTTTTATCATTTCTGTATTTCATTTTTGTAAACAGCTTAGAGATGATTGATATACCGCTTAACTGCAATTGCTTAAATAAACCAAACAAAAACACACAAAATTGTTGGGCAGTTAAGCTCCAACCACGCAATAATCCATGACTTGGGGACCAGGTCATTTTATACAGAAACTTGCAAATACTGAATTCATCAAGCATCAGTTGGATGGACCCCAAAAGCAGACTGTTTAAGAGCATCACATAGATCTCTGTAAGAAGCAAGATATAAATGTAAAAAATAATTAGAGATAAGGCAACTTCATTAAATCAATGTTTTGACATTGGGTATACACTTGCATGGGAGTAAGTCCCATTAAATTTAATGGGGCTTACTTCTCAATATACATGTGTAGGATTATGCTGTAAATCAAATAAGTGGAAAGTGGAAGACTGGTATTTTCTAATCACATAAGAATTTGACAAAACAGCATTTAGTTTTTGAATATTTGCACACAAAGATCATATTGAAATAACTAGTTAATTAAAACAGAGAAGCAAAATATTTTTTAAGTTTGATTTCTTAAATGATTAAAATCTATAACCTGTATTTTTGATCAAGAGTAGTTCAAAGGCTACCCTATCATCACCCACCCTATACTCTTGATTGTAGTCTGTTCTAACTGCCTTTAATACATATTTGCAACCCACCTTGGGACCTCATGGTGAAGGACAGGTAAGGAATCTAAATAATAGTAATATAAATTGCTGTTGTTTTTTTCATCCATTTTCAATACACATGCTTTGGGCTGACACAGCACAATACTGAGGTATTAAAATAGCATTTATAATAGTTATAGCTTAAAGTTTGTATATCGTTAGAAAAAGAGAGAGACCATGCCACCAAATCTATTTCTCCGAAAGCTTTTAATGATGCGATTAAAACAGCAAGAACAAATATGGAAGTTGCCATGAATTTTCTAATGCTGTAATATATATGTATAACTCCCAAAATGTATTACCGCTGATGAGTAAATACTGAACACCATGTTGGTGAACATGTTCACGCTACATTTTTGAGATCCCATTACATAATCCAAAGTATTTGGATTTAGGGTAAATTAACCTCATTATTCGGAACGTGGGTGGCGCTGTGGTCTAAACCACAGAGCCTAGGGCTTGCCGACCAGAAGGTCGGTGGTTCGAATCCCCGTGACGGGGTGAGCTCCCTTTGCTCGGTCCCTGTTCCTGCCAACCTAGCAGTTCAAAAGCACATCAAAGTGCAAATAGATAAATAGGTACCGCTCTGGAGGAAAGGTAAATGGCATTTCCGTGCGCTGCTCTGGTTCGCCAGAAGTGGCTTAGTCATGCTGGCCACATGACTGTACGCCGGCTCCCTCGGCCAATAAAGCGAGATGAGCGCCGCAACCCCAGAGTTGTTTGCGACTGGACCTAATGGTCAGGGGTCCCTTTACCTTTTTAACCTCATTGTTAGCAATTTGGTATGTAACATTTCAAACACTGAATTTTCCCTTGGGTTGTTGTTCACAGGGGAATTCCCTTTATTGTGGCATTTGCCACTTATTTCTAAACTTTCTAGTATATGACAATTGGAGCAGAGACAGGTCATATTTCCATATTAATTCCTTCTCATTCAAGCCTTTTTATAGCAGTTCATCAGCGATATTGTTAAAACTTCTGCAAAGGATCACTGTATGTCTGCTTTATGCTATTTCTCTTGTACTAAGCTCTTCCCACAAAACAACTGTTTAGAAGGTAATACTGAGGGAATTAATAGTGGCATACGGTCATTGGGGAAAGAAATCAATGGGCCTCATAGGACCAAACTAGACATAAGATTAAATTTGTTTTCATTTTATTTATATGAGAATTTCTATCATGTCCTTGTAATGCATATGCATCACTCATGACAGCTTACCGCAAGTAATATCACAGTATCATCATAAAACCACGTTATTAAAAATACAACAGAGGCAAGGAGGTCAGATTAAAGACAAGTAACATATTATCTGACCACATTATCTGACTGGTAGGACAAAAGCCCACATTAAAGCATTTAATGTGTGTGAATTTTTCAAATAGCTGCCACAGAGTGGTGAGCTGGATTGGGAATCAACAAGTAGACAGTGGGAGTTTAAAACCTCACACCTTGCAATCAGCTTTGCTCTTTGCATTGACATCGATGGCAATGACATCTTACTTCTCAATGCAAAAGAGCAAAGTAGGGAGGTGATTTTTGTCAGAATCATGGGAGAAGGGGGGGTTAAACTACCCCTCTCTTTCCACTGTGATCTGTACATATCCTGTTAGCCTCAATGAAGAGAGCAGTCAGCCTTATAGAAAGATGTACATTAGCCATAATGCATTGGGCACTACATCTAGTTGGCCTATAGCCATAGCCTGCCATCAATATTGATTTTCATTAGGTTACAGGGAAGCCAAGATATATTTCACATTCAGTATTTATGCTCTGCAAAGGTTTTTGGACCCAAAGTATTTTGCCTAGGGAGTAATTGATATGGAGGTTCAACTAATGAAAGCCTAATTACCATGATATATCTTCAGATTCTGTAACTTCAGGTGTTGGGAGTATTAGAGGCTGATTAAAATCAGGAGTAACTCTTCGAGTCAGTAACTTACACTTAAAATCTTGGCTATAACTCCTGGAGTACCTGCTCCCTGCCTTGCAGGCCTGGGAATCTGGGTCCACAACTGACTGCAGCTACAGAAGCTGAGGTGGCTGACCAGACTCTTGCGTAAAGGGGTTGTGGGGGGGGGGGCGGTGTTCTGCTGCTGCTGTTATTATTGCTTCAATTGCTTTAAATTGTTTTTAACTTGTTTTTTATTTTTATTTGGAGGTTTTGTTGTTTTTTTGAATTAGGGAAGTAAATTGTGCCTGAGAAGAGAAGAGCAGGTAATCCCAATAACAAAGAGCCACTTCTGGCCAGTGTATAAATTTACCCATGGTGGATAGAGAGAAGTTTTCCTCCTCTTATAATACTAGAACCCATAACATTCAATGAAGCTGAATGTCAGAAGATTCAGCACAAGCAAAAGGAAGTGCTTCTTCACAACATATCGTTAAACTATGGAATCTGCTATCACAAGATGTAGTCATGTCTGCCAACAGAACTGTCTTTAATAGGGATTAGACTAGTATCAGAGGTGGCATGCATCTGAATGTCAATTGCAGGGTTTCCAATAGGCGTCTAGTTGGCCATTGTCAGAACTAGATGCTGGACTAGATGGACCTTTGTTCTGATCCAACAGGGTTCTTTTTACATTATTATAAACCACTGAGCCTCTTGGGCTTGCCAATCAGAAGGCTGGTGGTTCGAATCCCCATGACGGGGTGAACTCCCGTTGCTTGGTCCCAGCTCCCGTCAACCTAGCAGTTCGAAAGCATGCAAAAAAAGTGCAAGTAGATAAATAGGTACCGCTCCGGCGCAAGGTAAACGGCGTTTCCATGCGATGCTCTGGTTTTGGTCTTCCGTTGCTCCAGAAGCAGCTTAGTCATGCTGGCCACGTGACCCGGAAAAACTGTCTGCCGACAAACGCCGGCTCCCTCGGCCTGTAAAGGAAGATGAACACCGCAGCCCCAGAGTCATTTGCAACTGGACTTAACTATCAGGGGTCCTTTACCTTTTTATGTGTATACAATACTCAACTGGGTGGATTCAATATAAGGTAGCTGCCTAAGTCCCTTTGTTTAACTTTTGATATACACACTTGAGCAGTTGAGGCCACATAGTGATCCACCTCAAGACACTTTATTAACTGCACTATCTGACTCTGAATTCTCAGAATGTGATAGCTTTCCCTGAATCACCCCATGAATTCATGAATTCACCATGTATTTTGGGGTACACGCAAAGCCAAAGCATTCCCCTGCTATAAACAGGACTTCCAATGTGAGAGCAACATCAGCATGTTGCATAAATATAACACTGAGCCACCATTCCCAAAGCAAGAGCAGATGCCATATTTCAGAAGCTGAGGAGTCTTTTTCTTTTACTATCAATATGTGCAACCCAGATTTGCTGACAGACCCAGTTAATTGGTAGGTAACAAGAAGAGAGATTAGAAAATGACAGGTGGTAGAAGAGTACACATTACAGTATTAACCTATTCCGTTGGAATTGTTTTCAATACTCTTTTGTGAATCACATTTGTAATTATGAAAGAACACTACTCAAGAAGTCTCAATCACAGCTTTCATAAAAACATACTTAAATAGCTCCTTCCCATCCAGTGTGGTTGAAAGGTAGCTGCACTGATGAGACCTACAGTATAAGTATCATTGACCACTTGCTATCCTTTTGTGGATGTCCGTGAGGGCTAGAAGCTTACAAACACACACACACACGTTGTTTTAACAGTGGGTTTTCAAAAAGTTGCTTAATTTTTTTTTGAACTCTTTTCATATTAGGTTTAAAAATATAGAATCTTATCATTAAAGCATTAGACGGGATAACATTTTCTTACCTTATCATACCTTACAATCAGCCCCAGAAGGTAACTTATTTCTATTCTTGTTTTAGAGATGGCAAAAAGAGGGGGGAAATAGTGGATTATTAGCTCAAAATATCATCTAGTGAATGCATGATTTAAGTACCTTGGAATGGATCTCACTGGACCTCTGTTGGATAAGTATTCATATTTATTTTGCATACCCCCACCCCCCAAAATTTGTAAAAACCAATTTCATGACCCTGAGGAACTTTTAGACTTCCATTTTCTTGAACAGCAGATGCCAGCACCCCCATGGAAAACTGGGGAAAGCGGTTCTGCCACAGTTTACTATAAAATATTGGATGGAGGAGGTTGCTCGGAAAAATGCTTAGCATTTCATTGCCACCTTGAGTCGCTGTCTGGGGAAAATGTGAGATAGTTTTTAATATTATAAATATTAATATCTTAGGATGAGCCCCTGTAACATGGAATTTAATTTTGAAATCAAGTTAAAAATACAGCTCAGAAAAAAAAGGAAAAACACTACAGACCAATAATGCAAAAATATCACTAAGAAAGAGAAAGGGAGAAATAAACTCACTGATTACAGAGGACTTGTGGGACTTGTGGAATAAAGGTGCCTAAGGAGAACCTTGCTAACTATTGAGAGAGTTTGGATGTATGAGCTTTGTAGTCAAACCAGAGTAAGGATGAAAAACACACACCACCCATTCACATTTATAAGTGTATTCAAACATTCATAATAGGAGTTCCATAAACATGTCAAGAAGAGAAAGTATGCATGAGCACAGTATCCTTTCTCCCACCCCTGTTACCATGTGCATGCAAGGCTGAATGTACAGAGGTTACCCCACAGCAAACGTTGAAATCAAAGTGGTGAGGGAGGGATGTGAAGTTATCACACTCATGCATGCTTTACTCTCTTCACATGTTTATTTAAGCCCTATTATGAATGCCTGAGTAGGTTTTCTGTTTGAATGGAATGTGATCCGAAGCTTGAAGGCCTTCCATTCTGTCATCCATTAGTTTAGGATATTTCATGCTGCCTTTCAGACAAAGATCTCAGGGAGCCATATCTGTTTTCATTACAATCTCTTCAGCTAAGTTAGGTGAACTGATAGTGAACTGCTGGGGCTACTTCATGTGGTGGAGCAGAAATTTGAATACAAGACTCCCCTATCCAAATCCAACACTCAGCCTAAAATACTATAGCAGCTCTGAGCCACATGTAGGCAAATTAATACATGAGATTCTGCCATTTAATAATGGTGCAGAGAATATGCCATCCATAATTATGGGCCTGGCTTTTTCAGTTCTGTATTTTCATTTGACGAGGCTTATGAATGTGTGGCAGCAATAGAATAGGATGGGGCTTTAAGGAGCCTGAATGTTGTCAGATCCACTATTTGAAAGCTGGCAGCATCTGCATTTACTGGGTGGTATGCTTGTGGGGTTCTATCATCTAGTGTAAGTACATATTAAAGCTGTCTTATATCAAGACAGACTACCGTATTTTGCGCCCCATAGGACGCTCCGGCCCATAGGACGCACCTAGTTTTTTGGGGGGGAAATAAAGAAAAAAAATTTATTTCCCCCCCAGGTGCGGGGCTGGAAGAACCAGGTCGGGGAACAGTGGGAAGGCACGCTCTGCCTCCCCGCTGTCCCCCGAGCTTGTGGGGCTGGCAATGGGGAGAAGTGCGCTGATCCCGGGACTGCAGGCAGCTCTGCGCCGCCATCCGGAGCGGGGCGGGGCTTCGCCCCCGGCTCCCGGTGGCCGCACAGAGCTGTGCTGATCCCGGGACGGCAGGCAGCTCTGCGCCGCCATCCGGAGCGGGGCGGGACTTAGCGCCCCGCTCCGGATGGCGGCGCAGATCTGCCTGCAGTCCCGGGACTGCAGATGGCGGCGCAGATCTGGAGTGGGGCGGGACTTAGCGCCCCGCTCCGGATGGCGGCGCAGATCTGCCTGCAGTCCCGGGACTGCAGATGGCGGCGCAGATCTGGAGTGGGGCGGGACTTAGCTCCCCGCTCCGGATGGCGGCACAGATCTGCCTGCAGTCCCGGGACTGCAGATGGCGGCGCAGATCTGGAGTGGGGCGGGACTTAGCTCCCCGCTCCGGATGGCGGCGCAGATCTGCCTGCAGTCCCGGGACTGCAGGCAGCTCTGCACGGCCATCGGGAGCGGGGTGGGGCTCCCCATGGCCGCGCAGAGCTGTGCTGAGCCGGGGACTGCAGGCAGCTCTGTGCAACCCTCAGAGCCGGTCTCCCAAGGGTTGCGCAGAGCTTCCTGAAGCCTGGAGAGCGAGAGGGGTCAGTGCGCACGGACCCCTCTCGCTCTCCAGGCTTCAGCGAAAGCCTGCATTCGCCCCATAGGACGCACCCAAATTTCCCCTTCATTTTTGGAGGGGGAAAAGTGCGTCCTATAGGACGAAAAATACGGTATTTGTCCATCTGTCTCACTGTGGTCTACTGCTCTACTCAGATTGGCAGAAGTTCTCCAGAGTCTCAGAACTCTGCTAGCTGACCCTTTTGACTAGACATTACAGGAATTAGGCGAGGGACATTTTGCATGTAAAGCATGTGTCCTAATACTGAGCTAGGATTGCTTCCTTTCCTACATGAATGATACAGGACATGACAATCTTTGGATTCTTTCTGGCCCTCCTCTGTTGCATTGATATTTATCCCCTCTTTGTACCAATCAGCACTCAGTATGACTACTGTTCTATTACAGAAAAATTAAGTTTGACAATGCATATTATGTTCAAGATGAAAACAAATGCTCCCTCACATTTGCATGTTGAGGTCCCCAGGGCCACCCCAATAACTCACACATCACACAGAAATTTTGTTTAAGGTTTTTGGCATAATTTAGGCCACAACTTTATTAAAATACAAAAATGTGAGTGGTTGCTTAGGCATTGGTTGCAACTATCTGCCCCCCCCATGGGGGACAGACTGACATTCCGCACGCCTGCAAAAGTCAGAAAAGGGGAATACACTTGGGGGCAGCGATGGAGCGGGAACCTGCCCTCAGCCCTCCCCAAATGCAACCAGGGGCTCTTGCATGGCCCGAGCCCCTTGACAGGGTGGACAAAAGCAATAGTGAGTCCCTGTATTCCTTTAATGGAATCCCTTGCAGCAGCAGCATTAGAGGGGCAGGCACAACCAATCCATGCCCCTCAACCAAACAAACCATAAACCAATGCCTAACCGCAACCTTACAAGTTGTGATGATTTGCTACACTGTAGGCAAAAACCAAATGGCCCCAGCCAATCAGCCAGATGGACAAAATTCCTACCGGGCCCCTGCCCCAAAAGCAGACGACCCCATGACAGGCATAGCAAGGTGAAAGCGAACAACCCTAAATATAGGGAGGGGGGACCAGGAATCCGATACACGGGGCGAAAAGAGGAAGCTTTACGCCTTGTGCAGGGAGTTTTAGTATTTCTGGCTGTCAATCAACAAATGGCAACATTAACTTCTTTCCAACAACAAGGGAAGCCCAGTCACATCAGTGGCCAACAATCAATTAGCCCGCCCCCAACTTTGGAGTGTCCGGGCGGCCCCCACCGCAACACGTGCTCTCCATGAAGGAGAACACGCTTTGTGACTGCAACACAGAAATGCACTGAAACATTTCTTTCTTGTACCAAAATTAGGTATGCATTCTGCTTCTTTCATTGTTGTGCAAAAAATAAAAGTGTTTTTGTTGTTGTTGTTTTTTGCTTCTGCCTGTTTTCTCATACTTCATGGTTAACAAGGCATGCATGCTCACTCTTTTCCGTCACCGATTGTGACTCAACTTGTTGAGCGAAGAAGTTGAGAGTTCTGCAGAAGGTTACCTGCTGCGCTTGAGACAGTAGAATCCATTGGTTTGTTGATTTGGTGAGAATCTCAGCTACAGCAATTATTCCCAAGTTTGTGATCTTGACAAAATGGAACAAGAGGATGACATATGGCTAAGCCACAGGAGCTGAAGGAAATAAATATGAGTTAATAACTTGTGCTCACCATGAAGGATGATTGAAATGTGAAGTATCAGTGCTGCTGCTTCTACTCCTTCTGCTGTTGCTACTAAGATAAAAACATTGACTCAAAACACACACACACACACACGGTGCAAAAATGCTACATTAGGAATGCATACGACACCCGTGAATGCAATTTGAGGTTTTGCAAAATGAATTTATTTTTCTGTAATGGAAGTTGGTACCCTCTAACCTGCAGTGGACAAGATAGAAAACTAAGTTATTGATATAGAAATTGCTATATTTCAACCTTCTCATTAACACAGAATAGGCAGTGATATTGCAAAAACATACAGCTGCATTCCTACATGATGTCTCATGCTTGAACCCAGGACTTTGTACTCTTACAAAGCATCTTATAAGCATCATGGATGTCAATACAAAATGGCTTCTGTGGTCAGCAACAAAAGAAAGAGGTCCCCGTATTCTGTAACATTGAGTACTATCACAAAAAACACATTGCTTAAACCTATGAGTTTCGAAATAAGAAGTGCATATAATCAGCTTCAGCTTGCATTTGTGTGCATATGTTATAGTTGTACAAAATATGGAAACTGTTTGTAAACACAATAACATATTTACAATTCTTGATGATTCATCAATCATATGGTGAATATTTGAAAGTTTCATTGTTCAGCATTCCTCCCATTTGATTATCCACCTGCATATGCATCTCTATGTAGACTCTTCTTGCTAAATCATGTGACAAATGTGTTATAAAATGAACAATTTCCAAAGAGCTTTGCTCTTCTGTTTTTTTTTTTATAAATTTTTTATTGGTTTTACAAAATTTTTAAGACAATACAAACATATAAAAAGACATACAAACACGTATAATTTCATAACCTTTTTTTCCATAGACCGTGTTTCTCAGACTTCCCCATACCTCCCCTTTCTGCATCCCAATGTCCAAAAGTTTTTAGCAACTCTGAATATATCTGTCAGACCTCTGTCCTCTTAATCTTTCCTTCAATCTAGTCTTATATCGCTGTAACCCTTTCTTACTCAAACCTCGACATTCTAACATTCAGCAAGTTTATAATAGTCCTTAAGATAGATTTTAAAGAGCTTTGCTCTTCTGAGTCCAAGGTGTTAACCACATCCCTAGACTAGTCGCAGGTAAGAAGGTAGGCAGGTGGGGACAACTGAGGTTGGTGAGGCAATTCCCTATTCCTCCTAATGGACCAGCATCCACTGTACAACCAGGCTGTAGCCCAATGCCTTTCTTTCAGATTGTGCTTCAAGATTTTGATGGGCATTAAATGTTAAAAACAGGAAAGAAATCACTTGCATATAGGACATAAATGCTGTAATATAAATTGGACACAGTAAATATCTATACGCTAATACCTATGAAGGAAAAATAACCCCTAACGAGTCATTTACTTAGTTTCCCAATTTATGGGTGCAGGTTACAATTTCCCTGATACTCCTTTTTGTGAAAAATGTATTTGATATGTAGCTCATTAGCGGCAATTCATCATGTTGACGTCTGATTCTAAAGTATCCTATTCATTTTGAGAAGCAATGAGCTATATTCCATGCTCCATAATCAGAACTTTTAAAAAATGAAAGTTGGCTTAGTGGGCATCAATACCAGATAAAGGAAAGGGCAGCATTGTAAGCTGAGTTGCATTTCCTTTCAACCTCATCATAATGATATTTAAAATATTTCGAGGCCATCTTTGTGGGGAAAACATCTCTCATTGCAGCTTATGAAATAAAAACACAAACCCGCCACTCACTAAAAACCAGTAATCATGGGGGAGGGGGGGAGTTGTTGGCATCCATTTGTCTTGGGAGACAGTGGAGGAGTGTGCTTATGGAAAGGTTGCAGCACCTGTTGTAGCTGTAGAGACCGATGCAGGAGAGACATGTTTTGTTGCAGCTGGGGCAGATGAAGGCGTCCAGTTGTGCTCCTGCAGATGCACCATGGTGTTTCTTCTTTTTTTTCTTACCCAGTACTTATTCTTCCTCTGGTCACTGCTGTGGATACATGACCTGTTTGTTTCCAGGCACTGCAGTCGCCATTTAGCCCATGAGTATTAGACCCAAACAGAACAGGGTAGGGAACCTTTGGCCCTCCATAGGTTGCTTAAGTTACAACACCCATCAACCCTAACAAGCAGTACCAATGGACAGAGATAATAGGAGCTGCAGCTCAGACATATCTAGAGGTTCAAAAGTTCCCAAAACCTGCAATGCAAGATAATTAGGCAGCCATGCAATAAAACAACTCAAGAGATAGCTGCAGAAGGCAAATGGGCCCTGGTGGTTTTCCTAAAGGACTGTAACAACAGTCTCCAACAGACCCTGGGTTCATTCCAAAGATGTGGGGCCACTGCAGAAAACACACTGTCCCTAGGACCTGGAATCAATTTATCAATGGAATCTGAAAGCCTGCTCATGACAGAGCTAGACAGTACAATAAATAAAAAGATGCTACCATTATATAACTCTGCGCCCCTTCTCCCCAGTAGCATATTTCATAGCACCACATTGTGAGAGTGTCATGTCACATGCTGTGTTATACTACATGATCTTGGGAAGAACTGTGAAGCAGAAGCAACTGCCATGTTTCCGGTAACCTAATTTTATGGTTAGAATTACAGGCCATCGTGGTAGCTACTACAAAATTTTAATGAAAAACAGCATCATGAAAGGAAGGATTAATGAAAATGAGAGCAGGGGGATACAACTTCAGCGTAGAACCTTAAAGTGATTATTTGTAGATACTCAGAGTATCTCATTTTTACCATCCATCTTCATGGTGATAAGAACATATGAAGAACCCTGATAGATCATGCCAAATGCCTCTCTAGTCCAGCATCCTCCTCTCACAGTAGCAGAATACAGCGGTACTATGACTTCCCTTGATCTAGACATTATACTTCTGTGGATACATTCTTCTGATCTACCAAACTTGTAACTCTATCAATAAATGAAATGAGATTCATCTGATAGAACTTGTTTTTGAAAAACCCATCCTGGATCTTGATATTCAATGCATGTAAGTGCTGACAAACTGGCTGTTTAATTACCTGCTCTAGAACCTTTCCTGGTATCAACATCAAGCTGACCAGTCGGTAGTTGCCTGGGTCTTCTTCTTTTTTGCTTTTTGAAAATGGAGACCACATTCACCTGCCTCCAGTCTGCAGGCACCTCCCCTGTTGTCCAAGAATTATCAAAGATTATAGATTATAGGTTCTGAGATTGCATCCACAAGCTCCTTCAGTGCCATTGGGTGAAACTCATCAGTACATAGAGATTTAAATTCCTTTAAAGAAGTTAGGTGTTTCCTTACCACATCTTTTCCTATCTTGGGCTGCAGATAGGTTGATCACTGCTTTCTTTTGGTTGAAGACAGAGACAATGTGACCCTCTTGGGTCATTTGGTATGAGGAAAACACACGCTCACACTGATTTTAATAGTTTGAAAATGGTGTTGTGTTTATTCTAGTCCAAAAAATAGCTCTCTCCCCAATGTTTTCTGTTTCCCATAATAGTCTCACTAATGGAGGTGCTACATCTATATATAGCAGTCTTTGGGAATGTACCTGTGTCTAAGCCAGATGACAGTTTGTGGAATTCAATGTGCTGTATAGTCTATGAATGTTAGATACTCTCATAAACTGAGACACAACATGTGGATTTTAACAAATCCCTGTTCTGTGTATGAAACTCATAGAACTAGCATGGAAATACTTAGGTTTATCACTATTCATAAATTAAAAATAATCTTAGCTATATTTAAATATTTTTGTTTCTACTTTTGTAATCTGCTAATGAAATAAAATATGTATATTTCATATAATCAGGCTTTGCTTATTGGTCTTTCTGGCTAAGATGAGAACTCTCTCTTTCTCTCTTTCTCTCTCTCTCATCTTGCCTTAAAAATATATCATCCATCCGTATGCCCTTTTGAGATATAGCTTGATATTTAATAATTAATGCAAGGCTGCCATCAGCTCCCTCTTCAAAACATGTTTTACATTGGGATTTTACCTCTCCATCAGTGGTTATCAAAAGGTCATTAGCCTTATTGTACTTCAGCTATTTAAGTGTCCTTTTGAACTACATCCTTGAATTTCAGGTCAATTATTCATTGTGCTCAGTGAATGCATAAAATGTTTCAAAATTTGGTCTCTCCATCTTAGGTCAGCAATACAGCATAGTGCATTCCCATTAGATTTCAATAACATCAAGAGCTTTCTCAGACAAAAGATTTAAGCAAATACCACTTTCAGATGCAATCTAAAAGTATCCTAACTGTTGGGGGTTTTTTAGGAGGCATTATTCCTTCCAAAGAAACTTAAGGCAGAAAACAAAACAAGATGGAATATATATATTTACAGCTAAAAATTTCAGGGTTCCATAAACAACGTATTTTAATCACCAAATACCTGGAACAACAAGAAAGTTAAGAATAACCCAAATGTTAAAAATGAAGGGAAGAGACAACCTCCACCTGTACAGGAATTCCCTAAGTGGGGGACCACTACAGAGTTCAGTACCATCCAGAGAGTACACAGTGGTGGCATCGCTACTAAAGTTTCTGTTACTGATTGCAAGGCCCGTGATGGATAATGGGAGTTCCTGCTTCATGAAGGTACTTTTTTGTGGAAAAGAGAAACTGGCAGTTGTGCTGTGTATATGTTCCCCAAGGCCCAGGAGTGGGGAAACCTGGCCCATGGTCTCCATCTCTGAGCTCCAGCCATTGTGCAGCCATTTGGCTTTTAAAAGCTTCCATTGCTGGCAGTGATAGCTTTTTAAAAACACACACATACATAATTGCTGTATTTTCTGAGGGTGGAGGGAGAGTTAAGGTCTAGGTTCTGCCTTCTGAGCTTTCTCAGAAATTGCTAAGACTGGCACCATATTTGCCAAGAATTTGCTGAGAAAAACCTGAACTAATTATAAGGTGAGCTTAGGAAAATGTGTCCATCGTGAGTTCAGATAATAATGATTTGCATTTTAGAACCATATTCTAGGCTGAATGTCTTAAACAAAGGAGCTATCTAAAACTGCCATTTATTTACAAATTTCCTTGACAAGCTCCTGAAAAAATGAAAAAAATGAAAAAATGAAACATCTCTTTAAAATAATTCAATCGGAATTACTTGCTTGTGCTGAATAGGATTATAAAGCACATCAAACTGCTTTGCTTGGGAATTTAAATTGTATATTCAATGTCATTGTTAACTGTAAGTGGAAGATTTTATCCTCAAAATAGAATTATTGAAATTATAATAATGCAGTCTGGTCCAGGTGAATGGCCTTTTGTTGGTCTGTTGCTAAGGATACCATTTCAAGTAGAGGGGAACAATATTTTGGCATCTTTTCCAGTGTTTGAAATACTTGCCCAAAGAAATCAGAGGGTGGGGGAACTAACCAAAAACATAAATCAAAATAAGCATTTTTTTAGTAAGGGGTTTAGCTTGTTTGGGAAAGGAAGGAAGGAAGGAAGGAAGGAAGGAAGGAAGGAAGGAAGGAAGGAAATAGTCCACTCTGTACCTTGGTTAGTAAGTTTTAACATTTGTGAAAATCAGTTAAGTCCTTTGAAGCCTCACTGGTTCAATGGGAGGAATTTAAGCATACATATATCTTCGACTGAAAACTCAATAATTTCAAAGTAGTTTACTGTGATTGGGTTCTGTATCAATTTTAATGGTATCCGTGGTGCTGTGGGTTAAACCACAGAGCCTAGGACTTGCTGATCAGAAGGTCAGCAGTTTGAATCCCCACGACGGGGTGAGCTCCCGTTGCTCGGTCCCAGCTCCTGCCAACCTAGCAGTTCAAAAGCATGTCAAAGTGCAAGTAGATAAATAGGTACCGCTCTGGCGGGAAGGTAAATGGCGTTTCCGTGCGCTGCTCTGGTTCACCAGAAGCGGCTTAGTCATGCTGGCCAAATGACCCGGAAGCTGTACGCCGGGTCCCTCAGCCAATAAAGCGAGATCAGCGCCGCAACCCCAGAGTCGACCACGACTGGACCTCATGGTCAGGGGTCCCTTTACCTTTACCTAGTAGTACTGGTAGTAGTAGTAGTAGTATTTCTATTCTGCCCTTCCTCCTATAGAAACCCAGGTTGGTTCACATCACATTTACTGTGGTAAAACATGACAATCACAAAACAGCAATTAAAACATCTGAAACTACATATCTAAAACCAAAGTGCCCAGGGAAGCAGATAATGCTGCTAAAATTGTTGGACTTCAGCTTCAGTGTATGCCCTCAATGCCCAAGGAAACAGATGCTGCATCTTTAGTTGAGGCCAAAAAGATGCACTTTCCTGAGGAAGTTCCATAACTGAAGCACCACTACTAAGAAGGCCTATTATTTTGATCAAATCTCCAAGATTCCTGAATAAAGCAATCATATTTAGCAGCACAACCAAACATTTCTAGCATGTAGCTAGAAATCTCACAGGTACCCTTCTACAGAAATGGATTAATCATTTACAAACGCAGTGAACAAGTACAAGTACAGCAAGGACTTTTAAAAAGGAAAGGAATTCAAACTTTTAAAAGGGATGCTATAAAACCATGGTTATTATCTTTTATAGAGAGAGCGATATGTTCAAGCTTCTAACTACATTGCTTTTGCAGTGGACAGATCCAAAACAATGCTCCTGAGTTTGTTTGTGGATGGAAAAACAGCTGCCAGTTGGATTACAATCTTCTCTAGATGTTCCAAAGCATTTTCAGTATGCAAAAAAATGCGCACAAGAATTGGTATTTTACAAAATTTGTATTTTATAGTGTGAAGGCCACTTCCTGCAAGGCCTTTTCCACCTGGCCTAGGGGGCAGGGCCCACACTCACCAGCCCTACAAAAGAGGCTCCTCATGAGGCCGGAGGAACATTGCTGTGAGGCGTGAAGGCCGCTCACTGCAAGACCCTTTCCACCTGGAGGAACATCACCCAGCTATTGTTTTATTTATTTATTGACTTAATATGCTTTAAACCACTTTGAGATTTTTATTAAAAATATAAAGCGGTATAGAAATAAAATAAAATAAAATAAAATAAAATAAAATAAATAAAATAAAATAAAATAAAATAAAACTGAGTACGTATTATGTATCTTACTGGTGAATGCATTTAAAAGGCACATGCATTGCTCCTGTTTAACCTGTGGGGTCTAGATGAATTCTCAGAAGGGTGAGATACACCTGATACATTTAGCAGCCAAGCTGGAGTGATGCTCCACCTGCAGGAGCATAATTTTAAATACCAAGGCCCTTTTGGAGCGATAATGTGTCATACATTTTTATCATCTATTAGCCATATACTACATGAACTTCTAAGTTAGGGCACTTGTTAAACATTTATAAATGCAAGATAGGCTGCCAAATGCTACACTGTGGAAATAGAAGTGCACCTGCACAAACAGGCTGGAAGCATTATTAGTGTGTGAACTTGACCCTGGAGTACATGAAACAGCACCACTAATTTCTTTTTAAAAATGTGAAAAATGGCTGAAATGTCTGTTCAGTGATCTGAAATTTATTGATGGAAAAACACATCTGTTATTTTAATATTCATGACTGTTGCCATATAGATTACATGTCCATGGAGGTTATTTATCTCCAAAGATAAGAGATCCAGAAAAGGACATCAGGTTTTCCTTTATGGATTAGTATGACTTCATTTTTTCCCCAATATCAAAATTATATTCTATATAAAAAGCATTTGAATTGTTGAATTTTTGGCACAGATCATTGTTCCATTAAAGGGGAAAAAATAATTAATGTACATAAGCTTTGGATGAGAACACTTGTAAAAGTGATTTCCCCTTGACTTCATTGAGATTTGGCTTTGGCTTGTGATTCGAGGACCCGATCCCCGCTTGGGGAATAAAGACACGTGGACACAGTATGTAAGGTTAATGGGTAAGGGAAAGGCCACAACTTTATTGATTACAGCATGTGAGAAGGTATTGGCTTAGGCATTGGACCACAGAACATTAGACTCCACCCACTTGGAGAGGGGTGAGTCTGAGGAGGGGGTAACCACCAGTAGGGGGAGCATGTTGATGCTAATACTATAGGCTCTCTCCTGATGTCACCAAGGGTCGTGCCATGGCCTCCCACCACACGGGCATCGCACAGGATCCATAGCCGCTGGAATCCTTTAGTGGAATACCCAAAATTGTTGGGGAAGGCGATGGCCACAACTTGCCCCCCGAAACACCAACAACACATTCCAATGCCTAACCGCCACCCAAACCCAAAGGCTCGCCACCAATACCCTCACAGCTGCAACCAATCCCTAAGACTATTGGATATGTTAGCCAGCCATATGTCGTTTCCCCAATCTGAAAGATGAACGCCATCAACCCGGAATAGGGTCTGGTCACCAATCCGGATATCATCATGAGATATCACTACACCATCCATAAAACGCACTTTGCGCACTACCGCGCGATTCAAAAGTTTCCTGGATTTCTCGATGGCCATAATGTTATGCGCACCATTTCTCTTCAAGAGAGAGGACCAGAACAGGGTTGTTCTGGGAAATAAGGCAGCCAACTCGTCCAAGTCCTTTCTTATGTTCCACAACAAGTCTACACTCTTCCTGCTAGCCAGGTCGTTCTCCCCCAGCTGAATGATTAGAATGTGAGGGGGCCCCAACAGTGCAGCTTTTGACTTCAGCAGTGGCATGAGTTCCTGCCAGCGAATGCCCCTTCTTGACAACCAGGAAACTCGCACCCACGATGGTAGCCCCAGATTAGGCATGAAGCCGGAACTTGCTGACTGGAGGTGGGCCCAATGCACGATACTGTGGCCGCAAATCAACACTTGACTACCGAAGACAGCTAAGAATAAAGAAAGAAAAGAAAAGACGGGTAAGCGGAGTGTTCTCAGAATACTATCGGATGTAATTTTTGTAGGCATTAGATTTCCAGCAGCCCATCTCCCTGATCCTGTCTGCCTGGATGCCCATGTGTGCGGCCGTTGTGGCCGCACCAATCCTAAATGAATGTGCCGCGTAGTCTTTGGAAGGAAAACTGCAGGCATCTATAGCTTTGTGAAGTACCCTGGTGAACTGGTGCCTCATCAATCAGGATCCATCCTCATGAATAAAGAGCGGGCCAGGGCCAGGAAGTCTGAGTTAAAGGTAATGCCTGGTGTCCTTTACTGGGCATGGGCCCTTCTGGCGATCGGAGTGGGGGAGAATAGATGATTAGTACTGAAGGAGCTCAGACTAAAGTGGATAGCGCTCGAACGCCCCTGAAAATTAAAACAGAGAACTGGGGAGCCTCCCGGTACGCAATTAAAAGTGGATAAAACTAACAACAATACTAAAACAGCCAGCAGCTAAGCAAGCAAGATATCCCAACACACCTGCACGCCCCCAACTCCAAACCTCGTGGCAAGCACTTCCCTGGCTTTGGCTGACCGCAACGAAGATGACCCTGTTGACTCAAAGAAAATGTGTGTGCAATGGTGGGGATGGCTAGCGCGGCCGCATTTGAGCGGCAAGCCCCGCCCTCGCCGAGCTTCCCTATTGGGTGCCCAACTGGGGAGGGGTGTGGCACACCAGCCCTGGAGTTGAAGCAGGGGGCGGAACACCCCCTGCATGACGCAGGAATCATCTCCTGCTCACAACCCCTCCCCTCCGGGAGGAGGAGAGGCTTTTTAGTTTGCTGGGTTTTTTATTGTTGTTATGTTTTTAATTTGTGATTGTGAGACATTCTGGGGGCTGCATGAGACCATGAGACCAAAAGACAGCTGGTCCATAATTCCTAAAAGGGATTGGGTAAGTCAGAAATTTATTATTATTATTATTATTATTATTATTAGAGCTCAGGTAGCGACAAACAAGGGATGTGGGTGGCGCTGTTGTCTAAACCACTGAGCCTCTTGGGCTTGCCAATCAGAAGGTCAGCGGTTCAAATCCCTGCGACAGGGTGAACTCCTGTTGCTCGGTCCCAGCTCCTGTCAATCTAGCAGTTCGAAAGCATGCCAAAAAAAAGTGCAAGTAGATAAATAGGTACCTCTCCGGCAGAAAGATAAACAGTGTTTCCATGCGCTGCTCTGGTTTCGGTGTCCCATTGCACCAGAAACAGCTTAGTCATGCTGGCCACATGACCCGGAAAAACTGTCTGCGGGCAAACACTGGCTCCTCGGCCTGTAAAGGAAGATGAGCGCTGCAACCCCAGAGTCGTCTGCAGCTGGACTTAACTGTCAGGAGTCCTTTGCCTTTACCTTTTTTAGCAAGAAACAAACAAACAAAGAAATGCCAAGGATGTCTCCTTAAAACCAATGCAATCCACACTAGGGATGCAAGAAGGCATTCTTTTCTGTTTCACCCCATACTTATTACATGCACATGTGGCTCTGGCCAACTCCCAAGATATTGGGTTTGCGATGGGCCACACCTGGCGGATCCATTCCATCAACATGGGGTTTGTGGAATAATGAACTGATCCTAGGACCCAATGCCATGCCAACCCTTGCCCTGCCTGCTGCTGTCAATAAAGATTTGGCTTGATTTTATCCCAACATCGTGGTACAGTCTGGTTATTTTGCTGCTGTCATGGTTCACATATTGCGCCTGCTTGGGCAAACATTTTTGCAAGCAATTTTCCCTAATGCGATGAATTTTATGTTATTTTGCACTAATATATGTATTTAATGGACACTCCCCTCCCCATTTTTGTACATGTTATCTGGTTGGGGAATTGCATCATAACGCTTGGAGAATTGCAAATTCTGAAGGCTAGCAGGGTTACAGTTAGAATATTGCTGCAGAAACTGAAAATTAGATAGCTTAGAATTTCTCCCCCATTTCTAAACTGAAGCATCCATTTTGTTCTCTTTCTTCCTATGTGTAACTTTTTGTTTCTTGCTTACTATCTTCATGTTAGACTTTTTTTAAAAAAAAGTTACAGCTAGGCACAAATAGTCACTGACACTATCCACTCTGTTTCTTGGCAAAGGAACCTCAGCAACCATTTCCCCAAATTTTTCTAGAGCAGGCATCTCCACCCTGCAGCCCTCCAGGTGTTTTGGCCTACAACTCCCATGATCCCTAGCTAACAGGACCAGTGGTCAGGGATAATGTGAATTGTAGTCCAAAACATCTGGAGGGCCAAAGGTTGGGGATGCCCGCTCTAGAGGAAAGAGAAATTATCCATACAGTTCCTTGAGGTGGAGCTCACCATTAGCAAATAAAGCAACAGTTTCCTTCTCTCTCTCTCTCTCTCCCCTCCCCGATTTACTAAGCAGCAGCAACTGTGTGACAACCTAGCCTCCATTTTGTGTTCTCCACAATGCCCCGGGTGTAGCTATCAATTGTAAATATTGTTTTTACGCTTTTTATAATGCTGCTGCTGATGTGGATTCTCATCTTGCAATACATTTCCCCTCTGAGATTTCCCATAGTGAGATCTTCTAGTGGGTGAAGAAACTATATTTTTTGTTGTCAGAATCGGCTAATGATTAGCTGAGAGAATTTTAGTCACACTTTCATGCTTTCGAGACACCTGACGTATGGTGCAAACAGAAGCTTATAACTAATTTCCTGCCTTAAGATGTTAATTTGCCATGCATATAGAAGGCTGATTCTGATGCCAAGTGTGTATTATATTTCTTCTAACACTGCCTTACTTCCAACATGTGTTTCATACAAGCTGGGATAGCTGAGTATTGACAGAATTGAGGCTAGAGGCGGAGGCGGAGGCGTGACATTCAAAATAACTGCCAATATCATAATGCTGCTATACAGCTCTGTGCACGATTCTGGTTGCCTCAATTCAAAAAGCATATTGTAGAGCTGGAAAAGTTTTAGAAAAGGAAACAAATTCTGGAGCCCTCTGAGGGAAATAACATTTGGGAATTTTTAGTTTTTTAAAAAAGGTGAGAAAATTATGCATGTTGTAGATAGACCTCTCAAATGATACTAGAACACAGGGCCATACATTGGTCTTCACCTGGCTCACAGCTTGATGCAAGGTAGGTTACGATAGGAGCATTACCACAATGAAAATACAAGTAAAAGATTAAGAAATGGATCCTCAAATGAATGGTTGGGTTAAAGTGAGTTCAGAGTCTGAAAAAGTTAAAAATACATGCAATGAACTATTTTCCTTTTCTAGGTTGACACTTGTTATCCCTGGGATCTGTACTCTTCTGTTACGATCTGTTCTTTGGTGTTTCCAAAGGCTCTTCTACAAGGTTATCTATAATAACCATTAGCATCCAAAATCAGTGAAATTCCAATATATAGGCTATCTGAACTCCACTTTTAGTAGCAAACAAATTTATTCTCTCTCTCTCTCTCTCTCTCTCTCTCTCTCTCTCTCTCTCTGCTTTGCAACACGGCAACAAGAGAAAGGGGAGGGAGGATACCTTCAACAAGAAAGAACACTATCATATCTTGTGTGACCTAGTTTTATGTAATGAATTTCAATTTGTCTATTTTCTTTAATTAGGCTGTAGGAAAAAATGCCTCTTACCTTGAAGATGAATTTCCTTAATCTTTTAATGTGACATCTGGAACTTTCATTGATTAGTAATAGTCTGACATTCTTATCATTTGCTAATGATATGTTGCAAATTTTCTCAACTTTAGCAGACATAGAGACTTTGGATTGGATACAGACTAATAGTTAGCTGAACTTAGTTCCCACAGAAATCAATGGGATAATGAAATTTTCATATTCATTTTAAGGGTATCTAAGTCCAACTAACAGACTGGATCCAATCCAATATGTAAATTACACATAACAAATTGAGGTGTCTTTAAGTTCTCAACAAATTAATGAAATGGCGAGAACAACTCAAATATTAATTAGCCCTGAAATAGACATATGTTGTCCTTAAATAATAATAAAAAGTAGCAAGGACAATTTCTCAATTCTACTGCTCACATACACAATGCTGGTAACAGATTTTGACTTTCTAGAAGATTTCAGCTTACATTTGGGATGGGGAAGAAAGAAATCAGGACAAGGACAAGGTGATGGTGTTCTGTACCGACTTACCTCAGATCATGACCCATTGAGCTTGAAACCTGAGTGCTTTTCCCCGATGGCTTTTTAATTTTGTTAGGTGAAAAGCACTCCTAAGCAAGTTCACATGGAAGTGAGCCCCATAGGGTTCAGTAGGACTTAGTTCCTCACAACCATGCTTAGAACTGTGACCTTAGCAGTGTAAATTACTGGTAACAGTGGCCCAGTTCAGATGCAATAAGTTCAGTCTAATCAACCACAGTTTATCATACCAATAGCCAGCACTGTTCCTGCGTGCTCCTTTTTCACATCTCCCTTCTTTTCTTTTCCGCCTTGTGTATCAGACATCAGTGCTTTTCTCGTAGTCTATTACAGCACAATTTACAAATCAGAACCTGTTCCTTTGGGCCATCTTCTGAACATTTCTTTTTTGAAGTGGGAACTGGATTCAAAGTTGTGCAATAAACAAACAAACAAAAACAAATGGCTCCCTGCAATTCAACTAGGCTGGCTGTGAAGGCTTTGCTCAATGTCTCCTGCAGCTTCCAACTGTATCTTCTGCCCTGGGGAAGAATCTTTAGCTCAGTGGTCTGCAAAGATGGTCAAAGGATGGTCAAATAGTGAACGAAGTTAGGGGAAATTATTTGGGCAATGCTATTGTAGTCTATTTGCCAGTAATGCATTATTATTGTGTCAAGAGCATGTTGAAGTCTGGGATATTATTACTCACATGCCCATTGTTGTTGTTGTTTAGTCATTTAGTCGTGTCCGAATCTTTGTGACCCCATGGACTAGAGCACGCCAGGCACTTCTGTCTTCCACTGCCTCCTGCATGCCCATACATACCTATAAATACGAGCCTCTCAACTGAGGATGATACTTTGATGCTTTGGCTACAATAACTAAACACAGCTACCCTATTGGAAACTGAATGCTACTTTGTAGGTTAAATGTGCCAACAGAACGTGGTAGTGTCAGCTTTAAATGGTTACATTCCATTTAGCATTCCAGGAAAATAACAAATACCTTGGTACTACCATAGAAATGTTTGTCAGAGTCAGATTTAGGGGAGCACAACTGATTTGCCCACACTGGGCACTAAACCAAGAGGGTGCCACCGACGATGTCGCAACAAAGACTCTCCTCCCTGGAAAAGAGGGGAGTGGTTGTGGGCGGGAGCCCGAGCTCCACCCCTAGCAGGGGGCATTAGCCCCCTGCCTCCTCCTCTCACCTGGCTGGCACCCACGCCCCTCGGCAGGCACCCAACCAGGTGCCTCCGAGGGGGCGTTTACAGCAGCCTTTTGCTGCGGCGCCAACTCCTCCTCGGCCTCATTCTTCTCTCCTTCGTCTCGTCGCGAGTCAACAGGACCGCCAGCAGACTGTCCTCTTCGCTGTCTGCTAGAACCAGGGAAGCACTTTGCATGGCTTGAATTGGTCGGGGGTGTTTGGGTATTGGCTTCGACTATTAGCTGGCTGTTTTGTTTTAGTTGGCTTACTTTGCTTTCTGATATACTGGTTGCCTTCAACTTCCGTTCCTTAAAACTCCCGCACTCCCCCCCCCCTGCCACTCAAACGGCCTTTAATTATTGCTGCTGGAGAGTGCGTGTGTTTTTCCCCATGTTTGGCTGTTGCGCTTGTAAATTTTCTCCTAACTAAACCAAGAGGGTGCCACCGACGATGTTGCAACAATGACAAACAACAGAATGTGAGAGGCGGGCGGAGCGGTAGTCACGTAATCTGGGTAACCGGGTTCGCGTCTCCGCTCCTCCGCATGCAGCTGCTGGGTGACCTTGGGCCAGTCACACTTCTTTGAAGTCTCTCAGCCCCACTCACCTCACAGAGTGTTTGTTGTGGGGGAGGAAGGGAAAGGAGATTGTTAGCCGCTTTGAGACTCCTGAAGGGGAGTGAAAGGCGGGATATCAAATCCAAACTCTTCTTCTTCTTCTTCTTTGGCAGAGCACAGGGGTGCCACTGAAATTTTAAAGTCCAAAATTTAAAGCTCCACTGTAATGATGATGATAATTTATTGGTTGTACATAAGAATTAAAGGATAGCTATGGTGAGCTGTTTCTGTAGATTTTCCTGTACTATATAAAGTATATTTTAGAGACTAAACTGAGCTCCTGCTGACATCCACATAGTGATCATTCCAGCAATGCCAGGACAAAACCATAGTAGTCCATGCTTCTAAAGAGGCAGAAGCCTTATGAAACCCAGAAAGTGAAGTTTTGGATCATAGTGATGTAAGGAAAATAGAATGTTAGCCTCTTTCTATTAAGGAGTTTGATCTTATGCTTTAGAAAATTAGATCTATAAAGGAGTCTGAGAAGAAACTAATGTTCATTTGTCTGCTTTAGCTACATAGCTTAGCATATTCAAATCAAAGGTACAGCTTAGATTGTAGCCTTTCTGGATAGCTTAAGAAAACGTTAGTTCAACAACTTTCTTCTTCTTTTGTAGTCTCAAGCATTTTCAAAGACCAATTTGTCAAATGTAGAGATCAATAGGCTCATGTGGATGGCTTTCCTAATCCTCCTCAACCTGTGTGCTATATGCTCTGGTATTTTTTTTTACAAAGCATCTGTTTATCTGTTATTGAAGCAAGAGTATTATTTTTCCTTTTCTTGCTTGGTGTGGACATATTTTGAACCACAACAAAAGGTTTAAGTTGTTTGCAGTTATGATCTACAGCAATGGGCATAAATCCTCATGGTATTGATTAGGCTCTCAGAGTGGATTTAGCTTCAATGGAAAAGCAAGCTTGAAAAAGAGTTGGAATCAACTCTCAAGATAATGCCATAATTACTAGGTATGCAATCAGATTTCGAAAGCCTGATTTTGAAAACAAAAATATATATGGAATAAAAGGAACGAATGACTGAACAAAGGAAGAAAGGTGGCCATAAATAAAATACTATTAGTACACGGAACAGAATTTTCTATTTCTGCTGTGTTAACAAGCTTTATTATAACAAATGAACATAGGCATCTTATCTACACCTCCTGCAGCATATTTTATTCTTTGTCAATATATATCTTTGCTACAGTAGTAACCTGCACACATTTTAGACAAGGCTTATTTATTCTAAACTTCAGAACCTGTTCCACATTTTTTATTTTATAGATTAGTTTTAATCTCTGCTTCTCTTATTATGTAGTGGTCTTTCTTGCTGGTGCATGCATTAGTGTCTGAGTCTTCTAGGATGGCCCTCTGTGCCATCAGAAAGGCTGAATAGGGTTCTAGTCCTCAGTGCATCAATTGGTTACTTTTGCCTTCATATCAAAGGTCAATGTGCATAGAAAATTACATCACAGAAGACCTGAAAGGGAAACAAAAGACTCACTGCTCTGCTCTAAGCAAGAATATCCTACTGTCTAGACTCTTAAGACAAATTATTAACCAAATGTTCCACTGAATTTAATTGGGCTTACTCCAAGGAAAGTGGGGTTAGAATTGCAGGAAGTTAAATAGGAAAGAGTATTATAGTGATTATGTGCCCCCTTTGTTCTTCCTATCAAATCAATTTCACTTGCAAAGAGGAGATTCTGGACTTCTTACACGTTTGATTAGTTTGTAGGAGGAATGTCAGAGAATTCTATTGGAACTGAAAAGCGGAAGCTGCCACTGTTCACATTTTTGACCCAGTTCTGCAAAGGAAATCAATTCAGCTAATCCATTTGGTATTTGATCACAATGTGCTTTTGAAAGAAAAGGGGGAGGAAGCGCTTGCAACCGATGCATAATAAATGACTTGTTTTTTTTATATCGTTTTCATGTTCCCTTCAAATGGAAATAAGTGGTATGGGAATAGTTACATCAGTGGTATGGGAATAGTTACATTCATAACTCACATAAATAATTATGTAGTGGACAGTGAGATGACTTATTTAGTATTTGGGGGGAACTGAACTGCAGTAGAATAGAAGCAACGTTGCCTGTGGCTAAGCCAAGTAATAATGAAAATAGCATTTAATATTTTTCTTTTTCCAATAAGCATTTATTATTATCTCCAGGCATTTAGAGGTTTCAACATCAACATCGACTTCCTGATGGTAGCAATTGATTACATTTCACAGACACGTGTAAAAGGGTAATTATTAAATCAACTCTCATTAGTTATAGGATGCACTGAACCAAGTTCTAATGAGAACATGGAATTTGATGTAAATGAAATTTGATTAGGATCACTTTATTAATAGTAACAGAACAGAAAATTCAAATAAACTAACTGTGGTGATGAAAACTTGGCATTCCCATTTTGATTCCTATATTTAAAATGGGTCTGCACTAGGGACTACGTCATGTGAACTCAGCATTTGCTATTACTGACTATCACCTGCTTTCAGCCCTCACAATTATTTGATGCCTACAAGCTGTGTCACCAAGTTGGGTCTTTGGATTTTTGCCATTGGGATATCTGACAATGTTCTTTGAGCATCAGATCCCCTACCATTTTATAAAGCACTTTTTAGACTCCATTGAGTTTCAGAATTATGTGAGATGGAGAGCTGATACTAAGCATATAAGTCCAAAGTCTTCTGGTGCAAGCAGAATGGTCACATGGTTCTGCATTGTCCTATGTTCGTAAACATGAATGGACACTTAAGAAGCTGTGGTCATTTTGTGATCTAGAGAATCATGAGGCAATAAAATATAAATTTGAGAACAACAATAAATAGGATGTTTATACCATTCCTCAAATCATTATTTGAACAAGTCCAATCTCTGACACATGCCACCAAAAGAATGAAATTCTCCTAAGGCAGGCATCCCCAACCTGCAGCCATCCAGATGTTTTGGCCTACAACTCCCATGATCCCTAGCTAACAGGAACAGTGGTCAGGGATGATGGGAATTGTAGTCCCAAAACATCTGGAGGGCCAAAGATTGGGGATGCCTGCCCTAAGGCTTCTCTGAAGCCCCAGACTGCAATATCAGAGCTGATACTTTGGTCCAATGTATGTCTACATTTTCACTTATATTAGATATTTTTATTCAGCTCTTTTCATAATGTATGTGATGAATACAAATCCACACATAGAATAAACATAGGTATATTATTAATCTATAAACAGAATTCTGAATTTTTTGTTCTGTTACTATTAAGAAAGTGATCCTAATCAAATTTCATTTCCATCAAATCCATGTCCTCATTATAACTTGGTTCAGTGAATCCTATAACTAATGAGTTGATTTAATAATTACATTTTTTACACATGCCTGTGAAATGAAATGTAAAAAAAACCTAAGCTGTGTATATTAGGGAAAACTGAGCACAAATATGCATCTGTTGTTGGAAATAACATACAAATATCCATTCTGTTAAGGAGAAAATGCTCACAGCAGTATTTATTGACAAAATAATGTATATAATCTATATATTTATAGAAAGTTATAGAAACTTTTTTACTTTCGGTTAAATTGCAGGTTGATGTGGCAGTGTGCACATTTGGAAAATTTGGAAAAATGTGAAACAGAGAGAAACTGAAATTGACAGATGCATCCATCTCTGTTTTTGTTATCTTGTTCTGATTTTGGGGACCACTTTTCAAAACTGCAGACATTTCCACAATTTCCTGAAATTCCCCTTAAACGCTAATTCCGTCATTGGAATCCCAACACTAATACTAAGGGCAGTCAGATTCTACTGCTCAGACTTTAAGGAATGTAAATTATGGAGGGCAATACAAGATATAGGGTACAGTGTTTTCTTTTTATTGTAATTTCATGAATTTTAAAAAATTAAGCACTGGAATCTGAAACTGCTTTTGAAGATATGCTTCAGCTCTACTGGTTTCCAGATGTGAACCACTCATAGCTATAAATGTGAACATGTTCTTGATTCTTGATGACATTTTCAAATACTAATACATCTCAGTTCACAGTCTAAAAAGTTAATCTCCCATTCAGAGAATACATTCTTTTGACTCCAGATATCAGTACTACCAGGGGTGTAATATACAGTGGTCCTGAAGACTATATATTTTTCAAAAGGTAGTAAATGCAGCAGTTTAATGAGAGTTCAGTTGATTTGGTGCGTGTTATATAGTACTGCAAATTATATACTTTACAAAGGAATAAAGCCATCAAAATAAAACTGAAAATTGTTATGTTTTTATTTTTAATCTGTTTTTTCATATAATTTCATTATTTATAACTTTATACATTTTATTTTCAGAGAACAAATGAGCTGCATAACGTCCTAGACTTAATTATGCTAATATATGTAAATAGTGCAGGAAACAATAGAGCTTTGAATTCAGATAGAATTATAATGGCACTAAAAGCTTTCTTAAATAATATAACAATACACACACTTAAATGCAATTAAATATGTCATGGAACCATTGCAAATTAGGATCTCTCTGTCACACACACACACACACACACACACACACACACACACACACACACACACCCCTCTAGACTAGGAGTGTGCACTGATCACAAGATTTGATTTCAATCTGTACTTTTCACTTCAGTAAGGAGCCTGATCTGTTTTGAGTTGCTCTGTGGTCAGTCGGATTCAACTTCTGTCCTCTTTCTTTAACAGGGTGCTCCTTGAAACTTGTAGGCCTCAAATGGCAGACAGCATCGGCAGCTCTCAGTGGTCTGGAGGGCAGTTGTGTATGAAGTCCTTTCCTCACCCCTCTTTCTGTTTCACCATTTTTACCTGCTCTCCAACATGTTGTTGGAGTCCCCAAACCAGGCTGCATGTCTTCCCGTCCATGCTCCCACACATGTCACATGATAAGATCATGGTGCTTAAAATACATGATTTTTTCCTTTAAAGTACATGGTGGCGAAGTTCTGCTAACTGAACTCAATGTGTATTTTCTGGAGATTCAGTTGGGAATGGGAGCTTACACTGCTATTAGCTACAGATGGGAAAGACTTTTATTGGAAAAACAGGCTTTTGTAGCAAATTCACAGCTCTCTATAAAGAAGCTGTCCAACTATTCTATGAATTGTTAAAGACTCCCTGTTGAGAGTGGCAGCAAGAACTTGCTGAAGCTGCCACTAAACTGAAATAACTGTGAGGAAGCTTTCCCAGATGGAGATAAACCTTTCTAGCTTGACATTAACCCATTTCCAAATCTAATTCTGTGAATATGGTGTGGAATGGAGAAACTGCACAGTTATTTTTTATTTTTTTTAAATAGATTTTTATTAGTTTTCCATAAATAAAAAAGGAATCACAAAAACAAAAACATAAGTAAACACAAAAACGACTTCCCCATACCACCCCTTTTCTGCATTCTTGTTTCATGATTTTTCAGCAACCCTTATGTATTATACTTATTTCTAACTCGTAAATTTAACTTCCATAAAAGGTTTTAAAACAACTGTAGTTCTTTATCTCTTATAACCCTGATCCTCTAATTCTCCAAGTTACAACAGTTTTTAAGATAAACTTTGAATTTGTTCCAGTCTTCGTCCACCGCCTCTTTCCCTCGGTCCCGAATTCTGCCAGTCATCTCTGCCAGTCCCATATAGTCAATCACCTTCGTCTGCCATTCTTCCAACGTGGGTAGATCTTGTGTCTTCCAATACTTTGCTAGAAGAATTCTTGCTGCTGTTGTGGCATACATAAAAAAAGTTCTATCCTTCTTTGGCACCATTTGGCCCACCATACCCAGGAGAAATGCTTCTGGCTTCTTATTAAAGGTTCTCTTCAGAACTTTTTTAATTTCATTATAGATCATTTCCCAGAAAGCCTTAATCCTCGGGCAGGTCCACCAAAGGTGATAGAAAGTTCCCTCCGTTTCGTTACACTTCCAACATTTATTATTGGGCAAATGATAGATCTTTGCTAACTTAGACGGAGTCATGTACCACCTGTAGATCATTTTCATAATGTTTTCTCTTAAGGCATTGCATGCCGTAAACTTAACACCAGTGGTCCATAACTGCTCCCAGTCAGCAAGCTCAATGTCATGCCCTATATCCTGTGCCCATTTAATCATACTGGATTTCACCGTTTCATCTTGAGTATTCCATTTCAACAGCAAATTATACATTCTTGACAAATTTTTAGTATTGGGTTCTAACAGTTCTGTTTCTAGTTTTGATTTCTCCACTTGGAAGCCTTTCTTTCTGTCCTGTTTGAATACTTCATTTATCTGTCGGTAATGTAACCAATCTCTCACCTTAAACTTCAATTTCTCAAAACTCTGCAATTTTACTTTTTCACCATCATGTTCTATCATTTCACAATATTTAGGCCAATTAGAATCCATATTCAATTTTTTCACTTCCTTTGCCTCCATTGGTGACAGCCATCTAGGGGTTCTACTTTCAAGCAAATCTTTATACCTTATCCAGACATTATACAAAGCTTTCCTTACCACATGGTTCTTAAAACCTTTGTGCAGTTTTACCTTGTCATACCATATATATGCATGCCAGCCAAATCTGGTATCAAACCCCTCAAGGTCCAAAATGTCTGTATTCTCGAGGAGCAGCCAGTCTTTCAGCCAGCAAAACGCTGCTGATTCATAATAGAGTCTTAAGTCCGGCAGGGCAAAACCCCCTCTATCTTTTGCATCTGTTAGTGTCTTAAATTTTATTCTTGGCTTTTTGCCCTGCCAGACAAATTTCGATATATCTTTCTGCCACCTCTTAAAACAGTCCATCTTGTCTATTATTTGTAGTGTCTGAAACAAGAATAACATTCTAGGCAATACATTCATTTTGATAACAGCAATTCTGCCTAACAAGGAGAGTTTCAACCTTGACCATATGTCTAGATCTTTCTTAACTTCTATCCAACATTTGTCATAATTGTCTTTGAATAAGTTCAGATTTTTCGCTGTCAAGTTCACCCCCAAATACTTCACTTTTTTAACTATCTCCAAACCTGTTTCATTCTGAAATATTCCTTTTTCTTCATTTGTTAGATTTTTCTCCAGAACTTTAGTTTTTTGTTTATTCAATTTAAATCCTGCAACTTGACCAAATATCTCAATCAATTCTAAAACTCTTTTTGTACTAGTGTTTGGCTGCTGTAAAGTCAAAACAAGGTCATCTGCAAACGCCCTCAATTTATACTCTTTCACTCCGAGCTGTATTCCTTTAACCAACTGGTCCTTTCTAATCATATTTAACAAGACTTCCAGGACCAGTATAAAAAGTAGAGGGGAGATAGGGCATCCCTGTCGTGTTCCTTTCTCTATAGCTATCTCTTCCGTTACCACATTATTCACAATTAGCTTTGCCTTCTGCTCAGAATATATTGCACCTATACCATTTTCAAAACATTGGCCTACCCCCATCCCTTGTAGATTTTTCTTCATAAAACTCCAGCAGATGTTGTCAAAGGCTTTCTCCGCGTCCACAAAAATCAAAACCGCTTTTTTGTTAATCTTTGTTTCCAACAGTTCCACAATGTCTATTATATTCCTCACATTGTCAGACATATGTCTTCCCGGGAGAAAGCCAACTTGGTCCTTATGAATCTCACCTATCAGTACTTTCTTCAGTCTTTTTGCTAAAATGTCTGCAAAAATTTTGTAATCCACATTTAATAGTGATATCGGGCGGTAGTTCTTAACCTGGTTCTTTTCAGTCTCAGTTTTTGGTATGGGACAAAGAATGTGGCTCAAAGTGGGACAAAGAATGTGGCTCAAGAGGCATCCACAAAAATAGGAAGTAAAGTGATACACAACTAGGCATCCTGCATTCAAGGAAATGCTGTCCAGTGAAGGCCAAATAGATGATGAGATATGATATATTGATAGGAGTTGTCATATGCTCAGGGACAAGGAAGAGCAAACCTTACAGCCATTGCTGCAAAAAGGAAACACATTGATATTTGGGCAGCCAAGCTCTGATGGATGTACAGAGATAATAACAGAGATAATATTTGCAAAGGCCAGAGGATTAAACATATTCCATATATCAGGATATTTCGATTTACATTTTTTTAGGGATTGTGTGAGTTTTGGGATGGTGGAAAGACAACAAATTCATGATAACTGATGGTGACAGAAAGCATATAGACCTGTGGAAATGTCTAGATGATTTGTCAAAGTCCTTTGATAGAATTGACATAAAAAGGTTTATCTAAAGAAAGGGGTCTTTTTTGTAAATGGTAAAACAACCAGGCAAATGATTTATATGAAGCAGAAGTTTGTTGTTCACATCCTTGGTCATTTTTAACAGACTTGGATGCCCATTGATTCCCATCAAAGTACTTGCAAGGGGTCATGCAGCATGTACAGTGGTACCTTGGGTTACATACGCTTCAGGTTACAGACTCCACTAACCCAGAAATAGTGCTTCAGGTTAAGAACTTTGCTTCAGGATGAGAACAGAAATCGTGCTCCGGCGGCGCAGCAGCAGCAGGAGGCCCCATTAGCTTAAGTGGTGCTTCAGGTTAAGAACAGTTTCAGGTTAAGTACGGACCTCCGGAACGGATTAAGTACTTAACCCGAGGTACCACTGTATAAAGTTTACAAGCCATTCAGAATAATGAGCAGGAATTAGGACAACTCTGGGAACTGACAGAAAACCCGAAGGTAAAATGAGAGGAGCAGAGGATGGACAACAGAGGTCAAAGAGACAAATGGGCTGGTAGTCTGAATGAGAAATGAACTTGCCTGATCATATTAATCACAGTCTGTGCTGTGTCAGACGAAACAGGACATACAGGTGTGCCTTTATCTAGAGCCGAGATGGGAGACCTCAAGCCTAGGGGCAAATTCAGCTCTCTTGGCCTCTTTATTCAGCCCCTGAGACTCTTTCCAGATCATGCCTTCTCCCCTTATTGCCTCTGCTATGCACCCTTCTCTAGTGATTTTACCATGCTAGAATTTGTCCTTGAACTGTGATAATGCCTCTTGCTTGCCTACATTGAGGACGGAGAGTCTTGCTAATGCCACTTTTGTGACACCCAGGGCTCTTTTTCAGCTGGAACTCACCAACTCAGTTCCCGCACCTCCAGGTGGGCACCACTGCCATTAAAAGAAAAAAGGGGGAGGTGTTCATGGTGAGTTCTGCCATCTCTTTTTCTAGAAAAATATCTCTGGGAACACCCAGCACTGTATGTAGCCCTTAAAAGGTTGGCTATGAGGGAATGCAGCCCCAATCCTCATCTAGAGAGAAATTTTGTTAAAATGAGATAGTAAATGCTATTGGCCTGTGATGACTGTGGAGTGTGTTGTTGTTTTTCATTGACACAAGGCATTTCCTACAAAACACATGACAGTGTAGAAACAGGAAAATTTGCATTTTCCTGACATTTCCTTACCTGATAATTTTTTCCACATATTTTTCATGATATTTCCCATGATGTAAAATCCACTTTTGGAAATCTAGCAGGACTTTTAGTGCTCATTTCTGTGCTGCCTGCTTTCAGGAAAAAAATCAGCTTGCAACACCGTTAACCTGGAAAATTGTGGGCTTAAATCTGGGGTGGTATTCTGGTGGTATTTCTCGCCATTTTCATGGGCGAATCATGGGGAGACAGAAGCCCACATGCACATGAATTTTATATATTCATTCATTTGAAAATTTATAACCAGCTCTGTCATAACATATAGCAAGGTGGGTTACGACATATAAAACAAAGCACAATAAAATGATTATATAAGTAGCTGTAAGACATAAGTAAAAATATTAATATATATTGCTTAGTTTAAATAATAATAATAACTATGTGATGCCCTGTCAAAACAGTACAGTTTTCAGAAGGCATTTGAAATAATAATAGGAGTGTCATGTCAGAAAAATCTGCTGTTCTGTCACACAACTGGAAGGCTGTGAGTGAAAACCACAAAGTTCTGAGATATGAAAGGAAAGCATGAAAAGCCATTTTTACACTTTGCTTTCATGGTTCCCCACCCTTAATACAGTCTGATTTTTGTCACCACAGATTAGGTGTGTGTGTGTGTGATAAAATGACTGAATGTTCTCTCTGGGATCATAGCTCACCAGTGCAAACAACAATATTCAAATGATCAATATTTTTCATCATTAATCAACATTACTAAACAGATGGGATTTGTTCAGCATGTTGGTGGGGAAGATAGGTGAGAGTTGCTATATTGTGGGGTCTGCTCTCCCCTCCCCATCTATAACTGGCTGTATATTTTCATCCTCAGATTACCAGAATTCCACTGAAGGTAACAGTATATCTGTATTTAGGGGGCTGTACTCTGCAATTTTTGAAGTGATGCCAATTCTTTTTATGATAGGCTTTACTGTGCTATTGTGTGGGCTAATCTTCTAGGGTTGTTTGCTTCTGTAAGGTATTGTTATTCTGCCAAGGATAGTGCTAGATGAACTTCATGTTGCTCTGAGCCCTTTACAATTGTGAAACTATGACTTTGTGAACTGCACATTATAAATGATTTCCCAGGAAATGCATCACTTTAAATGTGCATATACTTCTGTAAATGTCAAGTTCATTTTTTCTGGTTCCTCCTTTTTTTGATGGGGGCGTGTCTGTTTTTAATTTGTTATTTCATTAATTATAGTTACTTTTACACATTTTAAAGACAGCTACAAAGTGCACCTAACTAGCAAAGGAAGCATAAAAGCAATGTTTGGATTAATGATTTCAAAGGGGATTCAGCAAGGATTTGAGAAGCCATTCACAATACCAAATCGAGATAATAGCGACTTAATGGACTTAATGGCATGTGAACAAAGTGCTTGAAAACAGCACACTTTGGGTTTGTCACAGTCAATTTCACTTAAAACAAAATATGTTCTATTTTTACATTTTACATTTAAAGCTATTCTGCCTTAGGTTTTTATTACAAACGTCAGCTTATTTTCTTCTTCTGGTTTTGTATATATTACTATGACTATTCATAACAATATCAGTGCTTAAAATCTATACATTGTGGCAGGGTGGTGATAAAATTCACCGTTCCTTCCTAATTTGGAAGGAAGAAAACAAACATTGAAACCATAAATCTGTACTGACCCATCATATCTGAAAGTCACTGTCACAATTCATTGTCCTGACATTGACTAAATAAAAGAGAAGGATTGTGTTTGCATGAGAGGAATTTTTGTCACAGGTCACTTCCTTATATGAACCAAGGTGGGACAAAATGTTGACTCTCAATTTGCTACCCCATTCACATGTGGTGTGAATTATGGATATAAATGAGATGAGGAATACTGTTGAAATCTGCACTGCACAGAATAAATTTGGAGGGGGTGGGCTTACCATTTTTGTGCACACAGACATTTGGTCTCCTTGTTTTTAAAAGCTTCTCTCTCTCTCTCTCTCTCTCTCTCTCTCTCTCTCTCTCTCTCTCTCTCTCTCAGAACCTATCTGAATCAAGCCAAAGGCCCATCTAGTCCAACATCCTGTTCTCACAGTGGCCATCCATATTATGGGAAGCCCATAATTAGAACAGGCTGGTGCTGAGCCCAGAACTGCCCTCTCCCTACACGTGATCCCCATCAACTGATATTCAGAGGCATATTGCCTCTGACAGTGGAGACCATCTCTACCTCTTGTGGGAGCAGATTCCATATTTTAATTAGGTGCTGTGTGAAGATGTATTTTCTTTGTTATTAACAGGGGTGTTATCTTGAATAAAATATTGGGGAGCAGTTAAGCCCTGCCCTGCATAATCAGTCACAAAACTTGGTGCACACACACACACACTATTTAAATGGCAATAGCCATCAACTTTGTGGAGGGCAATGGAACCTCAGCCCCTAGGAGTTGGCTCCTACAGTCCTGAATATTCCAACATTTAGCTTCATTGGATGGTCCTGGGTTCTAGAACTGGAAGGGAGACTTAACATCTACTTTCTCCTCACCCTGCATAATTTTTATAAATCTCTAACATGCAACATCCCTTACTCATCTTCCCCCTTCAAACTAAAAAAAGCCCCAAATAGTATAACCTGTCTTCATAGGATAGTTGTTCAATTTCCTTGATCATTTTGGTTGCCTTTTCTCTGAACTTTCCAAACTATATGACATCCTTTTTGAGGTGAGGCAACCAGAACTATACACACTATTCCTAGTGTGGTCACACCATATATCTGTATCCATTATGATATTGACAGTTTTATTTTTGATCTCTTTCTTAATGATCCATAATGTGGAATCCACCTTTTTCATAGCTGTTGCAAACTGGTTGAACATCTTCATTAAACCTAAAGTATTGTTTCTGGTCAATCACCACCAGTTCAGATCCCATAGGCGTATATATGAATTTAGAGGGGGGTTTTTTTGCCGGGAAATGCATTACTTTACACTTGCATACATTACATTCATTTGCCATTTTACTGTTCATTTGCTCAGTTTGGAAACATTGCAATCACAGAGAAACCCCAGAGCAAACCAGATGAGCAGTAAAGAAATGAAATGGGAGAAATCCCCTTGTCCCTAAATAAAAGTTTACATGAATCATAGCTAATTAAACAATGAGGCTTTCTCTGCATGAAGAAAAGGCTTAAGGGAAATTTGACAACAAAACTGTTGCAGTGGAAAAATGAGAAGAATGACTGATTATCTTCCAAGGCACTGGTGCCCACAATCAATAGATTCAAACTGAAGTACAGCAGATGTAGACTGGCTATCGGGGCGGGGGGAATGATGACTTCCTAATTGTATGAATGGCTGAGCAACGAAACAGGTCTCCCAGTGAAGTTATATAATTACCTTTTGAACAGATTTGGATGGAGAATCTATCAGGAAAGGTTTGTGCATAGGATATCTTGCCAGTTTAGAAGTGTGAGCTAAATGACCCTTGGTTCTCTTCCATCTCTATAATTTGAATGGCGTACACTCTATTAACAAAGTAATAAAAGATATGTTACAGGGAGAGCTGCTGATAATGTCAACATTTCATTAGTGACACTGCGATTAAATTTCTGTCAAGCTTAGGAGCATCAATTATATGTTAGGATATGAATCAAAATAAATGGCAAAATTGATTTAAATAGTCTATGTTCGCTATTCCTAACTTAGTTCTTGCCTACAGTTAATATTTTATGCTGTAAACCTGTTCTTAGCAATAAGTACTTCATACACAGATAACCAGGTTGTGAAGGATTTCTATCATCATCTGAAAGCACAGGCACAAGTGGCATGTGCTCCTATATGGCTCCCCTTCCGGTCCTCATCACTGTTGCAGGGAAAGGAACCATGTACTCATGCAAAGACTCATGCCACATAATCCTTTCTGTTGCAGTCAGCAAAGAGAAGAAGGTTGGGTAGGTGACCCTTCTTCCTCAAGCTGCCTTAGGGTGTTCACTGGGAAGCAGATATTAACATCCCTGACTTCTTGTACCACCTACCAGTTATGAGCAAGGTAACCATGCTCATTCATGCATCCAGTTAGCTAAATGAACCAGCACCACATCCTTGCTTGCTTTAACACTGAGAGGTTGGTGGGAAAGGTGTCCTCTTAGGCCAGTTGTGAACCTCATCCCCAAATATCCTGCTCGGTCCTCAAGCAGGAAACTAACTAGTTCACCATGGATATATATTAGGATGGGTGGGTCACCATGTTGAATCCAGAGAAGGTGGTGGTGACACATTAAGGATGCCTCCTTCTGATTGCTTGGCCTTCTCAATAAGACATTGTCTCCAGGCTAGTGTGGCTTTATCCCAGTTTCGGATCAAAAACCAAAGAGCAACATCCAAGCAGCCAGTTTTATTCAGGGAACTATTATTCACGGAATGTTCACCATTAGGTAGGTTAGCTAGATGGATGGATGGATGGATGCATAGTTTGGCATAAACCCAAAGGAGATTACCAGGCAATTACGTTGAACTATGGCAAGAATTAATCTGTCGGTGCAAGACAGATTGCTAAGTAAATAAGGGGGGGGGAATGAGTCAAGAAACTTAATACATCTGATAAAAGCATCCCTGAAAGCTCTAGTTACACAGCTCATTTAAATCCCTTTTCAAAAACAGCAGCATCACCAAATTACTAACTAACTGGAGCCTAAAAGTTCTCTATTGGAAAGCTAAGCAATTCTACAGGGTTATTTCAAATTATATTACGTGTGCAGGAACTCAGTAAAGAAGGCAAATTCTGCATCCCACTTTCCCCTACGACCTTCTGATACAATAATGCAATATGTTTAAGGAAGAAACAGGAATATTTTATAGACCAGCAAGACTGAATGGGATTAGGATTTTATATGATTTCTTACTTATCTCACTTTCAGGTACAAATTTATGAGAGTTCTATATTAAAGTTGAAGCATTTCTTCATAGTTGCTAAATTGACATGCTGTCTAGCATCTTTAGTTAAGTTTGCTATAAACAATTTCGCTACTGTAATGCTCTACGATTACATCTGCACAGGCGTGTAAACCCGAATAAAATAGGGTGGGCAGGTAAACCCGCCCACATAATAAATCACATGACACGGTACACACACACATACATACCCCATTTGAATGGCAATGCCCATCAACTTTAGGGGCCCCCAACCTCCTCAAATATTTGGACCTTTTAGCCCCTAGGAGTTGGCTCCTACACATCTACATAAAAATATTCTGTCACTGCCACTTATGATGACCATACCAACTCTGCTATGAACACTTGAAGGACTGCTGGATCTGCTAAAATGAAGGATGAAGCAATAGCATCTTAGAAACCAGGAGGGCCTTGTTGGAAGTTGATTCACAGAATGTGTTACTCATTTCCCTTTCAGATTTCTCTACTAACAAAGACTAACATAAACACAGCATCAAGCTGTGTTACTTTTATTGTTGTTAGCTGCTCTGAGCCCGGCTTCAGCTTCGGCTGGGGAGGGTGGGATATAAATAAAATTGTATTATTATTATCATCATCATCATCTACTAGTTTATTATATTAGTAGCTTTCATTGTTAAAGATGCTTTCCAGAAATCCCAGATATCCTTAGATTAGGTAACACTAAAATAGTGACTTGATCTGTAATAAGACTGCGATTTTCAACACAGTGGCCTGGTTCACATGACACACTGAGCCAAATGTGTGGACTTTCACAGATGAGCTCACAGTTGATTTGTTTCTTTCCAGTTTTTTGTTGGTTTCTTTCTTTCTTTCTTTCTTTCTTTCTTTCTTTCTTTTGCAACTCTGAGCTAAGTGGTAAGGCTGAATAGCTTGAAAACCATTTGGCTAGGTCCAGTTTGAAACAAACATTATTTCTTCCACTGATTTCAACTCATGACATTCAAGGCACCAGAGTCAGCATGTAAATTAGGAAAATGAAGAATTCATTAATCCCAACTTCTTCTAGACAATGGATCACACCTAATTATGTGCAGCCTTAGAGAGTTATGTGACAATCACAGGACATTTTTTTTCTACACTGCAGTTAATGAATGTGTATGAGAAAAAACACATGTTCAAATCTCTGCATTTCACATAATACATTAAAGCTATTCTGTAAAAAAAATGACCTTAAATGTCTCCTCTAAATTCATAAATACGTGTTTCAATTTTCTCTGAATAAAAATCTGCTGAGTAACACTGTTTGTCAGGCATCACACAAATAATAAAAGTACTGGCACCCTTTTAGCACATTTCTTTTTCTCTCTCCCCCTCCACAAATCAACAATAAAATTAATAAGAATAGGGACATTACCTGATTGTGTTTTTTCTTCAGCAACCCAAATGTGTTAAAAAGTAATTTTTCATGAATATATTTTCACATTTCATTGAACACCTAGTGATACTGATGAGAACAAATACAATTTGATCGCTGCCTCGCATAAACCTGTAAAAAATACAATAATATTTTCTGAACTCTGCATTATTTTCTGAAATCTTAGCATCATTGGCAGTCAGATCCACATCACTCTAAAATGGGGCACAATGGCTGAAAGTATATGTGAAATAAATCGACTCCCCCATTCAAATAATAACAACAACAACCCAGTTATTGTATGGAGAAAAGGAAACCAACAGCAAAAATTAGATTAGCAAACCAGGGACTGTTCAAAAATAAGAAAGTGTCTGTCTTACAAGTGAACTTTAATAATATTTAAAATATTTATTCTCAATCATACATGCATAATAGGAAAAACTTACATAATGATTGCATAATGCTGGTATGAGAGCACAAACACTTTAAAAGGGCTGTGCTTTTTTTGTATTGCTTTTTTACTCTGGAGATGATCAAGGAGGAGATGATCTGGCAGTAAGTAGTCTCATTTCAATAATTATTCTATAAATAGTTAAATAATTATAACTGGACCTTGCCTAGTGATAAAGTACATTGGTTGGTAGCTTGGATCCTGAAAACAGCTGCTAAATTCATATGGTAGGTGAAATCTGCAGGGTCCAGGGCTACAGCACTAAAACATTATCCTTTATTTCTCCCTGGCATGTGGGAAAGGGGCTAAAAATGAGAGTTCTGAGACACAGGGGTGGTAGTGATCAGTGAATGTAATAAAACCCCAATTTCCAAAACTCAACAATTACAAAATTCATCCTGTTGTTAGGTCTAATGTGGTATCATTCCTAAATTAGATGTATCTAAAAGACTGATTCATATTAATAGATCTTGATTTGCATTATGAAAACAACAACCCAGGTAATAAGCATGCGAGAAACGCACATATGAAACTCCTTGTGCTGTGATGCCTCCCAATAGCTCCATAGTGTCAACGTAAGTTTATACGTTAATGTAGTCTTTCTCAACTTTGAGTTCCCAGGTGAACTACAGTTCCCATCATCCCTGACTACTGGCCATGCTGGCTCGGAGTGATGAGAGTTATACTCCAACAACATCTGGGAAATAAAGGTTGAGAAAGGCTGTGTTTAAGAATAAGCAACAAATTGGCAACCTGTGGTTTGCACCATTTCCCAGTGATGTAGCACCGTTAACAAAAGATTACACATAATCCCAACACAGGTTTATGGTCCTATGTTATGGACCCATGGAGTTCAATTAAGTTCACTCAGAAAGGTAAAAGAAATTTGTGCACAGATGATGACTGCAACAACCTATCTCTTTAATCACTCTTGTAAGAATCTGTCTTGAATTGCTTGATTTATATATAAATATAATGGTGAACTTTTAATTTGAAGGTTGGGAATTTTTTTTTTAGGTGGGGTGTTGTTTAGTTTTCCTCAGTAACTAAATTAAATTGTCCATCAAATTTAATCAGTCAGTTTGTGACAAGGTATCCCATGGGCACGTTTTACTGTAGGTGTCATTATCATTGCCTTCATAAATCACCATAATAGAACTCCATAGTGCCAGGCTGTTGCAGAGCATCACATGATAAATCCCTAATAAATTGGTCTGGATTTTCTAAAATAAGAACAGCTCAATCTTCTGAACATAAAAATACGAGAACAATACTGCTTCCTGGCGCAGAAACAAACAGGTCAGGGGGGTGTGTGAAGCGCATTTGTGAGACAGACTGGAAATGCAGCATGAAGTCTGGTGTAATTGCCAGAGGTTGGGAGGAGTGAGAAGACGTTACTTAGGTGCTGTCCCATACCTCCCCACCCCCTTATTCTCAAGCAAGGCAAGAGATAGATCAATGAGAGACAGCCGGAATTGGGAGTGGCCTAGTTTGACGGTTCTTTTGGACAGAAAAAGAACTTTGTCAGTGGCAGCAGCTCGGCAGTGGCATAGCAACTGCAGAGGCAAACTCACTGGCCTCATAGAACCATAGAATTGCAGATTTGAAAGGGACTCAATAAGTCATCTGCTTCAACTCCCTACAGTGCAGAAATCACAGCTCAATAATCATTTCAATGTAGTCCATTCCACTGTTGAACAGCTCTTATAATCAGAAAGTTATTCATAATGTTTAGTTATTCATGATGCTTGTGCCATCTTCCATGTGGCAGCCCTTTACATATTCAAAGATATATCTTTTCTTAGTCACTTCTTCTCCAAGCTAAACACACCCAGTTCCCTCAAACATTCCTCATAAGGCTTGGTTTCCAGACCCTTTGTGAACTTAGCTGTCCTCCTCTGCGCATGTTCTAGTTTGTCTTCTTGAACTGTGGTGCACAAAAATGAACACAATATTCCAAGTGGGGTCTGGTGAAGGCAGAAAAGAGTGGAACCAATGACAGATCTTGGGGCCTCAATTTTTTTTGGCAACCTGTGTGACACCAAAATTCAACATACGTACCCACCCTTCTTGCCTTCCATTCCACCTGCCCACAGACTGTCTTGCCAGAGTGGTGCATGCTCCCGCTTGGACTACTGCAATGCGCTCTACGTGGGGCTACCTTTGAGGGTGACCCGGAAACTACAATTAATCCAGAATGAGGCAGCTAGACTGGTGACTGGGAGCGGCTGCCGAGACCACATAACACCGGTCTTGAAAGACCTACATTGGCTCCCAGTACGTTTCCAAGCACAATTCAAAGTGTTGGTGCTGACCTTTAAAGCCCTAAATGGCTTCAGTCCTGTATACCTGAAGGAGCGTCTCCACCCCCATCGTTCAGCCTGGACACTGAGATCCAGTGCCGAGGGCCTTCTGGCAGTTCCCTCATTGTGAGAAGTGAGGTTACAGGGAACCAGACAGAGGGCCTTCTTGATAGGGGCGCCTGCCCTGTGAAACGCCCTCCCTTCAGATGTGAAGGAAATAAGCAGCTATCTTATCTTTAAAAGACATCTGAAGGCAGCGCTGGTTTAAGGAAGTTTTTAATATTTAATGCTGTATTGTTTTTAACACTCGATTGGGAGCCACCCAGAGTGGCTGGAGGAACTCAGCCAGATGGGCGGGGTATAAATAATAAATTATTATAATTATTATTATTATAAGATTTTTGGTACCCTCAAGGCTCTGCACCTAGTGCAACTGAACTGGTCATGTTTGCCTAAATCTGCCTCTGGTGCAACTATTACCTTCCCATTCCACATTAGGATTATTAAGTGGATTCCTTTCATCCATTGCATACAACTAAGCATGTTCAACCATCCACACCATGCAGTCAGGGCTTCACCTATCCAAGGGCATATCACTGCCAAGATTTCAGGCTACCTAAGTGTGGTTCTGGTCACAGTCTTTAATGGCACCTCTTCATACCTCTATCAGTCCATCATCTTCAGATTCTACCCCAGCCATGCCTGTAGCAGTGATGTGGCTGGACATTTAAGAAAGAAAAGGAATCCACATTGCAGGTAATAAAATAAAACATCCTATTTGAGATATATAGGTAGGCTACCTAACTAGGAATTACCTGAGGCATGGTAAGCTTAGGGGAGAAAGTAGTGGGAAAGTTTGAAAGACTGCCAGAGAAATGTATTAAAGAGAGTTAAAATTAATACTGTTTGTTCAGTCAATTCTTTTAGTCAAGCAACAAGGCTTTATATTAATGTGTGTTCTCTGGTAATTGTTTTGAATACAAGGGAATGATTGGAAAGGGGACCAAAACCAAGTAAGTAAACTATTAGACTCTACCGCAAATCAGTGATGCACGGAAATGAAATGAGGTGGAAGCATTTAATAAGATGCCACAAATATATCTTTCCACTGCCCCCTAAAAAAGTTAAAATTAATATGCTATGTCAAAAACAGGATTACCATAGACAAAAACTCGACATAAACAATTATGTTGGGGTGGATTCTAATCAGATGAATCACAACTAGGTTAGTAGTTGCATAAGCTACATATGTTCATTAGAGAAAGAGGAAGAATTCATTTCAAAAGGATTTATTCATGGAGTTTGGTGCTTCTGACCAGAACAAGATTTTCCTGCTTCAAACTCCCTCTTTCACTTATGTATAAGCCACTCACGGAAGGCCATTGTCTTTTTAAAAAGCAGTTTAAAACCCCAAGTATATTCTGGTAATAAGGATATCATATCCAAATCAATTTATCATCAAGTTTTAGAGTGGCGTGTATCTGTTCTGAAATTTGCACATCATTCACAAATGCCTGGGTTAGGTTGCCTAAAAGCTTCTGCAAATGTTCATCAGGAGTGACATCATCATTGTCTACAGCATGTTGCTTGCCCACACCATGTGACTGTAACATCATTTCACAGTCCACATCCTCTCTCATGGGTGCCTTCACTTCTTACCAAACTCCAGGATATTAAGATAATTGGGGAATAACAAAACACTGGGTCATTGATCCACTATCTGCTCCACAGCAAGGACATGACAGGGTGGGAGGGGTACTCATGGACTTCCTACTTAGGTTGATGCTCTGGCTGTGGAGGAGATCTTGAGTTGGTGTGTCAGGGCTTTGCCTTTCCAGTCTTCACTCTCCTCCCAACAGGCAGAAATCACCATTGCTAGAAGGAGGCATGTCTGGGTTGTTGTTGTTTTTTGCAGGGGTGCCCCCCCCCCAAGTGATAGGCATCTTTTCTTTCAAGGATAATAGGATCCTGTTTTCTACTCTGACCTTCCTTCCAAAGGTGAAGCAGCTATACACTTGTACCCCACAGATACAACTTCACACTTCTCTGAATTCTTCAATGCAGATGTGCAGCCAGGCAAAGTGTAGGGGGGAAAGCATTTGCTTTAGAAAACTGTGCACAAACATACATATATTCATGAAAATCACTTTGCAAAAGTTGCTATATTAAACAAAATTTCATAGAGAAATGTGCTTATTAGAAGAAATTCACACAAAAAATGTTTATGGTTTTTTCCCCCTTTTAAAATTGCAAACTAATGTGGAAATGTGGATCCATAAATTTAAGCCAGGAAAAATGAGAAATTGAGAGAAACTGAAATTGAGAGGTCCACCTAAGGAATGAAAATGGTGGCTCTGTAAATGAAAATATGCATGCAGATCCTATTGCAACAAACCATCTCTTTATAATTCCATTAAAACATTTGAGGAGGTGTCTTATATGCTCATTTGTTGATATAGTTTCATAATGAAGAACAGCCACATTGTGGTTGGCAGGAGTAAAAACAGCTTTACAATGCTGAAGGCGGTGTTGTTAATGGTTGGTGTGGGTGCGTGGGGGTGTGTAGTAAGTATTGTGCCAATAAAGCACCTTGAGTGCTACTTTGTAAAAGGTAACAGAATCAGGCAATTAGATTATTTCAATCTTCACACAAGTTTCTGTGAAGTGGTACTATTATTTAAAAGTTGCACCTCCTTAACATCTAAAAGATCTGGCTCATCAGTTCTCTGTATAAGCAAGTCTGCGACTTAAAGAAAATCCATGCTCAGGTGGTCAAAATCTAAATCAGAGATGGGAAGTCTAACTCAAATCATTACATGTTGGATGAGGCAAAATGTATGCCATGACAACAGTGTGATGACTAGAAGCATGCAGGAAGCAAGCCATTGGCTCAGTGAGGTTTCAGGGTGTCTGCCCAGCAGCTCAGAACAAGATTCTAAACCAGTCTGCAATGATATAAGGGCCAGATCCAAAATGGGTGCCATTGCTCCAGGTCACCTGATCCTGCTGGGCTTAATAATAATAATAATAATAATAATAATAATAATAATAATAATATAATTTATTATTTGTACCCCGCCCATCTGGCTGGGTTTCCCCAGCCACTCTGGGCGGCTTCCAACAAAGATGAAAAATACACTAAAATGTCACATATTAAAGACTTCCCTGAACAATTCACATGCAATAGGCTGCAGGCATCTGAAGCATATATCCAGCTGCATTACAATATTGTGTCCGCTTGGAGTATGCCAAGTGGTCCAAGAAATACATTTTCTTCCACCTTTCTCATCACAGGAAGAATGTGGATGCCATGAGTGGACCTTAATCCAAGATGCTATCCTTTTTTCTCTTTTTTTTTTTAACAACATAAATAAACTTTCTCCTCCACACCAGGACAAACTTCATCCACTGAAGTCAAGAAGAAACCAAAGTAAGCAGGTAAGGCATTTTGGCAGAATTGGGATCACCACAGGGCCATAGTTCATCATTAGAGCATTTTCTTTGCCCGGAGAAGGTTCAGTTATTGGCATCTCCAGACAGAGCTATCTGAAACCTTGGAGAACCATGGACAGTCCTTGTGGACAATACTGACCAATACTTGGTATAAGACAGCTTCCTTAGTTGCTACGATGCTACATACAATTTTTATATGCAGTGTATCAAAAAATGTAGATTGCAGAAGAAACAAATGTACAATAAATGCAAAAGAGTTTCACCTAATAATAATAATAACAACTAATAATTATTATTATTATTATTCCTCACCCATCTGGCTGGGTTTCCTCAGCCATGCTGGGCAGCTCCCTACAAGGAGCTGTCAGGGAAAAGAGAAAAGATGATAGGTTATAAGCATCCTCACAACAGAGGCAGTTTTAGGGTGGCCTGACCAGTGTGCTCCCTTGGGTGATGTGCTGCAAGGGGCACCAAAACAATGCTGTAGAGGAGAGTGTGGGAGGCAGGGGGATGAATTCTAGCATTGCACAGGGTGCTGCTAATAGTGTGTGATAAAAGGAATCACTTCCTAAAGAGAGGCACATATCTACCTGAACTGTGCATATCTGCTGATTGAAATTGAAAATGCTGGTGAAGACGGCTTAACAATTATGTTGTCAACTAATGCAGTAGTGTTGCCAATGTAATAATATCACTGTCAAAGCAATTTCTGAGCACAGAAGATTTAAATAAGCTGTTGCCTAAATAAAGCTACGTCTGAACCAAACTGTAGACTTATTGTCTATGTGGTAGGGGGAACAATCAATAAAAAAGCTCAGGTAACAAATGGAATAGGGTGGATGTGGAGGAACTCCCTGAAACCACCACCTTGAAATAGATCAAGCTGATCTAGCTGAAACTTAGAGGGAGTCCTGAGTTCTTTAGGAAGGTCACAAGTCACATAGATGCTGCAATCCAGCACCCCAGGAGGGATCCCTAATGAACTCAGTGGGACTTACTTCTGAATAGATATGCTCTGGAATGCACTGAAAAAAACTCCAGAGGGCTCAGATGTGACCCAGAGTAAGCTATGCCAGTGAGAACTCCCAAGGTGAATTAAACATGTGTTCCAGTTTCACAAACTGCTCTTGTGCCTCGTTTTCTATTATGTCACTTTAGCAACACACGTTTATTCAAGCCTAGTCAAAATAACATTATGTATTATTAGTACAGTAGTGTTAGCATTATTAGTGTTGTTATTGTCCCTGCTGTTTGATGGTTGTTGACTTTCTCCCATTCTTTTCTGAACAACAATACTTTAAAAATAGCTTGCAGTGTAGCATAGTGAGGAAGTTGGTATGGGGGGGGGAGAATTAGAAGTGGCACACCTCTTCTTGATGTAGGGTTGTAACCAATACTGTAGGTGTGCAGAGCATTACCACTGCACTCATACAAAGTGATCTACTTCTCTTAACCCTGCTGCCCTCTGTTCCCTTTCAAAATCTGCTCTGGAAGATTGCAGCAGCAACGTCCTCTTAAAATTAAAGAACTGGCTGTCTCTGCACATACTTTCAGCCAGGATTCTTTCTGTAATTCTAGAACCGAACTCATAGTCCTTCCACGGAAATCCTTTCTTGATGTTCCAAACCTTCAGTTTCTTCATCTCAGCTGTCTGATAAAGAAAGAGAACACCTTTTTATTGTGGCTATTGTTAAATAATTGGGAGTCAGAATTCTTGAGGATCGTCTGCAAACCTGTCAGAGATCTACCAATATGTATGTTGTATTTTTATTTCTTTTTTCCCTAAGCTGGCCTGAAAATGCCAACTGGCAGAGAAGGGTGAGGCATCCATTTTAGAAAACACCTTGCCTGATATTGGGGTACCTCAATAATTTGGACTATCAGAGCAGAGCAGCTAACAATACTAGAAATTGCAAGTATGGCTGAATCAACATATATGGTCTACTGAAGAAATGGGCACATTATACAAATTGAATGCTTTTCAAAATGGGATTCCTTTATTACCTCTTATATACACATTACGGTATATAAATAATGTGTTTGGGTGATTGGGTATTTTATGTTTAACACTAAGAGATATATAAAAATGCATGTATAATAATTATTATTAAACTTTTCAATAAGCAAATAAGTGCAAATTTCCCGTATGGGCCTGTTTGGTCCAGTTCCAATGGTTCTTCTTTCCTAAATAATAAGACAAATCCTCTTGCCCATTTTGCACTAAACAATATCATAAATTGAAACTTATGTAAAAAAAAACACACTTCCCTCAGTGCAGAAGACTTTTGCCAAAGTCACTAGCAGCAAAGGTTACCAATAAAGCGTATGCTATAGACATGACTTGACAGTTTGAAACCAGATGACTGGCAGACACAATCGAGGCTCATTATGCACTTGGTCTATGTTTGTTTGCTTCCCTCCTGAGAAATGTCCTGGGAAGTTTAATTCAGATAGACCAAATATACACTGAAGTACGCTATCGCCCATGTTGTGTGTAACTATACAGAGGGGTATTTTTGCCCTCTGTTTGACCTCCCCCTTTCAGTTATATTTTGTTCACATGCCTTAACTGTGCATCCAATATATCTTGTACCACTGCCGACACCACAAAATATCTTTCTCTGTAGTTTGAGTCTGCAAGGGGTGGGGGGATACTTTGGGTAACCTGATGCCATTGTAACACCTATTGGTTCACAGATGGGCAGTCTCACCCACCTGTCAAAATGCCCCACCAGCTGAAAAAGGTTCTCAGCCCTGGTATAAAGTGGAAATGTTTCAATGATCTGCATGTATGCAGATACCCCATCCTACTCAGAATCCAGATTCTAAAATTAGCACTTGGATCATTCATGGTTTACATATTGAAACTCCAGAATATTCATTTTTGCAAGGAAGAAGAAAAAGAACAGCATTTGTGTAATTGTTTAGATTTTCAGAGTTTAGAGTAATGTGTTCAGCTTCGATGAATACAAAACTCATGGAAGATGCTGGATTTTTTTATTTTTTTAAAAGCAATTTCCTTTGTTTTTTATATCAGTCTATTTAAAAATAGCACCATGTTCTAGCTTTTAACACAAGAAAATATATGATTTTTGATTGATTTTTTCCCCCGATTGGGAAATTTCTAAAGTTCTTTCTTTTCAGTTTCCCTAGGCCAACGTCTATTAAGTCTATGCAATTGTGTCCTAAACACTCATATATTGATTACAGTGTTATATTTAACTGATGTTATTTCAAAGTAAAGTGGAACGTTACTATACCTTGAAGGGCATCAGCTTGAAGGATGACAGCTGACAGTTGTCTGCTGTATTCTCCATCAGCTATAGACAGCTTTCTTCAGGAGGGCCTGGGGTCATCTGAACCTGACACATGAAAGATCTTGTACTGTGTTTACATCAACTTCTGTCTCTCGACTGACAAAGCACTTAGGTAGCTTTGTAGCTGAACGAACACTTGTCTCAGTGTAACTTACATCCTTCAAGCATTTCCTGGTCAAAGGTCTATTGCTTCTGATAATCACTGAGGTGGATAGATTGTGACATAACCTGGTTGTATTCGTGGTGAATTGAATCCCTCTTCATGGAAATAAGTGAAACAAATAGTTGCTTCGTGATAGAAATCCTGTGTCTGGCATAACAATTATGTTTTTGCATTTCAACACAAAGCTTTCTTTTTTACTTTATTTTGTGGTATTTAATCTTTTGAAGTTCTTTGTATATGCTAGGGGTGTATGTCTGCTCTGCAAAAAACCCTAATCAGAGACAGAATTGAGCATGGTCTGTGGAAGATGTGCACCTCAAGAGGAGGAAGCCAAGCTCCCGTGGGGCATGATAGGGTGGATCAGGGAACACAAAGAGCATCATCTCATGGCATTTCTGATGTGGATGTAAAATGCCAAATGGGGACACAGCTTTGCTTGCAAATTTCATCCAATTATGATTCTCAAAACTAAAGAAAAGTTTGAGATGTTTGCTTTTCCTTTTTTTAAAAAAAGCATGTCATTCTCATATCCTATCAGAAATAAGAGAGGAAATGTGGCATATCCCATGGTACATGGAAATATTCCAGACTGAGTCACCTTTGACCACTTGGAATAAGTTCAATATCACTTTTGCCAGCGCAGTATTTATCAATGACTTTTTGTTGAGGACCATTTAGACAAGATTAAATACTTCAGACCCTGAAGTTGTGAGGTCCTGCTCTTGCCATAACAAATCTTCTGCACCTACATAAAAGTTGGCAAAATACCTATGATGCTCTGAATATAATTCAAAAGTGGTTGGGAAAGGAAGCAAAGGAGCACTCCTGTAACTCTTTAATTGATTTTTTTTTAAGAAAGCCACCAAAATTAAGCTTTTTTGACGGGAACCTAACCCAAAAATAGGGATTTTAAGCTTTTTGAGCTGTTTCTGTTGCTTTTTCTATCATGTTGCCATACATCTGGGTATTCCCTGACATTTTGCCAGTTCAGCAACATCCCCCCCATGCCATTTTTACACCCAGAAACCAGGATTGGTCAGGAATTTCCTGACGTATGGCAAACCTACACTATAAGCCTTTAAACTCAAATGTTATAAAAATTGAACCTGCAGACATAATCTACCTGATGGGGTCTACAAATCTGCCAAATTTCAAGCCAATCCAATAAAAATGGCAACAGATACAAGTTTAAAAATGCTGAGAATTGGTTCCAATACAGGACTAAGACAATACAAGACATCTTTGTTGGTCCCAGGCACTCTATACCACCCACCTGAATTTGGGCCTGAAAGACCAAGGAAAAGTGTAAGGTAAAGGTAAAGGTAAAGGTAAAGGGACCCCTGACCATAAGGTCCAGTCGTGGCCGACTCTGGGGTTGCGGCACTCATCTCGCTTTATTGGCCGAGGGAGCCGGCGTACAGTTTCCAGGTCATGTGGTCAGCATGACTAAGCCGCTTCTGGCGAGCCAGAGCAGTGCGCGGAAACGCCGTTTACCTTCCCGCTGGAGCGGTACCTGTTTATCTACTTGCACTTTGACATGCTTTCGAACTGCTAGGTTGATAGGAGCAGGGACTGAGCAGCGGGAGCTCAACCCGTCGCGGGGATTCGAACCGCCGACCTTCTGATCAGCAAGTCCTAGGCTCTGTGGTTTAACCTACAGCACCACCCAAAAAACATTTTTTGACATTGCACAACACAGTCATGGATCATGTGACATGTAGGTTAAGGCACTAGTCATAGCTTTCCTGGCTTTGTGAGATGGCCTTAGCTCTGAACTAATTGTTTTGTTTTGTTTTTAATCACTGAATAACAGCTCCCAAGCTTTTCACTGTGAAATCCTGCAGTATGGCAAATAAGAACTGAGGGTGACTAATTATGTGCTCAAATACTTGCTAAATTGGAAGTCTTTGCGCTGATTAGGGATCTTCTTTTGGCACTTGCAAATCAATAGATAATAAGCCATTAGAAGATGCATGGAATATTTTATAGTGTCTTTTCTTGAGAGTTTGTAGCTTTCAGGAAAGAAAGAAACATGAAACCAGACAGCTTTTTTGTAATTTAGGATCCTGTTACTCAAATGTTTGCACAGTTCTAGTAAAAATAATAAATAACAATGGTGGCTATGAAAACACTTGCCACACACACAACCCATTTAACATTAAGCACTGTAGTAATTTTAATTAATCAGAGCACAGTATCAACGTCAGAGAACTAAAGTTGTTAATGATGCTAAGCTCTGTGTTAGCAAAGAAAAAAGAGCCTGATTCTGCTTGCTTTATTAAGTAAGGGACCCTAATATCTTATTCCCTAAATGATGCCATTGATTTTTAATGGAGCTATTTGCTGAATAAAGTGCTGACTTAATGAGAGTTGGGTTTGCCTAATCTGGTGATGCATGGCATGTGTCATTCCACGAAGGCCTTGCAAAATGTTAAGTAAAATTGGCATCCAGACTAGTTGATGGGAGGTGTTGTTATAATAATTGACTTACCTTATTTTGAATGTATGAAATAGTCTGTAAACAATATTTTATCATTAGGCTTTGAATCTGCTTCTGGATCCATGCTATTCAAAGGAGGAGTGATTAAGGAGGTTATTAGTAAACCTACAAAGAACAGGACACAGAGCAGTTAAACATTACCCCATCATCTGTGCAAGAAATGTTCGGCATCATTACATTCTCCACAATAGTAACTTGGCACTGCTCTGTGGGGTAAGCAATCAATACATGCAGGCAATGCTTATTATATCAATAGTAAAATGTATGATTTAGATGGCTTCAGCACTGTAAAATCAATATGCATGTCTCTTTATAAGGCCAAGCATTAGTCTCTGCTGCAGCTGGGAGTGACAATGTATGAGCTATAATTAATGGGGGGGGGGGCTTCTACAAGTCTTAATTTGGTTTTGTGCACACTTCCGTTCCAACTGTTGCTGAACATTAAATATAAACATTGTTCTCATCACTATCTATTGTATAAAAAGCTCCCTGAATGCTTTTATTCACATTAGAACTATCCAGTGCTATTTTTCTAGAAAAACAGGTGCCGGAACTCACCATGACTGCCTCCCTTGTTATCTTATACAGTCATACCTCGGGTTGAATGTGCTTCGGGCTGAGTGCGTTCGAGTTGCGCTCCGCGTTACTTCCGGGTTTCGCCGCTTGCGCATGCGCTCAAAATGACATGCGCATCGCAGAAGCGCCGAAACGTGCAGATGTGCGGACACAGGTTACGTTCGCATCTAGAGGTACCACTGAAATAGCAATGGTGCCCACCTGAGAGGTGAGTTCTGGCTAAAAAAAAAAGCCCTGGAAATATCGCTTCTGCAAATATCCCCAACATTGCTATGGTGACTGAAAATGTATAGCAAATGAGATTCTTGCCTTTTGGCTCACATACGTCTGCTTTGAGAAAGGTGAACCAGAAAACAAAAACCAACCATAATGTCCCCTGTGGCTTATCTACAGCAAAGGTAATCTCTCATGATTCCGGTAGTTTTGGCTAGTGCTGTGCAGGAAGTCCACATACCTTTTCTGGTGGCCAGTGTTGCAGCCAGGCATTGGGGGCCCCGCAATGGTCCAGCTGGGGGCAGAGATTGATGCCCCATCATTGCCATCCAGGCCACGTTTTCGGCTCTGGCAGAGCTCCTGCCCAGGCAAGGCCTGGGAAGAGTCTTCTACATTTCCCCCTGATCACTCTTCATCAATTAATGAGAAAAGAAATTGGATGAGAGATTTTGGCAGAGCACTAGTTCTGGTCCCCAGTGTTTTCAATATATTTTGGACACTTGAACATTGTTTGCTTCTAAATCTGATGTCTGATGCCATATCCGGAATACTGCAGTCACAAGCAGCGATTTAAAAAAGCTCAACCATTTTTCTGTCTAGATTTTCACTTTTTGAAATATACATCAGAAGAGGAAAGGAAGGAAGATCCTAAACATAAGTTGCAACTACAGGATGGCAGACTTGTCTATAATATTGATTTACAGAGCTAGAATGAAAATGGCACTCACTGCACTCCAGCATCTAAAAAAAGTCATTATTATCATCAGTTTATTTGTATGCTGCCTTTCCATGGTAAACCATGCCTTGCAGCTCACAATAATATAATACAGTATTGTAACAGGATAAGGTAACAATATATAATAAAACATAGAAACAGCATTGCATGGCAATTCAAAGCATATCAAAAATCTCACATGAATACATTCAGTTTGTACTCAACAATCACTATATTATGTAACTTTTAAAAACGGAACAAACATTGCTAAGTTATATAACAATCCTGTGTATGACTTCTCAAAAGTTTTGTCCTATTGTGTAGTGCTGAACCAAAACAAATGTCAAATCTTCAGAAAATCTGATTGATGTTTATTCCAATTCAGCAGTAAACAAAGGTTTGTCCCAGTGAAAGCAGCAGGACAAAAAAATAAACATCATCATCACTCGGACTGTGTCATGAATCACAATACAAATGAAAGTGTGTCTGGGCCCTTACTGGACCCAAGTTGTGTATAGGAGTGAACCCTTAAGTTCTAACACCCCATTCAAGCAGAAGCAAAATGAGAAGTATATGTTAATCTCCAAATGATCTCCAAATGATCATTTGGTCCTTGCGACTTGATTTTGACATTGATGATACTAATTTAAAGTGACTGACCAAACTTCTCAGTGTGGTCATAAAACTATGCACTATAATTCAATGAGCTGCTACTTCAGTGATTTTTGTTTTCTGTAAGGCAGCTAGCATTTGGCCTTTCTAAACACATCAGCCTTGATGTGCAGGGCAGTCTTCAGCAGGAGCTGCCAATCCTCTGCAAAGAAGAGCTTCTAATTTGTACTGTGATAAGAAAGCAAAGCAAAATGCTGGAAATCTGCTCACATGCTTTTGAACTGGGGAGGATGACCCAGATTGCATTCAATAAGGTGTTATTTGTTTAAAATGTTACAGCAGCTTATCTAGAGAGGGGTAGAATTTTGCAGTACACTTATAATGACCTGGAGGGAGGCATAGTTATCTCTTCTTTTTTGTCATTTTTGTTTCATCCTTTTCTTTGCCTAATTGGTTATTTTCAGCAAGTCAAACTCAGTTTTGGGATTTTAACTCAGACATAGGCATTTTGTTGCTCCCCAAAATATCAGTAAGATTAACAGCTCAAGGGGGAGGGGGAGTTATGTTTTAATAGGTCACATAGTTCCACTTCCGCAGAGTCTTAAAGGCCAGTATTTACATAATATAATGTTATGTTATTTGCATGGTCCTGTGCTTGCCCAAATGGCACCTTGAAAGGAAACTTTATCTTTTTGATTGTAGATATCTATAATAACTTCCTATGGAAACAGGTTTTTAAACTAAATCTACTGCTATTTATAAGGAAACAATAAATAAATAACAATTCGGGTCACATATCTCGCTTCTGCAAAGTCTGATCTTAGAATTATTTTGGCCATTCCAAACTCTTCCATGCTTTCCGTGCTTCTAGAATAATCATTACTTATGATCATAATATGGACATTTTCAATTGAATCTAACCTTCTCAAACTAAGCCATTATATTTTCACCCAAATTTTAATTTATTGAGTGAAAGCTGCCTACTTTAACGTTGCCATACCACACTATATTCTGCAATGATCTAAATCTTTACATAAGATTAGTGCATCATTAGTTACATAAGATTAGTGGAAATGATTGTTTAGGTAGCCTTACAACTATTAAAACCTGTGCACAAAAACCCCTAGGTCTTTTAGTTAAAAGCCCTACATTCATATCATTGAATGAGCTGGTGTATAATTGAAACACAAATCCATAGCCTTTTTTCCATTAAGCAGTCTCCTGCTCCAGATTAGGAAACAAAACTAGAAAATTAAATTCTTCAAAAGATTCATGCCCATGTAAATAATGCATTGATCCAAATTTAAACAAAATGTTCATCAATTTTTTTCCTGGAAAGCTGGGAAATGACATACAAGAAGGAAAGAGATTTTTACAAAAATGAAATACGGTAAGAATGAAATGAATAGGAAGAAAGAAACTTTATGGGGCAGATTCAAAAGACATTAAATGAAGTTGGGTAGGCCACAGTTTGCCCACCTGTGGTCTAATGTGTACAGCTAGTGCTTGTGCTGTCAAGTTCCTGTTCTAAAGGAATTCCACCATCAGAAGATATCAGTTCCCCAAAATGAACACACTCTGAATTGCAGCTGCATGACAGTCAGAAAACAGAAGATAAATTACACACGTTCCTCAATAAAGTGAGGTGGGACACAGATGAAAAGTCAAGTCACACTTGATAGCATTATATGATCAAGAAGTTAAGTGTGTAGAAGAACTGGCTTGCAAACAGCACCTGCTTTAGAGATAAGGATATACTACCAAAACTAATTTTTCAGGAGGGAATCAGACAAGAGAGAATTCCTCAAACATGCAGGAGGCCACCACTGCCAATTGATACAAACAAGCCCATTCAGGAGCAGTAACTTTTCCTCTCCCCCAAATGCATTTTAGGTAAGTTTTCTGGTTTTCTGCTAAGTTTTAACTGGTTTTCTCTTTATTGGACCTTTTTAACCTTACTGTGTGTCACTGGGCTAGATGCAGATGGGTCATGTCCTGAATACAAGGTGAAGATCAAATCTAGTTAACAATCCATTCAGTCGACTGTCAATAAAACCCTGCAAAGACCCTGCAGTCTGATCATATCCTCATTGTCAGAATTCAAAGGCACCACAACATTTCTATAGCCAAATTAACCTGGAGTGGCTATGTGGGTTCTTGCTGACTTCATTGTGCTTCTGAATGTTCTTTTTTAACGCCTTGTCTATGGCCTCTTGAATATCAATGTTCTCAGCACTTTCAGCTTCATGGCATTATCCCTGTGGCTTTTACATGATGAATGCTTTTTGATTTTCACAGTCAGATGTGCTAGGATATTAACCGCTTTGTGTGTCCAGCTGTTCTAAATATCCAAAATCAGCCATGAAAGCGAGAGCAAGACAGAGGGAGAAATTTGTCATTGGTCAACCACAAAGCTACTGGCTGCCCCCAGCATATTAGTGGAAAGGTTATATTTATTAAAATGTAACAATTAGAAGATCTGCAGGATAAAAGTCAATCAAATTAATTGCAGGCAGGTGAAGTCAAAGTAACCTCTGGGCATGTGCACTCATGCATTCTGTGGCTTCCCAGCCAAGGATTTGGATAAATTTCCCTTCTTTCAAGGTGAACCCTGGGTATGTGAGTCAAAAATGTTCACTCAGAGATTCCACTGAGGCACACATTCTGGCCCTATGAAGTACCCCAAAGTCACAGGCTTTGGGTGATAACTCCTGAGTACTCCCAAATTAGCAATACTTCAGGGAAGCAGTCAATTACAATCTTAATTTCTTTCCCTAGCCCACAAGAACAATTTGACCAAATGAAGAAAACTGAAGTCAGGGGCTCCCTGCAAAATTCCTACTCAGCCCATTAAAAGGCAGCTAGCAAAAGCCTACATTGTTAAGGGAGGGCACCACAAGGATCATAAGGGTGAGGAAGGGGCAAATTGATGTTAAATACGGCCAAATATATCCCCTCCTGGTTGGACAATCCTGCCCAGATGACTTCCCAGGAGAGATCAACTCAAATCTCTTCTAAGGAGATGGTGGGTAGGGCAAACTTCTCCTCACTGTAGGTGGGAATACAATTTTTCTCATAACAGTTTGTGCTAAATCTTCCAATGCATCATTTACCAGACTATTTAACCTCCCAATCCACCTGCTTCTGAATATTCCACATGTGGGACAGTATTTTCTGCTGTTCCTGTCATTCATCTCAAGCCTAGTGTATACGGATGAGACAGATGCTGAAGATGATAAATCTCAACAATGTAGATTTGTAGAACATTAGAAAAAACATTTATTTAACTATATTGATCATCAGGGTTCCCAATGAAAAAGAAGATAGTAACTGCATCCAGCCATATATGCATGCAGTCCCACTTCATACTTTCCCTGTTTACACAGGAAAGTTTCGGGGAGGGGGTCCCCATGACAACTCCACAGATACAATTTAAGAGGGCCATAAGGCAGAGATATCATCACAATGTTGGTGACCATTAGTATGTTAAGAATATAGACCAATATTGTTATCAACATGTTGAAAAGGGTCTGGTTCTAAGGCTTTGTTAAAACTACCCAGTGAATTCATGACAGTGCTAAGATATGAACTGGAACTATCTGGTTCATAAACATGTGATATTGTTTACCATTCTGCAGCAGCTGTTGTGTCTGAATCATTGAGTCAAAATGGCAGATTCAGCCACAAGTTAAGTTAGGCTTAATGTCCTCCTGCCATGTTTTAAGTAGAACATTAAAACACACACACACACACACACCCCACAGGAGTAGCAGCCACTTAAGTCAGTCATCTCACTTCATAGCAATAATGAAGAGCACTTTTAGTGACTTTCAAACGATGCACAGAGATCCTCTGTATGTTTTATCCCATAAAGTTTATGGCATGAATTAAGGGCAAAGAAAGTATAATAGACTGAAGCAATAGTGGCAGTATCCATGTTGTCAAAGTATACTATCTGTCCATTTAAAATAAAGCGTTGTTTTTTATCATTGGTCACAGGAACACTGACTGAGGTCTGATTATGTCAGGGCAAAAAATGCAGTTCACCAGCTTTGATTAAAAAAGGGGGGGGGATTGCAGTTTTGGCTGTTTGGAAACTCAGATCTTAACACCATCCTGACTACAGAAGGAAATGGTGTTTGATTCTGTTGTTCCAATATTTATTTGAGAATAGTGTCCTTTTTTATTAAGGATAATATATTTTAAAACTAAAAACAATGAAATAAGCATCTGTTACGTGGGTGGCGCTGTGGGTTAAACCACTGTACTGCTTGGGCTTGCAGATTGAAAGGTCAGCGGTTCGAATCCCTGCGACGGGGTGAGCTCCCATTGCTCGTTCCCAGCTCCTGTCAACCTAGCAGTTCAAAAGCACGCCAGTGCAAGCAGATAAATAGGAACCGCTGTGGTGGGAAGGTAAACAGCATTTCCGTGCGCTGCTCTGGTTTCGCCAGAAGCGGCTTAGTCATGCTGGCCTCATGACCTGGAAAAACTGTCTGCGGAAGCGGACAAACGCCGGCTCCCTCAGCCTGTAAAATGAGATGAGCGCTGCAACCCCAGAGTTGTTCACGACTGGACTTAATTGTTAGGGGTCCCTTTACCTTTACTATGTATATGTCTGGCCTGCCTCTAAACCAGCCTTTCTGAGCCGTGGGTCCCCAGATGTTTTTGGCCTACAGCTCTCATGATCCTTAGCTCATAGGACCAGTAGTCAGGGATGATGGGAGTTGTAGGCCAAAAACATCTGGGGACCCAAGGTTGAGAACTGTTTTGAAAAATAGGGAGAGAGGAAGAGACCAGGTGCTGAAGTTGGGCCTGTTTGCCATGACCTCCTTCATCTGCTCTCTGCGTGATCATGGGCAACCAAAATGATCGAGGGGATTCAGCAAAGGTTACGAAATTTGGCTTTTTAGGTTAGAAAATAGTAAGAGGAGATGTGATAGAGGTGTATAAAGTTGGGGATGGTATGGAGAAAGAATAATTTTTCTTCCTCTTTCATATTAAACAAACCCTGGTATGTCATCCAGTAAACCTGACTCTTGGAAGGTTCAGGACATGCTAAAGGCAACACTTCTCACACCAGCACATACTTAAACGATGGACCTCAGTAGTACAATATGTAGTGATGGTCGCCATCTTGGATGATTTTAACAAGGGATTACATAAATTCATGGAGAGTAAGACTATCAATTGCTACTAGTCATTATGATTGTGTACTCCCTCCAGTGTCAGGGGTGGCATACCAGTAGCTAGAGATCATGAGTGGGAGAGAACTACAGTGGTGCCCCGCAAGACGAAATTAATTCGTTCCGCAATTTTTGCCGTCTAACGAATTTTTCTTCTTGCGAAGCACGGTTTAAACGGTTTAACAAAGTCGCAAGACGTTTTCGTCTTGCGAAGCAAGCCCATAGGGGAATTCGTCTTGCGAGGCAAATCGCGAATGAAAAAACCTTTCGTCTAGCGAGTTTTTTGTCTTGCGAGGCATTCGTCTTGCGGGGCACCACTGTATACAGCTCATGTCTTGCTTGTGGCCTTCTAGGTATCTGGTTGATGGAAGAGGATACAGAATATTGGACTAGGTGGTTCTTTAATTTGACCCAGCTGGGCTCTTCTTACATTCTTATGAGATTCAGATAATGTATTTTTATACTAAACCTCTGTGCCACACCAAAACATTACTACTTCTCAGATCATCATCACAGTAATTCCCCTTCCTTCTTATGTGTCCTTTCCTATATCTTTTCCTATATCTTCCTATTGCACCTTTTGCTTAGCTCTGTTACAGTTTCTTTGTTGGAACTTTAAAAGGGAGTATACACTGGTCTGAAATACTCAGTTTCCTTGCTCAAAGATAGTCAAGAGTATGTTCTCTCATAAATGCCCTCTTCCAAGATAGCTCTGACCTTGGATAGAATCATCAATTTCTTTTCATACACTGGGAGGATACAATGGAAAATCAATCACATATTACCATTACGACATCATTAAAAATGTGATATACCTTAATATATATCTATGTACTGAGGACGAAAGGAGGAAAAAGGTTAAAATGGCAATCGTAACTGCAGTGCATGACCAGCTTAAACTATATATTGATAACTCTCAGTATATTTAACTCTTCCAAACTGATCACAATACATACAATTAACTAAACTTCTGCAGGCATTAATAATCTATTAAAAATGGAACAGCTGAAGTCAGAGCTATGATCCATGTTGTACTAACAGTCTGGATACTGCAAATAATTATAAAGCTCTCAATGAGAAAATGTGGAAACAGCATTCTTATAGGTTTTGTGATTAATGGAGCTCAAGTGGTGATTTATGTTCATGATAATATATAATAATTGCCTTGCAAAATGATTTCCCTTTATGCTTGCGAATGAGAGGCAGTGCACAACTGCGATATAACACATCAGTGCCAGCACTGCACCTGCTTGGAAATACTAGGGGGATTCTCTTGCATGGTTGCAAATGATGACATTAAGTGGCCTTTGGGTTATTTCTGGTTCGCTATTGAGACCCAGTGCAAGTGTGCAGATGTTGTTTATGTGGCCGACCTAATTTATGTGATTATGATGGCACCTTTTAAAAACTGCCACAATTTGCAAACTCCAGCAACTCCTTGGACTGTCGAAGGGTTTGGTATAGTGCGGATGAACATTGGAAGCAGGCTGACCATTGGTCCCTCTAATTCATCCATTGCTTAATTTCATCCAGTTCATGGAGCATGCCCAGTAGCAGTAGTTGGCCAGCTTGGGTACAGACCAGGTTCTGCAGCACCTCAGAGGAGCACCTCATTGGCCTGACCTGACTGTGCAACCTTACCAGGCAGCCATTTTAGGAGTCGGCAGGCAGCAGTGCAGTTTTTGTCATGTTTCTTCAGCTGCATTCTGCACTAATTGAAGCTTCCTGGGCAGCTCCATATGCAGCACATTACAGAAGTCTGACTGGGAGGGTACCAGTGCATTGATTACCATGGCGAAGCTATTTCTGTCCATAGGCAGTCATGGCACTTCATGACACAGAAGTTCCTTGGGCTCTAGTGACAAAGTTAGATTCAAAAGTATTGTCAGAGTACACAGCTGGCACCTGTAGAGTAGGCTGAGTTGGCAGAGCTTGAAATGTGGTAAAGGAGCCATCCCTCCACTCTTCCATAACCCCACTTAGGATTTCTTCCCCATTATTGTCTTCTTGAAACGACTTGCCCTCCTAATTTCTTCCCTACTGGTAAATCATAACCTTCACTTCCTTTTGGGCAGGCTTATGCTGCCATAGAAGTTATAGAGATATTAATATTCAAAATAGTTTATGGAGATGCTCTGAGTCGGTAATGCACAGAAAAACCTTTTCACTCTTTCCTCTTCTTCCAGGAATCCAAAAACTTTCTCAAGAAAATATTCTCGAGGGAAGTCTTAAAATTTTGACTGTGTTAATACCTGCACTATAGAATTCCCTTTAGTTTTTCCACTGCATTACAGATTGAAAATTAAAGTAACTTAATGACTCACTGCTTATAAAGTTATTTTCATTATATTACAAAGTGCAAACCAGTCCCCAAGTGGCTAGAGCTTTAGTACAATTTGTATGTTTTGTGCTGGGAACTTAAGTTTTCAACTAAATTAAAGTCTTTCACCTAGTTACAGATTGTGCATTAATCTGCACACAGATTCATTTGATGCCTATAATGCACTGTTGATCATTTGGAAATGTCTGAGCCACCACAGCTGAATCAACTCATGCCTGATAATAGGAGGACTTTTTCTTAAAGTACTATCTAGATTTATTTTTGATTAATTGGAAGCTAAACACAAAAGAACTCATTTGTGCATCTCTATCAAAACTCACACAGTCATTGAAAATATTCCTGTCTTACTTTTTTAGTTTTGCAATAAGCACTTAACACAAGAGTGACATTTAGGGAGGCATAGAATTTTCCCTGGTTTTGAGGTTTGAATATAATATCTGATAAAATTAGACACAGGGTTAAACAAGAATATTATGAAAGCAGAATGTATTCGCATTTCCATGAGTTGCCGTGTTTCACACTATTTATTCTACTGTTCATTCATATTTATATTATTATTATCATTATTTTACAGATTGACATACTGCCCTTCGAATCAGATTTTCCAGGGCTGTGCACAGAAAGCTCTTTCCATTACTCTGATATATTTTACTATGGTTTCTGTATAATTGAGTAACTTTATTATTATGTGCAACATATACTTATGATGATTGCATCATTTATTTATCTTTATTTGGAAATAAAGAAACACTGGAAAATGCAAAAAGAAACAAGAAAAAGAATGCCATTTTTTAAAAAGAAAAGCAAACAATAAAAATAAGTTACCATTATTTTATTAATGCAATGTTGTATATTATGTTATAACTATGAATGTTTGACGAATTCAGTCTGCAAATTCTAATATCTGTTCTGCACCTTTGGACTAATGCTAGGAATGGTATGCAGTTATCCATTAGACTTCACACTTCCCAAATGTTGCAACATTATACTTAGCTCAAAAAAAGGGGGGGTAAAATTAGTGTTTTGAAAGAAAGCATGTTTAAGATATGGATTTAAATCTGTATTTAAATACAAAATTCATTTAGGATAGGGGCCACCACTACAGCCTGGAATTGGGGTGCCCCTGTGAGGGATCAGTCCAAGTAGTGTGTCTGGTTCTTGTCGTCTTGCCACAATTCCTGGAGTGGCTCCAAGGTGAAGCCTTTCTAAAAGGTATAGCCAGATTGAACAGCCATTGGCTCCTTCTTTTAAATGTGAAATATAGAATGAAACAATCCTCAGCTACTTTGCACATTTAAAATAATCAGCAGATCTTCTCTCTCAAGGACCAAGCCTCCTCAGACTGCTTAGGAACTAGCTGAACTGCACAGAGTTCTTAGGATGATATGGGTCCCTGTTTTTGTGCTCCTTTGTCCATCCCCAGTGGGCCACTGCTAATACATTAAAACATTCAGGCCACATGTCCTTTGTTTTGCAAACCTATGCTGCTGATAGAAATATCTTAAAGTAGAATACATTTTTCTCTTTTCTTCTGATCTCATTTTCAGATCCACTCTTTATCAAGCCAATCTCTTCTGAGAAGAATTGAATATAGTGTAAAATGAGGCAATAATTATGCTCCATTTTAGGCATTTAGAATAAATTGTTTAATATGAAGGCACTGAGTTGTATCTGAGTTTGCAAGAAGATGAGTTTGGATTCCATTGTAGGGCATTTAAAACAGCAATTTCCTCCCTTTTTCTTCACCGAGATGAGGCTAGCCATAGCATCCATTTAATGAAGACTATCCTTATCTGTCGTATTAATAAAATGCAGTTGGTGCAATAATTATTTTTCATCTCGCTTAGGCAAACAGAATAGAAACCCTTTGTCTTGCTTCATTTCCTTTCAGCCACATAAACAGGAGAAAATGGAAACGTCACATTTGTTGGTGAGATAATGCTAAAATGTTGGGCAAATTCAAATGATTGAAAGAACTAGGTGTGCTTACACTGGAGAAGGTTGAGAGGAGACATGAAAACACTCTCTAAAGGCCTGAAGGGCCACCACATAAAAGAGGACAATGACTTGTTCTCTTCTGCCATAGGTGATAGAAAATGGGTCTAAGTTACAGGAGGGTAGATTTTGGTTGAACATTAGGAGAAACAAGGCTATGCTGAGTGTAGAGCAATCTGCTTTGCATACAGAAGGCCCCTTGCTCAATCTCTGGCATCTCCATACAATCATGAGCACATCTTCCAGTCAGTGTGGACTGTCCTAAGCTACAGGGGCCCATGTTCAGACTTAGCATAAGGCAACTTCATAGGTTTCTTCCTATGTTTTCTAAATAGCCCAATGCTTCATGTGTTTAGAGCAGGCATAGGCAACCTCAGCCCTCCAGATGTTTTGGGACCACAACTCCCATGATCCCTAGCTAACAGGACCAGTAGTCAGGGATGATGGGAATTGTAGTCCCAGAACATCTGGAGGGCCGAGATTGCCTATGCCTGGTGTAGAGGAAGGGTCATAGCCCAGTGATAGATCATCTCCTTTGCCTATAGAAAGTTTCAGCTTCAATCCTCAGCAGTTTCAGGTAGGACTGCAAAATACCTGCCTGAAACTCTTGAGAGTAACTGCCTGTCACTGCAGATGAAGTGATGGGCCAATATCTGGAAACTTCCTATGTTCCCTAATTTGATAGTAAGAACAGTTTAGAGGGAGACCTAGAAGGATGAGATGCTCTCCTTTTTTAAGGTATTCAAGTCAAGACTAGGCAGCTATCCGTTAGGATGGTCTAGCTTTGGATTTTATGCATCAAGCAAGGGATACTGAATGATTCCATGATCAAAACTGCCACCACGGGGCCCAGCTATCTTTAAGGCTGCAGTCACATGAAAGGAAGAACCACATGATCCAGCTTATTCTCATGGATACAGTCCTAATAGCCAGAACATCAAAAGGGGGTGTTTCAGTCATATGCATCTGCAGCCATTGGCAGGATTACTGCAGCTGCCTGTGTTGGGGTGTCAATCATTTTGCCCTCTACACAATCATAGACATGAGGGCAACTAAACATTATTTGTACTATATTGTAGCTAATATGCCTAATTATACCAGTGAGGAATAATGTCACTTGACTAAAGAAATCTTAGTTAAATCATTTCTTGTCCGAAAACAACAAATTATAGTTCAAATAACCCATGTGTGTTTGGTGAGGATGATGGAAGTTGTATTCCAAAACATCTGAATGTTATCATGTTGGCAAAGGCTGGTCTAAAGAATTAACCATCTGACACCCTGATCCCAAGCTTGGCATTCTCGTTGATTTCCATATAGCATATTCCTAATTAAATATGCTTGGGACTGCATCCTAAATGTTAATTTTTTAAAAGTGCAAAGTATCTGTTCTCTGAGCAGCATTAATTTTGATGATGCCACCACTTAAATTGATGAAGTTTTGCAATTTGCAATTTGTGTTAATGGGATGAGCACTGAGACCCAAAAACATGTGTTCATCTTTGGAAGTTAATGAGACTTCTGTGTGTGTGTTAATCAACAGGGAAATATACCAAAATAGATGGAACCTGTGAATTCTAAATGCATCACATGGTTGGAGCATAATTTAAGGGCATTTCTCCCACAGGCTGCCATTTGAGTGTAAATGTGAGATGCTGAGGATCCCCACAGCTTCAGTTGTGTGTTTGTGTGGGGGACTTTGTTGTGTCTTTAAATGCTAAGCAAAATCACCAGGCATAGTGCATTACTATCACTGGGAAATAGAGATATTACAACTATTTGCTGTAGACACTTATGCCCACACATGCAAAATGAACAGTTTGAAAAGAGAAGATGGAACAGATGGAGAAAGTTCCATCATCTCCATGAAAAAATCAGATCAAAATATTACACAAAAAGTTACTCAACTATTTCCTGTTCTTTCCCACCATATTTTCCTCATATATCAAAACTCGTTTATGCTTTTTTCTCACATTTACCATATTTTTTGCTCCATAAGGTGCACCTGACCTTAAGACGCACCCAGTTTCCTTTTTTTTTAAACAAAATTTTTATTGGGTTTTCACAATTTATATAAACACACACAATACACGATACAGACATACAAAAACAAAAACAAACACATATAATTTCAAATCCTTAATTTCTTAACCACTTTCCCTGACTTCCCCACACCTCCCCTTCTTGCATCCCAATTCCATAGTTAACTCAGCAAGTTCTTATCTCCTACTTTTACCTTATTAATATTTTACTTAATTCTTCTTAGTTAACCAAATTTAACTTATAAATCTCAATTAAACAACAGTACCCATCTTTTACCTCCTTTTCTAAGGTCGACCCAAGTTCCCTTCCACAAATTTCCCAATTTTTATATTAATTACAAAACAAAATAACAAAAAACAACATATAATTATATACCCTTTGGATTCCAAAACTCTCCCCCCCCCCTTTCCAGGTTTCGATCCCCAAAGAATGTCCATCTGTCTATCAGTTCTCAGCCTGGATCCCTCACATCCGAGGCCCTCAAATCTCTCTCAGTCCCTCTCTGCCGGTTTTGTTGGTAGTCCTTTATGTTGGACATCGAGTCTCGGAGAAGCTCTGTCCCGATAGGGTCTATGTGTCTTCCAACCAGACCTCCATATTCAAGAGTGGAGCCCAAATTATGTTTCTTATTCCTTTTAAGTCCAAATGTCCCAAATGTCCCAAAAGCTCCAACTTTCGTCTTAATCAAATTTGTAATCCATAGATCTTCCGATCTCCCCATGGAGAGATCTCTCCAATCTTCATTCTCAAATTCAAACCAAATTCTCATCATCCAGGTCTTGTTTCCCTTGTAATCCATTTTTGCAGGCCTCTGGTTGGTCTTTTCCACTTGCGGCATTTCAGCTCCTCCTTCCCACTCCTCTGAATCATCACATATCTCCTCTTGTTCAGCTGCAGAATCTTCTTGAGTCAAGTCCTCGGCACAATCAACAAGTTTATTTACTTTAGAGTTCAAGGTCGTTACTTCTGTAGCCAAAGCTTCACTCTGATCTTGTAATTTTCCCAAGAGAAAAAACATTCTATTCAGCTTAGCCTGTACTTTTCCATCTGCAGCCATTGTAATGTCTCAGAACCCCCTCTAGAGGGATTTTAGTTACTTAGTATTCTTTCTCCAACAGTCTAGTTGCTTTGTTTTTATTTCTTCTTTATTTTCCACAACTTAAAGTCAAATGTATCAAAATTAGCCAGCAGAAATAACGAAAGGCAAATTTTTCTATCTTTGACAGCTCATTTGACAGCTGTCAAACTCTTTATGTCTTCTCAACAGGCTCTCTTACTGATCGCTCCCGGATCCCGGGGGGGTTGCACATCAGCTCCTAAAAATCAGTTCTTATCCTCCAGCAAAATACTTCTAATGCCAAATCGTGAAATTAATAACTTTTGTCTCACGAAGAGAGAAGTGGTCTCTCAACCTTAGTTATCCAATTCTTGCTTTAAATTGTCTGCAGGATGGGGGGGGCAGACTTCCTTTTGACACCTCCCCCGATCGTACCGAATTCAAAGAAAAAATAGATTTTTAAGTCCAATTTCCGTACTACTCACGGGTTGTTACTTTTGTAGTCCAAATGTTCAAAGGAAGAAGTCAGCGCTCTCCGGCCATGGCTTGCGGCTTCACTCCGTAGAAGAAGCGGTCTACTCACAGCACCACGCCACTCTCCGGCCCCCGCTCCAAAGCCTTTAAAAAGGCTTCTTCGCGGGTCGGGGGCGCAAATGGTGCCCGCCGAGTCACCAAGTCCACAGGCTTCAGCGCCTGTGGTTTCTGAGGGTCCCCGCGCCGCCGCCGCGGCAGGACCCGTCTTCCACGGAGCCGATTCCCTCTGGAGCTCGGAGGGAATCCGCCATTAGTCGATCGCGCTAACCCGGAAGTCCCAAGACGCACCCAGTTTTCAGAGGAGGAAAACAGGAAAAAAATATTCTGAATCAAATGTTGTACTAAACTATTTAATAAACTACTGGTATATCAGAGTGAGACTGAGAGGGACCGGAGCTGTATGTTTGTTTAGTGTGCATGCTCAAGGAGCCAGCGGATCAGCTGAGACGCTGGGGGATTTGCGTCATTTCCCCCTCTCCCTCATCCCCTGCCCTCCAGTCCCCAGCAGCCTTCCTATTTTACCTCCTGATTTTCACTGTGCTTGTGGCTCAAAGCTCAAGGTTGGGGTTGTTGTTTTTTGCTGCTGGTTGCTTAAATTTTATCCTTCCCGATCCAACCCCTCCTGTGCCCTGCTGTCTCTCTGCAGCCTCATTGCTCCGTTTAGGGAGCGCAGGGACCTTTGCTAGCTGAGGCTGCTGCAGCTGTTGCTGGCTATGCACTGCCTTTAAAAGCGCCTGCTGGCTTTGAATCGCCTGCCTCCTCCCGGCTCGCTGTAAAGCAAGCAAAGGGAGAGCCGTGCAAAGTGGGACAGAAGCCCTGTAAGCGGCTCCCGCTTTGCTTGCTTTACAGTGAGCGACGGCTCCTGTCTGTCCCTCCTCCCATCTAAGGGGCTGCTGCCCACTTTGCTGCCATGGCTCTCCTTCCCTCCCTCCTCCCGGCTCCTCTGTGGGTCACTTTAAAGCAAGCAAAGCGAGAGCCTCGTAAGTGGCTCTCACTTTGCTTACTTTCAGAGAGCGACAGACAGGAGACATGGCTCCCATCCGCCCCTCCTCCTGGCTGTAAAGCAAGCAAAGCTAGAGCCGTGCAAAGCGGGACAGAAGCCCTGTAAGCGGCTCCCACTTTGCTTGACTGAAGGGAGCCATGGCTCCAGTCCAGTGCATTCGCTCCATAAGACGCACAGGCATTTTCCCTTTCTTTTTAGAAGGAAAAAAGTGTGTCTTATGGAGCGAAAAATAGCGGTGGTTCAAAATACGTATGCTTAGCATTTCCTTCCCTCCCCTTGCCCCAGTGCATCCTTTCTCAGAAGTAAAGTTCCAAAACTATTTCCAATTCAGGTTCACTTGAAGAACCACTTTTTAAATTATTTAAAAGAAGTCTCTCCTTTCTGACAATTCATTATATGGTGGACTACTCTACTAAGCTTGTACATTGTTTTGTGAATGAAGTGATTGCCTGTCCACATACATTCTGTATACAGGATGGATGCTATTTTGATAGTGGAGATAATCAGTCATAAACTTTCCCAAACTTTGGGAAATCCCCAAACTTTTGGGAAATCTGCCTACCTCCCATTCCCACCACCCTTCTGAGTAACACCCCTCCCCACCTTCTCACTATATAGAAGGATCTGGCAACTTCTGTTTCAGTGTATCTGAAGAAGTGTGCATGCACACGAAAGCTCATACCAAGAACTAACTTAGTTGGTCTTTAAGGTGCTACTGGAAGGAATTTTTTTATTTCCCAAACTTTGTTTGCTTCTTTATTACAAATGTGTGCAGCCTGCCCTTCACCATAAGATCCCAAGGTGTTTCACATACAAAATCAGTATAACAAATGAAAACAACACATTCTATAAAACTTCGATGAAAACTATACTTGGAATTATGATTTTAAAAGTATCAATGAAAAAATCTCATGCTAAGCAAGTTCCTGCGCTAAGCAAGGAAAACATCGATTCAGCTTGATATCCACTCACAGATGTCTGGGCAAAAAGATGTGCCTTGCCCTCTCATAGGAAATTAAGCAATGATGAGGCTAGACACACCTCAGAAATGGGAGGGGCATTCTGAAACTTGTGGGCCACCACAAAGAAGACCTTCTCATGTGCCACCTTCTTTGAACTTCATGGGTGATATCCAATCAATTCGTATGTAGAGCAGCCTCATTGAAATTAATGGGTGAAGTACAGTTGTGATGTCCCACTTGTGCAAATTCCTTGTCCTTTTACTGAAGCTCCCACTCCCCTCATAATCTACTCTGGTGAGTTAGAGGACCATGCAGACCAGACTGGGGACTCCATGGATGTAGAAGGGAGAATGGGACATCTCACCTCACTCACTGACATATTGGATCTCACCCAAAGTAACTGAAGTCCACAGATTTCAGTGGGTATACTGTGAGTTTAACCAATATTGGATTTTACTCAAAAATCTGGGGGAATATTTTTTGAAATGAAAACTCACTGGAAATTATGTGTGTCTATACTTGCAAATACATGCAATGTTTTTATTTACATGTAACTATTTCTTACATGAGATGCTATTTAATGATAGATAAGAGAGACTAATGCCCTATGTTCTGCTTCAGATAAAAAGCCCGTTGGAGAGTTGAATAACTCACAGTAACTTTCCATGTTGTATTGATTTCACTCTTTCCCCAGGACAGAGGAAAAAATATTGTGTGCATCTTTGCTGTTGTGTCATCTTCCTTTTCTCCGCTAGGTATCTGATCCATTAAAATAGAGTCACTTACTCTCACTGTGCCATTACATGCAACAAATATCACCAACACACTGTCTGAACGCATCCACTCACTGTGATTTTACAAGTGTTTATATTGGAGAAAAGAAATGTATCATTTTAGACAGTTGACAAACTGTAAATGCTGGCTAGCATGTCTGAGGAAGCTGTGAGGTTCCCTATTCCCTTCACATTCTGCTGGCATGCTCCTTGCCCTCACCATCTCCACATTTTCTTCTCCCTGACCCACTTATAATGCTACCTCCGCTGCTTCTGTCAAGCAGGGGAGAGAATGGAAGTTAAGCCACAAAGCACAGGAAGAAAGCAGGTGTAGGCAGAGGATTTGGGGCCACATTTCAGGGTGACATTTCCTGGGGTGCCACATGTATCCCAATATCTGGCTGCACAGCTCATTAATCAAAGAGTCTTCCCCATAGCCAAAAACCTTTGTTGTGATTTAGACATAAACTGGATATGAGCCCATTGGCTATCAAGATCTCTGGCTAGTGTATTTTGGAGGTTTAAGCTATAGAAACTAAATATGAAGGTGGCAAAGTTAATACATGGTTATAAGTTGGGGATGCCCTAAACCCTAGAAATTAATAAATGGTAGGATTTTGATTATTTGGGATATGAATTCCTGGGCTAGCCTATGCAAAGCAATCTGAGGGCCAGCAAGAGAACTGCCATTCTCCCCTGTCCTAATGTATGAACAGGGACAGGGGATTTGGAAGGCTGCCAGGGTAACTGGGTGTGATGTCACAGGAAAAGTTTGGGCCCTTTGGCATGAGGCTTGGTATAGCTGAAAGAGAACAGGTCCATCTTGGGCAGGATGGCTGAAGGCAGGCTGGGAGAGATGCCTTGGACTCTAGCGCTGCAATGCTGTGGGAAACAAGCCCACAGTACTCTCAATAATACTCTCTTTATTTCAATACACACTGTCAAAACAAAAGATTCCAAAAATACTTCTCATACACACACTCAATTTAAAATTCCTACTTCTGGCTATCTCTGTCATGGTTGTCTTTTTGCTAGTACACTTCTAAAAATACTTTCCCTAGTGCCTATTTATCTAGCAGAAAGTGTCATAATTGTTCCATGCAGTAAGTACAAATGCCTGGATAGGGAGGTAATTTACTAAAAAGGATTGTATTATAAGCAACAGATGCTGAAATTCCCTCTCCTATACCATTATTAAAGGTACAGGAACCCTGTTTTCTTTTGCATCTGACCACATCATAACCCTATGCATTATCTTCTCAGAAGTAAGGGTTGTTGGCTAATGTAGATAGTAAGCTTCCTTACTTCTCTATTATCCATAAGATGTTTTCCTATAAATCACTACATTCCCCTCTCTCATTCCAGATCTTTCCATACCCTCTTCTTTCCAGAAGTATCCTTGTTATGAAAAACCCTGTATTGAGGGAAGGAAAACTGGGGATGCAGTGATCTGGAGGAAAACATATGAACAGGTATAGAAAGATGATCCACATGAAACAGCAATATGAATGAACTCCCTAATTCTGGACAGGAAGCACCCTTATATAGTAATATTGTGTGCATCTTTGCTGTTGTGTCATCTTCCTTTTCTCTTTCTTCCTTTTCATTCAGGTCATTTTTTTTCCCTTTGTGTTCTTTTGGTATGTTAGCAAAAAACATATTCCTATTGGTTCCCCCCAATCATTGATACTCCACTGCTTGCCATCCATAGAATTTACTCAGATTCAGAATTCAGCCTCCCCAAAGGTAGATCTCCTCTAGAAGAACAGACTTCATTTGGCCTTCCAAAGTCACTGTATTCTGCAAATCTTTGGCACATGAACATCCATGCTGTCATATATAAATGAATATATATTTTCAAAGATTTTCCTTATGCTCCTTCTGATAAATAAGAAATGCATTTTTGAAAACAGCTCGGCTATTTCTCTGCTTTCTGCAATGAGGTTTTCTTTCTGGGTTCACCGTTTCTATTTTCCCCTCGATGAAAGCTAATTAGTAAACTTGGGACAATTACTGTTGTAATTAAGGAATCCAGGTGAGGCATATTAAAGGGAGTCACACTACAAAAAGAGGAAGCAGATAAACATCTTCTCACAGCCAATCATGAGAAAAAAGAAATAAGTAAGCTACAAAAAATTAAAAGAGTTGTATAGTCTGTCTTGCAGTTGCTAATATGTGGTCTGTTCCAAAGCTTATAACCTAAAATTTCACCCAGAGAAGACAATAGAGGGATGGAATAAAAATTGGGGGCGGAGGGGTAGGTAGAGGGAAAATGTGAATTTGTTTGTTTGCTTTCTTGCTTGCTTGTAGTTAGTCTATGGGTACTTAAGGGGCTGTACTAAAGGCTTAATGATTTGAGAATGAATGTGGATGGTTAAATGAGGTTAAAATGCCATGAAACACCACTTGATGCCTGTTCAGGCTTATGATATATGCTATGCTCTCCATTTCAGAAGATGATACTTTTAAGAAGATCAATATGAGGTACAGTGGTATCTCGGGTTACAGGCGCTTCAGATTACAGACTCCGCTAACCCAGAAATAGTACCTCGGGTTAAGAACTAGTATCTCGGGTTAAGAACTTTGCTTCAGGATGAGAACGGAAATCATGCGGTGATGGCGCTGTGGCAGTGGGAGGCCACATTAGCAAAGTGGTACCTCATGTTAAGAACAGCTTCAGGTTAAGAACGGACCTCCAGAACGAATTAAGTTCTTAACCCGAGGTACCACTGTATTTGGAGATAGAAATGACAGAGAAATTCAGTTGTTAGAATTTATCTAGTTGGGTGGTTCCCTAGACCAGATGGAAGGGAGGTAGATGAACCAATATGTACTTCTATAATTTTTGTGAGAGAGTTCTCCATTCTTTTTTAAGCGTACAGAAATGATTCCATTAGGAAGAAACTTACATTCTTGTGAAAATTTTATGAGATATTGCTAGTAAAATGCATAGGAAAAGAATGCATACAAAAAGGTGTGCATTAGGAAGAGTGCACTAAATGCCGAATAGTTTAAAAAAAAACAAAAGCAAACATTGAGGAAATGTGGTGAGCCAAACTTTAGAGTAAATAACGGCAAAATGTGAAACAAAAATGGACAGATTTGTCCATTCCTAATGGTAACCCTAAAAGTATTCATTTTAACAGCCGATGCTGAATTTTTGAAGATGGAAAAAGTTGGTTTTCCCACAGTAGAAGAAAAAGGCATATTTCCCCAGATTATTTACTTCAAGTCCTTATTCACAGTCATCGTAACTAGAAGATGCGTGTAATGTCATGCAGCTACAACTGCTAACAGATGTTCATTATTTACCTGTACTATGTGGCAGGTCTAACAAGCAGCTTGTCATCCTGTGCATTCTAAAAAGACAGAGGGAGAGAAATTCAGAGCAAAGTAGGATAAGCAGATGCCTGGCACTTGACGGTAATATTTGATTTAGTACCTAATGAAAGGTCTCAGCCTACATACCACACTCCAACAAGAAATCCAATTTACCTCACAGGAGTTGTTTGCATCACTAAACATTGTTTGACAGAGCCCTTAAAAAGCAAGCACCTGACAGTTGCCTCCTGAGGCACTTCCCCACATTTTGGCATTTGCTCCATGCTGTTGGGTGCAAGGAGGAGCATCAACTGGCTCCAGCTGCCGCATCCCTATCCTTAGGTTTATCAAAACAACTTATATCATTACAGCCAATCAGCCTCCAAATCTAGGGAGATTTCCATTACTAATTGTAATAAGTCCTGGAAATATGATATGCTACCAGTGTACTCACAAAACTTCCCTAATTAGCAGTTGTCCATTAACTCAAATATGCACCTGCCTCCGCTCCAACACAAACACAAAGAAAATACCCTACCCTATTTCTTCCCTCAAAAGTGTCCCTTAATAATATGCCACTGACATTATACTCGTGCAATAAATATGTTAATAAAGTGTCTTGTTAGGATTTAAACAGCAAAGCACAGTACAGATAAATCCGCTGCTGCTTGAAGCTAAGGATAGTTCCCAAAAGTTTCTACATTTAAAGGGTGGGGTAGCGCAGTATATTTTCCATACAAAATTATACAACACTAATGCAAGACATTCCCTGGCTCACTGGATATCTAAGATAGGGAATCTGCGGTCCTCCAGCCATTGTTGAACTCAAACTCCCATCTGCCTCAGCCAGCATGGCCCATAGCCAGGGATTATGGAAGCTGTGGTTTGGCAACATCCAGAGGGTTGCAGGTTCCCCACCTCTACTTTCAATGATAGCCTAACTTTAAGCTATATTCTGTACATGACCATAAAACAAAGAAAACAATATTGATTGTTGATATATGATGATGTTCAAATATCTAAGTAAGTTTGTAAAATCAGGGCATCTTCGATGATTGGAAGAACTCTATTCAGAAAGGGGGCTTCTTGAGAAGGCTCAGGATATAGTCAGATTTTTGAAGGTTGGACTATGTAATCTATGTAGCATGCACCACACTGAATTCCATCTTAGAAGCAGAAAGGTGGAATACAGTTTTCATGTAATAGATAATAAAGCTCACAGCTATTTTTTTCTACCACTTTAGGAAGTATGAGCCTAGATATCAGTGGATTCTCCTCTCCCCCCCCCCATTTAGTTCCTTGAACAAGGATAGAGCTCTAATGGTAGAGACCCCTTTCCTGTCCTGTATGGCATATCCTCCTTGCTACCCTGTGGAATGTCCCTCCTAATATGCCCACCGCCAAGCTAACCTACCTCAGGGGCAAACTTGTGTGGGCAAACCTGGTTGGGGGAAAGCCCAATGTATGCCACCATAAGCTTCTTGGAGGAAGAATGGAATCCAAATATGATGGGTATAGGAGGAAACAAAACACAAACAGTAAATGAGAATGGCTGGTGATACTGGGGCAATAATTTCATTAAGCCTAGTATGAAATAAAGAAAATGAATACAGAATCCATAACACAATAGAGAGATAATAGTGACACCAGTATTTAAATTCTGCAAACAGTTTTATTGGGGGCATTTTTTTTTCACTACAAAAATGAGGTGCTAGTGTTCATATATTGGTAATAGTGCCATGGGTAGCAACCAAGAGGAACCTAGATAAGGGACATTTCCATTCCATTAAAGAAATTAAAATAGGGGTAATGGTGGGTATAATTTGTCCTAGTAAGTACACTTACTGGTCTTTTCCACTGTTGTTGAATGTGCAGTTGTGGGGAGGGTCTAGGCAGTGAGACACCTTCCCCATACAAGCTTTCAATGGAAATGTGTGGTATAATGACATGAATGAATTAAATGTGCAAGGGTCTAAATAACAAGGTTTGTTCACATATATACTTCAGCATCGGTTGATATCGCATAAAGTACTGCTGAATTTGTCACTAGCTGATGTTTGCTAGTTACAATGATAAAGTTAGAAGATTAACAAGAAAAAAGTGAAGCACTTTTTCTTTTGGGTTGCTTGAAAGGATTGTGTAAGTGGGTCAGGAATAAAGTATGTAACTTTCCTGTTATATATCTAGGGGTGGAGGAAGGGGGCAGGGGGTGGGCCGCCCCAGGTGTCTTTGCGGAGAGGGGTGACATTTGGGGCGCAGCGTGCCCACAACTCCCAAGCCTACCCTGAGCTGTCAGGGGAAGGGAAGAGCTGCGCCGTTTCGCCAGCAGCATTCCCCCTTCATTTTGACACCTTGGGAGTTGTGGGCACGCAACTCACTTCGATGACTCACTCCGCCCCCGGCTGCAGGACGCGTGCATCACTCCATGCACCCAAGCGGCTATCCCGCACCTGGGAGGGCACCCTCTGTGCCCCGGCCCCTCGGGAGCGTGCCCGCCCTGGGCAGCGTGGGCATATGCTCTGTCACTGTATATATCCTGGACAGAAAGTGTCATTTTAGTGAAGTAATGCTCAATAAATCAAGGATAACAAATTTATGTGAACAAGCCAGAATGGAACTGGTGACAACCTTTAAGTTAAGTTAGGACAACTCTGATATCTCTGATAGTATACAAAAACAATCAAAAATATGTTGGGCTGAAACAGTTGTCTCGTGGCATAACAGCACAAACTAAAAGGACTTTATAGATTCCAATGCAAGGTACAAATATATTGCTTATTAAAACAGTTTTTAGTATGTCTTGTAAGCATAAGCATTGTACTATGCAAATGATTATATTGATGAACCAAACAAAACAAGAATCTTCTCTATTTATAGCAGAACTACATTACTTCAATTACTAGATGAACCTGAAATACTCATTTCTATTGACATTGTGCTGGATGACCCATGAGCCTTTAAGTCATCAGCTTCTGCCCTCTGAGGTCCACCACGATCCATCAAATGCCCTCCCAGTTCATTTCAAAGTTGCCAAGTTCAAAACAAACATTATTGTTTCCCTCGCCTTCTGACCTTGAATTCTGTCAGATGTGTCCATATGACCCCAGTTCAAATCAAATCCCCAGATTTCAAAACAAAGGACATGCAATGCTCTCAACTCATATAATTTCTGCACCTAAAGAACCCTGGCCAGTATATAGATAGATTCCCTCCAGTAGCTGGGCAGAAAAATATGAACAGTTATGTTATATAAAGAATGAGTGAATGAACTAGGAAACAAAGCTGATTTACTAACAAACTGGGAGTTGCCTCTCTGGGGATTATAATGTGCTAAGGCTATTTCAAGTACTCTAGAGAACTTGAAATTGACATACTGATATTTTTAATTATCTCTCTTTCACACAAAATGCTATTGTTTTCATACTGGGAAAAGCGATTGATCTTTGAACACCTACTGTATAACATATTAGCATACTATGGGATTTGAAGTTTTTTTACACCCAGTTTCCATTATTTGTTTTTTTACCAGAATCAACTAAGAGGCAAAAGAACACAGAATGAGTTGAACTAGGGTGACATTTTATTCAAAATGGTATCTGAAGAAGTGTGCATGCACACGAAAGCTCATACCAAGAACTAACTTAGTTGGTCTTTAAGGTGCTACTGGAAGGAATTTTTTTATTTTATTCGAACACTTTCAGAAAGAATGAATATCATGGGAGATGAACTTAATTCAATGTGATGGGCAAGCCCAAGGGTCTCAGCAGGGCCATGACTCCTTTATGTGGACCATACCTAGTGAGCAAGGATTGCTTCCTGATGCCACTCCCAGCTAGGTCCCAAAACTCAGCCTGCCTCATCTTCCTCAAGGGCTCCTATCATCTGGCCTCCACAGATGTCCATCACCTTTACAAGTACAGTGGTACCTCGCAAGACGAATGCCTCGCAAGACAAAAAACTCGCTAGATGAAAGGTTTTTCCGTTTTCAATTTGCCTCGCAAGACGAATTTCCCTATGGGCTTGTTTCGCAAGACGAAAACGTCTCGCGACTTTGTTTCCTTTGTCTAAAAACAAATACATGTTTTGTTTATAAAGTTAATTTATTTTTCTTTCAATTTTTGAACTGCTCTTTACAGTATGTGTGACTTTAAAGAGCAGTTAATAAACTGTTGTTGTACTAAATTTGGCTTTGTTTGGACTTTTTTTGACCATAGGAACGCATTAATTGATTTTCAATGCATTCTTATGGGATTTCGTGTTTCGCAAGACGAAAAATTCGCTAGACGACAAAACTTGCGGAACGAATTAATTTCGTCTTGCGGGGCACCACTGTACTTAAGGGTGTTCACCAGTACATTTCTTCATTTTGCACCCTCCTTTCAAATGTGACAGGTTAGCCTATTTAAAGATGCTGGTTCACTAGGCCTTTAACACCCTCCAGCACCCGGTACAGAAAAGGTATGTGTGTGTTTAGAACCTTCCTGACAAGGCTGATCTATGAACAGGCAAAAAAAAGTTCCTACTAAGCCCCAAAGCAACTGGAAAAAGATCCTGCGCTACAATTGAGGGTAGGCTGGCCAGGTGCCAAAAAGGCCCATGAGACCATAAAGGAGCCTGGCTCAGACATAAATAGCCAGCTCCTGGCACTGGTGTGTGTATATACTGACCCTGTGTATTTCCTCCCCACAACCCAGCCACTGGCATTACACAGCCCAGGGGAGTTAGCAGATCTCACCCTGCTGGTTCATGCTACCCTTCTTTAGCTTCTTTAATTGGTTCTTAGGCTCAGTGGAGGCATGCAAATGGGCACTGCCCCTTCAACCTTCGTCTGCCTTTACCTAGCCCACAATTGCTTGTCTTCTCGATTACAACCAATCAGGGACTGACCCTTGCCTGTCTTTGGCTCCAGCTACACCTCCTGTTGGTCTTCTGTCCTACCAGCCCCAACGGTCACCAGCCGCTGCTGCTCAAGGCCAGACACTTTGTTCTATATTTTTTTTTAAAAAAATATTTATTAACTTTTCAAAGGTTATACAAAAAAAGCAAAATAATAATAATACAAAAATAAAAACACATATAATTTCATTCACTTATTTTCTTTAAACTTATTTCTCGGACCTCCTCATACCTCCCCTTTTTGTATTCCAATTCAAATTATTCATTCAGCAAATCCTCACCCTTAATTTTCACTTAGTTTTACACCTTTCTTTCTCCCCCCCCCCCCAATTATCTTAATCATTACAGCTGGTAACCACTTAACTTCTTTTTATCCAACATCATTCTAACATTGGCTAATTTTATAATGTTTCCCAAGATAGTCCTTAATTTTCTTCCAATCTTCTTCTGCCGTCTCTTTTCCCTGGTCTCGGATTTTGCCAGTCATTTCTGCCAGTCCCATGTAGTCTATCACCTTCATCTGCCATTCTTCCAAGGTGGGTAGATCTTGTGTCTTCCAATACTTTGTGATAAGTATTCTTGCTGCTGTTGTTGCGTACATAAAAAATGTTCTGTCTTTCTTTGACACCAATTGGCCGACCCAGACACTTTGTTCTAGCCAAATTCACATTTTGTTAAGCTCTGGATTTTCTCTTGAACCTCTCACTTTATTCTCCCAGGTCTAGACTTCATCCTTTACTTTTTCTCTTTCCATTTTTACGGACACAGCACAGTTTCCGATCAAGAGCATTGATGTGTTTTCATAATGAAAAGGTTAAATGTATTTGGCAGAAAATGTCTGGTGCAAACTTAAATGATCACAAGGTGAAAACATTGAAGCCATATGCCTTTTCAATTATTTTCCCCGTTTGGAAAAGAAAAAAGAAAATAAAAAAGTTATGTTTTGGAGCTTTCATTCTCCCATCCTGGGGCCCACAGTGAGATAAACATAGAACCCAGAGAACAAGGAGTTTGAGATTAAGTTCAAGCTGGACCACAGGGATTTAAATTCTTAAAACATCTATTCACAGTGGCTACAGTCTGAAGCCCATTTGTGAGAACCTCTTCCCTTCAGAGTCAATGCGTGTAGGTATGCATATCTGGCCACAGTATTGCAGCTAGTGTTATCTTAAAACTCTGCTTTGCAAGGGTGGGGGGAGCATTTTCACATAGGACAGGCATAAAGTTAATGGGGCAAGAAGTACTTTCCGTTGAACCCGAATAATTCCAGTATATTTTTTTTTAAAAAAACCTGACTCAACTATAGCTGACCGTTTCTAAAATTGCCCTTACTACATGCTCCTGGCATTGCAAATGATCTAAACTTCTTTTTCTGTGTGGTCAACACATTCACTGAGATAAATGAAGTGTTGGCAGGAGCATTTAATTTAATTACCCTGCTGGTGTTGGAGAGTTAGTTCACTGCTAGAGAATTTGGAAACAGGAGCATAATGCAATGCAAATTCAGCTTTAGAACTTGTACCCCTTCCCTATCAAGTCTCCAGTTAAAACAGCTTTGAAATCCCTTTCCATGTTTTGTTTGTTATCCAAAAAGGATTTGCCTTAGGCAGCAGTGGCAGACTTGTGGGGGACGCCAGGTGTTGCTGGATTCCCCTGCTACCATAGCCAGGGATAATGGGAGTTGTAGTCCAACTCTTCTTCTTCTTCTAAATGAAAAACATCTGGAGGGCCACTCAGTTTAACAAGTGCAGAGCGCTGGGATTTGCCTCCTTCACTGTATGAGACTGAAGGGTGAATAATAATAATAATAATAAATTGTTTTAGCCTTCTCCAAAAAGTAGTTAGAGCTATGGACAAGGGCCAAATAAGCAAAACTTTCCTAACTACCCCCCCCCTTTATCCAACTTTTTCCATTGTGTGTGTTTCAGGGAATTGGTACAGGGGCAAAGGGTTAATCTTCCTTCCAGACTCACCATAGACTGCAGACTATTATTGTTCAGTAGTAAAAGCAAAAGCAAAAGCATTAAACAGCTACTGTGAAAAATAGGAAAGCTATCAATGGAAAGAAGTACTTTTTACTCTAACACATCTGAGCTTCTGTCAGTTTTGCAGCTGGGTGTTTAATGTGAATGGGAGAGAGAGGAACAACCCTCATTTTGAAAACAGTTTGATTTCAGGACAGGTTAGGATGACAGAGCCCCACAAAAAGGGTAATTAATGGATAATAGCTTCTATAATGATAGGTGCTTATTTGACAAGATTGCATTTGCTTCAGAAAACATGTGACCATTGCTTTGATGGCAAAGTGAACTGCTCCTTTCCCTTCCTGACAGATTTTCCTTGTCCTTAAGAAACAGGTGGTATGATTAACTGGAAAGCCAAGACCTGGGTCAGTCTTTGAGGTCTGCAGACAGTGAAACTTCCAGCAAGCTTGTAGCTGTTCTCTACAAAGGCTGATACTGTTACTCAATGCCATCACAGCGGTGTGACACCAATGATATATGACCTGACAAAAATGCACTATATGTAGAGGTTGAGGGGAGAGCGCTCAGGTCCTACTTGAAGATGATAGTTTCCCACCTCCTCTAAAGTTCACATTTGTTTCATCGCCTGTCAATTTGTCGGCATTGTGCAGCTGCACTAATTGCCTATTGTTTAGCTGCTAGTCTATTTTGTGCTGGTTTCTTATTGCAACTATTGATTCTGTATTTGTTCTTAAAGAAAATAGTTCAGCCCTTTCAAGAAAAATGAAATACAGTAGATATAATGACTAACCCCTGACTAATCTATAGTCTATAACAACATTTGTTAACTGCCTCATTTGTACTAAAAATGGTGAAGACCTTTTGTTATTTTCTCTTCTAAGTGGACCTGTCCTGGTTCTCTTTCTAGGTGGGGAGCACCCCTCACTCCATGGTTTTCTCTGGAAAGCATTTTCCTTCATGTACCTGCAGTAAGTAAACTATGTATTTTAATCTGAAAAGAGCAATTAGCTATGCAAGGATCAGCTGGCACAGTGCTGACAATTTTAGAGAATGGTCGCTGTTATATTTCAGGCTGGCGCAAGACAGTTTTAAAACAGATAATGAAACACCATTTTGATCTTCCTATTCAATCAAGAACACTCCCAGCTTACTACAGCATAGAAGGCTAGCAGCCTAATGCACGGTTTAACTCATTTATTTATTTTATTAGATTTATACCTACTTTTACCCAGAGGACGTTACAACTATTAAATATACAGTTATTGTATTAAATAAAAAAGTTACACAATAAAAACATTAGAAGCATAATAAGAGAAAGAAGTTCTATATATAAAATGAAAGGGGGAGAAACAACCTCATGTTTAACTAATCACAAGTAGCTAACAATTGCAGGGAGAAGGTGACCTCAGAATTAACCCAGGCTTACAAGATTGAAAATAATAATAAACATTTTTTTTTCTATTGGGCAACAGTGAAAGCAGAACTGTTCAACACGTACTTTGTCCGTGTCTTCACCCAAAAGGAAACCAGTGCCCAACATGGTGATAACAGAATAAATGATGCAAGGAGGCAGTTGCAGTCCATGATATGAAAAGATATGAAAAGACTTTGAATTACCATAATTCACATTTCCAAGGCCTGATGAGCTGCACCAGGATTCAAGTTACAAAAAAAGAGATTCCGACTAAACATCAGTAAGTACTTTCTGAGTGTAAGAGCCATTTGACAGTGGAACAAACTCCCTCAGAAGGTGGTGGACTCTCCTTCCTTGGAGGCTTTTAAGCAGAGGTTGGATGGTCATCTGTCAGATATTTTTATTGAGATTCCTGCACTTCAGTGGGTGAACTATATGACGCTCAGGATTTCTTCCACCTCTACAATGCTATGATTTTTTTGAATTGGCACTCAATACTTTTTAATCCAGCTTTTTGATCTTCAGTGCAAGAAAATGATAATCAGTTTAATAATAACAACAAACCATTGAAGGTCAAAAAGTTGTTCTAGACAGAGTTTAGTGAACCTCACCCCCACCCCAGTAAAGCAATAGCTTGTTTTGTCCCTACTATGCCTTTTGGGGAGAAGTTGGGAATGCTGTTGTTTTCAACTATATCATACTTTGCACACACATGCATTAGGCTACATTTTTTCAGTTTCAGCCTGTCCCTAAGACCACAGAAGTTGCATCTTGACTAATGAATATACATATAATGCTAGGGCACATCTTTTTATACCCAACCATACATATATTCTCACCTTTGTGCAGCCTTCCATAAAGTGATTTTGGTAGTCAGGTTGATTTGGCAGCAATTACTGGTTGAAAATAGAAAGTTCACAAATGTATCTGAATTTTGAAATGAGGGGTATGTGGGCATAAAAGGAAAAGGGTTTCCTTCTATTCACTTTAGAAGAGAAAACTTGTTATTTATCATGTCTAAGCCCCCAGGAAACCTCAAAGGTCAAAATGCATCTTGCAGGGTGTTACTTTATCCTTCAGTATTTATGCTCATGGATATTATTTTAGTTTTATTAGGGTAGTCATAAATGTTTGTCAGAAAACAATTAGCAAACAATTTTTCTTAAAATTACTGTTTTAATCTTAGCCTTTGTTAGGGATGCTTTAAGACCACTTGTTCTCATTTATTGATTTTGGAACATTATTTGAAGAGGTTTTTCTACATGTGCAGTATTTTTTTTTAAAAAAACCACTTTAGGCAATTTTTCTTGGGTTGATTTGTAGTTAGAAAATTTCTCTTTCTTGTTCAGACTAATCAGGATTCCCAAGGGCTCACAAACGTATTAAGTATTCAGAGCTGGAGAAACTGGAACTAAACACATCACTAATGGGGATGCAAACAATTAGAATACTCAAATTTATAGAATCCATACCATTTATAGGAATCTTTTCAGTGGATAACTTTAGTTCCAGGCATATCTGCAACAGATTGACACATTACTGATATTTCTGGCAGCAAGTCATGAAACCAACCAAAGTATTTTTTTCTGCAGGAGCTTAATCTTAACAGATGTTGGTTGTGTTCTTACAGCTGAGACAGCTGGTCACAACATGAATGCTTGAAGGCAGTTTGCTATGTGTCTGTTCCTCAGGGAGCCCAAGTTTCATATAAAGCCCTAGGAGGAGTTGGTTCTGCCATAGTTCCAAATGGCCCCTGCCTTGAAGCTGTTCCTATTGCCACTCTTCTGATAAGCAGATAATTTCCAGCTTGTTCCAGTATTACTCAAGGAGATCATAATAATATGACCATATCCTATCTCCAAATTTGATAAATTATGTGTGGATATGGTATTAAGGCACTCACTGGAGCCATACCATTCTTGTACAGAACTTAATTCTGTTTAAAGGGGGGGGGGATGTACCCCAATACAGACAGACAAATAAAAATACTGGCCGAAAAGCACTAAGCACAACATTATTTGCAACTAAAAATGATGCAACAGCAGTCCTATGTAACTAGACTAGCTGCATTTTTGTTTGAGTTTATACCTTTCCTCTAATAAAACTGACTGGGTTTAAACTATTTTGATATGATTCTTGAGCAATCTACACCTCTGCATCCCTGTTCCATTCCTCTTTCTTGACAAGTCACGTACACACTTAGACAGGCAGGCGTCCTGGGTTCTCAAAGACAGTGGGCAGTTTCCTCGATGTAGCTTTTCTGATATGTTAATCTTAGGATGTTAATCTTAGGGCCAGGAAACAGGTTTCACATTAAGGTGATAATGATCACTGTCCTCCTGGCCATCCCTCTTATCATGTCTACTGATTGTTTATGACCTCCAGGGTTGCTGAATGCACTCCTTTGTAGTTTTCATTCATTTACTCCAAAAGTAAGCATGCCTAACTAGTGTTTATAGTTTGACTTTTCCCCACGTGGGGTTTGTTGAAATGCTAAGAAATCTGATTGGTTCTTACGAACACTCTGTAAAAGTTCTTTTGTGAATAAAATGACCTGGGCTGAGGGGGCTGGAGAGACAGACAGGCAGAGACTATTATACGCACCCTTCCCAGAGTCTTGCTGGTTCAAGCCTCCATATGTATTCTTATTCATCAGAGTTCAGTCCTTCCTTTACTTTGTGAACGCCTCATAGTAGCCCCATCCGAGTCCCATTGTCGAGCAAGCAGGGGCTAGGAGTCTCCAAAGAACACTTGCCTGAGAGCAGAATCCCCATACAAAATCAGCTATTCCAGAGGTCAAGGAATCTAGATGATTACAGAGCCAAGGGTACAGATGGAAAGCAGGAAGGTAGATCCAGGAACCACAGGTGTTTTTCCCAGCATCTGACTGCTGCTGAGAGCTCTGTTTAAGAAGCCCAGAGCCAGCTGGTTCTCATCAGTGCCTTCTGCTCTGTGTCCTTGAAGGCTGATCAGCTGCAGGTGAAGTCACTCCACCTTCACCCCGTTCAGGCAGCTGTACAGCAAGCAAAACTGATTTCTGGCCCATGGCAGGTGTCTCCAGAAGGAGCTGGCGGGCATCCTCCTGCCTGGTTAGATGCCACATCAGCCTAGGAATAGAAGAAATGTAGGCCAGGAGTGAGTCTCTGTACTTCTGTACAGCTGGAAGCTGGATGACATACAGTCTGCAGGTGTCTTGCACAAATGTTTTATGAATTGTTCAGTGCTGGAAGGGTTGAAGAAAATGTACCCTCTTTTAAAAATAAAATAACTTCATCTATAGAAAGCAGCTCACTCACTTAAGCCTAGCTCAACAATTCCAACTTAGAAAGACTACTACTATTTTTACTGAAAACAGAACCCCACTCTGATTTTGAGGGGTTGGGGTGAGGAGATGAACATATTGCCTAAGAGGCTTCAAGAAATACATAGCAACAGGTGGCAACTCAGAAAGTTACAGGAGTGATTATAGCTTAGGTTTCCAAATATGACACAATTCAATGTGGAAAGGGAAAGTACCAGATACTGGTTTAATTTCTTCATATTAGCTTTAGAAAAATAATTAGTGCCTTTTTGTTTCATCTTCAACCCATGCTAAATCACAAGTTTGTCCTCCCTCCCTCCCTCCCTCCCACAGAAACAGAATACAATACTGAAAACCTTTCTTGTTAGCTGCCACCCATACACTTGCCGTTCCTTCTCTTCACAAACTGCATATTTATATTCATTTTTATTTTTTATATATCTCCCATTTTCTTCCTAAGACCCCCCTCTTGTTTCAGTATTCTTTTTCCTTTCTTGAACTGTACCATACATGTCCAAGGAGCAGTTAAATGCAAGCAAATGGCACTGTTAGCAGCGTACTTTTAAACTTTGCTCTGAAAATACATAAACCAGTGTACACCCTGCTGATATCAAAAGAAAGAGTGCTCAATTTTTTATGCTTTTAATCCCGTACCTGAAAATGTACAAAGGTAACTTTTAGTGAAAGAAAGCTAATGGTTGAGAGAGGCTGAAAGGTCCACTTCTCAGTATCCCTCCTTTCTTAAAATGTTGTAAAATTGCATTAATGAGTCATTAGCATAATTCATTTTGTATTAACAGAATGGATAAAATAGACCACTTCAGTACAAATTACCTAATAGTACCTTAGTTGTTGTGAAGTCATTATTCCAAACCTATTTTGTAACCTTCTCACATTGGTAAAATATATGTGTGTATCTGGTGCTAGATTTTCCTAAGTCTATGTCTTAGGAACTTTTTATTTTCTTTTAGTGAAGACTAGGCCCAAATCCATATAAGTTATTCAAAATGAAAGGTTTGGGACTTTCATTTCTCAGACATGTCGGCATGATATTAACTTTTGGTACCAAGGGCGTCTTTCAAAAAGCAGATTGTGTTAGAAGTCTCAAAAAGATGTATATTGTTTAAAGTAATAATAAAGAAATCGTAATAATCTCTTCGGGCATACCCAATGTAGCTGTTGTATCCTGCCTGAAAAATACTCCCAGCACCACTAAAATAAAAATCTGGAGAAATTTGCATGTGCTTGGTATGTGTTCGGTAACATGTATTTGAAAGTTCGTCTACTGTTGAATCTTGATGCTTCTCAACACAAGTTTATTCTTTCACATCCCTACTTTTCCTAATAAGTGGTCATAACACGTTTGGATCATAATTTGATGACTAGTTAAACCACTCTGGGAAATGCAGCTCCGGGAGGGGAATAGGGGCTTCGTAACAACTCTCAGCACTCTTAAAATCTCAGTATCTTAGAATAAAATGAAAAAGTCGTATGTATTTCACTGGTATTTTAAATATTTCTGCAACTGTTTATTCTCCGTTACCAGATGTGTGTTTCCTTTTCTATTATTTTTTTCCTGTGACTTTAAAAAAAAATAAAATTGCAGTGATTCTAAGATGAGGGCAGCATATAATTATAGCACTGAAGCTCACATTTTATTTCCATCTAATTTACTAATAAAACTTTCAAAGTTAATTTTTGGTTGACTGCCGTCCACTCTTCCTGTAATTGAATTTTACTATAGCATTTTAGGCATGCAGCTGCATCCATAAGCTAGCTCTGTTAGTTGCTTTGTAATAGCAAAAGTAGGTGATTACACACACATTTGAATAAATAATATTTTACAATAGAGCTGTTAGCTCTTTTTAAATAATTTCAGTGTGGATAGGTATCACTAATTAGCTGAGTTATTTATGGCTGTGTTTGGTATAAAAGATGTAAACGATGTTGTGATGCATATTTGTAATATTTCTGATTTATATACCTTTCAGTAGCAACACACCTTTATTGTAGTTATGTGGAACGCCTAATTAATTTATCTACTTGCTATTATTTCCTGTAGAGATAATATCTGAAAACTACAGCGGCACAGCAGGAAAATTATATCTGTGCTATGCAGTGTGAATGTATTACAAGGGAATGAAACACATGCTTGTCATCACTAAAGACATGTCTTATGTTTATCACGAATTGCACTAGACTTACATTAACCAGCTGATCTAAAAGCTCATGCTGCACCAACTTTGGAGTGGGATTTGGAATAAAAAATAAGCAAGATATAGATACAGTAACCATAATATTGCGAGCAGAGTACAGTGAGAATTTGCCAGTAGGCCAATCTGATGTTGGGGTTTGTGGGTGAAGGTGGAGATGCAGAACAATTTAAAGCACATTTTATTATGAAGAAAATTCAGGGTAGCAAAATTGTAGACAAGTGGAAAAAGAGATTTCTTGCTTAGGTCCTGTTATTAACATAAATCCATGAACAACTTAGGACCAGGTTGACTGGAAGAAATCTTTAATGTGCTATACATTTGCTGTTAGCCACTCTGAGCCCGGTTTTGGCCGGGGAGGGCGGAGTATAAATTGTTGTTGTTGTTGTTGTTATCATCATCATCATCATCATCATCATCATCATCATCATCTGCTCCTTTATTTCTGTTTCCACAGGATCATTTAGATTTTCAGGGTATGGCTTATTGGTTGTGATGTGATCTACCGATTATGTTTGGTTCCATGCTGTGTCATACTCTGTAATCCATAGTGGAGAAGAAATCCTCCCACTACATACACATACACACACACACTACCACTCACTGGCTTACTTAGCTATGGAGTGTTCTATAGCTTGATTTGCGAAACACAATACTGAATCAAATCAGGAGTGGGGCAATTGTCACTAATCACAACTAATGAACTGCCCTGATTATCAGCATGGCAGGGTAATAATGGGTGTTAAGGGACAGCTAATCTACATTAAGTGGTTTTGATGTATCCATTACTTGTGGGTAACTTTTTTCAGATTTCAGTGAGCTGTACTTTCAAGTGCAGAGTTGAAGTAAGTTGCAATGTGAGAAAAGCACACAGTTTTAAAGCTACTGTTCAAAGAAAGCGGTGAGCAACAGAGCAATTAACTGAGTAACCTAATGAGAGGTCACAGCAGGTATAGTGGAATGAAATTAGTACCTGTCTCAATTTAGTACCCCCTCACAAATTAACACCGCCAAAGTTTCGTGGCTGAAAATGAAATGCACAGAGATATAGTTAAAAAACACAGCCTTGAATATCTCTTATACATTTCATTTGCTTTCCATAAATGCTGGGAAATTAGGAATGGAATGCAGGATTGTTGTAGCATACAGTTCACAAAATCAAACATGAACGTATCTCAATAAATTTGAATCTGTTTCAGGAAACATTTTGGGACACATTTGTAATATAACCAGAAGGTTGCAAATGTTTCCCCAAATATGCATTCATCACACCATCATAGAAAAAGAACAAACATTCATTTACAGGTAGGTAGCCGTGTTGGTCTGCCATAGTCAAAATAAAAAAAATTCCTTCCTGTAGCACCTTAAAGACCAACTAAGTTAGTTCTTGGTATAAGTTTTCGTGTGCATGCACACTTCTTCAGATACTTCTTCAGAAACATTCATTGTAGCACTGAAAGTCGAGATGGATGGATTGCTCAAATTCTAGTTTGTGCCATTTTTACATATGTTCCTTTTTAAAATACTCTTTCATTCTGTTCCCACATTGATCTGGATTAAAAAAATAAAATAAGCCAAAAGCAGAATTCCACATGGACCAGAGAAAAGAAGTAGCTACTCAAGAGGTTATATCAAGCATTGCTGTACCACTTGCACATCAGAAGTCCACCTGTGCAAGAGAATTTCCCCTTCTCTCCTCTGCAGCCCCCAATCCTCAAAATCTGTTCCAGAGAACTGGGGGACCCTCTGGAGCAGATGGGGGGGCATGAGGAGAGAAGAGGACATGGAAATTCTGTTGCATGTCACACAACATTGGATCCAGCCATCAGTTACAAGGTCGTGCAAGGGCTATTTTTAAGAAATTATTTCCTTATTTTTTCCTAGTAACTGTTGTTCCAGGAAGTGAAAAAGCCCAACTACTGCAAGAGCCTCCCTGTTGGTCTCTTGATTAGGGGGGAAATGCAGGAGAGAACATGGTTTCCAAGGGGACAGCCATGTTTTCTCTATACAATCTTCCTGGGAGATATGGCATGTTATCAAATTCCATTGCTTCCAGGAAGGCATTTGGTGCTCCATTTTCAATACTGAGGGCAGCAGCCACATTATTATTATTATTATTATTATTATTATTATTATTATTATTTAGCTGCTTGGAGTATCTGTTACATGCAAAATAAGAAAACAAAATTTCAAAGGCAGTACCCGGGACTAGTTGTGATGATGTGTGGAAAACTCGAGCAACCTGAAAACAATGTTCTCATCCACAGATGCTGATCAGCAGGTGCTGATCAGGTTGAATTGTTGGAATGCGGGTGGCTTGAATTCTTCAAGCATCCCTAGCAACATGAAATTTGATACAAGGATATTTCTCTTGACTTGTGCATTGTTGGAAAAGAGAAGGAATGTAATGTAAATATGCATTAAAAGCAGAATCAACATGTTGACGACTCCCAGGAATCTCTGATTGAACCCTTGGTGATCAAAGTGGTACATGGAGAGAGAAAGTATGGATAGAGAGAATATCAGTGAGCAGCCAATATCAAGCAATATCAAGTGTGCTCACTTGGAAGTAAGTGCTGCTATATTTAATGGGACTTGGTAAGTATGTATAGGATTGTAGCTTTAGGATCTACATTTTAGCAGTGGCAGTATTAAGCAAATGCTTAACCATTTCCCATTGCAAATAAGGTTTTAAAGTGCTTAACTTCTGCTGGATTGTGCCCACTTTTTTAAATAAAAAAAATGCAGACATGAATTCAGTATTTTCTTACATTAATATCTGGGTTAATAAACACTTAATAATTTATATTTAGATCTAAATCAGAATATTTTAATTTCTAAATTAAATAATAATCAGCAGAAGGGGAATTAAGGATGTCATTCAAATATTGGTACATTAATATGATGAAATTCACCTACTACAAGCAGCTGATTCCTAGTAGCTGGTAAAAATGACTTGCTTCTTAGCAGATTATTCTGGGAAGCTTCAGTTTGCTCTGTTTCTGGCTGCACCATGAGGAGTGAACTCGAGCTATACAAACTCAGGGTTAACAAACAAACAACTACACCCTAGGCCAACCCCAACCTCTCTCACCACCAAAGGAACACATGTGAATAGTACAGAGAACCCACACAAGCAACGCTGACACAAAACCCCACACATACATTAAGTAGAATAGAAACATTGCCACCCCACTCCACCCCCACTCACCATGCCCCCCTCCATGTCTTTCCCCCTTTTCTTCCTAAGGTAACACTAATGTCTCAATAAATGAAATTGATCTGTAGAAAATGTAACTTGAAATAAATGACATTGCACATACTTTTGTAAACCAAGAAGTCTTTAATAAAAATATGTTTGCTTGTTTTTAAAAAACAGAATCCTGAGAGCGGGGAAATCACTTTCCATAACAGCAGATGTAAGGAGAAATAAGGAGGAAACTAAGCTAGAATAAATTCAATGGGGACAGTGTAAAATGTTCAGTTTGTAGGAGTACTGGAGAAAAGTAGTCATATTTAATACTTTGTTAGGACCAACATATGTATCACAAAATAGTCACCAAATTTTTATTTATTTTATTTTTGCAACCCAAATGCCTACTTACTACGTTGTGAGATTTTGGTTGGTTCTAATAAAGTTGTGGCACTACTGCTGCTTTAAGATATTATTAAATATAATCCATTCCCAAAAAATCAGAACATTCGAATGATAACTGCCATAAGAGCCAGACAATGACTCAATTTCCAATAAAAAAAATTCCTTCCTGTAGCACCTTAAAGACCAACTAAGTTAGTTCTTGGTATAAGCTTTCGTGTGCATGCACACTTCTTCAGATACACCTTCAGATACACCTTGAGATACATCAATTTCCAATGAACATGATCCAATTGCAGCTTTCGAGATGCAGCAATCCCTCCTCCCCTTACTGTGTACTGTTCTGGGGGTTCTTCCCCTCAGCCCGCACACAGAGGTGCTGACTTGGGCCCCAGACTGTGGGTGCCCATTGGCGTGTGCACACGATTTGACGTCATGACTGGGCCAAGGCCTCTGCCACAGTGACTCTGTTGGGGGCCTCTGTGGCCACAGAGGCACCCCAGAAGCATGTCTGCAGCTGCAATGGGCTCCACAGTAGCGGCTGAGGCCCCAGTTCAGTCACTGCCACAGCACCAGAGAGTCAGAGGTAAGGCAGTGGGCAGTGGAGGAGAAGGCATGGCACCCACAGTGAAAATTTTGTGAGTGACCAGGCCCCCAGGCCCCACTGGAGATGGTGCCAGTGGCCCTGAACCAATTTAAGGGGTGGGAGCATGTGGGAGTGGAGAGAGGGGAAGCCATGTTGCGCAAGTGGTAGTCCTTGTGGAGGACTTTAACTGATGGGCCACGTTAGGTAAAACCCACCTAGTATGTTTCAAAATTAACTTCAGATTAGCAAAACATTTTACATTAAAGATGGCTTCCTAGAATTCTTTCTAGATCTCAAGCTGTATCCCCAAACAGACATTTCATAACAGAGCATTGCAGTAGGAAAGTGAAATTAAATCCCAAGGTGTCATTCTGCTTGCACAGTTTCTTGTGAAACAGAGCCATGAGAATGGGTAAAATACTATATCTCTTCTATAACTATGTGAACTCTTGTACATGGATGAGTGGTTGAAGCACACAAGGCAAGTGGTTGTTTTCCTTTTGTTTACCGTTCCTTGACTCACTCAGTGTTGTATTCAGATGCCTAGGACTATTTAATAAGCATAATTATCTCAGACTATGCTTATTAAATAGCAGGTTTATTTTCGAGTTCCTTGCTTGCTTATTGCTACACAGACTCCTGTTCTTCCTTCTAGAATTCCCTTTCCACCAGTCTGCCTACTCTATGTCCTGGGGCAGACCACTCCATGCTCAGCTCAGAGCATTCTGGAATCCTAGTCTGGCTCTAGGAATGGATCTGCCATAAACATTACACTCACCTCTGCCCTCTCTCCTCTGCCAGCCGCTAATTAATATGATTTCATTGAGAAAATAAGTCTGTTAAGGTCTTGGTGCCTGCTAGGGAGGGAGAATGTGTTTTGCTGAAGAGAAAACTTGGCTGCACAAAATATCATTGATTGCTTTGAAATGCTTCAACAGAAGCCATGAAAGCAAACTCTTCAGCCTTGAAAGACTATCAGTTAAAGCTATTGTGACCTCATCTGTCACAGCTATATCTCTGTGGCACAAAAACTTCCATCTACATCAGAAATCCATTAGCCAGTGATCCTTAATGGAAAAACTAACATAATGGATGGGTGAACTTCGGCATCGCTCTGAATGCATTCCCTGTTTTGTTTTGGTTTTTTTATTGTATGTGCTCATTTGCAACACCGGCAGCGCTTGATCAGGCTATTTGAAAATAATAAAATAGTCCAAAATTAACCCAGATTTACATAAACTATTGATAAATGCTGAGATTAATTAGCCTCTGTGATTAAAGAGCAAAGGAACAATGTAACAAAGGGCAAGATAATAGATTTTAATCCATAGCTCCAGGTAAAGAACAGTGATGCGAAAGACAGCCAGCCTTTTGTTCTATCCTTTGCAGTCCATCTGGGGGCATATTTATTCTTGCAGAACACAAGCTCTACACTATTGCTCATGCGGTCTTGCAGAAGACTGGGATGCCATCAGTCTGTCTCTCTTTGATTCTCTTTATTTTTCAGAAGAAGGCAGAAGATTGCACTTCACTTATAATATCTTCAATATTTTTGTCACCATCGTGAAAAACCATATAAGGGATTATAACAAAGACGCTTTATTTCCACAGTTGTATGTCACCCCCTGCACCCCTCACCCCCATAGGAGCACATGGGACTGTCTAGAATTTTATTCCAAACAACCCTGTGGAGTTGATTAGGCTGAGATATTGGAGCACACACCAGATCACCTACTGAATTGATGACTGAATAGTTTAAAAACAACAACCTTGGATTTCCCTAGCAAAACCCCAACATTGTAAACCGTACCCCAGTGGCTCTCAAGGGTATCACTTCAAAGCAAGAGGACAGGCTGAGGACCACAGAAGTTGTGTTCTTCTGTTACATTTTGGAAATGAAGTTCATACAGTATATGTAAATTCTGACTTGGATAAAATGATATTTCTGTTATCTTCATGCAGAATCCCATATTTTTGGTCCCAAAGGAATCCCAAGGCAGCTTAATCTTTCTGTGAGCCCCCCTTTATTCAAGCAATGTATCTGGATGGATGCTGGGATTGGCTGATTGAATCCTAATCTAGTTAGCTGTAATGAAGTTGAGCAAAATCCACTTTTATTTATTATTCTGAAATGAAGGGGTATATTGTCTGAGGAACTTGGAAAACATATCCACACACTATTTCAAGAGTGGTGATGATGACAGAGGAGAAGAGTTCTGATTTTGATATTCAGAATAAGCAAATTATACTTTGTATTTGCTTCAGGTTGCCCAATTTAGCTTCTTTACATGTTACAATATATGGGATTCAAGAGAAACAGAAAAGTACTGGTATGTGTGTGTGTGTATCACACATACACACCTTCCATTTTGCACTGTGGAAAGGAGAGATGGCTTGTGGGCTGCAACCATCCATTTCTCAGTAGTGGCCTCCTACTGCCCCCAGCTGCTCCCAGAGGTGCTCTGAAGTCCCATTTTGCCATGAAGTGAGAAAAAGGAGAAGCAGGTTTAATTTTTATCCAACAGCAAACATTTCCATACCTTCCAATATTTCTCCGATGAAAATAGGGACAGCCCATTCCATAACGATAATTTTACTATTTATATCCCACACGTCTTCCTGGGTTGCCCCAGCCATTCTGGGTGGCTTCCAATGTATATGAAAATATAAAACATTAAACTTTTTTTTTAAATTACACTATACAGGATTGCCTTCAGACGACTCAGGGGTCAGATAACTCCATACCCTCCAACATTTCTCCAATAAAAATAGGGGCATCCTAAGAGAAAACAGGACACTGATTTCTGACATCAAATCAGAAACCGGGACGGCTTCTCTAATTCAGGGACGTCCCTGGAAAATAGGGACACCTGGAGGGTCTGCATTTCCATTTCCTGATTAATTGTATTGATGTCTCCCATCTTCATGTACCCTGCACCTCCCCAAATCTGCTCCTGGGGGTTGGAGGAAATCTCAAAGCAGAGTTAAAGAGTGTGCAAGGGGAGAAAGTTCCATTGCACAAACATAAACCCTTGCACCAATGAAACAAGCTGCATAACACAACACTGGATACAAGCCATCTGGTAAAACAAGTTATATTATCTGAGACTTTCTACTGGGCCTCCAAACAAAAGCAAGAGACCAACTAACGGTTGAAAATTACCTCTGGGAACGTTTTTTCAACAATCACCCCTGGCTAGAATAAGATCTTTATGGGCAAAGCTCAAATGTCCCATTAAACTGGTTGAGAGTGAATTGGTTTTGATTTTGTAATATGCTATGTGTATCACACAACAGAGTATGTACAGGTTTACCTGTCCTATACATTTTAAGGTTAAACTTTGTTGTGATTGCCCAACTAACCACCCAATCCAAGGTTAAGACACTTGAAAATGAGTCCCAAGTTGCAAGCAGGAGGTTAAAGGTGGGTCCCAGATCAGGGCAGGTTGCAGCCCCCATTCTGGAGACCTTATCAGTGTGTTTCAGTCCGTTTGTTATTTTACATTCTTTCCGCAACAATGGTTCCTGACAACTTCTGCTTCACTGGGAAATTGTTGAGAAATGCATTTACCATACAGTTATTTTCATTGCTAAGAGATCTTTACAGTGGGTATTGGTAGCTGAGAATGTGTTCCAAAAAAAGAGACTAAAGAACATAGCTGTTCTTGCTTTTGTTTAGTTTTTTCCAAAAAGCAAATGGCTTGTCAAAAATAATATCTCATATAGAATGTGTTCCTCTGGCATTTGAGTACCCAGAGATTTGGATTTTTTGAAAGTGGGGAACAAAATTTTCTTCAGATACTTAATGGACATTTAAAAAGAAAACTCAAACCTGTGGTCTGCCTGAAATTTGGCCTTGCTATTTTGATTATTACTAAATACAATGTTGATTTGATTGCCTTTATAAAAATATGGCATTGCTGAGAGTTGTCAGCTGACCCCTACCCCTGCTAGAAACTGAAATATAGTCACACTGCTTTTGTTTGCAGTTAACATTTATAAATGATATTAGAGGCAATTAACACAGGATTCCCGAGAGTAAACTTACTAAATCATGAATATCTGCTGTCTGCTAGAAAGCAGTTTGCAAAATAAATGCAAAATAAATCTTGAAGCCAGTGGTCTTCAAGATTAGGGAGATAATTAACTATTTCAGTGTACCTTTGGAGCAAATAAAAGAAGAGTTTTCTTTTCACTTTATAAAGAATTGCAGTACAATTTTATACATGTCTACTTGGAGTTCAGTGAGACTTTATTATAGGTAAATGTCTACAGCAGGAGTAGCAAATCATTTTCACTTCCATTTCCTCATGGGTAACCTTCTGAGGGATATGTGTCAGCAGCTGATGGAGAAATGGATACAGTTCTTATCTTTGTACAAGAGAATGCAGTCCAGCCATTCAAATGTCAGAGATGGGATTTACTTGTGAGTAGACATGTATAGGATTTTACTATTAAATGTATCCCAGATGACAAACCCTGCTACCTTTGAGAAAAAGTGTCATTATATATATGAAGAATCATGCATTACTATGGCACATAGTAATGCATGAGTCTTCTGAAATATGAACATTTATTTCCCTTTCAAAGAGTGCAAATATATGTTTTTGTTAATGGGTTTTTTCTTTTTCCACACACAGCATCCATATTCTATAAGGTAATAATTGCCTATAAATTATTATTTGGGATTGTTTCACACTATCTCTATATACTGACAGATATAACTAAGGGGGTTTCCAGGGAGGTTCTATTTTGCAAGTAAGATTTAATCTTTGGGTGTGAGCAACATCATGGGAAAATGCACTGGAATGTGTGAGATAAATGTGCTTGATGTGACATTGTATGATTTCCCCACAAACATATCATAATGAATACCATACCAAGATTGTATAACCTCCTCACAAACTTTGTGCAAACAAGTCAGGATCAAAGCTCAATAAAGAATATGTAAAGGTTTAGTTCTGTTTAAAACTAGGATTGGGAGTGTGTGTGTGACTATAATTCAATTAAAATGCACCAACTGCATGAACCTGTTGAAACTGATAAGAAAACATCCGTTGGATACTGGGTTGTGTCTCATTTTCCCCTGACTTTTCTGGCTTTGAAAGTTCTAGTGACTTTTACTCTCACAATAATGTATGCAATGCTTTAAATTTTAATGAGTCTATCCAATTCATCATTTCACTCTGTCAAAATGTGTTAGCAATGAGGGCTGCTGGTCATTGCAAATACATTTCAGATCTGCTTTATGCCCAGAAAGTCATTCTTGACTCAGATAGCCTTGAAACCCAAAAAGTATTAGCAAATAAAAATGGAGCAAGAGAAACAATGCACTTATTTGGTGGAATAAAAGATTATCTTAAGAGAGACAGATTGGGGCATCCCTGGTGCTGGCCGTTGCCAATTTTATCCCTGCCCACTGTTGGTATACAGTCCTCAAGAGTTTACCTCCAAGGGAATTTAACAAGGGAAAAGAAATTGCCCATTCCAAGCTTAGGTCACCTGACCACGATTTCATTGTAAAATAAATCCTAGAAGGTCAAGAAGTCTGCTGCATGTTGCCTTTTCCCTCCATGCCCTTCTTTCCATCTTAATTTGTAAAGTACAGATTCTGATCAAGGCAGTACTGGTGAAATATCTGTTCATTAACCATTGGCCCAAGAGGCTACTGAAATGAAAGAGCATTTTGAGAAAGAAGGTGCATTAGTTTGGAAAAGTCTGAAGATTTATTCGAGACTGGAGGTTTCAGTTTAACTCCAAGTCTCAGTGGCTCTGATTTATTTGACCTGTAGTTTAACCTACAAACAGATCTTTCAATAGCTGAAAGTAAGTCACACAGGCAGCGGGGGGTTA